>NC_077227.1:339374111-340827285 GCF_027887165.1 Monodelphis domestica | reverse complement strand
GCCTAACTCTTGTCTTGTTGTCCTACTGTTGTTACTAGGACAGAAATTAAGGGAGGGACAGAGGAAGGAAAGAAAGGGTGGGGGGAGAAGGAAGGAAGGAAAGAAGGAAGGAAGGAAGGAAGGAAGGAAGGAAGGAAGGAAGGAAGGAAGGAAGGAAGGAAGGAAGGAAGGAAGGAAGGAAGGGAAGGTAGGGAAGGCAGGGAAGATAGGGAAGGAATGATGGGAAATTAGATGACCAAAAGGAGGGGAAAAAAAGAAAAGATTTTGAAGTTCTCGATATAATGGAATAAAAATTCATGGTTGGCTGCTATGGGGTAGCAGCAAGCACATTAGACTAATTGGTGATATGTTCCTTCTGGGTCCTTCAGAACCAATAGATCTGTGTTCTAGTCCCTCTTTAGACACCATTGTAGTAAGGTTGTATGATAATGAGGAATCAACCCTTCTCTGGGTCTCCTTTTCCTTGTCTCACAGTATTGAAGTCATTGGACTTCTAATACCCCATGATCCTATCTTCATTTTCTCCTTTCTGCTTCCCTGCCTCAGATATTGCCAGTCACAGAGTAATCAATCACCCCTTGAGTCGTGAGTGAAGGAAAGCCTTTGTTGTACTGTATCATTTGTTGCACAGAATTTTTCCAAATTAAATCAACAAAGTAATCTTTGAGCCATCTTCCAGTTCATAACGAATACCTGTTGTGGTTGTTCATTCTTTGTTTTTGAAGCAGATTGATGACATCACAAAGTTCGGGTCAGAGTACAGTGTGTTCCCCTGTGGCTGATCAGTCCAGTCTGAGTGCAGAAGGCACTATAAGTCTATTAGAACATTTAGGGGGGAGGTTACTGTGGATTTGGGCAGCTCACGTTTCCTTTGTGCTTCTAGGATTCCGCATTGCTGGGCGAACTCAACACCTTCTTTAATACAGGAGCACCATACTTGGTGGTCCTGTGCCAGCATCACCCACATCTTCCAATTAATACAAAAGTTATTCAGAGACACCTTGAGAGTGTCCTATATCATTTCTCTGATCACCATGTGAACACTGTAATATATATTTTTTTCTACCACATTGTATATTTTATTGCAATTAAATGTATTCTAGTTGTGCAAGGATGGTTCAACATTTGGAAAATAATGAGCATAGGGAAATAAGGTCATGTGACTAATGAATTGGAAAACTAGACATTTTCTCTGATCCTCTTGACCTCTGAAGCCTCTCCAAAATGAGAATTTTGTGGACACTGTAATATATAACACTTCTTCAAAATGGAATTTTGTCTTATTTTATTTTAAAATTTATTTTATTTTATTTAAAGAGGTCCCTCCTTCTTCCCCAATAGGTAGTATTCCAGATCAGGGAAGAACTGGCTGATTTCTTTTGGTTTACTATCCCTTTTCCCCTTGAGGAAGGAGTTGGTTGTTGGTCCAATTCAGACTATAGGGCCCATGAGACAGTTATCAAGTCAGCTCCCTTACTGACTTCAGTTTCTCCTACCCTGTACTTCACTCAGTGCTATTTTGATCTACTCAATAACTATGAATGGAGAACCTACACCGGCTGCTTTTCATTAAATAATCATATTGCTTCTTGATGGAATACAAAGAGCTAAACACAGAGAGCTCTTAGTAATCCACTGCTCCACTCCTCCAAGAATCACTAACTCCTTTTACAAATATTTATTTGCCTATTATCTCTACAACAATAGAATATTTTTATTCTAGTAATGCAGATGGGGAAAAGTAAAACTGTCTTTCTCAATCTGTATAGCAGTCTATTTTCTACACTAAATAGTAGGTATGCCCATAAAGTAACATTATATACTAGAATTTTATATTAATGGAACTTCAGAAATAGTAATGAGGGTGATTAAAAGTCAATAACTGGGGACACCTAGGTGGCTCAGGGGATTAAAAGCCAGGTCTAGAAACAGGAGCTCTTGGGTTCAAATCTGACCTCAGACACGTTCTACCTGGGTGACTCTGGGCAAGTCACTTAACTCCCATTGCCTAGCCCAGTGATTATGAACCTATGGCACATGTGCCAAAAATGGCATGCAGAACCCTCTCTGTGGGCACATCTGCCGTCACCTTCCAGAGTTTGGTACTAGAAAGCCAGAGGGACCTGGGGCCAAGTTGTTCCTCTCCCCCTCTCAATGCACCTGAGGACATTTCTCCCATTCCTCTGCCCAGTAGCCCAATGGGAGCACTTCCTCCCTCCCCTGTCTGGGGTAAGGTAGGGTCGGGAGGAGCACAGCACTCAGTCTGGGGGTGGAGGTAGGCATGGCACTTGGTCTGCAGAGTGGGATGAGGTGGGATCCAGCACTCTATCTCTTAAAGGTTCGGTGTCACCCATATGGCTCTTCTGCCTTGGAACCAATATGCAGTATTGATTCTAAGATGAAAAGCAAGAATTTTTTTAAGTCAATAACTGATGTGGGGGGTGGGGAGTGAGAGGAGATCTTGGGTCCTGAGCATTCCTGGATGGAACAGTGCTCCAAATGTTTCAGTGTGGTTATAATTCTGCAATAGGAAAAAAAAAAACATAAAAGCAGAAAGGTACAAGAGTTTCTTGAGAAATTATCTGATCCAGCTCCCAAAAAGAGTCTGAATGGACACTGATGAAATGTTTGCTTAAGTGATCCTTTAAAAAAAAAATTAGTATTACTTTCTCATCTCTATTCAAAAAATATTTAGTAAGCCTGAACTTTGATCACAGTACTATATTAGACCCTAAGGAAAGATACAAAAAGGAACAAAAGAGGATCCTCGCCCTCAAAGCCCTAATAAAGAAGCTTATAAATCTGCCATAGTCAATCTTTATCTTAAGCTTTTTTATTTCCTAGTGACTGTGAGATTTGGGCTTCTAATTTTGTCATGGGCAAGGTCAAATGATAAAATAGATCAGGATTGGTAGTATGGCATGTTAAGCAATAGATTAAAAAAGAAAAACCCAGGGGGAGGTGCTAGTTAACAGCAGAGAATTAAGTCTAGGGTTGGAAGGACCTGGTTTCAAATCTGGACTCAGACATTTCCTAACTGTGTGACTCTGGACAAGTCACTTGCCTCTGATTGCCTAGACCTTGCCACTCTTCTGCCTTGGAACTAATACATAATATTGATCCCAAGAAGGAAGATAAAGGTTTTAAAAATAAATAAATAAAAAGGCAGGCCTTTGTTTCAGAGAGAAGCTTGGAGTCATTAAAATAATTTTCCAAATTCCCAAAGGCCATTCCACCTGCTATCCTTCTGTTCAATTCTAAGCAAAATTCAATTTCTATTGACATGTCTGTACAAGATATATTACTTTCTCATCTATTTAAATTCTTATGAAAATAAACTATACATCTATTGAGAGCATTCTTTTTTTCAATAAATGTTTTATTTTTTCCAATTACATGTAAAAATTCCTGACATTCATTTTTTAAAATTTAAGTTCTAAATTATCTCTGCCTCTCTCTCTTTTCTCCTCCCTCCTTCAGGAGAAAAGCAATTTGATATAGGTTATGCTTGTGCAATCATGCAAAATATATTTCCATATTAGTCATGTTGTGGGAAAAAAACACAGACCAAAAACAGAAGAAAAATAAAGTAAAAAAAAAGTATGCTTCAATCTGCATTCAGATTCCATCAGTTCTTTCTCTGGAGGTGTACAGCATAATTCCTTTGCAACTGTCTTAGATCTTTGTTGCTGAGAATAGCTGTCATTACAGTTGATCATCCTACACGATTGTTACTGGGTACAATGATCCCTTGGCTCTGTTCACTTCACTTTGCATCAATGTAAGTCTTTCTTGGTTTTTCAGGAAGCATTCTGCTCATCATTTCTTTCTTTTTCTTTTTTACAATTCTCATTTTTAATTTTAGTGGTTCTATGGGGGTGGGCAGTTAAATGTATAGAGGAATCTCGATGAAAGCCACACAGTATTAGTGTATACATAATGGATTCCATCTGTATTTTTTGGAGCAAATATCCATGTCATCAAATAATCTTTTGAGTAATGAAGTTGCATTAATAATTTTAGTTCTTTGATCCATGAAAAATAAAAGTGCTAAGCTATAATTTCTAATGAACACTACCAAATTTAAAACTAAAACAAAAATGAATGAAGACCTTCTTAGAATGACTCCTTTGCCTTTTGAAGGGAGGTAGCGTTTTGAAAGTGGAATAATCAATATATGAATTCAATTGAGGTCAATAAGAAAGGTAAAGGGAGAAAGGTACAAATGTATTAATTCTAATTGTTAGGAATTAAACTTTTCCCCCAATGAGATGTTTTCTTTTTCCTGAGCTGATTAAAGAGTACTTAATATATCCATTTGGGACAGTCATGGTTCTTAGTTGCAGCTTGAAATAGAACTGTCATTGTGAAAATTCCATCAGACACTCATTCACACCAGTGCTCATCATTTCTTATAGCGCAATAGTATTCCATTATAATCAAATACCACAACTTGTTCAACCATTCCCCAATTGATGGGCATCCTCTATTGAGGGCATTCTTGATAAGTGATATTATAAGAGAAAAGGCAGTCTTTCAAAAGTGATATTCTACACTATACCATACCTTTACCACCAAACAATTAACTGAAAGGCATAGAGAATACAAGAATATTTATTGACTAGAGCAACCTTGAAGTCATCACTAACAATCTTTTCCTGCATCTCCCCTTCTCATATCCAGTCAAGTTCTAATGATTTCATCTCCATGATATCTCTCACAGTCATGCTCTTATCTTTACCCATACATCTGCCACCCTAGTTCATACCCTCATCACTTCTACCTGAACTATTGTAATAGCTTCCAAATTTGCCTCTTCCTCTCAAATCTTTTCCCTCTTACAAAATTATATTTCTGAGATCTGACTGTATCCAAGTTATGTTACTTTCCTGATCACAAAGTTCTGGAGATTCCATCAGATAAGATACCAACTTCTCTACTTGCCATTTAAAGCCCTTTTCCACCCTGCTTTTCTGGGTTTATTGCAAATCTCTCCCCTTCATGAACTATAATGGCCCATCAAACTAGGCTACTTGCTGTTCCCCATATGTGATCATCCATCTCCTATTTTTGAGTCTTTGTACAGGCTATACCTCATGCCTGAAATGTTCTCCCTCCTCACCTTCATCTCAGAACTACCTAGCTTCCTTCAAGGTACAACTCAATACTATTACACATAGCTTATCTTTTTCTCCTTAGTTGCTGGTCCCCTCTGCCCTAATTCACCTCTGAAATTACTTTGTATTTATTATTTGTATACATGTTGCTCCCAAAATAATATGTTCTTTGAATTGCAGGAACTGTTGGTTTTACATTCCTAGCACCTATCACAGTATCAAGTGCATGGTAGCATTTAAATAAATAAATGAATTTTTAAAGCCTTTTTTAAAAAAACCCTACCTTCTGTCACTATCAATTCTAAGACAGAGGAACCGCCAGGAAGAGGCAATTGGGTGTAAGTGTTTGAGGCCACATTTGAATACAGGTCCTCCTGACTACAGACCTTGTTTTCTCTCCACTGTGCTGCCTAGTTACCCCCTCTTCTCCCCCTTTTTAAACCCTTACCTCCTTTCTTAGAATCAATATTGTGCATTGGTTCCAAGGCAGAAGAGTGGTAAAGGCTAGGCAATGGGGGTTAAGTGACTTGCCCAGGGTCACATAGCTATTTCTGAGGTCAAATTTGAACCCAGGCCCTCCTGTTTCTAGGCCTGGCTCTCCATCCACTGACTCACCCAGTTGCCCCCCCCCCAATAGTTGCACCTTTTAAAAAAACTCTGATTGCCTAGACAGACTTAAAGGCTCCCCTCCAACAAGGTGTTTCATATGCATAGATCAAAATTGTGCAAAATTTTGTGAAAAGCATAACAGATACCTTGTTCAATGATTTTCTGATCATTAATATCAATGGAGGCATAAAACTGGTGTATATATATGTTCTGTGTTGTCCAAAGGTGTTTGCTTCTGGTGTAGTGGAGATGAAGCTCAAGGAGAGATTCCTTTTTTTAAAAAAACCCTTACCTTTTGTCTTAGAATCAACTAGTTCCAAAGCAGAAAAGTAGTAAGGGCCAGGTGACTTTCCCAGGATCACATAGTCAGGAAATGTCTGAGGTCAACTTTGAACCCAAGACCTTCCATCTTTAGCCTGACTCTCTATCCACTGAGCAACTTAGCTACCCTAGGGATTCACTTTGAATAGTAAATTCATCCAGATGGTCCTATTTGAGGATGTCATTGATTGTGCTGCATTCATGTTGAAAGGCCTCAAGATGAAATCCAAAATCACTGTAAGATTAAAAATTAATATCCAATACTCCAAGTATTCTATTTTGTAAGATTGAATAATAATCACTTGAAGTAGAGGAAAGTGATAGCCTGAGTAAAAAGCAGTTCCAGACCCCGAAAGCAGAAGAGAGCAAGAGGGTGGAGTTACAGAAATTTTTATCTACAAAACATAAGGATCTAACATAACATGGGGACAAAAGAGGAATGCTAGGAAATGAAGTCTGAGGGTACAAAATTCTAATTACACATCACTCAAACAGTTTAGCCATGAAAGACCTTGTGGATAAAGAGCATCTATTTTCCAGAGTACAATATAAATTTGAATGGATAAACTATGCTTTAGATTGTCTAGCCTAGATGATTGGAAATGATGGCTGACTGTTTTTATAGCAGAGACCTCCTAAATTCTGGTTAACATCTATTTTGAATCCAAGGTTACAGTTTCAAGAAGAGAAACTTTCCTCTTTGGTGTGATAGCAATTTAATTGTCCAGATTGGGTATTTCAGGCAATTATATGAAACCTTGCCTTGTCTTTTCCTTGCTTCCATCCACCCCCCCAACCTTTTTTTCTCTCTATGTTAGCCTCAATGTAAATTTGGGGGGGGGGATAACCAAAAGTATTTATCCAGAGTTGGGGAATGGAGGGGAATGAGCAGCATTTCCCCTCCAATGCTATGCAATCTTTCTCTCTTCCAAAACTAAATGCTCCCAATTTATATTCTGAGGCCTCCCACCCAGCCCATCAGCAGCCTTTAGAGTTCACAGCTATTCCACCAATCTCCTGGAATGCAAGACATTTTGTTACTAAGACCCACAGGGCACTCTCAAAACTAGAGCCAGGCAGCATAACACCAAAGATAGTGCTGGTTAATCATTTGCTTATATGGTTTCCTAATGTTTCCTAAATCAGCCTTTTTCCAAAGTTTCCAATCAGGTTGAAATTTCCAAACTGTGCCCTCCCCAATCTAACCTAATCTAATCTAACACAATCCAATGCACCCCAATATATTCCAATCCATTCTATCCCCATCCATTACAAACCAATAAGAATTAAAAACGCACTGTCCTAGGTACTGAGAATAGGAGGAGAAAATGAAAAAAACTGTCTCTGCCCTCAAAGGGGTTATATTCTAACCTAATTTGAGAGATTCCTCATTTGGGGTAACCTACTTTAGTTGAGGTTAAGAATATCTCAAAAGCAGACACAAGAACACGCACACACATCTATGGATATAATGCAATATGGTACAACTGGTGTGGATTTTACAAAACTGGTTAAAGAAAGATCAACTTCAGAAGGCAGTTTAGTGGATTGAGAGTCAGGCCTAGAAACAGGAGGTCCTGGGTTCAGATTTGATCTCAGATACTTCCTCGTCATGTGACTATGGGCAAGTCATTTAATTCCCATTGCCTAGTCCAGTGATGGTGAACCTATGGCATGTGTGCCAAAGATGGCATGCAGAGCCCTACAGTCACCCACCAGAGTTCATTACTAGAAACTGAAAAGCCAGAAGGACTCAGGGAGGAGCTGTTCCCCTCCCCCTTTCCATGTGCCTGATGACATTCCTCACTTCACCCTCTCTTCTGGGGTAAGGGATGAGAGGCTCAGGGGGGGAAGGGCCAGAAGGCAAGGGAAAGAAAGAAAGAAAGAAAGAAAGAAAGAAAGAAAGAAAGAAAGAAAGAAAGAAAGAAAGAAAGAAAGAAAGAAAGAAAGAAAGAAAGAAAGAAAGAAAGAAAGAAAGAAAGAAAGAAAGAAAGAAAGAAAGAAAGAAAGAAAGAAAGAAAGAAAGAAAGAAAGAAAGAAGAGAAAAAAGAAAGAAAAATCTTTAAATATCTGCATTTTCAGAAAGGGTCAGGGATCAAACCATTATCTCAATTTCAATAAAAGGTGATGCTGAAGACTATGAGGAATAAAGTACTTTGTACTTATATGACCTGCTCTGTTCTGGGCTTAAAGAAATAATTATTGTTACTATCAATATTAATAATACCTAACATTTGGGGGCAGCTGGTTGACTCAGTGGATTGAGAGCCAGGCCTAGAGATGGGAGGTCCTAGGTTCAAATCTGACCTCAGACACTTCCCAGCTGTGTGACTCTGGGCAAGTCACTTGACCTCCATTGCCTTGCCCTTACCACTCTTCTGCCTTGGAGCCAATACATAGTATTGACTCCAAGATGAAGGTAAGGGTTTAAAAAAATAATAATAATACCTAACATTTATATAGTGACTTTAAAGTTTTAAAAGGTTTTACATTATCTCATTTGATGCTTCTCAACAGGCTTATGAAATAGTTCTGACAGGTATCATTATTCCCATTATACAGCTGAAGAAACCAAGGATCAGTTAAATTACATAATTTTACCCATTATCAATCACCCAGCTAGTAAACGTCAAAGGTGGAATTTGAAATCAAGTTTTGAATTTAGGACTTCACAAATCCAAGCCTAGTCCTCCAGCTTTTACAATAAGAGGATTATTTTTTTTAATGGATTCGTTCTTCAGTAGTTTATAATCTGGGAGGAGGAGTGAAGACTTAGTCGCATGAAACAATTAGGGAATAATAATAGGTCACCTATATGTAGTTTATAGTGCGTTTATAAGTAAATTACCAATGAAATAACAGAAAATGGAAAAAAAATTTTAATTTTTAAAGTACACCCATAACCAGAACCCAGCCAGCTCTAAAACTATGAGCCCATGCTCCTAAGAAAGAGATCAAAATAGGCTGGAGAAGTCAAGAAAGAAGTCTTCACAAAGTTAAGTTTGAGCTATTAATATAAAACAGGTAGATCCCTCTCTTTGTCTGTCAGTCCCTCTTTCTCTCTCACACACACGCACGCACACATGCACACTCTCCCTCCCTCTCCCTTCTCTCTCGGACTCTAGCTACCGAACCCAATCCAAACACAAGGCAGCGAGGTCTGCCAGCTCCCATGCTAATGTGATTAGGGCCTTATCTTCAAGGCTGGGGAGGAAGAAGGGTGAAGGAGCAGGAGAGTAAAGTATCTACAGCCTGCGCCGATAACATATCCTCGGAGGAGCTGGGGTTCGGACATCTTCTTGGGGACTTGTTCAGGCACGACGGGCCGCGGTGGAGCCCAGCCGGATGGGAAACCTGGCCCTGAGCTTCTGAACGTGCCTGTTGCGGCGGGGGGGCGGAGGGGGGCGGGCTGAGTCGCTGTGCGGGACACAGGAAGGCCTGGGGGACCGGCCCCTTGCTATTTGTTATGGGGTGAAGAGGAAGCTATAAGTGGTCCTCTGTCCTCCATTAACAGCAGGATGGAGTCAGGCTGGAGCCGGCGGGCTGCAAAGTCAGCCTTGTTTTTTAAACACACATGGTGGGGCCAGGCCTTTTAACCCCCAAACACCCCATGGTTCCCGGAGGAGAAAAACAGTAGCCTTTGGTCTAAGAAGCTCAACAGCTGGGGTGCAGCTCAGGGCATTTCTGTTCAGTTCAGAAACAAACAGAAGATAAGAGCGTTTTGTGATAAAAAGAAACTGCACTTTTATAATGGATTATTTAAACCAGAGAGAGTCTGGGCTGGCCGCGCCACTGGCTGCTCTGGGCTCGCCTCCTCTGTAATCTGTACACACACAGCGGAGCGTTTGAGTGCGAGGAGATTCTGCGAGTTTTGCAGATGATTATAAAGAATCCATTTGTTCTCTGTGCTCCCTCACCCTCTCAGATTCTCCCCCCTCTTTCCCGAGAGGTGCCTAGGCTATTAAAAAAAAAATCAAAATCAAAAGGAAGAGAAAACAGGCCCAGGCCACCTCCTCCCTGACACTATGTACCCAGGGCTGTTGGCTATCTCCCAGGCTTCCAGCTCATTTCAAACACATATGTAGCCAGAGATGGGTTTAGAGAAAACCTTATTATTCTTCAGGGCTACAGAGAAAGTGGATTTGAATTCTGTGGGGCTTTGGTGAGTAGGAAACACCCAAATAAAGTCTGGTGACACACATGCTTCAGGACAACACAATCAAATTCGAACTCTGATCCCATAGACACCCAGATGAGTTTGGTTTTGCACTGGTATTCTGACAGTTAGGAAGGCAGGATTCTCTGGGATTTCTTTTTCATTAGGACAGGAAGTACTTAAATCAGTTAGATTTAGAATTGGGCATTTAGCAGGCAAAAAAGATTTGACTTCCCCATATCCTTGAGAGCTTAACAAAGTGCCTCACACATTTAATAGATGCTTGTTGGGACAGCAAAGTGGCTCAGGGGATAGAGAGCCAGGCCTGGAGATGGGAGGTCCTGGGATTAAATCTGGTTTGTGACCTGGGCAAGTCACTAAACCTCAAATGCCTAGCCTTTACCACCCTTCTGCCTTGGAACTGATACTTTAGTCTTGATTCTGATTCAGAAGGTATGAGTTTCCGGGGCAGCTGGGTGGCTCAGTGGATTGAGGGCCAGATCCAGAGATGGGAAGTCCTGGGTTCAAATGTGGCCTCAGATATGTCCTAGCTGTATGGCCCTGGGCAAGTCACTTAACCCCCATTGCCTAGCCCTTACTGCTCTTCTGTCTTGGACCCAATTCACAGTATTGATTCTAAGATGGAAGGTAAGGGTTTAAAAAAAGAAAAAGAAGGTATGAGTTTAAAAAATAAAATAAAATCAGTAAGTCCAACTGCTAGCCACAGTTCTCTCTCTGACTTTGCACAGGGATGCTGTCCTCTCCTTCCTCTCTTGGACCTTTTGGAATCTCTAGTTCTTTCCAAGCCTCAGTTCAAGGGCCACCTTCTACATGGCATATTCTCAGCCCCCTCATTGAACCCATATTTTATTTGAGCCATTCCTGATTTTCCCCAATTGTTAAAGCTTTCCCATCCACTGAAATTGCTTTGTATTTTCTTGGTATATATGCAGTAGCTGCTTCTTTGTATCCATCTTGCTCCATCCCCTAGCAGAATGTAAGTTCTTTAAGGACAGGGACTGGGTCATTTTGTTTTGTTCTGGTTTGGTTTTTTGTTTGTTTATATCAGGAACCCAGCATAATGACTGGCATATAGTAGTCACTTAAATGCTTGTAGAATTGAATGGAAATAATATTATTTGACAGCTAGGAAAAGTTCCCTAACCCAGCCTGCCTAGCCTACCCATCCCATCTGTTTCACAAGCTCATGTTTTCCTCAGTAAGGAGGTGGAAGGATCCGTTCTGTTGAAAAGGGTGCATTCTCAGCCCCATAATCAAATCCAGATTTTATTTAGAGATTCCCCAACGCTGAGGCAGAAAAAAAACATGTTGGAAAAGAAAACTCAAAAATATCCATCACTTCTTAGGGAGACTCAATTCATTCATAGCTCGAAACGTGAGGAAATCAGGGTTGGAATCTGATTTTCTCATTTCACAGTTGGGGAATGTCTGGCAGAGTCAGCAGCAGCTCCTCTCAGAGATTCCAATTCACCTCCAATTTCTGATCTAGGGAAGAGGCATTAGGCAAAGGCCTTTCCCCCACCCCAGAGGGGCCAACCGATGCTTTAATAAAACATTGGTCAAAGTGAGGTTGCCACTCCCAAAAGGGGCCTATAGAAAATCAAAGAGTTTATGGCTTGTGTGGTGGCAGGAAGATTAGAATCCTTGGGCCTCTGGTCACGACAGACCCAAAATGAAGAGAATGATTACTAACAGACTGTGGGCCAACCCTACACATGTTCCACATCCAAAGATTGGAAAAAATGTTGAATTAAATATGAAACAGGAAATGAAGATAAAGAGCTATTCTCACACACTCATACGGACACACACAGATACACACTCTTCTAGTTAAGCAAACGGATGAAAGCCAGTGGCGGCAATTTTCAATTAGAAATAAGGGGCTAATGTAATAGGTATAAAGCCAAGAGTTTTATCTTTCTCCCACTTTCCCTTCCAGCTTTATCTTGAGGTGGTCCATTCAATAGAGGAACATTCGAAGGGATTTGGGGGAGCTGGTATTTAGTCTGGAAAAGAAATAAATTAAGGGAAGGGGTAACTTATTTCAAGTATTTGAAAAACAATCCTATAAAAGAGGGATTAGACTGATTTGGTTTGGTCCCAAGGAATCAGATTAGGGATACCCAATGAAAATCATAGGAAGATAAATTTAAATTCAATATTAGGGAAAACATTTTTGGTGGTCAAATTTTATTTTATGTATTTATTTATTTTAAATTTTTTCCACGGGTTACATAATTCTTGTTTTCTCCCTCCCCTCATCTCTCCCTCCTCCCAGAGGTGACAAGCAATTCCACTGGGCTACACACACACACACACACACACACACACACACACACACACACACACATATGCACGCATATCACTTGAATCCATTTTAGGGAAAAACTTCTTAACCATTAGCATTATTCAAAAGAGGAATGGGTTGCCTCAGGAAACAATGGGGTCCCCCCCCACTCACTGGTGACCTTGGTGTGGAGGCTGAAGGCTAGACCATTTGTTGGGCACACTGTAGAGAGAAGTTCTGCTCAGGGAAAGGATGGGATAACTGCCCTCATAGGTCCTTCCCAATGCGGAGTCCATGGTTTTAAACGCAAGGCTAAGGCAAGTAAAAGGAGTCCTTTTTTCTTTTTTTTATTCAAAGTTATTTTATTTTCCCAATCACATGTAATAACAATTTTCATCATACATTTCCGAAATTATAAGATCCAAATTGTCTCCCTCCCTCTCTTCTCTCCCTCCTCTCAACAATGATAAGCAATTTGTTCTGAGTTATACATATATAATTATGCAAAACATACTTCCATATTGATCATTGGTATAAGAGAATGCTCATATAAAACCAAAAACCCAAAATAAAACCATAAACTAATGTAAAATGTAGTATGCTTTGATCTGCATCTAAATCTAACAGTTCTTTCTCTGGAGGTGGATAGCATTCTTTGTCATAAGTCCTTCAAAATCAAGTAGCTAAGTCTTTCACATTTATCATTGTACAATATTATTGTTACTGTGTATAAGGTTCTCCTGGTTCTGCTTATGTCACTGCATCGTTTCCTGCAGGTCTTTCCAGCTCTTTCTGAAATCATCTTGCTTATCATTTCTTATAGTATAATAGTATTCCATCACCAACATGTACCACAATTTGTTCAGCCATTCCCCAATTGATGGACATCCCCTCAATTTCCAATTCTTCACCACCATGAAAAGAGCACCTATAAATATATTTGTACAAGTAGTAAAGGAGTCCCATTTAAAAAAGCACCAATTAAAGTTATAATGGACTTTTAAAAAACAACAAAGAAAAAGCCTCAGAGATCATTAAAAGTATACAAAGATTTCTTTTAAAAGTCTTTTTAAAAAGGAATTTTGAAGTCAGAAATTTGTTTAATAAGAGGTAAGGAGTTAGTTCCAGGTCTCTTTCCTCATTGTTGTTATTGTTGAGGCATGTCTTATTCTTTGTGATCCCTTTTGGGATTTTCTTGACTGAGATACTGATAGTGGTTTCCCATTCCCTCCTCCAGCTCATTTTCCAGATGAAAAAAAACCATGGCAGAGTTAAGTGACTTGCCTGGGGTCACACAGCTAGGAAGTCATTACTTTCTTGTTATAGGTTGTTCTAGTTCCAGGGTCAATACCAAAACTTACTCTAAATCACCAACCATGATGGAATGCTATTGTGCTGAAAGGAATAATGAACTGGAGGAATTCCATGTGAACTGGAATGACCTCCAGGTGATGCAGAGTGAAGGAGCAGAACCAGGAGAACATTGTACACAGAGACTGATACACTGTGGCACAATTGAATGTAACTGACTTCTCTACCAGCAGCAATTCAATGATCCAAGACATTTTTGAGGAACTTATGAGAAAGAACAATATCCATATCCAGAGAAAGAACTGTGGGAGTAGAAACACAGAAGAAAAATAACTGCCTGATCACATGGTTCGATGGGGATATGATTGGGGATATAGACTCTAAATGATCACTCTAATGCAAATAATAATATGGAAATAGGTCTTGATCAATGACACAGGTAAAACTCAGTGGAATTGCTATGGGGGGGAGGGGATATAAAGAACATGAATCACATAACCATGGAAAAAGATTCTAAATTAATTAATTAATTAAAATTTTCAATAAATAAATCACCAACCACTCAATAGTCCCAAATCACCTCCCATGGCTTCTCCTTCCCTAGGAGCTCCATGACAATGGAGAGGTGGGAAGAAACCAAGTCTTTGCCCTTTTAAGAGTCCTTTCCTGAGGGATTTCATTGGAACAGAGAATTCATTCATAAACTCTATATAGGCACTAACAAAAAAATCAAGAAGACTCTAAATAAAATCTAGATGTAACAATAGAACTGAGAATGGACCCATGTGACAATTGAGCTGTTGTTTTTGTTTGTTTGTTTTTTAACCCATACCTTTCATCTTAGAATCAGTACTATATATTAGTTCCAAGGCAGAAAAAGAGTAAGGGCTCGGTAATGAGGTTTAAGTAATTTGCTCAGTCACACTACTAGGAAGTGTCTGAGGTCAAATTTGAACCCAGGACCTCTTATCTCTAGGTCTAGCTCTCAATCCACCGAGTCACCTAGCTTTCTTTTAAACTAAATCATTTAAAGGGCTAGGAATTGGAAGGGAGGAGGGAGGAAATTCCCTTCTTTCAAAGGGAATAGGGAGTTACTCTGTTTTGCATCCTACTACAGACAGAGTAAAGTATATAGCAAAAACTCTACCCTTTGGTACTCCAAGCACTTCCTGGAAAAGTGTTTGTTGGCCACCAGGCATTGATCTGGAAACAAAGAGCTATAAGGGACCTGACTGTGCTATTCATATATCAATTCCAATTCTGCAAGGGTTCCTCACCTATCCCTCACCAGAAATCCCATCAAGAAAGTTCAGATCTGAGTTCATAGAAACAAGAATAGAAATTGACTCTTCTTTTAAACTGACACATTTTCCTGCTCTTATTCCACTCCACCAGTTTTTGGTAAATCAGCTGTCGTCCATTTGACTTACTTGTCTATATTCCCATTTTGGGAAAATTTCTGAGCTCTTGGGGGTGATATTGTCTTTTCAAGTTTCTTTCCCAGATCTTGAGGCAAAGAGCCCCAACCAAGTCAAGTGGCATAGTTTCCTATGGTCTTTTAAATGCCACACACACATACACACACACACACACACACACACACACACACACAAACTTTAGGTAGTTCATTCATCCAGCACAGTCCTTCAGTAATCCCCAAATTATAGCCTTTCGGTAAGACCTAGACATGCCAAAAGAAAGGTGTTGGAGATCACAATCATTCCCAAAATACAAAAGGTAAACTAATTCAACAAAAGACAGTCTGTAACATTTTTCATCTTCTGGGCACGGCCCTCAAAGATGTAGAGCACCTCCCCTTCTGCACCTGGCTGCTGACCTTCCAACACTCTTTATTCTCTAATTCCCTCAGGTCAATGGAAGAGACTTCAGTTTGTGGCCAATAACTCCAAAAACACTGACAGAACAATCAAGGTCTTGGAGTGCCAATTTCTGTATCAGTATCTCCCTCCAATCACCTTCCCTAAATCATGGTTCTCTCTTGAAGGGAGGCCATTCGAATCCAATCTTGTTAATGACTGAGGGATGGGAAGAGAAGAGTTGTTGGTATTTTCAGTCATTTTGGTCATCTCTGACTCCCCATGACCCCATTTGGGGTTTTTTTTTGGCAAAGATACTGGAGTGATTTATCATCTCTTTCTCTAGCTCATTTTCCAGATGAGGAAATTGAGGCCAATTGAGTTAAGTGACTTGCTCAAGGTCACACATTTGGTAAGTGTCTGAGTTCAGATTTGAACTTAGGGAGATAAGTCTTCCTGACTCCAGGCCCCCTGCTCTATCCACCATATCAGGAAGGGAATAAACATTTAAGTAGCTCCTACTAGTTACTAGGCACTGTACTAAGCACTTTTTTTTTTAACCTATACCTTACATGTCAGAATCAATACTACATATTGGTTCCAAGGTGGAAAAGTGGTAAGGGCTAGGCAATGTGACTTAAGTGACACAGCTAGGAAGTGCCTGAGGTCAGATATGAACCTAGAACTTCTTCTCTCTAGGTTTGGTCCTGTGATAGAGACATGAAGAGAGAGGTTTTGCAGGACTTGTGGACCAAGATGCAGGGCTGGAGATCTAGCTCTAGATGTCTGTCAAGACAAGATTCCAATGGAATGTCCCCAGGAAGGGCAGTTGGGGGTTTGCTGGACACGCTGGGACTCACTCACTCTCTCTCCCTGGAAGTTTGAACCTGGCTGAAAGACTTTTGTGAGGCTGATTTGATTTTTTGTTTTCTCTGACTCTGAGCAGTTGAAGTTGACACTGAGAAGAAAAACTTAGCTTTGGGGACTTGGCCTCTGTTTTCTCTGGCTCTGAGCAGTGGAAGCTGATCAGGGGAAAAGCTTTTGAGTTGGTGGTCTATAAGAGAGTTGAGCTGGCCAGGAGAAAAGGAGAGACTTTGAACTTTGTTTCTTTCAGGGGTTAAGCTAAGAGATTTTACTAATTTCTGAAGAAGAAAGAAGAATTTGAACTGCTGTTGTCCTCCATCTCCTTAACTGTCTCAGAGTCACAGTTTGTGACTGGAGTACTCCCTCAAACCTTTCTAAATTATCCCCATAGTCTAGGGGAATCCTCATCCCTCTTACCTCAGTTTCCCATCCTGTTATCCCAATAAACCCCCTGACTGAGAAAGCAACTGGAGTATCTTTATAGTTCACTCAGGAGGGAGGGAAGGAGCAAAGGTTTCAAGAAGATTTGGGAGGTGAGGGAGGCAAAAGGGAGAAGTTGGTTAAGGGAGGGAGTGAGGGAGGAAGGGGGTTAGGAAATAAATTGATCCATCAGCAATCGGTATGGATCAATAGGCAAACCCCAGAGTAAACCCCAGAGCAGTCCTCTGTGTATGAGCATTCCTGTGTAGCAGCATCCCCCAGCATTTCTGTTCTCCCTCCATTACCAATAAGCAGCATCAGGTTCCTGTAGGCAGCCCTCTCTAGTCACAGCCAGCCAGAGAACAACAGTCATTGCAGGAGAAACAGGTTCTCCTCAGTTTACCCTCACCCTTTCAAGCAGTAACAGTATCAGTCAGTTTACATTCTTTATTTCAGTCCTCAATCCATGGAGCCACTTAGCTTCCCCCTAAGCACATTTTACAAATATTATCTCATTTTACTCTCACAATAACCCTGTGTGGTAGGTACTATTATTATTCCCATTTTACAGTTGAGGAAACTGAGGTAAGCAGAGATTAAGTGACTTGCTTGGGGTCATGGAGCTAAGTATCTGAGGCTGGATTTGAGCTCAAGTCTTTCTGACTTCTGATCTAGTGTTCTTTCCAACTATATGATTGACTAATACCAAAATGTTGTAGGCCAGGCCTGACCTCAAGCTAGTCTAATAGTTCAGGTTCATAGCTGGAACAAAATGAGACACTCCCAGATTATATAAACATTAATAAAAGGAGGTTTATTTAACCATAGCATGGGAGGGATAGTCAGCAAAGGATACAGCATTAATTCAGTGGAGTGCAGCTTTCCTGCTTGTGCTAGCTAGCCAGGCTAACATGCCAGTCAAGCCTCCTGATTCATCCATCATGTATTTGCTTTTGTACTTATGATTGGGAAGCTATGCCAAGGATTCAAGCCCAAGATCCCTGGATTAATTAATTCATTTAAGGGAAAAAGTAACCTAGCATATGTGGCCAGGACCTCAATGTTTATTATTCCTATGGTACAAGTCTAGAATATGTATGACTTAGGAGTAGGGAATTATTGCTCTACAGGAAGAGTTCCAGGATCTTTCCTTTGGACCTACCATTTTATTGATACTTCCCAGAAAGATTCTATCCAGGATCTTGGAGTGGCAGATTACTTGCTAGTGGAAAAACAAACAAACAAGGAAAGAAATGTACATAGATATAGCTTTCAGTGCAACCAAGTTATATATCATTTAATAAACATGCAGAGTTTCTGAAAAGCTTTAAAACAGATTTCAGTCTATCCCCCCTCTTTTCAATAGTGGTGGTTGAATTATGGCTCTATGAGTTTCAGAAATGTTAGTTTAAGATCCATATAGTCAGTCAGGTAACAATCATTTATCAAGTGCCAGATGTTGTGTTAAGCACTCAGGATATAAAAACAAGCAGAAAGGAAGATAATCTCTGACTTTGAAGAGTTTTTATTTTATTAAGTATGATAGCACATAAAAGGGGAGCTAAAAAACAGTGGGGGGAAGAAGTATCTGTACAGTGGCATAGTGGCTCTTGACATAATACCAAGTTTAGAGAATTCCCTACTTGAATGAATTAGAGGCTTTGCCACTAAGAACAGAGATAAAATAGGGCTATCCAAGCCCACCATCACTATTCCATATAGTTTTAGATATAATAGCTATAACAATAATGAAGAAAGGGGAATTTCTGCTGCCATATTATAAACTACATCATAAAGCAATATTTACCAAAATTATTAGGTACTAGATAAAAATAGAAAAATAGATCAATGGAATAGATTAGATAATACAGAATTATAATAAATTAGTGATTAATGGTTCCAAGGTAATAAAAATCCAAGTGAAGAAAACATTATTCAATTAAAAATTGGGATGGGGCAGGTAGACAGCACAATGAATAAAGCCCCAGGCCTGGAGTTGGAAGGACCAAGGTTCAATATGGCCTCAAACATTTCCTAGCTGTTTGACCAGGAGTAAGTCTTGAGCCCTAGAGAGCTTCCTATACCCTGCTTCCCTTTCTTATAAGGCCCATGACATCTCTTATCCTGCATCTCTGATTGGCCAGGCTTAACTTCAATGAGTCTCCAATTTGGAGTCTAGCCAGGTCATCCATAGGGATTTCACATTTGGATTTACTAGCCATGCACCCTTTGCCAGAACACCATGTAGACACATGCCTGACCAGTGAAAGGCAGGGTTGGACTCAAGAATCTGATTTTCAAACTGAATAAGTACATTTTAAATTATAGTTACCCAGGGCAGAGATACAAATTGCTCTCCTGAATGATGGAATCAGTTCATAACTCCCCCAGTAGTGCATTCCTGTCCCAGTTTTCCCACATCTCTTCCAAGTTTTGTCATTTTCCTTTCCTATCATAATAGCCAAACTGATAAGGTGTGGGGTGGTACTTCAAAATTGTTTTATTTTCATGTGTTCTATTCGTTTCTCTATTTAAGAAATTAGGTTTTAATTAGGCTTGTTAAAAAAACTTGCATCATTATGATTACTGTGTATTACTTTCCATCCTATTTACTCCCATTTAATTTTTGACCTCCACCTCCCCAAATTTCCCCTCTTTTCTATCAGCCCCAACTCCCTTCTCTTATCTCCTTCCCCTCCTATTTCCTATAAGTAAGATAGCTTTCTCAACCCAATTGATTGTGTATGTTCTTCCCTCATTGAACCAATTCTGATGAGAAGATTCGTTTGCTCTCCCCCTGATCTTCCCTCTTTTTCTCTCCACTGTGAACGCTCTTTCATGCCTCTTCATATGAAATAATTTGCTGTGTTCTATTTTTCCCTTCCCCTCCTCCCAATGTATTGCTCTTTCTCATGCCTTAATTTAATTTAATTTTTTATATCATCCTATCATATTTAACTCACACTCTCACCCTCTATCTCTGTTTACTCCTTCTTATTGTCCTAATAATGACAAAGTTCTTTGGTGTGATGGGAATAACCTCCCCATGTAGGAATGTACATAGTTTATCTTATTGAATATCTTTTGATTTCTCTTTCCTGTTTACCTTTTTAGGATTCTCTTGAGTCTTGTATATGAGAGTCAAATTTTCCAGTCAAGTCTGGTCTTTTCATCAAGAATATTTGAAAGTCTGTTATTTCATTGAAAATCCATATCCCCCCTAAAGGATTATGATCAGTTTTGCTGAGCAAGTGATTCTTGATTGAAGTCCTGGCTCCTTTGCTCTCTGAAATACCATATTCCAGGCCCTAATATCCTTTAATATAGAAGCTTCTAAGTCTTCTGTTGCCCTGAACAAGGCTCATTGATATTTGAGTTGTTTCTTTTTGGCTGCTTACAATTTTCTCCTTAACCAGGGAGCTTTGCAATTTGGCTATAATATTCCTGAGAGTTATCGTTTTGGGATCTTTTTTAGGAGCTGATCATTAGATTCTTTTAATTTCTATTTTGTACTCTGGTTCTAGAGAATACTTGATGATTTTTTTTTGAAAGATGATGTCTAAGTTCCTATTTTTTTAATCATGGTTTTCAGGTAGTCCAGTAATTCTTAAATTATTTCTCCTGAATTTATTTTCCAGGTCCGTTGTTTTCCCGGGAGATATTTCACATTTTCTTCCATTTTTCCCCCATTCTTTTGATTTTGTTTAATTGTATCTCGATGTCTCATGGAGTCATTAGCTTCCACTTGTCCAATTCTAATTTTTAAGACATGATTTTCTTAAGTGAACCTTTATGCTTCCTTTTCCATTTGACCAATTCTACTTTATAATGAGTTCTTTTCCTCAGAGAATTTTTGTACTTCTTTTTCCAAAGGGCCAATTTTGTCTTTCAAAAAGTTTTTCTCTTCAGTGCATTTTTGTATATCTTTTTCAATTTGGCAGATTCTGCTTTTAAAGAAGTTCTTCTCTTCTTTGGATATTTGTTCCTCTTTTACCAATGGGGATATTCTGTTTTTTAAAGTATTAATTTCTTCACTTTTTTGTGCCTCCTTTACCAAGCTATTGACTCTTTTTTCATGATTTTCCTGTTTCACTCTCATTTCTTTTTCCAGGAATGACTTTGTTGCCCTCTTGAATCTGTCTACCCTGCCACCAAAATATCCTTCTGTGTTGATTTTCTTTTTTTTGTCATTTGCTAATTTTCCTGACTTTTTCTTCTTCTTTTTAGTTTAAAAACTATTAAAGTTGGATTCTGTAACTTGTAAAGAGAGCATTGTTCTGAGCTTCAGTTTTTTTGCTTATCTGCTTTCAGAACTGGCACCAAGGGTGTATCTGCTTTCATTTTTTTCAAGGTATGATCTAAGGAGAAGTGTCCTTGCCTGTGTTCTGGTCTGTAAGTAACCCCAAGTGCTCTTTTATCCCTTGGGACTATGTCCAGGGACCTCTGCTTCCCCATAGCTGCAAATGCTGGTATATGCTGGTGCTCCTCCTCACCCTTGTGACTGTACCCCAGGGCTGTGTCCTGTTTCTGTGTATGGGCAATATGACAAGAGTCTTGAACCCAGAGCCAGCAAAGGAACTCCTGTAATCTCCTTCTGAGCAGTTATCCAATCCCCTTTACCATCTGTGGCTGAGAGTTCTAGAAGCCTTGGATGCTGCTTCAGTTGATCCCAAGGTTTGTTGCTTCAGTGGAAGCCACTGTGCTCCACCTCTACCCTGGTATAATAGATCCCTCTTGCTTACCTTCTAAGTTGTTTTGGCCTGAAAAATTATTTCACCTTGTCTTTTTGTTTTTGGTTTTTGGAGAGTAATTTGGTAGAAATCAGATGAGTCCCTGTACCTTCTCTACCATCTTCCAGAAGGTAGTTTCTAAACAACAGAAAGGAAATGTGAAGGAAATTTTCCAAGAAAATCCAAAATCTTTTTTAAAAATACTATTTCCCCTAATTATGTGTAAAAACAGTTTTAAACATTCGTTTTTTAAAAACTTTTGAATTCTAAAATCTCACTCCTTCCCTCCCTGCCTACCTTGTACTCTACCACCCTTCCCACTCACTGAGATGGCAAGCAATCTGATTTTATATGTGTAGTCATGTAAAACATTTTTCTATATCAGTCATTTTATGGAAGAGAACTCAAATAAAAGAAGAAGAAAGAAAGTGAAGCATAGTGTGTTTTAGTCTAAATTCAGATTCCATCAGTTCTTTCTTTTTTTTTATTTTAAATTTTGTTTTTTAAACCTTTAACTTCCATCTTGGAATCAATATTGTATATTGGTTCTAAGACAGAAGAGTGTTAAAGGCTAGGCAATGGGGGTTAAGTGACTTGCCCAGGGTCACACAGTGTCTGAGGCCAGATTTGAAATTAGGACCTCCCATCTCTAGGCCTGGCTCTCAATCCACTGAGCCACCCAGCTGCCTCCTGCAATAAATGTTTTTGTACAAATAGATCTTTTCCCCTCTTTTTTAAAAATCTCTTTTGGATGCAGACCTAGCAATGCTATTGATGGATCAAAGGGTATGCACAGTTTTAGAGTCCTTTGACCATAGTTCAAAATTGTTCTCCAGAATGCTTGTATCAGATCACAACTCCACCAATAGTGTATTAGTGTCCCAAATTTTCCGCATCTCCTGCAACATTTATCATTTTCCTTTTCTGTCATATTGGCCACTCTGATAGATATGAGACAGTACCTCAGAGTTGGGAAACCCAAAAATCTTGATCGGGTGTAAATTTATTCATTCACTGGTCATTTATTAAGCACCTACTCTGTATGAGGCTTTGTGTTAGATACTAGGAGGACAAAAACTAAACCAGTCTTGCTCTCAAGAATCTCACATTTTTCTGGGGTGGGGAAGTCACACATATATAGGAAAGTCAAAATAACATATACCCAGGGAAACTAGGTAGGGCAGTGGATAGTGTACAATGCTGGGAGTCCGGAAGACCTGGGTTCAAATGTGACCTCAGATACTTCCTGGCCGAGTGACCCAGGGCAAGTCATTTGAGCTCTGATTCCCTCACCAATCCCAAGTGAACACAAAGGAGTTTGAGAATAAGATGAATATCTAGTACCATCTCTCCTAGAAGACCTCTTGAGTTGAGCTGAAAAGGAAGCTAAGAATTCTAAGTGTCAGAATGAGCAGGAAATCTACTATAAGCATAGGAATAACACACACACACACACATTAAAAAACAACTCTATAAAGATGGATGATGGAGTGGAACACAAAAGCATCATTCATTCCCAAATTCTGTGACTTGGATTATTGATAAAAAGTCTGGGATTATTCTTTCCACACCCTGGTGTAAAACACAGAAGAGCAGGGGGTAGGCCAATAGGTTTTTCCTCTAGCATCCTGTGCCTAGGCAAAATTGGGAGAGGTATTCAGTGTTAGAGGAGCCCACTTTGAGTGACACAGGAAAGCCTAGCCCGTACTGACTGGGTAATCCTAGGCAATGACGTAGATTCTCTGGGCCCCAGCCAACTCTAAAACTATTCATTCGTAGAACAGGTGCCACTCTCGACTGATAGAGGCACTTTCCTTCCTTGGAATTCCCTACCCAAATGAAATCATAGGTCTGATCCTCCCACAAAAAGACGGGAGCAGACTCTTTTTTTCTAGATTAAATTTGCAGACCATGTAAAGAGGGATTAGAGGGCATTTCTTCCCCTGACTAGCCCTCCCCCCACCCCCATCTTGATGTTTTCGAGAGGAATTAAATGATATTCATCAGAAAGAACTGAAAGGCAGAAGAATAAGCCCCCAGCCAGGGCACACTCATGCTGGCCCCAGGCTTCTCCCAGCCAAGAGGCAACAGAACAGATCGCTAGGGATTACGCAGAAAGCAACAGTTTAAGGATGTTGGACAAAGAAGGGGTCAAGGAGAGCCCAGTGTACCTCTCTCCCGAAATGACCAAACTGTTTTCTGTAGTCCCAGAACAATGCTGGGAGAAAGACAGGGTTATTCGTCTTGAAAGCTCAAGTTGCTAACTGCCCCTCGGCCCCTCGAGGTCAAGGCCTTTCCAGTCCTCAATAGACCAAGCAGACCAAACAGCAGCTCCTTCTCCACAGCTGCCAGACCTGATCTCCTGTTTCTTTCTCTCCCCTTGTTGCGCTTTGTGAGCTTCCCATCAAGAAATATCTCTTTATATACCCTTAATCCAGAGAGTAGACCTTCTCAATATGAGGCATTTCCTAAAGGCAGAAAAGGCACGAGACTTGCTGTCATACAGGACTGGGAGCTCGTGGTTCCTCTTGTTCTCACTCCTTAGAGACCTGCCTGCTATGTTTATTTTTTTATTTTTTTCCTCTTTCTTTTTTTAAAAATATATTTTATTTGATCATTTCCAAGCATTATTCGTTAAAGACATAGATCATTTTCTTTTCCTCCCCCCCACCCCCCATAGCCGACGCGTAAGTCCACTGGGCATTAGATGTTTTCTTGATTTGAACCCATTGCTTTGTTGATAGTATTTGCATTAGAGTGTTCATTTAGAGTCCATCCTCTGTCATGTCCCCTCAACCTCTGTATTCAGCCTGCCTGCTATGTTTAAGAGTAAGCAGTGACAAGGACCATGGACATTTGGGAAGAACTGGGGGAAGCTGAAGCAGCTAAAAAGAAATACTCACAAACACTATGCAGGGCAAGTTACCAAAGAGGTTTCTGAGACAGATTAAGAATTATCTTGACCAAACAAAAAGATGGATAAATAACACGACCCTTAGGAGGTCTCTTCCAGGCTGTTATTCCATGATCCTTTCTTGATATGTGCTCAATGGGGCTTGAGCTGATTAAGCATTTCTTTTCAAATCAAGTTTCTCTCTGTCCCTCTTCTCCCTCTCCCTCTCCCCCCTTCTCCCCTCCCTCCCACCCTCTCTCCTTCTATCTCTCTCTCTTTCCCCCTCCTCTCTCTGTCTCTCTCTTCTCCTTCTCCTCTCTCTCCTCCTCCTCTCTCTGTCTCTCTTTCTCTCTCTCTCTCTCTTCCTCCTCTCTCTCTGATTCTCTCTGGCTCTCTATCTGTCTGCCTGTCTCTCCCTTTCTCTCTCTCTCTCTCTCACACACACACACACACACAGAGTTCTGAGAATATCTTAGAATATTCTGTCTCCCTAAGAGAATTTGGTTTCTCCATGTAAGCTTTTCCCACACACAGAAAAGCTCTTCAAACCCTTTCTGGGTCTTTTAGAAACTCCCCAGGGAAAGGAGATGAATCTCAAAAAACATCTATTTCAGGGGAATGTTTTTGAGAAAAAAAAGTTTCCTTCACCAAGAGCCTTCAACTAATTCTACCCAAGTAAGGATGGAGAAAAAACAACCCACAAACAAAAATGTTTCCTCCTAGCCAGTTTTGCTTTAGGCAATTCACTTTGAAAATCCAAACACTTCAGAGACACCAGGCATTATAGATAGCTAGTCCTGAAAGTTATCTCCCTTCCCTTTTGAGTAAACTAGTCTTCATACACTAAGCCATTAAGTTGCTCATATTTCTATAGGATGTCAAGCTTTGAAAAGTGCTTTACATAATATGATATCCACTCCCAACTTGATGAGGTTAGCTCTGTGCTGTTTGACTCCTAATTGGATGATAAAATGCATACCTACATTATGAGACTTACTTTACCTGGTTGTAAAGATACTTTGAGAGAAAAGGTTGAAGGAGGTAGGAGGAGGGTAGGGAGAGAGACAGAGAGAGACAGAAAGACAGAGAGAGGGAGGGAGGAAGGGAGAAAAAGAGAGGGGGAGAGAGAGAGAGAGAGAGAAGAGAGAGAGAGAGAGAGAGAGAGAGAGAGAGAGAGAGAGACAGACAGACAGACAGACAGAAAGACAGAGAGAGGGAGGGAGGAAGGGAGAAAAAGAGAGGGGGGAGAGAGAGAGAGAGAGAGAGAGAGAGAGAGAGAGAGAGAGAGAGAGAGAGAGAGAGAGAGAGAGAGAATTGAGGAAAGAGTACTGAATTGTTTAATAGTACACTGAAACCTTTTGAGTCACAGATGTATATGGAAACTAGTTGCGTTATGTCCCTTGACCTCTAGGGCCTACAATCTAGAGACTAACAGTGGACCTCCTCCTGGATGAGACTGTTTCCAACCTCCTGGTCTGGGTTGAGAAATTATATCACTTCTCTAACTTATTCTGTATTCAGTGTTATTTTCTAATCTGTAGAACTTCTCCAGTTTTTATATGCTGTTTTGCTAAGATAAAAGGGTTTACTCACTATTTGCTATTTGTGAAGTTCTTTTGTATATTTGTATAATCAGTATTTGGCGGTGCAAGGCTAAACTGGCAAATACAAGCTAACCGCTACTCTTCAACTAGAGTGATCAAGGCTTTTCTCCTTTATGGGGAGTTGTACAAGGGCCATGCTGACATAGAGAACAGCTGCCTTAGGGGAGGGAAAGGTATTGCCTAAGATCATTAAAGATCAGCAGTGTGTCCTCCAGTCTCCAAAAAGAGTATATGGCTGGAATTATATCTATCTGCCCTACCTCAAATATCTATAACTTAGAGATAACAATCTAGATTTAGAGCAGCAGTTCTCAACCTCTCAATTTGTAGCAATGAGAATACATAATGCATATCAGGTATTTATATTCTGAATCATAACTGTAGCAAAGTTACAATTTTGAAGTAGCCACCAAAATAATTTTTTTGTTTGAGGTCACTGCAACATGAGGAACTGTATTGCGGGGTCACAGCATTAGAAAGGTTGAGAACCACTAATTTAGAAAGAAAGCTGCTTCCTTAAATATTCTTAAAGGGGTGGGTAATCTTTAGCATCTTATACTTACCAGTTTAACTGTTTCCTACTAAATGAGGTTTATACAAGAAACCATCACAATCATATTACTTGCCATATCAGTGGATGGGTAGGGAGTGAGAGGAAGAAAGAAAATTCAGAGCTCAAAAAGTTTTTTTAATCATTAAAAAAATAATAATAAATTTGTTTTACAGAACATACACATACAAGAAACCATCACAAATAGCAAGTAAATCTATTTATCCAAGCAAATATAAATTGGAAAATCTATATTTATTAGAATTATTTTATATATCACATTATAGATATAATATATATTTATAATTATCATTTTATTAGAATTTACGATTCTAATCTACAGATTAGTATATGCCAAGAATACATGAGAGAAAATAAATTCTTCCTTCGGAAGCAAGATAAAATCTCAGCTCAAATCAGGAGGCTAAAATCAATCTTGCCCAGGGGAGATCCATTCTCCATGATCTCTAGTCTAGAATTGCAAGTCTTGGAGGTCAAAGGACAAGATCAGTCTAGTTCACTTCCCATATATATCTGTGTAGCTCCAAGAATTCTTGCCATTTAAAAGTTTGCTCCTTGTCTGTTTTCTTTCAACCATCTCCTTCGAGGCTCTCTCTTCAAGTGTGTCTGTTGAGTTCGGCATTCTCTCCGCTGCTCTAGTCACGTGTCCCTTGGCATAGCCAACTCTCAGCCCAGGGCTTTCTCTCCTTCCCCTCACCTGGGTAGGAGTGGCCACTTCAGCACATTATTGCATTTGGTCTTCATAACAACCCTGTGAGGCAGGTACAATTAATCGACCCCAGTTTATGGAGCTTAAGGAATTTGTCAAGTCATGCTATAGCTAGAGAGTGTTGGAGTTGGGTTTCAAATCTAGGTCTTTCCAATTCCTGGTCCAGTGTCCTAACCAATATGCCAAGCAGCTTTTCTTTGAAGCTTCATAAGTGAATTTTAATGTCAGAATAAGAACTTAAAATAACTTTTCTTCTTTCTGTTATCACCTTTTTTTCATCCTCATGTCTGTTTGACTTTTTTTTTTGGTAGGGGGGAGGGGGAAATAGTTCACAAAAAGGCACTATCAGCCTCAAGTTACTAAAGTGAACATTTATATTATTATTATTTCACTTTTACTGAATGAGGGCCAAATGTGTGCCTAAGGGCATATGTGTCCTGCTATGTTCTCCTCTGTCACCTGTGGGTGTAATAATTCTCTGACCTACAATTACCATCCTTGCACCAAGCATAGAATTATACCTTTTGAGAGTTGGCAGGGACCTAAGACATCACAGACTTTAATTTCCTCATTTCTTTTTACATTCTTTGGGAGTTATTTAGCTTGCCTTTCATTTTGTACCTCTGGGAAGGCAATAGCTAGTCAGGCCTAATTTTAAGGGAGGAGAACAAATCCTCTGGTTGTTTGGGAACCAAATAAAAGCCAGCAAACTCCATACCCAGGGTGTTTTTCTTCTTTTTTCTTTTTTCTTTTTTTTTTAATTTTAATTTTAATTTAATTTAATTTATTTTTTAATTGCAATTTTTTATTTAATTAATTAATTTAGAATATTTTTCCATGGTTACATGATTCATGTTCTTTCCTTTCTCTCCTCCCCCCCGCCAACCATAGCTGACACACAGTTTCACTGGGTTTTACATGTATCATTGATCAAGACCTATTTCCATATTTTTCTTCTTATATTCTATCAATTCCATTTTACTGAGTTCAATAAGCCTACTATATGTCTCCATTTGCCAGGTACTTGTTGTTCAGTCATTTTTAGTCATGCCCTATTCTTCGTGAATCCCATTTGGAGTTTTCTTGGCAAACTCCTTTTCCTTCTCCATTTCCTTCTCCAGCTCATTTTACAGATAAGGAAAGGTAGAGGGACTTGCCCAGGATCACACAGCCAGTAAGTGTCTGAGATTTGAACTCAGGAAGACGAGTCTTCCAGCCTCTGGCCCCAGCACTCTGGGCATTATGGCACCACCTACCTGCCCTATCTGAGATACTATGCACCCAAAAAAGCAATGAAACAAAACAAATGTCCTGTCCTCAAGGAATTTATATTCTACCAGTAGCATTGTTTCTTAGCCTAGTTTCTTCTTCCCTTAAGAAGCAATTGTGAGGCTCCTGGATCTCAATCCTATTTTTTTCCCCCACCCTGAGCTGCTGGGTCATCAGATTTGCTCCATGGATAGATAGAGTATATTATAGGAATGGCTGGGTCAAGTTTTTATCTGCTTTGGCCCATCAGGAAGCTGATTCTGACTATCTCCTCAGAACCAGGCACTGGACAAAGAAAAAAATGAACCCTAAAAATGGAATTGAGCCTCTTTGGTATTCCAAATGTTTTATAAATTTTATTTCTTAATATCCCACTTTCAGCAAAAATAAAATAACACCCTGCTCTCTGGACCCCTTCTCTTTCAAAGCTCCATAGGAAAAGAACCTTGAAAGAACAGTGATATCTTACACTGGCATCATGGTTCTTGTTTCTCCAGGGGTCCATAGCTCAGACAAGGAAGTCCTCAGAATCTTCTAATAACTTCAATAGTTGTATCACCATTCAATTGTCTGTGTTGGGACATCAAGGGGGCATCACTGAGGGTGAGAGTCACAAGCTTTCTCTTCTGCCAGTAGTGCAATGTGCCAGATCCCTAGGAAGTGCCTAGATATCTTTTTCCCATTCTTTTCACTTCTTGCACTTATAGAAATGGTATTTTCCTTAAGATACTACTCCTTGGGCACCTTATTGTGAGCCTTGCTCCTCCTCTCTGATCCCAAGACACACAGGATCAGGAAGAAGAGTCAACATATCTCTTTTGGTCATTGTCACTTCCATATTCTCCCTCTGTTGCCATCATTCAGCAGCCTTTCCTTCTCTGGGGTTCATTCTCTTCAACTAAGAGGCATAGTGGATGGTAGTAGACTTGGAGTCAGAAAATGCTGCATTTGAATCCTTCCCGAGACACTCTCTGGCTGTGTGACGCTAGGCTAGTCGTTTACCCTCTTTAAGTCCCAGTTTCCAAATCTGTGAAATGGGAATGATAACAAAACACCAACTTCACGGGGTTAATGTGAGAATCAAATGAGAGAATTCTATTTTACAAATATATAAAGAGCTTTGTGAACCTTAAAATACTATTAAAATGCTGTCGTCACCATCATCATCATCCCCGTTATTAATCCAAATTCCTGTTACCATAATCCACAAGCCTTGAAATTAGTCTCTCCTTGCTTTTTTAATTCAATATTTTCAAAATTATTTTTCCCAGTTACAGTTAAACATTTTTAACATTTGGTTTTTTTTTATTTTTGAGTTCCAAATTCTCTCCCTCCCTTCCCTGCCTCCTTAAAAAGGCAAGCAATTTAATATAGGTTATACATGTGCAGTCATGCAAAACACATTTCCATATTAGTCATATTGTAAAAGAAAACACAGACCAAAAAAAAGAAAAGAAAAACAAAGTTTAAAAAAAGTCTGCTTTGATCTGCTTTCAGACTCCGTCACTTCTTTCTCTGGAGGTGGACAGCATATTTCATAACAAGTCCTTTGGAATTGTCTTGGATCACTGTACTGCTAAGAAGAGCTAAGTCACTCACAGTTGATCATCCTACAATGTGGCTGTTACTATGTACAATGTTCTCTGGTTCTACTCACTTCACATTGAATCAGTTCATATAAGTCTTTCCAGATTTTTCTGGAAGCATCCAGCTTATTATTTCTTATAGCACAATAGTGCTCCATTAATCATATTCCACGATCATATACCACAATTTGGTTTAGCCATTCCCTAAATGATGGGCATCCCTTCAATTACTGATTCCTTGCCACCACAAAAAAGACCACTATAAATATTTTTGTACGTATAGTTCCTCATCCTTTTATTTATTTTTTTAAAATATCTTTAGGATACAGGTCTAGTAAGTGGTATTGCTGGGACAAAGGGTATGCATGGTTTTATAATCCTTTGGACTATGCCTTTGGGTATAGTTGCAAGTTGTTCTCCAGAATATATAGATCAGTTCACAACTCCACCAACGGTGCTTTAGTATCCCCATTTTCTCACTTTTCTTTAATATGAGTCAGTCTTATAGGGTTGAGTGATAATTCAGAGCTGTTTAATATACACTCCAGTCAATAGTGATTTAGATAATTTTTTCATATGACTATAGATAGCTTTGACTTCTGAAAACTGTGCATTCATAACCTTTGGCTATTTGTCAACTGGGAAACAACGTGTAGACTCAATTCTCTCTATAGCTGAAAAAGGAGGTCTTTATCAGAGAAACTTACTTAAAAAATTCTTTTTCACAGTGCATTTTTTTACTGTGTATTTTCTTCCATCCTATTTCTGCCTGTTTATCCTTCTCTCTCTCTCTCTCTCTCTCTCTCCTTTTACCCTGACCCTCCTCAAGTGTTTTGCTTCTGACTATAGCCTCCCATAATCCACCTTCCCTTATATAGGTCCCATTCATCTTCTCTTAATCTTTTTCCCTCCTACTTCCCTGTAAAGTAAAATAGATTTCTATACCCAACTGAGTATATAGAAGAATAAGGTTCAAGTGTTGTCCAATACACACACACACACACACACACACACACACACACACACACACACACACACACACACATCTCTTCCCCTCCACTGTAAAAGCTCTCTCTCTCCTTTCTTAAAAAAGAGCTAACTGGTCCACAATCTTTTTCTCTCCTAGAGTCCCTGCTCTCACATCTGGGGGCTTTGGTATATCCAAAGGAGTCCCCTTGAATACCATGTCTTCCTTATTTATCAACCTCAATTCCCATGACATTCATCTATACATCACCTTAACCACTGATGAAGATGATCATATCTTAGAATTCACCATCATAATTATGCCAGCTCCATGATTTTGAACTCTGAAATTCCTTTCTGTAATCACAATCTCTTGTCCTTTATCCCTTGTTCTGTATCACTCCTTATGTTTAATACAGCCTTCAGTTCATTCTCTCCATATTCTTCCAAATAATCATGCTTGCTATGGCCTTCTTATGCTGAAGCTGGAGATGATGCCACCTCTGTTTTAACTTTCTTGGATCAGTGAGTTCCATTTGAGAAAGAATCCATTCCAGCCATGTTTGTTCATTAACTGGTTAAGCCAAAATGGAACAAATTATTTAGCCATAGCATCCCTCAAAACCTTTTGCAAAGCAATAGAGAAGTTGCAATCTGTACCTTTGGAAGGAGTTAACCATGCAGGTCATTGTAGTATTAGAATAAAAGTAAAGTCCTATACTTGGGTTAAAAAAAATAAGTGGTAAGATGGAGAAAATATGGAGATATAGATAAAAAGTTTGTTTGATAACTAGGGATTTGGGTAGAATATGAGTTCAATAAAACAGTAATATGATGTGATAGCCAAAAAAAAAAAAGCTAATTCTAGAAGTATAGCAAACTTCTAGAGGGATGGAGAATGCAGACTAGTGCTATTGCGATAAGGTCATATTTGGAGTATTGTGTCTACTTCTATGTGCCATATTTTATTTTTTAAATAAGTTTTAGAAAAGATTCCCTTTATCTTTACATTACAGTAATTTTTGGATATAACTTTCTTCCTCCTATAACTCTTCTTCATTGAGCCTTTTCCTGTAACAAAAAAAAAAGGTAAAACCTTTTGAAACAATGCCCCAGTCTAGCAATTTGTAATATGGCTATATTAATGTCTCTCACAGGGATAAACTGTTTCCTGAGTTCTACTCACTTCATTCTGGATCAGTTCACCAAGATTTTCCCAAACTGGCCTTTTGGTAATTCCTTATATTACAATAACATTATATCATGATTTGTTTAGTCATTAATTTTTCATTTTTGACTACCATGGAAAGAGCCGATGTAAATTTTGGTCTTGCTGTTCAGTTGTTTCAGTCATGTCTTACTCTTAAATCCATTTGGGGTTTTCTTGGCAAAGATGCTAGAATGTTTTGCCATTTCCTTCTCCAAACCATTTTACAGATGAGGAAACTGAGGTCAACAGGGTTTACTGACTTGCCCAGGGTTACACAACTGGTAAGTATATGAGGCTGGATTTGAATTCAGGTCTTCCTGACTCCACACCTGACACTCTATCCTCAGTGCTATATAACTCCCCTGATGCTATAAATATTTTTTTTTACAAATAAGTCCTTTTCTTCTTTGATTTCTTTTGAATATTGCCTTCTTATGGTATAGCTGAGTCAAAAAGTATGCAGTCAAGCAACTTTTCTTTTCTTTTTTCCTGTATTTTTTTAAATCCTTACCTCCTGTTTTAGTGTCAATTCTAAGACTTAGAAGAGCAGTAAGAGCTAGGCAATGGTGTTAAACAATTTGCCCAAGGTCATACAGCTAAAAAGTTGAACCCAGGTCCTACCATTTCCAGGCCTGGAGCTCCATCCATTGTGCTAACTAGCTGCTCCCCAACTTTTATTTTCAGAACTCTTTGCCAGTACAAATCCATTCTCTACCTTGGTCAGATATGTAAGAATTAGTAGTTTCACTCTATAAACATTACAACCAAGCTTCAACTTGAAGGAGTTTTTAAAAGTTACATTTGTTAATTAGCTGTTGAGGAAGCATTTTCAGATCCTTGGCTGATTTCTGGGCAAAAACGTTTACAAATTAGGTTCAAAATATTAAGGACCTTTTTGCCCATTCTCAAACTTCCAGTGTGACCTCATGAAAATTTGCACTACTTCCCCAAATCAGTAGCACTACTATTAGCTCAGATTCATTCAAGATTTAAAAGGTTTTTTTCTTGTGAACTACTCTGTCCCCATAAGAACACCACCTTTTTAAATGACCTTATTTTGCTTTATTAATTATTAATAGTCTTATTGACAAACCTTTCTAGCTTAGAATTGCTGTTTTGTTGAATGTTTACTATTTTGTTCTTCAGTATGGTTGAGTGACTGAAGTCCCCAAGTAAAGGACTTTGCAATGCCCCGTTAATTAAAACATTCCATCATACAAATGCCACATACCAAAAAAAAAATGCCTGGGTACGAATTAGGTAGCTCAACAGGGTGGCCAAATTTAGCAATAAAACATATTGAAGCATTGGGATCTATGACATTAATTTTTTCCCTTAGAATCAGAGTTTAGACAACTGGGAAAAGGCTTGGATCTATCCTCATTGTCAAAATCTTGTCCAAAATTCACTTACATCCCACCTTGTGCCTCAGTGAGTGAGGAAACAATGTGCTGAGGGAAAGAGTAGGGGATCTGTAGTTAAAGATCCTTGGATTGGCTCTTGGTTCAGCTGCTTACTCTCCCTGTGACCCTGAGTAAGTCACCTGATCTTCTGGAACTCAGTTTACCATAAAATGAGAGAACTGGTTTCAATAATTTTAAGGTTTCTCTTTTTCTGACTACTAAATCTATGATTTTCAATACTTCTCTTTCTTCAAAGTAATTTTTCTTATATTTGCCCATTTGTTTAAAAACAACCACCATCTCCAACACATTTCCAGAGAGCAGCACTGGCCAATGGGAGAACCATGATGGTCCTGGGTTCCTCATGCAGACTTCATTTTCTAATGCATCCAAACATATGTTTCCAGTAATGCTGTTTGTGGTCGCTTTCCTCTCTTATCACTCCCCATGACCTTTGCTTGTTATAGATTTCCTGGCTGGAGCCAGTTGGATTTGTTTGATTTTTGTTGATGGTTATTAGGAAAAGGAAGTGCCAGAAGGGATTACCTCAAGTTTAAACCGATTTCCATTAGAGTCATCAGGCCTTTAATTACATATCTTGGGTCTGTTTGGTAGAGAAGTGGTCAAAGATGCACTTTTATCTCCCCTGGAATCTCCTTCTATGTCTTGTGGTCGTCCCATTTATGTCTGAAGTTCCTGTAAACTCGAGTCAGAAGCTAATATAGCTTTTGTATGGGAACCAAGGACAAGACGTTAAGATTTTAGATTGAGAAAAAGAAATGGGCAAGTCACAAGTTGGGGGAGGTGGAGTCTTTGAGATCAGGGCAAGGATTCTATCGGGGAGATGATATGCCTGGCAAAAGGGAATTGGAACTTACGTTTGTTGCCCTCCAAAAGCTTTGTTTCCCATACTTAGAAGGCTAACTGTTGTAAGGAAAACAGCAATGAATTTGGAGTCAGAGGGTTAGGGTTAGGGTTAGATTTGAATATTGGTTTTGTTCCTTACTATCTGTGAGCTGTTTACAGCAACCTCTCTGGACCTCATCTTCATCTAGATTTCTTCATCTATAAAACAGAGATTTGGAATAAATCATCTTTCAAGTACCTCATCACTGCAAATTCTGATCTAATAACGACTATCATTCCAGTGATCCCACTACTGGGTTTGTACCCCAAAGAGATGATAACAAAGTGTTTGTACAAAAATATTCATAGCAGTAACAAAATTTTGTGGTGACAAAAAAAATTAAAAAATGGGGGGGAGGGGGTGTCCATTGATTGGGGAATGGCTGAACAAATTGTGGTATCTGTTGGTGATGAAATACTATTGTGCTGTAAGGAATGATGAACTGCTTGATTTCTTTACAAACTGGGAAGACCTCCATGAACTGATGTGGAGCAAAATGAGCAGAACCAGAACACTGTACACAGAAAATGAAACACTGTGGGATGATAAAATGTAATTGACTTTACTAGTAATAGCAATTGCAGTGATCCAGGACAATCCTGAGGGACTTATGAAAAAGAATGTTATGCACACCTAGAGAAAGAACTGTGGGAGAAGAAATTCAGAAGAAAACATATGATTTATTAATTGGTTATATGGGTGTATGATTTTGGATTTGGGTTTTTAAATGATTATTCTATCATAAAAATGAATAATATGGAAATAGGTATTAAGTGATAATATGTATAACCCAGTGGAATTGCTTGTTGGCTCTGGGAGGGGGGAAGGAAAAGGGGACAAGGAGAACATGAATCATGTAACCTTGGAAAACTTATGTGTAAAATTGTTACTGGAATAAAATAAAGAATAAATTTTAAAAAATACGATGGAAGGTAAGGGTTTTTTTTTTTTAGTAGCACTTACCACCCAGGATTGTTGTGAGAATCAAATGTGATCATATACGTAAAGTTCTTGCAAATCTTAAAGCATTATATAGATACTCGTTATTACTGGTATTATTAGAGGTAGATAGTTGTAGGTGATGGGGTTCCAAAGTTTCTTCTTGAACTTTGGCCTGAAGAAAAGAATATCAGAGCCATGATTAAAGTCAATAGAGATAAAGGGCCCCTTTCACAGTCCCAGAGGGGGTCCTGATATAATCTTTCCCCTAAAGTGATCAGTTTGGCCTCTAAGTTGCAACCTCTTTGCAATGCCCACCCTGGCAGTCCTATGAAGCACACAACTATGGAGGGAAGCTTGGCTCCTCTCTAAGAGACCTGAAGCTTCAGCAAAGCAGGCCAGTCTATTTATTCCTCTCTATAATGTTCCATTTGAACAAAGGAACATAGATGTGCCCAAGGACCAAGGGCCCAGATAGACAAAGAAAAGTTAAGAGAAGTCAGGCTAGAGAGCTAGGGAGGGTAGAAAGCAGGGGATTGGATTGTGAGGAAACGTAACTAAAAATTTTAACTAGGACTGACACATCCCTGGCACCTCATTTCCTGAGGCCCAGACATCACCCCATGTGGTAAATTTGAGAAGGGCTATCTGCTAAAACTGTGGTGGCCTGAAGACTGACTTAATCCCCCTACAGATGCCCTTTAAAACTTACATTACTCGATGCCTGCGATGATCAAACGAGATAACGTATATAAAAGTAATTTGGAAAGTTTATAAGTGGTGTACAGATTCAAGGCATCATCATTATCGATTGGCACACCTTACCCATCCCTCAGGAAGGTTTCCCTTCTGTATAAATGATTATTTGTCACCAAAGACAATTACTTAAAGAGAAAGGCAAATTTTTCAGAATAACTTAAACATCCCTGGCAGGGAGCAGCTAGGTGGCACAGTGGATAGAGCACCAGACCTAGAGCTGGGTTCAAATGTGGTCTTAGACACTTCCTAGATGTGTGACCCTGGGCAAGTCACTTAACCCCACTTCCCTAGTCCTTGCCCCTCTTCTGTTTTAGACTTGCTATTAGGATTGAAGGCAAGAATTTTTTTTCCTTTGTTTTTTGTTTTTTAAGTACCTTGCAATAGGAAATCAGCTGTGGCAAAACTAGCATTTACTCAAGAAGATAAAAAGCAAAGGAATCATGAACTAGAGTAACAAGTGGGAGTTCAAGGGAAGCTTCTCTCATCACATCTCCTCTTGGGAGGGCTCATGGGTATCTGCAACAATGGGGCATGTCTAAGTCAGGGCTTGGTTCTCTTTATATGAATAAGGAGGCTATCACAACTTTATAATGCATTTGGGTGGAATACAAATAATCTAGAGGATGCCACACCCCTGTAATCCAATAAATGTCCTGTTCCCAGACTTGCTTCTTAGGACTGGTTTCCTACTCAGAAAAACTGGAGTGGCCCAATCAGGTGAGACATGTGAAATTTCTAAGCTCACCCCAATGTGGCTGAGTAAACTACAGAAACTGGTGAATATACATGGAAAAACCTGGGCTTACCTGATAAGCTGCTGATACAGTGTGCCTATGCTTCCTTCCGCCAGTTCTATTTAAACACTGATAGACTCTTGGGCAAACAAAAAGGTTTTTGTCTTCAGTGCATCCATCACTTGCCATCCTCAGTTCTTTTTGAATATGGCTGCAACTTGGCAGGGGAAGGTGGGAATGGGATCAATAGGGAAGCAAATTCTTACAGACTACATCATCTTTTTGTTTTCTGTATTGGGGATGGAGGCAATCTCTGGCACTCAGACACACACTCTTGTACTGGTAGGACAAAGGAGATCACCCAAGAAAGGGATTACCCCAGAACCACCTAATAAGAGGCAAACAATTCTCTGCTCAGCAGTCAAGAGAAAGCAAGGGATCTGAATCATCCTTATGTATTCAATAATGCAATCAAAAAAAGAAGTCAGGTTCAAACCCATGGAAGGGACAAGATTTCTGTTTGCTATGAGACTGGCTGCGTAATCATATCAGGTTTTTTAAAAATATTTTTTCCAAGGTTACGTGATTCATGTTCTCCCTGTCCCCCCTTCCTTCCCCCCTCCTGGAGTTGACAAGCAATTCCACTGGGTTATACATGTTTTATCACTCAATACCTATTTCCATATTACTCATTTTTGCAATAGAGTAATCCATATCAGTTTTTACTCAAGTGAATGGATGGCTTTTTTACATTTCTTGATCTGTATACCAAATATACCAAAATTTGTTTTTTAAGACTCCAAATTCTCTCCAAAAATGAAGATTATGTAGTTTGTGCTTTAAAGGTACAAAAGGGGCAAGAAAAAAAATATTCTTCTGTTGTTTTTGCAATATGTTAGAAACTATGTTTTTCTAAATTTTAGATTAGAAACAAAGATTCTCATTTCATGGTAGTATCGGCAAAGCATTAGACAGAGAAGCTTAGTACTATCATCATGAAAATGTCTTCTTCTCTAGGCATATTTCCTCATTCATAAAATTAGGAAACTGGACCAGCATTTAGAGCTAGGAGGAGCCTAAAAGATAATCTAGTCCTGTGCTGGAGAACCTATGGCACACATGCCAAAAAGGGCATTTCTGTGGGCACACCTGCAGTGACCCACCAGAGTTCAATACTAGAAAGCCAGAGGGACTTGAGACAGAACTGTTCCTCTCCTCGCCAATGCATCTGAGGGCATTTCTCACTTATTCCACCCCTATGCCCAGCAGCCAATGGGAGAACTTCCTCCCTCCCCTCTTTGGGGTAATGGGAAGGTGGGTAACACTTGTGGGGGGGGGCAGCACTCAGTGTCTAAAAGATTCACCTCACTGATCTAGTCTAGTCATTCATTTTACAGATGAAGAAACAGAGACCCCGAGAGGTTAGGCGATAGGTCCACAGTCACAGATAGTAAACAGAGGAGCCAGGATTAAAATCCAACTTGTCTGACTCCCAAATCACCGTTCATTTCATTACCACCTTCATTTTTAAGGTTCCTACTAGTTCTACAAACCTGTAGTTCTAAATAATATTGTGAGTGTTTGATTTTAATCAAGCACAAAGAACAACATGTCCTAATGGCAGCTCAGGTTTCAGCAATTGGGGAGAGTTTGGTGAAATCACATCCTTTAAAAATGATTCAGTAAATATTCTATCACTTAGACATTATTGCTTTGGACTAGAAATCAGAAGAACATGGGTCTAATGTCAGCTCTCTAATTAATTGGCTATGTGACCTTTGGCAATTTTACTTCTCCTGGGCCTTAGTTTCCTTCACTGTAAAATAGAAACAATAAGAGCTTCGAATGTACAATTAGTATGTCTTAGGAGGGGGATGACACATCTGGGGCAGTGGGGGGCTGAGCCTGGGGGACATGCTGCAATGTGACTAATGAAACCATGAAGAGATATTGTCCCATTTGGAGATGCCAGGACACTTGGAAAAATTGAGGAAAGGAGGAATAAAGAATAAAATTAGTTTAGTGTAGAAGGCTTCCAAGAATATCTATAAGAAGTTAAAACACTGGAAAGAGAGAAATAGTACCAGAGACAAGTGGTAGGGGAAGAAATCAAGAGGAAAGGCAAGGAAGAAGTTCAAGGGAAGGCAGGAAGGACAAGTTAAAGGTATGCAAAGATGGGATAAAGTACAAGTGAAAGTAAGACAAACTAATGCAAATAACATAAGAAAATAGTTGATAATCAACCTTTAAAGATTTGAGAAAGGCAAGGAATGGGGAAGATAAGGAAGTCCAGAAGGGCGGTAGTATTGGGAGGTTTTTTGGCTTGGATTTTTGGTAGCCAGTAGTCACCAAAGCAGTGTTTGAAAGAAGCTAGCTTGGGCGAACTGGTGGCCATAAAAAAAAAATTGGAAGGAACATATTAAACCACTTTATAATTTTTTTAAAAATCCTCTAGGTTCAAATGAAAACGTGAAAGAGCTATATAAATCCAAGATGTCAGGATCCCACCCTTACTCCCAAATGGGAAAAACAGAGGCCAAAAAGATTGCTTTTAAAGTCTCCTCTCAAAGTAGTTGAAAGATTTAGAGAAACTGACTGGTGCAGCAGCAAATATATGTATGTATATGTATATATGTGTGTGTTATATATGTGTTATATATATATAAATACATAGGGATATAGATATAACTCTTCCCTCCACCTCTACTCCCCCAGAATTTTCAGAAAGATTGCATTTTGATCCTAGGTCTCTTTCATTTAAAAAGAGGAAAAAAAAGGGCAGTTCAGGAAAATCAATCAAATCATCACTAATGTCAGTATATACAACGCTCCATACCCCTGGTCTCCTATCTCTGAAAAGAAGGTAATAGTAGTTCAATTTCTTTCTCTTCCCTTGGGTCAATCATAGCAATTATAATTATGCAGCATTCTTTTCCATTTCCATCTTCATACTCATTGAATATATTGTTTTTCTGGTTCTGCTTACCTCATTTTGCATCACTTTGTATGTTTTCACCCCTCCCCTTCTCTCAGTTCTTCATCAGTACAGTAATATTCGATTATGTTCAAGTATCACAATTTATTTAGCCATTTGTCGATTGATGGGCACCTACTTTGTTTCCGATTCTTTGCTACCACAAAGGTCAGCTTTAAGATTCAATAACACCTTTTACTAAATGAAAGCTGTGAGATGTTAGGAAGAAAAATAAAACCCTTAGAGGGAACCATGTAAAGTCATTTTCTTCAACAGACTGGATCATACATTTGTGCTCAGATTTTTTTTCTGTCTTTGTAAATAACACAGGAACTGTTATAAAAAGAAAAAAAAACATTAGTCTTTTTTAGCTTCTACTACAGGTAACTTTAGCATCATCAGCACTTCATCTGTAAATCTTTCCAAGAAAGGGAACAGAAATAAAGATTTTGAACTGAGACAAAGCCAAGGAGCATGTAGAAGGTTTCTTAGCTTGGCTCTTTGGTTGCCAACCAGTCCCCAAAGCAGTGTTTGAAAGCGACTAGCTCGGATAAACTTGTGACAGTCCTCTGACCTTAAACAGCTAAAATGGGGGGGGGGGGGGGAGGGGGAGAACAGATTTAATGGGAAGGCCACTAATAGACCAGTTGTGTTAATGCTTCATCATCTAGCTGGGAAAAAAAAATCCTAATTTGACTGCTACTGGAGTTGGCTTAGAGAACATATTTTTTGCAAAACACATTTGTTTACCTTTCCCTCTAATAAACTATGCCAAGCCATAACTAAAAGACAGTCAAAGTATCCATGGTGCTATTAAAATTTGATGTAGTTCATGAAACTTCACTGTACTCCTTTGAATGGATCAGGTAATATTTGAACATCGTCAAGGAATGATTCAGATTGGCTGCCGGGTCCAAACAGAATCATTTGTCCCTAAATACGGTGTCTGTTTTCTTAGAATTTAAATCTCTCCCTCTGACATATCAGATTACACTTTAAAAAGGCCAATATACTTGCAGGAGTCTAGTAGTGAGTCATTTGTATTAAAAGCCACCATAAAACACATTAAAGTTTTTTCTTTTTTTTTTTTTTAATCTACAGTTCAGTGAATTCCATTCACCACACTCTGTTGCATAAGTGCTGCTGTGGAGGAAAAGTCTTTGGAATTTAGGAAGGGATGGGGGCAGGGAGCAAAACTCCCAGAGTACCCAACCACTTCTAAGACACATAATCATGTTTAAATAAAAAATGAAGGAAAAATCCTTACTTTCCCACAGATTTGTTCTTAAATTTGGGCCAATCCTCTCTGGCATGGGGACTCCTAGCAATTAGCTGGCAACCTTTTACTGTGAATTTGAAGGATTAAAACATAAGGGAGAACAAAAGGAACAGATTTTCTACACTTCCCCCCTCAGTTTTCCTTTCTTCACAAATAGACTTCATTTCCTCTGGTGTCCTCCTCAACCATTCTAATCTCCTTCCTCCTCCCATACTTCCCTTAGGGGATTCTAAAAGATGACTTTGGGGAATGCGGAAACCTGAATAGGATTTGATCTGAGTTCTGTGATCCTTTGGAAAATGACTTCAGAAATTGGAGTCTGGCCAGGACTTCTAACAATGGGAAGAAAATTATACTTTATTGGGAACTTATCTCTAATGTATTTATGTAAACAAAGTAACCGGTAATAAGCCACAGAATTCGCTGGCTAGTGGTTTCAACTACTGCTTTCTTTCTCCTTGGAAAAGATTCAGGGCAAAAGTCCCCAAAGATGCTGGCTCTTAAAGGGAGAATAGCCTAGAAGTGGTGCATCCCCAATGCTCTGCTCACTGACGTGGACCATCACTCTGAGGAGCACACAAAGTCCTCCAGTTGTTGCTGACATCTGACAGGTCAGTTAATCCATCCCTCTGCCTTTCCCCTTAAACCATTACAAAGGAATGAGAAGCTGTCCTCTTTTAAAAGGCCTCCAGAGCAGATTTCACAATGCCCTCGGCCACTCACAAAGCCAAGTGTCATTTTCAATCTCCTAATGAGAAACTGGCACAATAGAGAGTTACGGGTGTATATCCTACACAAATTTGTTCTAATTCAACTCTCTTCTAAAGGGGAAGTGGAGATTCAGGATAGATGCTCACCCATTAGCCGACTTCTCTTGTTGGGAGAAAAACTGCAGCGAGGTCATCTCATTAATAACACAGAAGCCTAAGGGGGGGGGGGGCGGGAAGAGGCATTAAAAATGGATTTTGAGAACTCAAACAAAGCTTAGGAACCCGCTAAGTTAGAAAAGGAAGGGTCAGGACCCACATATAGAAAAGATGCCATGTGCGGACATACATCCAGCTCACGGGTACTCTCAAATGTCACTGCAGCTGTTACAAAAGAAACTGCTTTTGATGTAAATATGTGCTATTTTCATTACTGCAAATGCAAAAGAATACCCTAAGCATGTTAGTACTTTAGCATTAGGGCTTTTCTTTCCCCAAGCACATCTATTGCAGATACACCAATGCCATCTATGATTTATTTAAGTTTTCGATTCCGGGAGCCTGAGGAAGACAGAGTTAAGTTAACTTAAGTAACTTGCCTGTTATCACCCATTTACTAACTCAGGTCCTCCTGCCTTAATTTAGGCACCATGCTGCCTCTGGGCCATATGCCTACCTAGAGGTTATTTTTAGAGAAAACACAACTAAGTCAACCCCAAAAGTAATCCAGCTTAGAAACCACCTGAGAATTCGAAATTGTAAACATTTGCACATGGCTTAAAATCAAAAGCATCAGATGCCACAATTGGGAAGGGATTCTTGAAGGATTTTTTGGTTTTTAGGCCATCACTACCCAGTGTTAATAGAGACATCATGAAATGACACGAGAGGGGTTGCCAAAGACAGTTTAACAACATGAACAGCAACCTCAATTAAAACACAAATGTTAGAGAAACAGTGGGAAAAGAAAATCGCCAATTGGGCAGACAATAAAGAAAAGAGCATGCCATTTAGTCCAGGGCTACTGGTCTGAAAACATCCCCTCAAAATAAAGATTCCAAGGCAGGAAGCAGTTGGCCAAATTCTTGAGAAAAGCCCATGGAAGGAGTCCATTTCAGGTATTTCTGACTGCTCTGCAAGTGAAAAGAATGCTTTTTCATCAAGTGTAACTCTAGCTGGGCTTCGATAATGGGTCGCCTGAATCTTTTCTACTCAGCTCAGGAAGTAACTGGCTTAAATGGGGGAAATAGATCTCTGCAGGGGGCATGAATGCAGACCCCAAGCAAAGTGAAAGTCATGAGGGCTCTGGGATGGCTTTCTGTATGAAGCAGAGGATTGTGCTCTAAGTCCATTGAGTCCATTTTGCCGTATATTGATCTGTATTCTGATAATGCTGAATTGTGGAACACCTGTAAGGTCTGGGGATTCCTATTCCTATTTCTATCAGTGGTGGGAATTCTGTGGTTTTTTTCTGTACGCTATCTCAAAATCTTACAGTTTATATAATTTTACCCCACCCTCTCAAGGTCTGTTAGGACATGTTAAAGCGTGCTGCAGATCCCAAAAGCTTGTGGAATACTAATTTTTATAAACTTTTTATACGAGAAATAATCACTTCTTGCTACAGGAGGAATACTGTACAAGCTGGAGGAAGAAGATGCCTATTTTTCTCATAATCCATCCATCCCATTTTCTCACTTCTGTGATATAACTGCTTAAGTGGAGGGAAACTCTCTTCACTCTGCACTCAAGATTACCATCAAGATTTTAGATTTAATTAATCTGGTAATTGGTCATATTGAAAGTATAAACCTCTCATGACAATTAAGGACCATAGTTTCTGATTCAGAAAAAAATAGCCTTAAATAAAAGCTCAATCAGGAGAAGAATTAATGCCTTCTTTTGGGGAAGTGATACTAGTAATATTCATAATCATTTCTACTCTTTTGAAAAATTTACCTTTGATATACCTCTAAAATCTATCCCTATAATATATGCATAACCCAGTGGAATTGCTTGTCAATTCCAAGAAGGTGGAGGGGAGAGGCGAGGGAGACATGAATCATGTTGTCTATGTAACCATAGAAAATTTTTTAAATTAAATTTAAAATTAAAATAAATAAAAAGTAAAATCTAACCCCAAAAGTTTTAAAAATTGTGCTGATGCTTATTGACTGTCACCTCTGACAGATTTCCTCTGTATAATGAGACCCAAAAGTCTTAGTGCATTCAAACTTTAGGGATGACCCAGATTTAGCTAATTCCAGACATTCTTTCTCATTTCATTTTCTTGAATGTCATTTTTATGTCCTCACATAGCACAGTTAAGTTCAAATGTGATGGTTCCATTGACAATAATGAGGAGAGTTAGAGAAACAGTGGCAGATCTGTTCCAATTTGCATCTATTTGTTGCCTTAATTTCATAAATAAATGTTCTTAGGATGAATTGGTTTAATTGAGAGACAATGTGATATAATATGCATGTGTCAAATATCAGAATAATACTCCCTAAGTCCAAAACAGATTAAAATGTAATTAGGGGGCCTCACGAGCAACAAGATGGCAGATTGGATATTTTTTCTTATGCCCATGACCTCTTAAATCTCTCCAAAACAGAAACAATGTGCTAAAGATATGACAACTTTAACTGTTCCCATGATCTAAGATACCCAGAATCCAAAAGAAAGTAAAAAAACAAAACAAAAAACCCCAACCTAGAAACTGATGCTCACTGACCCTGAGCTCACTCAACATTCCTCACCAACTTACCATGCTACTAGAAGTAAAGTTGCACTAGCAGACCCAAGGACACACTCCAGGCTTACATCAAAACACCCTGACAGACTGATCTCCAGTCTATCTTTCTGGTGCCATAGAGACCCTGACTCCAGACTGTGGAAGTTTCCTTGAGCCTCTACAGCCATCTTGGTCACAGCCTTTCCGGAACAAAAGTCTGCTGGGGGCTACATCCAGGAATCACAAAGGCTACAAAACTCTGAACTGCTAGTGGCAAGGGGAATGGGAAGTAGGCTCTGCCAAGGGTAGGGAAAGCAAGCTCTGAATTGCTGTGCCAGACCAGAGAACTAAAGAATAGTATAAGAGATAGATCAACAGGACAGGACTTTCTGTGATATAGGGAACTGTGCAGTATTACACCAAGCCTGAGGGAAGAATACAGCATCTATCTAGGATCAGTTCTGACCACTTAAAAATTAATTGGAGCAAAGATCTAGACTGGTAAATGATGAATTGTCCAATGTTGGAGAAAGGTGAGGTCCAGCTTTTCTTTGAGATTCAGTCCCTAAGAAAACCAGAGGGGAAGCAGCCAGAAATGAGCAATAAGGAAAATAAAGGAGGTGAGGAGGGAGGAGACTGGAAGTATCAAATATTCCAGGAAAAAGCAACCTCAAAAACCTTGAACCATAAACAGATAAATTAATAGGAAAAACAGAAACAACCAAAGGAAATATTCCCTCTAGACCTAGTAAATGGGTTTAGGTATCTATGAATCCTGCAAAGTAAAGAAAAATGATCCAATGCTGGATGAGACAAAGGATTCTAGAGAATTTGAGAATATGGAACCCTATGCTATTCTTGAATGGTTTAAAAGAGAAATGAGACTTAGAAGAGCAAAATTTATGCCCTCCACAGCAAAAATAGTGAACAGAACAGAAGTCTCCCTAAAGAAACAAAAGAGAATAGATTGGGAATGCTAATACCCAGAAGTAAAAGCCGGCCTACAAGGAGAAAAACAAAAAATAAGAACATTAAAGGTGCCTAGGTGATATAGTGTATAGAATGTAAGGCTTGGAATCAAGAAGACTCATTTTTCTGAGTTCAAATCTAGCCTCAGACAGCTGTGTGAGCTTAGGGAAATCACTTATCCCTATTTGCCTCAATCCCTCATTTGTAAAATAAACTAGAATAGGAAATGGCAAACCACTCCAGTATCTTTGCCAATAAATCCCCAAATGAGGTCATAAAGAACCAAAGGGAACTGAAGTAATTGAACAACAAAAGAATGTTAAAAAAAAAAACACCTCATAATGTAAGCATAACATATATCTCAAGAAAAGAGGACATAAACAACCTAAAGATTACAGGTATCCCAGAAGAAAATGATAAGGCAAAAAGCTTACCACTACAATGAAGAAAACAATAAGAAGAGAGCTTCTGAGAACTTCTGAACATAGAAAATGAAATTCTAATTGAAAGAATTCAGATTGCCTCCAGAAAAAATAAGACTATAAACTCCAAAACACACAGGCCTTCTCATCTGCTATTAGTTAAAGAATAGAGAGATAGATCAATAGAACAGACAAGGAAGATTCAGAAACAATAAAACTCAATAACCTAGACAAAGTTTGATAAAGTAGGAAATAGAATTAATTAAAGGGGAAACTCCCTATTTGATAAAAACTTCTGGGAAAACTGGAAAGCAACATGGCAGAAAAACAGGCTTCAGCTAATACTTTAGATCACATATTCTTCACAGCATATTCTAAATGAATATGTGACACTAATATTAAAGATTCTGCTATTAAAAAAAATTAGAAGAAAAGCTGATAAAGGAGGTAAGGAAGGGAAGAGACTAAACACACATGACCCCATGACCTACTAATATCTCCAAGACAGAAATTATGTGCTAAAGATAAAGCAATTTCAGCTGTTCCAATAATCTAAGACAACTAGTATCCAGCAGAAAAAAAAAATCCATAGCTTATAGCTAAGAGATGTTCCTTAAACAGGAAATAGAGGCAACTGATATAAACATTCTGAGAGCAATCTGGAACCACACCCAAAGAACTTTGAAACTATGCATACCCTTTGACCCAGCAAGACTGCTTTCTGGGTCTATACTCCAAAGAGATCAGAGATGGAGGAAAGGACCTACTTGTTGTAATATATATAAGGAAAATCAGTGGATTGATTGAACAGGGATTACAGAAGGGTTTTTAGCAGGGAATGGAGGAGCTGAAGGGAGAGACGGAATATGGCTGCTGGTGAGGTAAAAGGAGAGAGATTTTTGAAAAATGGGGTTCCTGAGAAATGGGCCATTTATGATAGCTTCAGGGGATGTCTTCTCTATGGATTGATGTGGAAGATACCCCATAGCAGGTAAGCACAGACCCTCCTTAGGGACAAGCCTCCCCCCAAATTTAGTCACCCAGCAAGGGTCCAATAAGGACTGTTTATAGTTGACTGGCTGTCCTGAGGTTCAGCTCCCTCTATGTCCTCTGAAATGTTAGTCCTCTTATCTGACTGTGATATTCAAATAAAGATAAATTTTAATAACAAGTTTGGATTGGGGAGGTATCAGGGAAGAGGGAATAGGGATGTCCCTAGATGAGGTTTGAGTCTCTCTCAGCTTTTGAGCTGAGCCCAGGCCTCACAGGCTGGTGGAGGGTTTTTGTTATTCCTGTCTATTCTATATCTGTGCTAGCTTTCTTAATTTCAAAAGTCTTAGCAGTAGACAGCAAGAGGAAGAAAAGTTCTGACTTTTAGAGCTGGTTGGGCCTGTCTCTTCAGGCTGACACCTCTAAAGACCAGCCTTACAGTTCAAACTGCTTCCCTTAAGTTCTTTTGTTGATGACACAATCACAGGAAACCAGGGAGAGCACACCATTGGGATCTTGTTGTCTCAAACATTATGTGTCACTATTGTTTCTTTGTCATGTACTTTTTGATGTTAATCAGTTTTTGTTTTCGTTTCTCAGCATTATCTTTTGTATAATTATCTTCTATGTCTGTTACAGTGATGTTGAATTTTTCTGGTTTTACATGGGAACAGTGGAACCATGAGTCTTTCCCTGCAATTTTTATAGCTGTTGGGGTAGTAAGCAATACTTCATGTGGTCCAGTCCATTTTATGTCTAGCCAATTTTCTATTGAAATTTTTAAAGTATACTTTGTCTCCTGGTTTGATGTTGTGCAAATTGTAATCCAGGGGTAATGTTTGTTGTATCAAGCCCCTTTCATGCAACTCTGCTATTCTTTTTGTAAAGCTTGTATATATATTGTTAATTGACAGTCTAGTTTGTGAGAAGTTCTAGATCAGAGAAAGAAAGGTGTGATAGGATCATTACATTGTTTGTTTCTTCTTCTGTTTGTTTTCTATCAGGTATACAATTTTGTTCTACTTCTAATTCAGTGTCTTCTTCCTCAAACTCATACTTTTCATAAAGTTCTTGATAAGTCTTGACTCCCAATGCTGCCAGCATTTCTTCTAATGAGCTTGTGTATTCTATGTCCTGAACTAACTCTTCTGACAGGATCGTTTGTTCTTGATTTGAGTTCTTAATGTAATCATCTGTCTCCCACTCTTGTAAAGCTTTGTGATCTTGATTGTAAAGTTTGATATATTCATAAGGTTCTTGGTCTTCCTCACTTTCTGAGTCAAATATTATTGTATATAGTGGTTCTGTGTGATTCGTGTCTTGCACTGACTCTTGCTTGGTGATTTCTATATTCCCCAAGTCTTTTGCAAGCTCTTGCCTAGTAGTATGCTGTAACTCTGTGTTATGTGTTGATAAATTTGGTTCTTGTGTGTTTGTTCCTTCCTGTGGATCTGCTGTCATATCCCAGTTTTGTTCTTTTGTAATATCATCTCTGCTTTCAGTGTCGTTGTCTCCAGGAAGTCTGCTCATTTGAATGTTCTCTGTTATTGCATTTTCCTCCTCATTTGACCATTCTGCTGTTTGCTCATGTGCTTCAATTAATTCAGTTGCAGTTTGTTTAGAATCTTTAGACCCTCTACTATTTGTGTCTCATATGGTTCTGTTTTTTGGTTTTGCTATTTGTTCTATACTTTGTTCTATACTATTTGTTTCTAAAGTATATTCTTTCCTTTCTGCTAAGTTACTTTTGTCTTGTGCCGAGACATGTTGCAATTCACTGTTGCTTGGATCTAATCTTTCATATTCTTTGCTTTTAAAGTTATAATGTCCTAATAATTTTAAGGTTTTTGTATTACAGATTATTGCCAGTTTTGTTCCTTCCTCTTTCATTGTGGCTTGTTCCACAAATTTTCTCTTTAATCTATGTTACTATCTAATTGGATTTCTTCTTCTATCTGCTCTTTAGTTTTATTTTGTGCTTTTGGACCCCCCAAATTTTATTTGCATGCAGTCTCCTTCCTTTTCATTTTCCCCATTTCCTTTCCCATTTTTCCTCTTTGATGTTACCCCATGTACCTGGCTTCATAACTGACTTTGTTTGGCAGCACCTGAGAATACTTGCAAATAACATGGTTTCACTGAGGAGATGTCCATCAATTGAAGAATGGCTAAACAAGCTCTGATACATAGTTGTAATGGAATACTAGTGTTCCGGGCATAAGAAATGTATGGGACAAGTTAAGAAAAACCTAGAAAAACTTATATGAACTGATGCAAAGTTAAGTGAGCAGAACCAGGAGAACAGAGTATACAGTAAAGGAAATATTTTATGATGATCAACTATGAAGGACTAAACTATTATCAGCAAAGCAAGGTTCTAATATATCCAGAAGGGACCCATGATAAAAATGCTATCCACAGCCAAAGAAGAAACTTTTGGAATCTGATTACAGATCAAAACATGCCATCTTCCACTTCCTTTATGAGTTTTTCATTGTATGTGTGATATGTGTCCTGTGTCATGACATGAGCAATATAGAAATATATATTGCATGAAATCATAGCCTACATTAGACTATCACCTTAGGGAAAAGAAGGGAGTCTGAATCATAAAATGTCAGAAAAGAATTGCCAAAAATTGTTTCTACATGTAATTTAAAAAAATAAAAGATGTTTTTTAAAAACCCAAGAGATAGAGACAATTGCAAAAGATAAAACAGATAACTTTGATTACTTGAAACTAAAACATTTCTGCAAAGACAGAATTAATATATCTAGGAATAAAAAGGAAATAGTTGAATAGGGAAAAATGCTTTAATCAAATTTCTCTAGTAAGGGATTGGTATCCAAGATATATTTAAAATTAATATATGTATATACACAAATGCATGTGTGTATATCTGTGTGTGTATGTAACTAGTAGCCATTCCCCAAGAGACAAATGGTCAAAGAATAGAAACAAAGTTCTCAAAAGAGGAGTTGCAAAGTATTTACAACTATATAAAAATGCTCCAAATCTCTATTAATAAGAGAAATGCAAATAAAAACAACTCTAGGGCTTTATCTCCCATCCTAAAAATTGGCAAAAATGACAAAAAATGGCAACAGTCATAGTTGGAGGTATTATGGGAAGATAGGCACACAAATACGCTGCTAGTGGTGCAACCATTTTGAAAAGCAATTTGGAATTCTGTAAAGAAATGACTGCAATGTCCATATACTTCGAACCAGAGACTCCATTACTAGGCTTATAACCCAAGAAAGGCATCGATTAAAAAAAATCCTTATACACTCCAAAATATTTATAGTAGCATTTTTTGTGATAGCTAAGGATTGGAACAAAGTGGATATCCATCGACTAAGATATGGCTGTATAAACTGGAGTATGTGAATGGAATGGAATATTACTGTGCTAAAAGAAATGAGGCATGTGATTAATAAAGAGAAGTATGCAAAGAGGTATATGAACTGATACAGAGTCAAGAAAACATATATACAGTGACTACAACATAAATGGAAAGAACTATGCATCAAAAAAATCAAGATTGAATAATTAAGTAGGACTCAAATGAAAAGATATACGACATCCCTAGCTGACTACTTCATGTTGGTGAGAGATACACAAGTGTATCTGTTTTTGGACTTTCTCAATATATCAGTTAGTTGTGTGGATTATTTTTTTTCTCTAAAAAAATACTGTTTGTCATATGAAATGGCTCTCAGGAAAAGGGAGGGATACTATAATGATGGAAGAGACAGAAGATATCAAAAGATACTTATTTCTCAAAATATAATTGGGAGGGGCAGTTAGGTTACCCAATGAAGAAAGACAAGAATGGAAAGTGGATGTCCTGGGTTCAAATCTTACCTGTTACTTCCTATCTCTGAGACCCTGGGCAAGTCACTTAACTCCCACTGTCTAGCCCTTACCGTGGAACCAACACATAGTACTGATTCTAAAATGGAAGGGTAAGGATTTTTTTAATTAAAAAAAAGTATAATTGGGAAATGTTTGACAAAATAAAAGATTAAAAACAGAACATAGATAGCATGTGTGGTTTACTACTGTAAAGATACTTATGTATAGTTCAGCATATCACTCTCCCTTTTCTATTTGAATTTAATTATTGTTGTTCAGTCATATAAAACTCTTTGTGACCTCATTAGGGGTTTTCTTGGCAGAGATACTGGAGGGTTTTGCCATTTCCTTTTCCAACTCATTTAACAGATGAGGAAACCGAGGCAAACAAGGTTAAGAGACTTCCCCAGGATCACACAGCCAGTATCTGAAATCAAATTAGAACTCAAGTCTTCCTGACTCCAAGACCAGCACTCTTATCCATTGTGCCCCCTAGCTGCTCCAAGTTTGATACCACTGGTGTAATGAACTGCTGTTCACCATACTAGAAGTCAGCAAAGAGTCGTATTTTGATCCCGCTTCAGACGCTTGGCAGTTGTGTGATGAAAGGCAAGTTATTCAACCTTTCAGAGTTTATTAGTTTCTCTTCATGTGATGTGAAAACAAAACCCTTCACCATTCTGATTGGCTTTCCTCTAGATTCTCTCCATCTAATTAAGGTCTTTCCCAACCTTTGGCATGCAGCACTGAATAGAATATCCCAGATGTTATGTGCCCAGGGCAAAGTACAAAGGAACTATCACCTCCTGATTTTTGGAAATTATGCCTCTCATAACTAGCTTTTGGGGTTGCCATACAACACTGCTGACTCATATTATATTTACAATTCATTAAAGCAACTTCTAATTTTTTTTCAAACTTGATGTATGATCTTGTCTCCTCTTGTGAAACTGATTTTTTTAACCCCAATGTAACTTTACATTTATCTATATTAAATTTCCTCTTCTGACATTCATCCCAATGTTCTCATCTCCCAGGAACTTTTTGGATGCTTTCATCCAGTCCACAAACTGATTTCTCCCAACTTTGTGGCATCTGCAAATCTGATGAGCATGCCTTCAAATCCCTTTATCTAAATCAATATTTAAAAGCACACATCCTTAGGGCACTCCCTGAAGACTCCCTGACAGCCTGACGTTGAACCATTAATGGCTACTTTTGTGAGTTCAGCCATTTCACCAGTTCCAAATCTAACTTCTTATTGTCCAGTCTGTAGTTCTCTTCAACTTTTCTATGAGAATGGCATAAGATAATTTATCAAATGTTTTGACAACATCTAGACCTATTCATTTAATAACTGTGCTTAAAAATAATGGTGTTTGGCTTTATTCCTGATAAAGCCAGACTGGCTCATTGTTGTTATTTTCTTGTCCAGAAGTTCAATAACCATCTCTTGCGGCAATCTGTCCTAGAATTTCCCAGGGAATCAATATCAATAGCATTGTTCTCTTTCTACTTTATAAAATATTCTAACATTTGCCCTTTTCCAGGCCAGCCACACATGATCCACTCTGTGTGGTCTTTCAAATACTGTAATAATAATAGCTAGAATTTATTTAACACTTAAAGGTTTGCAAAGTGTTTTATAAATGTCTCATTTGACCCACATCATGCTATAATGATCCCTGGTTTGTAGATTAAGAAACTGAGGCAGAGGTTAAATGATTTGCCCAAGGTCACATAGCCAGTGTGTCTGAGGTTGGATGTGAATGAGTTTTGAATTTGAATTCAGGTCTTCCCGAGTGTAGATCCAGCGCTCAACCCACTGCACCCCCTAGCTGCCAAATATCGACAGTGGCCCAGCAACCACATCTGCCATCTTTCAGGGCTGAGGAAGAATGAAATCAAGTCTATTTGCTAGCTCTTTTTTTCTGTGCTCTTTTGGCTTCCTCTCTGTGGCAGCCTTTTATGTTAAATGTCTTCAGGTGATAGTGATAAAGTCTTTCTTTATTTTCATCCACTTCCCATTTTTCTTTGTTTAGATGTCTGGAGCTATTAGAAAGTCTAGTGTTTTCTTAATTTTGTTTCTTGTTTCAAATGCTTTACTCTAATCAGCTAATGATCTCATTCAATAGACAGTCCAGTTCTAAAATGAGTCCCACATCATTACCCAAGCATTTCCTCTCTACTAAGATAGTTTTATTTGTGTAATGAATGTCTAGTGCTCATTATGTCTGGCACCACCCAACTCTTCTCTTAAAAGTAATCATGGTGGGCAGCTGGATGGCTTGGCAGATTGAGATCTATGCCTGGAGATTGAAGGTCTTGGGTTCAAATTTGACATCAGATTTCCTGTGTAACCCTGGGCAAGTCATTTAGGGTTATAAAGGGAGGGCAGCTGGGTGGCTCAGTGGATTGAGAACTAGGCCTAGAGATGGGAGGTCCTGGGTTCAAATCTGGCCTCAGACACTTCCTAGCTGTGTGATCCTGGGCAAATCACTTAGCCCGCATTACCTAAGCCTTACTGCCCTTATGCCTTGGAACCAATACACAATGTTGATTCAAAGACAGAAGGTTAAGGGTTTAAAAAAAAAAGTAATGATAGGTGGGGTGGTTCTAAAAGAAAATCTTTGGCTTTTTAATTTTTTTTTTTTACTAAACCTTTACCTTCTGTCTTAAAATCAGTATTGGTTATCATGCAGAATGGCAAAGACCAGACAGGAGTGGTTAAGTGACTTGCTTTGGCTGGAACAGCTAGGAAGTGTTTGAGGCCAGATGTGAACCCAGGACCTCCTGGCTCTCTATCCACTGAGCCATGTAGCTTCCCCTTAAACTCTATTTTCCATGTATGGTTTTGTTTCTTCATCATCCTCTTTATACCCTCCTTTATACTGAAGTCAACAAGAATCCAGCTATAGGTTGCACTTGGCTTAGAGCAGGGAGTTCTCAACAGATTTTTGTGTCACATTCGTTTGCCAGTCAGATGAAAAAATGTATAGACTTCGATGTAAGGGGAATAAAAGGGTTTATTTATAAAAAGGTTGGACTGGGTTATATTTAAAATAGGGTTGCCAGAAATTTCTATTAATTCCAAAGAGATTTATTTACAATATATAGAGTGAAGTAAGAAAATCAGAGAGAGAATAGGGTAAGATATTTGGCCTAAGCACTAAGTAATTTACTCCCAGCCCCTGGCTCAACCTGGGCAGGGAGAGTTAGTCCTTAGGTCGAGGACCTGGGAAAGTCTCTCTCAAGAGGTAAGTCTCTCCTGAGGCTTTTTTTTTTCCCCAGAAAATCCAGCAGTTAAGAGTCAGCTTTTCACTCACCACATGTCAGTTCAAAGGAAGAGATTTTAGAACAGCCTCTCCAGGAACAGTCTCAGGTCCAGCCTTCACTCCAAAGAATGAAGAATTGTCTCTAGTCTCTACTTCCAAAGAATGAAGAATTGTCCTTCACAGGAAGTGACAGCTCCTTTTAAAGACACTTCTTTTGCATCACTTCCTGTGTCTTCCCCTAATTTTAAGTCTACAAATGTGGAAATTACACCAATCACAGTTGAAGCTTTGCTTTAAGATTGCCTAGTTAGTTTAATTCTGATTCGTCACTCACTATTGCACATGTGGGTCAGACCTCCCACTTAATGATTAAGTGGAATGTTTACACTTTTGGTGATTAAATCTAAAAAATAGGCAGGGGTTACAATTTTAATCTTCATAATCAGGGGTCAGTTGACGTTAATCTTCACATCAGAATGTTTTTAAAAGCATAAAGTACATAGGAATACAAAGGAAAACAATTACACTGAAATAGTTACAAAAAGATATATTGAAGTAAATGACTAGCAGGTTAAGAATGCCTCATCTGGAGAATAACATCGAAATTCTTCTCAGAATTTATCTTTCTTTTACAACAAATGTTGGCAGATAAGCAGCCACTCTCTTTGTGGCAGCCCCCTTGTTTGTACTAATTAAACTTCCAGTTTGCACAGGAAGGCAAGAGAACCAAGTGCTCTATAAAATGTCTCTTATTGTCCTCGGATGCACAATGAAACCAAATTCCCCAATCTGTAATTGCCTCTGGTTTCATTTTTAGTGAGAATGTTGTATATGTAGCTTAATTCCTCTAATAGTATAGAATTGTACTGATCATTAGGAAAAGTTGTTGCATTTAGAATACTAATAATTAAACTCATATTTACAAACAGTCTAAAAACTATTAATTCTTAGCACTTTTTTTCTGGCCATTTTACCAAATTCTCACTATGGAGGGAGAAGGGGCACGTAAGACTGAGCGCAGTTTTGTATTTTGATTTGCTTCATGGTGGATGTGCCCGATTATAAAAGAAGAAAGATTTTTAAGGTTATTTTAAAATGGGAGATTGATACATCATTTCCCTAGAATGCCTTCTCGACACCTAGATCCCCAGATCCCTGAGATCTTAGATAATGTTCTGTTGGAGGCCCCATCTTCACTATCATCCAATGACAGAGGTGTGGAAAATAAAGAGTCCACTGTACTTATTGTTCCCTGATTACAGAAATTTATTAGATTATGTAAAAGATATTCTTGAAGGCTTGCCTACAATGAGTTATCTCCCAAGTAACAGCACTATGATTCCTTGTGAATTGGCACATCAGATAATTTTGCTTGATGTTGCTGTTATAGATTTCATAGATGCTCTTTTTTTATGGCTAACAATATACTGATTAAATTGAATCCTTCCAACAGTCTGAGACTCATTCCCTCAAGAAAATGGTCTGGACAAACAGAAAAGCCAAGTAAATGGAGAATATTTACTGCCCAGCTGTTGCCCACACATCCACAGTCAACTGACTTAATCTGTCAATGTATTTATTTTTGACAGGCATTGCCATGGGCCCAAAATTAACTAGGTGGAAGCTAGTTCAGCTGAAATCAAGTAGGGCCACACCTTGTCACCAATATTTAAATGGATGTATGATCTTATCAGTTTGGAGTTTTTATTTTTGTTGGCATGCAAAACACGTGTCCATATTGGTCATTGTTTTAGAAGAGCACATTCATACAAAACCAAAAGCCCATCAGTAAATACACCATTGTGAAAGAGGACTCCATCAGTTCTTTCTCTGGAGTGGGATAGCATTCCCCAGCCTAAGTCTTTCAGGGTTGTCCAGCTTGGGAGTTCGTACCTACAACATACACTGTTGCCCACCTAGGCCTGCCCAGTCAGGGCTATACAGAAACCATGGAAGCATTCTGTCTGTCTGCAGCTAATCAGCGCATCTTTTCTCTCAATACAATTGAAATCGTATCACACAATTGTAATACAATTCCTTGATGACATTCTTTATTTCTATTTATCTTTGGAATTCCCCAATGGTTTATGTGTGGCAACTTGCTCACACCTACCATGAGTCTCTCCATTGTGCGCTGTGATGCTCACCTTCACTTCTTCAGAAGCAGTGGTGGTCTAGGTCTCACTGCCACAGCAACCCAGATAAAAAGTATGTGTATTGAAAAGAGAGGCATTTGCTCTTCCGGAAAACTTGGAATTTGCAGCCAAAGCACACCTTTTTACCATTATTTAATAATACTTTTTCAGGAAGTCTATATGACTGAAAATCATAGAGCCCCATAAGCTCAGAAGAATCAGTAGAGGACACAGTGGATAGAGCAGCAGGCCTGCAGTCAGGAGGATCTGGGTTTAAATCTGGATTTACACTTCCTAGCCGTGTGACCCTGGGCATGTCACATTTTGTCTAGTCCTTGCCCTTCCGTTGTTACTAAGACAAAAAAAAAGCTTTTTAAAAGTTGCCGGTGACAACCAAGGGCAATAGAATAGCATATGATGTAGTCGAACATCAATCAACAACTATCATGAAAGCTACCGTTGAGAAAGTGTATGATCAGAAAAGAGTGGGCCAATCACATTGTGAGAACAAGATGGAGAGTTTAGGTGTTGCATTAGTCGCCACAAACCCTTGTGTCCAATTCTTCATGACTCTTTGAGATTTTCTCGGCAGGATACTGGAGTGGTTTGTCATTTCCTCCTCCAGCTTTTACAGATGAGGAAGCTGAGGCCACAGGATTCAGTTGACATGGATCTACTCCACTAATAAATACCTTAAGTCTAATATACTGTGAAAATTCCCAGAACTCTGTACTTGAAGATCACTTCCTGAAACAGTTTATTTTCTAAATACTAATTTTTGATAGAGGTAACCATTGACTCTCAGACTACAGAAAGTAATTTTAAGTTAAAAAGTGTTGTTCTTTGGGAACAGGAAGGTAATAATTTTAGTTGAATTGGAAGATTACAACCTCCACTTAACATTACCAATAAAAAAAAAAAGCACTTTTTTTGTGGATGGTCAGTTCATGTGCAAAAAGGAGGAGTTAATATATGTGTGGGTATGTATATATAAACCTATACATAGGATAAAAATAAAGCCTAAGTGTATTTTTAAAGGCAAGTTACTAAACATCCCCAATCAATTCAGCTTTATAGAACATAACCCTTAAACAAGGATAAAAGAAAAAGTAAAATGTATTCTCACCAAATTTTAAGGCTATGTAAATAGATATGTAGATATTAAATGCTGGTAGAAATATACTTTGACAGCACTTGTTCTCCAAATCAAACTGCTATAATGCCTAGAAAACAAACCATGAAAATAGTAAAAAGCAAGGGAAAATCTTAACGCTTAAAAATCATTTCACAAATGTCATCAATATTAATTTGTTCTTCTTGCGAGCCCAAACCATATATAAAAGTCAGGAGAGCCACAACTACATTGCAAATAACTTTATATTTTATGTTTACCTATATGGGCTATAATAAAACTCTTCTTAGAAATATTTTAAATTAAAATGATTTTCTGGTATTAACTATGAAGTGATTTGTATCCTATAGCAATTCCCGAAGAAGGCCAGATCTGGGCAGTGTGAAGATTCAATTAACTCTTCCCCTGTCCATTTTTAGATTTAATCACCAAAAGTGTATACACCCCACTCACACTTGAGTGGGGAAGGCCTGTGACCCACGTGTGCAATAATGAGTGATGAATCAGAATCGACTGACTGCCCCCTGGGCAGTCCTAAGAAAAAGTTTTAGCTGTGATTGGTACACGTAAAGTGGAAGAAAGCCACAGGAAGTGACAAAAAGGAATGACCTTTAAAAATGCCAAGAACTTCCTGTGAGCACTCTCTTTGGTCTTTCATCTTCAACTTGACTTTGGAGGAGCTCCATCTTGAGATCCCAGACTGCTTCCCTTTGGACTAACATGTGGTGGACAAAGGGCTGACTCCCTTTCCTAGAGACCTACCCCCCCCCCCCTTTTTTAAACCTTTACCTTCTGTTTTAGAATCAATACAATGATTTAGAATGACTTAGATGATTTAGAATACAATACAATGGCTCTAAGGCAGAAGAGTGGTAAGGGCTAGGCAATGGGGGTTAAGTGACTTGCCCAGGGTCACCCAGCTGGGAAGTGTTTTGAGACCACGTTTGAACCTAGGACTTTCTGACTCTAGGCTTGGCTTTCAATTTACTGAGCCACCCAGCTGCCCCTTAGACCTACCCTCTTGAGAGAGGCTCCCTGCATCCCCAAGTCCTCAGCTCAAGGCCCGAGGCCCCTCCAGCTAAGGACTAAGTAGCCCTGCCTGAGTTGGGCCCAGAGCTGGAGCAAAATACTTAGTGTGTAGCCTAGATATCTTACTCTACCCTCTCTCTGATTTTCTTAGTTTCACTCTTTCTATATTTTATAAATAAATCCCTTTGGAATTTCACAGAATTCCTGGCGACTCTATTCTTAAATGATCCAGTCCAACCTTTTATAAAAAAACCCTCACATTTCTTTATCCCTTACAGCAGTGAGGGTAAAGAGACAGTTCAGTTTGAAATACGTATGCCAGATGGAGAGCTCTACTGTTCTCCTTTCTCAGATCTGTTTATACTGCCTCCCACCCCAAACTTTGACATTCTGGACAAGTAGTAAGTGTCTCATATCCCTTCAATTACACCTGCTTATGACTCTCAAAGCTGGCCAAGTGTTGACTTTGATTTTCCTCTGATATAATCAGGTATATTGAGAATGATCCTTTCTGTTTTACTCAGGGACAGTCACAGGTTGGAAAACATGAGAAAAGTAAACAAAATTTTAACTATCACTTAACTCCTTAAAAATCTGACTTTTTAATATGTTCTTACCTTTTAAACTCTTCTCAACAATCAAGTTCCTTTACCACATTTCCCTCTTTCAATTTCTTAAAAGCCTACTATTTTAAATTTAATTCACTTAAAACCCTCTATTCCCACATGGTTCAGTGTTTTCCTTCTTAGTTCCCCACCAAAGAAGATGGCATGGTACAGTGTAATAGCTGCAAAACAGCTAAGGTAGGTGGCTCAGTAGATGAGAGCCAGACCTTCAGTTGGGAAGATTGGGTCCAGATCTCACCTTAGACATTTCCTAGTTATATGACCCTGGGCAAGTCACCTAACCCTGTTTACCTAGCCCTTGCCCTTCTGAGCTCTTGTCCTCTAGGAGCCCAAACAAATCAGTTGCTGAAGACTCAATTTCTCCTTTAAATTAAAAAAAAAAAGGCTATCTTCTCTGCAAAGAGTGCTACAAAAAGGAAAGAAAGGAAACCCAAAATTGCCCTGGGATGGCAGATCCCGTCAGGAAAACAGTTAAGATTTCTTAACTGCTCATGGAAGGAAAGGGGTAGCTGAAACTATCTGGTAATAAGTACTTTCAAAGACCGTCCAACTGTGGCCTTCTATTTGACAAAGTCTTCCCGGCTCATCAAATGAACAGAAATGAGGAATTTCAAATATTCAGTTCTCTGAATATACAAAAACAAATAAAGAACAAATTCCTAGAGAGTAAACTTGAGTTTATGTGATCTAGGGTTCTCTATTTTATCCTGCAAGAGAAATTAAATAGTTCTCTCTAACATATGTATTTGCATATATTCATTCAAGTTACTCTAACCCAGGAAGATTTGGGGACATATGTATCCTTGGAAAGTTAATGAATACCTGACCTTGAAAACATCTGCTCTAATGTGGAATGGGGGGAAAAAGTCTTTCTAAGGATTGTTCAAATATCTTCTTTTAAAACATAATTCTGGAAAGGAAAGTAATATTGTGTCTATACACTCAGTAAGCTGGTAAGAAAGTTGAATGATGACACTACAAATCATAACTAAAGCTAAATATCATGATGCTTCTGCCCTCAAAAGTGAACATTGGGCATTTCCCAATCATTGGATAAAATATTAGAAACACCTCAGTAATCATCAACTACATACCACCAAAAGTTTAGATTCTAAAATAAACACTGGTCTACATAAAAAATTTGCTACATAAGTAACATTTATTAATGTTCTGCTGTATTTACAGTTTTAACATAGTAAAACTCAAATTTGAATTACCACTCGGCAGAAAGCACGTCAGTCTACACTTACATTGCATCATAGTTTCTGCTAACACATTATAAAAGCAAGTAATACAGTTTACTAGGGATCATCTCCAAAGTCCCAAAGCCAACACTCCTCCCCCCCGCCAAAATCTCCTAGTCTCCATTTCTAGAGACAATAAAGTAAAATAAAATATAATAAAGAAGAACTTGTTTTATGATGTAAAGAACTGTACTTTGTAATTTTTTCTTCTTTGACCTTGATAATATAACAACATCATATGTAGTTATAACATTTACCAAATCCCCAAAGTATTGAGTACAAAAGAAAAGGGAACTGTAGAATTTAGGTTACAGACTAATACTTGTATTACCTTGCAAAAAGAACACTCATTCCTGACTACACCTTGAATGAATTTTGTACTATGACTTTGTTTCCAGGTGTACACAAAACACAATTTAAGATTTATAGATTTATTTTAACAGTGTATACGTATCATGTGCAGAAATGTAGTCTTAACAGTTTTCTAAACTTTTGAGAATATCCCTTCAAAATGGCCAGCATTATACATATCTTACACTGAAATATTTAATTCCAAATTCATTTTAAGATGGAGAATTAAATAAAGCAAGACTGCCCCCTACTGACTATAGGGACATAGCTCATGCTATTTTAAATGACTACAAACAATATATAAGGCATTATTAGTACATCACAGACTTGATTGCAATAGCTTTTTCAGACATTAACCACTAATGATTCAATGATTACAGAATTCTGCGTTAACTATTAAAATTTTACACCTAGAAACAAATAATGAGAAATTATCTTCAACAGTACTTTATTTTTTAAAGCAGGTGATTATTTCTTCTGTGTTTTGAGTCTTGATTCACTTCCTGCAGGTGTCCTGTTGCTTCTTGAGAGAGAATTCATAAATGCAGGAAGGCCTTGCCAGAAAACATCTGTCAGAAAAGGATATTGAATATTGAAACTATAGTTAGATTGTTATTTTGGCCAAGAAGGATGTAGTACACAAAAGAATGCAGGATGTTTGCAGACATACAAAAAACGCACCTCAACATTGTTGGAGGATGACTATACACTGATGTCATAAACCAATGGTTAAACATTATTAAAAAATAGATAATCTTAAGAGTTAATAAACCCTCTAGAACTGAGAAGGATGGACTTGCCTTCCCTAAGGTTTGTGAGAAGTACTATGTAGCCAAGAGTGTGGAACTTAAAAAGTCTAGCTAGAGCTCTAGGTCTAATCTAATGCTCAACAGCTGTGTGAGGACAGCAACATCACTTACCTCTACCTACTCTCTCTAAGGCTCGGCTGTCTCATCTGTAAAATAAGGATAACAGCTATGCTATCTACTTTACAGGGTTGTTATGAAGATCAAATGAGATGATGCATGTAAAGCAACCCTAAAATATTAATGCCAAATAGTTGTCATTTTGTTCTCATCTTTTTGATGAAGTTTAGACAGAAACCTATTCATGCTATTATTATTGTGGACTGTCTTCAGAACCTCATATACAAGGGGGCCATGAAAATAGCTATTCAAAGAAGTCTTGGAGCAGTATTTTGCATCCAACATGAAACATATATAATATATCTAAGTATGGTATACAACATTTCAAACTACTCTTGAAGTTTTCTGGCTTTACCTAGTCATTTAAAAAACCTAGAGACAGGAGGTCCTAGGTTCAAATTTGGCCTCAGCCACTTCCCAGCTGTGTGACCCTGGGCAAGTCACTTGACCCCCATTGCCTAGCCCTTACCATTCTTCTGCCTTGGAGCCAATGCACAGTATTGACTCCAAGATGGAAGGTAAGGGTTAAAAAAAAAAAAGACTTTCTCCAAGAACAGCCTTGAACATAGCACCAAAAATGCATCCAAAAATCAAAAATCAGTGTCTAAACAGTACACACCAAACATAATAAACTACTTTAGGCTTGCAAGAAACAAATAATTTATTTTTTTTTAAACCCTTACCTTCCATCTTGGAGTCAATACTGTGTATTGGCTCCAAGGCAGAAGAGTGGTAAGGGCTGGGCAATGGGGGTCAAGTGACTTGTCCAGGCTCACACAGCTGGGAAGTGCCTGAGGTCGGATTTGAACCTAGACCTCCCATCTCTAGGCCTGGCTTTCAATCTACTGAGCTACCCAGCTGCCCCCAAGAAACAAATAATTTAAAGAAGCAAAACATGCTCTGAAGAAATACATATTCTTGACTCAAGAAAATCTAAATACCAGGTACTTGGGAGGAGGCTAGACAAAGAATGGCTCACCTATCACCATCTCACAGGTGTATAAGTATTTGTATAAGACTATGTTTTCTTTTTCTAAATTACTCTCAGTGCTACTAAAGGTTACTGTGGATTCCTTTCTATAGGTATTATACAGCATTATAAGCTAAAAAATGATATTAGGAGTATGAAAGGCATAGAAACTTCAGGGAAAATTAAGTTTTTCTCATTCTTTCCCCTTTTCATTCTTTGGAACTTTAGTCTAAATTTATTCCCTGTCCCCATCCTGCCCTTTGGTCTTAATTTAAAGACAAGAGTAGCAGCATGGTGTAGTGAAAAGAATGCTGCAATTGGAGTTAGAATACCTGAGTTAAAATGTTTAGCTCTGCCCTATTCTGCTTGTGACCTGAGACAAATCACTCATCCTCTCCCTCAAACTCCATCTATAAAATGAGGTTAAAAGAGATGAACCCTGAGGACAGTGGATTGAGAGCCAGGTCGGGAGATGGGAGATCCCGGGTTCAAATCTGACCTAAGACACTTTCAAGCTGTGTGACCCTGGGCAAGTCACTTAACCCCCATTGCCTAGCCCTCACCACTCTTCTGCCTTGGAACCAATACACAGTATTAATTCCAAGAAGGAAGGGGGAGGGAGAGAGGGAAAGAGGAAGAGAAGGGGGGGGAGGGGGAGAGAGAGAGAGAGAGAAACTCAAAAGATGTTTCTTTCCAGTTAATACATAAGAATACATATATACATAATACATAAGAAGTAACTATAATGATTTTTAGGAAAATAAACAACTGCAAAAGACACAAAGAAGGAAGAGTTTATACTAAATGTAGCCTTTGCAATGAGGTCACTGAATTTTTATTCATTCCTACTGCTTAATATTTTATCAGTTTCCATTACTACATATAAACTCATAAATTAAGCACTAACTTGGTTACAACATTAATGTTCACGAAAGTATATGCTATAGTTCAGATAATGAATGACATTAGTCCTTCCCTCAAAGGCTCTTACTACTTCAGCTTCAGTAAATTAACTTTGCTGGATTTCTTAAAGTCAGTATAGCTACATAGTAAACAAAGAAAAAGAGATAAGCTTGTCAAAGGGTGATTTCACCTACGTGTTTTTTTCACAAGCTAACACTCAAGCAACTCTTTCACATCAGTCAGCACAATGAAGTTTCTCCTCAATGAGGCAAAAGAGCTCATGATGAAATTAAGAACGAAACATTAATCTTTGGTAGAACAAAATCATTCTTTCTGAGGCACTGTAGGAAATTTTAGATTTCCAGCGAAGCCTATATGGCAATTTTAACTCCTCTACTTTAAAGTTGCATATTCCAATAAATCCTGCAAGGGAGAAGCTAAGGTGCACAGTGTAATAGAGCAGCAAATCCTGGAGTCAAGAAGCCCTGGGTTCAAATAAGACCTCAGACACTTTCTAACTATGTGACCCTGGGTATCAGTTTCTAGCCCCTGCCCTTCTGTCTTTTGAGTTGTTAGTAGGGCATAAAGTAAAAAGGTTAAAAAAAATTAACTATTAAGCCATTCAAGCCTAGAAAGGCCTTTTAAAAAAGAGCCAGAAAACTACATACTCATGCTTAGAAAAGGAAAATGGATAAAAGTGTTTATGACTTCATTTTAATTAGCAATGGAATAAAGCCCTAACTCTGTCAGGAGATACCTGGACCTTTCCTTGCACTTATTTTTCTAAACTAGCACATGCCCTGATTCATCATATTCATTATATTCAGAGACAATAAATACAAATATCCAAATATATCTCTCCCAGTCAATAATATAACTAAATTGATGGTTTTAAAAAAGATTGATTGTATATTTCATTTATACAAATAGTTTCAAGATTTCAGATTATATTAATTTCACCAAATTAGATGGGGAATTTTGAAATTCCGGTAAACAGGAATTAGCAAATTAACTCTCGGTGTCAAGAGCACTTAAAGACTTTTAAAAGCAGATTTCTAGCACTACTTTGGACCTATTATTATACTACACTGGCTTCACTAAAGAATGAGTTATCTCTAGTGGAAGACTGCTTCCTTTAAATTCCAAAATTTGAACTATTTCAAATGGAAATACTTCCAACATTTATTACACATTTTCTGCCTTTTTAAATACACCGAACATAACCTTTTCTTAATCACTCGCAGAATCATTATGAAAGTAAATTATTATACCATGCTGCACTACAATGATGTCTATAGGGATTGTTTACCCTGTGTCACAAAGGCCTGGTAGCTATACCAAAGTTCTTGTGTCTTTTTTTAGTGCAGCAAAAAGAACAATGGATTTGGAGTTAGGACCTAGGTTCAAATCCCATGATTAACTATTTGACCCTGGACAAGTCATTTGACTTCTCTGAATCTATTACTCATTTGTAAAAATAGACTAGACCAGGTGGTCTCTAAAATTGACCTTCCAATTCTAATCTATGATCCTGGGATCCTATCCTCCATGCCAGAAGGTGAAGACCTTCCTTTTTCTTGATTTGCTATGGGCCAAAAGACCAATAACAAGTTTGTTAAAATAAGAGTAAGATTGTGCTAAAAGGAATAATAAAGTGGAGGAATTCCATGTGAACTGGAACGACCTCCAGGAATTGATGCAGAGTGAAAGGAGCAGAACCAGGAGAATGTTGTACACAGAGGAGTATACACTGTGGTACAATAGAATGTAATGGACTTCTCTATGAGCAACAATGCAATGACCCAGAACAATTCTGAGGGACTTATGAGAAAGAACACTATCCACATCAAGAGAAAGAATCGTGGGAGTAGAAACACAGAAGACAACTGCTTGATCACATGGATCAATGGGGATATATGATTCTAAACAATCACCATAGTGCAAATATCAATAATATGGAAATAGGTCTTGATCAATGACACATGTAAAGCCCAGTGGAATTGTGCATCAGCTACAGGAGGGGGGAGGGGTGGAGAGGAGGGAAAGAACATGAATCATGTAACCATGGAAAAATATTCTAAATTAATTAAATAAAATTTTCAAAAAGTAAAATAAAATAAAAGTAAGCATTGAGTGAAGTTCTTTCTTAGGAGTACACTTCACGAGCTTTCCCACAGTGTTTGTGACATCAGTTTTATGGCTCACATGTTGTTTCAGGTTCAGCAGTTTTAACAATGTTAGAGCCCATTTTCTATATTTATTGAATTAAATTATTCTGTGCTACAAGGAAGGTAAATGTAAGAAGTGGGAAAGCTTTCACAGATAATTTTCTACAACAGTGTCCTCAAAGCCACAGCTAACTGAGAAGTATAGAAAGTAAAAGATCTTGCTATGTTTGCTGATTACAAAAAAAGCTTTTGATTCAATGGAACAAACTACTTGAGAAGGTAGGGGGAGCTTAATCTAACAAGATAAGTCTTCATACCAAGTTACGAGATAAATGCAAACTAACCTTGCTGAATGATCCTATGGGGATAAATATCAAGCAAGAATAAAAAAAGGAAACATACATTTACCAAATGTGTCTGAGTCATGAATACAAAACATTGGAAGTATACCTATAGATAAGATTTTCTAGTTGCTCTTTTTGCAGATGACACTATGCTTATTGTACTTCAGAGCACTTAAATTCAATAGTCTCATTAATAAGAACAAAATATTCTCAATGCCTAGCAATCTAACACAAGAGAAACCAAGCGATGAAGGCATATTGCCCAGTTTTTAATAACTGGCTAGATGGTCTTCTACCAAGTTAGTCCATTGGGACAAACACTAGACAGACAAGACAATGAGACAGGTCTAGAGGTCAATAGTAAATAAGGCAAGATCACATTTTGGAAAAAACATGTAGCTGTTTCAATGATCCCAAGTTGTTCCCTAGCATCAGGGCACACATCTTTTTACTGCCAACGTTCTGTTCTGTGACTATAGATCATGAGATATCACAATCTCAAAAGAATTCATATCTCAGTTGATCCAGAGAAAAATGGAAAGGTTCAGATATTGTGTAAACAGGATGTAATTCTTTCCAACGATGAACTACAGGTGCAAGGAACATGAAAACACATCATCAAAGAAGTGTATTATCTGAAAACTAGCTAGGCTGGTCTATGTATGGACAGAGAGAAAGGAGAATATTCCAAGTGCAGCCCTAGTATTTACAGAATGTTAATAAAGAATTAGAGAAAAGCCTACAATGTCTTAGTTCAATCCTCTATAGAAGATCTATGAAAAGATGTGTTCAAAACTTACGTAAGATTAGAAGGCATAGGTCAATTGTGATATACTACAGTATAAGGTCATCAATCCATTGAAAAACTCAAATATATTTAGTAAGCAATTCTAAACATGTATGATATCTCCTAGAAAAATCAATTCTGTGGTCTAGCACAGTTGTTTAAGCTTCTTCTGAAGCTTAGAAATGGAATTCAAAGGTTACTTTAGCCCAAACCATTCAAATTGTATATCTCTAAATATTCCTGAAGCACAGAATTACATCTACCAAAGGATTATTTGGTGTGGTTATTACTTTTGCAAAAAGAAAGCAATTAAATGTAATATATTACCCTCAATGGAAATCTATGCTACAATTCTAGGAGAGTTGTTAAAATGTAGTTGTTTTTTTTAAACCCTTACCTAACCCTTTGACTACATCAAAAAAAAAAATTTTTTTTTAACCCTTACCTTCTGTCTTGGAATCAATACTGTGTGTTGTTTCCAAGGCAGAAGAGTGGTAAGGGCTAGGCAATGGGGGTTAAGTGTCTTGCCCAAGGTCACACAGCTAGGAAGTATCTTAGGCCAAATTTGAACCCAGGACCTCCCATCTTTGGGTCTGGCTCTCAATCCACTGAGCTACCCAGCTGCCCCCTAAAATGTAGTTATTCTTAAAACATACTCTGGACTACTGCTGACAATAAAATTTAAATAGTAAATCTATCTTGAAGAACCATTTTCCCCAAAGATTCTCTATTTTAAATCCTATCCATGTAATATAACAAATTTAGAAGCATCTCTACTAAAAAACTTCATCAGGAATTTTGTGAAAAGTTACTAATTAACAAAAATATAATTTACAGAAATGTCTCATCAAAGTCAGTCTTCAAAGAGAAAGAGAGAATGAAGTCAACTCAAATTTCCTTATTACCTGGATACACACTATATGTCATTTGATGTAACTAAGATGGAGGATTATAACTATCTAGTAACTGTTGAATAAAGATTAAATGTTTCTTCTAATGAAAAAATCAAGAAAAGAAAGATTGGTTCATCCCATTTAAACAAACAAAATTGTTACTAAGTACCTATCAGACAGACTTCTGAGAAGATATTTTTGCAGTAATGTTCTAATTTTTAAGTAGAAGATAAATAAGACAAAAGCTAAAAGTTCAAAACCAGTTTTAAAGCTAATTTTAGGAATTACCATTATTAGCAGGCCTATAAAAACAATGGAAGAAAAAAAAATCATGCTATTTTGGGTAACAAATGGCTTAAGAGATATAATTTCTATGATGTGTTTTTAGACCTTCATTCTCACCAACAAGAATCACATGATTATCTCAATAGATGCAGAAAAAGCCTTTGATAAAATACAACACCCATTCCTATTAAAAACACTAGAAAGCATAGGAATAGAAGGGTCATTCCTAAAAATAATAAACAGTATATATCTAAAACCATCAGCCAATATCATCTGCAATGGGGATAAACTAGATGCATTCCCAATAAGATCAGGAGTGAAACAAGGATGCCCATTATCACCTCTACTATTTGACATTGTACTAGAAACACTAGCAGTAGCAATTAGAGAAGAAAAAGAAATTGAAGGCATCAAAATAGGCAAGGAGGAGACCAAGTTATCACTCTTTGCAGATGACATGATGGTCTACTTAAAGAATCCTAGAGATTCAACTCAAAAGCTAATTAAAATAATCAACAACTTTAGCAAAGTTGCAGGATACAAAATAAACCCACATAAGTCATCAGCATTTCTATATATCTCCAACACAGCTCAGCAGCAAAAACTAGAAAGAGAAATCCCATTCAAAATCACCTTAGACAAAATAAAATACCTAGGAATCTATCTCCTGAGACAAACACAGGAACTATATGAACACAACTACAAAACACTCTCCACACAACTAAAACTAGACTTGAGCAATTGGAAAAACATTAACTGCTCATGGATAGGACGAGCCAATATAATAAAAATGACCATCCTACCCAAACTTATTTATCTATTTAGTGCCATATCCATGGAACTCCCCAAATATTTCTTTACTGATTTAGAAAAAAATATAACAAAGTTCATTTGGAATAACAAAAGATCAAGGATATCCAGGGAAATAATGAAAAAAAAACACAAATGATGGGGGCCTTGCAGTCCCAGACCTTAAACTATATTACAAAGCAGCAGTCATCAAAACAATTTGATACTGGATAAGAGACAGAAAGGAGGATCAGTGGAATAGATTGGGGGCAAGAGACTACAGCAAGAAAGTATACGATAAACCCAAAGATCCCAGCTTTTGGGACAAAAATCCACTATTCGATAAAAACTGCTGGGAAAATTGGAAGACAGTGTAAGAGAGATTAGGAATAGATCAACACCTCACACCCTACACAAGATAAATTCAAAATGGGTGAATGACTTAAACATAAAGAAGGAAACCATAAGTAAATTGGGTAAACACAGAATAGTATACATGTCAGACCTTTGGGAGGGCAAAGACTTTAAAACCAAGCAAGACATAGAAAGAGTCACAAAATGTAAAATAAATAATTTCGACTACATCAAACTAAAAAGCTTTTGTACAAACAAAACCAATGTAACTAAAATCAGAAGGAAAACAACAAATTGGGAAAAAATCTTCATAAAAACCTCTGACAAAGGTTTAGACCTTCATTCTCACCCTCAAGGAATAAAGCTGTAAACCCAAAGGTAAAAAGGGTCAGAGGATCCAAAAGGCTAAGGAATAACCCAAGGCTTGAAAGAACTCCAAATAATATATTGAGAAAAAAATACAATAAAATACTATTAGCAATAAGTCAGTGCTTCCAAGTCTTAAAGCAACATTGAACAGGAAAGAATACAAAGATGCATTACTCGTTTAAGGGTTTATGTCAGTGATGCATCAATATCATCTATTTGTGTGTCTGGAGTCTGACTTTAAATTAAATGTTTAAAGGATGTTACAAAGAGCTAAGTAAGTTTTCTCATAGTGACTTTATAGAATATTCAACAATGTTCTTTTTGAATTTGAATTCTTTTGTCTATAAACATTTTCTAGCAGTAAAATTTTAGCATTCCCTTGAAGATATGAGATTTAACTATAGTGTGAACTCTAATTAGATTCTTTGCATTATTTTTCATAAATATATACACTTTTGTTATAAACCTTTCATTTAAAAGAAAATAATAAATTGTTAACAAGTAAGCAAAATGTTCCAATTTGTTTCTCTCCAGGAAGACCAAGTGGCTCTATAGTTTTAAAAAAAAGTCTAAAAGGCACCCAGGTCTCATTAATAAAAGTTCAAGTTCAAAAGAAGCTGGAAACTATATACATATGCATATATTTATATCTATATGTATGTTAATAGATACACACACATACATATGAGGAAAGGGCAGAGTCAGAGACACAGAGAACAAGCAGGAAGGGTATTTATTTAGTTGGACTAAAAAAAAGGAGCAGACTATGACTCTACAGATTTGTTCAGTCCAAGAAAAATGGACCTTGGAAAGAAACCACATTAGTCATGGGAAATTGAGGAATTCTATCTCAAAAGGATTTCAGTAAGACATTCTTTAAGTTGGACTCTCTTATCTTCTCTGTGTGTATATATAGTAGTCTACCTGTACATATTTTCCACTGGATCAATAGCAAAGAAATTTTTATGGCAATATAGAAAACTGGCCTGATAATGTAGTATGGCCTTGAAGAATTAACATAAAATAGTGAATTTGGGGATAATTAGTGGGGAATTAAGTCTACATTTCCTAAAGTCATAATTGCAACAAAGTGGTCCAAACTCTTGGGTAGTTACAAAGGCAGGGAGTCTACTGCATGCCACCAGAAAGTCTTACGACATGATAGTTCTAAGAGACAGATGCTAAAATTAATTTAAGCATTTCATTTAGATGTAACTTAAATCTGTAATAAAAATACACATACTAGGAATATGACTTAGAAACAAAACTTTAATACCTTTAGTAAATAAAGAGAACTCTGGTCCTGGGGAGGGTTGAAAAAGTATCTGGCATCTTCCGAACTTTTGCATAATTGATAAATCCTCTGAGAAACAGAAGAAAGCCTAAAAAGATTTTAAAAAAACACACACAATATTTCACTACTATAAAGAACTTATGCTTATAGAAAGAAAGCTCAAGTATAATTGCAAAAATTACTATGTAAATCCAATCTCCACTCCAAATACACTTTATGATGGCCATGTACCAGAAATGTCACCCTGAAATGAAGGAGAATCTGTAACTATCTCTGCTAAAAAGAAATCAAAATATAGGAATTCTGTAAATTTCCAAAGTAGTTTCCAAACACAATTTCTATTAATTAATAAAATCAAAGAAACTCAGAATCAAACTTTAGAGGTACTTACTTTTTTGTATATATCCAAGAATGATAGGGCTAAATCACTTAATTGGCTTAAGTGGGCACATAAAGGAAAAACCAGCTGTCATATCATTATTTATATCTGGAGATTCATAAAAATACCTTCTTATGGTTCAAAAGATATTCTGCAAGTTAATCACTAAGGTTGAGTGATAACAAATTTACCAGGTTTCATGAATTACAATTCACCATTTTCCATAAATATTTGTCTGCAGACCAGTCCACCTCATTCTGGTCTTCCTTAATGTCAGCATACTAATACTCTCCACTAGATGGCAGGATTCCTTTACCTACAAAAGTGGTTTCGACCCCTTTTTTCTCACCATCCTTTAAAAAAAGAGTAAGGAGTAAATAAAGGCTGGGAAGAGCAAGGCATGGCTCCACTAAAGACAAGATCAGATCTAGCATTGGTCAACTACGTCATCATCACTGCCACCAGGGACTGCAAGGAGAAATGTGTCAAGTAGATAGTAGAGACTTGCAAATAAAGTATTTTTCCAAAAACTAATTGTATTATGTGATAGCACATGTTCAACCTAAATCATATTATCTGCTTTCCTGGAAAGGGGGGGAAAAAGAATGAGAAAGATTTTTGGACAAAGCTAATATGAGAAATTTTTTTCTCTCAGATAAGCATAGTTAATATAATTTATTACGTATTTATAATAGATCACATGCATATTATCATGTCACATACATTATGTAATATATGTGTAAAAAGAAAAATGCAAATAAATAAGTACAAGGAAAAAACATGGAACTATTTGATCATTGACATATAACTGATTTACTTTGTGGAAAATTATCATGTCATAGCATGATTTTTAGTTTATTATAGACTCCTTCATATGTAAATTTATAATGTATCTTGCTTCTAAATAATACATATGGGCAACTAATTGGTATAGTGCATAAAGTGTTAGACTTGGACTCAGGAAGGGCTGAGTTCAAAAACATCCACATACATCCACATACTTAACTAGCTATGTGACTGTGGGCAAGTCACTTAACCCCTTTCATTTTCTGGTATTTATATGGTATTGTTTTTAAAATACCTTACTATGTAACTAGCCTCTTAGGAAAGTTCTAAAATAGTCTAAAAATGAATGGGAAAAATAGGAAAACTTTTTTTTCTATTTCTATTTTACAAATACTTACCTAATATAAGGAAAACCCACCAGAGCCAATACTGACCATCAAAGTAGCCAGGGAAATAAGTGGAGAACTAAAAAACAAACATTTAAATAATATTCAGAAATGTTACAATGCAATAAAATTTCCTATGTTATCATGAATACAATGAAAAATAGCTAAGAATTTCAATATCATTGTTGGTTTACTTTTATGGAAAATATTCATGTAATGGCATGGATTCCAAATTTCTGGACTCCTTCATATGAGAGAGACAGAGAGAGGGAGGGAGGGAGGGAGGGAGGGAGGGAGGGAGGGAGGGAGGGAGATGGAGACAGAGAGAGTGGACTTTTTAAAATTTTAATTTTAATTAAATTTTATTTAATAAATCAACATTTTCTTAAAAAATTCTCAAACCACTGAACCATCTAGCTGCCTCTTACATGGGGTGGTTCAGTGGTTTGAAAACTAGGCCTATAGACAGGAAGTCCTAGGTTCAAATCTGGACTCAGGCATGTCTTAGCTGTGTGACCCTGGGCAAATTCTTAACTCCCATTACCTAGTCCTTACTGTTGTTCAGCCTTATAATCAAAACACTGTATAGATTTTAATACAGAAAGTACGGGTTTAAAAAAAACAAACAACTAAAACCTTTTATATTCATGCATTTATCTAAGACAATGCCAAATCAAATGGTTTATTCAATCACTTCAGTTTTCTACAAATTGAGTTAAAACATTCATTTGGTAATTTTGATGAAAAAAGGTTAACTAAAATTTCTCCCTTAGTTTTCCATTGGTTGTATGGTATAACACAAACACAGGTTAAATCAGTTTAGTAAAGGAAAGGTTTTACATATTAAAATAATTTTGGGGTTTACTTTAGAATAAAGTTTGTGCAACAAATATAAAACTACAAATAATTTTACAGAATGGGAATGCCTACAAGTGGGAGTTTTTTTGTTTTCTACTTTTCAGAAATACATTAATAAGCCTTTGGGGAATAAAAAACTATAATAACTCAATGAAGATATATTAATGAATTTAAAAAGCCAACTATAGAAAATATTTTCTCTTATGAAAGTATGCAATTATCAAACTTGAAATTAGGGGGATTTTAAATTTTAATTTACACTTCTTTTCAAATTTGAGTTATTTCTTACATAAGGTCCCAAGGATTCCTTGAATCATGTAGGTCAAATAATTGACTTGCTCAAAAAGCAGTGGTCTAAAGGCTTTTTGGTCCCTGGATCATTTTGGGGTAGATTTCCATACAACTTACCCTGACAATCAGAATCCACTTAATTAAAGATAGGCCAAACCCTGAAATGGCCCCATATCTTCCTGCGGCTGAGGTGGTCAGACAGAAAGATAGGAAAAACCCAATCCAGTTAAAGAGGAATGCCACTGGAAATGCAAGAGAAAAATAGAATATAAAAATATACATTAACTCAGGTATAACGTAAAATTGCTTGCAAATTTTATTTCAACAATACTCCCAAGAACAAGAAAGGGTTTCCTTCCCTGAACCCTAAATTTCCCAAGAAAACAACCACTTAGCCTAATCAAAAATCTTTAACATCCCTAGAGGTTCTAAGTAAAAATACAAACTCCTATTTGGCTATTTAAGGCACCCCACAATATGACTCCAACATACATTTTTCAGCCTTATTTCATAACCCTTTTATATACTTTATAATCCAGTCAAACTAGAAATTATTCCCCTGTATCAACATGCCATCCATCTCCCACCTTCCTGTATTTGCAAAGACTGTCTCCATCTAACTCTCTCAAAGCTTGAAAATAACTCCCATTTCATCACTCACTCTATCCTTTGCACTCTTCTCTAGTGGTCCCAAACTATCACCCACACACAAAAAAAATAATAATAATAAAAAGCACATGTGATTCTTGAGAGCAGACAATTTTACTTTTGCTTCTGTCTTTCTAATGTCAATCACACTTTTGTAAATGTTTGTGGCACAGAAGTGAAAAAAATGTATTGCCAAAAAATGTAGTTGCACTTCTTTCTAGTCTAAATTCTTAGGTTTTTCTATTTATCCCCTGCAAATATTTTAAACTTTGATTAAATTGGTACATAAAACAATTTGCTGAGTATTTAAAGTGTTCAAGCTCTTCATATTTCTTTCAACTATAAGGAATACATTTACCCTCACCAAACCTCTAGCTGTCCACAATCTTTAAAGAGATTATTAGACAACTTTGCCATTAAAATCCCTCACCATTAAACACAGCAAATGAAAAAGACTGCTACCCTCCCAATGGATATTAGGAAGGGAGGGAGGGAGGAAGAAAGGAAAAAAGGGAGAGGTGAGGGGGAGGAAGGGAGAAAAGAAGGGAAGGAGAGAAAAAAGGAAGGAGGGAGGGAGGGAGGGAGAGGGAAGAAACAAAAGAACAAGGTCAACTCTGATCTTTAAGACAAAAGGACTCCTGGGGGAAAATTCAGGTAAAGAAACAATGTTCTTGTTCTACAGGTCAGGTAGGGGTAGGAATAGTAATGAAGCAGAAGTGGTATAAACTGAAGCATTCCCATAAAGACCTTAATTATAGTTTTCATAAATATGCATGGGGAGAGAAGAGGAAATGAGAGAATACTAAAATATAAATGTGATAATGCTCAGACTTATTTGTTTCCTCTCTCTGGGATAAACACAATAAAATGGCTCCAATCACTATATATACTTACTGAAAAAAGTTAGCATGAATATCCCATCATTTCCTATCCTCAGCTGGTCAGCATCATCAAAATCATCCCTTGCTACAAAATCATCATCCTAATATGAAAAGAGAAAGGATAATGAGAATGTGTACTCAGTGCTTCTGAGGGAAAACAAAACAGACCCCAAAAAAGTGTTAACATGAGATTTTTTATTTCATCTTGAATTAAGACAGGCTTATACATTAAGAAAAAGATAACCAATCTAAGATTAAATATTAACTACATAACCTACTATATACAATAGATGTAACATTTCTTCTCAATAAAATGCTTTAAGTTCAAGTATCTGCCTCCCAACTATTTTATGAAGTATGTTGCACTACCATCTCCCTATTACAGATGATGGAAACTAAGGCTTAGAGATGTTAAATGGTTTTTCCGTGGTCACAAAGTAAAGGATTACAGCCAGAATTTTAACTCATCTGTATTTGACAACAAGCATTTATTTTGCTTTTAAATGAAACAAGTTTAGACTGCACACATAATTCAGTAGGTACTAAACATTTTGCATCTTGCTATGATGTACTGTGCTGATCAATAAGGTCAAGCTCCTTAAATGCAATTCTTCTGTAATTTCTGGTAGAAATGACTTAATTCTTAATTGTCATCATAAAATCTTTCTATTTTTTAATAAACAATTTCCAAGACTAAAAAAAAAGACTGCACACATACACAAAAAAAATTTTTAATGTTCTAATATATCTCCTTTTTAATATAATTAAAAATATAGGGCAGGGGATAGAGTGCTAAGCCAGGAATCAGAAAGATTCATCTTCCTGGGTTCAAATCTGGCCTCAGACACTTGAGCTGTGTGACCCTGGGCAAGTCACTTAACCCTATTTGCCTAAAAACAAGAAATTAAAAAAATAAGCAACAAAAAATGTTTTTTGGTTACAGAAAACCTGACAAATACCAGCAAGTGAATATTTATATATAGAAAGAAGAGAAAAAGAGAATTTTTACATGAAACCACCAATCTCCACTATGTCAAAGTTGTTTTTTAAAGTATATTAACAAAACAACAGATAAGTGGTTCAGAAATTAAGACCCAAGCCTGGAGTTGTTAGGTTCTGGCCACTTCCTATCTGTGTGATCCTGGACAAGTCTCTTAACCACACTGCCTAGCCCTTATTGCTCTTCTGAACTGATTCTAAGACTAAGCCTGAAAGTAAAGGTTTTTTAAAAGGAGAAAAAAAAAGTATATTAACACATTTAGCATGTTAGTTACAAAAGTGTCCTGTTGTCTTTCCCTCAATATCTGCATTCTGTTTCCTTTTTAAAATGTTTTACTGATGGACTTTTTATTCTTTTTCAGATCACTATTATTATCCTTCTCCCTAGCAATTCTCCATCTTTCCCATCCCCCAAACTCCCTTTCAGTCAATGATTAGAGTTAAGCAAAGCAAATCTATACATTAGCCATGTCCAAAAATCTAGGTCTCATTCTCTTTTCTTTCTGTCGGGAGGGAAACAAGATTCATCATTGCTCCTCCAAAAGACTATGGTCACTGCACTGTTAAAAGTTAAGCCTTACCAAAGTTGTTCTTTTGTTTTGTTTTGTTTTCTTTAATGTAACAGTTTTCACTTCACCCAAGTACTCCCAGGTTGTTCTGAATCTATACATTTTATTTCTTTTAAATTCAATTTTATTTTCAGTTCAATATTCTCTCCCTCACTCTGTCTCCTCCCAGTGAGACAGCAAAAGAAACAAAGCCCATTACAAATATGTATAGTCATGCAAAACAAGTTCCTGCATTTTAAAACATTCAATATATTTTATCCCTTTATTTCTTATGTTGCAAAAAGATTCCATTATATTCAAACACCACAATTTGTTCTTAACCACAAACCAAAATCTCTGATGTACAAATGGATTCCTTCCTTTTTTGTTTTAATTCGTTAAAACATCATAACCCTAACGAATGCCAAGTAAAGGTATTGCTGGGTCAAGGAGTAAGCAAAGTTAAATAATTTGGGGAGGAACAGTTCCAAACTGCTTTCTAGAATGGTGTGGATTCAGAGATCCTTCAAAAATGCATTTGCTGGATTGCACTTTCTGCCTAACAACTTTGTTATATTCTCTCTCTCTCTCTCTCTCTCTCTCTCTCTCTCTCTCTCTCTCTCTCTCTCTCTCTCTCTCTCATCTTTGCTAGGCTGTTGCAAATTAAATGAAAGCTCAGAGTTGTTTTAATTTGTATTTCATTTATTATTCATAATTTCAAATATTTTTAATATGGTTATTACAAATTTTTCTTTGAGGAGCTGACTTCATATCCTCTGGCCACTTTATTTATTGCAGTTTACTGCACAGATTATAATATAATTTGCAAAGTAATAATTTTGGCTTCTCTTTATCTATATTACTCCCTCAATGTCTTTTTTAATTGTTACAGAGGCAGCTAGATGGCATAGTGGTGTGAGGAAGGCCTGAGTTCATATCTAACAACAGATGCTTTACTAGCTGTATGACCCTAGGGAAGTCACTTAAAATCTATTTGCCTCAGTTTTCTTTATTTGTAAAACTGAAATAATAATAATAGTATTTAACTTGCCAAGTTGTGAGGATCCAATGAGATAATCACAAAGTGCTAAGCAAAGTACCTGGCACATAGTAGACACTATTAACTTTTATTATAGATATAGCAGGCAGTTCCAGAACTATATTAAATAGTAGTAGCAATAATGGACATACATGATTTCTGACTTTTCTGGAAAAGACTATAGCATTATCATATTAAGGAAAAGTTCATTTCTGTTTATGTTTTAATGGCTTTTTTAAAAAACGGTTTTACTTTTGTCAAATATTGTCAAAAGAGGCAGTGTGGGAGAAGCCCAGAAGAGCAGGGTGCCAGTCCTAGCCCTGACACATACTTGGTATCTGAACCTAACACATCACCTACCTCTCTGGACTCTTTGGACAATTGTCATTTTTTTCTTTGACCAACAAATTTTTAGGATTATATTATTTAGTGTCCATTTAAATTTGAACATTTTCTTCAAAGATACTTTAGTGATCACAAGTTTTATTGCATGGAGGGAATAAGATTTCCAAGCACTTCACTATGGCTTAAAAATGATCTTGGGTTTTCAGTGTAGGGTCTACTAATCTGGAAAAGCTTCAGTGATCCATCCAATAAAAAACAAGGTAGAATACAGTAAAAACGACAATAATGAAATGATTGAAAATGAATATTGTGAAATTATAATGATCAAGTTTGACCTCAAAGAAAACATACAAAAAGGCATTTATTTACTACACCTTCTTTGCACAGATGTGGGACGGACCAAGAGCATGGAACACTGCAAAGAAGGTCAGATTTTTTTTCAATGATTGGTTAGTTTTGCCTATTCCACCCCTCCTTCTCCCCACTTTAAAATTATTTTTTAATTCTTTGTTATTAGGGGTGGCCCTCTAGGAGGGGAAAGAAAGAAGGAAGAATACAATGGGAAATGTAAATGATATAAAAACAAAAGACAGAAATAAGTATTTATTTTAGGAGGCAACTAGATGGCTCAATAAATTGAGAGCAAGACCACTGGCCTCAGACTTCTCAGCTGTGAGACCCTGGGCACTTAAAACCATTCCCTAGCTTTTTCTCACTCTTTCTGCCTTGGAATCAATATACCATATTGATTCTAAGACAGAAGATAAGGATTTTTAAAAAGTATTCATTTCTAAAAACACTGGCCACCTAAGTGTCTCTTTCATCCAAAGACCAACCTATTTAAATTTTGGAGAAGGCTGGCCACCTGAGGAATTTTTTTTTTTAAATTATAAACCCTTACCTTCCGTCTTGGAGTCAATACTGTGTATTAGCTCCAAGGCAAAAGAGTGGTAAGGGCTAGGCAATGGGGGTCAAGTGACTTGCCTGCCAGGGTCACACAGCTGGGAAGTGTCTGAGGCCAGATTTGAACCTAGGACCTGTCTCTAGGCCTGACTCTCAAACCACTGATATACCCAGCTGCCGAGGAATTTTTTTGACCACAGCAATTCATGAAACCATCTACTTGGGTGAGTAAAAATCACAGATCATTTAAAGTAAGAAAGTCTCCTTTATCCAATCTCAACAAAATTTTTCTAACACACCTTTAAATTAAATTTATACAAACACTAAACCAATTATTCCCTTACAGGCATTATTCAATTTAAAGCCAAATGTATTTCCTAGTATAGATAGCTATATGGAATTTCTGCCAGAATGAGACTTGAAAAGATGGTGGTAAAGAGAAATAGAGAGAGAGTAATCAATAAATAAATTAATTTTACCTATGTTTCCCACTTATTGATACTTTTGTTAGGACCTTGTCAATTTATCCACTTAAAAATACTTCTGGCCTTAGATACTTCTAAGCTGTGTCACCCTGGGCAAACCACTTAACCCCTACTGACTAGCTCTTACCCTTATTCTGCCTTGAAACCAATACACAGTATTGATTCTAAGACAGAAGGTAAGGGATTTTTTTAAAAAGCAAAGAAATAGACAGTTTTTGGATAAGAAATAAAATCCATATATAGGTATTTTTTAAATGCCCTAAAAATTACTATTAATTATAGAAATTAAAATAAAAACTTCTGAGATATCATCTCACCTTATCATATTGTTTAAAACGATAAAAGGACAAAATGACAGATATTGGAGGGGATGTGGAAAAATGGAGACAGTAATACACTGTTGGTAGAACTGTGAACTGATCCAGCTATTTTGGAGAGCAATTGGAATTATGCTTAGAGAGTTATAAAACTGTGTACTCCCTTAGATCTAGCAGTACCTGCTAGACAGAAATATACCTGGGGTATATTTCCCCAAGTGATCAGGGAAAAAGGAAAAGAACCTATATGTTCTAAAATATTTGTAGCAGCTCTCTTGTGGTAGCAAAGAACTGGAAATTGAGGGGATTTCCCTCAATTGAGGAATGACTGAACAAGTTGTGGCATATGATTGTGATGGAACACTACTGTACCTTAAGAAATGATGAACAAGTTAATTTTGAAAAAAAACAAAAAGGTTTTATTTTAATTTCTATAATTAATAGTAATTTGGGGGCATTTTTAAAAAATTCCTATATATGGATTTTATTTCTTCATCCAAAAACTGTCTATTTTTATCTTATATCAATGGGGGGGGGGGTTCTTATAAATTTGACTGCTTTCTCTGTAATTTAGATATGAGACCTCTACCAGAGAAACTGTCAATAAAACTTTCTCACCAATTTTCTGCTTTCTTACTATCTTGGCTATGTTAATTTTACTTGTACAAAACTTTTTTAATTTAATGTAATTCAAATTCTCTATTTTATATCTCATAATGCTTTCTATTCTTATTTCTTCACAAACTCTTCTCCTATCCATAAATCTGATAGGTAATATGTTGTCATTTCTTCCAATTTGTTTATATCTCCCTTTATGTCTAGGACATGTATCCATTTTGATCTTATCTTAGAAAATTGTGTAAGATATTGATCTATACCTAGTTTCTGTCATGTCCCAGCAAATTTTTACCAAATAGTGAGTTCTTATCCCCAAAACTTTCATCTATTCTGTTTGTTGTATGTCTATTCTGTTCAATGATCTTCCTATTTCTTAGTCAGGTCCAGAGTTTTGATAATTACTGCTTTATAATGCAACTTAAGATCTGAGACTTCCTTTGCATTTTTTTCATAAATTCCTTAGATATTCTTGAGCTTTTGTTTTCCCAAATCAATTTTGTTATTATCTTTCATATTCAATAAAATAATTTTTGGTGCTTTAATTGGGATGGCATTGAATAAGTAGATTAGCTAGGAATGTCATTTTAATTGTATTAGCTCTGCCTACTACCCATGAACAATTAATATTTCTACAATTATTTAAATCTGACTTTGTTCAGAAAGTGTTTTATAAGTATGTTCTTGTAGTTCCTGGATTTGTTTGAGTAAGTATACTCCCAGGTATTCTATTAGATCTGTGGCTATCTTAAATGGTATATCTCTTCCTATCACTTCTTGCAGGTCTTTGTTAGTGATATATAAAAATGCTGATGATTTTTATGGGTTTATTTTATACCCTGCCACTTTGCTAAAATTATAGTTTCAACTAACTTTTTAGTTGAATCTCTAGGATTCTCCATACATACCATCATCATATCTGCAAAAAGAAAATTTAATTACCTCTTTGTAGCCTTCAATTTCTTTTTCTTCTTATTACTACTGCTAGCATTTTTAATACAATATTAAATAATATTGGTAATAATGAACATCTTTGTTTCACTCCCATTTTTACTGGGAAGGCTTCTAGCTTATCCCATTACAAATAATACTTGCTGATGTTTCAGGTAGACGCTTCAAATCATTTTAAGAAAAAATCCAGTAATATCTGCTTTCCAATATTTTTAAAAGGCCTGAATTTTGTATTTTGTCAAATGCTTTTTCTGCATTAACTGATTCATATGACTGTTACCTTTGCTATCGATATAGTCAATTACACAGATAGTTTTCCTTATATTAAATCATTCCTGCTTTCCTGGTATAACTACATCAGTCCCCAATGTATAATCTTGGTGATATATAGTATTGTGTTCTCCTAGCTAGTATTTTACTTATGATTTTTGCATCCATATTCACTAATGGAATTGGTCTATAATTTTCTTTCTCTATTTTTGCTCTTCCTGTTTAGGTATCAGTATTATTTTTGGTTCACAAAAGGAATTTTGTAGGACTCTTCCTTTACCTATTATTTCAAACAATTTGGCATTGAGTAAATAGATTATTTTCCAAGTCTTAAATAAAATGTTAAACAGGTAAATGAACTCAGGCCACCAAAGGAAATCATCAATTTACTGTTTCCACATTAGGATGTTGTAGGAGAAGATCTAGATCCAACTTATCTAACTGCCTTAGATTTGACTTGATAAAATTTCTGCCAACAACACAGGATCAACTTCCATGTTGGAGAGAATACAAGTTCTAGTGCTGAGAACAAAAGAATATTTCATATTGCATACACAGCCCTGTGTCTCTTTCCCCCTGCTGAGTACAATTACTGATTCTGTTCCAATGTCTTATGTTTCCTGTACTTTTTCCCTTCAGCAACCTTATGCTAAGTCAGCTAGATGCACTAAGGAAATACAGAGGAAGGTGGAGGAAAGGAAGGGTGACAGGCTAAGAGAGGAACATCTATTCAATCAAACTGTTATGGGTAACGTCTCAGAGGCTTTCATACTTATGATACTTGGAGAGATCTGGATCTTTTTATATTACATTGAACCATTCAGGCTGGTGGTCTAGTTTTTTTCAGATTATAGGGAGATTCTTGTCATAAACCTCCAACACAGTTTCTCTCTCTCTCTCTCTCTCTCTCTCTCTCTTTCTCTCTCTTTTTAAATAATATTGAATTTATTAACAGAGAAGGGATGAAGGGAGGAAGGAAAAGTGGGAGAAAGAAAATCTGACTGTTTTACCCTCTAATTAAACCCACTATTTTAACTACCTTAACTAATTACATAAATTCCTAAAGGCAAGTTCAACAGGTAACCACATTTTTCATACTCAGAGAGTCTTTTGATGGGTCAGGTACAGGAATCCAGCTTGAGTCCTCAGATGTCCAAAAAAGAGACTGATTTCCTCCAATTTTCCTCTCTGTCCACCAGAGGGTATTGGGGAAACTCTTGCTTAATGGTATTCAAAGAGGATGCTTCAAGATGTCCAAAGGAGTACAGGAGGAATCAGATCTGCACCCTTCAGGCTTCATTTCTCAGCTCCAGACTGTCAGTTGGGGAACTCTGTCTTCAACAGTTTGGAACTTTTCCTGTCAGCCCTGGGAGAATTCTGAGTCTTGAGGGCTTGTCAATCAAAACTCTTTGCACCCTGTAATTTCCCTCACTACACAGCCAAAGGTCAAAGATCTCTTGCTACTCTGGTCATCTTTGTTATCATTTAATTATGTAAATGGAGAACAAAATAATTTGTTCCTCCCTGACCCAGCTCCTGCCAGAAATATAAGTACCAGCTGAGAGGGTACCAACAAGTCATGTCCTAACAAATCAGTATTTTTATCTTATTTGAACTTTCTTAATTCTAAACTGTCTCAATCCTTATAAAAGGGACAGCATATCCAGATCTTTCAGATCTGACATAAAGCTTGAAATGTAAAAAGAATGATATTGCCTCCAATCATCATAGGGTGCTAAGAAGCAAGTTATAAAGGGTCTAGCAAAAATAAAGAAAATTTACAAGTCTATGTAAATAGGTAGTAGTAGAAACCTGGTTCCTTTTCTCTTTCTCTCACTTGTTCTCATGCTCTTCCTCATCCACTCCCTCTAGTGGTAAAATTAGAAAAAAATTTATATTTAAATTTGTATTTTTTATTAAAGTTGCTAAACTTATTTATTAAACTGTTAAACTTATTAAATTTATCTTTTTTCATTAACAAAGTTATCTGTTTATCCAGTAGGGTGCAAACAGCCAAGGGTCTTATGATCTTCTAGATGTCAGATGTTAAACAAAATCCTTTCCCGAAATAATAGCCTTAATAGCTTCATAGAATCATAGAATTGGAAATTTAGAAGGGACCTCAATAGCCATTGAGTTTAATCTGTACACTAGTGGAATCTCCACTGTAACTTACTGACCACCAAGAGTTTTATTCAGACTCTGCTTGAAGATCTCCAAGAAAGAGACCCCCCTCCCCCTTCACTTAGACAGCTCTAATTTTTAACAAGTTTTATTGACAGCAAGCTTAAATTTGCCTTTTTTGCAGCTTTCATATACTTTGCAGGACTCACCAACACTCCTGGTTTTGACCACTGAGGCCAGACAAAACAAATCTAATCCCTTTTCCACAAGACAGCCCTTCAAACACTTATGACACTTCAAACACTTCAGACATCATGTCCATCCACCCTACCTAGCCCTCTCCTCCCTCAGTATTCTTTTTCAAGCAGTTTCTTCAAATGATCTTCATATAACACAGACTCAAGGCCCTTCACTCTTTTGGGTACCTCCTTCTGGATACGCTTTAACTTATCAATGTCCTTTAAAATGTGGTACCCAGAACTAAAACAAAATACCATGAATCAGGTCTGATAAAAGTAAAATACTGTGGGATTATCAACTCTCAGTTTGTTGAAATTATGTCCTTAATGAAATCTAAGCCTCCCTTAACTTTTTTGGCTGCCACATCACAGTTGCCTCATATTGATGAGCTAGTGACCCACTAAAACCCCCAGACTTTTTAAACTACTGTATAACAATGCTTGCAAAGTTGACCTTTTTTTTTAAATGAAGAGCAAGACTTTTTCAATTATCTTTTTTAATTTCTCTTATTCAGTCCAATCCCATAGCTCATCAAAATTCTTTTGAATTCTGACTTTGTTATCCCCTGCTTGGTACCATCTGAAAATTTATTCAGCTCAATGATAAAAATGTTAAACAACATATGGCCAAACAGGGATCCCTGGGGTACTCCATTGGAGACATTCTACCCCATTGACATTGAACTTTTAACAACTATTCTTTAGGTACCACCATAATTATACAAAACATATTTCCATAGTGTTCATTTTTGTAACAGAATTCTCATATAAAACCAAAACCCCAAAAAAACTAAAGTAAAAAATTATATGCTTTGATCTGCATTTTGATTCCCAAGAATTCTTTCTCTGGAGGTGGACAGCATTTCCTACCCTAAATCCCTCAGCAATGTCCAGGAGCACTGCATTGCTAAGAGTAGCTAAGTCTTTCACAGTTGATCATTCCACAAAATTGCTTTTACTATGTACAATGTTCTCCTGGGTCTGCATATTTTGTTCCGCATCAGTTCATCTAGGTCTTTCCAGCTCTTTCTGAAATCATCCCATTCATCACTTCTTACACCACAATAGTATTTCATCACCATCACGTACCACAATTTGTTCAGCCATTCCCCAGTTGATGGGCATCCCCTCAATTTCTAATTCTTTGCCACCACAAAAAGAACTACTATAAATATTTTTGTACAAATAAGTCCTTTTCCCTTTTTTATTATCTCTTTGGGATACAGACCCAGTAATGATAATACAGGATCAAAGGGTAGGCATTATCTTATAGACCTCTTTGAACATAATTTCAAATTGTCCTCCAGAATGGTTGGATCAGTTAACAACTCTACCAGCAATGTATTAGTATCCCAATTTTGCCACATCCCCTCTGACATTTATCACTTTCCTTTACTGTTATATTAGCTAATTAGATATGAGGTGGCACCATATAGTTGTTTTAATTTGCATTTTTCTAATCAAGAGTTATTTAGAACATTTTTTCATATGATTATTGATACCTTTGATTTCTTCATCTGAAAACTGCTTGTTCATATCCTTTGACCATTTGTCAATTAGGGAATGGCTTATAGTCTTATAAATCTGACTTAGTTCTCTATATATTTGAGAAATGAGACCTTTATCAGAGAAATATTTTTCCCAATTTGCCATGTCCCTTCTAATCTTGGTTACATTGTTTTTGTTTGTAAAAAACCTTTTTAATTTAATATGGTCAAAATTAATCATTTCATATCTTGTAATGTCCTCTATCTCGTTTGGTCATATATTCTCCATAGGTCTGACAGGTAAACTATTCTGTTCCTCTAATTTACTTGTGGTATCACCCTTTATGTCTAAATCATATACCCATTTTGACTTTATCTTGGTATAGGGTGTTAGATATTGGTCTATACCTAGTTTCTGCCATACTGTTTTCCAGGTTTCCCAGCAGTTTTTGTCAAATAGTTCTTCTCCTAAAAGCTAGGATCTTTGGGCTTATCAAATACTAGATTGCTAAAATCATTTGCTCCATATCTATTCCACTGTTCTACTATTCTATTTCTTAGCCAGTACCAGATTGTTTTGATGATTGCTACTTTATAGTAGTAGTTTAAGAACTTCTCCTGATAGACCACTGTCCTCAACATTTTTTTTCTTAATTCCCTTGATATTCTTGATCTTTTGTTCTTCCAGATGAATTCTGTTATTATTTTTTAGTTGTATAAAATAGTTTTCTGGCAGTTTGATTTGTATGGCACTGAATAAATAAATTTAGGTAGAATTCTCATTTTTATTATATTAGCTGTTAAATTTAAAATCATATCTCTAATAATAAAAATATTATATTTTATGAGGCTTATTAAGGAATAAAGATATAAAATAAAAAACCCACATGCCCATGGTTGATTAATCCATTTAAAATCCTAGCACTTAGCTTACCACTATACTTGCTACACCTTTGCAAAGGAAGGAAGAGAGCATGGGAGGTGTTGCTGCCAGTTAAATGCCAATTGTGATCTCACCGTGGAGACTCAGGAGAGATTATAGGGAATTCTGAGAAATACCAAGGACTTCTGGGGAATGAAGTCTAGGGTTCAAAATCTCCATTTTTACATAGCTTAGCCGACCCATGAGCAATTAATATTTTTCCATTTGTTTAGATCTGACTTTATTTGTGTGAAAAGTGTTTTGTAATTGTGTTGTCTTGGAAAATAGATTCCTAAGTATTTTATACTGTCTAGAACAGTGGTTCTCAACCTTTCTAATGCCGTGACCCCGCAATACAGTTCCTCATGTTGCAGTGACCCCAAACCAAAAAATTATTTTGGTGGCTACTTCAAAACTGTAATTTTGCTACAGTTATGATTTGGAATGTAAATACCTGATATGCATTATGTATTCTCATTGCTACAAATTGAGAGGTTGAGAACCGCTGGTCCAGAGTTATTTTAACTGGAATTTCTCTTTCATCTCTTGCAGTTGGACTTTATTGGTAATATACAGAAATGCTGATTATTTATGTGGGTTTATTTTGTATCCTGCAACTTTGCTGAAGTTATTAATTATTTCAACTAGTTTTAGAATTGATTTTCTAAATATACCATATTACCCACAATGAGTAATAGTTTAGCTTCCTTGGTATTTTTGTTTTATCAATTTAAATGTGAAATTTGTTCCCTTTGACAGAAAAAAAAAACAGAATGGAACAGCTCTGCCTTATCTATTGTTGATAAGCCCTACCCTTTTCTCCCAAAATAGTTTTTAAAAAAGAAATTAAAGAACCCTTACAGTTGTCTTAGCTCTCTTTACCAGCTTTCAGCTCATTCTGAGATTAAGTATTTCTGACACTATTTTTATAAAATTGTGCCACACTTTATTCTGTTATGTGGTCTGTTTCTATCTTCTATATATTTCATTTTTCTGTACAATACATTCTTCTGTGTCTTCTGAACATTTTGTGTTTAAATCTAGATTTGTTAAATACACTATATACTCACTTCAGTTTCTTCAGGCACACCCCATTTTTTCTCTTCATTGTTCTCCTTTGGGCCTTCCAAATTTCATTATTGAGCATCTACCACATTCCCCTTGCATGTACTACCCCTGAAGTATCTTGCTGATTCAGATTCTATCTATCTTTCCTCTGTATCTTTTGAAATCTGCTTTCTCAAAATTTAGGGAGCATGTCAGACCATGCTCAGATTTCTTTTCCTTCTCTACCACAAACTAGAAGATGAACTAATCACTTCCTCCAAAGATCCCCCATCATTTCCAGCCCAGCTACTAATTCTTCCCTCACAATCAAAGTTCATTCTAGAAAAGAAATTCCCCTTGTTAGTTGCTCTATTTTTTTACTTCATTATTAGTAACAAGAGAAAAGTCTATTTTTTTTAAAAGGACATAGTTCTTAAGAAATTTGGGAGTAGCTAGGTGGCTCAGTAGATTGAGAGCTAAGCACAGAAACAGAAGGTCTTGGGTTCAAATGTGGATTCAGATACTCCCTAGCTATGTGATTCTGTGCAAATTCCTTAACCACATTTGCCTAGCCCTTATCACTCTCCTGTCTTAGAATTAATAGATATAGGTTCTAAGACAAAAAAGTAATAGCTTTAAAAACAAAACAAAATTACTAGTATTTTCAGGAATTATTTTCCTCATATCTAATACAACAATCATTAATTATATCATGTTCAATACTTACTCTCCCAGGAACCAAAGGGATGGTAGCTTCAGCCTTGGTCCTTTCTGCTTCATCATAAGTAGGCAATGTGGTAGCCACATTGTAAGAAGGGGGCTTAGGAAACCCAGATTCATCTTTGTAGTCAAAATATGCTGTAGAGAAAGGTTAAAAATAATCACATACAGAAAAAGGCTTTAAGACAGCTTATTTATTGCTTAAGCCAGGTAGTCTCTCAATAGGTATGATTTTTAAATTATTTCTATGTAGATTATTAAAAATAAAGTTTTAAATCTAAGATCGCCTTTGCCCTGCCATATTTTTAGGACAACTCCACTGTCATGTGCTTTATGTTTCCAAAATGCAAACTCCTTTTAAAAAATGACTTATAGAAAAACCTATCCAACCAAACTAACCTAATACATAAAATACCATATACCAAAGAAACAAAGATTATTTTTAGAAGATTGTGGATTCCACTCCATTACAACGAAGAAATAATTGTTTTTACTAAAAGGTAAAATTCATATCATAGTAAAGTTGTTACCCATAAGCAGATGCATTGTGTACATTATTATGAGAAGTCATTATTGGATCAAAGGTTTAGAGATAGAAGAAACATTTGAAGTCAACTAAGCCAACTCCCTCATTTTATAGATGATGAAACTGGGGTGCCTGAGAGGTTAAGGGACATAAATGACAGACTCATGATTTGAATATAGGTCTTTGGACTTCAAATTCAACACCATTTGCATCATGTCATACTACTATTTATGAGATTAGCACTGTCATCACTACAGACAAGAGAAAACAATATGAATAAAAAGACCTGGACTCAAATTTCATCTTTAATTACTACCTATAAGACTTAATAAAAGACAATAAAATTCATGGGCTTCATTTTTCTTATCTGAAAAAAGAAGACACTAGAATAAATGTTCTGAGGTCCCTTCCAGGTCCAAGTCTATGGCCCCACCACATTATGGCATGTATGATACGGCTACTATATCAGCAGAACCATATACCATATTTTATATAAAAAGTTGATAGAATAGGTCCAGAAACAAGGCATAATATTAACTAGCCTTCCTTTCTCTTTAAAAGTGAAAGTTCACAATCAATGCCTCAATTGTCAAAAATTCATTTACGTTAGAAAAAAACATTTATTTAGAAAAAAATCTTAATCTCTCCTTATAGTAATTCTCTCTTAATTAAATTCTATAATGTCCTGTGAGAAACAAAAAATGTCCTATAATTCATAGAGACTACATTTACTTTTTAAAATAATTTTCTCATGCCTTATTGAAATTAGAAAGGCTATCAAGTTCCAAAACCTATGCAACCTGGCTCTTACATTATTGTATTGTCATTTTTAAAACTATCTATATGATTTCTCTATAAACTTTCATTCCTTTCTACCTGAAGACACACTCTGTAAAAAAAATAATACACTTAAAATGAATTTGTAATTTGGCCAGTCTAAAATTATTCTACTGCTATAGAAAGTGCTAAGAATGTTTAAAAAGTTATGCCAAACTGAATGAATGCAGCTATAGATTTCCCCTATAAAGAAAAAGTCACAAATTTGTCAAATGTCAAATCTAAAATCAAGTATTGGTTAACATCTTAATGATGAACTAAGATTCTTTCATATCTGAAAAAGAAACATGTTACAGAAGTCTTTATGAAAAATTTGCTTCCAATTCCAAAATATGTGGAATTCTTTTTAAAAAAATACAAATAAAATGCTTCATATTAACTTAAGTTATATTGCACATTTAACGCAACTTTATCAGGTACCCTTGGCACTGCTCAAAATGCAAGGAGATAATGACAACAACTAGCCAACAACATTTCAGAGTCCAAGGAACTCAAAAAATAGAATCGTTTGAGGTAGTATATTGTAAAAAGACCCTGCATACCTCAAAAGTGATTGAGAGGCATCATTGTATTACCCTAAGTTATCAAGAAAAGGTTAAAATATGTTCACTATACTCTACATTTTAGAAAGATTTCCTTCCAAAATAGTTTAAAATGTCTAATATGTTGGTACTTAAAGAAGTAAATTTTAATCTATTAAAAAATGCATATGTCCAGAACAACTTATCCTCCAAAGACTGTACATAGTCAAGATAAAGGATTTGTTTCTCTCTCTAAAATAAGAATCTAGGATTCGTCTGCCAACTGAAGTTTTTACCAGTACTGCTTAGAGTTACAGATCAAGGGGAGAGAGGGGGAGCATGACTCTTTCGTCATTTTTTAGATATCCTCAGTTTAAATCTACAGAAATTAAGGAGGCTAGCCAAAAAAGACTATTGGAATATTTTTCCTCTCCCCTAATTCCAAGTTAGTCATTACTCTGACTCAAAAATGAAGAAGACAATTGATGAAGTCCCCAGTTACTAAGGCTAGTTTGCCAGAGAGGGAAGCAGAAGCAGCAAGAATTAGGAATAAAATGTGGAAATCAGGGTTAGTACCTGGTCATCCACTTACAAGAATGGCAATAGCAACTTCAAAGAAACAATGCATATACCCCATATAATCCTAGTGTGAAGTAAAAGATGGGGAAGTTGCTTGGCTGGCCAGATCACCATTTGATTGCAAGCCTGTGCCCCTAACACATGTTTCCTTTTCTCATCTCCCTCAAGTTTATGCTGAATTCAAAGAGTTCTTTAAATAAAGGAAGATGAGAGGTTGAATACAGCCCATTTAGATTCATTGTTTTGATTCTTTTGTTCCTTTTCAAGCCTAGTAAAAGACAATCATGAGTTGTACTTTTGCCCCCAAGTTTTTAATTTATTAAGATTTTATTAGCATAAAAGCATCATAATAAACCTAAATGCTATAGACTTTAGTAATGGGTTCATAAAAGAATCATAAATAACAACACTAATTAAACTGTGAGATCAAAAAAATCATGTAAAATAGAGCAGAACCAGAGAAACCAAAAAAGGCAGACTAATAGTCTCAAGGCTTTTAAATATCTTCTTTCTATTAGTGTATTTACTGGAGCCTTGGCTATATACTTTATTTTTCAGCATTCTGAATTCTTGATTTTATTCTTTAACTGGCAACATATAAACTATTAATAAAGAATCTTATCTAAAACAGTATGTTACTGTGGGTGCTTTCATGTAAGATAATCTTGGTCTTATGACTATTAGTCCCTTATCTCTGAAATTCTATGTTCTGAGATCACTTTTAGTTCTGTATTTCTATGTTCTAAGGATATCATATTTGTCTATAATTTAAATTAAGTATAAAATGTAATGAAGCCCAATTAAAATTTTTTTTCCAATTAATGAAAATTCTTTTTTTAACTAAATTTTGTTTTTTAATTAACAAAAATCTGCTCTTTCCTCTCTACACCTCTTCCCTCCTCCTTTCAAAAAGAAAATTTAAAAACCCTTATAACAAATATATATATAGTCAAACAAAACAAATTCTTGCATTGGTCATATCCAAAAAAAGTACCATCATCCCTGTGTCAGCAGTTGGATAGTACATTTTAAAATTATTCCTCTGGAAACAGCTAGCCATTAAGAGTTCATTAGTCATTAAGAAGTGGTTTGTCCTAACAATATTACTATTATTGTATAAATTATTCTTCTGGTTCTGCTCATTTCACTCTGCATCATTTTATGCAATTCTTGCCAGGTTTCTCTGAAATTATCCCCTTCATCATTTCTTATAGCACAACAATATTCTGTCATTCATATATCATAAACCCACAACTAGTTTTAGACATTCCCCTATTGATGATTCCCTCAAGTTTCCAGTTCTTTGCCACTGCAAAAAGAGCTGCTATAGATATTTTTATACATATTCCTCCAACTCTTATTTTTTTTTAATATGGAACACATTACAAATTTACATGTCATAGATGCACAGGGGCCATGCTAATCTCTGTATCATTCCAATTTTAGTCTATGTGCTGCTGAAGCAAGTGCCCTCCAACTCTTTAAAAAAACAAGTTCTACCTGACTAAAAAAAAATGTCTATTCCTATTCTGTAATCTCCTGGAGGTGATTTATTGAAGAAAAGTATTTTAACTAACTAATCTTGAGGTTGATAGAATCTCCGAGGACAGAGGTGACCTACAAAACTTCTGAGGGCTGCCAGAAACATACCAGATTAAAATGTTTAACAAAATAAATAAAACTACAATACAACATAGATAATATTAATTTGTGGATTCTAAGCCCACAGACATGCTTTTCTATTTAAGTTTGACACCACTGTCCTGGGGTAAAGAACTGAAGAAAGAAGATATCATGAGTCAATATTACAGGATTTCTAAAGAACCACACATTTACCAAATGTAAATTGAAGATTCCTCCTCTTTCAGGTATATATTAGAAAAGATGACCAATTGGACCCTTCCAATTCTGGGATTCTATCTATGACTCTAATCCTGTGAAAAGTAATTTGGGCCCTTCATAGCTAATTGAATAACATTATCTAATAAAAAACTGTACCCCTTAGGTCAAATACTAAAAATTAGATAAGTTAAAAAAAAAGATAACAAGGCAACCATTTATGAAAATATATTAGAAAAAGAAATCTCTGAGAATCATGAAAAGAATGAGGCAATTCAGTTCTTTTCCATTTACCTGCACTCTCTGCAGAGATGCTGCTGTATGGGGGAGGAGCATCATTAACGACTCGCTCAGGCTCTCCAGACTCTTCCTCATTCTGCAGCTGAAAATAAATTTTAATAAATATGATAAATCTGATGTGTCCGATATGGTGACAGTGCTGTATACAGAGATGTACTTAAATGTTTGTTATGAATAGTTCACTCTCACTGTTGTTGTCCGTCACATCTGATTCCTTGTGTCCTCATTTCAGGTTTTCTTGGCTGAGATACAGGAGTGGTTTGCAATTTCCTTTTCCACCTTATTTTACAGATGAGGAAACTGAGGCAAACAGGATTAAGTGACTTTTTCAGGGTAACTCAGTATCTGAGATCACATGTGAACTTGGGAAGATGAGTCTTCCTGACTGCAGGCCCAGCACTCTATCCATTGCACTACTGAGCTGCCCCAATAGTTCCAGATATGTCTTCTATTATATATTATAAATGTATGAATCCTCTTTTTCTTTATGTGTATAGAGATTACATAAAAGGTAGTGTGGAATTTGTTGTCATGTCCAATTCTTTGTGACCCAATTTGGGGTTTTCTTGGCAAAACCAATGGAGGGGTTAACATTTCCTTCTCTAGTTCATTTTACAGATGAAAAACTGAGGCCAACAAAGTTAAGTGACTTGCCCAGGATCACACAGCTAGTGTCTGAATTCATATCTGAATTCATAGTGGCAAGACTAATTAAGAACTAATTAAGAAAAATAAGATGTATGTGCAAATACTCTGCTTAGATACTTTTCAACTCAAGTCCACCAGACTAATTTTTCTACAAGATTTGATATTTCAAAGATGTTTTAATGATTCTAAATAGCTTAGGCATTCTGCTAGATTTGACAAATAAAATTTCATACTAATTCCACCTATGAAACCCCATAGTAGGCACTTGGCAACAAGAATAAGTTGTTCAAAATACTCAGTCCTTTTCTTTTCTTTTTTGTCTGGACTTCTGATTTCATTTGGAAATCTTGGTGAGGAAGTCCCTTCTACCAATGTCCCTTTTACTGTTCTGCACTTAACAATGTTGGAGAAGAGCCTAGGCAACTTCTCCAAAGTTACATAACCAACAGGGGCAGCTTAGGTGGTACAGCAGCTAGGACAGTAGGCCTAGAATGAGGAAGCCTTGGAATGAGTTCAAATCCAGCCTCAGACATTTACTAGTTATAGGAATCTGGGCAAATCACTTAACCACTTTTTGCCTCATTCCCTTCATCTATATAACAGCACCTGCTACCCTATAAAATAATAGCCCCTACCACCTGGAAGGATCAAATGAGATAATAATTGTAAAGCACCTTTGTATAGTCCCTGGCACATTGTAAGCACTATATAAATGTTAGTTATTGTTCTTATTAGTAGCAGTAGAACCTGATTTGGAACCCAACTAGGGCCGATTTCAACCTAATACAACCAACACATTCCCTCTGCAGTTTTTTAGCACACATTTCAAATGTGTTGTTCTACTGTTGATGGATGAGAATAGTACTATCTTAGAAAAAGAAAAATGAGATTTTAGCTTTTCCAAAGTAGTAACAGGCTTCATTGGGCCATCCACTCAATCTTCCTTTTCACTAATAGTATTGACTTATGCACTAGCTAGTATTAAGAATGCAAGTTGAGGGGGCAGCTGGGTGGGCTCAGTGGATTGAGAGCCAGGCCTAGAGACGGAGGTCCTAGGTTCAAATCTGCCCTCAGACACTTCCCAGTTGTGTGACCCTGGGCAAGTCACTTGACCCCCAATACCTAGCCCTTACCACTCTTTTGCCTTGGAACCAATATACAGTATTGATTCCAAGACGGAAAGTAAGGATTTTTTAAAAATGCAATTTGAGACCATGGAGCATGTAAAGAGGAAATTATTCTTGAAGATTAAATCTTTTATCTCAGATTTACTGACATTTTGGGGGGCTCATGCCTATAATTTCAATGGAAATAGTTCCCCACTGACTTAACTCTCTTTGCTAAGGCAGCTCAGCTGCTTACTCTGCAAACTTATTAAAGAACTTTTGAGGGCAGCAAGGTGGTTCAGTGGGCTAAGATCCAAGTCTAGAAATGTGAGGTCTGGGTTAAATTGGGCCTCAGATACTTCCTAAACTCTGTGACCCAAGTCATTTAACCCCCACAGCCTAGACCTTACTACTCTTCTGCCATGGAACCAAAAAACAGTACTGATTCTAAGACAGCAGATAAGGGTTTAAAATAAAAAAGGAGCAGCAAATTTGTAAATGCTAGTATTACCAAATTTTCAATTTCAAATTCTTGCTCACAAGCCTAATTTTTAAAATAGCCAAAAACATAATTCTGCAACTACAAGTACTTTAATGAATGTAACATGTATTAAATGCTTACTTTTTGCAAAGTACTAGGGACACAAATAGAAAGTTAAGACAGTTCCTGATCTCAAGGAGCTCACATTCTAAAGTCTCATGATCTTTCAGGCATAATGAAAAACAGATGGTAATGCTTGTTTTTAATGTCATTTCCACTCATAAAATGATAGCCCTTTCTGAGATTGAACCATTGGAAGTCCCAAGGGCTTTGGTAGCAAGAACTTTCTTTTCTGGGTCAGCAGAAGCTGGAGGCTACAGCACTGACAAAAGCAGTTGCTAAGCTGCATCTTCATAGGAATTACTTCTCAGGATGATAGTAAACCTTCACTTAATGGGTCTGTACCCTTTGTATGGCAGTGGATAAGCTGTTGGTGGGGAAAGTTGGCCCCTAAACCACAAGATTTGCTTTCCTAGATAATGATGAGGGCTGGGCTGTAAACAGCACCAGTTGTCTGAATAGTACTGACATTCCCAATGCTCCCCTGCCTAATATTAAACTCGAGCCAAAATACACCCTAAACATTTAATTTTAAACAAAAATTGATTTTATAAAACACTTAAGAATATCTATGTACAAGATAATTATTTCATAAACTACAATGATTCAAACTTTCATATAAAAAGCAAATATTTGCCTTTATTAGGTTCTGCAGTGAGAACATGCCAAGTACCCAAAATTCTGGCAAACATTTCAAGCTCTAGGTGGAATAAGTCTCAGGAATGCAAAAAGTATATTCCAGAGTTATATACCTTTCATTTCTCATTCTTGTAAAATCTTTTTCAAGGTGAAAGGTACCACTCCAAACTCCATTTTATACAATAAAGCTATAGATAAATAGTTTTTTATTTAGTTTTTTATAACATTGCCTTAACGCTAAACTTTAATACCTCATAAGATTTGTAATTTTATCCACTTAGATATAACCTCTCCCTGGTCTCAGAAAAGGAGATCATCTCTGAGGTCCCTTCTAGTTCTAAATCCTAGAATACTGTTTATTGCCTTCTTGATGGGCAATGTCTGACAATGAATCCTTAATTAAGTTCAAATAGTTGCGTCTATACTTCATTTTACATCTCATGAACATGGTATAAGTAAACATTAATGACTTCAACATAATTTAACTATGCAATAATTCTTCTAAAAACTATAGAAGTCCATAAAATGAAGAGATTTTACGTTCAACATCACTATGAGAAGTTTCCTAGCAATCTTTAAAACGGAAAAATGTCTCTCATAACTGAAAAAAGAGAGATTTCTGAGAAGAGATATTCCCACTTCCTCAGAAAATTCCTTACCTTCTGTAGCATTTTGAAAACTAACAGAATACTCATAGTCAGGGAAAGTAGAACAATCTCTCTATAGTGAGATCAGTACCTCCATTTCATCCAAATTCAACTTTCATTAAATGTACTATGTACAAGATACAATGCTAGGCTGGGAAGATAAAGATAGAAGTGACTATAGATTTTGTCTCAAAGAGTTCTATCTCTAAAAGGTAGTGAGGTGGAGTGGGAAGGTGGAACAAGCGAATGTAGGATAAGTACAAAGGTAAAAGTTCTATGAGAAATAAATTTAGGGAAATAAAACCATTTTCTTCTAACACATTCAAGTTTCATTCAGTATAGTTTTGTCAAATCAAGTATCACAGTCACAATTCAAAAACTTAATACCTAAACCCTACCACTTTGAGATTGTAATATCTATTCAGTAATATATAATCTAGCTGGAAAAAATGTTTCTAATGAAGTGTTTCCCTTTATACAGTTCAAATGTAGTAGTTCCATTGTCTTTGATGATAAAGAAAAAGAACTCATCATAAAAGAAAAATACAGATCTTTTTCCATCTTATATTCCTTCCAGTTTCACCTTTAAGTATCTTGTATCAGGATGGCAGCTTATTCAATCAATTTCTTTAAAATGTTTTACTTCCTAATGCTTCTCCTCATTAATTAAGAAATACTACACATACGTACGTTTTAAACTATCCATCTCCACAAAACTTTACAATTTTATAGAAAAAATTATATTAATTAGCTAGTAATTCACTATCCATAGGTCATAGTATCATAGCTATAAAGATATTTAAAGGGCCTTCTAGATCATCAAGTGTAACCTCATTTTACAGATAAGGAATGTGAGGCCCAGGGAAGTTAAGTGCCTAGAATACAGAATATCTTTGTACAGAATTTGAACCTGGTCTTCTTGACTCCAACTTCAAGACTAGTCACACATGACAATGTCCTTCCTATTCAACTCTATGAGAATAATGAAATTCAGTTTTTGCAAAATGTCTTTTGGCTTATTTTTTCTAAGAGTGATTTAGTTTAGGTTAAGGTTACCCACATGCTTTTATCTAATCCCCCTATGCCAGTGATGGCAAATCTTTTAGAGATGGAGTGCCATGCCTGCCCCTACCAGAGACCATGTGCTGTGCCCCCTCAAGTACCACGCTTGCCCTCCTTCCCCCCATAGGGGAAGGAGGAAGTACTCCCATTGGGCTGCTGGCCAGAGGGGCAGGGCATGCAAAAAAAAAATGACATCAGGCATGATGGAGAGGGGAAGGGGAGCAGTTCCCTCTGCATTTCTGGTAACAAACTGAGGGGGAGTCATTTGCCCACAGAGAGTGCTCTGTGTGCCATCATTGGCACTTGTGCCATAGGTTTGCCATCACTGCCCTAGACATTCTGGACATACATTTATAGGATCGAGAATGGCTCAAAAAAAGATTTTCTGCATTGACCCTACTGCTTCATATTGGGGTCAATATATTGGACTAATTAATTAACACCATATTTTCACCAGGTGAGCTAGTATGCATAAAGCATCACTTAATTTGCTATCCAACATATACATACATACATAACATACACGTAAGAACTTTTAACAAGTAAGATTTGTGCAGTATAAGAAGAAAACTGATGAGCTTTTGCTGCTTTGTAGCTATACATGATGGCTCAATATTAGTTATATAAGAGCTCTAAAATGATTTACCTGACCTTGACACTTTTGAAAGACATTGAATGTGAAATATTATCATTTTTACTGAACAAATTTAGCAACAGACAAATGAAAATGCCATTTAAAATGAGGTAGATAATCATTTTCTTTTACTTTAAATACCACAGGTAACAGAATTTCTGCTGGAAAATTATTTTAATGGTTTACCTATTTACTTGTTCATATTTTTATTAGTCAAATTTAATTTGAACTATTCTTATATTTTTAGTTAATACCATCTCTTCTTTTAATTTTTTTATTCTGAATTTGAAAAAGACCAACAAAATGAATATTTCCACATATAAAAAAGTGAAAAGTAGAAAAGGAACTATATACAAAATGACATCTCTATTCTATATGTGAAGAGTTCAATCAAAAACTTAAGTACCCCTACTTAGTACCTTACCAGTCACTAAGTATGAGAGTTCACAAGTCACTTGCTAGAGTGGGTGACAACTCCAAAGGCTACTGCCACCCCCCCTTGGGCAGTGCTAGGCAAATTGAAAGACTGAGATTGGTTCCATAAAGTGGGGGAGTGACAGGAAGTGATTTCGAGAAAAGTGCTTTAAAAAGGTCAGCCTGAGTATTCAAGGATGATCTCTGCCTTGGTGAGCCAGACTGGAGGAGGAGACTCCTTCCCTGGATCCTGTGTGGGTTTGAAGTTGTGAGTGGAGTGATTCCATCCTTGGTTCTTCGGTGAGGAGATCCTCTCTGCTTGTTTGGTGCTTCAGTGGGACACTCTCTTCAGCTGTGAGTTCTGGTGATATTCCTGGCAGTCTTAGTCTCGTGTGAACTGAAGGTTCTTGGTGAATTCTTTAGCATCTCCTGGCTCTTCTCCATTTCAGCTTCAAAATTAAGACTTTGGAGTCTGGTGAGATTTGCTTTTGGATTCACATTTTCTTGTCTGGAGACATTAGGATTAAACTTAGGATATTTTGTAACTAGCCAGTATTACTTGTCTCTTTATCTACATTTTTCCACTTTCACTTTTTCCACCTCTTTGTAAATAAAGCTGCTGAAGTCATTTTAACTTAAGATCGAAAGTTTTAAATTGGTGACCATAATATTACTTTAGAATTCTCAGATTTAGTATAAAACCTAAATTTAAATTCTTACATATAGTTTAATTTAAAAAAACAAAACATTTAGAGCATTAGTTTAAAAAGTTGTGCTTTGTCTTTTCTTCTCCTAAAGTTTCTCCTGTTCCTTGCATTTTTAAAAACTGCTTTTAACAACTCTTTCTTTACTCCTTTTGGAAATCATTAATCTCCTTTGTAACAAATAAGCATAGTTCAAAGGAAAAAAACAGTCAAGCAAAATTTGGGAATATTGGTCATATTCAAAAATGTACTTTTCTTTCTGAACTTCTCTCTAGTCCATCATTATAAGTCTTTTAGGTGGTTTTCTTTAAAGTGTTGTGCTCAGGGGGCAGCTGGGTGGCTCAGTGGACTGAGAGCCAGGCCCAAAGATGGGAGGTCCTGGGTTCAAATATGACCTCAGACACTTCCTAGCTGTGTGACCCTGGGCAAGTCACTTAACCCCCATTGCCTAGTCCTTACCACTCTTCTGTCTTAGAACCAATATCCAGTGTTGATTCTAAGACAGAAGATATGGGTTTTTTTTTTTTATTAAAATAAAAAAAAAAATAAAATGTACTCATATAAATTATTGTCCTGGTTCTACTTACTTCACACTACACTACTTCATACATGTCTTCTTAAGATCCTCTGAATCCATCCCTTTTGTGATTTCTTATGATGTAAAAATATGCCATCCATTATATTCATTTGGCACAATTTGTCCATCAATTCTCAAACTGTTTAGCACTCTCATAAATCTCCAGTCTTTTGCTATACCAATTAATGCTACTAATAAGAAAGGTCACATTTAGAACACTAGATCTGTTGTATGCAATTTATTTGGAAATAAAACTTTGGGACCATGATTTTATTTGAAAAAACAACACATGTATTATATGCTAAGTAAAATGAAACAATAATTTACAAAGCACTTTCATTTTTCTCTCTCCTGTGAAATGTAAGGTACTTGAAGACATGTACATAAGTTATAAACTAAAATTAACTAGGATAACCTGGAGTTTTTTCCAGGTAGAAAACATTTCAGACTGATTGCTTTTCTAAACATAAAAACATTTGGCTTCAGAGTAGGATTTTTATGTTCACAATAATATGTAATTATGGCAATTTTTCTTCAGTTTGCTCCTCTGCTTAAAGAGTGATTAATTTTTTCAAGATATAAGAAAATTAATGTTTATTATCTGATATGTAATATATAAACAAAGATGTTTTATCAGCAATGGTTTTAAAAGTAATCAAATTTTAAAGTTTTTTTAAACTAGAAAAGTTTAATTAATGAAGTTCAGTCCTAGACTCATAATTTCTTCAATACCAAAGATTTTGAGGTAGGAAACTTACTGGTTTTGATAAAAGATTTTCCTTAAAAAGTATTATATGTTATTATTACCATTATCACCAAACTAAATACTCCCCTACCATGCTTCCTCATTGTTTGCTTGATTTTCTCACATATTCATGTGAGAAATAATATAAAATTCTATTTCTTAATATGCAATATTACTCTGCCACCCATTATACTTATCCTGCTCTATCTGAGCAAAATACACTCGTCCAGAGTACTATTTCAGTAATAAGATCTATTCTGTTCAGTCTAATCTCAGATAAGTATTACTTCATAATATAGAGTTCACCTTGTTTGATATTCATACTTGGTGAAGATGAGTATAGACATTGAGGTCATGAGTTTTATTGCTTGTTTCTTTTTCTAATTTTGTGTTGTTCAGATTCAGCCTATCAAGGAACAGAAATCTCATTAACCTGCATCCAATTTTATCTCTTATGAATTACTGGGCAACTCTCTACTGATACTCTTCCTATACTCTGGCAATTCTTTACATTATCTAGCTTGGAAGATACATAAATACCATGAAAATAATACACGTCCCTTAAAGGTCTTTAACTTCTTGCCGAAGACTTCATAATCTTTATGATTTTCTTGGTTGCTACTGTTTCTATAGCTTCCAACTTTTTTATTAGTTTGAAAAGTTTTTTTTAACCATAATAGTAATGTATATTGTTAACTTCAGTAAGATACCTATCATATATTATATGTAATTATATATCATGTATAGTTATTTCCAATAAGATACCTATTAAGTAATAATGTAAACATGCCCCTATTCATAAGAACATAGATTGAGAGTCAGAAGGAACACTTAGCTATCAAATCCAACCTGCTTATTTTGCAGATGAGAAAACTGAGGCCCACCTTAAAAGACTTTTTTTTTTTACTCCAAGTCCAAGGCTCTATCCACTATACCACATTCCTCCTATAATCAACTATGAATACAAAAGAGAAGACAGTTTTTGCACTAATTATATACAAACAAAATTAACACATCACCATTCTTTTATGTAAAGAAAAAAGTATTTTATTTACCAAGATGAACATTTTTTTCTCATTGTTCAACCTGAATTCTCCCAATTCTCCCAATTGGGCATATGCCTTCACTTTCAAAAGAGCACTCATCAGTGAATTTCTCCAGAAAGCAGAATGTGTTAACAGTTATCTTGAATGTCCTCAAAAAATAAATAAATAAATGGAAACATTCTGCAACCCTGGAAATAAGGTAGCTAATTCTTAATGCCACCTATCTTAGCAATGAGTTTAAATTAGCTGAAACTAATCTCAGTATTTGCTGAAAACACCTTTAAAAACCTTGCTGGCTAAGTTACTAGGCAACACACGAAATTTAACATTTTGCATTACTGTTCTAGCTATAGAGGAAAAAGTGACTAAGGCTCTACTAATAATTGTCAGGAGCTCCATTGACCTGCTTTACCATTCCTTCTACTACTTCTCGATGATTACCCAAATAGGATAGTGTGTATGGGGAGGAAGAGGCCTTTTCAAAGCAACTAAAACAAAAGCATCTTTAAAAAATTTTCCTTTTGAACTATTTTTACTCCTTAGAAAAGCAAACTCGTGCTGTGGAAAGATGACTAAATTTGAAATCAAAGATTATCTTGGTTAAAAATTTTTTCACTAATTACTACCTGTGTGACATTGGCCAAGTCACAATTTCTTTGGGCCTCAGACTCAAAAGGTCTGTGAGGTTGTACTAGATGATTCATAAAGTCCCTTTTAGATCTAAATCTATCTCATATCAACCTCCACAAAAGTTGCATTGCATAGACTCATCATACTACAAAGCTTACTCTTCCAAAGGTCTCAAAGATCATGTTGATGGGGCCCAGAATTCTATCAAAGAAAGATAGTAACATGGATTCCAACTGGGAAAAGACAATATTTAATGATTCTAAGCTGCTCCCTAAAACAAAACCCCATCTTTTAAACATCAGCATCCTTGTGATGTTGCTATATGACATGTTAAGAAATGATGATTTTCAAAGACTCAAAATTGCAAGTGACCCAAAAGGGCAATGGTAAGACACATGGTAGATAAAGACTGCCACATATAACCAACTGATTTGGGTGTGTAAGATTTGGCTAAATCAGCAATGTGTGATTGAAAAAGGAGACAAATTAATCACATTTCAAAAGAAAAAATGACAGTCTTTGTATGATACTAGTTCCCACTTAATGTTACAAGATTTAAAGGAAGACTTTAAGCGGGTTGGGTAGATCCTTTATATAAAGGACTTACAAGATGACACAGAAAAAGAGTTGTACAGAATAAGAAGTCTATATTATAGACCACAGTAGAGAACACTCTCATCTATGAAATCAGTTCAACTTTAGTACTGAATATTCAAATACCATATCCAAGTACTTAAAAGTAAATTAAAATTTTTAAAAGATGATTGAGAAATGGAACAAAAATTACCAAAAGAGTTATTCTTCAAAAATGTTTAAGTAGGGGGAATATTTAGAGAACTCTGACAGAAGCCAGTAGCAGAGTTGACTCAGGTAAACTTAATACTCTCTTTTGAATAATTACAATTTTGATCCCACTAGAATTCCTGGAATGTTTGAAGTTCGAATGTAATTAAATTGTTGGCCGTGAAATTTTAAATGATTCCCAGAGGTAGTACACTTCACACCCTAAATGAAAGATATACAATTATTAAAAGTAATGGATGGGGGGCAGCTGGGTGGCTCAGTGGATTGAGAGTCAGGCCCAAAGATGGGAGGTCCTGGGTTCAAATATGACCTTAGACACTTCCCAACTGTGTGACCCTGGGCAAGTCACTTAACCCCCATTGCCTAGCCCTCACCACTCTTCTGCCTTGGAACCAATACACAGTATCGATTCCAAGATGGAAGGTTAAGGGTTTAAAAAAAATTTTTTTTAAATAAGAAGTAGTGGATGATCTTGTATCAAGTACCCTTTATGTCAACAGAACCTACTAATCTGAACCCCCCCAAATTGTAGCTTTCCTTACAATAATACACACAAAATTTTAAGACACAAAAATTAAAATTATAGGCTTAAGGAAAACAATTTGAAAGGGAAAAAAACAGAAGTTGAGGATTTTTTTTTTGTTTAGAACAGAATAAAAAAATATAAAAAAAAAGATCTTTACTATTACAAAATAACAATCCAGAGTTATGTTAAATTTATTATTTTCTTAGATTACATAAACTTTAACTTCCAATGAAAAGTACATATACAGAAATATATAAACAAGAAAAGAAAAACAAAAAATTAAAGACTATAAATTATTTTCTTTGTAAACTTGTTTTTTACTATTATAGTAAGTTACAAAACATTCATACTGTTTTATAAGTGCTTTCAATCTTTCCTATGTATTGCTGTTACTGCCATTAAATAAAATGAAAATTATTAATTAATAAACCTGAATGAAAATGGAAATGACAAAATTCACTCCATATTGCTGATACATATTTCCAAATATATCATATTCCATTAAAAGACTATTTTTTTGGTGGCAAAAAAATTGGAAAATGAGAGAATGTCTTTCAATTGGGAATGGCTGATCAAATTGTGGTATCTGTTGGTGATGGAATACTACTGCTCTCAAAGCAATAATAAACTGGAGGAATTCCATGCAAACTGGAACAACCTCCAGGAATTGATGCAGAGTGAAAAGAGAACCAGAAGAACATTATACACAGAGACTGATGCACTGTGGTACAATCGAACATAATGGACTTCTCTACTAGCAGTAACACAACGATCCAGGACAATTCTGAGAGACCTATGAGAAAGAACATCAAACACATTCAGAGGAAGAATTGTGGGAACAGAAACACAGAAGAAAAACAACTCCTTGATCACATGGGTCGATGGGGATATGATTAGGGATATAGACTCTAAACGATCACCCTAGTGCAAATATCAATAATATGGAAAGACACATATCAGTGATACATGTAAAACCCAGTGGAATGGTGAATCGGCTATGGGAGGGAGGTGAGGATTGGGGAGGGAAAGAACAAGAATCTTGTAACCATGGAAAAATACTCTAAATTAATTAATTAAATAATTTTTTAGGAAAAAGATTTGTATTTTCAAGTTACTTCCTATTTCACAAAACTGTAGATGTATAAGCAAAACTGTTTTTTCTTCTTAAAAATAAAGGTTATATTGCTTATATTATAGTGTGTTTAATAAAGAAGGATATCTGGGGGCAGCTGGGTGGCTCAGTGGATTGAGAGTCAATGGGAGATGGGAGGTCCTAGATTCAAGTCTGACCTCAGACACTTCCCAGCTGTGTGACCCTGGGCAAGTCACTTGACCCCCATTGCCTAGCCCTTACCACTCTTCAGCCTTGGAGCCAATACACAGTATTACTCCAAGACAGAAGATAAGGGCTCAAAAATAAATAAATAAATAGACAAATATAAATAAATAAATAAAATAAAGAAGGATATTTGTGAAGTGGGGGGAAATGCTAGCAGAGATCTATAATTTCACCAAAGGCAAGATAATTTAGTGGAATAAGCTCCGAATTTGGAAGTGAGGAAAGACCTGAGTGACTCCTATTTCAATCATTTATTATCTGTGTGACCCTGGGAAAGTACTTAAAACTCTTTAGGCCTCAATTACCTCACCTGTAAATGAAGGTGTTGGACAACCTCAAAAGGTCCCTTCTAGTTCTAAATTTGTGACATATAAATTTAGGATTAAAAAAAAAATCACTATTTGACAAGAACTGCTGGAAAAACTGGAGAAGTTTGACAGAAACTAGGTATCAAAATGGGAACATGATTTAGACACAAAGGATACCATAAGCAAATTAGGGGAGTATGGAATAGATTACCTGTCATATGTATGGATAAGAAAAGAATTTCTGACCAAACAAAAAATAGAGCATTGTAGAATGTAAAACGAATAATTTTAATTACATTAAATTTTAAAGGTTTTGCACATACAAAACCAATGCAGCCAAGTTAAAAAGGTAAGCAGAAAATTGGAGGGAAATTGTTTATAGCAAGTTTCTCTAATAAAGGCCTCATTTCTCAAATATATAGACAACTGGGTCAAATCTAAAAAAAATACTAATCTTTTCCCAGTTGATAAGTGGTAAAAAGATATGAACAGGTAGTTTTCAAATAAAGAAATAAAAGCTATCAATAGATGAAAAAATGCTCCGAAACATTATTGATTAGAAAAATGCAAATTAAAACAACTCTGAGATTATCATCTCTTTGATTGACATGACAGAAAATGAAAAAGACAAATGGTAGAGAGGATTGGGAAAACTGGGACATTAATACACTGCTGATGGACTTATGAACTGAACTAACAACTCTGGAGAACAATTTGGATTTATACCTAAAGGGCTATAAAACTGTATATCCTTTGATCCCACAATACCACGAAGTCTATACCCACAAAGAGATGAAAGGAAAAGAGATTACATGCATATTAAAAAAAAAATATATATATATATATATCAGCTCTTTTTATGGTGGCAAAGAGTTGGAAATTGAGATGTCCATCAATTAGGCAATGCCTGAACAAATTGTGGCATATAATAATGATGGAATACAACTGTAGTATAAGAAAAGATGAATAGGGACAGGTAATGGATAGAGTGCACTGGGCCTGGAGTAAGAAAGTTTCACCTTTCTGAATTGAACTCCAGGGAGGGAAGAGGAAGGGGAAGGGGGAAGGTGTGTGACTGACTTCATTAGATATTTCCTTGTGGAAACTTCATCCCAATGAAGACCAGCATCTTTTCCACAATTTACAGTCTTAGCTGCCTGAAGCACTAAGAGTTTAAATAATCTTCCCAGAATCACACAGCCAGTATATCATAAACAGGATTTGAATTCATGGCTTCAAATCTGGCTCTTAAGCCAGTGTTCCACAAGAGTCTCAAGTATTTTCTAATATATCTTAATATTTTCCTTGATCTCCTTGATTAAGCATAATTCTTTTAAACCTACATTTGTATTAACTACTGACTGTTAATATTATACAAAAAAAGGTAGAAAGGCCAAAAAATGTGTCATATTGCCTAAGGGATATGATAAATATTGCACAAGGGGAAAGAACTGTTTTAACCAATTAGTAAATATTTTACTTAAAAAATAGTAAATATTTTACTAAAAATGTCCTTGAACCTAGCCAGCATTTAACATTTGAAACTTTTAACTAGCTGTTCAGAAAAATAAAACAACTCCAAATGCAACAGCAAGAGATACTGGGTGATATCTGACAACTGCTTTAAGATGAAGACAATAGTACAGCCAAAAAGAAAGCTCTGATCCAGGGATAGTATTAATGTGGGTACCCTTCCAATAGATAAATGGGGTAACACCTCCAAAGGACTATGTGGATACCCCTCAAATCTTATCTCTATATCTTCTAGGAGGAGGTCCAATTAATGTATTGGTGATCTTCTAGATCTCTTGACAGTATGTCGATATCTCATTTCTACATCTTAAACAGGAACTTATTAAACTTGCAGTATGCCAGATGAAGTACACAATGCTGGGAATACAGAGAAAAAGCAAAAAAAAAAAGTCCTTGCCCTGGAGGAGAAGACAACATGTACATAAACAAGTACATAGATGATACCTACAGAACAGATGGAAAGTAACCTGAGAGGGAAAGGTATGAGCAGCTGAAGGAAACAGGAAAGGTTTCATGCATTTCAAAAGTGGCATAAGAGTTACTCTTGAATGAAGTCAGGGAACCTAAAGAGGCAGAGGTAAGGAGGGAGAGCATTTCAGGCACAGGAGTACAAGTCAGTGTAAAAATACAGAAACAGGAGATTGGGAGTATTGCATATGAAGAATAAGAAGGGCAAAGGTTCTGTGACACTGATTATTTTTCTAATATTTTAATAACTAATTCAATATAAGCAATTTCTTTCGAAACCCCACGTATTTAATTTTATGCATTCAAAAACAAATACTCTGAGAAACGGGTCCACAGGTTTAACCAGAATGTCAAAGGGGTCTATAACACACACACACACACACACACACAAATTTAAAAACCCTGTAGTTGCAGGGGCAGCTGGGTGGCTCAGTAAATTGAAAGCCAAGCCTAGAGGCAGAAAGTCCTAGGTTCAGCCGTGGTCTCAAAACACTCCCAGCTGGGTGACCCTGGGCAAGTCACTTAACCCCTACTGCCCAGCCTTTACTGCTCTTCGGCCTTAGAACCAATACACAGTATTGTTTCCAAGATGGAAGGTAAGGGTTTACGAAAGAAAGAAAGAAAGAAAGAAAGAAAGAAAGAAAGAAAGAAAGAAAGAAAGAAAGAAAGAAAGAAAGAAAGAAAGAAAGAAAGAAAGAAAGAAAGAAAGAAAGAAAGAAAGAAAGAAAGAAAGAAAGAAAGAAAGAAAGAAAGAAAGAAAGAAAGAAAGAAAGGAAGGAAGGAAGGAAGGAAGGAAGGAAGGAAGGAAGGAAGGAAGGAAGGAAGGAAGGAAGGAAGGAAGGAAGGAAGGAAGGAAGGAAGGAAGGAAGGAAGGAAGGAAGGAAGGAAGGAAGGAAGGAAGGAAGGAAGGAAGGAAGGAAGGAAGGAAGGAAGGAAGGAAGAACTAGACTAGAATACATGGAAGAGAGTTTTGTGTAAAGTCAACAAGACAAGTCTATAATTCTACAGGTAATAAAGAGTAATTGGAGATTACTGGATAGGAGATGATATATGGTCAAACAAAGGCTTTAGGAAAATTTGTTTGGCAGCTGTATAGAGTAGAATGTTAAAATCTCAATCCACCATATACTTCCAGATTAAAATTGGCACACCTATCAGTTGGGCTTAACATAGCAGAAAAACAAAATGATAAATGCTGGAGGGGATGGGAAAAAAATAGATACACTAATGCACTATTTTTCAAATAATGAACTGGTCAAATCATTCTGGAAGACAATTTAGAACTTTGTCCAAAGAGCTATAAAATCATGCATACCCTTTGACCCAGCAATACCCCACTAGGTCTGTACCCCAAAGAGATCAAAGAAAAAGGAACTATATGTACAAAAATATTTACAGCAGCTCTTTTTTGAGGTGGGAAAGAACTGGAAATTGAAAGGATGCCATCAATAGGGGAAATAATTGAACAAGCTACAGTGGTTGGGATAGAATTATAAGAAATTATAAGAAATGACTAGTGGAGGCAGCAAGGTGGCTCAGTGGATTGAGAGCCTGGCCTTCAGATGAGATGTCCTACGTTCAAATCTGGCCCCAGACATTTCCTGTCTGTGTGACCCTGGGCAAATCACTTAACCCACATTGCCTGGCCCTTACCACTCTTTTGCCTTGAAACCAATACACAGTATTAATTCCAAGATGGAAAGTAAAGATTTAAAAAAAATTAAAAGACTAGTTAGACGTTTTCAGAAAAACCTGGTAAGATTTATGTGAACTGAAGCAAAGTGAAATTAGTAAAACCATGAGAACACTGTACATAGTAATAGCAATACTGTAACAATGACTAACTAAGAAAAGCTTAGCTATTCTGATCAAGACAATGATCTAAGACAATTTCAAAAGACTCTTGAAAAAATGCTATTCACATCCAGAGAGAAAACTGATGAACTTTGAGTGCTGATTGAAACTTTTTTTAAGTTTCTATGCTTCCTTTCTGCCCCCCCCCCAACATAGCTAAAATGGAAATGTTTTACATGACTTCACATATAATAATTACAACATTTCTTACCTTCTCAACAAGAAGGGGAGGTATGAGAGGAAGAGAATTTGGAACTTAATTTTTTTTCAAATCAATGTTAAAAATAAAATAAAATTTAAATGTAATTGGACTAAGTTAAAATAAATAAAAGCATCCTATAACATAGATAATGCTAATTTGTGGTTTTCTAAGCCAATATGCAGCCCACAAAGATAATTTCTATGAGTTTGATGTGGCAAAGAATTGAAAACTAAAAGGATGTCCCTCAATTGGGGAATGGCAGAACAAATTGTGGTATATGATGATGATGATGGAATACTATTGTGCTATAAAGAATGAACAGGATAATTTCAGAAAGAGTTAGAAAGACCTATGTGAAGTGATGCAGAGTGAAATAAGCAGAACCAGAAGATCATCATACACAGTAACAGCAATATTGAGGAATGATCAAATGTGATACTTTGCTACTAATACAATCCAGAACAATTCTAAAGAACTTATGAAAAAGAATGCTATCCACCTCCAGAGAAAGAATTGTTGGAGTAGAAATACTGGTGAAAACCTATCATTTGGTGTTTTGGTTTTATGGGATTGTTCACATACAAGAATGAATAATATGGAGATTTTTTAAAAATAATTTTTAAAAGGCTGACCTTATTTTTCCCCCTAGACGTCTGTGCTTATCATCTCAGTTAACATGTTTAATGATGAGCCCAAGATTCTGGCTTTAACTCCTATTTAACCAGTTAGGTTTATGTAGCCTGATACCTTGGCTACAACTAATATCTTTATCAATCAGTTCTCCTCTAACATAGTAAACTAAGAGAGTAAAAATAAAGCTACACAAATCCATCATTAATGATGGAGAAAACTCAGTAAGTGGCTTAGAAACAGCCAATAAGTAGGGTCATAATAGGGCTAATACGTGATTATTTGCAGATAGACAGAACCCAGAAATCAACAGAAAGCTAATCACTTCCAAGAAAAATGATGTGACTACAGTGAATTCATAATGTGGTAAAAATGGCTTAAAATATGAAATTTCAATTAGAAAATAATTCTAACAATCAATTTTTCTTATGCAAAGATTTGTCTAGGTCTTGAATTCTATTTTCATAGCCAATGCTTTCCTGAGCCAAAATAGGATCTTAATATACCAAACAGATGAATGCTTTTAATTCAAACATTAAAAACCTACTATGTGCAAGGCATTATATTTTTATAGAACATTAGAGAACAGTACAGCATGCAATTGTAAAAGTTACTAATAAAAATGCAAATATCCATTTTAATCAAGTACCTCAAATTTGTAATATTCCTTCTTGTAACATCATCTGCCTTTACCTGATCCAATACCCTAATCACTATACTATTATATATCATATATACTATTATAAGAAACTTTGGTTTCTTTGGTTCATAATGTTTATTCATAAGTCATAGTGAAATGCCATACAAAATTATGAAATAAATGCATACATCTATGGTCTGCATCCCATCCTAATCACACCATACTGATCCTATTCTAAGATAAATATATTCTTTCTTATTTCATATGAGTTCATACATATGCCAGCAAGACCTGCCAGAAAAAAAAAAATATTTGTTGAACTATTTAATTCAACAGTCTCACTAATGTCTCTAAAATTATTTTTTGTAAAATCTACAATGGCATTTTATGTGAATATCCAAAATTAAACTCAATAAATATTTAATTACCTGAAATGTATGAGACAGTGCTAGAGTCTATAGAAACTTCAAAAATACAGTACTTCAATTTCTTATTTCTATCAAGAGCACCACCATCCACCATCAACTATCTTAGCCTTATTCTCAACTTTCTCTCTTCCTCACCCCATAAATGCATACGGTTACTAAACCTTGTCATCTTTTTTTTTTAAACCTTTACCTTCCATCTTGGAATCAATATTGTGTATTGGCTCCAAGGAAAAGAGTGGTATGGGCTAGGCAATGAAAATTAAGTAACTTGCCCAGTGTCACACAGCTAGGAAGTGTCTGAAGCCAATCTCTAGGCCTGGCTCTCAATCCTATGAGCCACCCAGCTGCCCCCAAACTTTGTCATTTTTACTCTCCACAATTTCTCTATCCTCCACAAAGCTGTCAAAATGATTTTTCCCAAAGCAAATCCCTTACTATATAATCTCTTCATCAAACTCCCAATGGCTCCCTATAACTTCCAGTATAAAAAGAAAGCTCCTCTGCTTGTCATTTAAAGCCTTTCAAACCTGGTCCCAACCAAACCAACTAGCCCTATTACACATTATCCCCATCCACATAACTATTTAGTCTTCTTGATGTTCCTCAAACAAGACAATAGTTTATATCTTAGTGCCCCAGCATTAGCTGTGTCCCATTCCTATGAAGGTCTTTCTCCTAGCTCTCTGGATTCCTTCAAAATTCAGTTTCGTGCGCCACCCTCAAAAATGACTTCATGAATTTTGGACAACTTCCATGACAATGATGAATGCTTTTCGTTAAGCTTATATCTTCTTACTTTATGCTTCAATTAAAAAGTATAATTAAGGATTAATAATAATAAGCATGTTTTTCTCTACTGTTACATAGTTCAAGAAACCTTGAGATGTTGATACAAAAATTTTAAAGTCCCTTAACTTCCAAAAGTTTACAATCTGATAGGGAGGATAATACACAATAATACACATCCACAAACAAATGTGATACAAAGTATCTGACAAAGGAGTGAATTAGACAAAGTACTAGGCAGATGAGAATATAACTTGGGGGTAGGTGGAAGTTCATGAGAACTAATGTTTGATGGAGGTTATAGCTCCTAATTGATCCTTGAAGGATAAAGATTTGGCATAAGCAGAGATGTAGAGGGAGTATGTTCCAGTCATGGATTTAGCAGGTCAAGATCAAGGAATAGCCAATGGTCCAGTTTGACTAGAACAAGGTAAATATGCCTGAAAAGATAGGTTGGAGTCAGATTTTTTTTGTCCTTAAATGCCAACCTAAGAAGTTGGCCTTTTATCCTACTGTGGGCAATAGATGGCCACTAAAACTTTTTGAGAAGAGGCTTAGCTTGACTATCGGGGTTATGGTTAAGCATATGCATTAGGAAGAATTTTTTGGCACCAGAATAGATTGGTGAAAGGAAAGATAAGATGACAGAAAAGTTAAGAGATTATTACAATAGTTTAAGCAAGAAGAAATGAGGGTCTCAACTAGGATGGTAGCAGTTCAAGGACAGAAGGAAACTAAGGTTTCAAGCACAATATCAACAGAAATAGAAAAACTAGGATACTGGAAGAGAAAGAGAGAAATGAAGATTTAAGTTTTAGATGAGGTTCCAATAGAACATCAAGACAAAAGTGAAAGCCACCAGAATGACACTCAGGGTTGAAATATCAGGCTCAAAAGGCTGTCAACTCCTTTAGAAGGCTGTAAACCAAACCTGAATAACTAAAAATTGTGCAGTCTTTTTAATGTATAAAATAATAATAGATGCCAAATATCTTATATTTACAATGTTTCAGAATGTTCAAAATTATACGTTCTTTTGATCTTTATGAAATAATTTTGAGACAAGTACATAATGATGACACTGCCAATTTAAGTATCCCAAGTTTCAAAGCACTATATATATATATATATATATATATATATATACATACATACATACATACATGACAGACATATATCTAGTACTTGATTGGATATACCAAAAATATTATTCCCATTTTATAGATGAGGAAATGAAGGTTCAGATAGGTTAAGTGATTTGTCCATGGTTATATAAAGAGAAATTGCTTAAAAGCCCCAAGGAAACAATGGTATCTGGATCCCCTTGTTCCTATTCTAGCACCCCAAGAAAATGCTCAAGGAAATAAATCTGGAGGAGATGTAATCTGGCAACTACCTCTATAAATCCTGCAGCCCCTGCCTCCTTGGCCACCACAGGTCCTAAAGACCAAGAAAATATGGTTCTCATCATCAGAGTCTTGGCACTATCAAATGGTTCAACAACAGAAATAGAAGTGATTTTTTTTTTTAATCTTTACCTCCGAATTTAGAATCAATACAGTGTACTGCTTCCAAGGCAGAAGAGAGGTATGGGCTAGGCAATGGAGGTTAAGTAACTTGCCCAGGGTCACATAGCTAGGATGTATCTGAGACCCCATCTGAACCAAGGACCTCCCAGCCTCCAGGCATGGCTCTCTATCCATTGAACCACCTAGAAACAGATATGATTTTACTCATGAAAATGATAGCAAAGAAGATGCATTATCGACTACCTTGCCTAAGGATCTGATTTATCCCTCCTACTGTATCATCTCTCACAATTAGCTAGCAAGCTCCAAAAGAACAGGGATACTTTCACAAATTTTCTTTATTAACATGGTGCTTTGCATATAATAAGCTCTTTTAAAAAATTATTTTTTAAACTTTAACTTTCAGTCTTGGAATCAATATTGTGTATTGGTTCCAAGGTAGAAGAGTAAAGCAATTGGGGTTAAGTGACTTGCCACATGGGGTTAAGTCACATGGCCAGGAAGAATCAAATTTGAACACAGGTTCTCCTGTCACCAGGCCTGCATCTCTATCTACTTAGCCACCTAGCTGCCCCTCTAAGTTCTTAAATGCTCTTTAATTTATTCTTGCAGCTAATGTCAAAGATAGGATTTCAACCCAGAGCTCTACTTTGTTCTACTGCAATATCACATAATCTACACTGGATCCAAATTCACAGAACTCAACTCAAAGCTCTTCACAAACTTCATCAGTCTTAAAATAGTGAATACATGACAGTTTGTCAAAATCATATTGTAGTTAAGGAAAGGATAAATTACTTTGGACAAGTCACCTAAAGGAAAGGTGGAATCAGAATCTGCCACTGGAATCTAATATCTCAGCTCCAGTGCCAAACTTCTAAAATTTTTTGCAAATGGAATGTAGCTGCATTTTTCTCAATAAATAATTTTAAAAGATATTGCAGATATTGTTTTCAGCATATATAGCAACAGATTTAAATAAATGTCCCCCATATTCTTATAATCTACTCAAATTTGTACATTCCACAACCATTCATTCATTCAATAAACATTTAAGCAGCACCTATTATGAGCAAGAAAGAGTATACAAAGATTAAAAAAAATGTTTAAGTCTCTGCCCTCAAGGTGCTTACAGCCAGATTTTAAATTTATGCAGATCTTCTCCCTAACAAGGAAAAAATCCCTAGCAAGTCATTAACAAGAACAGGTTAAAACACTATTCAAATATATCAGTGGATATATTCACTCTGCTTTCTACTATCTAATTAGAGGAACTGGTAAATTTAATCAACTAAGTCAAATTTAAAAGGAAATCCAATTTTGCAAATGATGTGCTAATATCTAAAACTGACCCAATCCTGACATATCATACTTTTATGTATTAAAATATTGGATTCAATTGTATGCAGTATAAGAATCTGCCTGTATTTTTTTTTCTAAATGTTAACATGCCAACAACAGTCACATGAGTAGATGGAGAAGATGGTCATTAAAAGAAAATGGATGGCTTTTTTTAAGTCAACAATTAACGTTTAAAGAAACAAGAACAAATCTTTAGGAAATGTGAGATTTATGAACATCCTGGAACTGTTAAATGACATAGGTCATGAATTACATTGAATTAATGAAGACACCCAGACACAGGAAGCAAGAATGACTTGCCCAAGGTCATATAAGAAGTCTATTCTAGAATACAGATTAGGCTTTAGGTCTCCTTAATCCAGTCTAGTGATTTATACACAATCTAAAATTATTCGTGACAGTCTACCCAAATTCCTTAAAAAGTCACCTTAATAGCTAGAAAAATGTGATGTAGGAAATGACATTATACAAATGATGAAAATAAAAACAAAGACTGGGTCATATTAGGTTTAAAATTCCAGTTTTAATCTTTTTGTGGTTTTGTGGCAAATAAAACAGCTTATACTGACTTTATGTTGAATCCTTAACATTATTCATTAAAAAGCATCTTTTAACATGACTAGATTACAGGCATTTGTGTATCAATCATTAAGTATCAACAGCTATAACCTAGCTGTCTTCTGACAATCAAGATGGATGATGAGTTGTATCATTAAATATTCTTAGGCCCCGCTGTTTCCAGAAAAATATGGTACAGTAGCATAAAATTTTTTTCTTCCTGAAGCCTGTTTCTAAACTGCTGTTAAATAACGATCCAACATTTAACTATTCATTTCCTCCCATAATTGTTATGAAAAAGTATTTTCTTTCATCATAATTTTCAAGAGCTTAAAAATACAAGTCCTCCATCTACACGTCGCCATTTCTAAGAATACATGCAACAAAAGATGGCCTTTAAAAAATTTGCAGGCCGTCCTCTCTGGGTCTCTCTCTCTCTCTCTTTTTTTAATTGTCTTAAAGGGAAGAGAGAGAGAGGGATGGCAAAAACAGAGCCAGCTTTGAGGCATGAGTAATCCCATCTCACACAGCAGGGAGCGCTGGGCGCAGGCACCGATTTCAATCCCTCTCTCCGTCAGTTCTTTTTCAGAAGATTTCCACCCCTCCCCCATTTTCTTTACATTGACAATCGGGGTAACCAGAAATAAAAGAAAAGGGGGGGGGCGAACGGGGAAAAGTTGACCTTTTCCATCTCAAGCAGTGCCCCCAGCTAGACTAAGGGACCCGCCCGCCCCTGGGGGAGGTCATTGCTGAGGGGACCTCCGATGGCCGCACAAGGGGTCTGCTGAGTCTGCGGGAGGGGCGTGGGGGGGGAGGAGCGCTTACATCCCGGGGGTGGGGGGAGCGCCCTGGGGCCAGGCCTGGTTCGGCCAGAGCGTCCCGCGCTGGGCCTGCAGAGCCTCGGCGTCGCGTTCTAGGCCCGGCGGGAGAGGAGAGCGGGGCCCCAGGGGGCGGCAAGGCGGGGCTGACCTGCGGACGAGAAGGGTGCGGGCTCGGCGGTTGCTCACCTGCTGGTATCTGCTGCCGCTGCTGGGCTCGGCCGCCGCCGCCATGGCGCAGCCGGGAGGGCGGAGGGGCCGCTGCGGGGATGGAGCCGGGGGAAGCGGCGCCTGGGCTGCTCTCGGAGAGGCCCGGGAGAATGGGGGGAGGGGATCAGAAGAAGGGGGCAACAAGGAAGGCACGGATCGCGGGGTGGCCCCTGCGGGGAACACTGGGAGGCCGCGGCTTCCCTCGAGTTCTCAGCGAGCTGCTCTTGCCCGGCCTGACAGTGCAGCTGTCGAAGCACAGCCGCGGTCTCTCCAAGAGGAGGCGGAGACCGAGACTAGACGACGAAGCCTCTGCGCCGAGCTGCGCTCCCCTCCCCCTCCCCCTCCCACCACTTCCCCTCCCTTCCCGGCCCCGATCGCTCGGCGCGGGCGCGAACCCTCCCCCTCGCTCCCCACCTCCTCCTCGGGGCTCTCCCTCCACCTTCTTCTTCTGGATTCTCTCCCCCCCCCTCTCGCTTTCCCTCCTCCTCCTCTTCTTCGTTTCCCCTCTCCCTCCGAGATCCCACTCCTCCTGACTCTCCCTCCTTCTCCTCGTTCCCCACCTCCTCCTTCTCTCTCCTCCCTTCCCCTTACTTTCCTTCCCTTCTCTCTTCCCTCCTCCCCACCTTCTCTTCCCTCTACACCCCACCGTCTCTTCCACTCTCCCCCAGGAAGGGTGGGGGGTAATTCTGACCCTCTAATTCCCCTCCACTTTTCTCCCTTCACTCTGTCTCTCCTTTCCTTGTTTTTGTGACCCAGAGCCTCCTCCCCTCCCTTCTCAGGCCTTTCCTCAGCCTTAACTTCTTCCCTAGCAGTCCTCCTTCAGAATTAGAAAGAAAATCCTCCTTTCCTCCCTCCATCCCACCACTACAATCACCACCACCTATTATTAGTACATCTGAGGCTGGAAAAGGTTCCTAGAACTGCTTGGTTAACCGAAAGAAACAAAGGAGATGTAGTAACTTTGCCCTGTTATCACATTCCCTAGAACTATAGATATGAATATATAGGTATAATTTTTTTCTTTTAAGACTGCTAGATTCTCCTCTAACCTGGAAAAAATTCTCCAATTATCATCAAAAGGTTTTGTTTTGTTCTTTATCCTTCTCGGTTTATGTGTCCATGAGCTGAGTGAGGGCTTTGTAGAAATAGAAGTATAAAATACAGCTCCTTCCTGCAAATTTATAAACTATTTAGAAGAAAAGATCTCCAAATTCTAAGAGATGATGCCCCCCCCATGCTTTCGTGTGTAAGTAGAGATATACATGTATGGTGTGGATATACACATGAATGCATATATGTGTGTGCATATACATATGTATGAGCATATATATTGTCGTATATACATTACATACTGTTGAATGGAAGGAAACCTTTTAGGTTGCAGCTTTGTGAAGAACAATGGCCTTGGGCTTGAATCCCAGCTTTGCCATTTACTAACATGACTCAGCAAGTTACAACCTTTCAGAACCTCAATTTCTTTGTAAAATGAGGATCCTTGCACAACCTGGCTCACATAGCTCTATAAACTATAGCTTTAAAATATGAGCCACTGTTATTTTCTTTTATCAGACCAGTGATGTCATACACCCACCTGCAGCTTGCTGAAACCTCTGGTCAGAAACCAAGCCCTGGGGGACTTAATCGCCCAGGTGGGGAACACTGTCCTAGAGGTTGTGAGGTCCTGTGGAGTGGGCTCACAGCCGTACCTTCGGACCCAAAAGACTTACCCTTCTGTCCTTGCTGCAGCTCTCTTACCCTCCCCTACTTTCTAGTTTTGAAATTAACCATTATCAAATCAATACTACTCTATCCTGGAGGACTCTTCTTGCCATCCCTGACTTCCCAAACTAAAATATACTACCCTGTCCACTACATTTTGTCTCCCTATCAAAATGGAAGCTCCTTGAGGTATGGGACCATTTCAGCTTTGTATTTGTATTATCAGCACTTAACACAGTTCTTAGCCTTAGAGTGTTTAATAAATGTTTTTTTCACTCATTCAGCAGTAGGAGGAACTACCAAAAAAGGAACTCCCTCCACCAATAAAGATTATTCCCTACTTTGTAAAGTACAGGTTTGGAAAGTTACCTGGGGCATCACAATATCAAGCAAATAATGCAGGGTCACACTTGGGGGTGGAGAGAACACTTAAACCCCCATCTCCCTTACTCCCAACAACAGGTCCTCATCTACTGGCCACTGTGCCTATGTTACCAACTATCCAATGGTAAGAAGTCCATTGTGCCTCATAGTGGGAAAAGCATTGAATTTGGAATCAGAAGCCCAAGCCTGAATCTTGGATCTGCTCCTCATAATATGTATGACTTTGAATGAATTACTTAACCTCTGTATGCCTCAATTCTCCCCTCTATAAAATGAGGGGGTTCTGCTAGTCATTTTCAAAGATTTCTTCACCTCTAAATCCTATGATCCTGTAAATACGGTGGAATTCAAAGAAGGGAGAAATCACTGGAGGATTCAGGATAGGATGAGGTTTTTGATAATTTGGAGGCAGAAGAGGAACTACACAAAATGAATCAATCAATTAATCAATAAACATTTATTAACTGCCTAGTATGTGCCAGGCACTACTAAGCACTGGAGATAGTAAGAGACATCCCCAACCTCAAGGTTTACAATCTAGGGACATGTAGGTGGTTCAGTGGATAGAGAGCCAGGGCAGGAGGTCCTGAGTTCAGATGTGACTTCAGACAATTCCTAGCTTTGTGTTTCTGGATAAGTCACCTAACTTCAATTGCCTAATCCTTACTGCTCTTTTGTCTTGGAACTAACTTCATAGAAATTCTAAGATGGAAGGGAAGGGTTTTAAAAAAAGAAACTGCTTACAATCCAGAGGTAGAGACAACATACAAAGCAAGGATAAATAGGAAACAACAGGGGAAAGTACTAAAATTAAGAAGGGTTGAAGAAGACTCCCTGTAGAAAATTGGATTTTAATTGGTTCTTAAAAGAAGCCAGAGAGGTAAGTGATCAGAGCAGAGGAGAGAAGTGTTCCAGGCATAAGGGACAGCAATAAAAAATGCCCAGAGCCCAGAGATGGAGATCCAGCATCCCTGGATGGAAGACTACATTAAGGTGAGTAAGGTAAGAAGATTGGAAAGGTAGGAGGAGATTATGTTATGAAGAGCTTTGTATGCCAAACAGAGTATTTTGTGTTTGGTCTTAGAGTCAAGAGGGAGCCACTAGAGTTTATTGAGTTAGAGGGTGGCATGATAAAACTTGTTCTTTGGAGAAATCACTTTAGTGGCTGAATGGAGCATGAATTGGAGTTGGGAGAGACTTGAAGCATACAGACCCATCTGTAGCCTATTGCAATAATCCAGGCATTAAGTGGGCCTCTACTAGCTGGGTGGCAGTGTCAGAGGAGAAAAGGGGCTTATTGGAAAGATGTTACAAAGGTGCATCTTTTGCAAAGGCCTTGGCAACAGCTTGGATATGGGGGGTTAGAAAGAGTAAAGGAGTTCAGGATGACTCCTACATGGTGAGCTCAAAGGACTAGAATGACAAGTCACCCTCAACAAGGGGGAGATAGGAAGAATGGTGGGGAGATTTAGGGAAAAAAATAATGTTTGTGGAAAGTAATATGTGCATGTGTGTGTTGGAGGGAGCATATACTCTCAGTTTGCTGTTTGTTTCAAAAAATTAATGTTATATTTCAGTCATTGTTAGTAACTTTCAGTACATATCCCTTTGTTAATTGATAGTAACTGGTTAATAGATATTAGGGAGATGTTAGCTGGTTAAATGATAGTGAGGAAAGTACATATATGATGGTTCATGAACAATAATGTTATAGAATTCCAACCCCTCAGGCTTATCTCTAGAATCCCCCCACTGGGGACCCAGCCTAATCAAGTATAAGTTAGGAGAGTTATCCCAGAGCCTGTGCCTCACACATTTCACAGGTTTCCTTGATAAAAGTATGAGGTCAGAGATAGACTTTAACAAATTGTATTCTATTTATCAATTGATAAATGGTCAAGGAATAAAAACAGGCAGTTTTCAGATGAAGAAATCAAAGCAATCTATAATCATATGACTACTATTGTACTATAAGAAATGATGAGCAAGATGATTTCAGAAAAACTTGGAAAGACTTATATGAACTGATGTAAAGTGAAATGAGCAGAACAAGGAGAATATTGTACACAGTGACAGCAATAATGTATGATGATTGATTATGAATAACTTATTCTCATCAATAGAGTGATCTAAGACAATTCCAAAGGACTCATGATGAAAAAATGCTATCTAACTCCAGAGAAAGAACTGATAGGAGTCTATAAGCAGATGAAAGCATACTATTTGTCACTTATATGAGTCTTCTTCCACAACATGACCAATATGAAAAAACATTTTGCAGGATCATACATTATAACCTAGATCAAATTGCTTACCATCTCAGAGAGAGGAGAAGGGAAGAAGAGAAATAATTTGGAACTCAAAATTTTAGAAAATTAATGTTAAAAATTCTTACTGGTAATTGGAAAAAATAAAATAGTATATTGAAATATCTTTAAAAATTAAACTATTCTATAGTAGGTCATATCTTTATATCATATTGACTGAAAGACATAGTCAAATCAGGCCAATATTGTACTTATTCTTTGTTGATCAAGCAAAAGCATTTGATTCAGTAAAGCAAATGCTGCCTTAAAGATTTGTTTCTAGCAAGGTAACTCCCATGTGTATACAAAAATAACTTTATTCAATAACTTGCTAGCTATAATTCTCAAGAGAAACAAAAAATTCAAAGACATATATTTATTATATATGTTGGCAGCCCATGACAATGTTTGCCAGGTGGAAGAGAAATTCTTATGTACAAGAAGTCTTCGAAATTTTTTTATATGAAGATTCTATTAAGTTGATTGCATCATGACTGAGACCATTGCAGAGCTTCCAAATGAGAGCTCTAATCACTCAAAAGAGTTCTTCCTAACTATCCACACAATAAAAACTAAGTCGATGAATAATACCTATTGCCTATCCTATAATATTCCATTAGACTCACATCCCAACATAGCTGTTCAAGTGAAAAATCAACTGACCCCAGAGATGAGTAATAGGAGAAAACCAAGCTGAATTACTCTTTGAAAATTGCATAGCACTTTTAATGAGTCCAGTTTCTCTATGAAACAAAGACCTATATTTTCAACACCAATATTAACCTAATAAAATGGCATAACTATAAGTCATAGATTACCTCAATTCCCGAAGAACAAAGTTTCAGACCATTCAGAGATTAAAGAAGTAACAGTAAACTGGAGTGAGTTGTTAAATATTTTGAATGAAAAACTGGACAAGAGAAGGAGCATAAAGGACATTGGGAGAGAGACTTCTGATCAGAAAAAGAGAAAACCAGTTACATAAAAAGAGAGGAAGAACCAGGGAATAGGATATACTTCCCCTTGGGAACCAAGCACTACAAAGAAGCCAAAGGACGCCCCACATCAACAGGTTGAATAGGAACCTGTAGAGGAGTTAAGGTAAGATATGGACAAGGATAAAAAGGTGTGAGCTTTAAAAAGGGAATATCCACACTAATGAGATCAGAGATCTAAATACTTCAAATTCTTGAAAATTTGTATTTTTTTTTGTTCTAGTAGGGTTTCTGTGTGTGTATGCGCATACATGTGGTTGTTCTTTTATTCTTATCCAACTTGTGATTTTATCAGTTTGGATAACTTTGGTGTGGAAACTTCCTACACTAATACAGATCAGGAACCCCTCTATAATTTATAGTTTTCTTTTTTAAAAAAATTATGAACTTAAGACACCAAATAAAATGTAAATTTCCATAAAAACAAAATAAAAAATAGAATTATATAGAAAACCTCTAGACTCTACTTATTTAACTTATTTTAAAATATATATATAATATTTGTATAATTTATTACTCATAAATTTTTTATAGTTTGTGATTTCAGTATGTGAAGGTGAGCCCAGGAAAGGATGGAGAATGGAAATATATTTCAAGCAGCAACTAGGTGGATCAGTGAACTGAGAACCAGCTTGAGAGACAAGAAGTTTGGGGTTCAAACCTGGCCCTAGACACTTCCTAAAATAGAAAGTCAGACCTCAAACTATACTATAAAGCAGTGATCATCAAAACAATATGGTGCTGGCTAAGAGACAGAAAGGAGGATCAGTGGAATAGACTTGGGGTAAGTGACCTCAGCAAGACAGTCTATGATAAACCCAAAGATCCCAGCTTTGGAGACAAAAACCCAATATTTGTCCAAAACTGCTGGGAAAATTGGAAAAGAGTATGGAAGAGATTAGGTTTAGATCAACATCTAACACCCTACACTAAGATTAAACTCAGAATGGGTGAATGACTATATAAAGAAGGAAACTATAAGTAAATTAGATGAACACAGAATAGTATACTTGTCAGATCTTTGGGAAAAGAAAGATTTTAAGACCAAGCAAGAGTTATAAAAAGTTACAAAATGCAAAATAAATAATTTTGATTACATTAAATTTAAAAGATTTTGTACAAACAAAACCAATGCAAATAAAATTAGAAGGGAAGCAACAAATTGGGGGGGGGGAGGGAATCTTCATAACAAAAAACTCTGACAAAGGTCTAATTACTCAGGTTTATAAAGTGCTAAATCAATTGTACAAAAAATCAAGCCATTCTCCAATTGATAAATGGGCAAGGGACATGAATAAGCAATTTTCAGATAAAGAAATAAAAACTATCAATACACATGAAAAAATGTTCTAAATCTATTATAATCAGAGAAATGCAAATCAAAACAACTCTGAGGTACCACCTCACACCTAGAAGATTGGCTAACATGACAGCAAAGGAAAATAACAAATGTTGGAGGGGATGTGGCAAAGTTGGGACATTAATGTATTGCTGGTGGAGTTGTGAATTGATCCAATCATTCTGGAAGGCAATTTGGAACTATGCCCAAGGGGCGCTAAAAGACTGCCTACCCTTTAATCCAGCCATAGCACTGCTGGGTTTGTATCCCAAAGAGACAATAAGGAAAAAGACCTGTACAAGAATATTTATAGCCACACTCTTTGTGGTGGCAAAAAAAAAAAATTGGAAAATGAAGGGATGCCCCTCATTTGGGGAATAACTGAACAAATTGTGGTATCTGTTGGCGATGGAATACTATTGTGCTAAAAGGAATAATGAACTGGAGGAATTCCATATGAACTGGAATGACCTCCAGGAACTGATGCAGAGTGAAAGGAGCAGAACAGGAGAACATTGTACACAGAGACTGATACACTGTGGTACAATTGAACGTAATGGACTTCTCTACGGGTAGCAATGCAATGATCCAGGACAATTCTGAAGAACTTATGAGAAAGAACACTATCCACATTCAGAGGAAGATCTGTGGGAGTAGAAACACAGAAGAAAAATAACTGCTTGATCACATGGGTCAATGGGGATATGATTGGGGTTATAAACCCTAAATGATCACCCTAGTACAAATATCAAAAATATGGAACTAGGTCTTGACCAATGACACATGTAAAACTCAGTGGAATTGTGGGTTGGCTATGGGAGGGGGTTGGGGAGAGGGGAGGGAAAGAACATGATTTTTGTCATCCTAGAAAAATACTCTAAGTTAATCAATTAAATAAAATTTAAGAAATAAAATAAAATAAGTCAAATGGAAGGTAAGGGTTTTTAGATATATATTTCTGGTTTAATAAATGAAATGTCATAATCTTATTGATTAATCAGACCCTTAATACCTATATATCATACTTTCTTCCAAAAGAGTTTTTTGTGAAGAGTATCACAAAGAATGCCCATATTCTTAACAGACAGGAAACAATTGGCTACTGGTGAAGGAGTAATTTCAGAATCAGTTGTCTGTGCATTTAGGCTACCAACTAGTTAGCATAAAGGCCAACAATGAACAACAATTAAGAAAAAAGGATAAAAATGAAAAGGACCTTCATAAGCTGAAACTGATTCAAACTGACCTATTCAAATAGTTCGTTGATGTTCAAAAATAGGACAAAGAAAAAGGGGAAAGATATCGACCTTCATCATCATCATCCTGCATAATTTTAACAGGTATAAAGCAATTGCCACAATATAAGAGGCCAAAAGAGTTCCAAAGCTGCCTTAGTCAGCATACACTTGATCTCCATGCTAAGTGTAAATGTCAGCCAAAAGCAACACCAGTTTAGAATATAAACTAATTTGTAGAACACTACAGAGGAGAAAGAATATGGGTAATATCATCTCATTAAATGTCAAAAAGCAGTGGAGACAAAAATAAGTCTATAAAAAGCTTGGCATAAGACCCAACTAGGCCACATCATCCTCAGAGCATTCATAGATGAAATTGGCAGAAGAAACAGACATAAAATATAATACATCTGTCAACATTTCTAGAATAATCTGTTTTCATTATCAATGTTAGAGAAACCATTTCATTTGGACTCTTAACACCTCAGTCCACAAAAAATAAAATGAGGGCATAGAAATGGTACTTAATAAAATTATATTGGGAAGAGATTGGACTGTGGAAGTCTGGGCTGGAGGCAACACAATTTTGAAAGCTTCAGGAGATAAATTTACAAGTTATCTCAAGGAAGGAAAGATATCAAAAGAATGGGGGAGATATGGATCATAGATGCTATTGCCATCAACAAAAATTATTATAGATTTAGAGGTAGATGGGACCTCAAAGGTCACCTAATCCAGCCTCTCATTTTACAAATGCATAAACTAATGCCCACAGAGTCTGTGACACCCTGATTCTCACTCAGGTCTTCTAACTTTAAATCCATCATTATACTATTTTTTTCTAATCCCTTACTATCTGTTTTTAGTGTCTGTTCTAAGACAGAGGATAGCAAGGCCTTGGCAGTTGGAGTGAAGTGACTTGCCCAAGGTCACATAGCTAGGAAGTGTCTGAGGCCAAATTTGAACCCAAATTCTCCCAATTCCAGGATTAGCACTCTATCCACTGTGCTACCTAGTTGTCTAAATCCATCATTCTTCCTACCACATCCATCGACTTTAATACATCAGTAACTACTACTTTTTCATTTTATAAATCTTCATGGGGCATCAATGACTAATACTTTTTCATTTTTAATAAATTGTCAGAATGATCTCCACGTATATCTTTAGTATCCTTGATAAGAATATGATAAGAAAACCCAGAATCTTTCACAAATAGCAGATTACTTCTGTACAGTCACAATTGACACAAAGATTCAGAGAATATAAGATCTGGCTGGGTTTGGATTTGTTCATTACAATTAAGCATTGACATTCACCCTAGGATTTCAGAAACCAAATTTCTTTTTTTTAATTAATTTTATTGATTTTTTTGTCTTTAAATAATGTTTCCCAATGTATTTCTTTCTTACTCTCCTGAAATTCATCCCTTATAACCATGACTGTCCCCAAAGAGGTTTTCAACAACTAGTTGTTAATTTTTGGGGTGTGAACATTTATCCTTCAAAAATCACCAAAACTCTAATATACTAGGCCTTGATTTATTAGGGTCTAAATTTAAGAAAGTTATAGAAAAATATTAATAATGTAGATTCAACTTTAAAATATGTGCATACAACCCCCACCCCCAACCAAATATTAAGCATATACTAGCATTCCCCTCTATTGCTCAACAAACATTGCTTGAGTTCAGCAGGAACTTAGTAAAAGACTTAAGGAATGAGGTTATTACCAAACTGGAAAACTAATAATTATTTATATTTATAAAAGACTTTAAGGTTTGCCATGTGCTTTTCTTCCACTATCCCATATAAGCTTCACAAAATCCCTACTTGAAGCAAAGAAGAAAAAAAAGAGCAGTGAAAATAGTTTAGTAAAACCAATCAATATATTGAAAAAAACCCTGACATTTTCAACATTCCACAGGAATGTTCCTGAATGTTCCACAGTCAGGAAGACCTGAGTTTGAACCTGGTCTCAGAAACATACTACCTGGTGACCCTGGGCAAGTCACATAACCTCTCTTTGCCACTGGAAAAGAAAATGATGAACAGCTCCTATATCCTTGCCAAGAAAACGCCATGGACAACATTGGCATTCTAAGGTCTGTGGAGTCATGAAGAGGTATAAATAAGTGAACAAACAACCTCTGTAAAGGAGCCTTCTTATCTCTGTTCTTTGGGGTCAGTTTAGTCATAATTTCATAGCATTCAGTTTTGGTTCTTCAGTAATTTTTTCCACTTATATTTTAGTCATTGTGTGTATTGTCTCCCTGATTCTACTTCACTATATTCATATAGGTCTTCCTGTACTTCTCCAAGTACAAATTTCAAAAGATTAAAGAGAAAAGAGAAGTAGGGTCTTGTGATTGAATTCTAATGGCAAAATTCTCTTTTTTAAAAATGTATTTATTTTTAAATATTTTTCCAAGGTTACATGATTCATATTCTTTCCCTCCCCCTCCCAGAGCTGACAAGCAATTCCACTGGCTTATACATGTGTTATCACTTGATACCTATTTCCATATTATTTATTTTTGTAATAGAGCAATCTTTTAAAACCAAAACCCCACATCCTCTACCCATATAAACAAGTGATAAGTCATATGTTTTTCTTCTCTGTGTTTCTATTCCCATAGTTTCTCTAGGTGTGGATAGCATTCTTTCTCATAAGTCCCTCAGGATTATCCTGGGTCATTGCATTGCTTTTAGTAGCAAATTCGATTACAATTGATTATTCCACAATGTTTCACTTTCTGTGTACAATGTTCTTTTGGTTCTGCTCATTTCACTCTGCATCAGTTCATGAAGGCCATTCCAGTTCACATGGAATTCCTCCAGTTCATCATTCTAATAGTATTCCATCACCAACAGATACCACAATTTGTTCAGCCATTCCCCAATCAAAGGGCATCACCTCATTTTTCTTTTTTTTTTTTTGCCACCACAAAGAGCACAGCTATGAATATTTTGGTACCACCATTTTTTATTCTCTCTTTGAGGTACAAACCTAGTAATGGTATTGCTGGATTAAAGGGCATGCATCTAGTGGCAAAATTCTAACAGGCACAACCAGTCCAGGAGGAATGGGCAGTCATCAGGAATGACATTTTGAAAATACAAATAATTCTCATGAGGAGAAAATGGGAAGAACTATCTAAAGAGATTAATATGGATCCACAGGGCACCAAGAAAGAGAGAATGCTTTGTTGATCCTTTTTTTTTGTTTTTGCATCACAATCATTTTCCAGACATACAGCTATCAGCACCCAATGGGATCATCCTCATAACAATGAAAAAGTTAAATGATATAAACCAGAAATAAAACAGAATGTTGGGTTTAGAGTCTGGAAAGCCTGAGTACAAATACTACCATAGACACTTACTAGCTATGAAATCATTTAATCTCTTAATTAAATTAAACCACTTAATCTTTCTAACCTTAGTTTCTTCCTCTTTAAAAATGGATTTGTTAAAGCACCTACCTCAAAAAGGTTCTTGGGAGGATCAAATAGGATAATATGATCTCTTTTTTGTAGTTACAGTTTAACTCAGAAAGTTTTGGGAAATTCTGGGATTCCTTGAAGAAAACCACTTTATAAAGCAAGCTCTGGAGTCTTTAATTCTTTCTGCAACAATGTGTCTTAATAATAGGGCTTTTCAACACTTGTAGTCCTTAAAACAAAAAATTGAAATTAATTGGAAGACCAACCTGACATTTTGCCTTGTCGATTGCCACCCTACATTTTAATGATTTTTTTCAAGCTAAGAAACAACAGTTTCATACTTGTAAGAGTTAAAAAAAATAAAATCTTAACTTTGACTTGTCCATTAAAAAAACCCACAACAAATAGGGTAATATGTAAAGTGCTTTGCAAACCTTAAAGCACTAAATAAATGTTTATTATTATTATTATTGTCCAGATAAACAATTTGAAGTCATTGCTTCATAACTTCTAGGCTTGACCTGATGCAGGCAAGCCCCCCTAGTAGTTTATGTTTGAAATTAGAATAAAATAAGATGCTTGTACATCATTCAACAATTAACAAAAGGAGTTTACTTAGCTTCACTAGGAAAAGCATATTCCACAAGGTTATGCACTGAAGATGGCCTGATTTGACTGGAGGCTCTCTTGACTAAATTTATTAGATAAATCACTATGTAGGGCTTCGTGGAGGAGGTTAAGTTTTGAGAAGAATTTTTAAGGAGAGATATAAATTCAAGTGAAGTGACTTATCCAAGGTCCTCTGGGTCTTACAGGACAGAGTGAGGATGTAGACAGATATTCCGCTACATGATGTTACAGTGGGATGTCTCAATGGAAAGGAGTAGGAATTTCATTCCACATAAAAAGAAAGCCTGTGAAAAGGCAACAGCAAAGAGATTATATTTCTAGGTCTGAGTCAATCAACAAGGGAAAGTGACTAGATAGATAAGGAAAGTTAGAGGAGACAAGAAGCAATTTGTGAAAGTTCTTAAGGTAGAAAGGACTAAAAGGTTTTTATAAAGACCACCCAGTAAGAGAACCAAAGCTAGGGAAGCAGGAATAGAACCTAAAAGAGATTTCCTTAATTTATACCTTTCATCCTGGAATACAGTTGATTTATTCTAATATTACTGAATATAGAGCAGTGGTTGGGATGCTGTGAATTTCTGTGCCAAACACCAGGGTCTCACTACCTTTGACAGAGGCACAGCCAAGACAATAACAAATAATAATGATAACAGTAAAACAGCTGACATTTACATAATGCTTCTGGGAAAAGTTCAGAAGGCATCAAGGCTGAGTACTCTGGGAAAGAAGGAATATTTATGTATCTGGGACTCCAGGGAAGTGCAGCCACCAGCTATTCCCTGGGCCTATTAAAGGGTACCAGAAAGTAGCCTGATGCTGGTCCTTGGTGGTTAGAAAATGACTAGATAAAGAAAGGAAGGAAGGTAGATAGAAAGCACAGAGCAGTCATCTGAGAGGAATTATGAGCAAGATGCCAGACTGAGTCGCAGTGTCCCCCTCCACACACACCACCACCACCACCTTCCTCAGTGATTATATTGACAAAAGAAGAGCAATGATGAGACTACTAATCAAATCTGGTCTTAATTTATCTGATCTGGGCTTTTTTTGAACTTTTCCCAGGCTATTTTGGGAAGAAAATTCCATGGTATAGGGGGAATATTCAGGATAACCCTTAAGGTGAGCATAATAGGGTTTTGTTTCCCACAGGCCTGCCTCACCTAAACATGGAGGTACTGAAGGCACTTCTAGGAAAAGGCATTCTGAGTAACTTTTTTCAGTTGGCTACATAGCCAGACTGGGCTGCATCTTCCTACCACATTGCATCATTCTCTCTTTTCTTGGCTTCATTCAGAAGGACTGAACATCCTGTTCACTATAATACAGGCACCATGAGTTGAGCTGGATGAGAGGAGTTCCAACTTTCCATCTTCTCCCTTCTTTGGGGTTCTGCGGCCTTATGAAGTGGTCTTGAGGTTTTGGTCTGGTTTTTTTGTCCTTTTCAGTACTAGATGCAGGTGGCGGGATACCCAGACCCGGATTCTAGACTCGGCAACCTTGCAGGTGGATTCAGGCATCAAAGGCCTGAAAAGTTGGGGTATCCAGGGCTCAGCCCAGGATGGGAGGGTAAGAGGGGGTGAAGGACTTTGAACTTGAACTTTGTTGGGATTATACTATATAGGAACTGAAGTCAACTTCATCTCTGACCATTTACCAGAGAAAGAGAGAATTATGTCTTCCACAAATTGGGAAGGATGTTTATATGGTTGTTGCTGTATTTTGAAGATAGATATTCCTTTGGTGGCTAATTTGATTGTTGATGGTTAAATGGAACTGGTATGCAAGAACCCTTTAAAATAAAAAATCAGTAGGGTTTTGAGCCAACAGCAAAGAGTCTAGACCTTTCTGGACCTCAGAAGGGTACTACAAAACCCTAGGGGACAGGTGAAATGTACCTGTTACAGTCACCTACTAATCACTGTTATACTATGAATGCCAGTTTCATGAAGAGATGCTAAAGCCAACTTCCTAGTCATCCACAAAGAACTTGCATTTAATTAGAACCTTTATATGCAGTATAATATAATAAAAGAAAAACTGAGTTCTTGTCAAGATGATGAACGAGCTCATTATGTGACCTTGGGCAAGTTACTTTCTCCCTCTAGGCCTCATTTCCTCTTCTGAAAAATGAAGCAGTTAGCTCTATGATCTGAGGATCCAGTGAGCATTAAGGATTCATGAAGTTATCACCCATGGAAAAAACTCCACATAGAGAGGTGGAGTCAAGATGGCAGTATAGAGGCAACAAAAGTTCAGAAAACCCTTCCTTACCAATTACAAACTAAATGCTCCTAGGGAACTAAAAATCAAGCCTAACAACAAGACAGAGCCAAGGAACCCTCCTGCTGGACTCAACTAAAAAGGTACACCCCCAAAAACTGGAATTCAAGAACATTCAGGGTTTATTTTTTGTTTGTTTTTTTTCAGTGAAAAAAAAAATTTTTTTTGATGTGTTGGTTTCTGTTTTCTCAGTATTTTTATTTGTTCCGATTTTTTTTAAAATTTTAAACATTATTTTATTTGGTCATTTCCAAACATTATTCACTGGAAACAAAGATCATTTTCTTTTCCTCCGTGCCCCCCTCCCACCACCTTTCCCTCTCCCATAGCCGACGCACGATTCCACTGGTTATCACATGTATTCTTGACTCAAACCCATTTCCCTGTTGTTGGTATTTGCATTAGAGTGTTCATTTAGAGTCTCTCCTCAGTCATATCCCTCAACCCCTATAGTCAAGCAGTTGCTTTTCATCGTTGTTTTTACTCCCACAGTTTATCCTCTGCTTGTGGATAGTATTTTTTAGATCCCTGCAGATTGTTCAGGGACACTGCATTGCCACTAATGGAGAAGTCCATCACCTTCGATTGTACCACAATGTATCAGTCTCTGTGTACAATGTTTTCCTGGTTCTGCTCCTTTCGCTCTGCATCACTTCCTGGAGGTTGTTCCAGTCTCCATGGAATTCCTCTACTTTATTATTCCTTTTAGCACAATAGTATTCCATCACCAACATATACCACAATTTGTTCAGCCATTCCCCAATTGATGGGCATCCCTTCATTTTCCAATTTTTGGCCACCACAAAGAGTGCAGCTATGAATATTCTTGTACAAGTCTTTTTCCTTATTATCTCTTTGGGGTACAAACCCATCAGTGCTATAGCTGGATCAAAGGGCAGACAGTCTTATATCACCCTTTTGGCATAGTTCCAAATTGCCCTCCAGAATGGCTGGATCAATTCACAACTCCACCAGCAATGAATTAGTGTCCCCACTTTGCCACATCCCCTCCAGCATTCATTACTTTCCATAGCTGTCATGTTAGCCAATCTGCTAGGTGTGAGGTGATACCTCAGAGTTGTTTTGATTTGCATCACTCTGATTATAAGAGATGTAGAGCACTTTTTTATGTGCTTATTAATAGTTTTGATTTCTTTGGCTGAGAACTGCCTGTTCATGTCCCTTGCCCATTTATCAATTGGAGAATGGCTTGATTTTTTGTACAATTGATTTAGTTCTTTGTAAATTTGAGTAATTAAACCTTTGTCAGAGGTTTTTATGAAGATTGTTTCCCAATTTGTTGCTACCCTTCTGATTTTGGTTCCATTGGTTTTGTTTGTACAAAAACTTTTTAATTTGATGTATTCCAGATTATTTATTTTGCATTTTGTAACTCTTTCTAAGTCTTGCTTGGTTTTGAAGTCTTTCCCTTCCCAAAGGTCTGACATGTATGCTATTCTGTGTTCGCCTAATTTTCTTATAGTTTTCTTCTTTATGTTCAAGTCATTCACCCATTTGAATTTATCTTAGTGTAGGGTGTGAGGTGTTGATCTAAACCTAATCTTTCCCACACTGTCCTCCAATTTTCCCAGCAGTTTTTATGCAATAGTGGATTTTTGTCCCAAAAGCTGGGATCTTTGGGTCTGTCATATACTGTCTTGCTGAGGTCACTTGCCCCCAGTCTATTCCACTGATCCTCCTTTCTGTCTCTTAGCCAGTACCAGATTGTTTTGGTGACTGCTGCTTTATAATATAGTCTGAGAACATTCAGTTTTAAGGGGAAGGAAGAAGGAAGGTCCTAAGACCCTCCCCCACCTAGAGTGCTAAGCCTCCGGGGCAGCTGGAACTTCTGGGCGGGCAAAGCTGCTGGTCTGGAGGGAGTACTTTGTGGGCAAAGTTGTGCCAGGCTCAGAGCATTGAACACAGATGGTGGGAAAGCAGTTAGAGAAGAAGCGCAAAGCCTAGTTGTAGCAGCTGAGACACTCCATATTGTGCCCCCCCCTTTCCAGAGGTTTTGGCCTCAGGGCACATCCAGATCAACCCAGCTGGACTTAATCCCATCAAAGCCTTCAGAGGGCAGGGAAGCTCAAGCTCCAGCACCCCTCCCCCACAGACTACGCTGAGAGATTTGCTGACAAAGCTCTAAGGGTGAAGGCTGAAAGAAAATCCCAAAACTACAAAAAAAATGAGAGGAGCAAGAGCACAGGTAACTGAAGGGAGTAAAGAAGGGGGTAAATATGAGCAAACAACAGAAAAAGAATAAAGAAATTACAATAGACAGCTTCTATACAGGCAATGAATAAAGAGCAAACGGAACAGAGAAGGATGAGGGAACACAAGCAAAAAAACTCCACATAGCCCATGATGATGATGATGATGATGATGATGGATTTACAGAGTCGTCTGGCCCTGACCCCCCCTTTTGAGTATCTCCATACATTCTTGTAAGGTTTGGTGGGCTTTAGGGGTACAGAGGGCAGACACACATCAGCACCACATTAACTAACTCACTTGGGAACTAAACCTCATGATCCCTTGTATCATGAATAGGGTATTCTAACATGCTGAGCTAATTAGATACAGGCATTTAAAAAAGCATTTAAGAGTGGGAACCAGGCTTAATGGTCTCAGGGGCCCTCCCAGAAATGGTGTATTAGAAGACATTGGGTAAATCAAGTGTTCTTTCCATTTCCTCTCTGTCTTGTGGATGGGTAATTTTCTCCCTGTGTTTAGGGACCATCAGGAGAAGCTGGGACACACCAGGGAGAGATTATAGGCAGACATTGTCTTGTGTATGGTCTGGCAAGGGAAAAACAATGCACGTTAATTATCAGACACAAGAGGAAAAGAACTGTGGTTGGGGAAGGGAATGCCCGGGTGGAAGAAATTCATGTTGTTGTTTGGTAAAACCTATAGCAGATGTTCCTAGATAGGAGGACAGTGTTTAACCTTATGGGTCTTTGGGGAAACCCGGCCATGTGACAGAGATCAGGCCTGGGGCCTGTGTTTGGAGTTATTGCCCTGGTGTAAGCAAATGGCATACAAGTGAATCCATACTGTTCATTGATATTCAGTTCAACAGACATTTAACATTGGGAGGCAGCAAGTATAGTCACAAGAGCCCTGGCTTTGGAATCAGAAAACTGAAAGGTTGGTTACTTACTCCTGGTGTGGCCTTGAACAAGGGGAAGCTAAGGTAAAACAGTGAAGGCATTTATTAAGTACCTGCTATATGCCAGGCATTGTGCTAAGCACTTTACAAATATCTTATTTGATTCTCAAAATAACTGATGGGGGCAGCTGGGTGGCTCAGTGGATTGAGAGCCAGGCCCCAAGACAGGAGATCCTGGGTTCAAACTTGAGTGCTTGAGCAAGTCACTTAACCCCCATTGCCTAGCCCAGTATTGATTCTAAGGCAGAAGGTAAGGTATTTAAAAAAAAAAGGAAAAGAAATGGAAAAAAACAAAACTTTGGGAGGTATGCTGTCTTCAATACTATTTTACAGTTGAGGAAAATGAGACAGGAGAAATGGTCACACAGGGTCACACAGTGAATAAGTATCTAAAGCTAGATTGGAAGTCAGGTCATCTTGACTCCAGACCCACAAACGATATCCACTGTACCACCTAGTGAGCTGACTGTTGTTTCACTTCTCTGAAATATTGACTCCTAGGTTTCCTCTCTTTTATTTTTAAAATCCTTCACCATCTGTTTCCAGCCTACCTTTCTAGTAGAAGGAAGGAAGGAAGGAAGGAAGGAGGAAGTGCAAGAGAGGAACTGAACTTAATCTGACATCAGAATAGAGAGAAACAGATCTGACAAGCTGGAGAGTTCTGCAGGAACAGGGGAAGAGAAGGAAGGAGAGAGAATTCTGGGGAAAGGAGAAGAAGTGAATTGAACTGGACAGTTGGAAAGATTCTCTCCTCTCTGAGAAGCTACCAGCACTTATCTCTTCCTGTGAAAGCTTGCTCCAGTACTCCAAGAAGACAAACAAGTGAATAGGACTGGAAGCTGTTCACTAGAAGAAAGATTTCCTCCAGATCCCCTAAAGTCCTGGACTGATTACAGCTTCCAAGGCAGTTAGAACCAGGACTTCTTCTTTAACTGACCCCAAGTGGTCAGAGCAACAAAGCTTGATCTCCCAGACTTTTGGGAGGAGGGGTTTCAGTTAGTTTAGGGCAGGGGTCCCCAAACTATGGCCTGCGGGCCACATGCAGCCCCCTGAGGCCTTATCCGGCCCCCACCACTCTTCAGGAAGGGGCACCTCTTTCATTGGTGGTCAGTGAGAGGAGCACTGTATGTGGCAGCACCATAAAGCAGCGTCACTCACATACAGTACTACTTCTGGTGAAATAATCCTTTGCGGAGCGCCTTGTTCTGAGAGTAACTGAACGAGAACGAGGTACTGCACAAAGGATTATGTGATTGCACAATGGAAGACGTCAGCATGGTGAGTGGTGAGCTGGGAGAGGAGATTGTGCACTGTGTATACTGCTGCCTGGTTAGTGTTAGGGTTAGGTGTTTATAGTCTAGCCCTCCTAGTCTAAGGGACAGTGAACTGACCCCCTGTGTAAAAAGTTTGGGGACCCCTGGTCTGGGGACCCCCTGCTCCCTCTTTCCTTCTGCCCCATTCATAAACTCATCTGCCCTATCCCTTATCTTGTTCCCTTAGAATAGAATAGTTTAATAAGAACAAGTGACTGACTCCATAACATCTAGAGAAAGACTTGAAGTTAGGGGGAGGGTGTGGAGATAATTTTAGGGTTGTGACTTAAAATCTAAATTAATTGGTCACCAGGGAAAAAATCCCAAATAAAATACCCAACTCAGTCTAGAAATTTATGGTAATTTTAATTAATATAGAGGGAAGGATTTTAAGGAGAAAGAGGGAAGAGGGTATAGGATTTCTCCCACCTGGCCTGTGCCAGGGGGAGTTCAAGATCTCCACCACTAGGTCTCTGAAGGTCACTTAGAGGCTTCTAAGAGGATAAAGTTTGGAAAGTAAAGGAGGAAAAACTCAGCCAGAAACTCACCACTGAACCGGACAATAGCTGTAGCCATGCCAAGATGCCAAAAGGCCCAGTATGCTGCCAACAGCCAACTCTCTGCTGCCAAAAGGTCCCTGAGAGAGGAAGTGACGTGCAATATATAGACCTTTTACTCTTGTGTCCCCTCCTCTAAATTTTCACATCTACTAATCATATCAAAGGCTTTTCCCCAGAACTTCCCATTCTTTACTTCTCATCTTCTTTGATTAGATTATATCTTTTTGAGTTACTTAACACTTCTTTGTTAAATTCACCTTTTGTTAGTTACTTAACCTTTTTGTGATTAATTTACTCTTTATAGTTACTTAACACCTTTTTGTATTAAGATGGTAAAATAGACTTAGTTTAAAGTTCTAGCTTCACTATAAAGTAAGAATTAAATACCATCATTGTTCAATCAGGAGATTACAATTTCATCTTCTCCATAAAGTAAGATCTAAGTAGGGTGGAGTCATCTAAATTTCACAAGGAAAGTGACATCTCTACCCAAGGAGAGGGAAGCTAACTGTATCAAGCTTGTTTAGCCAATGTCTCTGAGGGAACAGAAGTTAAAATCTTGATAGGCAACCAGAGTGGGGTTTGTCAGAGAGAGCTGAGAGGGAAGACAATCCATCCGCTCTCTCTCTCTACATGACTCAACTCCATCTTTACCTCACTCTGATCCTGGCACAGCAGGGAAGGAATACTCCATTTTCTCCCTACCCTCATATTGCATAGAAGGAAGGAAGGAAGGAGGGAAGGAAGGAAGGAAGGAAGGAAGGAAGGAAGGAAGGAAGGAAGGAAGGAAGGAAGGAAGGAAGGAAGGAAGGAAGGAAGGAAGGAAGGAAGGAAGGAAGGAAGGAAGGAAGGAAGGAAGGAAGAGAGGGAGGGAAGGAGGGAGGAAAGAAGGAAGGGAGGGAGGAGGGAGGGAGGGAGGGAGGGAGGGAGAGAGGGAGGGAAGGAGGGAGGGAGGAAGAGGAAGACTTTATTAAACACATACTCTGTGCCAGACACTATGCTAAATACTTTACAGCATCTCTAGATGCTGTAATTATTAACTGAGATAAAGAGGTAAAATGATTTTTCCATAGTCACACAATTAGTTAGTATCTGAATCCATATCTGAATTCAGGTCTTCCTGATTCTAGGTATAGCACTTAACAACACTGTAAAAACAAGCAAAAAAACAAGCATAAGCCACACATTTCAAAAGACAAAAACTATTCAATGCAATGATCCAAAGCTCAAAAGAACATGAAATGAAACATACTTCCAGACCTCCTGACATACACAGAAAGATATACAACAGACTCAAAATCCTTAGAATAAGACATACATTTTTGGCCATGACAAATGTGTGCATTTGCTTTGACTACATTCATTAGTCACAAGGATTTTTTTTAATTTAAAAAGGGTACTCAGCAATAATGCTTTCCAAAAAAGAAGAGTCATTAAGACATCTTAAAAATCATCCAAAAGAAAAAAGTTCAGAAAGAAATGTAGACAATTTTGAAAGTAACTTATCATTAAACTTATTGTATACTTTTTAAAAGCAAACTGTACATAATAGAGATTCACAGTTTCAAATATAATTCTCTCTTTTAGTTCTCTTTTTTGGTTAAATTTAGAATAAAAAACAAAAATAGTTTCCAAATCCAATCCAAACAGGGGATGCAGAATGGAAGAACAGTTGAGTAAACATGACCATGGTATTAAAAAATGAAAAGGTAACAAAAATTTTTTCAAAGCTTGTGAACCTAAGATTGTTCCTATAGACCTTGCAACATGGACATAAAACTTAGCTTTGAAAATGTTGCCTTTTGGCTAGACATTAATCTAGGCTAACCACAAGTCTGGGTGTAGTCTTTCATGGCCAATTTGTTGCATAGGGCCGCATTCTCCTCCTGCTAGTAGACATATTCCTCCTTAGGAGAAGGGAGAGATGTCTCTTGTCAGCAGACACCAGATTATTTCATTTTGAACTGTTAGAAATGTTCTTATGTTTTCAAGGAAAAGGGATGGTTTGGCCAGGAATTCCAGTGTATTCTTCTTTAATACAAGGGGAAAAGAGACAAGTTCCATGAATATAATGCCAGTGACTCAAGTATTCAAAATAGAAGCCCAGAGAGTATTCTATGGCTAGGATTTACTAGTGTAACTCCTTGTGTACAAGATTAGACTTCTAAGTATAGACACTGGCACTCTAACTAGCAGACAGTACTAGGCCCTTGAAAGATAAAATTAGCCACTGGAGATTAGGAATGAGGGCAAATCTAGCCAAAAGAAAAGGTCCAAGGGAAGACTTGATTTGTTTATGTAGCAGGTTATTTTGACTATGAAAACACCTCACTCCTATTATTCAACAAATGCCTTAAGAGACTCTACCCAAGCACAGAGAAGAAACCCAAGAAAAGTGCCTTGACTTTCCTTACATATATGCACATTAGATAATCTCTCTTCAATTTTAGTGCCTGTTAAAAGAAAAGTTCCTCTTTTCTTCCCTGATCACAGAATTTTAGAGCTGGAAAGGAAAATCTAGGGTAAGTCTTACCTAAAAAATAATCCTCCCTTATGATATAATCAATAAGATATCATCTAATCTTTGCCTAAAGGCCTGCTCCAGTATGAGAGAATCCACTGTCTCTCAAGGAAGACCCTTGCATTTTTGCATAGTTCTAAATGTTCAGACATTTCTCTTTATGACAAACCTAAATTTGTCTTTTTTGCAATGATTTTCCATTCTCACTATTTTTCCCTCTGGAAAAATGTAAGCTCATTGCAATTAGGAATTGTTACATTCTTTGGATTTGTATTCCCATTATCTAACCCAGTGACTGGGCATTGTAAAACTTAAAATAAATGTCAATAATAAAAATATTATATTTTAGGAGATTTATTAATGATCATTAGAAATCAAGGAATAAAGAGGATACAAAATAAAGACCACGTGCCCATGGCTGATTAGCCCATTTAAAATCCCTGCTCTTACCACTGCCACCATGCTCGCTGCAAGCCAAAGAGACTGGGACCCTCCACGTCACTGCCTAATATCCCTTGTCTACAGGAAGTACATAATGACAGGAAGTCGGTGGGCTCCCAGGAAATGTAGTTCTTTTTTAGGGTAACAGGTTTTCAATTATATGTTCCCCCTCGATGATCAATTTGGGGGCGTCTCCCCAATTTGATTACTTAACATAATCAACTTTTAAGTTACAGTAATCTGGGGATAAAAGGGAAAAAAACAAACCTGTGATTGCTAGGTGCTTTGACAAAAAGTCAGTTGGGGTCAGTCCCCTTCGGCATACAAGTATACATACAAAACAAATTAATTCCACTCCACACAGTTCAAATCAGCACATCCCAAAGTTCACTCGGGATCTTCTGGGGTAGTGTGTGGTCTGTGGAGGCATCTCCATGGTGCCTTCTCCAAAGAGTTCACTTTCTGGATTCGGAGAGGTAGCCTGTTTCTTAAACTAAAATTATTCTCAAAAAGAATTTAAACTTTGCAGTTTAGAATAATAATACATTCCCCCTTGAATAGGGTGTTGAAAAAACACAGGGATCATTTATTATTGTTATTGCTTACATGTACAATATACTATTTCAGTTTTATTTTTTCTCTCTTTTTTTGTATTTGAAGCACATATCACCAGTATTGAGTTTTTCTTTAGATTTTTTGATTTTGCAGTAATATGTTTAAAATACATTTGCTATAATATTAATGCATACCCAAAAAGTTTTAGACTATAAAAATGATGCCATTAATTGTTTAAAAAAAATTATGGAACTTCGCTTAATGAATCTATCTGAGTCCAGGAGAAGGAAATACAAAAAGAGCCACTGCACAGTGCCAAAGAAGCAGAAAGCTATTTGCATAGTGCCAATGGAGCACAAGGTCAAAAAGGACCAAACCAATCCATAGGATTGACAAACTTCTAAGCCAATATGAAATGATTTGTACCTAGTGTGAGACTCAAGGTTGTGGCACTTGTCATATGTTAAGACACAGGACACCTTGTATCCACACTCTGTGAAATATTCACAGACAAGTACCAAAGTTTAATTATCACCCTGGCTCCCCTTATCCCTGAGAGTGAAAGTAAAATCAGACCAGGGAATGACACTTCCCTATCACACAAAAATCTACTCCTTTTTTCTCTCTTATAATATGACAACTTCCCATAGTCTTGACTACAAATGGGTAAGAAAAATATTACTGCATTTTGTCTTATAGGCTGGTAGAATAGAAATTACTTTAATTGGACCCCAGTACAAGAACCTATTAGAAATTTATTAAATTGAACCAAAAATACAAGGGCCTATTATGAATTTACTCTTGTTTACTCAAATTTTTATATACATGGATTTTTGATATTTTGATTCTGATTTTGAATTTTTTCTTTATTCCCCAAAATTTACTTTTTCTTCCTTTTGTTTTTTTTTATATATTTTTTCCTTTTGATAATTGACTTATGTACCCCATCACTCAACCATGCATCCTGAGCTAAACTGGGTGTTTCTCAACACCCTCTTCAAGGGGATTGTATTTTCACAAAAACCAAGATTTAAAATTTTGTTCGAGAAAAATTTTCAAGGAAAGAAGCTCCTAACCAGAGAATGAACTGTTTGCAGAAAGATGCCTGCAAAACCTACACTGCATCAAGAATATCCAGAATGAACTTTGGGGTGTAGTTGATTGAACTGAAGGTTGATTGATCATTTATTTTGAATGCACACTCTTATGCCAAAGGAGACTGCCCCTAATTGGTTTTTGTCAATGAGCTCAGCAAAACATTGATTTTGCTTTCTCTCTCTTCTATTTCCCTCTTATCTCTATTGTAGTTTCTTCTTAGAAGGTGAAAATTTGTATGCACCTGAAGTTAGAAGATTTTAGAAGTACAAGATGATTATGTTAAGTGGTCAACTGGGGAGACTAGTCTCCCAATCATCATCAGGGGAGATTGTGAAATTGAGATGAACTCCATCCTACTTATTCTTTAGAATTTTAGCCACCAGGAATGTATACACCCCCACTTAAGGATTTAGTGTGGGAGAGGAAGGTCTATGACCCACATTTGCTAGCAAGTGACAAATCATAAACAAATGACTGCCTTCTGGTCAGCCCAAAGCCAAGTTTAAGCCACCACTGGTACATGTAAGGCACAGGAAGTGACACAAAGAACTGCCTTTCAATTTTGTGGTCATTTCTTGTGAGGAGGTCTTCACCTTGGACTGTGGAGGAACTCAGACTGGAGATCTCAGACTGCTTCCCTTTGGACTGTCACATTGTGAGTGAAAAAGCTGACTTCCTTTCCTTGGTTTTCTGGAGGCACTAGCCTCTGGAGAGGCCCTTCATCTTGGAGATGGCCTTGTGGCTAGAAGCTGTGTTAAATTTAATCCTCTGGGCACCCTCCACCCCTTGCTGGGGCCTCTGAATTCCTGCCTGGTTCAGACCAGGCTGGAGCAGCTCTCTCTCTCTCTCTCTCTCTCTCTCTCTCTCTCTCTCTCTCTCTCTCTCTCTCTCTCTCTCTCTCTCTTTTCCTTAATTTTTTCTCTCTATTTGAAAATAAACTACCAAAAAAGCCATTCTGACTTGAGTAATTCATTAGGATTTAGTAATTAAATCCCTGGCGACCAACTTTCAAATATTCAATCCAACCATAATTTTTACCCCTTACATCATATAGCAGACACTTAATAAATATTTTTTTAATAATTGGGGCAATCCTTCCAAGTAATAATAGGCAATGCTTATATAGCACCTACTATGTGCCTACTGTGCAAAATGCTTTAAAAATATTATCTCATTTGATCCTCATCACAACCCTACAAAAATGGGCACTATATCATCCCGTTTTTACAGATGAGAAAACTGAGGCAGAGGTTAAGTGACTTGCCCAGGGTCATATTGCTGCTAAATATCTGAGGCGAGAGTTGAATTTAGGTCATCCTGTGACTCCAAAATCAGTACTCCAGCCACTCTGCCACCTAACTTGAAGATACCTGTCATCCTATTCTTTCCTGTGTCTTCTCCAAACTATACATCCTCAGTTCCTTCAACTGATTCTGACATAGCATGAATGTGAACTGTTTCACCAATGTGGTCACCTTCTTCAGGATGTTCTCTATGTACTTCTTAAACTGTGAATGGATGGATGGAAAAAGGCAGTTTTTAAGCACTAACTATGCTTAGCACTGAGGATGCAAACAGAAGTAACAGCCTTTTCTCTCAAGACGCTCATATGAAGAGACAGGAGTTTAGCTTCAAGGCAGATGGAAAGACTTGGTGGTCCTTAGTGTGCAAAGATAGATTAGATGTGTTAACTTGGAAATAACACAGAACCACAAAAGTAGTCAGAAAAACCACTCTTTAATAGGAAAGGTGTAAGTCCAATATTTGGCCCTTTACTCAGAGTCTGGTGCCACAACTTTTACAGGGTCTACACCCTGGACTCTGGGGACATTGTCCCTGGGAGTGACAGCACCCTAGATGATGATTCTAAGGAGCCATTAAAGTTGGGAAGCTTAAACACCTTTCTTGGGGAACATGGGGACTGAGGATGAGAGGGACAGTTGATTGACTTTACAATGGTAACAAAGGAAAATGAGGACTCCCAGACAGGAATAACAGTGATTGGCAAATGCTTTACAGTGAACACAAAAGGAAAAGACCCAGCTTGACTGGGTCATCTTGGTAAAGGATTTTTGGCCTAAGGGGAGAAACCACTGGGACAAAAGAGATACTTAACACTTGATGCCCACCTCCTTTAAGGTCAATTGTTAGTCTGAGACTAGTGAAGTTGAACTTTCCCTCAGGGAGAAACTCATGTGACAAGATCAAACCTGGGGCTTTCACCTTTAAGCTAAGTAAACTGGGGTTCATTAACTCATACTGGGTTACAATTTTGGGGACTTCTAGATTTCATGTTAACAGATGGCAACATCCAATGACCTATCATCTTGCTGGAAAAATTATATTTGGCAACCCTCTGCTCATCCAAATGATATGAGGGGCTATTTCCCCAATCATGATTTTTAAGAAAAGAATAATGGAGGGGCAGCTAGGTGTCTCAGTGAATAAAGAGCCAAGCCTGAAGACTGAAGGTCTTGGGCTCAGTGGAGGATGACCTTAGACCCCTTCCTGCTGTGTGACCCTAAACAAATCACTTGATCCCAGTTTTACCTAGCCTTTACCCCTCTTCTGCCTTGGAACAATACTTAGTATCCATTCTAAGACAGAAGGTAAGGGTTTTAAAGAAAGGTAAGGTGGACCTTGCGGTATCCTCCCAAGACAGAAGGGATAGGGGATCACCATCCAAACAGGGAGAAGTGTTCAAAGTCCATTGGGAACAAGGCAATAGGGACTGGATTGGGGGGAAAGCAGAGATGTCTGTGCTCAGCTTCTGTTGACCTAGAACTTCCTATTATGACCTGGGTGAGAGGTCTTGGATTGTGACGGAGAAGGAAGACCAGAACTGAATGCAGTACTCTCAATGTGGTCTGACTAGTCAGAATATTGAAAGATCTTCATCTTATTCCTTGACACAAAGTCTCTTTTAATGTAGTCAAAAATTACATTAAATTTATTAGCTGATATATTCCACTTCTGACTCCCGTCGAGCTTGTAATACATTAAAACTCTTGGATCTTTCACAGACAAACTATTACCTAGACATGACTTCCCCTTCTCATTATTCCAAAGTTGATTTTTTAAACCCAAATGTAAGATTTTGCAATTATTCCAATTACATTCCATATTATTGGCTCAATGTTCTAGTCCATCAAGTGTTTTTTGGATCTGGACTCTTGTCATCTTAGGTGCCAGTTATACTTCTCAGCTTTATGGGATCTACACATTTGCAAAACATGGCATCTTACTTTTGTCCAAGTCACTAACAAAAGCATTAAGTAGCTGAGGGACCAATATAGGTTCCAGAAACACTCTGATAAAGATCTTTTTTAGTTGCTTATAAGACTATTATTTTGTTTTTGCTCTTAATAATATTTTATTTTCCAATCATGTAAAAGTAAATTTAACATTCATTTTTCAAAACCTTGAGTTACAAATTCTCTCCCTTGGTCCTCCCTTCCCTCCCTCTCCCTGAGATGATAAGCAATTTCCTATAGTTTATATATGTGTGAACATGCAAAACTTATTTCCATATTAATCATGTTGTGGAAGAAGATATATTTTTTAAAAACATGAAAAAAAAAAGAAAAATAGTATGCTTTAATCTACATTCAGATTCCATCAGTTTTTTGGTATTTTTTTCTGGTAGTAGATGGCATTTCTTGTTATGACTCCTTTAGAGTTATACTGGATCCTATAGGTCTTATTTAAAATAATTGTATTGTTGAAACTAGTTAAGTCATTCACTGTTGATCATGGTGGCAGTATTGCTATTATTATGTACAATGTTTTCCTGGTTCTGCTCCCTTCATTTTACATCAGTTCATGTAAGTCTTTCTAAATTTTTCTGGCTTTATCCTGCTATAAGGCTTTTAATGAATTCTCTGAGTTGAGGCATTCAACACTCAGTTCTATTCTTTAAAAAATAATAGAAACTAGTTTTATATGTAACTAAGGGAAAAATAAAATTTTAAAAACATTAAGTTTTGAATCCATCTATTTGAGCTATTATCTAACCAATACCACCATATTCTCCATCAGAATAGCATAAGAATTTTTATCAAATGCTTTGCTAAAAATCTAGGTAAACTCTTCAGCTACATATTGTAAAAAAATAGACACGAATCCAGGACTTCAATCCCCACAAGCCCTTGCTCCACTTCCCCAAAATGCTTTGTAATCTCACTGAATTCTCAGGTGGGCCGAGATCGAGAAGGGATTTAACCTGATTGCAAAGGCTTTTGTGACTCTTTTGGACTTCTGTTTTGGTGCAGATGTGGCTCTTCCATGATGTGAGATTATCTTGTCTAGGCCTCTCTGGCCTAGGCACGTGTTTTCTTATCCTGTATTTTCTTTAATCCTTAATCTTTAATAAACCTCATAAAAATATAATACTCCTTGCAGAGAGAAAATTTCTACCTGCCTCAGTCTCCCCTAAATTTTAATCTTTACAGTAGTTGGTGACCACGAAAGGACAACAAAATACCCTCAATCTTCTGATTCTTTTCTCTGATCTTTAGTTCAGCTTTAATAGCTAGTGCCTAGAATTTTTTTAAGCCATGTTCCTCCAAGATGCTTTTTTAGAAAACCATCTTGATCAGCTCCTGCCTGCAGCCCCCAATCCTGACCTCTCTCTGTCCTCACCTGGTCCCAGCCCTGCCCACCCCAGCAGCCTTTCTCTCTCTCACCTGGCCCACCTGGCCCACCTGATTCAACCAAGATTGCAATCACCTGGTGACCTGCCTGCCCAACAAACCCAGATCCTCGGAGCAGATCGACCAGCTGATAACAAACAAACTGGGGTATTGACCATGTGGGACTCATAGCAGAGGAGAGAGAAAGGGAGAGAGAAGAAACAGACTTTTCAAACAGGAACTTTTAAGCAATGGGCTATTTAGAAGGATACATTTTGACTCTTCTGGTAATTTCATTGACTTCACATGCGTGTCAGGGAGAAAATTCAGCCCAAAGATTCAACTTTAACTTTGAAGTTGCAAATGGGTGGCTCAACGAACTGAGAGCCAGGCCTAAAGACATGCGGTCCTGGGTTAAAATCTGGCCTCAGATACTTCCCAGCTGTGGGGCCCTGAGCAGATCCCTTAACCCCCATTGCCTAGCCCTTACTACTCTGCCTTCAGACAATAGAATTTAAATGGATAATTAATTTATAAAAAAACACCTAAAGAACTTCAAAGAGACTAGAGGTTATATATTTTAAGGCATTTCAGACTCCAATGGTTTATTTAAAAAAATCTCTGTATTGCATTTTCCTAATTGTTTTGTTTAAGATATAACTTTGTGATTTTAAGTTCATATATTACTGGATTCAATATTATTCTGTTATACTGTTCATTTAATGTACTGAGTTTTAAAATTCTGTTGCTTTTCCCCTATAACCATATTGAAAAAATTCATAGGTTAATTAAGCCCATAGATGAAAAAACAGCTTTTTTCTATTTTTGCCTTTGTAAATTGTCACATAGAGGATAGATGGACTTCATCAGAACTGGTTATAATTGTATAACAACCTTTGGAAAATTTAATGTGCTAAATATCTCAAATGATTTTAAGGGTTTTTTAAATATGATTTTTAGAATTTTTTTTAACAATCTCTGGTTATTTTGCCTGCCCCTACCACGAGGTGTAAGGCTCACTCTAGTAGCTGAAGTGAAATACATTTTATAACCCACAACCTTCCCACATTCCTAATATGTGAATGGAAGTAGGGGCAGTTAATCTTAGGGCATTTGTACCCCTAAAAAGCCTCCAAAAAAGGAGCACCCCTTTATTTATACTCTTCAGCTCACTACTTGACTTCCACCAGAATGATATATAGATTTCTTGATTGTGTTCTTATCCCAAGATGAGTTTTACTTTGTTTTAAAAATATGTTTAATTACCAAGGTTGAAAGATTTGCTATGATTGTAAAAACTTGCGACAAATATCCATCAATTCATAGGTTTTAAAAAATGCCATACAGCAACTTATGTGAAATATGAAAGTGTGTTTGTTTGCTATTGTAATTAATTGGGCTATTGAGAATTTTGGGGATATTGATATCTACATATTTGTACTACTGTATTTTTAAAAATGAAAAAATTGTTACCTTTTTCAATTCATTTGCCTTCACTCACAGTGATCATGGCCAGATATTAAGAGGAAATGGATCTCATTTTTGGTGAGAAAGCCTTGCATTTTATATTTTCTTAGCTGACACAGAGTGTCAATGATTATAAGCTACATTTTTTGAATTTTTTAAAGCTCTTTTATTATTATATTTTTCTTGCATGTGCAATATACTTTTTCAGTTTTTTTTTATTTTTTCTCTCTTTTTTATATTTGAAGCACATGTCACCAGCATTAAGATTTTCTTTAACCTTTTGATTTTTTAGTTTACAAGTTTAAGATACATTTGCTAATGCATGCCCTAAAAAGCTAGAGACTATAAAAACGATGCCACTAATTATTTAAATAAATTATGGGACTTTGCTTAATGATTCTGTCTGATTCCAGGACAAGATATACACACAAGAGCCATTGCACAGAGCCAAAGAAAACCCAATCCAGGATGGATTGATGCACTTCTAGGCCAATACAAAGGTCTTGAACCTAGTGTGAGACTTGGGGTTGCAACACTTGAATTATGTTAAAATGTAGGCCTTCCTTGTGTCCACACTCACTCTGAAAATACTCACAGATAAGTATCCTGAAAACCTTGGCTCCTATAATCTGGTCCCCGTTTCGGCCTCTCATAGTGTGGTAACTTTCTGTAGTCCTGGCTACTGACTGAGTAAATGCATCATTGCTTAGATCATTGGGCCCTGATTCAAGGACCTGTTATAGATTTATTTTTCTTTTACTTGGAATTTTTACACATAAGACTTTGATAGTCTATATTTTCATCCAGAAAGTTTTCTTTTCTTTTGGATTTTTCTGATGTCTTTTTAATATCTCTTGCCAATTGATTCATATATCTCATACCTCAGCCATGCATCCCTAAGTGATCTTGTATTTTTCAATCACCCACAACATGGGGAAATATAAAAAAATATCATTATTTAAATTGCAAAGTTTAAATTCCTTTTGAGAAGAATTTTAGGTAAAGAAGATGCTACCTCTCTGAATCCAGAAACTGAACTGTTGGAGAAGCCACCATGAAGAAGCCTCCAGACCACAAGCTGCACAAGATCAAAATGAACTTTGGGTGTGGTTGATTTAACATTTATTTGTATGTATACTTTCATGCCAAAGGGGACTGCCCCCTAACTGATTTTTTGTCAATGCGTCCAGCAATTATTGGTTTTCTTCTTTTTTTCTTTTTCTCTTATCTTCAAATTATTGTAATCTTTAAATTTACTATGTTTTCATGATCCTTTGGGAAAAAAAATATTTTTTTTTCAAATGATCACATGGAGAAATGTAAAAAAATAGACACGAATCCAGGACTTCAATCCCCACAAGCCCTTGCTCCACTTCCCCAAAATGTTTTGTAATCTCACTGAATTCTCAGGTGGGCCGAGATCGAGAAGGGATTTAACCTGATTGCAAAGGCTTTTGTGACTCTTTTGGACTTCTGTTTTGGTGCAGATGTGGCTCTTCCATGATGTGAGATTATCTTGTCTAGGCCTCTCTGGCCTAGGCACGTGTTTTCTTATCCTGTATTTTCTTTAATCCTTAATCTTTAATAAACCTCGTAAAAATATAATACCCCTTGCAGAGAGAAACTAATTTCTACCTGCCTCAGTCTCCCCTAAATTTTAATCTTTACAATATTAGCTCATTCCTATTATCATGTCATCCCCTACACTGAAGATTGGAATGTCCCTCCATTACTTCAAATCCAAACACTTTTCTATTATAATCAAGACCCTCTGCAGTTTGTCTTCAACCTACCTCCTCAGTTTTGTTTACTGCTCAGACTTTTATAAACAGTTTCCTAAACTCCAGATGAATCAAACTAATTATTTTCCAGATACTATAGTATATTTTCTCACCTCCATGCTTTTGCCTTTGCCTATGTTGTTCCCTCCATCTGTAATCTGAAATCCTTCTCAAGATTTTGCCTATAGAATTCTTCCTTGTCCTTGTAGGCTCAGCTCAATTACCATCTCCTGTATTCTGAAGCCTTTCTTGATTCCCTATGTGGAATCAATACTGTGTATTGGTTCCAAGGCAGAAGAGTAGTAAGGGGGTTAAGTGACTTGTCCAGGGTCACACAGCTGGGAAGAGTCTTGAGGCCAGATTTGAACCTAGGACCTCCCGCCTCTAGATCTGGCTCTCAATTTATGTGGAATAAATCTTTTCCTGCAATGCACACTCATAGAACTTTATTTCTCACTTCTTTACATTCTAACCAGCATTGTAGTTATTTTTCATAAGATGAACAGAATAGGTTATGTCCTCCTAGAAAAAAGTGACTGAATTATTCTTGGTAGTGTATCTCCAAATAATAAACTACAAATGAAGGGTTTTTTCATTGATTTTTCAAAATCAAACTAAATGATTCCATCAGTGATAGCATGTGACATAGCATACAAAGGTGAAAATGTCTATGGAGAAAAACAATTTAACCAGCAAGAATAAACCTAGACAGTTCACTTGCTTTGCACTAGGATAGAGTCTGTCCCATTTGGAAATAAAAGTGTGTATGAGGGCAGGAGATGGGCAAGATGTTCCAATATTCATGCAAAATGTGCACTCATTAAAGGTAGAGTGATTAGTCTAAGACAGTGCAGGAGAGCAAAAATAAGCATTGTACTTGAAAGCCACTGTTTCACTGCCTTTTTATATACTACACTCACCTTCACACCTTCCCCAAACAACAATATAAATTATACATTTGGTGTAAGGCAGAGATTTCACAATCCTACAGGTCTTATTTAAAAGAATCATATCATCATAGATTAAGAGGCAGAAGAGACCTCAAAGGTTATCTAGTCCAACCCCTTCATTTTACAGACAAGAAAATTGAGATTCAGAGAGATTCAATAATTTGCCTGTGGTCATCCAGGTATTAAGTGGTAGCTTCAGAATTTGAATCCAGCTCTTTTGATTTCAAACCCAACTTTCCACTGAACCATTCAAAAAACAACCGACAGAGAAGCAAATAAGCTTCTGAGCCGTAATTTCTTCATTTCCTGGATCCTTTTAGTTTAAAAAAAAAAAGTAAAAAGTAAAAAATATTTCCATGCTTTGGAGTTGGCACTGAAAAGGGAGCAAGAGTGAAAGAAGAGATGTGGAATTAAAAGTAATGGGATGAAATAACTTGACTAAGTTCCTAAGGTAGTTAAATTGTGACTGCTAATGTGAACAAATCTCATATTGAAAGTTGTGCCATTCTTCCTTGCTCTTCCTGACTCCTCAATATCATCTAATTACAGCTCTGAGAGAGATGGAGAAGTAGGGTATGTTACAAATTGCTATTTTAGGCATAAAGTCTAATAGGTAAATATTGCACCCTCACACCTGATTATATGAAGAAATACCTTTCTGTACAGGAGAGCTATGTACCTATCAGTCCTTGAATAGAAATTGGCCAGAATTGCCTGACAAGACTGTTATTGAGGAAAGGGGGTCACTTTGTCCTTCATTAAATTGTGGCAGACAGGACCCTCCCATGGTCCTCCCATTCAATGCTCTGGGAGTTCCTAAAAAATCCCCTTATGCTCCAGTCCCCTCCTGGACATGCCAATCCAGGGTCTAGAAAGTATAATAAAAATTATGCAATTACTTTTCTATGATAACCAGCACTTATGTAGTGCTTTAAGATTTGCAACATGCTTTACACCTACTATCTCAGTTTATCCTCACAACAATCCTGGAAGACAGATGTTACTGTTATCTCCATTTTACAGATGAGGAGACTGAGGAAGCCTAAGGTCACACAGCTAGTAAGTGTTTGAGTCAGGCGTGGAACTCAGGTCAGGCCAAGTCAAATGAACACTCTCTTCATTATGGTAGCTAGCTTCCATGACTTCTCCGGGAGTTCTAAAGCTCTAGAATAGACAGAGGTAGGCCTACTTCAGGAGAATAATTCTAGATTTGTAGACTAGTAGAACAAAGATGTTGTTTTAAAATGTCTACCACTTAAATATAGAGTACTTTTTAGTTTTTCAAATTTACAGCAACCTCTGGTTGATAGTTGTTTTTCAGTCATGTCTGACTCTTCATGACTCCATTGGGGTTTTCTTGGCAAAGATATTGGCATGGTTTGCCATTTCCTTGCCATAATTCCCTGTGAGGTAACTGAGGCTGGTGATGTGGTACTCAGGGTCTGAGGCCAGATTCAAACTCAGGAGATGAGGCTTCCTAACTCTAGGCTCAGTACTCCATCTACTGTCCCACCTAGCTGCCCTGAGAGATTGATAGGATGGGTATTATTCTCATCTAACAAATGAGGAAACTAAAATACAGAAAAATAAAATGGAGTACTCTGAGGGTGGAACACTGCATATATTGTCAATTTAAACTATTTTGTTGGTTAGTTTTACAGAGCTGCCCTTTCCCATTGTTATTCTTTGTTACTTGCTGAGTTGGGCAAGGGGAAAACATGTATTCAGAAATGAAGATAATATTAAAACAATAGAGAACAATAAGCATTTAAAAATGTTTAAATTAAATAACTAGCCCAATTCAAGAGATCATGCATTGGTCCATGAGGATAAATTCTAAAAGCATAGCAATGTTAATTAATATTAATTCATTCATCTTGGGTCCTGTAGCTTATGCAGAAGATAGAGAAAAGAGACAAAAATTACTCTAAAGCTACTCTTTTTTTTTTTAAATAGCTCTTACCTTCTATCTTAGAATCAATACTATGTACTGGTTCCAAGACAGAGGAGCAGTAAGGGCTCCATGGGGGTTAAGTGACTTGCCCAGGGTCACACAGCTAGGAAGTATCTAAGGCCAGATTTGAACCCAAGGCATCCTGTCTCTAGGCCTGACTCTCAATCCACTGAGCCACCCATATCTTCCCAACTAGAACTACTCTAAGGAATCTCTTCTCAAGAGCAACTGTCCTAAAGCACAGGTTCCTAACCTGAGGTTCATATAGGGGGGTCTGTGGATGGATTTCAGGGAGCCCATGAACTTGGAACAGGGAGTTTCCAAGATGGATTTTGGTTGGTAAATCAAGTCACTGAGGCATGGTGTACAAGCCTTTCCCTAGGATGATTGATGTACTAGCCTAAGAGAATTTGTTCTGTGCATGGGAGTGGGGAAGTTCTGAGCTCAGTTTTTTTAGAAGTTATATGCATAAGCAGAAGTTAACCCATGATAATCCTTTAGATTTGGTTCTGTTAGTACGATCTTTTGGTGGTATTCTGGGGGAATAAGTTGCAAGTATTCTGTTCTCATATTATTTTTCCTGAAGCTAAGGAGAGAATAAAAATTATAGCAATTCCATTAGTAAGGGATGTTAGTGAGGGAAGTCACACAGAGGGGAGACTAAGTGAGTGTCTCATCTCTTCTGAAGGCCACTTTGCAGCTTCCAGTCCCCACCTTTGACCATGTAAGACAGCGTGGTTTGATGGCTCCCAACAGGAGAGTAGCCACAGGGGGAACTCTCAGAGGACGGAGGATCAGGAACAAAGAATGTCAAGTGATGAAATTCTCAAAACCAAAGGGACTAAGGGAAGAATCTAAAAGGTCTTTAGGCTTCAATTCCCAGAACTAATTGCTGCAGTTGGGGCAGGAGTATGGAGGGCAAGGAGTCAAGGGAGGGTGAGGACACAACAAAAATGCACCAAGTTTTATTTCAAATCTCTAAGCCAATAAGTTCTAGTAGATAGATCTCCAGATACACTTATCAGCAGTGTTGCTACTTACTAACTGTATGACCTTGGTCAAGTTATTTACCCTTTCTATATATCTGTTTCCTTATCTGTGAATGAGGATTTTGGCCTGGATAACCCCCAAGATTCCTTCCAGCTCTAAATCTATGATCCAGGGATCTTAATGTCTCCAGAAGAGAATGGCTAATGTCTGTAATGGGATCTTTGGATATTGAGGTGATGATCACTGATGGGAAAGAAAGGATTATTTCTCTAAGTTTTATTAATTTCTTAAAACTTTAACAACTTTAAGGAACAGAATTTGGTCCACATCAGCTAGCAAATACAACCAGAGGAAACTGAAATTGCATATTTTCTCCACTCCTTCATTAGAGGCCTTCTTACCCTGGAGTAACCTTGCCCTAAGATCCATGCTTCTAATTTGGTAGCTCTCTAAGCCAGACCATGAGTTCATGAAGAATCCCCGCCAGCCATATTTGTTTCACTCTGAGATTACCTCCTCTCTCACTTCCTATATTCTCCATTGTAAAATGGAGATTTGAACCCTAGACTTCAATCCCCAGAAGTCCTTGGTATTTCCCAGAACTCCCTATAATCTCACCTGAGTCTCCACCTGGGCGAGATCACAATGAGTATTTAACTGGCTCTCTGCCTCACACATGTCTCTCTGCTCTTCCATTTGCAAGGATGTAGTGAGTAAGCTAGGGGGTTCTGAATTGGCTAATCAGCCCTAGGCATGTGGTTTCTTATTTGTATTTTCTTTATTCCTTGAGTTCTAATAATCTTTTAAATAAACCTCAAAATATAATACTTTTATTACTAGAGACTAATTTAATTTTTATAGTTATGGCAACCACAAGACTCGGACAAGAACTTCTCACTTTTTCTTAAAGATAGCCTAGATAATTTTTTTAAGCCACGTTTCTCCAAGGCTTTTCAGCGAAGCCTCTTGATTCAGCTTGCTCCTGCCTCTATTTATCTGCTCCGGACCTGCTTGACCCAGACCACTCTCCCAATCCCACCGGGCCTGGCCCAGCCTGTGAATTTCAAAACTATTCCACCCTAATCAGACCATTCTTTAGAAGATATGCTGTAGCTATTTCCTTATCAGTAACAATGGAAATACTTGGAATAACAGAATCAGGTCTTGGAAACTCTACATTCTCCACCCTACTCATTTTAACAAGATTTTGAAGGACTGCATCAAACTGAAGATTTAATTATCTGAGGAGATGGCCTTCAACAGACATGTGCAAAAAAAGGACAGACCTCTGGGCTGTCCTAAGTCAAGCTAAGTCCTCATTGGTACAGATGAGATGCAGAAAAATAATGTTAAAACGTCCATATAAGGCACGGCACTTCCTGGCCCTTCCTCTTTCCCTGGAGAGATGACTCTAGCTGGCAGTGTGCTAAGCATTCTGACATCTTGGAGTGTTGGGTGGTGATTTTTGCCCTGGAGCTGATTTCAGATTTGGGCATCTTAGCTGAGCCCCTTTGAAGGTCAGGCTGATTCCTTCCTCCTTCATATTCCAAACCCTTACTCCCTTATCTCCTGATCTCCCTGCCTGATACTAATCAGGCAGGGGAGAAGGGAGAGAAAAAAACCTACTCCTTCTTCTTCTTCCTTCTTCTTAATGTTCTCCACTATCAATTAAATCACCATAAAATTTGGCAGCTAACTTGGGTATTTCATTGTTTGGGATTCCACTTGGCGACCACTTAAATTTAGACTTTTTCAGTCTCAACCATAATTTCACCCTTTACAAGCCCCAGCTGATCTCCAGCCTCTGAGCCAGATCTCCCCAGCCCAGTCCCAGGACCCAAGTTGCTGGTAGCTGCCCCAGTTTCTTCAGGACTCAAAAACCAGCTGGTAAAAACAGGGGTGATCTTCCCTTAGGCTACAATTAGCCTCCATGGGGCAGGGGACAACAAGGAGAAGGAAGAGACTTTTCCAAACAGGAGGTTGATTACAAGCATGGTGTATTTCAAAGAATATCTTTTGAGTGCACTAGTCCTTTTATTTATCTCACCTGAGATTCAGTAAATAATTTCATCTCCCTGCAACTCTTTGGCCCAATTCTGAGATTCCTAAAACCCACCTCATTATGGGGGTGAAGCTGAGTAGCTCAGTGGATTGAGAGCCAGGCCCAGAGACCGGAAGTCCTGGGTGCAAATGTGGTCTCAGACACTTCCTAGCTGTGTGACCCTGGGCAAGTCACTTGAACCCCATTGCCTATCTCTTACCAATCTTCTGCCTTCTGACAATAGGTATCTAAATGGATAAAAAAAATGAACTTTAAAGAGACTGGAGATTACATTTTTAAGGTTTTCAGACTCCAAAGTTTAAAAAAATCTCTGCATTTCATTGCATTTTGCTGATTGTTTTGTTTAAGATTTAATTTTGTTGGTTTTAAGTTCATATATTAATGTATTCAATACTATTCTGTTACACTGAATCATTTTAATGTACTGGGTTTTAACTACTGTTATATTCTGTTGATTTTCCTCTATAACTATACTGAACAAATATTATTGAATAAGCCCATATAAAAACAGCTTTTTTCTATTTTTGACTTTGTAAATTGTCACATAGAGGATAGATGGACTTCATCAGAACTGGTTACAATTGTATAACAACCTTCGGAAAATTTAATAAGTTTTGGCTAAATATCTCAAATTGATTTTAAGGGGTCTTTAGACATGATTTTTATATTTTTTTTCAACAACTCTGATAAGGTCCATTTTAGTAGTTGAAGTGAAATACAGTTATAATCCCCACCTCCCACATTTATAAAAATGTGAACGGATGGGATATCACAGTCTCATACAAAAGGAGCTGGGAAGTTAATCCCAGGGCATTGTACCCCTGGATGACTCCCAAAAGAGGAGCATCTCTCATTTATAACTCTTCAGTTCACTTTACCCAACATCAACAGTACAGGGTTTGGGTTTTTCCTAGACTCCTCTGCCACATTTTTGTAATGATATCTAGATTTCTTGATGATGTTCTAGACCCAAATAAGTTTTACTTTGTTTAAAAATATGTTTGCCAAGGTTGAAACATTGCTACACCTGAAAAACTTGTGACAAGTATCCAGTTTCTTTAAATGTCATACAGCAACTTATGTGAAATATGTTAGTGGGTTTGTTTGCTATTTAATTAACTGAACTATTGAGAATTTTGGAGATTTTGAACGACTGTTCTTTAAAAAAAAAAACTGTTACATTGTGAAATTCATTTGCCTGCACTTATAGTGGATCATGGTCAGGTATGAAGAGGAAATGGATCTCATTTTTGCTGAGAAAGCCTTATATTCTATATTTCCTTAGCTGAAACAGTGTGTCAATGATTATAAGCTATATTTTTGAATTTTAAAACTCTTATTATTATATTTTTCTTGCATGTGCAATATACTATTTCAGTCTTTTATTTTTTTCTCTCCTTTTTATATTTGAAGCACATGTCACCAGTATTAAGATTTTCTTTAACTTTTTTGATTTGCAATAATATAAATTTAAAATATATTTGCTATAATGTCAATGCATGCCCCAAAAGCTGGAGACTGTAAAAATGATGCCACTAACTGTTTTAAAAAAATTATGGGACTTTGCTTAATGATTCTGTCTGATTCCAGGACAAGATAATACAAAAAGAGCCATTGCACAGGGCCAAAGAAGCACAAACCTAAACTGCATAGTGCCAATAGAGCACAAGGTCAAAGAGACCAACCAATCCCAATGAGGTTGATGAAAATTCTAAGACAATACAAAGGACTTGAACCTAGTGTGAGACTCGAGGTTGCGACATTTGACATACTTTAAAACATAGGCCTTCCTTGAATCCACACTCTTCGTGAAAATACTTACAGACAAGTATCTCAAATTTGGCTCCTACCTGGTTCCTATAATCTAGTCCCTTTTCTTTTTTTCTTTTTTTTCTTTTTTTTAAAATATATTTTATTTGATCATTTCCAAGCATTATTCGTTAAAGACATAAATCATTTTCTTTTCCTCCCCCCCCCACCCCCCATAGCCGACGCGTAAGTCCACAGGGCATTAGATGTTTTCTTGATTTGAACCCATTGCTTTGTTGATAGTATTTGCATTAGAGTGTTCATTCAGAGTCTATCCTCTGTCGTGTCCCCTCAACCTCTGTATTCAGGCAGTTGCTTTTTCTCGGTGTTTCCACTCCCATAGTTTATCCTTTGCTTATGAATGGTGTTTTTTTCTCCTGGATCCCTGCAAGTTGTTCAGGGACATTACACCGCCACTAATGGAGAAGTCCATTACGTTCGATTATACCACAGTGTATTAGTCTCTGTGTACAATGTTCTCCTGGTTCTGCTCCTCTCGCTCTGCATCACTTCCTGGAGGTTGTTCCAGTCTCCATGGAACTCCTCCACTTTATTATTCCTTTTATCACAATAGTATTCCATCACCAACATATACCACAGTTTGTTCAGCCATTCCCCAATTGATGGGCATCCCCTCGTTTTCCAGTTTTGGGCCACCACAAAGAGCGCAGCTATGAATATTTTTGTACAAGTCTTTGTGTCCATTATCTCTTTGGGGTACAGACCCAGCAGTGCTATGGCTGGGTCAAAGAGTAGATATTCTTTTGTCGCCCTTTGGGCATAGTTCCAAATTGCCCTCCAGAATGGTTGGATCAGTTCACAACTCCACCAGCAATGAATTAATGTCCCTACTTTGCCACATCCCCTCCAGCATTCATTACTTTCCTTTGCTGTTATGTTAGCCAATCTGCTAGGTGTGAGGTGATACCTCAGAGTTGTTTTGATTTGCATCTCTCTGATTATAAGAGATTTAGAACACTTCTTCATGTGCTTGTTAATACTTTTGATTTCTTTATCTGAGAACTGCCTATCCATGTCCCTTGCCCATTTATCAATTGGAGAATGGCTTGATTTTTTGTACAATTGATTTAGCTCATTATAAATATGAGTGATTAAACCTTTGTCAGAGGTTTCTATGAAGATTTTTTCCCAATTTGTTGTTTCCCTTCTGATTTTAGTTACATTGGTTTTGTTTGTACAAAAGCTTTTTAGTTTGATGTAGTCAAAATTATTTATTTTACATTTTGTGATTCTTTCTATATCTTGCTTGGTTTTAAAGCCTTTCCCCTCCCAAAGGTCTGACATGTATACTATTCTGTGTTTACCCAATTTACTTATGGTTTCCTTCTTTATGTTTAAGTCACTCACCCATTTTGAATTTATCTTGGTGTAGGGTGTGAGGTGTTGATCTATTCCTAGTCTCTCCCACACTGTCTTCCAATTTTCCCAGCAGTTTTTATCGAATAGTGGATTTTTGTCCCAAAAGCTGGGATCTTTGGGTTTATCGTATACTGTCTTGCTGAGGTCGCTTTCCCCCAGTCTATTCCACTGATCTTCCTTTCTGTTTCTTAGCCAGTACCAAATTGTTTTGATGACTGCTGCTTTGTAATATAGTTTTAGGTCAGGGACTGCAAGGCCCCCATCATATGTGTTTTTTTTCATTATTTCCCTGGATATCCTTGATCTTTTGTTCTTCCAAATGAACTTTGTTATGGTTTTTTCTAAATCAGTGAAGAAGTATTTTGGTAGTTCAATGGGTATGGCACTAAATAGATAAATAAGTTTGGGTAGGATGGTCATTTTTATTATATTGGCTCGTCCTATCCATGAGCAGTTAATGTTTTTCCATTTGTTCAAGTCTAGTTTTAGTTGTGTGGCGAGTGTTTTGTAGTTGTGTTCATATAGTTCCTGTGTTTGTCTTGGGAGGTAGATTCCTACGTATTTTATTTTGTCTAAGGTGATTTTGAATGGGATTTCTCTTTCTAGTTCTTGCTGCTGAGCTGTGTTGGAGATATATAGAAAAGTTGATGATTTATGTGGGTTTATTTTGTATCCTGCAACTTTGCTAAAGTTGTTGATTATTTCAATTAGCTTTTTGGTTGAATCTCTAGGATTCTTTAAGTAGACCATCATGTCATCCGCAAAGAGTGATAACTTGGTCTCCTCCTTGCCTATTTTGATGCCTTCAATTCCTTTATCTTCTCTAATTGCTACTGCTAGTGTTTCTAGTACAATGTCAAATAGTAGAGGTGATAATGGGCATCCTTGTTTCACTCCTGATCTTATTGGGAATGCATCTAGTTTATCCCCATTGCAGATGATATTAGCTGTTGGTTTTAGATATATACTGTTTATTATTTTTAGGAATGACCCTTCTATTCCTATGCTTTCTAGTGTTTTTAATAGGAATGGGTGTTGTATTTTATCAAAGGCTTTTTCTGCATCTATTGAGATAATCATGTGGTTCTTGCTAGTTTGCTTGTTGATGTGGTCAATTATGTGGATGGTTTTCCTAATGTTGAACCAGCCCTGCATCCCTGGTATGAATCCTACTTGATCATGGTGAATGATCCTTCTGATTACTTGCTGGAGTCTTTTTGCTAGTATCCTATTTAAGATTTTTGCATCTATATTCATTAGGGAGATTGGCCTATAGTTTTCTTTCTCTGTTTTTGACCTGCCTGGTTTTGGAATCAGTACCATGTTTGTGTCGTAAAAGGAGTTTGGTAGAACTCCCTCTTTGCTTATTATGTCAAATAGTTTGTATAGTATTGGGATTAACTGTTCTCTGAATGTTTGATAGAATTCACAGGTGAATCCATCAGGCCCTGGGGATTTTTTTCTTAGGAAGTTCATTGATGGCTTGTTGGATTTCAATTTCTGATATGGGATTATTTAAGGATTCTATTTCCTCTTCTGTTAGTCTAGGCAGTTTGTATTTTTGTATATATTCATCCATTTCTCCTAAATTGGTGTATTTATTGCCATATAATTGGGCAAAGTAATTTCTAATGATTGCCTTAATTTCATCTTCATCGGAGGTGCTGTCCCCCTTTTCATCTTTAATGCTGTGAATTTGCTTTTCTTCCTTCCTTTTTTTAATTAGATTGACCAGTACTTTGTCTATTTTGTTTGTTTTTTCAAAGTACCAGCTTCTTGTCTTATTTATTAAATCAATAGTTCTATCACTTTCGATTTTATTAATTTCTCCCTTAATTTTTAGGATTTCTAATTTGGTTTTCTGCTGGGGGGTTTTAATTTGATCGCTTTCGAGTTTTTTCAATTGCATTTCCAATTGATTGATCTCTGCTCTCCCTTGTTTGTTAATATAAGCATTCAGGGATATGAATTTACCTCTGATTACCGCTTTGGCTGCATCCCAAAAGGTTTGAAAGGATGTTTCGCCATTGTCATTTTCCTTGATGAAATTATTAATTGTTTCTATGATTTCTTCTTTAACTAAACGGTTTTGGAGTATCATATTGTTTAATTTCCAATTGGTTTTAGATTTGGTTTTCCATGTACCATTACTAATCATTATTTTTATTGCCTTGTGATCTGAGAAGGCTGCATTCATTATTTCTGCTTTTCTGCATTTGTGTGCTATGTTTCTGTGACCTAATGTATGGTCAATTTTTGTGAATGTGCCATGTGGTGCTGAGAAGAAGGTGTATTCCTTTTTATCCCTTATCCCTATTTATTTTTCTCCATATGTCTATTAATTCTAATTTTTCTAAGATTTCATTCACTTCTTTTACCTCTTTCTTATTTATTTTTTGATTTGATTTATCTAAATTTGATAATGGTTGGTTTAAGTCTCCCACTAGTATGGTTTTATTGTCTATTTCTTCCTTCAATTCTCCTAGTTTCTCCATTAGAATTTTGGGTGCTATATTATTCGGTGCATACATGTTGATTAATGATATTTCCTCATTGTCTAGAGTCCCTTTTAACAAAATATAATTACCTTCCCTATCCCTTTTGATCAGGTCTATTTTTGCATTGGCTTTATCAGATATCATGATTACCACTCCTGCCTTCTTTCTATCAGTTGAGGCCCAGAAGGTCTTACTCCATCCTTTAATTCTGACCTTGTGGGTGTCAACCCGCCTCATGTGTGTTTCTTGAAGACAACATATGGTAGGGTTTTGGATTCTAATCCATTCTGCTATTCGTCTACGTTTTATGGGTGAGTTCATCCCATTCACGTTCAAAGTTATGATTGTCATTTGTGGACTCCCTGGCATTTTGATTGCCTTCCCTAATTCTAACCTTTTCTTCTTTGGCTCTACCTTTTAGTCCAGTGATTTACTTTGAATCGGTCCCCCTTGTCCCCTCCCTTGATGTTTCCCTTTTTAGTCCCTCCCTTTTTCTTCCCCCTCTCCCCCCTCTCTTTCCCTCCCTTTTTGTTCTCCCTCTCCCCCTCCCCCCCTTGGTTTTCCCTTCTCCTTACCCTTGTTGGGTAAGATAGAATTCAAGATCCCAATGGATCTGGATGTTTTTCCCTCTCAGAGTTGATTTCCCTGAGATTGAGGTTTAAGTACCCCCCCCTCTTCCTCTCCTTCTTATAGGAGTTTTCTTCCCCTCCCCTTCCCATGTGAATCTTTGTGTGAGAACGATTATTCTATTTGGTCTTTCTTTACCCCCTATTTATACATTACATTTTCCCCACATATTAGTATACATAGATTGATATAAATGTAGTCCTTATAGAAGAGAGTTTGAGTAAAAGAAGAAGATAACATTTTTCCCCTTTCCTTAATATTTACCTTTTCAGGTATTCCTTGCTCTTTGATTTTCGGTATCAAACTTTCCACAGAGCTCTGGTCTTTTCTTTGCAAAAAGTTGGAAGTCTTCTATTTTGTTGAATGCCCATACTTTCCCTTGGAAGTATATAGTCAGTTTTGCTGGGTAGCTGATTCTTGGTTGGAGACCCAGCTCTCTTGCCTTTCTGAAGATCATGTTCCATGCCTTACGATCATTCAGAGTAGAACTTGCAAGGTCTTGTGTGACCCTGATTGGCATTCCTTTATATCTAAATTGTCTTTTTCTGGCTTCCTGTAGGATTTTTTCTTTTGTTTGATAGCTTTGGAATTTGGCAATTACATTCCTGGGAGTTGTCTTTTGGGGGTTTAGTGTAGAAGGTGTTCTGTGAGCTCTGTCAGTGGCTGTATTGCCCCCTTGTTCTAGAATCTCTGGGCAATTTTCTTTGATTATATCTTGTATCACCATGTCCAGTTTGGTGTTTATTTCTGGCTTTTCTGGGAGTCCAATTATTCTTAAATTATCCCTTCCCCCTCCATTTTCCAGATCTATTACCTTGTCGGTGAGATATTTTATGTTCTCTTCTAATTTCTTGGTGTTTTGGCTTTGCTTTATTAGTTCTTGCTTTAAAGCCTGGTTTTCTTTTACAGTTTGGTCAAACTGGTTTTGTAGATGTGTGAATTTCTTTTGCATTATTTCCCACTTTTCCTCCCAGAAGGCTTCCATCTTTTTGGTCATTTCTGATTCAAATTCTTCATGGGTTTGTGGAGAGTTTCCATTTCCTTTGGAAGATTTTGGAACATTTTCTTGTATATCTTCTTCTATCTGCTCTGTATTTTGTATTTTGGCTCCATAGAATGTGTCCAAAGTCGCCCCTTTCTTCTTATTTTTCTTGGTATTTTGGGGCTTCTGTGCTTCTGTGGAGTTTGCCATCTCTGAATGTGGAGGATTAGCTTTTCTTATCTCTGTCTGGTGATCAGAGGCTTTAGTCCTGGGCAGATTGTGGGTTCTATGAGCTTTCCCTGGGTTAAACTGAATATGCCTCACTGGAACTGGAATGGAAGGGTCGGACCACGTTGCTTTCCGGAAGTTGCCTTCAGAATCGCTGGCCGTGAGGCTGTTTCGTCGGCCTGCGGGGGGATGGGCTGCAGCTTCCCCAAGCTCCGAGGGCAGGGACTTTCACTGAGACTTGGATAGCAGGATCCAGCCCGTGAGGCTGTCTTGCTCCAGGCCTGGGACTCGGATAGAAGGCCCTGAGGGTTGTTGTTCGAGGACCCTGCTCTCTGAGCCTGGCCGGGCTGCGGCTTCCCGGAGCCTTGGACTCTGCGCGCTCCTACCCCTTAGGTCCGAGTGATCTCGGGTTCTGGCTTTTGAGGGGAGCCGTACCTTTTGATCCGGGTCCAGGTCCAGGAGGAGGGTTCCCAGGGTCTGTGCTGTTGATCGTTTTGAATTTCGGCACCTTAGGAGCTTATAGTTTGAGATCGGTCGGGAAGGGTTTTCCGGAGATCTGAACTTTAGCTTTCTCTAAGCCACCATCTTAACCGGAAGTCCTCTAGTCCCTTTTCTGTCTTTCATAATGTGGCAACTTTCTGTAGTCCTGGCTACTGACTGGGTAAATGCTTAATTGCTTATATCATTTTAATTGGGCCCAGATTCAAGGACCTGTTATAGATTTGTTTTTCCTTTGGAATTTTTACACATAAGACTTTGATAGTCTATATTTCATCCAGAAATTATCTTTTTTTATTTGGATTTTTTTCCAATTGATTCATATACCTCATAACTCAGCCATGTATCCCTAAGTGGTCCCTGTGTTTTTCAATCACCCTCTTCAGGGGGGGAATGTAAATATATTATTATTTTAAATTGCAAAGTTTAAATTCCTTTTAAGAGTAATTTTAGGTTAAGAAACATGCTACCTCTCTGAATCCAGAAACTGAACTGTTTGGAGAAGACACCATGAAGATGCCTCCACAGACCACATGTTGAAAGAGAAGATCAGGAATGAACTTTGGGTGTGGTTGAACATTTATTTGTATGGATACTTTCATGCCAAAGGGGACTGCCCCCTACCTGGCTTTTTGTCAATGCATCTAGCAATTATTGGTCTTGTTCTCTTTTCCTCTTATCCTCAAATTATTGTAATTTCAATGTTGGTATGTTTTACAAGACCCAGTGGAGAGACTAGTCTTCCTCAGGCCTCAGGGGGAATGTAAAATGGAGATTTGAACCCTAGACTTCAATCCCCAGAAGTCCTTGGTATTTCCCAGAATTCCCTATAATCTCACCTGAGTCCCCACCTGGGCGAGATCACAATGAGTATTTAACTGGCTCTCTGCCTCACACATGTCTCTCTGATTTTCCATTTGCAAAGATGTAGTGAGTAAGCTAAGTGTGGGGGGAGGGTTGAATTGGCTAATTCGATTGGCTAATTTAATTTTTACACCATCCCCACCCTTCTTCCCACCCTTTAACTTTCTAGGCCTCTTTTAATCTCCATTAGAGTATAAGTTTCAAGGGCCCAGAATGTCTTCTTCCTTATATGGTAGTTGTATCCTGAGCATATAGTAATCTCTCTCTCTCTCTGTTTCTGTCTCTGTCTTTCTCTGTCTCTCTTCCCTCTTCCTCCCCCTCTCTCTGTCCTTTCTAGCTCCTCTCCTCTTTTCCTGTCCCTCTCTATCCTTCTTTCTCTTCTCTCACTCTCCTCTTTTCTCTCTACCTCCCTCTCTCTCTCTCTCTCTCTCTCTCTCTCTATATATATATATATATATATATATATATGTATATATATACATATATATATACACACACATATATATTTGTAGAACATATAACACATATGTATCATATGTAAGATATTTGTATGTATTGCATATGTATATACATATATATATGTGGGAACAGTTAACTGCCATGTTAAATAACAGAAGTTAAGGAATAAAGAAGTGCTGAAATGAGGAAACAAACTGATGCATTTCTCAATCTCAAACATATAATTTGGCTATTAGTAGTATTGTGCTACATGATGCTCAATAAAGTTTTGCTTCATTTGGAATCTTTAAGATGAACTATACTTCCTGGGACCTTTAGAGAACTAAACATAATCCATTTGGGGTTTTTTGTTTGTTTGTTTGTTTTGTTTAAAGCCTTATTTTCTCTCTTAATAACAACTCTAAGAGAGAAGGGCAAGGGTTAGGCAAGTGGAGTTAAAAGACTTGCCCAGGGTCACCAACCTGGGAAGTGTTTAGGGCCAGAGTCAAATCCAGGACCTCCCATCTCTTCACCTTCATCTCCACTGAGCAACCTAACTGCCACAGTCCATTTATTTATTTGTTTGTTTATTTATTAAAAACCCTTATTGGTTCCAAGGCAGAGGAGCAGTAAGGGCTAGACAATGGGGGTTAAGTGTCTTGCCCAGAGTCATACAGCTGGGAAGTATCTGAGGCCAGATTTGAACCTAGGACCTCCCATCTCTAGGCCTGGCTCTCAATCCACTGAGATACTCAGCTTCCCCCCACAGTCCATTTATTTTTAAACCCTGTAAAAAATAGACTCGAATACAGGACTACAATCCCCACGAGCCTTTGCTCCACTTCCCCGGAATGCCTTGTAATCTCACCTGGACTGAGATCAAGAAGGTATTTAAGCTGATTCAAAGGCTTTTGAGAGCTCTCTCTTGGACTTCCGTTTGGGGCAGACATGGCTCTTTCCATAATGTAGGTGAGGTTTTGTCTAGGCCACTCTGGCCTAGGCACGTGTTTCTTATCCTGTCTTTTCTTTAATCCTTAATCCTTAATAAACCTCTAAAAAATATAATACTCCTTGCAGAAAGAAACTAATTTCTACCTTGCTTCAGTCTCCCCAATATTCCTAAATTTTAATCTTTAAAACCCTTACCTTCTGTCTTAGAATCAACACTGTGATTCTAAGGCAGAAAAGTGGTAAGGGCTAGGCAATGGGGGTTAAGTGACTTTCCCAGGGTCACAAAGCTAGAAAGTGTCTGAATCTGTAATGGTGAACCTATAACACACGTGTCAGCACTGACATATGTATCCATTTTCATTGACAGATAGCCACATGTGGACTTGGTGCACCTTGGGGCCCTCCCAAAGAGCCACATGCCCAAAGCTGTGGCCATGACAATGCCTCAGCCCTAGGGGGAGGGCTGCTCCATGTGCTGGCAGTGGGGCTGGGGGGCAAGCAGCTGGCAGCTGCACCAGGTAGCTGGGGTGTGTGGGGTTCCCACAGGAGCAGGGAGGAGAAGCAAACATTAAAGGAGCATGTGTGCAGGCAGGCTGGGGAGGGGCAGCCACTGCTCTGGGGGCACTCCCAGCCAGCCAGCTGGGAGGAGTGGGGAAGGGAGGGGCTCTAGCCCACGTGCAATGGAGTGCCTAGAACTGATTACCAGACACTTTTAGCACCCTGAAAAATATAGCAATGGCTTTACTCACAATTTTCCCTCTACGTACTTTTGTGAGACCTTATTCTCTGCATTAAATAATATCAAAACCAACAAAAGAAACAGATTGACAGATGAAGTTAGTAGTACTTGCTTAGGCTTGAAGTGTACCAAATACCAACCTTCAATTGAAGATTTAGCCAATGAAATTCAGCAACAAAAGAGTCACTAATAGGCAGGTTAGCTAAAGAATTCCTCCTCCCACTCCCTTATCTTAGTTTATAGCATCCCACACAAGTTAAATAATATCAAGACCAACAAAAGAAACTGACTGACAGATGAACAAAGAATTCACTAAGCAGGTAAGTTAAATAGTTTTTGGTTTATTAAATACAGTTATATATTACAATTATACATTTTTGTTATTTAAACTATAAATATCGCAAAATTGTAGTTTTTTTCTTGAAGTGACACACCACCCAACTTATGCTCGGTTTTTTGGCAGATTTTGACATACCAAGCTCAAAAGGTTACCCATCACTGGACTGAAGCCACATTTGAACTCAGGACCTCTCTCTAGGCCTGGCTCTCTATCTAATGAGCCACCCAGCAGTCCCCCAATGACTTTTTTAATTCCCATATAGCAATATGCTTAGTGCTTTAAGATATCTCTGTACAAAGCTGTAACCCTCTAGATCTGAAGCTTAAAAAAAAAAAAAAACCTCTGCCCCCCAATCTCAGCCCTCTTCCCCCCTCAAAAAAAAAGTTTTAAGAAAATTAGCAATGGAGGGCAGCCAAGTGGCAGGAGCCCCAGGTGGAATACACCAAAGAAACATAGATGGTAAAGAGACAATAAAAGAGAGACCAGCCACGCTGGCAGCTTCTTGGGCCAAAGGGATCCCTTGGTGCTGAGAGGCCAATCAGAATGGGCTTGAGAAGGGAGGCATCCTCCAGCTAAGCACAACCCAGCTTGGGCAGGGAGGAGAAAAACGTTCCTTCCTCACTGGGCAGAAAACAGTGTTTTCCCTTTCCTCAAATACCTCTGTGTTGGCTGCTGCTCTGTTCCCTTCACGCTCATTTCCCCGACTCCCATTCCCAGGACAAGGCTGGCACTTTTCCTGGCCCTCCTGTCCTGCCCACCTTCAGCCTCTCTGGGCCCTTGCTCGCCAAGCCCTGGGGACCACCAGTTTGTTGGAGGCCTCCTTAGGACAGTTTGAGGCTTCATGGTTAATGACTAGAAGTATGCTTTTCTGAAGAGCAGAAGTGAGTCAGTCAATCAATTATTCAATGAGCATTTCTCAAGCAGCTGGTGGCTAAAGTACCAGACCTGGAGTCAAGGAGACTCCTCTTCCTGAGTTCAAATCCAGTCTCAAATGGGGTCATGAAGAATCAGACATAACTGACCAACAATAACAATGACTGGTGACAGGCTCTGGATCATTTGATTTAGTGATAAATTAATAATATATTAAATTAAATTTACATTAATAACAAATAGTAATACTTAAATACATAAATTAATAATATATCATGAAATTATAAAATAAAATACTGATAATTTAAAATTGATAATTGATAATAATTGATAAAAAGGAACTTCTTCCACTAATCCAGGTCAACATTTGATTTAGTGACAAATAAATAATATTAAATTTAATTTAAATTAATAACATAAATAGAAATATTTAAATATATACATTAATAATATATCATGAAATTATAAAATAAAAATATTGATAATTTATTGATTTAAAAATTAAGTTTATCAATAAAGAGCAACTTCTTCCACTAATAAGGTCAACATGTTCTCTGAAACTTAAAATCTTAGAAAGTTGCCAAGAGCAGAGTTGTCAAACTCTGACCTGGTGCCTGACCCATAGCAACAACACTCCAGAGAATGACCAGAACCAGATGGAGGCAGAGAGCTGGGTCAGTGGATAGAGGGCCAGGTCTAGAATCCAGAGGACTTGGAATCCAACCTGGCCTCACAGACTTCCTAGCTGTGCGACCCTGCACACATCATTTAGCCAGGTTTGCCTAGCCTTTGTCCTTCTGTCTGACTAAGTAAGAAGTTTGGGGTTTTTTTATTTACTTGGGAAATATTTAACAAAATAAATAAAAATACAATAAAACATAGATAATGTCAATATGTGGTTTTCTAAGTCAACATGCAGGGTTTAGAAGCCCTCTTATGTCTGAGTTTGATACCGCTGGCCCTGAGCACTAAGAGGTTAAGTAAGTCCAAGGTTACAGAATCAGTATGTGTCAGAGGCAGGACTTGAACCTAGGTCTTCCCAATATGGATACTAAGTTTTTATTCCCTCTGCCACACTGGCTCTCACAAAGACAAGAATGAAGTGGTCAGGGGCAGCTAGGTGGCTCAGTGGATTGAGCCAGGTCTAGAAACAGATCCTGGGTTCAAATTTGACCTCAGGGACTTCCTAGCTGTGTGACCCTGGGCAAGTCACTCAACTACCATTGCCACTTACTACCCAACTACCATAGACCAAATACATAGTTTTGATTCTAAAACAGAAAGCAAGAGTTTTTTGTTTTGTTTTGCTTTTAATGAAGTAGTCCCTATTTTTAGGCTTGCATTTTATTGGACAGTGACAATAACTGAATTGGTGTTGAAAATCTTTAGCCACATTCAGAATTTCCCAAGTGAGGTAAGAACCCCCCCTAAAGAAAAGGGCGAGCCTGGAATTAAATGGTCATTCTGAAATGTGAAATGCAAAAAAGTTGCAAGTTGGGGATTTTTAGGAAAGGACACTTCCTGGAAATCCTGAAGACTTAGAAGATGAGGATATGCACCAAAAGTAAGAAAGAAAAGTAGGTTTGGCATAATGCTAGAGAACTAATGAAGAAATGTGTTGTCCAGTGTGCACATGTTTCAAAATGACAGAAAATGATGCACTCAAAGTGCAAAGAGAGACATATATTTTCCAGTATGGGAATTCATTTGCTTGACTATGTATAGGTATTAAAAGTTAAAAAGGTGTTTGTTTTTTCCACTGGAGTTAGGAGATGAAAGAGAAAGTAGGATTATACCTAAGACTGCCAATATAAAAAGAGGGTCATTGAAATATTTTTCAAATGCACTGAAGGGAACAGAAGGAAGTAAAAAAAAATACCAAGCAGACCAGCTTTGAAAATTTCATGTTGAATTTATTATCTACTTAAAAGGAAAAGCTAGCACTAGAGATTGACGGTTTTGTATGTTATATTTTTTCCTTTTCTATAATATATATGGAAATGTTCATTTTATTTGGTAAATTTAGAATTTTTTTAAAATTCAAAAAGAAAAATAGACGGAATCATTCTCCATTTTTCCTCTCTACAATTACTAGTCTAGGTTCCTTTAGTTTTGACATTAGATTGTCAATTAGAGATTGCTTCCACCTCCCCACCCCTCAAAGGATGCTCATCTGAGAAGGTCCAAGTGCTGGTTAAAACATCTTTGAGGCAGTTAGGTGACTCAGTCAGGCCCCAAAATCAGAAGTCCTGGGTTCAAATCTGACCTCAGATAGTTCCTAGTTATGAATCCTGGGCAAGCCACTTAACCCCACCCCACCCCCCCATTACCTAGCACTTACCCCTCTTCTGCCTGGGAACCAATATATAATATTGATTTTAAGACAGAAGGTAAGGGTTAAAAAAAAGAAAAGAAAAAACATCTTTTTGCCCAACATAGATGGTATCATTGCACCTCTGTCTGTTCTCTGATCACAGATAATGCTCAGGAATGATCAGCTTTGGCCCCTGTAGCATGGACTGGGGCCAGTAAACCTGCAAGCAGTCCTGCTGCCAAACTGCAATTGGAAAGTCTTGTCTTGCTGTATGTAAAGCTGATATTGGTTCACTTCTGTTTGAGAAATTTAATTACTCTTGCTACACTCTTTTCCCACAAAAAAAAAAAAATCTTAACCCCATAAGCAGCTCTTCCAGGCTCAGTAGAAAGTTCAATAGGTTGGTTTTATATGTAGCTCATAAAGTCTGGAACAAAGAGATAAAAGTCAAATTATTTGTAGCTCAGCTGAGCTGTGGGTGTCATTGTTCTCAAGTTAATGCACTTATTTCATTGTAGTGTGTCTGCTTCCTTGTTGATCTGCTGCTCTAGATTAGTCAGAGACTGCACCCAGTGGGGCAGGGGTGAGCAACAGCTGAGGACTGCAATAATTAGAGAGCCAAAGCTGGAGAGGGAAGTCCTGGATTCAAATTTGACCTCGGACACTTCCTAGCTGTGTGATCCTGGACAAGTCATTTAACCTCAATTTCCTAACCCTTACCTCTTTTTTGCCTTGGAATCCATAGTGCCCTTTCCCTCCCGCCCTTCCTCCTCTGAACCTGGGCCATAGCATGAATATTTGGGGTGACACCATTCAGAAGATATGCAAAAGCACTAGAAATTTCACTGTAGGAGATTACAGTGGATTCTAGCTGAACTTACCCAGTCCACTGAGGGACAATATAGGAAAGATCTGAATCGATTGATATCTTTTCAGTTGCGAGCAGTGAAGAATTAGATCACAGATATAGAATCATAACTAGCAATTTTTGTGTCCAGAATAAGTAGTACAAAATATATCCTCAGCTGCCGGAGAACACCATCAGGATGTGGGGGTGGAAGAGAACAGAAATCCCAGGAAGAGCTCACTATCTTTCAGCCTCTTTTTTTTAACAAATTATTCTTGCCAAACAGTTGTCAAGCTCTGCTGTTTCCACTGCCACTGAAGGACTGGAAGTGCTGTCAGATCCCACTGAATTTCAGCACCCTTGGACAAATCCCCAATTACCCCGCTTCAGCAGACTAAGATAATTGCCATGATGTGGACCCCTGAGACAAGACTGGGGCAGGATTTTCATATCAAGACCTATTTGAGACAACTAGTGCAGTGGATAGAGTACAGGACTTGGAATCAAGAAGACTCATCTTTTTTTTTTAATTCAAATCCAGCCTCATACACTTATTGTGTGCTCCTGGGCAAGTCACTTAACCCAGTTTGCCTCTGTTTCCTCATCTGTAAAGTGAGCTGGGGAAGGAAATGGCAAACTACTCCAGTATCTTTGCCAAGAAAACTTCAAATGGAGTCACAAAAAGTCAGATATGACTTAAATGACACAACAAAAGAAAAAATACACTTTGGGGCAAGTAGGTGGCTCAGTGGATAGAAAGCTAGGCCTAGAGTTGGGAGAACCTGGGTTCAAATCTGACCTCAAGCACTTCCTAGCTGGGTGACCTTGGGCAAGTCATTTAGCCCCCAATTGTCTAGCCCTTACCACTCTTTTGCCTTGTAATCAATACTTAGTATCAATTCTTATGAATAAAAAATCCATGCTACAAGGGCCAATGTTGATCATTCCTGAGCATTATCTATAATCAGAGACTAGATAGAGATGTAATGATACTATCTATGTTAGGTAAGGGTTTAAAGTAAAAAAAAAAAAGATTTCTTTCTGAGACCTAAGGACATATTAAAGAATGTCACAATGGCAGAGAACTGACCACAGATATAGAAGCAGAATTCACCAACTAGTGGTTATATTTCTCTCTCCAAAAAAAGTACAAATACCCAAAGGCCCTCTGGGATCATTCAATGCATGACAAAACAACCAGATGGGATTAGGGAATCAACAAGTCTTCTGACCTTGGCCCCAGCTCTGATTTCTTGTACATAGGACCTTGGATAAACCATCTGGTTATTCCAATAAAGCAGTGATAATGGCCTGCCATGATTCCCTAGGGTGCCATGTAGACTAACTAGTTAATGGGATTAAAGTCCTTTGAATAAGCAAAAGGTCTGGTAAAATCTCTGTGTAATCTCCCTAACACAGAGTGCAGAGAAAATTTTGATGATAAATATTTTATGAATGAGATCCAACCTCCTCAGTGTAATTGATTTTTGTCACCTTTAAGTCTTAGGCTAGAACCTGGGAGGCTCCAGGAAAGCTGCCATGAGCTTGGCTTGCTGAAGGTACAAGACCAGACAATGTATTTTTCTTCTTCTTCTTTTTTCCACAGGAAGGAAGTCACTTTATTTTTTTTCTCTTTAAACATTTTTTATTTGTCAATTTCAAACATTATTCCTTGGATACAAAAATCATTTTCTTTTCTTTCCTCCCCCTACCCCCCATAGCCAACGCGCAATTCCACTGGGTATCACATGTGTCCTTTATCCAAACCCATTTCCATGTTGTTGTTTGCACTAGGATGTTCATTTAGAGTCTCTCCTCAGTCATATCCCCTCAACCCATGTATTCAAGCAGTTGTTCTTCTTTGTGTTTCTGCTCCCACAGTGTTTCCTCTGGATGTGGATAGTATTTTTCTCCTAGATCCCTGCAGATTGTTTAGGATCATTGCATTGACACTAATGGAGAAGTCCATTAAGTTCGATTGTACCACAATGTATCAGTCTCTGTGTACAATGTATTTTGCTTCTAATCTGGATTTACTTTAGCAATGCCTGTCTCAGATTGAGTATGTTTGCTTGGGTCATCAATGGCTGTCTTTTATGCCCAATATTCCATATGAGCATGTAGGAATGTCACAGTAAAAAGTAAAACTACAGTAACTCCCCCTACTGGTGTGTGGGCTTTAGACCCCCAAATAATGTCATATTTGAAGGATCCCATTCCTTAAAGATTGATCTTAACCATCTGTTTCCATGGATTCCATTACACTGATGAGATGGTCCCACAACAAAAAAAAAGAAATTTAAAAATCTATGGTATCTATGTTGGCGATGACCAAAGGAACCTATGTTCTCCAAACATGTGGAGGATCAAAGCATTTCTATGATTTCTTAGTCAGTGCTAGAATATTTCCCCCTTGTTCTTTTCCCATTTGCATTACTGCTTCCTCCAGCCTCCCTCCCACCAGAAAAAAATTCCTATTTGTTTTGTACATAATTTGGATTTATCTGTGTGTGTCATTTCTCCCAAAAGAATGTAAGTTCTTTAAGGTCAGGGACTAGTTTAGATTTGGCTTTGAATTCTGTTATGGTGTAGGCATGTGATAAATGCTTGTTTAATTGAAAATAAGGTTTGTTTCACCCCAAGGTATATTCAAAGTGATGGGTTAGGACTGGTATTTGAAGGACCCTGAAGAAATAAAAGACAAGGAAGGGCTTATGGGAAGAGAATGATGGTGACTACAGAAAAAGAAGAGAAGAGATTGGAGAGGGCTTTTTAAAAACTCCTGTCTTGCCCCAGGAAAAAATGGTATTGAGGCTCACAGTGGTCAAGAAACAGACAGGCTGAGGGACAGACAGACAGACAGAGGCAGAAACACACACACACACAGAGAGAGAGAGAGAGAGAGAGAGAGAGAGAGAGAGAGAGAGAGAGAGAGAGAGAGAGAGAGATTGCATTTGTCTTCTCTACCCTTTGTGGAGGGAATAACAGGCAAAGAGAGGATAATGTAGGCAGGACTTCTAACTGAGAAGGGCAATAACTGACACTCTGGCCTGTGAAATAGTCTGGCAATTTATATGTAGTTGGTGTACACAGACCTTATCTTGGGTCCTTGTTGCCCCACTGATGAGGCCTTTCTTCTGGCACTGATAATGTTCCCTGTTTTGGTCAATCATTTTCAAATATGTCTGATTCTTCATGACCCCATTTGGAGTTTTTTTTTTGCCAAAGATAATGGAGTAGTTTGACATTCCTTCTCCACTTCATTTTACAGATGAAGAAACTGAGGCAAACAGGATTAAATGACTTGCCTGGAGTCAAGTAAAGTTCTAAGGCCAGATCTGAACTTGGGAAAACGTCTTCCTGACTTCCATCTAGTTGCCAAATGATTCCTTGTATAAAGTATAAAATCTTTACTGAACTTCAGGATGAGAACTTTGAACTGACATTGATTTTTGATTCATTAACAAGATGTGAAATTTCCTCTCAAGGTTAATTCTTTGAGATAAAATGCTCTTTTGAGGACACCCAGAGGATGATTGATGATTGCTAGTTAATACTCTGGACTATACCCTTGGGACTTGATACACCTTATATGTGCAAGGGAGTGTTATGCATTAGGTATCTCAACTTTGCAAGGTGGTGGTGACAATCAAAGAGAATGAAAAATAATCCATTAAAGTGTACCTGGGCTCTCAGTAGTGACACATGAGAATCTAGAATTCAAGAGTTTCAAATGTCAATTCAAAATCATTTGAATTCTTTCTTTTAAGAAATTTCTCTCTAGAAAGTGGATTAGGGAAAGGATACAGAGGAGGAGGGAATGTAGGTGATGTGAAAAATTCATTTTCAGAAACAGATTTGGACACCTTCATTCTTTAAAGGAGTATATTATATCATGACTAGATAACCTTCATAAGGCTATCAGGTAAGGTCCCAGGATAGCAGTTCCTTTTCTTGAAAGTTGTTTCTCTGTCTCCTTGTTGGTTTTTTCACTCCTGTATTCATTTTGTGGTGATATTTTTTTATTGAAAATTTTTATTTAATTAGTTAATTTAGAATATTTTTCCATGGTTACATGATTCATGTTCTTTCTCTCCCTTCCTCCCACCCCATTCCTGTAGCCAATGAGAAATTCCATTTTTTTACATGTATCACTGATCAAGTCCTATTTCCATATTATTGATATTTGCACTAGGATGATCATTTAGAGTCTATATCCCCAATCATATCCCCATCAAACCATGTGATCAAGCAGTTGTTTTTTGTAGCATACCAGGCATGTTAGCATCTGGGAAGTATGGTTGATATATTGATATTGTATCCTGTATATTCATTTACCAGACACATGGTCAGATCTCTTAATGGTCATTGTATGGAAAGGGACAGTCCAAAGGATGGGCAAATTCCTGGGCTGGGCCTTGACAGCCACACTGCCCTGGCTAGGAGTACATTCATTTGCAAAGCGCCAGTTGGATTAATCTCCACCTCTTTGATCCTGTCATTGTCAATTCAACCAATGTTAAGACCTATGCCATGTTATGTATTCATTGATCACCTCCCAATCTACATTCCTAAAACCTCCAATAAATACTGGGGAACAAACACAAATCTCTCTCTTCCCTTCTCTTCTCTTACACTCTCTTACTCTCCTGTATCTTCAAAGTGCTCTGTCCTATCTTTTCCTGCTGATCCTTGTGACAAGGAAATCACTTTTAAAAGACTGATATATATTAATTTAAGGTCGCCAAGGAATTCAGCTATGTAATTCCTAAATGAAAACTCAAGTCAGCCGTCAATCTTTTATGGAGTTTTAATTACAAACAGGAGGAAGAAAGGAATTAGAGATAGAGAGAGAGAGGGAGAGAGAAAGGGGAGAGAAGGGAATAGGGCTTAAATACCCCTTCTGTTTAGGCTGGGCCAAAAGGCCCAAGCCCTTAGATAGCTGGGGCAATGAAAGGAGATCAGTCCCTATTACTCACATGACCAAAAATGGAGAAACAGTCTCCGGGGCCCTCACCTTCAGCTTCCTTCAGCGCAAGCTTCTCAGAGCACACCGCAACCACTCCGACAAACTCCTCCACCCACCTCCCGTCTTCAGACCTCCCTATCCTTAAGGAAACCATCCAAGTTCCCTCCCCTCAGTTCTCACATCTACCAATCACCTGTCCATCAATTTCCCTGTGCCAATGGAGGCTCTAGCTTAACCCAGAACCGCCCAGAGATCTCTGGCTTTGCACATGTCTGTTGAAGGTCATATTTTCAAATAATTAAATCTTTGATCCTTTGCTACAGCCCTTTCTAAATCATGTTAACCTGAGTAGGGTAGAGATTGGAATAATTAAATTTTGATCTAGGCTGCAGCCCTTACTCAATCCTGTTAGGACTGAATAGGGTGGAGATTGATTCCAAGTATCTCCATTGTATCAATTCTAAAATCAATCATGACTCAAAGAAATTCCTGTTCTATGCTTAAGCATAGGTCAAAGTCCTTTCCATTGTTCAGCAAAAGGTTTCTGTCCTAAAGTAATCTTAAGAAGGGAGAAGGAACCTCCCATGCCAATGGGGTTCACATTCCAATAGTCAAGACCCACTATCAATAGGAAATTTTTCAAGTATGAAATTTCCCAATGGTGAAATTTCCAACATTTATAAGTCTAAGAAATTTTGAGGTTTACATCCTCGAGATGCTGTCACCCCCATGCTTCCTATTAATCCTCTGGCACTCTTGTTCATAGGAGACATTAAGGAGTTGTTACTCCCCACGTATTTTCTTATTCCTCATATTTCCCATTAATTCTCAGTGGGAAATATTACCGGAGTTCACGTCACTCCCCATTTGTTTTAACTTGCTAACTCTGAGTCTTTATTATTCACCTATTTCCTTAGTCTCCTCTCTTCTTCTCAGGTTATTACCCACAGGTAAAACTGTATAGGAACTGTAGGCTGCTGGTGCCCAATGCACTTCGCTATATTTTTTTTCTGTGTGTCTACTCCCACAGTTCTTTCTCGGGGTGTGGATAGTGTTCTTTCTTGTAGATCCCTCCAAGTTGTTCAGGATCACTGCATTGCTGATAGTAGAGAAGTCTATTACATTCAATTGTACCATAGTGTATCAGTCTCTGTGTACAATGTTTTCCTGGTTCTGCTCCTTTCATTCTGCATCATTTCCTGGAGGTTGTTCCAGTTCCCATGGAATTCTTCACAATAATATTCCATGTGACAATATTTTATTGGTTAGAAAGGATTCTCATGGTGACTTGGAGCTTCTGTGTTCTAGTCCCATCATCTTGGCTCCACCTATCCACTTTCCAGGACAGCAATTCCTTAAGAAGATGATCCTAAATCTGATTGTAAATGCAGTAACTGATTTCTACTTTCTAACCTCCTAGGAAAAGTCTAAAAGGGACAGGTTAATCCATAGGTTACCAGGCAAATGGCCAGTAGCCTTCTTTATGTCCTGTTAACTACTTAAAGTAACGAACTGTTGTGATATAATCCAAAATAAATCCAAGATTAAGGTAGCTCGGTGGTGTGATGAATAGACTGGTTTTATAACTAGGAAGAATTGATTTTGAATCTTGTTTTCAACAATGGCAAGTTGTATGACCCTGAGCAAGTGACTTACCCTGTTTTTATTTCCTCATCTATAAAATTAGGATGATAATAGTACCCACCTCACAGGACTATTTTTAGGATCAAATGAGATATAATGTATGCAAAATCTTAAAATACTATATAAATGCTAGCAGTTGTTATTAAGCATAAAAGTTATGAAACTTACTAATAGTGATTTTCAAATAATTTTAAAAATTCAAATAATAGTGATTTTCAAATCCCTGACATCAGTGCCTATTCCTTCTTTTTCTCCCCTGACCTAAGCTAGGGCTCAAAGCTGAGATGGTGAACCACACAGAACTCTCCAAAAAATAATTAAAATAAAATATTAAAGTTCTACTCCAATTCTCATAATTTGGAGGTTACCTAGAGTGGTTCAATAGGTAGAACACTTCTCTCTAGTCAGAGGACCTGGGTTCAAATGCTATCTTTGGTGATTACTCCCTGAGATTGCGTAGATCATTTTACCTCTGTGGACCTCCAGTTTTGTCCTCTGTAAAATAGGGGGGATTAGGGGAAGGAGGACTAGCTGACCTCTGAGGAGCCTTCCAGTTCTAGCTTGAAGATTTCTGAGCCTGAGTTCTTCAAGGCTTTGACAGTAGAGGAAAAACTCTGACATGTTCTATGGATCTAGAGTCAGAAAGATTTCACAGGGACTCTAATGATGGATGGGCATTTGTTGCCCAAGAACCAGCCCTGGTAAGTCTAAACAGGGTTGGTACCAGGAAGCTGACTCCTAAGGGTTGAATTTTGGGGGCCATAATAACTCACAAAGATCCATATAATAATCATTTATTAAGCTCCTACTATGTTCCAGGCACTGTGCCAAGGAGGTTCTAAAAGAGGCAAAAGATAGTTCCTGCCCTCAAGGAACTTAAATTTAAAAAGGCATGGAGTGATTATAGCCTGAATAAGTGGATGAATTATCGATATCAGTGAAATCATGTATCCTTAAATATAATAATAATAATAATCTTTTGAATGTTTAATTGGCATGACCCCCCTTTTTTTAAACTCTTACCTCCCATTTTGAAATCAATGCTATGTATTGGCTCCAAGGTAGAAGAGTGGTAAGGGCTAGGCAATGGGGGTCAAGTGACTTGCCCAAGGTCACACAGCTAGGAAGTGTCCAAGGCCAGATTTGAACCTAGGACCTCCCATATCTAGGCCTGACTCTCAATCCACTGAGCTACCCAACTGCCCCCAATATCCCCATTTTTTAAAGAGTTTTTAAGAGTTCAGATTTATTTAATGTACATTCTGAAGGGTCTTTATGACACTTCTGAGCTTCCATCTCTTTCTTCTTTTTTTAAGTTTACTTAATTAATTAATTTTGAATATTTTCCCATAGTTCCATGAGTCATGTTCTTTCTCTCCCCTCCTCCCACCCCCTGTCCCATAGCCAACGCACAATTCTACTGGGTTTTACATGTGTCATTGATCAAGACCTATTTCCATATTATTAGTTAAATATCCCCATTTTATAGATATGGAAACCAATGGAAAAGGAATACACATCTGTGTCATACCTACTATGTGTCAGGCACTGTACTAAGCAATTAAAAATATATTATCTCATTTTTTCCTCGAAACAACCCTGGAAGGTAGGTGTTATTCTTATCCCCATTTTATAGTTGAGGAGACTGTGATAAATAGAAATTAAAGGATTTTCCCAAGATTGTACAACTAGAATGTATGTGAGACCAAATTTGAACTCAGCTGTACCTGACTCCCAGCCTAGCATTCTAGCTGTTGTGCTGTACAGTGTTACATACAATTGGTTAGTAATAAACTCAAAACCAAGAATCATTTCATTCTTAGGTCAGTGTTCCTTCTAGGGATGCCAGCCTGCTTCTGGCTCCATTGTTCTATTGACGTGGGCCATACAGCTGAACAGGGAGGTTCCTGGAAAACAGCTACATAAGCAGACTGTGGCTTGGTCTGAAATTAATCTGAGAGAGATGGAAATAACCCTACCTTGTTTGTCTGCAAATACTGCCCCTCTCAGTCTTCACCTACAAATTGTTTCCAATGAGGTGCTTTTGAGTCAATACTAGTGTGTTGGCTTGCAGAGGATGCAGCTCTTGAGGATGAGCTCGCATTTCCAGCTGCTTTGGTGTGCCTTACAGTAGCTACAGCCATTTGAGCAGCAACTCCCTTCTCTTCTTTCCTCGGCTAATTCAAGGGAAAGCTTTTCATGTCTCTTGGCCTGGGCCCCAGCCACCCAAGCAAACTAAGTCAGAGAGACTTCTGGCCTCTAGTGGGGAGTAGGAGAGAATGACTGGCTTCCTACCTGGTGGGGATTCTGCTCAAGTATGGATAGCTTAGTCAGCATGCCCCATAGCGAGGGCCAAAGCCATTGGTTGGATCTCTGTGTATGCCATTTAGTTTTTTTCTGTGCCATGGCCAGAGACTATATACTGCTAGACAATCGGCTCACTCATTCAAGGAAGGGCAAATGAATCAGAGCCAATCCATTCTTACTATCAGGGGGAAACCCCTGCAAGGTGCATGCTTTAATGTTGAGATGATTCACAAAACAGTCCATAGATTGAGCCCAAACACTGCCCACCAAAAAGTGATACTATCTTCTTGCCTAATTCTTGCTGGACTTTTTCTCTTTGGTGCCTTTAGATAGAAAAGTACCTTAATGGGGATAGCTAAGTGGCTCAGTGGGTTGTGAGTAAGGCCTAGAGATGGGAGGTCTCATGGGAGGTGGAGCCAAGATGGCAGCTTAGTAGCAGTGAAAGCCTAAATCTCTCTGACAATCCTTCCAAACCAATCTTTAAAAACCACCTCAAAGGGGCAGCTAGGTAGCTCAGTGGATTGAGAGCCAGGCCTAGAGATGGGAGGTCCTGGGTTCAAATCTGACCTCAGACACTTCCCAGCTGTGTGACCCTGGGCAAGTCACTTGACCCCCATTGCCTAGCCCTTACCCCTCTTCTGCCTTGGAGTCAAAGACTGAAGGTAAGGGTTTAAAAAAAAAACAAAACACCTAAAAATAATAGGACTCACAAACTGCTTGATCACATGAGTTGATGGGGATATGACTTGGGATGTAGACTCTAAGCAACCACCTTAATTGCAAATATCAATAATATGAAAATAGGTCTTGATCAATGACACATGTAAAACCCAGTGGAATCAAGCATTGGATACAGGAGGGGGGAAGGAAGGAGGGTGGGAGGAAGGGAGGGAAAGAACATGAATCATATAACCATGGAAAAATTTTCTTAATTAATCAATAAATAAAATTTTTAAAAAAGAATGAAAAATGCAAATGGCAAACAAACAACAACAACAAAAAAAACCAACAGGACTCAAAACTGAGATGGAAAGTCCCAGGTTCAAATCTGGCCTCAGATACTTCCTAGCTAGTGTGACCCTGGGAAAATCACTTAACCCCCATTACCTAGCCCTTACTGCTCTTTTGTCATGGAACCAATATACAGTATTGATCCTAAGGCAAAAGGTAAGGTTGAAAAAAAGTTCCTTAACTGAGAAGTTCCATGGAAGGTCATTGATTGGGTTTCCATTTAAGGTAAATCTTTTGGCTTTCTTTTGAAATAGATCACAAAACTTACTTATACTGTGAGGGTTAATAGGATTCAGGCATTTGATCCTTGTTCTGTTCTAGGCCAAAAAATCCTCAGCACCTTATCTACCCTTATCCTTGAACCATACCATATGCAATCAATTTCCAGATATGGTGATTCTATATTCATGATATCTTGCTTCTGTCTATTTCTCTCCCTAAACAGAACTGAATTTCTACCCTTTGGTTAGCTCTCACTTGAATTATTTCAAGAACCTCCTCACTTGTCTCTCTGCTTCCAGCCTCTCCTCTCTTCAACCCATCTTCTGCACAGTTACAAAATGATATTCCTACAAACCAGACCTGACCATGTCACCTCTTACCCTGACTCAAAAACCTTTGTTGATTCCCTGTTGTTTTTAGAATAAAAAAACAAAATCCTCAGCCTGGCACTTCAAACTCTATAATCTGTATCCCACCTACTGATTCGGTCATTTCAGCCATGTCTGACTCTCTGTGTCCCCATTTGGAATTTTTCTTGGCAAAGATATTAGAGTGGCTTGCCATTTCCTCCTCCAGCTCATTTTTTTTAAACCCTTGCCTTCTGTCTTAGAATTAATATTGTGTATTGGTTTCTAAGCAGAAGAACAGTAAGAACTAGTGTGAAAGGGAATTCTTTATTCTCTTTGTCTATTTTTAGTTAACACTTGGTTAACACTAACTTAAGTACCCCTACTTAGTACCTCACCAGACTGTGAAGTGTGAATCAGATTTTCTTTTAGTACCCCTACTTGGTGTCTCACTAGACACTAAGTAAGAGTGTTTGCAAGTCATTTGCTAAAGTGGGTAACAATTCAATCAGTCAGGAAATTGTGAATCCTTTTGATAAGAGTTTACATCTCCAGAGGATGAGAAGTGGATGGGCAGTGCTAGATAATTTGAAAGCTGTGATTGGCCTCTGTGAAGAGGGGAAGGGACAAGAAATCACTATAAAAGCCCTGAATTTCTGGGGCTAGAGGTCAACTTCAGCTTGAACTGCATCTTGAAGGGAACTTGGGTAACTGAATAGTTGGCTTTCCTTTCCTGACTTCTGAGGAGAGATTAATTCTGGTCAAGGGTTAACAAGTTGTGCCAAGCTGAATGGAGCATTGGAACAATATTTAGTGTGATAGGTTAAATATCTTTTCTATCCTCTTTTTGTATTTCTCAACTTTCATTCTCTCCACATATTTTGTAAATAAGAACTATTAAAATTCATTTTGACTTGAGCTAGTAGTAGTAGTCTCTCAGTAACCGAGGATGACGATTGTGTTTGTGTGTTTTCATCTTTGGTGTATAGATGAGTGTGCACAAAGACACTTGTGCGTGAAGGAGATTTAATTGGAAAAAATGTGCACAGAGACAGTCCCACTCTCTCGGCGTTGGAAGCCTGGGTCCAGTGGCATGATAAGTCATTACACCTGGAGACTTCCTCAGCTGCATTGGATGGCCGTGTTGTCTTTTGTGCTCCAACACGCCCTAAGCACTCCACAGTGCTTTGCTGTGTCGCCCTCTCAGCCGTTGAACCTTCTAATTGGTTTCTTCCGCCTGTTCTGCCAAAGCAGTCTTCACATGCTGGGTGAGCAAAGCCCTGGTTCACCAGGGGTCGACGACCCGATGGCTACTCTCACAAGGTTTAGCCAGCCTGTCGAAGCCGTTGCCCGGGGTGTGGCCGCTGCCGCATGCTAACAGCTACTGGGAGCCACGAGTGAGAGCTGGGTGTCAGGTGGGGGTCAGAGGCTGGAGAGCTGCCCTAGAAGGGCACGACAAGCCCTCCATACCATACCATTTTGACTTGAGCTATAATATTCTAAATCGGCAACCACCATATTATTTATAATTTTCATATATTTTAGTCAAACCCTTAATTTTAATTCCTTACACTAGGCAATGTGGGTTGAGTGACTTGCCCAAGGTCATGCAGCTAGGAAGTATCTGAGGCTAGATTTTAACTTAGGACCTTCTGTTTCTAGGCCTAGTTCTCAATGCTCTGAGCCACCTAACTTCTCCTTCCAGCTTTTTTACAGATATAGAAATTGAGGTAAATAGGGTTGTGACTTGAAGTGTCTGAAGCTGAGGAAGATGAATCATTCTGACCTAAGGCTCAGAATTCTATCCACTGTGCCACCTAGATGCCCTCTCATCTACTGTTACCATGTTATTTTTCTATTACTCTTCTACATGCACTGCCTATTCCAGCCAAAACCTACTTCTATACAATAATTCATCTCCCACTGAAATACTTTTGATGCTCTGTTTCTGGAAAGGACTCATTTTTTACTTTTGCCTCAGAAAATCCCTAGCTTGCTTTAAAGCACACACAATATAGCCTATGTGAGGCATTCTCTAATTCCTCTTCACCCCTTCTCCTGCAATTATTAGTATTCTATTCTTTTTGAAAATTACTGTTTCTTATGTATATTTTACATTTACTTCTGTAATAGGGAAGGTTTGGGGAAGGTTAATATATAAAAAGAGGGTTTATTTAACTAAACAGGGATAAGGGATTTGGAAGGGGTTTAGGAGATTGCTTACTACTATTAACCCACCCAGGTATTAATGTTTAGATTTTCTAAATAAACCTTAACTCAACTAACTAAACTAGTAGAAGATACAAGGAGTTAGTAATGTCCACAGGACCAGATTCTTACAAACTCCAGAGTCCCTGGTTGGGTCAAAACAGCAGGATCAAGATGTAGGGTCCTCACAAGGTCGAGAAAGGGAGGAAGTTCACACTCATTCACACCTGCCCACCAGAGTGAAGGGGAACACTCATTCAACCTTAAGAGATAATCCACATCCTTGGCAGCTCCTAAATTGGTTTCTTCAGGGAGACCCTTTGGCACACAGCCTCTCAGTCAGCCACCCAGCTTGAGAGAGATTCCCAACTGTCTTAGAATGCTGACCCAGACAACTCTGTGGAATCCTGGTTTTGCAACATCCCAGGCTGTCAACCTGCCTTGCTATGCCCTGCTAGAAATCCTTTCCTACACTCCCTTGGGGACATGTCATATCCCCACAAAAGAGTAGAAGTTACTTAAGGGCAGAGACTCAGTTTTGTCTCTATACCTTCCTCTGCCTGGAAAACAGAAAAGAAATGCCTTTAGAATAGTATTGAATAGTGGTCCTTCCTTTGTCTCCATGCCAAGTAAACAAGAACCTTGTATTCATGTTATTCTAAAAAGAAGAGAAAGAAAACCATGGGGAAAAGCCACTACAAGCATGATGTCACAATGTGGTTTTTTTTCCCCCCTGTAACACTAAGCAAATTCTCCAAGGCATTTTAGGAAGAAAGTTAAACTTTGAGCTGCTACTCTAGCATTGGCCACATTTTGAGGACCCTTCTTTGACTGGGGATCTGTTCATTTTGCAATTTAGTGAAAAATATTCTTCTTGCATATTTTTGTTGATATCAATGAGTGTAGATGTGATGAGTTGTGGTTTGGGGATTTCAGTTTTTAGAAAGGATCCAGTTGTGGCAAAAGTGTAATTGAATGGACTTTAATCATAGAATTCAGCTAATGTTTTTCCATGATGACCCTTAACACTCAAGACCAACCAGGGCAGACCAGAAGATCTACCATAAAAGCTATGGCCTCACACAGTACAACAAAGGCCTCCTCAAACAGCCTTTATTCATTGCCCACCTGTCTGTAGCTTTGAAGCAAACCAAAGGCTCCGCTGGGCAGAAAGTAAGGTTAGATAAACAGAATTGAACTGGTCTTGTTGGAGCTTACCATTTAAAATAGTTAACAATCTGTATAAATAGGAGGAAACATAGATAGACACATATACAACAGTCTAGACCTTGGAAAACGAGTAAAGGTTACTTGCAGTATTCTTCTTTGGTCTTCTGTCCAGCTGCCAGCAGCCAGTAAAAATTGTTTTTTCTCCACAAAAGCTGGTATCTTACAAAGGGCCAGAAACCTTGTAGAAAAATGGGAATCTCCACTATCTCCAAAAGCTTCCCCCAGGAGACTGTTCTTTTTTTCAGTTGGGACCTTAGGATCTTGACCCAGGCTCCCATGTGATTCCATCACATGTCCCTGTCAATCAAATGCAGATCATTTTGCAAAATGCTTTTGCAATCTTCCTTTGCTTACTACAGTATCAAGTATTGAAGGTGGTTGAGTCTCTGAAGAAGAGAGGGGAAAGTATGAGTAGCACACTGAGATAGATGGATATGTGAAAGAAAAGGAGAATCAAAGTGAGAGTTCTCCCCTTCTCTATTAAGATTTCATTGTTTTTGTTTTAAACTTTTACCTTCTGTCCTAGAATCAGTACTATGCACTAGTTCTAAAGAAGAAGAGTGGTAAGGGGTAGGCAATTAGTTAAGTGATTTGCCCAGGGTTACACAGCTAGAAAGTATGTAAGGTCAAATTTGAACCCAGGACTTCCCATGTCTAGGTTTGGCTGTCTAACCACTGTGACACCTAGCTGCCCCTACGTTTTTAAATTTTATTGATGTTTCACATCTCAATCTCTTCTAGATGGTAGAGTCCCTCCTATGTTCCACCAAGGGAAACTTTTCTAATGACCAAAAAAAAAAAAGACAGTTAATCAAAGCCAGTTGATTCACCTCACTGACCAGCTCTGCAACATTTCAAGTTACCCCACCTCTCTACCAAAAGGAGGGAAGTGTATTTCTTTTCTCTCTTTTAGAGGCCAACGTTCATCATTCCAATTATATAAGATGGGCTTTGTTTTGTTGTTCTTTTAACTTATATTATTGTAATAACTGTTTTCTGGTTCTACTTCCTTCACTGAGCTTCCCATATTTCTTAGAATTTTTCTTACTTGTCATTTCTTGTGGGAGAATAAGGACAGCTAAGTGGCACAATGGATTTGACTCCCACTTAAAGTTAAATCCTGCTTCATACTAGCTGTATGACCCTTGGACAAGTTATTTAACCCCATTGGCCTCAGTTCCTCATCTGTAAAATGAGCTGGAGAAGGAAATGGCAAACCATTCCAGGATCTTTGCCAAGAAAAACCCCAAATAAGGTCACAGAGTCAGACATGACTCAACAACAACAACAACAAATTGGTAGAATGATAATATTGCATTGCATTTATAGGTCACAATTTGTTTGGTCATTCTCCAATAGATGAACCTCTACTTTGTTTCCAGTTCTTAGCTAATACAAAAAGTGCTGCTGTGAATATTTTGGTATATTCCAAAACTTTCTTTTCTTTTCTTTTTTTCTTTGTTCTCCTTAGGTCAAAAGAAGGGTATTTGTCCTTGGAATGAGATTTCTGCATCAAAGGGTATCAAAAACTTTATGTTTTTCTTAAGTAATTGTTTTCAAGAATGGTTGTACCAATCTGCAACTCTACCAGCAAGGTATTCTGGGTACTAGAAGCAATTGTGCTTCTATTTTTGTAGCCTGCAAATGTTGATTTATTTCTGTCTTTGATATTTTTGTCCATTTGTTGTGTGAGGTGAAATCTCAGAATGTTTTTAATTTTTATTTCTCAGGGATTTGGAGTGTGGGGGACCAAGGGGTTAAATCCCCCTGAGCTCTCCCTCCTCTATCCTGTAAGTTCACAAAGAGGACACAGGTGCAGAGAAAAGAGCAGAGTAACCTTGGGAAAGATGTGGAAAGCAGAGAGAAATCTCTTCCCTGGCTCCAGAGGCCAGCTCTAGTCAAAACTATGTTTGTTGACCATTTGCTTTCCTTAATGGTAGAGAGTAGATAAATATAAATAAAGATAAAGATAAAAATAAAACCTTGGTAGAGAGTAGATAAATATGCACATTGCTTCTGGCTGAGAGGCTGGAACCACAGAAGCCTGATAGAGGAACAAGGTGGAATAAAGCTAGACTGTTATAAATCTGCCAGTGTGAGAGTCTCTCCTTCCATTGAGCTATCCTACCCTTCAGTCCTAATTCTGGGATCCCCTAGATTAAGACATTAGAGCATATCCTATGTGGTCATTGATAATCTTCAAATCTCGTTTTGAAAATTATTTCTACTTTTTGACCATTTGTCTATTGGAGAATAGGTCTTGGTCTTAAATAATTTTGTTAATTCCCTATACATCCTGGATATTACCAACAAGCCTTATAGTTAACTTAAAGTAGATTGTGGTTTCCCATCTTCTCCTGGAAATCCTAAATCTGACTAATACCAAAGAAATTCAGAAGACTTTAATTACATTTCCTTAGAACCTGCCTAGAGTCTATCTCAGTGTTTCTTAGGGTTCCTCAACCTGTGATAACCAGAGTCTTACAAGAGTGAACAAACATATTCTGAAAAACAAAAAAGGTTCCTTTTCTTTCTTCTTGTTTTTCCTTTTGGAGACTGGATATCCCTATGGTGCCCAGTAGGCATCCACAGGCTTAATTCCACTGATGATCAGCACAGAGTTTTTGACTTGTTCTATTTCTGACTGGGGCCAGTTTCTCCTTCTTTAGGCAGCCTGGTACCTCCCTGCCACCCTTGGGAGCTCACTATATAAATGCCAGACATGCTTTTCACACTGCATCATGGACTGCCACACCCAGCAAGAAAAAGGTTCTGAAGGTCTCTTCAAGGGTACAGTGATCACTGACTTTTGGACACAATTATCATCATTTGGTCTTTGTATCCCTAACGTGTAGCCCGTGCCTAGCACATAGCGGGAACTTAATAAATGCATGTTGACTCATGATCCAGTTCTTTTGTGTACTCTGTGACTAAGACCTCAAGAATCTTGTAGCTCTGTCCAATGTACAATGTTCCCAGAAACACACGATACAGACTTATGAAAAGCCACGCAAGCAACTAGATTTCTGTCACAAAATTAAGTAGCCTTCTTGCTCTTTTTTCTTCCAACCCAGTCAGTTCTATAGCTATTATGTAGAAGCATGAGTTTAGGAACACTGATCTCAAAGCTTGGACTATTCCTTTTTATCATATATATTGCCTACAGGTAACCTCAGAGTAGAGAAGATGTTGATGTTTTTATTAGCACTCCTGACACCATCTACTCCCTTCCTGCTTTCACAGAACAGCTTCCTGTCCTCTGAGTATGGTCATTACCAGGGACAGGCTCTTTAAAACAATTGCCCTATCCACCTATAGATAGCCCACTGTAGATATGATTCTGTAATATAATAAACTACCTTATAACGGGCTTCTGCTCTGTTTAAAACAAGGTAAAATAATCTGCCTGTTAGGGTTGCAGTTTTATTTTGAGGTGAGCTAACTAAACATTTCTAATTCCCAATTCCCTGTTCCTCACCAAAGAGAAGTACTAAGTGCCTAAAACACAATGAACCAGAATAGAGATCCAGTGAAAACCTGCCCCTGCCCCATTATTTCACAGAAACAAAAGCAGAAGGAAGAGCGCCTAATATGAGAAGATGCTAGCTCCTAGGCAGGAGTCCTCATGATACCAGAATAGACCCTTCTCCCCCTTCTCAATCCTAAGGGAAGGCAGCTTCGTTCCTATTATGGAGATTTCTAGGCCAAACCAGCTGCTAGCAGAAGTCCTGAAAGCCTAGAGAGCCTTCCTGGTGATGGGCTCCATCTCATCCCCGAGTTACAACGCTTTTCCTGCAAATTAGAAACATCATGGCTGCCTCTGCAAAAGGGCAGAGCTGTCATGTCCAGAGTTGATTTCCATGCAGATCGTGTCTCCTGCATTCGGGTAGGGATTCAGAGAGTCCAGGTTGTCATGGTAACACAGAAAGAGCCAGAAATACAAATAGGGCTGTCTGCAGTCTCCCCAGCTCTTATTCTTGGTTGGCCAGGGACAAAGCAGAATTTTTGCCCTTGTATAGGTGAACTTGAATCGTCACTAAACTATATCTGAAACACAAGTATCTCGGAGTCTCACCCCACCTCTAGTCTTTATTTTCCTTTTGGGAAAGTGAGGCAGAATAGCTCTCTTACCCCTCTACTCCCTTTAGAAGAACTGGTTAAGAGAACAAAGAGAAATGATTGACTGATGAGAAAAAAGGCAGATTTCTAGACAATCACAGGCTACTCTACAAACAGTTTAGAGAAATATCTCTGTGGGCTCACACATTTATGGGCTGGAAGGAACCTTAAAGACCATCTAGGGCAGTGTCTTTATTCAAAAGTGGAAGTGATTTTTCCAAGGTCACCCAGTTAGGATATAGCAATCAGGATTCAAATTCAGGTCTTCCGACTGCCAGTTCACTACCCTTTCCACTCTACTAGGGTATCATAAAAGAGAAATGAACTGAGAGTCAGTTTCTTCATCTGTCAAATCAAGGGGTTGGATTCAATGACCTTAAGTGGCCCTTTTAATTTAATTATAGAAATATATTTATATTTAATGATAGAAATATATCTATATTTAATTCTAGAAATATGTGGTTTATTATATATTATACAAAATATATCATTTAATTCTATGAATAATTCTATAAAGACATTAATTTAAAGATTCTTATTCTAAAAGTCTAGTCTTATCCATATGGTGGGTTCATTGGAACCTATGGTGGTCTACATTTTGAGCACCTTTGTAGTCCTCTGAAGGAAAAACCACCTGATTTTCCTACAAAGGTAGGCAAGGCTCATTTTCCTGCACTGTCTTCTAGGCATAATGACAAGCCAGGCCTGGCAAATGTCTCCTCATTCCTACCTCCACCCCCAGATATACTGGAATACTCCACTCTTCCCTTTCTATCTCATCCTTCTACCAGATTCTTCCCATCCTCGCTGTCCCCCGATGCTGCAAGGAGGTTGTTAGCTTTTCTCTCAAAAGGAACAAAGAGTTCATTTTCAAATCCTTCTTTTAGAAACCTTGACTCCTGTCCATATAATGAGGCCTCTTGGATTGGCTGTTACCAAGCCAACCAGCCACCTAATGGAGCCTGCATGATGTCAGCACTGAACTCCGGTGCCCTCGTGAATCAGCCCTGACTTGCCAGCTGGGGACCAGCCTCACTGACCTCTGGGTGGTTCTGAAAGCTTAATGGTTTCTAATTACAGTCTCCTTTGCTTTGACAGAGCCTGTCTAAATCCTCATAAGCTGCCTTACAGCACTCCTTATACATCCCTCAGGCTGCCTCGCTCATTGTGGACTGTTTAGGAAACACTGACTGAGTGCCCAGAACTGTACCGTGGATAGGCAGAGAACTCCTCAAGCTTCCATGGAACAGAGATCATGCAAGGGCTTAGATGTCAGCCCTGACCAGGTGACTGGCACTGTAGAGAGGCCATTCCTATCGTGTAACCAGCTAGATAGAGGATGTGATTGATGCAGCAGCCTGATTTCATCATGCTACAGATTTTCTGGGTTTTTTTGGCACAGTGATAGAAATTATTTATTTCCATTAGATGAAGTGGTTAAAGGATGCTAACAATTTCCATTTCTTTTTGTGCTATCTGGATAGTCCCTTGCAATTTTTTATTTTTTATTCATAGAATTTATTTCCAGGTTGTCTCAGCCTCTGCTTTCTTCCCCACACTATGAAGGCATCATCTGGCAAATGGCTATGTATATAAAGATCATGTCTTTTGTATTTCTGTTTTTCAGTTCATTCTCTGGAGGTGGACATTCACGAGTTATTCTTCAGATATTAAATCCATACCTGTCTATAATGTTGGTTATACTCGTTTCACTCTTCATTATCTCATGCAGTTCTTTCCAAGTTAAAAAAAAATTAATCTGCTCATTGTTTGTTACAGCACAGAAGTGTTCCATCATAATCATATGCCACAATTTGTTTAGCAATTCCCGAATTGATGGGCATCTCCTCAATTTCTAGCTCTTTGTCACAACAAAGAGAGCTGCTACAAATATTTTAGAACATATAGGTTCTTTTCTGTAAAGATGTGATTAACTCTCCCCTATTTATTCTTTAGATTTTAGCCACCAGGAATGTATACACACTCACTTAATCCTTAAGTGGTTGGGGGGGGGGGTCCATGACCCATGTGGGCTAGGGAGTGACAAATCAAAAACAACTGAATGCCCCCTGGACAGTCCAAAGCAAAGTTAAAGCTGTCATTGGTCCACATAAAAGTAGGGAAAAAAAGCACAGGAAGTGACACAAAGAACTGTCTTTAAAAATGTTCTTAACTTCCTGTGACCAGCTTTTATCCCCTTTGAACTTGGCCTTGGAGGCTTGGCTTGAGACCTCAGACTGCTTCCCTTTGGACTACCATGTGGGTGAATGAAAAGGTTGACTCCTTTTCCTAGCTTTTCTGGAGACACTAGCCTCCAGAGAGGCCCCTTGTTTTGGAGTTGGCCTCATGACTAGAACCCTTATTTAATTTACCTCTGGGCCCCCTTGCTGCTCTGCCTGATTCAGACCAGACTGGAGTAATTCTCTCTCTCTCTCTCTCTCTCTCTCTCTCTCTCTCTCTCTCTCTCTCTCTCTCTCTCTCTCTCTCTCTCTCTCTCTCGTTTTCCTTACTCTTTCTATTTTGTAAATAAACTACCATAAAAGTAATTCTGACTTGAGTAATTAATTTCGGTAACCACACTCATATATTCAGTCCAACCATAATTTTAACCTTTACATTTCCCTTTTCCTTGATCTTGGGAAATAGACCCAGCAATGGTATCACTAGGTCTAGGGATATGCACAGTTTTGGAGCTCTCTGGGCTTAATTCCAAATTGCTCTCCAATATGGTTGGATCAGATATTAGTTCCACCAGTATTGTAATAGTGTCCCTACTTTTCTATATCCCCTCCAACATTTGTCATTTTAGCCAGTCTAATGGGTGTGTGATTTTTAAAAGTAATTTTTTTAAATGAATAACAGTCTATTTTGTCTCCCCCACATCTACAACTCTCAAAATAAATAAATAACAAAACCCTTGTGACAAATAGGCATAACCTAAGCAGTCAATAATGACTGCCCTAGAATCTATAAGACTCCTCTGCCTGAGTTCAAATCCAGCTGTGTGACCTTCAGCAAGTCACTTAGTCCTGTTTGCCTCAGTTTCCTCATTTGGAAAATGAGTTGGAAAAAAAAAAGTGTTGAAGAAGGAAATCTATCCTACTCTTCTCATTTTTCAGTTAAGGAACCTGAGGGACAGAGAGTTCAAGAGACTTATTTTAGGTTCCACAGGTACTAAGGGTAGAGCTGGGTTTCAAATCCCAGACAGAGGACTATTAAATCATAGAGTTAGAGATGAAAGAGAAGGTTAGAGGTGATCAGATCCAATAAACTTATTTCACAGATGAGGAAATCTAGGCTGAGAGAGGTCCTTTGACTCCTAAACCCAGAGTTCTTTCCACTATACCAACTGTAAAAACTGATTTAAACTCTGGTCCTTAATTTTCATAGAGTTTATTAATATTTACTTGAACAGAAGAAGACAGACAGATAGAGAAAAGCCTAAATTTATCTTGCCATGTGGCCAGTCTCCCAAAGGACCCCTTGGGTACCTTCCTTTGGCCACATGTCTGAAAGAATAGAGAGACCCCACTTCCTGGATTCCCCCTCCTTTATTTCTTCCTTTTACACCCAGATCAATTTCCCAATCATTTCCAGGTCAATTTCCTAGGTCACTGTCCAGTGGCCCACCCTCAGTGTCATGAGGTAGATGTAGGCAGGACCCCATGCGTGATCCTGGGAGAGGGCTCCCCTCACATGCCACATATCTGTGAAAAGATACCTTCATGTTGCCTGCCTCATCTCCAACATTTCTCACTGATGCTCTCTGACTTGTAATATGTAGACTTGCCTGGAGCCACAGATATGTATATATATATTTGTAGACAGAGGGGAACTCTGATCTCAAGTGAGAGGCAAAGAAATAGTTCTTCTGGGAGGTGTTCCTCAGAGTTTTACAAGTTTTTCTACTTCCTTCCTTAGGGTTAGATTGGTGTCAAGTGTTTTGATCCCAACAGAGTCCCCTGGGCTGACAGGTTCAAAGGGTAACATTTCCCATCATCCATGAAGATGACATAATGAACAAGATGAAAAGCCCTCATATTGTGGAGAGGTCACTGACTCTGAAATTGAAAAGAGATGGAAGATCCCACTAAAATATAGGGAACAACTTTTATCCTTTCACTGGGTATCAATTATATTTGAGGGCTGGGAAAGTTCAGGTCCATGTTTGTGTATTCTTTGTCTGTCCTTTTCACCTTCAAACTTCAGCGACCAGAAAATACTGAGATTTTCTAACCTGGAACTCAAGCCTAAAATTTGAATTGAGTGGAGAAGACCAATTCCACCCTCCTTGAGTGATGTTCTTTCCATTAATGAAGAGAATCTCTTTCCATAAAGGAAAAGACTATATACTTGGCAATGCCAAGCTTGAGTGTCTGGTTATAATTTCCAAACAACTTTCTGAAAGACTTCCCAACTAATATTTAGATCCACAAAAGCCATGGAAACCAGGTATTTGGGATATCTTTTCCATACCAGTTTTTAGTTCTCTAAAGCTCTCCTGTCAATAAACAGGGTCTTCTTTGTTGTCCTGAAACCCCAATCCAATTTGTTAATCAGGATTATAGAACCTCAGGGTTGCAAGGGACCCCAGAGGTCATCTAGGCCAACCTCTATAAAATAGAAGAGGAATCCTCTCTACAACCTCTTCAATAAGTTTTCCCCAGCCATTGTTTGAATATATCCAGGAAGGGAGAGCCCACTAGCTCCTAAAGCAGCCTCTTTCAGGTTTTCTGTTGTCATTGTCCAGTTGTCTCAGTTGTATCCAATGCTCTAGAGTTGTCTTAGCAAACATACTACAATGATTTGCCATTTCCTTCTCCAACTCATTTTACAGATGAGGAAACTGAGGCAAAGGGGAGTTAAGTGATTTGCTCAGCTAATCACACAACTAGTGTCCAAGACCAGATTTGAATGTGGGAAGATCAGTCTTCCTGACTTTAAGTCCAGCATTCTGTTCACTATACCACCAAGCTGTCCACCCTTTCAATCTGGGAAGCTCTAATTTTTAGAAACATATCTTACAAGATAGCCTCAATAGACAGATGGAGAGATTCAGGTCTATTTTGACTCTATCAGCTTCTGCCCTTTCATCTCTTTCTTCTACGATGACTTACTTTTCTTCCTTCCCCACCCAAATATATTATGCTTATTCCCACATCAAATAAAAGAACATTTCTTGAGCACCTACTGTGTGCAAAGTCTTGTTCTAGAAAAAAAGGGAACACAAAGAAATCTAGGATATTATGAAAAACCAGATAACATGAGGAGTGGGGCTAACCTAGGAGCAATGAGAGGAAATAACAGGGAGACAACAATTTTCTTTCAAATGCAGAACTTTCTAACAATTAGAGCTACCCTCTAATGAGCATGTACCCTCCACCAAAAAAATAAAATAAAATATAAAGATAGGTGGTGCAGTAGGCTTAGAAACAGGAAGACTGGATTTCAAGTCCAACAGCAGACATGTGCAGTTATGTGATATTGAACAAATTAGACAAATTACTTAATCCTATTTGCCTCGATTTCCTTATCTGTAAATGAGCTGAAGAAGGAAATGGCAAACCACCCCCCCCCCCCCCCCGTATCTCTGCTATGAAAATCCCAAATGAAGAAGTTGGAAAGAACTGAACAATGACTTTTTGTTGGGGCAAGGAATTGGAAATTGAAAGGATGCCCATTGATCTTGGTATCTGTTCCAAGGAAGCATTCCATTGATTTCTTGAATGGAAGGAATGGGATAGTGACTTTTTAAATCACCTATTTTGGATCATTCATCTCACACTGTTTTTTTACATACTATAATTTTCTTCTTCAAAATTCCTATAAACGTTATCTAGAATCATATCGGAGCAGAAAGTCATATTGGAGGGTATAGGGTAACTTCTCCATTTTGGAAATCTTCCTTTAAGCCAGAAATGGTTTGGGCATTAGATTAATTGGAAATTACTTTGTTTCTGGCAGACTTGTTCCTAAAATGCAGAGCATATTATTAATATTTTTTCTTCTATATGCTGAACTCTATCCATGAATTTCCACACATACACCCTTAAAAATATCTGCCATAGAAGGTCATGCCCTTAGCCAGACCTTAGCTCCTCAAACTCCCTGGGAGCCTGAAATTAGAGAGGTTTTCTGCAGTGGTGGATCCTATTTGGAATCAGAGGGTTGTAGTAAATAATCCTTGTGATATTTTTTAACACAGTAGGGACTACAAGTTTCTCTCCTTAATGTTCAACAATCCCAGGGCAGTGTCTGATTTCTCCCTACTCCCAGAAATTCCCCTGCCTTGCATGGTGCATGAAGTAATCCCAGTTATTTAGAAAATCTTGCCTCAATGTGGACAGAAGAGTCCACAGGAATAATTAAAAGTAGAGTGAGAATTAGGAAGTCCTTGTGAGCCTCTGCATTCCTGAGAGTTACTGACATATGCATTACTGCCTGGGTACTGGGAGACAACAGATATCAGAGTTTATGAAATTCATCCTGGAAAGAGAGAGAGAGAGAGAGAGAGAGAGAGAGAGAGAGAGAGAGAGAGAGAGAGAGAGAGAGAGAGAGAGAGAGAGAGAGAGAGAGAGAGAGAGAGAGAGAGAGAAAGAGAGAAAGAGAGAAAGAGAGAAAGAAAGAAAGAAAGAAAGAAAGAAAGAAAGAAAGAAAGAAAGAAAGAAAGAAAGAAAGAAAGAAAGAAAGAAAGAAAGAAAGAAAGAAAGAAAGAAAGAAAGAAAGAAAGAAAGAAAGAAAGAAAGAAAGAAAGAAAGAAAGAAAGAAAGAAAGAAAGAAAGAAAGAAAGAAAGAAAGAAAGAAAGAAAGATTCTGCCCCCAAATTAGCTAAAGTTAAGCTATCCTTAAAAGGATAGATGTAAGGAACATCCCAATTCCATGAAATGAGAAGTTGGCAGGGGGTGGGGAGGGGGGCAATGAAGTGGCTCAGTGGATTGAGAGCCAGAGCTAGAGATCGGGGGTTCTAAGTTCAAATGTGTGATATGGAAATCACTTTAAAAGACTGATCTATATTCATTTAAGGTCGCCAAGGAATTCAGCTATGTAATTCCTAAATGAAAACTCAAGTCAGCAGTCAACCTTTTATGGAGTTTTTAATTACAAACAGGAGGAAGAAAGGTATTAGAGAGAGAGAGAGAGAGAGAGAGAGAGAGAGAGAGAGAGAGAGAAAGGGGAGAGAAGGGAATAGGGCTTAAATACCCACTCTGCTTAGGCTGGGCCAAAGGCCCAAGGCCTTGGATAGCCAAGGCAAAGAAAAGAGATCAGTCCTTATCACTCACGTGACCAAAATGTTGAAACAGTCTGAGGGCCTCCACTCCAAGCACCAGGCTCCAACAACCACCTCTCTCCCTCCACACAGGAAGTCCCAGCACTCCTGAGCTCTCCTCTACCTCACTTCCTGTGTCTCACCTGTGCCAATGGTGGCTCTAGCTTCACCCAGGACCGCCCAGAGGTCTGTCCCCTTTGCACATGTCTGTTGAAGGCCATATTCTCAAATAATTAAATCTTGAGCTTTGCTGCAACACTTCCTAAATCCTGTTACCCTGAGTAGGGTGGAGATTGTAGTTTCCAAGACCTGATTCTGTCATTCCAAGTATCTCTATTGTTATTGATCAGGAAATAGCCAAATCCCATCCTCTAAAGAATGGTTTGAACAGGGTTGAGTAGTTTTGAAATTCACAAATGTAGTCTCAGACACATCCTAGCTATATGACCCTGAACAAGTCATTTAACCCCCATTGCTTCTTCCTTACTGCTCTTTTACCTTGAAGTCAATATACAGTATTGATTCTAAAAAGGAAGATAAAGGGGAGAAAAAAAGAAAGAAGAGGTTGGCAAATCTGTAACACAAGGGGAAAAGAAATCCAGAGGAGAGTTCTTATTTGGCAATATTTTAGAGCTTGATCCAAAGAAACCAACTGTCTCTCACCAAAGCAAGGCATCTTTGAATATCCTGATGATGGGAGTAGAATCTGGGTGACTTCCATGGAAGAAGATCTAAGCCATGAGCTGAAGAACTTCAGGCAAAGAGATGAGGCATGGAAGGGGGCTAAAAGAGAACAGGAAAGTGGTGGCTGGGAAAGCAACAATTCTTGTCATTGGCTTTGAGGCACCGAGAGTTATGTGCCAAGCATAGATGGCCAAAGGAAACCTGAAGCAGAATACCAATGATGAACAACCAGAGGCCCCTCTTCTGGATTCACGGAGGTTGTCAGGTATAGAAGAAATTTATCTACTGTGGAGTCAAACCAAAGTCAGTATACCTCTTGCAGGGAGTCCTTGCTACCCCTGAGGGCTCACAAAAGGCTCCACATAGAAAGATGGCATTTGAGCTGAGTCATGAAGGGAACTTGGAATTCTAAAAGGTGAAGGTAAACAAAGAATGCATTCCAGGCAGGGGAGTGGCTTAGGCAAAAGCACTGAGAGGGGAAGTGGGATGACTAGTTTGAAGAATGCTAAAAGGACATAATGAGTAAATAATAATTAATGGTAACACTATAAGGTTTAGCAACTAGGTGGAACGGTGGACAGAGCACTGGACTAGGAATGAGGAAGATTCATCTTCCTGAACTCAAATCTGACCTCAGACACTTATTAGCTGTGTGACCCTGGGCAAGTCATCTTAATCTCCTTTTGCCTCAGTTTCCTCATCTATAAAATGAGCTGGAGAAGGCACTGGTAAACCACTCCAAGTGTCTTTGCCAAGAAAACTCCAAATGGGGACACAGAGTCAGACACCACTGAAAAACAATGATCTAAGAAGTAGAAATATGTTTTAGGGAGACCCCCACAAAGAAATGAGTCCCATTACCTAAGTTACATTCTTTCTTTGTATTATCAATACTATCAAAACGGGATAGTGTCTGTGTGGTTAGGTAACTAGTTTGACTTCTTAAGGAATTGATATTTGTCTTGAAAATGCCAAAAGGATAACAGAAGGTTGTCAAGTGCTTTCCATATACATTAATTTTTTTTGATTCTCACATCCACCTTGTGAAGTAAATTTATAATTATTCCCATTTAATTCTTGAGAAAAAAAGAGGCTGAAAATTTAAGTGACTCACCCAAGGTCACAAAACCAGTAAATCATTAAGGCAAGATTGAGCCTCCTATCTTCCTTACTCTAAGTCTGGCACTATGCTACCCAGTTGCCTGGATGAAGGCAAGTAATGTGTAATAAGTCTAGAATGGTAGGTTGCAGCCAGGTTGAGAAGGATATGGCAAAGAGTCATTTCTATTTGCTTCTAGAGATCACAGAGAACAGCCAGAGTTCATTAATTAGGAGAATGCTTTAGGAAAGTCACTTTGGCAGCTATGCAAAGGATAGATTGGTCAGATTTACTGGCCTTATGGTTTGTGAAGGGGAATAATAACTACAAATGACAGGGCTTTGGGGAAGGACTGCTCTTAGGCAGGCTTTGTTACCTGTGAACCCTACCGGTTATAAATAAACTTGTTCATTTATTGAGCCTTGCAAACTGTGTGCTTGTCAGGGTTTTGACAACATCCTAGATGACGTCAGATAGTACATTCCAAGACTGTCTGGATGGGGATAATAAGGAAGAGAAATGCAAAATCCTCCAAAGTGAATCTGGGCTTTTCATTCTCCTGAGAGGCTCTACAGAATTCTAAGAGTGCCTTTGGGAGACAGCATGTTGATATGTAAAGAACTCAAGATAAGGAATCAGGAAATCTGGGCTCTGTTTCTGGCTTTTCCATTAATTAGCCTTGTGAGCAACAGAAAAGTCATATTTTCCTCTTTGTGCCTCGATATTCTGATGTGTAAGATGAGAAATTGAGCTAAATGACCTCTAAGGTCTTTTTTTGTTTCCTAAATTCTATAATTTGGGGGCCAGAAAAAAATCCAATCTATAATAAAAGGAACCTGAGGCAAAGCTCCAAGTGTGGATCCGTTTATTAGGGAGACCAGTGATCCTTAAGCAATTGGATCTAAGACCTTCTTCACAGTCAAGGATACCTCTGCTTTTTGATGGCTTGCTTTCATAGAACTTGGGAGATTAATAAAAATGAAGAATGAAGAGTTACAATTCCTGATTGGTCATTTCAGAACAGGGGAGGAAATCTGATTGGCTAACTATCAATCACCAGTATTTAGTCAGCAGTATTCTGGGACTTTCCACAGACAATAAGAACATTAATGTCAAGGAATGAACAAACTGTGGTTTTTTGAGTGAAGTTCTTATAGGAGGAGGCAGGATAGTACTAATAGAGCAAATCTCTAACACAAATTGATCTAAGTTCTGATAACAGGCCTAACAAATAAAGCATAAACCTATCCTACACATCAAATATAATCATCAATATACAATAGGTTAATTAATTGTAACCCTTATGACTCCTCAATAGTATTAACTAAATCAAACTTAATTCTATCCTACTTATTCACACAATCACGGATACCAATTAAATCACGAGTAAATACTTATTAAAATCAATCAGGATATTAAAATTATTTCTTACAGATCACAATCTTAATAATTATGAAAGTTAAAACCCTGTATGATTATCAATTGTGAGTGAACTATTATCAGCAATGAAAGAATCTAAGAGATTCAGGAAGAATTAGGTGATCTATCCATTGCCATAGAAAGAAAGTGATGCAACTCAAAGCATCCCATTTTTCACTTTATTTCCTTGATGAGTTTTTTCTTGTATAAGTGACAGATGTCTTCTTTCAGAACAAGACAACATGGAGATATGTATTGCATGATAACACGCGTATAACCTCTATCATATTACCTGTTGTCTTGGGGGAAGGGAAGAGAGGGAAGGTGGGAGAGAACATGGATCGCAAAATGTCAGAAAACTATTATTAAAAATTGTAACTACATGTAATCTGGAAAGAAAACTTTAATAAAAATTTTTCAAAAGAAAAAGAAAATCAACTTTAGGGAAGAAAATCTTTCCTGAGCTGAGAACCAGCATGAGGCTTGGTGTGAAATGGTTGTGTTTTGACAGCTTTCTCAGTCCCATCACTGAACAGTTTATACTGGCAGTGTCTATGACCTAGCCTTGGCTCCACTGGCCTGAACCCAAGGAGTCCCTCTCTCCCAGGCCCAGCAGGTTTCTATTGAGAGGAACATCATTTATCAGAGGCCTTCGGGTCAAAGACTGAATTGGGCTTGTGGTATTTTCCCCATGAGGTCAATCAACAAGGCCAGCGGAGAAGAGGCAAGACCCAGACCCTGGGTCACAGAGGGTTTTGAGCCTCATTCTAAACAAAGAAATGCTTCTGGATGATTGGGCCGAATTCTTGGTGGTGATTAACTGCTTCATCTGCTTCTCATCAAATGGTATTTGCTTGACAGGATTTCCAAGGGCCTAGAATGCTTTATGGCTTGCTTCCTTGTATCTCATTTCCCTTGGATGAATGTGGCTAGGGAGAGAGCTAAATCTCCAGGCAGATCCTCCTCTTCTGGGGAAGGGGAGATGATGCAATCAGCAGAGGAGTGAATTCACAGAATATAGAGGCTTGGAACTAGGCGAGCTTCCAATACACCTCTATGGAGGAAAATTAATGCCACCTCCCTGCACTCCTGCATTGGTCTTTTGAGTTGTGATTGCTCTGAATGGACTAGGAGAAAAGACACGGATGAAAGAAAGATAAACCCCACTGGCAGGATTATTTGTTTGATTTTTTTTTATCTGCTGAAGGAAAAAAGAATACGTTGGCACTGAAGGCTACCCTGAGCTTTGTAGCTTTTGCTCATAAAGGAGAGAGGACATCCACAAGGGCTCTGAAGTAAACCCCCAGTGTTTACACTACCTGCACACCGCCCACAAGAGATGGTTTATTTAGATATCGAGAATGCTACCCTATTAGAATCTATTTTATAGCTTTTTTTTATTTGATCATTTCCAAGCATTATTCGTTAAAGACATAGATCATTTTCTTTTCCTCCCCCCACCCCCCATAGCCGACGCGTAAATCCACTGGGCATTACATGTTTTCTTGATTCGAACCCATTGCTTTGTTGATAATATTTGCATTAGAGTGTTCATTTAGAGTCTCTCCTCTGTCATGTCCCCTCAACCGCTGTATTCAGGCAGTTGCTTTTCCTCGGTGTTTCCACTCCCATAGTTTATCCTCTGCTTATGGATAGTGATTTTTCTCCAAATCCCTGCAGATTGTTCAGGGACATTACACCACCACTAATGGAGAAGTCCATTACATTCGATTATACCACAGTGTATCAGTCTCTGTGTACAATGTTCTCCTGGTTCTCCTGGTTTATTTTACAGCTTTTAAACCTGCTAATCTGCTATTTGTAGTCTAAAGTGGGGTTGGGGCAATGGTGGTCATTGTAACAGAAGAAAGAAAGGAGGTCCACTGGAGGCAGAAACTGTCTATACCACTTGCCCTAGAGTCAGGAAGATTTATCTTCCTGAGTTAAAATCCAGCCTCAGATGTTTATTAGCTGTGTGATTCTGGGAAAGTCATTTAACTCTGTATGCCTCAGTTTCCTCATCTATAAAATGAGCTGGAAAAGGAAATGGTAAATCACTCCAGTATCTTTGCCAAGGACACCTCAAAAGGGGGATGAAGAGTTGGACGAATGAACCACAAGATAGCATTGAACCCAACTAGTTGAAAACCAGTCTTTCTTTTGTTTATTTCTCAGATGCCAAAATGTGAGCATTGGTTCTCACTTTGTAAATTCTCAAAGGATTTACTTTGTATGTGTTTTATTTGCTTATCTGTATACTAAGTTGTGTTTCTTCCTACTAGGCCAGAGCTCATTTTTTTCTTTTTATCCCCAATTCCTTGCACATAGTAGGCATTTAATAAATGCATGTGGAATGAATGGATGAATCTGTTATTTTGATGCTGTGTAGAAACAGCCAGAGAAGGGCAGTTAGGTGGCTCAGTAGATAGAAACCCAGGCCTGGAGATAGGAAGTCCTGGGTTCAAATCTGACTCCAAACCCTTCCTAGCTGCATGACCTTGTTGCTTAACCCCAATTGCCTGGCCCTTACTGCTCTTTTGCCTTGGAACTGATACTTGGGAAGGAAGGAAGGAAGGAAGGAAGGAAGGAAGGAAGGAAGGAAGGAAGGAAGGAAGGAAGGAAGGAAGGAAGGAAGGAAGGAAGGAAGGAAGGAAGGAAGGAAAGGAGGGAGGAGAGGTGAGGTTGATAATAAAAAAGCAAGAAAAACTTAAAAACACTAAGCCATATCAACATGTCTGCAATTCCTTAGAAAATTACACTCCCGGCCCCCTTTGGTTCCATTTGTCTAAAACAATGGTTGCCAAACTTTTTTGATCATGAGTCATTATTAGTTCAAAATTTTTTAACTCATACCCCCAGTACATGTGTATATTTGCTTAAGTTAAATACATCTACTACTGTATTAGGACCATTGATTTAGAGCTAGAAAAGATCTCTGAAGTCAGGCTCAATCCCTTCATTTTACAGATGGGGAAATAGGCCCAGAGAAATGAAGTAACTTACCCAAGGGTCACACAGCTCCTGAGTCAAAGGTGGAGTTTGAACCCAGGGCTCTCTGACTTCATGTCCTATGCTCTTATCTATTACACCACATTGTCTTTTGTAATCATATACATCATAAAAATATACATAAAAATAGAAATCTTAAAAAAAGGATGTGATACAGTAATAGCAATATTGTACAACGACCAACTGTGAATGACTCAGCTATTCTGAACAATACAATGTTCTAAGACAGTTTCAAAGAGCTCATGATGAAAAGTTCTATCCACCTCCAGAAAAAGAACTGAATACAGATCGAAGCAGACCATTTTCACTGTTTTCTTCAAGAGATTTTATTTTAGTGATATATGTCTTCTTCTATAACATGATGAGAATAGAAATATGGATTCTTTGATAGCACATGTATAACCTACATCTAATTGCTTACCATCTCAGGGAGGAGGAGGGGGGAGAGAAGGAAAGAATTTAGAACTCAAAATGTGGGAAAAGCAAATGTTAAAAACTACATCTTCATGTAATTGGGAGAAAAAAGTAAACTATTACTGAAAAAAGAAAAGATGTGATAAAAAATGAAAAAAGAATTGCTCCCAGAGGTCCTAGAGAGCCACTAGATTTTATTGAGAATGGGAGTGACACGGTCAGACCTCTGCTCACTTTGGCAGCCATGTGGACGAGGAAGGATAAGTCTTAAGGCAAGGAGGCCAATTAGCTCTTGTAATATTAATTCTAGGAGATGGGAAGGACCTGAATTATGTGAGCAAAACAGACAGAGGCAAGGGCAAAAAATGTGGAGTGAGAAATGATAAGATTTAGCAACTGATTGGACATGTTGGGTAAGGGAGAGTGAGGAAGGAAATGAAGGTGACACCAAGGTGGTGAATCTGGGTACCTGGAAGGATGATGGTACTCTTGACTAATAGAGAGGTCTGGAGAGTAGGTTGGGGAGGGGAGGAGGAGGGGAAGACAACATGAAAAAGTCTGTGACTCAGATCAAAACTAATTCATACCTGCTCAACCTGTGTGACTCACTCTGTGCCTCTCTAAAGGAAAATGGAGGAAGGGTGGGCCTTTCTTTACCAACCACTTTATTCACCAGAGGCAGAGCTTTCTCTTTAAGAGGTATCTGGGGCAGCCACAAATGACTGGTAGCCAGGAAGAAGATAAATGTAGACATAGGGCTTGAGGGAAAGGGAAGAACACCAGAGAAGGGGGTAATTTTCCCAATTACACTTGTGCAACAGATGCAGGAGTAGCTATTAGATTACAAGTGCCCTGAAGCTCAAGTCAGAAAAAGGGGTTTAGGAGACTTGCCTAGTGGAAGGGGGTGTGGAGTATTGGATGATAGGTTTAAAAATGTGATTGTACTGAAAGTAAGGCCCACAATTGACCATTGCTGCTAGGATGAGATTAGACCCATCTTCCTACCCTCTGATTGGGTTAATTACAAACCCCTTGGGGTCAGACCACAGTCTCCTTTTGATCAGGTCATAATCTCCCATGGGGCCACAGCCCACTTTGGAAACCACTGGCCTAGATAATATAGATAAAAGCAAACTGTTTTGTAGCTATGTAAACATATCTACAGGAAGGCACAAAGCATTGCTTATCTGGAGAATTTTCTAGAAACTGATACCAAATAATAAATCATGTTAAAAATGGGAAAAAATGGGTTAAAAGAATTAACTGATTATGAATAATTCACAAGGCACCCCTGTTACCCATAACATTTTGTTCAACATAATTGCTTCCTGGAATTCCGTTCCCAGTGCAGAGAATTGGGACTCTGCATGAAATTGGAGATTTCTGCTGTTGACACATGAATTTAAACAAACTTGTAAATTAGTATGAGACTCTCATTGCCTGTCCCTTTCAAGTTGATAAAACAAATAGTTGTCCCCAACTGAATGGCTAAGGGAACAAGAGGCAGCTAGTTCCTTAGATGGAGAAATCCATCTAAGAGCCAATTTATACTAGATAGGATTCCAGAAATACCTTTGGGGAAGGATTGTCTTTGGAAGACTGGATGCTCAAGGGTTAGTGAGGCTTCTGGGACGGGATCAAAAAGTAAAGTGTGGATAAGTACCAATTCCCAAAATGTATTATTCCTGGTCCCATATTTATACCTGTGTGACCTCAGACAAGTCATTTAACCTCTCTGGGCCACCATCTCCTCATCAGCAAAATGAGAGGATTGGACTAGACACCCTCAGTGGTCCCATTCTAGTTATGATCTTATGATCTCAACCAAGAAAGAGTTCATGCTTATGATGATGATGCCCTGTGCCATCTCCTCCTTCAAGGGCAGAGGACTGAGCTCAGTTTCTAAGGAATAGCTATTTAATTTTGTGCCAAATCTGTTGTCATCACTCAGATCCTCCAGAAGAGAATGTGAAGGACCACCAGCCCACCAAGCTGTTGCCCTGGTCCTCAGAGGCTTCCCTGGCATTTTGCTCCCACACTTTTTGACACATGACGAACGGCATTGACGATTATTTGGCTTGATGTTTGTACAACAGAACTGTTTGGAAAGCTGAACATTCCTCAATGCTTTCTCAGCTTAAGCCCAGGTATAAGCAAAGCTGTGATAATTCATGTTGATATCTGGCTCTAGTTGTGATGACAATAATGATGATGAGCTAGCCTCAGCCCCACCCATGTTTCCAAGGCTGTGTGAAGAATAATAGTGAATTATTGTTGTTCAGTCTTTTTGGTCATGTCCTACTCTTCCTGATCCCATTTAGGGTTTTCTTGGCAAAGACACTGAAGTGGTTTGCCATTTCCTTCTCCAGTTCATTTTACAGATCAAGAAACTGAGGCAGACAGAAGTTAAGTAAGACTTGTCCAAGGTCATACTGCTAAGTATCTCAGGCTGGATTTGAACACAGGTCTTCCTGACACCAGCCTGGGTGCTCCTAGCCCTCCCTAATAATAGTGAGTAATAGATAGCATGGTAAGGATGCAATGCACTTCACATAATTTCACTGGATCCTCATCACAGCCTTCTGAAGTAGGTGTTGAGGCTGATGGAGTTTAAGTGAACTTGTCCAGGGTCAAGGAGCTAGCAAGGGTCTGAGACAAGATTCTAACTTGATTCTTCTAGACTCCAAGACTGGCATGAGATCCACTGTGCCACGTAGTTGCCTACCTTGGGCAAGTCACTTACCCATTCTCAGCCCCAGTATGCTCATCTGTACAATGAAGATCAGAATATATGGAACAGTTACCTCATAGGGTTGTTGTGACATATAATATAACGAGGCACTCAATATAAAGTGTTTAGTTAAACTTTAAAAAAAAATGTGCATCAGTTTTTCCCCTGGGTCTTGGTATCACATCACTAACTTTGACCTAGCACACCTTTTATGTATGCTCCTATTCACTACCCTAATAGTGATAAAGTTCTTAAGTATTCTAAGTACTTTAGGCACCTTGGGTACTTCAAGCATCATAGATATCTTCAGTGTCTTAGTTATCTCCTTATATAGTAATATAATCAGTTAAAATCATTGTTTCTATTGGTTACCTTAAGTACCTTTAGTAACTGCACACCTTTTGTTTAATTTATTTTTTGTCTGAGTGTCTCTCCTCTCCCTTGCATTTTAAAAAAATTCATTTTAAAATTATTTTCCATAGTTCCATGATTCTTGTTGTCTCCCTTCCCATTTCCCCATCCCCTCTCCCTGGAGTTGACAAGCAATTCCACTGGGCTATACCTGTGTTGTCACTCAAAGCCTATTCCATATTATTCATTTTTGTAATCACCAAATTATATGCCCATGGAAACAAGTGATAAATCATGTGTTTTCTTCTGTGTTTCTGCTCCCACAGTTCTTTCTCTAGGTGTCGATAGTATTTTTTCTCTTAAGTCCCTCAGAGTTGTCCTGTATCGTTCCACGCACCTTTTAGAAATAGAAAAGAACTTTGAGACTGTACAGTTAGGTGTGGAGCAGTGAGATCAAGTGACTAAATGGAAGCCAAAAAACAAGGGTTGGCGCTCTAGCTAATCTTCCTCTCTGCATCACTCGGAGCATTTCACAACTTCTCTGTTCCTGTTTCTTCATCTTTAAGATGAAGAGGTTTGACAAATGATCTCTAAGATTTCAGTTCTAAGACCTCTGACCTCTGACCCATGTACAGCTTTTTACAAACCTAAAACACAGACTCATCATGGAATCATCCACTGTGGTTATAGGACTGAGCACAGGCTCTAGGACAATGTAACAAATAAGCCTCAACGTCTGTTAATTGAGGACTAGTTGAACAAATTGTGGTATATGATTATGATGGAATGTATATATATACACATACATATATATATATATTATTCTTTTTTTTACTAATGAGTGGAGAGCTTTATTGATCCAGCAGGCACTTTACAATAAAAATCAGCCCCAGAGTGTGCCTCTCTCCTCTAGGAAGGCTTTCTGTACAAACCCTTGGATTCTTTGAAAATAGAACACCAAACAAGCACTCCCTTTCCAAGCAGCAAAAATTCTACACCTGCCAAAGGCATCCCAACATTCTACATCAGCAGTGCCCAGGAGCACCCACCAGCAGAATGAATCTTCCTCCTCCTATCTCCAAAATCCAATTGCAGTGGAGGCAATTCTGTTACTCCCAGGTGAAGGAGAATGTCAGATCATCATGTGCAGGATTCAGAAAAGACAGCAGCAGAACATGGGATTCCCCCCCACCCCTCCACCTCAAAAATAAAAAGCATTTTCGACAAATGAATGGTCTGAAATAGATTCATTGTAGTTTTGGGGAAGATGGGCCAGTGTCATTCCATTATTCCTTTTTCCTTGTCCTGGGTCCCCCAAACTCTTCTGGTCTTCTCAATGCAAGTAAATAGTCTTTTTTTAAACAGTTTTTCTTGCTGTGAGAACTCTTATTATGGAACCTAGACCACCTACTGCTAATGCCTTTTCATGCCACTGAAGTAACACATCTATAAGAAATGAGGAGTAGGGTGATTTCAGAAAAATCTGGAAAGACTTATGTGAACCAATACAAAGTGAAGTGAGCTGAACCGGAAGAAAACTCTACACAGTAGCAGCAATACTGTACAGTGAACAACTGTGAATGATTTAGCTATTTTCATAAATATAATGATCTTAGACATTTCTAAAGGACTCATGAGGGAAAATGCTGTACACCTCCAGAGAAAGAACTGATAGAATCTGAATGCAGATGGAAGCATACTATTTTTACTTTATTTTTTTTTTGTGGGTTTGGGGTTTTTTGGTCTGTTTTCTTTCAAAATATGACTAATATGGAAATAAGTTTTGCATGATTGCACATGTATAATCTATATCAAATTGCTTACTGTCTAAAGGAGGGGAGAAGGGAGGGAGAGAAAGAATTTGGGACTCAAAATTTAAAAAAAAGTTAAAAAATTGTTTTTAGATGCAATGGGAAAAAATAGAATATTATTATTAAAATAAAAAAAAGAATTAAAAAGAGCCTCAGGCCCAGGAGACAGGAAGAATGTACACACTATCCATTTTCTTGGCTGCATCCCTGAAAAGATAAATCAATCCACAAACATGAAATAAAAAAGTGACTCAGAAAAGAGGTAAATATTCAGGAATCCCAGATTACCACAGAGGTACTACTCTACCAAGCACTAAAGTCTTATGTGGTTCTCTCTTTCACTGGCTCTTTGCGTGTAATCATTAAACATACTGGATTCTTTGGGCTTGTCTCAATGCTAAAGCATCATTGTCAACTCTGGATTGTTCATCCAGCATCAATTGATTCGAGTGTAGTGCAGGCTCTGGAACTAATCTCCTAACTGCCTTTCACACTAACAAGTTGGGTCCCCAGAAGGGGAACTACTCTCTCCCCCCAGGGTTCTAGAAGTATTTCTGAGAACTTAGAGGGTGTTTTACTAATGCTCATGAGTTCCCACTGATATATTTTCTCTCCCACTGATTATCAATTATATCCATTTGTCAGCCAGACAATTAGCTTTTAGAAAGAGGCATTTAAGGGGCAGCTAGGTAGGTGGCTTAGTAGATAGAGAGGAAGGCCTGAAGATGGAAGGTTTGGGGTTCAAATCTGGACTCTATACCTTCTAGTGTGTGAACCTCAAAGGCAAGTCACTGAACCCCCATTGCCAAGCCCTTACAGATCTCTACTTAAGGACCAATACATAATATTGATTCCAAAATGGAAAGTAAAGGTATAAAAAAAGAAAAGAAAAGAATTTATTCACAAAGGTAGTAAGATAAAGAACAGTTGGCACAAAACATCCTCCCAAAGGTCTGCGAGATACTCTTCCATCAGTAGATATGTCCAGGCCTTGTCTGAATAGATGATTCAGTTGAGATGGACTCTTACACCAGTGCTTTTGGGTTTGTTTTTCCAGTTTCTCAAAGTAAGGGTATCTCATACTTTTTCACATCCTTTAGTGAGGTAGGGGGTGATTTCCCTGATGGACTCAATCACCCCCCACTGTCACCCCAGAAACATTTATCCAGTGTTTTCTTTATGCCAGGCCTCTACTAAGGTTCTGCTTTGGTGAATCATCTGGATGTGGAAGTGACCCCTGAATTCTTGGAGGCTACTTCAGCAAAGACAACCTGTGGAAGATCCTACCAAGATAGCAAGATGTCAGCTTGGACCAGAAGTGGCAATGGCGGGTGGTGAGGGTAATCTGTGTTTGAAGATGTCCAGGCGCTCTGTTGTGTCTGACTCTTTGTGACCATACTATCTATGAAGTGTTCTTGGGAAAGAAAACTTACCATTTCCTTCTCCAGTAGGGTAAAGGCAAACAGAGCTTGTGACTTGCCCAAAGTCACACAGGGCTAGTAAGTGTCTCAGACTGGAAGAGAACTCAGATCTTCTGACTAGGCCCAGCACTCTATCCACTGAGCCATCCAGCTGCCTCTATGTCTGAAGACTATCAAAGAGGAAATGATAGGGGGGGAAAAAGGAATTTAGGGGTAGATAATGGTATATAGTTAAATTTGATGATATATAGTTAAACTGGTTAACTACAGAGGCAAGACTTGGATGGGAAGAAGGTGAAGCCAGAATAGGAGGGATGGATAGAGAGGATTGGAGGGTCCAGAGGCTCAAGAGGAATTTGTCAGAGGGTGAAATGAGAGGACAGGAGATGATGTTCAGAGCAGGGAATTTCAGAGTTTCAAAATCACGACAGTGGCAGAGTTTTGAGAACTTCCCAGCACAACTTCCTTGCTTCTCTCCAATGTCTTAGGGGTGCTACTTTCCCTGTTGTGCTTTCCTGCAATTCAACTTACCTGATTATAAAATCTCTGGTAGGATCTCCTTCCTACCATAAAGGGCCCTGATATACTTTGGGGATCTCTTCGTTTTCTAGCTTGAGGCACATCATATCCCAGAGGAGGAACCGAGGCATTCCAGGATTTGATCCTCCCCAAGAGATAGCCACTGGCTTCTCATACAACCTTCAGGCTCCCAAAGCTCAAAGAACACTATGGTCTTATTTTCAAGTTAAAAGATACAAAATTGGTTTTATAAGATTACTCTCTTACCAACATGAATAATATGGAAATAGCATTTGAGTGATAAAACATGTATAACCCACTGGAATTGCTTGTCAACTCTGGGAGCGAGAAGGGAAAAAAGGAGACAAGAAGAATCATGTAACCTTGGAAAACTTATGTGTAAATTTGTCACTGGAATAAAATAAAGAAAAAAAATTTTAAGATGCAAAAGGGACTTGAATTCAGACTCGAGGACACACACACACACACACACACACACAAAAGAAGTCTGCTGCTCGGCCATTCTCTAGCAAGATCTTTACAGTCTGTTATTTAACAGGGCTGTCCTGGATGGGAAACTCAATAAGAAGCCAATATATGTTCCTTCATGTTAGTGAGTACTCTATGCCTCATTGCTCTTCTGCCCACTCACAGTCCTGCTCCATGTTCCCCATCAGGGATCCTCCATCAACAGCCACCATATTCTCCCCCAAAAAGCCATCCCAGATTCTCTTTCTGCAGTTGTCCAGTTGCTTTCCTGTTCCCAGACTCTGGGTTCTCCGGCATGCCATGGTGCTAATTAGCTCCCCTCCGGAGACTCCCTGTGTTGAGCAGCTGGCCTATGCAGTAATTACACCAGAGCCTCACCTGACATGTTTTAGCTCCTCCACCCCTCCAGAGGCCAGAGTACCAACAGTCTCTTGAAAACTGTCTAAACTCTTCCTCCACACAAAGGCCTCCTCAGGGGTGTGGCTGTGAGAACAGCTCTTTCTCTGATCAGTCTAGATTATCCAGAACTATTTACCTCTAAACTGAGGGGTCATAACCTTTTTTGGTGTTATGGGATTAATTAAGTATTTTATTTCCTCTTTTTGTTCATCTAGGCAATTTATATTTTTGTAAATACTCATCCATTTCACCTAGCTTATCAGATTTATTCTCATATATAACTGGGTGAAATAGCTCCTAATAATTGCTTTAATTTCCTCTTCATTAGAGGTGAAATCACCCTTTTCATTTTTGATACTGCTAATTGGATTCTCTTCTTCCTTTTTTTCCCCTTGGCAGTCTGGTGAAGACTATGAGTGTCTTCTCAGAAAAATGTTTTTAAATACATAAAATAAAAATGCATTGAGCAGCTAGGGGACCTGGTGTCAGGAGGCCTGAATTCAGATTTGGTCTCAGACACTTAATTGTATTACCCTGGGCAGGTCAGTTAATACTGTCTCTCTCAGTCCCCTCATTTATAAAATAAACTAGACAGGACAACTCTGAGGATCTTATAGGGACTTATGAGAAAGAATGCTATCCACATCTAGAAAAAGAACTGTGGGAGCAGAAATGCAGAATAAAAACATATGATTTATCACTTATATATATGGGTAGTGGATGTGGGGTTTTGGTTTTAAAAGATTACTCTATTACAAAAATGAATAATATGGAAGGAGGTTTTGAGTGATAAACATATATAACCCAATGAAATTGCTTGTCAGCTCTGGGAGGGGGAGAAGGAGAGGGAGAGAGACAACAAGAATCATGTAACCATGGGGGAAATTTTTTTTAAATTAAATGTAATTAAGAAAAAATATAAAAACAAATTCTCTTAAAAACAATAATCTGGAGAAGGAAATGGCAAATTCCTCATGTATCTTTGCCAAGAAAACCCTGAATGAGGTTGCAAAGAATTGTACTGAAATGACCAAACAACAAAAAAGGTAGAATGCTAGCACTTGTAACAGGAGCTTCCTGTAAACACAAGATTGATACAGATGCTAGAAATTTGAAGTGTGGGAGTAGACTAGTAGGAATATATTTTTGAGCAGAGGAGCTTTTGTCATTTCTTCAAGTCATGACAACTAGAGAGAGACCACTTTCTGCATGAATGGAACCATCATATCTTACCCCATCCTGTTCTTGTATGGGATCTGCCCCTTTAAGGCTATGGAGAAGCTCTTTAAATTATAGCAAACCCCAAAACCCAAAAGAATGGGCAACATCATCACACTTAGCAGGGTTATTCTGATTGATGTGCACTGGTATCTTTTCTAAATGTGTGAGGCAGACTCCCTTTAAAAGGGTGAAAAGGGAGCAGCTGGGTAGCTCAGTGGATTGAGAGCTAGGCCTAGAGACAGGAGGTCCTGGGTTAAAATCTGACCTCAGACACTTCCCAGCTGTGTGACCCTGGGCAAGTCACTTGACCCCCATTGCCTAGCTCTTCCCACTCTTCTGCTTTGGAGCCAATAAACAGTATTGGTTCTAAGACGGAAGGTAAGAAAAGGTTTATAAAAATTTTTTTTTAAAAGGGTGAAAAATCTTTAAGAGACTGAATAGCTTTCTGTTTTACTCTTAGGGAGATTTGAAATTTGGTGGTTTTTTTCCCCAGGGGCTCTTTTTAAATTCCTCAAATACAGCAAAACAGGAAATAACAGTGAGATAAAATGAGCTGAATCATCTAGACCAAGTTGCCACTCAGATTAAAAATAAGGAAAAACAGCTCTGAATGGCTGTCTAGGCCTTGTCTCTAAGACTCTGCCTTTGCCAAGACCAATCAACTGGTTGATTGAGTTAGCTCTCAGGGGAAATCACTCAGACCAGGCATGAGACTTCATGAGAACAGAAAAAAAGGGCTGATAGAATAGATGTCTGACTTCTTGAACAACTCTTTTGGTACCACACTACCTGCATTTTGGAGAAGGTTTCTTATTGAAATAAATTTTAGACATGTAAGTCACAAAGCCATACAAATCAAAGAAAGGATTCTTTCTTTTTTTTTGAAATTTTTATTTAATTACTCAATTTAGAACATTTTTCCTTGGTTACAAAAATCATATTCTTTCCCTCTCTCCTCTCCCCCCACCCTTCCCGTAGCTGATGCGCAATTTCACTGGGTTTTACATGTGTCCTTGATCAGAACCTATTTCCATGTTGTTGATGTTTGCACCAGGGTGATCATTTAGAGTCTACATCCCCAATCCCCATGTATTCAAGCAGTTGTTTTTCTTCTGTGAGAAAGGATTATTTCTTACCTTGATGCCAGTACTCATTTGGCACCAATGCACAAAAAGAAAATTGATCAATTTGGTTTGGTGCAATGTGAGAGAAAAGAGAAAAATGAAGGAAAGAAGGAAAAGAAGAGACAAAAGGGAAGAAAAGAAGGAAGATGGGAAAAGAAAAGAAAGAGAGAGGGACAGAGAGATGGCGAAACATGAAGTAAGAGGAAATAGGGAAAGGGAGAATAAGGAAAAGAGATGAAAGGAGAAAGGAAAAGAAAGTAAGAAGGAGGGAGATAGATGGTAGAGAAATGAGAAGAGAGAAGAGAAGGGGGGAAGAGAAGGGGGAAAAAGGAGAGAGGGCAGAATAGAGAGAGAGGAAAATAAGAGAATTAGAGTGAAAGACAGAAGTGGAAGAGAGAAAAATAGTTTTTAAGGTATTCAATTTTATTTTATTTTCCCCAATTACATGTAAAAGCAGTTTCCAACAATTCTCAAAGAATATTAAGTCCTTCTTTCCCTCCCTCCAACCCCCCATTCCCTTGAGATGATAAGCAATCTCAAATAGATTTTACATGTGCAATCATATAAAACATTTCCATGTTAATCTTTTTATGGAAGGAAACTCAAATAGAAAAAAATTTTAAAAGTGAAAAAAAGTTTACTTTGGTCTGGATTCAGACTTGGTTCTTTTTCTCTGGAAGTATATGGCTTTTGTTTTTATCATGAATCCTCTGGGATAGTTTTAGATCACTGTATTGCTGAGAATAGCTGTTATTCACAGTTGTTCATTGTAAATCATTCCTTTCACTGTACAATGTTCTCCTGTTTCTGCTTATTTCACTCTGCTTTGGTTTGTGTAAGTCTTTCCAGGTTTTTATGAGCTCCTCCTGCTTGTCACTTCTTATATCACAATAGCATCCCACTGCAATCAAAGTCTAACTTATTTAGCTATTCCCCAATTGATGGGTATGTCCTCACTTTCCAAATCGTTGTCCCCCTAAAAAAGAGCTACTTAAAATATTTTTTGTACATAATAGTCCTCTCCTCCTTTTAAAAAATTCTCTTTGGGATAAAAACCTAGTAATTGTATTATTGCTGGTTCAAAGAGTATGTACTGTTCTATAGCCCTTTGGTCATAGGTCCAAATTGCTCTCTTGAATGATTGAATCAGTTCATAATTCCCCCAACAGCACATTCCTGTCCCAGCTTTTTCATATGCCCTCCAAGTTTTGTCATTTTTTTTGGTCATAATAGCCAATCTGATAGGTGTGGGGTGGTACCTCAGACTTATTTTTATTTTAATTTCTCTAAATAATAGTAATTTAGAACATTTTTGCTCGACTATAAAGAGCTTTAATTACTTTGTCTGAGAATTGCCTGTTCATATCCTTTGACTGTTTATCAATTGGGAATAATTTGTATTCTTATATATTTAACTCATTTCTCTATGCATTAGAGAAATGAGGCCTTTGTTAGAGAGACTTGGAAAAAAATGTCATCATTATGATTACTGTGTATTACTTTCAATCCTATTTTCCCCTGTTTAGTTTAATTTAGGGTTGTTTTTTTTAAACCTTTACTTTCCATCTTAGAATCCCTACTGTGTATTGGTTCCAAGGCAGAAGAGCAGTAAGGGCTAGGCAATGGGGGTTAAGTGACTTGCTCAGGATCACACAGCTAGGATGTATCTGAGGTCAGATTTGAACCCAGGACCTCCTGTCTCTCTGGCTCTTAAGCAACTGAGTCACCAAGCTGCACCCCCCAAACCTGTTTAGTTTTTGACCTCCAACTCTCTCAATTTGTCCTTTTTTCTATCAGCCCCATCCCCCTTCTCTTACCCCCTACCTCTCCTACTTTCTTGTGGAATAAAATAGCTTTTTCTACCCAATTAATTGTGTATATTCTTCCCTTATTGAGCCAATTTTGATGAAAGTAAGGTTCACATGCTCTCCTCCCCACCTCCCCTATCTTCCCCTCTATTGTGAACACTCATGGCTCTTTTATTTGCAATAATTTTCCCCATTCTAGTTTTCCCTTTCCCTTCCTCTGTGAGATGGAAATCACATTAAAAGACTGATATATATTAATTTAAGGTCGCCAAGGAATTCAGCTATGTAATTCCTAAATGAAAACTCAAGTCAGCAGTCAACCTTTTATGGAGTTTAATTACAACAGGAGGAAGAAAGGTATTAGAGAGAGAGAGAGAGAGAGAGAGAGAGAGAGAGAGAGAGAGAGAGAGAAAGGGGAGAGAAGGGAATAGGGTTTAAATACCCACTCTGCTTAGGCTGGGCCAAAGGTCCAAGGCCTTGGATAGCCAAGGCAAAGAAAAGAGATCAGTCCCTATCACTCACGTGACCAAAATGAAGAAACAGTCTGAGGCCCTTGTTAAGGTCCAATTTACAGTAATTTCTATCCCACAAGTCTGTAGAACAGAATGCAGTAATATTTCACTTACCCACTTGCAGCCAAGACTATAGGAAGTTGTCATATTATAAGAAGGAAAGGAACTAGAATTTTATTTTGATAGGGAAGAGTCATTCCCTGGTTTGACTTTTTTCATTCTCAAGGATATAGGGAGCCAGCATGATAGTCAAATTTTTGTACTTGTATGAGTACTTCATAAAAAGTATAGATACAAGGAAGTCCTACAACTTAACATATGTCAAGCGTTGCAACCTCGAGTCCACATTAGTATTTCCTGTGTGCTCTTTTGGCACTATTCAGGTAAAGTCTGTGCTCCTTGTTTTTATCCCATTTCCTGGAATCAGACACAAACATTAATCATAGTCCCATAACATTTTATCAATAAATGGCAGGTTCCCACAGTCTAAAGCTGTTTGGGTATGTATATTTAAACTTATATTACTGCAGAGAGAGAGGGAAAAAATTTTTAATTGTATGTACCTTTTATACAAGAAATGAGGAAAGGGGGAAAAATTCAAATATTCAAAAGAAAAGCAATAATAAAAAAATAAGGGAAAGAGAAGAAAAAAATCAGGAGTTCAGTGTGTTTTTGAAAAAACAGCATCCACTTCTCAATGGATTATTATCTTCAATGCATGTGATAGGATACAGTCAATCAGTCTCAGCAGAAAATGCTCTCTTTACATGTGAGCAATGAATCCAAGAGTTCTTTTCTCCAACCTTTATAGATGTTGGAGTAGTTAACAATATTTGGAATGGTCCTTCCCACGAAGGCTGAGTTGCTCCAGTACACTGGAAATTTTTAATATATACCTTGTCTCCTGGGTTCAGGTCGTGAAGTGAAAATTCTAGTGATCCGGCTTATACTGCAGCTCCAGATTCATGAAGTTCACGCAGTTTATGCTGTAATTCCTATATATAGGAAGCAATCGTAGTATCTCCCCCTAATAGTGATGTATATGCCGGGGAGAAAGGCTTAGCCTGTATAGGCGGATGTCCAAAAAGCACCTCAAATGGTAATATGTGTAGGTCTCCTCTAGGCCTGCTTCCAAGATAAAATAGGGCCAGAGGGAGAATTTCAAGCCATTTTAAATGGGTCTCAGTGCATAATTTTCCAATCATAGTTTTAAGTTCTTTATTCATCCTTTCAACTTGGCCTGAGCTCTGGGGATGATATGGAACATGGAATTTTGGAGTTATCCCCAAGCAAGAATATATTTGGTTTAAGACAGAATCAGTAAAATGACTTCCTCTATCGAAATCAATACGTGCTGGCAGGCCAAAGCGAGGAATAATTTCTTTTAAAAGCACCTTAGCAACAAAAGCTGCCATGGCTCGGGTCGCAGAAAATGCTTCTGGCCATCTGGTCAGTTGATCTACTATGACTAGACAAAATTTATAATGTCCAGCCTTCGGCATTGTTATGAAATCTATCTGTAGGTGCTCAAAAGGTGTGTAAGCCAGAGGACATCCACCAAAAGCTTTGCCACAAAAGTCGTGTTGGTTATATGCCTGGCAGGTAGAGCAGGCTGAACACACGTTAGAGGCTATGGTAGTTATACCGGGGGCTATCCATATTCTCTTAACAGAGTCCACGATGCCCTGGGTACCAAAGTGACCATTTTTATGCACAGATTGGCAAATTTGGTGATAGAAACTTCTAGGGAGCAGAGGTTTCCCTTCAGATGATACCCACACTCCATTAATCTGTTTTGCTTTAAATTTTTGTTTCCATTTTTCCACTTCCTTCTCATTATAGGAAAGTGATAAATTTAAATTATCAGTGGTTGTTAATGTTAAAATTAATCCAGGTCCTTCTATGGCTGCTAGTTTTGCAGCGGCATCTGCTCAGTCATTTCCTCTAGAGACAGGGTCAGAGCCACCTGTATGGGCAGAGCAATGAACTACAGCTAGGGTTTCAGGCAGTTTGAGAGCAGAAAGAACTTCATTAATAATTCTGCATTAGCTATGGATTTTCCAGCTGAGGTTAAAAATCCTCTCTGGAGCCATAGCATCCCAACTGAGTGACAAATGCCAAAAGCATATCTAGAATCCGTATAAATTGTTGCCTTTTTTTCCCTTGGCAATTATACAGGCATGTTTCAGAGCTATGAGTTCTGCCCCTTGAGCGCTAATGTTAGAGGGCAGTGAAACTGACTACTCAGTGGCAAATTCTGTGACTACAGCAGCTCCAGTGTAGCGTATGCCATCTCTCATAAAAGAAGAACCCATCAGTAAATAAGACCAGATCTGAGTTGTTTAAGGGAGTGTCCAAGAGATCATCTCAAGGCTTTTCTGCTATGGACACTAGTGTTTCACAACTATGTAATTGTTCTCCTGAAGTTGGTAAATATGGAAGCAAGGTGGCAGGGTTAAGAGTTGAACAGAGCTTCAAGGTAATGTTTTCATTGTTTAACAAGGTTATTTCATACCTTGTAATTCGCTGATCAGAAAATGCCTGTGTTCTGTGTCTTAGCAACAATGCTTCTACCTCATGTGGGCACATAATTGTCAATGGGCATCCTAATACTAGATCAACAATTTTTGTCACTAGTAAGGCTGTAGCAGCTACTCCTATAAGACATGGTGGTGCTTCTGCTGCTACTGGGTCCAGTTGGGCAGAACAATAGGCAATTGGGCACTGAGAAGGTCCCAAAGTCTGAGTTAAAATCTGAAGCTACTCCTCTTCGCTCATGTACATACAAAGTAAATGGCTTGTTGTAATCTGGGATGCCTAGAGCGGGGGCAGACAGGATAGCCTTTTTTTAGATCTGATAGAGCTGACAGGTGTTCTGGTTCTAATTTGAGGGGTTCAGGGACCAAATCCCTTGTTAGTGCTATAAGGGGTTTAGTAATTTCCCCATAGTAAGGAATCCATTGTCTACAAAACCCTGTTGCTCCCAAAATTGCCCTCAACTGTTTCTTAGTGGTAGGAGCACTTAAATTTTGAATATTCTCAATTCATCTGGGAGAAATCAAGCGGGCACCTGCAGACAGGATGAACCCCAAATATTCTACTTTAGGGAGGCACCACTGAACCTTATCCTTCGAGATCTTATGACCTCTTTTCTGCAATTCCAAAAGAAGGTGCTTGCTATCTTCCTGGCATGTTTCTGCATCTGTTGAGGCCAAGAGTAAGTCATCTATGTACTTGATTAATTTGATGTTTTAAAATTTTATATTATCTGTATCTTGGCTCAAAATTTGCTCAAATAAGCTCGGGCTGTCTACGAAACCTTTTGGCAAACGACCCCAGGAGTATTTACGGCTCTGCCAGGTGAAAGCAAAAATATGTCTCGAGTTCTCATGTATGGGTATGGAAAAGAAGGCTGAGCACAAGTCTACTACTGTAAAGTATGTAGCTGTGCTAGGAATAGAAGAAATAATAGTATTGATATTGGAAACTACAGAGTGTCTCTTTATAACGTGATTGTTCACAGCCCTCAAATCCTGCACGAATCTATAGAGGTGTTTGCCATCAGGCCCTCTTTTTGGTTTTTTAACAGGCAGGATGGGCGTGTTGTATTCATATTTACAAGGAATTATTATTCCCTGTGCAATTAATGAGTTAATTACTGGGGTAATTCCCTCAATTGCCTCTTTTGAGAGGGGATACTGAGGAATGGAAGGAGGTGGGCTAGATTTAGTTTTTATCTGCACAGGAACAGCCAACTTAAGTAAGCCTACATCAGAAGAAGATGTGGCCCAGAGAGACTCTGGTATATCTTCAGGTATTGCAAAGGTGGGATCCTCTTTTTTCTCCTGACTCTCTGAGAGAATTACAGGGAGTAAATTTAAAGATTCCTCTGGTACTTCCAATGATAAAGAACCATCTGGGGAGCAGGTTATTGTGGCTCTGAGTTTGCATAGAAGGTCCCTCCCCAGCAAATTTAAAGGGGAGTCAGGCATCAAAAGGAAGGAATGTTGTACCTCTAGGGGTCCTACAGACACTATTCTAGGAGGAAGTCTTTTAACTCTTTGGGTTATTCCTGATACTCCCATTACATTCTCTGAGCCAACAGAATAACATTGTAAATCAGGTGTTCTCTTTAATACAGACCAGGAAGCTCCAGTGTCTAATAGACAATCATAATAGGTGTTATCCACCTTTAAAGTAACATGGGGTTCATTAGTATGGGGGGTAGTGGATAGGGACAACGGGTAGCAGGACATCAGGGTCCGGAAAATAAAAGGTTGTATCCTCTGATTCTTGTGCCCCAGGACCCCCCCCCGGACACCTTCCTTGTGTTTGGGAAGTTCCTTGGGCACCCCCCTGAAAAGTGCCCCCCTGAAGGGCACCCCCCTGAGGGGCATTCGCGCCACGAGTATTTTTTGGACGAGCACCATTTTTTATATTTTGTTGTGGAGTTATTTCATTTGAGTTATCATTTTCCCAATATCCATTCCTATAGTCATCATTCCTAAACTTGTGGTTTTCATTGTCATAATTATATTTATTTCTATAATGATCACTTCTGTAGTTGTTATTAAACTGAGTATTCCTTCCTATGATCTTGAGAAAAGCTCTACACTATACCGTATTGTGGCCCTTCTTCCCACAGAAGTGGAAGGTAATGGATTGATAATTAGATTTCTGGAAAGGGGCAAGTGTTGTTGGTTCATTATCATACCCACTTTCTAATTTAGTTATCCTATCTATTACACATCTCATTTTTTTCTTCATTTCCTCCATGTCATCATTATTTTCTTCCTCCTTTTCTTTGTTTCCCTTTAAAACATATATAGCTGTTTTTCGCAATTGTTCCAGGTCCATCTCTGACCATTTTGGACATTGTGTTCTAAAATAATTCTTAATTGCTTTGCAAGAGTTATTGACAAAGATCCTTCTAACTTCTCTTAAGCTAGTTTTTTTAGTTCGGTCCCAATCCAAGTATCTGTCCCCAAACTCAATTATTCTATCCATGAATCTGAAGGGTGTTTCTTCCTCCTTTTGCTTAATTTTTTCAAGTTCCATCCACTTATCTGTACTGTCTGCACATTCCTTCATTGCTGTAAGGATGGCCTCTCTACAACGGTATAGTTGTAGATAATCCTCAGGATTGTTATAGTCCCATTCAGGATCCTGAGATGGCCAATGTGCTGCATTACGCCCCCGGGTTTTGTTGACATGAGCAATTATTTTATTTTTTTCACATTCAGTTAAAAAAAGCCTGTAGCAAGTTCTCAATGTCCTTGTAAGATGGATTATACTGAAAAAATATGTCTCCCATCTTTTTTATTACTAGAAAGAGATCTTGTTCATATGTGGGGATATTTCGTGTAAATTCATTTATTTCTTGGGGAGTAAATGGTATCCTATGTCTTAAAGTCACCACATCCCCATTCCTTCCTATTTCAGGTACTTCTCTTAGAGGAAACAGGCCTCTAGTTGAATTTTGTACCTGTGGGTCAGTTTGACAAGGACAGGTTTCTCTAGGAGGATGAGATCTCCTTTGCGTTGGAATTTGGTTTTCTGTAGGAGAGGGAACATGAGAAACTGGGATTGCAGGGGAAGGGTTTTGGGGATTAAATTCAGTCAAGATTTGTACTATATGAGAGAAGCAGTCTATTAACTGAGCTAAAGGGAAGGTTTTTTCCATCTCTATTTCGGGGAAGGAAATTTCCTCATTCAAAGGTTCAGAAACAGGTCTGTTTCTGGTAGAGTGAGTGTTTGCCAATTGATCCTGTAAGAAACATTTTAGATCTTCTAATTGGGCTTGCATTTTATCCTCAATTTTTTTTTCATTTTAGCATCTCTAAATACAGTATTGAGGAGTACAAAAATGACAGTACATATTAATATAAAAAATTGGAGGTATCTTGCATTCCTCAATGCCCCTAATTCTTCAGCTGCCATATAAATGTCAAAGAATGTAGTACTCATTTATATATATATATATATATATATATATATATATATATATATATTGTAATTATTTCTCTAACAGTCTTCACAAAACATGTGGGGAGCAGGGCAAAGCAAAAAACTTTCCACAGGGTTTTTTTTTTCCTAATCTAGGAAGTTGTTCCTTAAGGGAAAGGATATTTAGAAACAGCTCTCCCAGCCAGGACTTTAGGGTCCTGTTGCTAAGATTTAAAACAGCTGTTTTCTATCTAACTATCAGAGTCACACAGCTGGGAAGTATCTGATGTCTGATTTGAACCTAGGACCTCCCATCTCTAGGCCTGGCTCTCAATCCACTGAGCCACCCAAGTGCCCCTTAAGATTAAAGGGAAGAAAAAGAAAAACTGCTGATTCCAATTTAACTTGAGGAGAAAAGAGAAGAGAGAAGTTTTTTATACTCACTTGTTCTAGCAGCTGTGTTTTTAAGCAGAGTTAGCTATTAAAAGGGACTAAGTGATGAGAAGGTAGAGTAAAAAGACAAGAAAATTCAGAAGTTTATTGAGAGAATTCTTTAGACTCCCATGTGGTCAGCCACAATGTGAGATGGAAATCACATTAAAAGACTGATATATATTAATTTAAGGTCGCCAAGGAATTCAGCTATGTAATTCCTAAATGAAAACTCAAGTCAGCAGTCAACCTTTTATGGAGTTTTTAATTACTAACAGGAGGAAGAAAGGTATTAGAGAGAGAGAGAGAGAGAGAGAGAGAGAGAGAGAGAGAGAAAGGGGGAGAGAAGGGAATAGGGCTTAAATACCCACTCTGCTTAGGCTGGGCCAAAGGTCCAAGGCCTTGGATAGCTGAGGCAAAGAAAAGAGATCAGTCCCTATCACTCACGTGACCAAAATGGAGAAACAGTCTGAGGGCCTCCACTCCAAAGCACCAGGCTCCAACCACCTCCTCTCCTTCACATAGGAAGTCCCCAGAACTCCTCAGCTGTCCTCTACCTTACTTCCTGTGTCTCACCTGTGCCAATGGTGGCTCTAGCTTCACCCAGGACCACCCAGAGGTCTGTCCCCTTTGCACATGTCTGTTGAAAGTCATATTCTCAAATAATTAAATCTTGAGCTTTGCTGCAGCCCTTCCTAAATCCTGTTACCCTGAGTAGGGTGGAGATTGTAGTTTCCAAGACCTGATTCTGTCATTCCAAGTATCTCTATGATCAGAAAATAGCCAAATCCCATCCTCTAAAAAATGGTTTGAACAGGGTTGAGTAGTTTTGAAATTCACACCTCCTAATACATCTCTCTTTCTCATGCCTTAATTTTTTTATATCACCCCATCATATTCAACTCATAACCTCACCCTCTGTCCATGTTTTTTCCTTCTAACTGCCCCTATATTGACAAAGTTCTTTGGTGTTACAAGAATAATTTCCCCACGTAGGGCTATACATAGTTTAACCTTTTTGAATGTCTTTTGATTTCTCTTTCCTGTTTACCTTTTTATGCTTCTCTTAGGTCTTGTATTCAAGAGTCAAATTTTCCAGTCAGCTCTGGTCTTTCCTTCAAGAATCTTTGAAAGTCTGCTATTTCATTGAAACCCCATTTTTCCCCCTCAAGGATTGTACTCAGTTTTGCTGAGTACATGATTCTTGGTTGAAGTCCTAGCTCCCTTGACCTTTGAATATGATATTCCAGGCCCTTGGATCCTTTAGTGTAGAAGCTGCTAAGTCTTGTGTTATGCTGACCATAGTTCCATGATTTGAATTGTTTCTTTTTAACTGCTTGCAATATTATCTCCTTGACCTTGGACTTTTAGAATTTGGTTATAATATTTCTGGGGGTTATTCTTTTGGGGGTGTCTTTCAGAAGATGAGAGATGATTGGTGGATTCTTTTTATTTCTATTTTGTCCTCTGGTTCTAGAATATCAAGTCAGTTTCCTTTTTTTTTTTGATCATGACTTTTCAGGTAGTTCAATAATTCTTAAATTATCTCTTCTTGATTTATTTTTTGGGTCAGTTGTTTTCCCATGAGATATTTCTTCTATTTTTTTTTCATTCTTTTGAGTTTGATTGTTTCTTGATGTCTCATGGAGTCATTGGCTTCCATTTGCTTAATTCTAATTTTAAAGACATGATTTTTTTGAGTGAGGCTTTATACCTCTTTTTCCATTTGACCAATTCTACTTTGTGAGGAGTTCTTTTCCTCGGTGAATTTTTGTACTTTTTCCAAAGAGCCAGCCAATTCTGTCTTTCCAATAGTTTTTCTCTTTGGTACATTTTTGTATCTTTTTTTGTCATCTTTTTCCATTTCTCCAATTCTGCTATTTTTTATTTTTATAAAATCCTCACCTTCTGTCTTAGAGTCAATACCATGTATTGGTTCCAAGGCAGAAGAGTGGTAAGGGCTAGGCAATGAGGATTAAGTGACCCTTGCCCAGGGTCACTCAGCTAGAAAATATCTGAAGTCAGATTTGAACCTAGGATTCCCCATCTCTAGACCTAGCTCTCAACACACTGAGCCATCCAGCTGTCCCATTCAACTCTGCTTTTTAAGAGATTATTCTCTTCTTTGGATTTTTGTACCTCTTATCAATTGCCCTATTCTGTTTTTTAGAATATTAATTTATTCAGTATTTTTGTGCCTCCTTTATCAAGTTTATTGACTCCTTTTTCATGATTTTCCTGTATCATTCTCATTTCTTTTCCTAATATTGACTTTGTTGTCCCCTTCTGAATCTGAGTCTACCCTGTCACCAAAATAACTTTCTATGTTGAGTTTCTTTTTTGTTGTTGTTGTTTGCTCATTTTCCTGCCTTTCCTTTCCTTTTATTTAAAAAAACCTGTTAAAGTTGGGCTCTGTTCCAAGCTTCAGGTTCTTTGTGTAGCTGCCTTCAGAGCTGGCACTGGGAATCTATCTGCTTTCAGTTCTTCCAAGGTGGTATGATGTAAAGAGACATATGTGTTTAATACTCTCCCAGCCTGTGCTCTGATCTGTGAGTAACCCCAAGCACTCTTTTACCCTTTGGAATTGTGACCAGGGACCCCCACTCCCATGTGGCTGCAAGTGCTGGTATATGCTGTTGTTCCTTCTCACTCTGTAGCTGTACCCCAGGGCTGTGACCAAGTTCTGCTTCTAGGCAATACAAGAGTCTAGCACCCAGAGGCAGCAAGGGGACCCCTGTAATCTCCTTCTGAGTAGTATTGGACCCTTCCTTACCATGAGGCTGAGAGTTCAGAAGCTTTGGTTGCTGCTTCAGCTGTGTCCAAGGCCTGTTGTCTCGATGGGACTTGCCTTGGTGTGCTGTGTTCTACCTATACCCTGGTGCATCAGATCCTTTGTGCCAGCCTTCTGGCTGTTTTGGGCTGAAAAATTACTTCTCTTGTCTTTTTGTGGGTTATGCTTCTCCAGAGTTTGTTTTGAGGCATTTTATAATTTTTTTTTCTAGAAAGGGTAATTTGGTAGAAATAAGATGGATCCCTGTATCTTCTCTACCATCTTGGCTCTCCTCCCCAACCCCAAACCCAAGAGATTTGTTAATAGGAAAAAATAATAATAAATTATGTATTAAGTGTTATTGTTGGGGCTGGTAAGGAGAAAATCAGGAGAATCCTGAAAAATTGATTTCATTACAGTTCTATTGATGAAATTACAAAATATAAAGGGTGGGTAACAGATAACAAGGTATTTTTGTATTATTTCCCCAATTAAAATGTTAGATCCTTGAGAACAATGATTATCTCAGTTTTTCTGTTTGTATCCATGGAACTTTAGCCCAGTGTTTAGCATATAGAAAACACTTATTAAATGCTTTTTAAAAAGATATATTCATTTAACAATCTTAAGATCTGAAATGAAGTGCAAATGTTTACATTTTGTTACCTCTTCTATTAGTTTCAAAGAAGTATGGCTATCAAACTTGTTGGAATTTAGAGGGCAAAAAAGCACTGGGCCCCCTCCAGTGAGTCCAATTATCACGTAAGACCCACTCTCTAGAATGGTCAAGAAAGGAAGGCAGTTGAGAAAAGAACCTCCTTTGGAAGGATTGAACTCTTGAGAAGGAATCATTCCTTGACTCTTGGGAGGATTTCTCTCTCCTCCCCCTCCTATTAGTCATGATTTCTTATAGCAGAATTGCTTGCCCATTAGGAGATACTGTACCATTTGTAACTATGTCCCAAAAGTTAACAAACTTTTTGTATTCATTGACCCAGTTATATTACTACTAAGCCTATGTCCCAAAGACGTCAAAGAGGGAAAGGACCTATATGTTCAAGAACATTTATAACAGTTTTTTCCTGTAGTAGACCCAAATTGGAAACTAAGAAAGTGTCTTCCTTTTAGGGAATGGCTAAACAAATTGTGGTATATAAATGTAATGGAATATTATTTTTAAAATTTTTATTTAATTGATTAAGACAATTTTTCTATGGTTACAAGATTCATGTTCTTTCCCTCCCTCTTCCCAATCCCCTCCCATAGCCAATGCGCAATTCCACTGGGTTTTACATGTGTCATTGATGAAGACCTATTGGAATATTATTTTTTAAAAATAATGAGACACTTGCAAAAGAAACTTGGAAGACTCCTATGAATTGATGCAGAGTGAAGTAAGAACTAAGGGAACAATTTATTCAATAATAACTTTACAGAGAAAAACAAAATTTTTAATAAGCTAATGTTTTATTTTTTCTCTAAGTGCATGTATTAGCAATTTTTTTTAAAATATATTTTATTTGATCATTTCCAAGCATTATTCGTTAAAGACATAGATCATTTTCTTTTCCTCCCCCCCACCCCCCATAGCCGACGTGTAAGTCCACTGGGCATTAGATGTTTTCTTGATTTGAACCCATTGCTTTGTTGATAGTATTTGCATTAGAGTGTTCATTTAGAGTCTATCCTCTGTCATGTCCCCTCAACCTCTGTATTCAGGCAGTTGCTTTTTCTCGGTGTTTCCACTCCCATAGTTTATCCTTTGCTTATGAATGGTGTTTTTTTCTCCTGGATCCCTGCAAGTTGTTCAGGGACATTACACCGCCACTAATGGAGAAGTCCATTACGTTCGATTATACCACAGTGTATTAGTCTCTGTGTACAATGTTCTCCTGGTTCTGCTCCTCTCTCTCTGCATCACTTCCTGGAGGTTGTTCCAGTCTCCATGGAACTTCTCCACTTTATTATTCCTTTTAGCACAATAGTACTCCATCACCAACATATACCACAGTTTGTTCAGCCATTCCCCAATTGATGGGCATCCCCTCATTTTCCAGTTTTGGGCCACCACAAAGAGCGCAGCTATGAATATTTTTGTACAAGTCTTTGTGTCCATTATCTCTTTGGGGTACAGACCCAGCAGTGCTATGGCTGGGTCAAAGGGTAGATATTCTTTTGTCGCCCTTTGGGCATAGTTCCAAATTGCCCTCCAGAATGGTTGGATCAATTCACAGCTCCACCAGCAATGAATTAATGTCCCTATTTTGCCACATCCCCTCCAGCATTCATTAATTTCCTTTGCTGTTATGTTAGCCAATCTGCTAGGTGTGAGGTGATACCTCAGAGTTGTTTTGATTTGCATCTCTCTGATTATAAGAGATGTAGAACACTTCTTCATGTGCTTGTTAATAGTTTTGATTTCTTTATCTGAGAACTGCCTATCCATGTCGCTTGCCCATTTATCAATTGGAGAATGGCTTGATTTTTTGTACAATTGATTTAGCTCATTATAAATATGAGTAATTAAACCTTTGTCAGAGGTTTCTATGAAGATTTTTTCCCAATTTGTTGTTTCCCTTCTGATTTTAGTTATATTGGGTTTTTTTGTACAAAAGCTTTTTAGTTTGATGTAGTCAAAATTATTTATTTTACATTTTGTGATTCTTTCTATATCTTGCTTGGTTTTAAAGCCTTTCCCCTCCCAAAGGTCTGACATGTATACTATTCTGTGTTTACCCAATTTACTTATGGTTTCCTTCTTTATGTTTAAGTCACTCACCCATTTTGAATTTATCTTGGTGTAGGGTGTGAGGTGTTGATCTATTCCTAGTCTCTCCCACACTGTCTTCCAATTTTCCCAGCAGTTTTTATCGAATAGTGGATTTTTGTCCCAAAAGCTGGGATCTTTGGGTTTATCGTATACTGTCTTGCTGAGGTCGCTTTCCCCCAGTCTATTCCACTGATCTTCCTTTCTGTTTCTTAGCCAGTACCAAATTGTTTTGATGACTGCTGCTTTGTAATATAGTTTTAGGTCAGGGACTGCAAGGCCCCCATCATATGTGTTTTTTTTCATTATTTCCCTGGATATCCTTGATCTTTTGTTCTTCCAAATGAACTTTGTTATGGTTTTTTCTAAATCAGTGAAGAAGTATTTTGGTAGTTCTATGGGTATGGCACTAAATAGATAAATAAGTTTGGGTAGGATGGTCATTTTTATTATATTGGCTCGTCCTATCCATGAGCAGTTAATGTTTTTCCATTTGTTCAAGTCTAGTTTTAGTTGTGTGGCGAGTGTTTTGTAGTTGTGTTCATATAGTTCCTGTGTTTGTCTTGGGAGATAGATTCCTAGGTATTTTATTTTGTCTAAGGTGATTTTGAATGGGATTTCTCTTTCTAGTTCTTGCTGCTGAGCTGTGTTGGAGATATATAGAAAAGCTGATGATTTATGTGGATTTATTTTGTATCCTGCAACTTTGCTAAAGTTGTTGATTATTTCAATTAGCTTTTTGGTTGAATCTCTAGGATTCTTTAAGTAGACCATCATGTCATCCGCAAAGAGTGATAACTTAGTCTCCTCCTTGCCTATTTTGATGCCTTCAATTCCTTTATCTTCTCTAATTGCTACTGCTAGTGTTTCTAGTACAATGTCAAATAGTAGAGGTGATAATGGGCATCCTTGTTTCACTCCTGATCTTATTGGGAATGCATCTAGTTTATCCCCATTGCAGATGATATTAGCTGTTGGTTTTAGATATATACTGTTTATTATTTTTAGGAATGACCCTTCTATTCCTATGCTTTCTAGTGTTTTTAATAGGAATGGGTGTTGTATTTTATCAAAGGCTTTTTCTGCATCTATTGAAATAATCATGTGGTTCTTGCTAGTTTGCTTGTTGATGTGGTCAATTATGTGGATGGTTTTCCTAATGTTGAACCAGCCCTGCATCCCTGGTATGAATCCTACTTGATCATGGTGAATGATCCTTCTGATCACTTGCTGGAGTCTTTTTGCTAGTATCCTATTTAAGATTTTTGCATCTATATTCATTAGGGAGATTGGCCTATAGTTTTCTTTTTCTGTTTTTGACCTGCCTGGTTTTGGAATCAGTACCATGTTTGTGTCGTAAAAGGAGTTTGGTAGAACTCCCTCTTTGCTTATTATGTCAAATAGTTTGTATAGTATTGGGATTAACTGTTCTCTGAATGTTTGATAGAATTCACAGGTGAATCCATCAGGCCCTGGGGATTTTTTCTTAGGAAGTTCTTTGATGGCTTGATGGATTTCAATTTCTGATATGGGATTATTTAAGAATTCTATTTCCTCTTCTGTTAGTCTAGGCAGTTTGTATTTTTGTATATATTCATCCATATCGCCTAGATTGCTGTATTTATTGCCATATAATTGGGCAAAGTAATTTCTAATGATTGCCTTAATTTCCTCCTCATTGGAGGTGCTGTCCCCCTTTTCATCTTTAATGCTGTGAATTTGCTTTTCTTCCTTCCTTTTTTTAATTAGATTGACCAGTACTTTGTCTATTTTGTTTGTTTTTTCAAAGTACCAGCTTCTTGTCTTATTATTAAATCAATAGTTCTATCACTTTCGATTTTATTAATTTCTCCCTTAATTTTTAGGATTTCTAATTTGGTTTTCTGCTGGGGGGTTTTAATTTGATCGCTTTCGAGTTTTTTCAATTGCATTTCCAATTGATTGATCTCTGCTCTCCCTTGTTTGTTAATATAAGCTTTCAGGGATATGAATTTGCCTCTGATTACCGCTTTGGCTGCATCCCAAAAGGTTTGAAAGGATGTTTCACCATTGTCATTTTCCTTGATGAAATTATTAATTGTTTCTATGATTTCTTCTTTAACTAAACGGTTTTGGAGTATCATATTGTTTAATTTCCAATTGGTTTTAGATTTGGTTTTCCATGTACCATTACTAATCATTATTTTTATTGCCTTGTGATCTGAGAAGGCTGCATTCATTATTTCTGCTTTTTTGCATTTGTGTGCTATGTTTCTGTGACCTAATGTAGAGTCAATTTTTGTGAATGTGCCATGTGGTGCTGAGAAGAAGGTGTATTCCTTTTTATCCCTATTTATTTTTCTCCATATGTCTATTAATTCTAATTTTTCTAAGATTTCATTCACTTCTTTTACCTCTTTCTTATTTATTTTTTGATTTGATTTATCTAAATTTGATAATGGTTGGTTTAAGTCTCCCACTAGTATGGTTTTATTGTCTATTTCTTCCTTCAATTCTCCTAGTTTCTCCATTAGAAATTTGGGTGCTATATTATTTGGTGCATACATGTTGATTAATGATATTTCCTCATTGCCTAGAGTCCCTTTTAACAAAATATAATTACCTTCCCTATCCCTTTTGATCAGGTCTATTTTTGCATTGGCTTTATCAGATATCATGATTACCACTCCTGCCTTCTTTCTATCAGTTGAGGCCCAGAAGGTCTTACTCCATCCTTTAATTCTGACCTTGTGGGTGTCAACCCGCCTCATGTGTGTTTCTTGAAGACAACATATGGTAGGGTTTTGGATTCTAATCCATTCTGCTATTCGTCTACGTTTTATGGGTGAGTTCATCCCATTCACGTTCAAAGTTATGATTGTCATTTGTGGACTCCCTGGAATTTTGATTGCCTTCCCTAATTCTAACCTTTTCTTCTTCAGCTCTACCTTTTAGTCCAGTGATTTACTTTGAATCAGTCCCCTTGTCCCCTCCCTTGATGTTTCCCTTTTTAGTCCCTCCCTTTTTCTTCCCTCCCCCTCCCCCCTCTCTTTCCCTCCCTTTTTGTTCTCCTTCTCCCCCTCCCCCCTCTCTTTCCCTCCCTTTTTGTTCTCCCTCTCCCCCTCCCCCCCCTCGGTTTTCCCTTCTCCTTACCCTTGTTGGGTAAGATAGAATTCAAGATCCCAATGGATCTGGATGTTTTTCCCTCTCAGAGTTGATTTCCCTGAGATTAAGGTTTAAGTAAAAAAAAAAAATCCCTCTCTTCCTCTCCTTCTTATAGGAGTTTTCTTCCCCTCCCCTTCCCATGTGAATCTTTGTGTGAGAACCATTATTCTATTTGGTCTTTATTTACCCCCTATTTATACATTACATTTTCCCCACATATGTAGTCCTTATAGAAGAGAGTTTGAGTAAAAGAAAATAACATTTTTCCCCTTTCCTTAATATTTACCTTTTCAGGTATTCCTTGCTCTTTGATTTTCGGTATCAAACTTTCCACAGAGCTCTGGTCTTTTCTTTGCAAAAAGTTGGAAGTCTTCTATTTTGTTGAATGCCCATACTTTCCCTTGGAAGTATATAGTCAGTTTTGCTGGGTAGCTGATTCTTGGTTGGAGACCCAGCTCTCTTGCCTTTCTGAAGATCATGTTCCATGCCTTACGATCATTCAGAGTAGAACTTGCAAGGTCTTGTGTGACCCTGATTGGCATTCCTTTATATCTAAATTGTCTTTTTCTAGCTTCCTGTAGGATTTTTTCTTTTGTTTGATAGCTTTGGAATTTGGCAATTACATTCCTGGGAGTTGTCTTTTGGGGGTTTAGTGTAGAAGGTGTTCTGTGAGCTCTGTCAGTGGCTGTATTGCCCCCTTGTTCTAGAATCTCTGGGCAATTTTCTTTGATTATATCTTGTATCACCATGTCCAGTTTGCTGTTTATTTCTGGCTTTTCTGGGAGTCCAATTATTCTTAAATTTTCTCTTCTCCCTCTATTTTCCAGATCTATCACCTTGTCGGTGAGATATTTTATGTTCTCTTCTAATTTCTTGGTGTTTTGGCTTTGCTTTATTAGTTCTTGCTTTAAAGCCTGGTTTTCTTTTACAGTTTGGTCAAACTGGTTTTGTAGATGCGTGAATTTCTTTTGCATTATTTCCCACTTTTCCTCCCAGAGGGCTTCCATCTTTTTGGTCATTTCTGATTCAAATTCTTCATGGGTTTGTGGAGAGTTTCTATTTCCTTTGGAAGATTTTGGAGAATTTTCTTGTATATCTTCTTCTATCTGCTCTGTATTTTGTATTTTGGCTCCATAGAATGTGTCCAAAGTCGCCCCTTTCTTCTTATTTTTCTTGGTATTTTGGGGCTTCTGTGCTTCTGTGGAGTTTGCTGCCATCTCTGAATGTGGAGGATTAGCTTTTCTTATCTCTGTCTGGTGATCAGAGGCTTTAGTCCGGGGCAGATTGTCCCTTCTATGAGCTTTCCCTGGGTTAAACTGAATATGCCTCACTGGAACTGGAATGGAAGGGTCAGACCACGAGGCCACACTCTCCCCCCGACTCGCTTTCCGGAAGTTGCCTTCAGAATCGCTGGCCGTGAGGCTGTTTCCTCTGCCTGCGGGGGGATGGGCTGCAGTTTCCCCAAGCTCCAAGGGCAAGGACTTTCACTGAGACTTGGATAGCAGGATCCAGCCCGTGAGGCTGTTTTGCCCGCCCTGAGGGTTGCTGTTGTTTCGACCAGCTCTCTGCAGCGGAAGCCCCAGGCAGTAACTTTCACCCGGACTCAGGTAGAAGGCCCTGAGGGTTGTTGTTCCGAGGACCCTGCTCTCTGAGCCAGGCCGGGCTGCGGCTTCCGGGAGCCTTGGACTCTGCGCTCCTACCCCTGAGGTCCGAGTGATCTCGGGTTCTGGCTTTTGAGGGGAGCCGTACCTTTTGAACCGGGTCCAGGTCCAGGAGGAGGGTTCCCAGGGTCTGTGCTGTTGATCGTTTTGAATTTCGGCGCCTTAGGAGCTTATATTTTGAGATCGGCCGGGAAGGGTTTTCCGGAGATCTGAGCTTTAGCTTTCTCTAAGCCGCCATCTTAACCGGAAGTCGTTCCTGTATTAGCAATTTTTAACATGTTTTCCAAAATTATGAGATCCAAATTGTATATCCCTCTCTCTTCCTTCCCTCCCTAAGATGACAAGCAATTTGATCTAGATTATACACGTATGATCATCTAAAACATATTTCCATTTTGGTCATGTTGTGAGAGAATACTCATATAAAGCTAAAACCATAAAATAAAAACACATACAAATAAAATAAAGTGAAAAACAGTCTGCTTTGAACTGCATTCAGACCCCATCAATTCTTTCTCTGGAGGTTCATAGCATTTTTCGTCACAAATCCTTTAGAATTGTCTTGGATCTTTGTATTGCTGAGAAAAGCTAATCTTTCACAATTGCTCATTATACAATATTGCTATTACTGTGTACAGGGTTTTCCTGGTTCTGCTCATTTCACTCTGCACCACTTCATGTAGATCTTTCCAGCTCTTCCTGAAATTATCCTGTTCATCATTTCTTATAGCACAGTAGTATTCCATTACAATCATATACCACAATTTGTTCAGCCATTCCACAGCTAATAGACATCCATTCCCTTTCCAATTCTTTGCCATCCCAAAAAGAACTGATATAAATATTTTTGCACAAATGGAACCTTTTCCCTTTTTGGAAAAAAGTCTCTTTGGGTTACAGACCTAGTAGTGGTATTGCTGAATCAAAGGTATGCACAGTTTTATAGCTCTTTAAACATAGTTTCAAATTGCTCTCCAAAATGGGTGGATCAGTTCATAACCCCGTCAGCAGTGCTTTAAGATCCCAATTTTCCCCACATCCCTTCCATCATTTACAATTTTCCTTTTCTATCATGTTAGCCTATCTGATATGTGAAGGTGGTACACAGAGTTGTTTTAATTTACATTGCTCTAATTAATGGTGATTTAGAAATGACTATGTTTTGAGCTAATTGTATCCACTAACTGACCTACCAACATAAATTATTGTTGGGGGCTTATGAACATGGGGTAATCATCTCTCTCAGGCCCAATCTGTGTGTGTGAATTAGGAAGGAGACAGGATACCTTATAGTCACTATACCAAATATTTAACAAGATGGGATAGTTAAAAGTCCTGCTCTCAAGGTGCTTAAACTCTAGCATGAAGAAAGGATATAGGAGAAAAGCTTCTACCCATCTCCTCAGAATTATTTTGGAGGAGGTCATTCTGGGAGAATGTATATGATGCATCCTTATTGTATTACTAAGTTATCTCACTTTTTTAAACTGCCTTTGGGCCAAGATCACCAGCCAGTGACTCTACGGGTTCATCCTTGCCATGAATAGTTTTTCTCAAGTTTGAACAATTTTTCCCAGAATAGCACAAATGTGTCTTCTCTTTCTATTTTGTATGCCTGTTTACCAAAGACATCATGGCTTCTGGGAAAAGAATATATATATATATACTTTCTCCCCTACTCTCAGTTTTCTTTTTATGGCCAGCATCCCACAATTTCTCCCCAAGCTCAGAACTTCATTGGATCGTGATAGGAATGCGTCTGATGCCAATCAGTGGAACAGAAAAGACTCAGCCCCATGTTCTTCCTTCTGAAGTTCCCAGTCCCCATGCCCCTATATTGTATGTGGCTATTTGCTTCAGTTGTTTATCACGATATGCAGTTGTGTTCATATCCTCATAATTTTATGGTCTAGTACATGTTATCCTAGTCCATGAAGTACTACCATCACCCATCATGCAAATACAGGCAGGATTTGGCACAAGCATACAGAGGGTAAAGTGTAATCACTCTAACAAGGATTTTTAGTGGCTGCTCTGTATCAGGCATTTAATTTTTACAATATTGGATATGCAAAGGCAAAGGCAAAACAGACTCTGTCTTCCAGGAACTTTCTTTTCTTTACTTTTTTTTAATCCTTACCTTCCATCTTAGATGATCAATACTGTATATTTGTTCCAAGGCAGAAGAGCAGTAATGGCTAGGCAATGAGGATTAAGTGACTCACCCAGGGTCATACAGCTAGGAAGTGTCTAAGGTCACATTTGAACCCAAGACTTCCCATTCTAGGCCTGGCTCTCAATACACTGAGCCACCTAGTGGCCCCTTCCATCTACTTTTAAACATCAGCACCTATATATACTCTGGCTTTATATATATATATTTGCTCCTTGTCTCTCCCATTAGACTGTAAGGTTTTTGAAGGCAAGGACTATCTTTTACCCATTTTTGTATCCCGAGGGCTTTAGCATAGTTCCTGACATATAATAAGCATTTGACAAATGTTGATTGATTGATGAAACATCCTTACCTATGAATTAAACCTGGAAAACCAAGCCCTGAAAATGGCCTTTAATTACATTTTAGTGAATGTGGAGGGAAATGCTGCATCAGTGATAATGTTCCCCCATGTACCTGGTCAAAAGCTGTCCAAAAGCAACCAAGAATCATAGAAATATCAGTTAACTCTTTGCTAGGAAAACTAAGACTTTTAATCATTTACCTCAAGGAAATTCCACCATATTTTTGTTCCACATGTTCACCTTCCTTCTCTACTTAGTACAGCTAAGTGCTGTTTTTCTCTCTCTGTTGTATTTCATTCTTTCCTGCTCATAAGAGTATAGTAGATGAACTCTGAAAGGTTGAAAGCCATAGGAGATCCAGGGATGGGAGTCTGTGAGTAGAGTGCAGCAAGCTGAGCTCAGGGTGGAGCACTGCCACCAAGGAATGACCTATGGGATCCATCCCAGCAGAGAATTTAACCAGCATCTGAGACACTCCACCCTGCAAATGAGTATGCCATCCATCAGTTAGGTCACATCTGGAAGGTGTATTAAAAAAATAAATAAATGAGGGAAGTTTTGTGCCCCAGTGGAAGCTTGGACTTTCAGTATGGAGAGGGAGAAAGAGAGAACCCCTTCCACAAAGCGGGGTTCAGGGGAGACAGCAGATGTAATGGGTTAGCTCAGAGAGAGGAAAGGGGGTTTGAAGATTTTCCCCCTTCTGCCTTCCCTCCTTAGCTAAAGCTGCTCTCCCAGATTCACTCTTGTCCCCCTCTACTACTTGAGACCAAAAGGTCTCCCCTTGATCCGTTCATTCACACTCAGCTTGGGGAACAGATAACTTTTAATGTTAACTCAGTCAGGTAATATAAAAGGAATAACGGGCAGGGAAGAATGGAAAAGGAAAGTGGGAAAAGGGGGTCCCTGTCTCTATCTAAACCCTTTCCCCTCCTCCTCGAGTTTGGGGGGAACTCAGGCCTTGGCAGCCTGAGCCCCCTGAGAGAAAGTCAGGTTGACTCACCCCTGGGCAACAGGAGCTGAGGAAAAGTCTGCTCAGGTTTCTCTTCAGAAGTCCCTTCAATTGGGAAGTGTTGGGGGGAAGGACTTCCAGTCACCAGCAGGGAAAATGGGTAACCCTCAGGAGAAAGTCTTTTTCCCATTTTCTCTCTTCAGCTTCTCAAAACCAAGAGACCCTCACTGTTCTCCACTTCCTCCTCAGGGATCCACTCCTGATCCTCCTCCCCCCAATTGAGGTGATCAATTTCACATACTCTTCAGCCTGGCACTTTTTTCTCTGTCACAAAGGGAGGTCAGTAGTGGAAATGTTTTTGGCATCACTTTCTTTGACTTTATCCTCCCAGGGATCAAGGTGGTTATTGGGGTGAGGGGTTGCGAGATTTCTCTTACTTCTGATCTTGCTAAATACTTTCAGTGCATATCTCTTTGGAAGAGGCCATCACATAGATCCAGAAGGAAATAGGCAACAAATTAACATAAATGTCTGGATTTTTTTCTTTTTCTGTTTGTTATTTGTTAGTTTGTTTGATTAGCTAAGGTCCCAGCATAATGTTCTTTTGTTGTTGTTGTTCTTATCCAATTAAAATGTAAATGGTTCTAATTACCCTCTTTCATGCCTTGGGATAAGAGAGTCAAGCAAGAACACCTTATTTCCCTGGGAAAAGTTTATCTTTAGGAGAGCTATATGTTTGAGCTATTAGTTTGCAGTCTTTGTATAAATCACCCTTTGATGGGTGCCCATTACTTGTGGAAAGGTCAAACAAGCAATGGTGTTAAATGTGATAGAATGCCATTATGCTATAAAAAACAATGAAGGTTAAAGGTTCAGACTTTGGGAAGTCTGTATGAACCAATGCAGAGTGAACAGAACCAGGAGAACAATTTATACAAAAACAACAATATTGTAAAGACAAACAACTTTGAAAGATGTAGAAACTCTCATCAGCATCATGACTCAACATAATTCCAGAGCACTAATGATGAAACATGATATCCACTCCTAAATGGTGAAGATTCAAAGAAGAGAATGAAAAATGTGTAAGGATACATATATATATAGTATATGTATGTATGTATATACATGTGGTCAATGAAGAATTTTGTTTTGCTTGACGATACATGTTTATAACAGATACTTTATTTTTCTTTTGTCTTCATGTGAGGGGGATGTGATGAAATTAAATTGAATTTTTGATAACTGAAAACAATAAAATTTAATTTAAAAAAAGAACGTCCTTTAGAGGGTCAATCATTGGAAGTCCAGATAAAGGGCAGATGCTCAAATTATAGAGACGATCTGTAGGAAAATAGAACAGCCTGCCTTTGGTGAGGGGAGAGGCAGGGAAGAAGGAACAGAGAATAGGGAAAGGGGAAAGGATGAACCCCAGGAGCTGGTGATCTGTGCCACCACGGAGCCATCTTCAGGGAGATAGACCATATAGGTCTAGGAGCACAATCCTTGCCCAGTTGTGATCAGTGGGTTGCAAACAATGAGTTGCAGACTTCAAGCTTTCCTATGACACTGCACATAACTTGCCTTTTTATGCTAGAGGTACCTCTTTAATACCTCTGTCCCTTCTTCCAATCCTCTCCCCAATGGTTTCCTTCCTTCCCCCAGCTCTACTCCTCTTCCCTCCACACATTCCTGGAACAGCAGAGAGCAGCCTTCTGCTTAAGTAGCTGATGACATAACGTTAGTGTGGAAGGTAATGGATCCAATTCCTTCCTGCCCAGTGGTGAGTGCTCCTGAAAGATTAAAATAGTCTCTAATGGAGCTAGAGGATCTTCCCTACATCATTGTCCAAGAGAAAACAAAACCTCCAGGGTCAGATCTTATGTGTCAGATAGGTGAGCCTAATGAAAGCCAGTCAAAATTGTCAAAGAGAGGGCATTCATCATCCCTTAGAATCTGTTACCAAATCTCCTAATGCAAGAAAGTAGAGGCGATGCCGCCCAGATAAAGTTTGTGTGTGACCCTGTCTCTCCCTCTTTTCCTGCAGACGTGGCTGGGAAAACTTTTCTTTCCTCAGGTTTTTACTTCTGTTCTTTTATTTCTTTTACTTCAAGAGATTATTAATAAATCTTATAAAATATAATACTTGGAGTTATTGGATATTAATTTAAATCTTACATAAGACATGCTAGCTGGCTGGCATGGACAATGGAGATGTGGGAAATGGAATATCAAATATGTCTGAGCTGGTAGGTTGGTTTGTAGAGTTCATGGAGGGAGCCTTAATAATGAAATATCTAGGGACAGATAGATGACTCTGTGATTTTTAAAAGTCTCCATCTTGGTCTAGCACCCAAAATTGTGCACACCCACACTACACGGGCATGTGCTAGTCAATGACAAATCAAAAATAACTAACTGCCCACCTGGGCTGTCCTAAGCCAAGCTAGAGCCACCATTGGCACTTGTGAGGCACAGGAAGTGAGGTAGGGAACAGCCTCTGGAATTCCCTGACTTCCTGTGGAGAGAGCTAGACGCCAGTCGGTGTGAGGAGCTTGGACAGGGAGGAGGCCCCTGAGACAGCTTCCCTTCAGATCGGTCATGTGAGTCAAGGACTGATTCTTTCCACCTTGGCCCTTTGGGCCTAAACTCCCTCTTCCTTGGTCAGAGGTTGAGTAGCCCCTTTCCCTTTTCTCCTCTCTCCTTCTCTCCCTCTCCTTTTCCCTACTCCCATTGTGATTAAACCTCCACAAACTCCATTCTGACTTGAGTGTTTCATTTTAGGAATTTCATAAGTAAATTCCTTGGTGGCCATTGTTCAATATTACAACAATCTTAAAAAGGTGAAATTTTCACCACAACAACTCAATGGACAGAGAGTCAGGCCTGGACCTGGGAGGAACTGGATTCAAATCCAGACACTTCTGAGCTATGAGACCCTGGGCAAGTCACTTAAGCCCAGCTACCTAGCCCTTATCAATTCTATGTCAGAAGGTAAGAATTTACAATATTAATAATAATGAAATGTCTAGAAAGGCAAGCTGGAGCCAGACTAGACAGGGCTTTAAAGGGCAGGCTGATGAGTTCATATTTTATTCCAGAGGTAATAAAGGGCCATTGAAGATTTCTTAGCAGAACATTGGCATGGCCAGACTTGAGTCTTGGGAATTTTAATTTGGCAATTGTACATAGGATGGATTGTAGAGACTGGAATCAGAGCAACTAATGAAAACCGTCCTATAATAGTACAGAAGTGAGGCAAAGGGGGGCTGAACTAGGTAGCATGGTGGCCATATAAACAGAGAGGAGAGGGAAAGATAACACGAAATATTGTGGAAGGAGAGCAGGAGGGACTTGGGAACTTGTTGAACAGAAGTTTGATGAATGATTCTGAATTTGCAAACATGGCGGATTAGAAGCATCATGGTACCTTTGACCATATAATTCCAGAGTATATGGAAAGATTCATAGTCAAAAGACCTGGGTTCAAGTTCTGCCTTGGCTACTAACTATATGACCTTTCAAAAATCATTTAACAAAAATCCAAACAATAAAACCAAAAATGGGAACAGTTTAGGTAGCACAGAGAATAGAGTAACTCAAGTCACCGGGAAGATCTGGGTTCAAATCTGACCTCAAGACACTTCCTAGCTGTGTAATCCCAGGCAAGTCATTTAACTCTGATTGCCTAGCCCTTGTCTCTCTTTAGTCTTAGAATCAATACAAAGGCAGAAAGTAAGGGCTTCAAAAAAGAGAGTCAGTCCCTTTAACATCTTTAGAATCTAGGACATGTATAGTCCCTTCCTGCCCTAAAACCTGTGGCCAAATAAAGGAACTGGAAATGTTTAGCCAAGAGAAGAGGCCATTTGCAGGGAGGGAGAGCATTGTAGCTATCCTCCAGTTTTGCAGGTTTGAAGGGGAGAGTGATTAGCCTTGTTTGGCTTGGCTCCAGAGGGCAGTACCAGAGCAAGGAGAGGACTTAGAAAGGGGAAGCTTTTTGCTCAATATGAAGCAAAACTTCCCAATATGGAGAGCTTCCCAGCAGTGGAATAGGCTGTCTTGAGAGGCAGGGAAATCCTCATCAATGGAGATCTTCAAGAGAAAGGCTGAGGAATAACTTTTCTGAGATCTTGTAGAGAGGACTGCCTTTTAGTACAACGGAGACAAGATGAGGCAGCCTGTTGGATAGAATGCTGGACTTGGACTCAAGAAGACCCGAGTTCAAACCCTGCCTCAGACATTTACTAGCTATGTGACTCTGGACAAGTTACTTAGCCACTGCCAGTCTCAGTTTTCTCACCAATAAAACAGGGAGGATAAATAGTACTTACTTCATAGGGTTGTTGGGAAGATCAGATTAGATCATGTATGCCAAATGCTTTGCAAAACCTTCAAGTGCTTCATAAATGCTAGCTATTATGATTATTAGGACCTCTGTGTTCCTTTCTAACTCTGAGTAACTCTGGAATGACTTGAGATCTTCACTGGCATTTGGAATTCCAGCCCTTCCCAGGGGCATAGTCTTTGCTTCTTGAATCATCTCCAGAAGAATTTCATGGGTGTGGAGAGCTTACCTCACTAGTATAGTGTGGGCAAAGTTGGTCCTTAGTTCAGCTTAAAAACAAGAAAGTTCATTTCTGAGCTCATATTATAGCACACTTTTTTTTTAAACATTTACCTTCTGTCTTAGAATCAATACTAAAGGGGGCAGCTGGATAACTGTAGCTCAGTGGATTGAGAGCCAGGCCTAGAGACGGGCGGTCCTAGGTTCAAATCTGGCCTCAGATACTTCCCAGCTGTGTGACCCTGGGCAAGTCACTTGGCCCCCATTGCCTGGCCCATACCACTCTTCTGCCTTGGAGTCAATACATAGTATTGACTCCAAGATGGAAGGTAAGGGTTTAAAAAAAAAAGAATACTAAATATCAATTCCAAGGCAGAAAAGCAATAAGGGCTAGACAGTGGAGGTTAAATAAATGACTTGCCCAGGGTCACACAGCTAGGTCATATAGCAAACTTGTTATCTCCTTCCCCCTAACAAAAATGTACATTGATGCTGAGCCAAGGCATCGGAGCCAGATCATTAGGAAATCATTATTCCTATCAAATTATAGCTTAGGAAAGCGAGACCAGTACCAAGTCGTGACTGAAGAGTCAGACTGAGAAAGAGAAGCATTGGAAGTAGCATGTCATGGGGGATAGGGTTGAAGCTAGGAAGATTTGGGTTCAAATTCTGCCTCTGATACTTACCAGCTGTATGATTTTAGGAAAGTCACTAAACTCCTCAAAGTTTCCATTTCTTCATCTGGAAGGAAATGGCAGGCTACTCCAGTGTCTCTGCCAAGAAAAGCCCAATGAGAGTTGAACACAACTGAAACAACTGAACAACAAAAATCCCCTCTCCTTGTTATGTACAAAATGTTCCACCTATTTCAGTCCCTTCTCACCAGGCTATTTGAATAGCTAGGACACCTCCACCCCCACAGATAGGTCTCCCAGATAAGGTATCTCAGGATTAGGATACTCTGTGATCTTTATGCACTCAAGAGATGTTGCTCAGAGGCCCCACCAAACATGGCTACTTTTCCTGCTAAGCTCAGCCAGGAGACACAACAAAATAAATGCATTTAATGGAAATCTCATACTAAGAAATGTAGTAATAGAACATTCTTCCCATAAACTGGAGGCATACTCTGGCTCAAATACACACACACAAACATACATCAGTGGAAAGGATGCATGTGAATGGGAACACACATGCAGAATGGGGCACATGCCTCTGATTAGATTACTAACTATGATTAGAATACTAACTACACCCCACTGGGGACTCCATTGGAGAAAGAGTTGTTTTTGCCATTTTTGGTTTTTTAGCTTATAGTCCAGAGGTTAAGCTTTAAAAGCCCTTTGGTAAAGAAGGAATGTCCTCATAAACCTGTAAAGGATAATTTTAGTGTTGTGACTTAAAATCTAAATTTAATTGGTCACCAGGGAAAATCCCAAATAATAAAATACCCAAGTCAGCTGGAAATTTTATGGTGATTTAATTGATATAGTGGAGGAGATTAAGAAGAAGGAAGAAGGAAAAAGAGTAGGATTTCTCCCGTCTGGCTAGTACCGGGCAGGAAGATTAAGAGATCTAGAAAGTAAGGGTTTGGAATGTGAAGGAGGAAGGAATCAGCCTGAACTCCAAAAAGGGCTCAGCCAAGATGCCTGAACCTGAATCAGCACAAGGGCAAACTCACTGCCAAACCCAGACAAATAGATGCCACCACACCAAGATGACGGAACGCTTAGCATGCTGCCAGCCAGAGTTGCCTCTCCAGGGAAAGAGAGCGAAGAGAGCCAGTGATGTATCTCATATAGACGATTTTACATCACTTTTCTGCGTCTCATCTGTACCAATGTTAGCTTAGCTTGACTTAGGTCAGCCCAGGGGTCTGTCCGCTTTTTCTGCACATGTTTGTTGAAGGCCATTTCCTCAGATAATTAAATCTTTGAGTATGATGCAGGCATCCTGATCTTGTTAAACTGAGTAGGGTGGAAAAATATAGAGTTCCCAAGACTTGATTCTGTTAAACCAAGTATCTCCATTGTTATTGATCAGGAAATACCTAAATCAAATCTTTTAAAGTATGGTTTGAGTAGGGTGGAGTAGTTTTAAAATTCACATACCCAAAGAAGGAAATATCTATCTATTATAAAAATTAAAATTAATATACAATATTTAAAATATTATATTTTATAGTATTTATTAGTAATCACTAGAAGTAACAAAATAAAACCACATGCCCATGGCAAATCTACCTCTTCAAACAGCCCACTCCACCATTGTCCTGACCCAGGAAGGAAAGAGAGCTAGCCACGGAAGACCACCCTATTTATCCCCTGTCTACATCAGCACATAGTGACAGGAAGTCAGTGGGCTCCTGGGAAATGTAGTTCAAAGGCATGAGATTTCCAATTATGCACTATGTCTCTCTCTCTCTCTACATATATATATGTCTATATTGTTGTTCAATCATATCCAGTTCTTTGTGACCCTATTTGGGGTTTTCTTGTTAAAGATACTGGAATGGTTTGCTATTACTGTCTCCAATTCATTTTACACATGAGGAAACTGAGGTAAACAGGGTTAAGTGACTTGCCCAGGATCACACAGCTCAAACACACAGTGTTTGAGGCTAAATTTGAACTCATGAAGATGAATGTTCCTGATTCCAAGCCTAGTTCTCTATTCATTGCCACCTAGCAGCATACACACACACAGAGCAAGAGAGATATGTATGGATGTAGCCATGTATAATTTGAAAACAGGTCTTCCTGAGAGGTAAAACAAATGTCAGGTTTTGAGCCAATCTCCTTGCATAGCCTCCTAAGAGATCTCCCCCCCACCCCAGTCTTTCTTCTCCCACTTTAAGTTCTATTCTTTCCACAACTACAAAAAAACTTCTGAGTGAGTAGATCTAATTAAGTTGTTCCCCTTTGAAAAAGCCTTGGGTTCTCTACTACAGCCTCATGGCAGCATGCTGTAATGGAAGGAAGGCTAGATTTGAAGTTAAAGGATCTAGTTTCTAATCCTGGATGTTTGATACCTTAGAGAAGGTGATGATCTTCTTGGGGGGACCCCACGCATCTCAATTTTGATGAAATACAGTCTAAAATTTAAGGCATTCAATCTTACACTTCAAGCCTTTCCCTGACATTTTCGTGACTTCTACTTTCCCACTAAATTGAACTGTTTGTGGGTTCCCTATCTTGTCCTGCCTTCTCCTTTCATACCTTTGTCTCCCATATCTAGTCTAGCACCTGCTCCTCCATCACATAATCCCAAGGAAGTTGTTGTTTATTGGTTTTCAGTTGTGTCCATCTCTTTGTGACCCTATTTGGATTTTGTTCATGGGTCATATCTCGCTGCTAAATTATAAATCCCTTTAAGGAAAAAGTCTATTTTTTTGTTTGTTTTAGCTCTGTATAATACATACTTGGCTCACTATCCCATTCTGTTGGGGTTTTTTTTAAATCCTTACCTTCCATCTTAGAATCAATACTGTGTATTGGTTCCAAGGCAGAAGAGTGGTAAGGGCTAGGCAATGGGGGTCAAGTGACTTGCCCAGGGTCACACCGCTGGGAAGTGTCTGAGGCCAGATTTGAACCTAGGACCACCCATCTCTAGGCCTGGCTTTCAATCCACTGAGTCACCTAGCTGCCTCTCAATTAGTATTTATAAATGGAAATTTACCAAATGACATAAAAAGATCCTAAGTATAACAGCTTCACAACCTGAGAGCCCACTAACTCTTCAGTCCTTGTGGAGAATGGACTTAGATATAAAGTGATTGCCATGAATGTTCCTCCTCCTAAGTTCACATCTGGCCCAGAGAAGTCTTTTCCTTGCTTGCAGGACCAGGTATTTCTGCTACGGAGCCAACCTACTGCTGGATTTAATTATTATATATTTAATATATTGCTATATAATATGTAAAATATTTTCCATATAAGTATTTTTAATACATATATTATCAGCTCATTCCTCAGGTCTAGTTCTTCATTGGGTTGGCTGCTATGGTTACCACCAGGATATCATGTTGCTGGGCCAATGGCGGCTCTTCCAACCTTTTGGAGCTCACCAAATCCTCATCCCGTCTGTATTTGGAGTATCTCCAATACTCACTGACCTAAGATCAGGAAAGAATAAATGTAACAGAATCAGAAAAACCAATAGGACCATGGCCCCACAGGTGAGAGTGACCCTTCCCCAGGGGCTCACAGCAGATCTTCTATCTTCTCACTTGAGAGCCATCAGAGAAGGAGAAGAGATTTCATCTGTTCAAGCCCTTTGTATCCTCACTCAGCTCTGGCACAGCCACCATACTGAAACAGCTTTAGATTACCTCCAGGAGCTAACAGGAATCCTGAATGAGGAAGGGAAAGATTTCCCCATCACCATCTTTCCCATCACACATTTCCTGAAGGAGGCGCCATCAATGTTGCACGTGGATTGGCAGAGCATACTGTGGCAGCTGGGTGGTGCTATAGTGCACAGAGTACAGGGTCTGGAGTCTTCCTGAGTTCAAATATGGCCTCAGGCACGTACAAGTCATTTGATCTCAGTTTCCTCATCTGTAAAATGAATTGGAGAAGGAAATGGCAAACCATTCCAGTGTTTGTGCCAAGAAAAACCCAAATGAGGTCATGAAGAGTCAAACATGACCAAAACAACAACACAAAATATATTCTACGCAGACTGGGCCCTTATTAGCCAGACTTTTCCATTAGGTCTGTATCTCCAACAGCTGATACATTTTATATCTGATTAGGCAGCCTTGCACATATACTCCTTAATGGATGGTTATTGCATTGATTGATGGCATTAGCCTGAACTCCATCTCTTCAACTTTATGCCTTAGATGGAAGATTTCTTTCATGGGCTCACGTGGTTTTTGTTTTTTTTTTCTACAGAGCTCAAGGCACCTTACAGATGCCCTCATTCATCGGAGGAAGTACCTTATTCCTTTCATACAGAGGCAAAAATCGATGCTCTTGAAAAGAGAATAATCCTAAAGGAAAAATGACTAGTTTTGGGAAAGGGGGCCAAACTCTCCCAGATGGTCCAAACCTACTAGCCACATTGCTTCTACTTCTCCTGGCCCCCTACGGACTCTTATTTTCCATAGAGGGGAGATTCAGGTTGTGATGCAGAAAATGAATTGAATATTTAATAGTGAGGAGCAGGGACACAGGTAACCCAAAGGTCCTTTTCTTGTACATATTGTGAATCTTAAAACTGCTCAGACTCTACCTTAGAACATTTGGTTAAGGCTATTCCCTTATTGTAACAAATGAAAGTACTTGATCAGGAATGTATTGGAAATTTTAACATTACTCCACCCATACTTAGGCATACCTTAGGGGAAGATAAAGTTGTAAAATTCCTTATGGAACAATGAAAAAGTCCCTAACTCATACTTATAGTAAAACTAGAACCTTAAGCTAGGTCTATTTTTAGATCTAATACAAAAGGGTGCTAAGTACCTATAAAGGTTAAATTAATCACCAAAAGGTCAAGCAACTTACAAAAGGCAAGCTTAACAAGAGGTGTGAAGTTTTAGTCTACCCAGAGAAGGTAAGAACTAAAGAGTGGTGAGAACTAAGAATGGGCAGTCCTGGGAAAAGTGTCTACTGTGATTGGTAGAATGTGAAAATTTAGGGGAGGTGACACAAGAGAAAATTTTCTTTGAAAGGAAGGTGCTTGCAGTGGAATTTTTTAGTTGGAGTTCGTAGTTGGAGATGGAGGTCGGAGGTTTGGAGTTTTGCTTGGGACAGATCTTGTGGTGAGTAATTAAAGACTGACTAGTCTCTCTTAAGGCTCAGGCCTAGGCCATTTGGCCTAGGTCCTTCATACTATTTTCTCTTATTCTCTCTCTCTCCCCCTTTCCTTAATTCCTTCATTTGTATTAATTAAAATCTCCATAAAACCCAGCTGACTTGGGTAGTTTCATATTTGGGAATTTTTCCCATGTCAACCACTTATTTTTTATTTAAATCAATTAAATTATCTTTACAGTTTTGGCAATTCACAGTCTTGAAATCTACATTTTCACGGTTACAATATCCAATCCATATGTAGTTGTAGTATTTGAGAGTTGGAGGGTACCTAACATGGCCATCTAGTCCAGTTCATACACAAAAGAAATTCTCCCTAAATAGACCTAATATTCATCATCTATTCTCTGCTTGGAGACCTCAAAGGAGAAGGAGCCCATTAGCTCTCTAGGTAGCCCATTTCACTTTTGGGCAATTCTCATGGTTAGGAGATTTTTCCTGATATCAAAACTAAATTATCCTCCTTGCAAACCCCCACCCATGGCTACTCCTGGTTCAGTCTTCTGAGATCAAACAGGGCCTGTCTAATTCTCTTCCATATGGCTGCCTTTCATTCTTTTTTTTTTTAACCCTTACCTTCCATCTTAGAATTGATATTGTATATCTAAAGCAGAAGAGCAGTAAGGCCTAGGCAATGGGGTTAAGTGACTTGCCCAGGGTCACATAGCTAGGAAGTATCCAAGGTCAGTTTTGAACCCAAGACCTGTCTCCTGGTTCTCTATCCACTGAGCTACCCAACTACACCAGAGACTACCTTTTCCTAAACTTAAGAGACAGCTAAGTAGTACAGGCAGTGAGTAGAGTGCTCAGCCTGGAGTCAGGAAAATTTGAGTTCAAATCTAGCCTCAGACATATTATTTATGACCCTGAGCAAGTCACTTAACCTCTTTTTGCTTCTGTTTCAAACTCATCTATAAAACAGGGATAATAATAGCACCTACTTCTGTGTTGTTAAGGGGATCAAATGAGATCATAATAGAAAAAGTGCTCAGCACAGTGCCAGGCACCTAGCAAGCACTCTATAAATGTTAGCCCTTATAATTATTATTAATCACCATAATAATAACTCCCAATTATTGAGCTCTCAAGATTGTGAAGCACTTTTCTCAGAGCAATCCTGTGAGGTCAAACATAAAAATGTATCTCTGAGATTCATCCATTTAGACTGTGTATAGAGACCTGGTTGCATAGACTTGTTTGCAGGTTGCTTCCCTCAGCAGAATTAGAGCTTGAGGGCACAAGCAGTGTTTGCACCTTATCTGGAATCCCAGCTCTTAGCACAGTGCCTGGCACCTGGCAAGCCATAAATGTACATAAAATGCTGGTTGATTGATTGAATACATAATACATATAGCTAGTGTGTAGCCAGATAAATGAAACTATACATAAGAATGTGTCATGGACTCCTTTTGGCAGTGTGGTAAAGTCCATGAACTCTTTTCCAGAATGTTTTTATAGTCGTAAAATGAAATGCATAAGATTGCAAAGGAAAACCAATTCTATTAAAATCAGTCTCAAGCTATTTTAAAAATAAGTTCAAGAACAAGACATACACACGTGCATGTACTTGTGCATTCATATATGTGGATATATGTACATGTATTATCTATATGATCATCATCCAATCTGCACTGACCCTTCGTGGGTGTTCTGTGTGGCTCTATTCTAGGCCTTCTTCCAGAAGTGGGCTTAACCTGGGATCCTTGAACTTGTTTTGAAAAAAAAATTAATGACTGAAATTCAATATAATTGGTTTCCTTTTTATATATTTAAAAACATTATTTTGGGGGCAGCTGGGTAGCTTGGTGGATTGAGAGCCAGGCCTAGAGATGGGCGGTCCTAGGTTCAAATCTGGCCTCAGACACTTCCTAGCTGTGTGACCCTGGGCAAGTCACTTGACCCCCCTTGCCTAGCCCTTACCACTCTTCTGCCTTGGAGCCAATACACAGGATTGATTCTAAGATGGAAGATGATGGATTATAAAATAATAATAATAGATAAAAACATTATTTTGAGAACTGGTCTGTAGTCTTTACCAGACTGTCAGAGGGGTTCATGACACAAAATAGTGTTAAAAGACCCTTGTTCATATACTTCCTCTCTTTGGTGAGCTCATCTGCTTCCATTGCTTCAATGATCATAACAATTCAAATGATTCTTAAATTCTCAAATATTCAGCCCAAACTTCTGTGGGAACCCTCATCCCCTCTTGCCAGCAGCCTGAAGAATATCTCTACGTGGATGATCCAGCAGCAGCAATACACTTTTTGAGCAGAGGGACTCTCTTGTTTGTTTTTATTCCTGTCGCTAGTGATTACCTCAGCACCTGACGCGTGGAAAGCACTTAAATCTCCGAGTCTGTGTCTAGATAGAGAGAGAGAGAGAGACAGAGACAGAGAGATAGAAAGATAGACAGAGAGATAGACAGAAAGATAGATACCCAGACAAATAGATTGACAGATAGACAGACAGATAGATGGATAGACAGACAGACAAATAGAGATGGATAGATTGACAGATAGACAGACAGATAGATGGATAGACAGAGAGATAGAAAGATAGACAAATAGATAGATAGATAGATAGATAGATAGATAGATAGATAGATAGATAGATAGAAAGATAGATACACTGAGAAATAGATGGATAGACAGACATAGCTAGAGAGATAGACAGATAGATGGATAAATAGGATAAATAGAGATGGATAGACAGACATAGATAAATAGATACACATACATATATATGTTTTTATATATCTATCTATCTTCAACATCTTAATCAATCTATGAAAATGAGCCACAGCATCACCAAGTATGCGAAGCTGTGTTTCATAGAAGGGTTACTGCCCTGTACTTCACACAATCATAAATATATTGCTGGGAAGGAAGTTAGAGGCCACGTGTCCAACCTCCTCTATGCATTATACAGACAAGAGAACCAAGAAAACTGAGGCCCAGGGAGGTGGTGACTTGTTTAAAGTCTCACAGTTAGGGAGTATAACAGGGAAAATTAGAACCCAGCTCCTCTGACTCCAGAATCGGTGGGGTTTTTTGTTTGTTTGTTTTTCTGCAATGGAAGCTGGGCTTTTCGTTGATCAATAAGTATTAAGCACCTGCTATGTGCCAGGAATACAAAAAGAGGCAAAAGACAGCCCCTGCCCTCAAGAAGCTTACACTCTAATGGGGGAGACAATATGCAAACAAATATATACAAAGCAAGCTATATACACGGGATAATCGGGAGTAATTTACAGAGGGAAGGCATTAGAATTAGGACGGGTCCAGAAAGGTTTCCTGCAGAAAGTAGCATTTTGGCAGGGACTTAAAGGAAGCCAGGAGTTGAGGGGGAAGAAGAGTCCAGACGGGAAAATCAGAGGGAATGCCCAGACTGGAATCTGGATGGGGTGTCTTGCTCCTGGAACAACCAGAAGAATATATGAGGATGTGAGGTGTAAGACCCTTGGAAGGGTGGATGTGGGGCTAGGTAAAAAGGGCTTTAAATCCTAAACACTTTGTATTCTCTCAGCAGTCCGAGTCCCAAATAGAGAGGACTCATGAAACTCTGGGAACTGAGTATTTCTCTTCGTTTAATATCCGATTAGGCAACTAGAGTTCCAGAGAGCTTATTTCCATGAAGAATTGTTTGGGAGATGCCTGCCTTTGCACTCTCTCTGCCCACACCGCCCCGATCCTTTAGAAGGTTCTTTGCTGACTGGTCCTTCTTTCTGGCTGACGGTGATACACTTCCCTCCTCCCCCATCAACCAAAAAGAAGCAAAAACTGGGACGATGGCGATGGGGAAAATGTGCTCATGCTTCCAGCAGTTGGCTGCTGCGCTGCAGCGGAGATTCTTTGCTTAGTGACTTAGAAAAGATAAATCACAGAACCGCTCTCAAATGTGGCCCAGGCCAAGTCCCAGAGCTGTCTGGCACGCCGGCAGAAGGGACAAACCTCAGCCAACCACAGCTGCTCCTTCCCCCACCGCACCCAGGAAAGTCTCCATCCTTTCTCTCTGCCCACAAACCAATTTGAGCTTCTTGCCAGAGTAAGGACTACAAGGTTAGATTTTGAAGATGCTCAGTGCCAGGATGGTTTCTCTTCAGATGCCATACCAGTGGATTTGGGAGTGTGCCGGGCACAGTTCTGGTGACCCACACCCTACAGATGGCTTAACCAGATAACTGGGTTCTGCTATAACTCCCCCCGGAAATGGGGAGCATCACGGTGAGCGGTGCATGAGGCCACCTTCTGGCTGGGAGCTGTGTCTACCTAGTGAAAAGTGCAGTACAGATTTAACCAATAATCCAGTTTTCCAGATCCATAGAGCACTCCCTGAATGTGAACTCCCTTCTAACTTCCTGGAATTACCAAGGAGAGTTCATTAAAGAAGCACTTCTAGCTTTGTCATTTTGTCATGTTCAAATCTGACCTCAGACACTTGACCCTGGATGAATCGCTTAACCCTGCTGGCCTCAGTTTCCTCAGCTATAAAATGAGTGAGAGAGGTAAATGGCAAACCACCCCAATATCTTTGCTAAGAAAACCCCAAACTGAAAACAACTCAACAACTATCCAACTGAACTGGGACTTGGTTTAGGCGTATATCATAAGGGAACAAATAGTTTCAGGTTGGCTAAATTCCTGGATTGGGATATATATAATAACAGCTTTTTTTTTTTTCCAGATAAACAGAGGCCCAGAAAATCCTGTGAAGTTATTTTTCTGCAGGTCCCAAGTCCTCAGACACAAAATCCAGTACATTTTCCATGATTCCCTGAGGCCCCACCTAGGTACTTTGAACAAAATAGTACTCCTTGCTGGTCAAAAACCAAAGCCCTCCAGGAGACAGGAGTTTACATTTTTTCCCCCTTATCTACAAGATTACTCTGATTGGAGGCAATGATAACAAAAGTGGGAGAACTGAAGAGAAAGTCAAGAAGAATTATACTTAAGATACTACATACTTCTGGCCCCAGAGACCCTCCAGATCCTAGGAGAATGGGTCCTTCTTTAGGCCTTAGAGATCCTAGTGGATCTCCTCCTCTTTTCAAAAAGCTGTTCGGAAAAACAACATTGAAAGGCCTCAGAATGGAATGATGGATGAGAAGTGCATGATGAGTCATTCATTTTTAGACTGGATCAATTGCATGATTTCCTTTTATTTAAATATACTTCTTTGTTATAGGGGAGGTTAGGTCATTGGGAAATTAAAAAGACATCAATAAAGTATTTTTTGTGTGGAAGACTTTCTTATATACCTTAAATCTGTGAAAGAGTAGTCAAAACCCTCTTACCCTGCTTGAGCAGAGCAATCAATCAAATGTTAGTGTATTAAGTACTAAGCACTAGATGGTTTATATGCCAGGGACACAAAGACAAAAATAAAACAGGTCCCTGCCTTCAAGAAGATACCATCTACTAGAGAGATGATGTGTACTTTTGTTGTTCAGTTGTTTCACTCATGTCTATGATCCCATTTGAGATTTTCTTGGTAAAGATACTGGAGTGGTTTTTCATTTCTTTCTCCAGTTCACTTTACAGATGAGGAAACTGAGGGCAAAGAATCTTAAGTGACTTGCCCACAGTCATGCAGCTAGAAAGTATTGTTTAGAAAATTTATCACACTAATACAGAACTCCAAGCTAAATAATGGGTTTATTGAGAGGAGACCCACCTCACAATAAAGCCAGACCCTGGTCCCATTAGAACCAGAGACCCCAAGCCTTAGAAAATGGCCTTTTTTTATGGAGAGAAATCTTATGACATCGTGACAGTGAAACAAAAAAAATTAAAAATGCTCATATCTTTCACAAAGGCAGTTCTTAATTAGTGATGCAAGTGCTGATTAAGCTAGTGAACTCAAAAGAGGATCACTTTGAGTGGTAACTTAAGTCCATTATTATTGCTGACCTTTCAAAGGCCTTTGCACTCTAGATGTCTTTTACTGACAATATTAGGAGTCAGAAGTTTGTAGAAACAAGAGTGGCCCTCCTCCTGTGTGACCATCTTGAGCTTGCACCCAAAGCAGGCCTCTGCCTCTTTACCCAAGGCAACCCCTCACTTCTTCCCTGACCATCTGGAGCTTGCACCCAACAGTGTGATGGGCTTGGTAGTAGCTTATGGTTATAGGCTTAAAGTCAAAAGATGTAAACAAGATTTGAACGTTTTTAGCAAATATCACTTTGACTTCTAACTCAAAACTAATGATTGTATTATTTTAATATTACTATAATCATCAAAGAGGGTAGGGGGTTTCACACTCACAGAATGAGACTTGTAAAAATAGACTTGAATCCAGGACTTCAATCCCCACAAGCCTTTGCTCCACTTCCTCAAAATGCTTTGTAATCTCACTGAATTCTCACCTGGGCTGGGATGGAGAAGGGGTATTTAACCTGATTGGAAAGGCTTTTGCCGGCTTTTCCTGTTTCCACTTGCAAGCAGACTGGGCTCTTTTCATAATGTAGGTGAGGGTGTCTAGGCCCTGTGCTTTCTTATCCTGTATTTTCTTTAATCCTTAATCTTCAATAAACCTCTAAAAATACAATACTCCTTGAAGAGAGAAACTGATTTCTACCTGCTTCAGTTTCCCCTAAATTTTAATCTTTACAGGCTGGATTTGAAGTCAGGAACATAAGTCCTCCTGCCTGACACACTATCTATCCACTTCACCACTTAGCTGCCTCCAACATGCGCATATAATGATATACTAAAAATTTATTAAAAATGAATACAAGGTCATTTTTAGGTTGGGGGGCACTAGCTGCTGGGAGATCAGTTAAGGCCTCAGGAACAATTTTCTTTGTAAAGATAGTTTATTTTATTAATTTCATGTGACAACTTTGTTTTATGAAACCCCAAGTTTACCTTTATTTCATGGGAACTTGCCATCAAAAAACTCCCAGACTGACCCTTGTCCCAGACTGAACACTAAGTCATCAAGCACCCATTAACCACCCTGAATAGGAGTAATAGAGATAGTACCCCTATTTTTTATTTCTTTTTTATTTGAGTCTCTCCCAGTTACCCTAGCACTGTTGGCAAACCTATAGCACATGTGCCAGAGTGGGCTGCTCCCCTCTCCCTCTCCACCATGCCTACGAACATTTCTCAAATCATCCACCCCTCTGCCCAGCAGCCCAATGGGAGTGCTTCCTCCCTCCCCTGTCTAGGGTAAAGTGGGGGACTCACATGTGTCATGAAGGTGCAGTTTAGGCTCTCAGTCTCTAAAAGGTTTGCCATTCCTGCTCTAGAGTTAGACTACAACCTCTTTCCCAAATCCCTATGAAATTGGTCAGATGTTCTTCCTTTTCTATACTCCCTAAAGTGTATATAAGACTCCAAGTTCTTTACTTTGATGGAAATTCCAATTTCTCAGGATGGTGATTTCCATTCCTGGTGACATTGCTTCCAGAGTCTCAGAGCTTAGTTTAGTGTGATATTGGTACAGTGTGTGCCATAAGAACTCTGCCTCCCTTGTCCCAATTAAAGACTTGTTCTTTTGTAGCTCCTCTGGTGGTTCTGTGTTTTTCCAGGTTGAGGAATGTAATCACAGATTTCCAAAGTTATATGATTCAAATTGTTTCCTTTCCCCTTTTCAGAGCTGGCAGGTTATCCCCATGATCACACAAAACAGAGGAACAAAATTTCTAACCATGCCAGCTGTGGACTCTAGATTCCCCCCAACCTCAGGCTAAAACCAAAACCAAAACCAAAACTGACCGCCACGTCACCCTTTGGGCACAGCACCTCGAAGAGCAGGAACATAGTGTGGATGCCCTGCCTTCCTCTACCTTTCATCCCTCTCCATGATTGCTGAGTTTACTGAATGGTTCTCTTGGTTTTCTCATCTTTGGATGATTATGTACCCCTAAGCCCATAAGGGGGGAGATGAGATGAGTCTCCTGCAGTTAATACATCCTTGGGAGGCCTTTTTGGAGGTCACTTGCCCTCTTTGGGCCTCTGTTCCCTCAACTATAAGTAGAATGTACCATAGTTCCATAATCCATGGGCATTGACCTGCCCAAGTGTGGCTCCAAGAAGACTATGAGGCAATGTATTCCTTGTCTGATGTGTTGGTTCTCCCCCCACCCTTTAAAAATCTGTTGATACAAGGGTTGGCTCTCCGAGGGAGCACAAGGATAAATCCAGAAAAGTGGGTTATGTGAAACGCTTGGCCCAGTGCCTGGTATGTACTTATGTCTTTCAGACTGATAGAATTTTTGGGACCCCATTTGGGGTTTTCTTATCAAAGATACTGGAGTGCTTTGCCATTTCCTTCTCTGGCTTATTTTACAAATGAGGAACTGAAGCAAATGGGTTAAGTGACTTGCCCAGAATCACACAGCTATTTAACCTCAGGAAGAGGTCCTCCTGACTACTCTCTCCACTTTCCACCTAGAAGTACTAGTAGGTGCTTAATAAATGCTTGCTTCTCTCTCACCGTTATGTAGCATTTGAGGTAGGATTGGAACTCTGCTCTTCTTGACTCCCAGGACAGATTCTATCCATTGTGCCACCTTCTCCATTGTGCCACCTCCTTTAGAGTTGGAAGGGGCCTCAAGCATTATCTAATCCACCTGCATTTTACAGGAAGGACATTCATCTTTAGAGAGACTGGGTGACTCCCCTTAGGTCAAGCCTTTTGGTAGACTATGCATTATGGTGATTTAAGTGTATTAGGCATGGAATGAGGTGTGAAGGAGAGAGTGAGCCCCGGGAGAAATGATCGGGGTGAGGGGGTGCTTACAGGACCGTGGAAGTGGAGTCACAAGACTTTGGGGTGTGACCTAGAGCAAATTGCACCTTCTCCCCTAGGCTTGGCCTAGCAGTAAATACACGGTTTCCTTTGTAAAATCCTGTATTTTATGTTGTGTTTAGCAGCAGTATTCTGAGAAGGGTCCTGAGTTGCACCAAGTAGGGATCCAAAAGGTTGCAAAGCCAGACCCCAGGATTCCAAGGGAGGCTGCCCCAGCCCTAGACTCTGCCCCCGGGTTTACAGGCAAGGTAAAGTCTAAATCTAGTGCCTGGGCAGTTGTCTGCGGAGCTAGGGCGCGGCCGGGGCCGGGGGTCGGGTGGGAGGGGGAGGAGGATGCTGAGTAAGCATCCGTTGCCACGTGATCCGACAGTCATATGACTTTAAGCCGAAAGGAGGAGTTGCACAGGCTCAGTCTCCGGAGTTGAAGAAGCCCGGGAGCTAGGCACGAGTAAGTGTGGAGCGGGGGTCGCGGGGGAGGCGAGGGTGCGCCACAGCGAGCCCCGGGCGCCACTGCTGGGGGGCGGGCGTCTGGGCAACTCCAGTCTTCGACCCGGGGAGCAGCCTCGGTGGGAAGCTGCCGATTGGCCCGGGCTGGGGGTTCTCTTGTCTTCTCTTGGCCCCCGGGGACAGGAACTCTTCCCCAGGAGCTGACCTAGGGCTCCAGAGCCCTGGGACTCGGGAAACTGGTGCGAGCCAAGAAGAACTGGGCGCTTCGGCTTCTACTTTCCAGCTCCAGAGACATAGAGGAACTGGAGGGGCGCCGGGGACCCGAGAAGTTAGCATCCCCTTTGTCCTAATTGTGGACCTTTGGTGGCTTCCTCGTAGTTAAGTTCACAAGCACTTATTAAGCGCCTCCCACGTGTCTGGTGGGTTAGCTAGGTGGTGGGGTAGATAAAGTGCCAAGCCCAGAGTCTGGAACAGTTATTTTCATGAGTTTTGTTTTTTTTTTAAACCCTTACCCTCCGTCTTGGAATCAATAATGTGTATTGGTTCCAAGGCAGAAGAGTGGTAAGGGCTAGGCTTTGGGGGTTAAGTGACTTGCCCAGGGTCGCAGAGCTGGGAAGTGGCTGAGGCCAGATTTGAACCTAGGACTGCCTGGCTCTCAATTCTCTGAGTTACCCAGCTGCCCCCTTCTTCATGAATTCTAATCTGGCCTCAAGACACAAAAGCTCTGACCCTGGGCAAGTCACTTAATCCTGTTTTCCTCAGTTATCTCATCTGCAAAATGAACTGGAAAAGGGAAACAGCAAACAGCTCCAGTATCTCTGCCCAAGAAACCCCAAATCAGGTCAGGCCTGCTTGACCAACTACTGTGCCTAGCACTGGGGATAACAAAAAACAAGTGGTGTCCACTATAATGACATTTTCTGTTTGTTTAGACTATTTAATTTGTCACTGTTCTCACTGGAGTGGTTTTATGTGGCTTATATCTGTGAGGTAGGAAGGACTAATGTTATCACTTAGAATGGGAAATCTGAAGCCTTTCAGAATCAGATTTGAACCATTAAGGACGTGGGTTTGAATCTTGGAAGTCATCTCATCCGATCCTCTTATTTAACTGCTGAGGAACCTCATAAAGGGGATTTGCACAAAGTTGCAAAATACATTGTAAAGAGCAGAGCCAGTATTTTAAAGTGTTTAGCTTTTCCAACTCCCCAGTTACACTCCACTCCACACCCTCCCCTGCCCCAGAATCACGAATGGGCACTGTCATCCCAGTTCCCTTGGAACTGTCTGCAGATGAGACTAAAATCAGGGACTGGATTGAGTAAGACTAGGGATGGAATCTCAGTGCTCTTGCCTTTGGAGAGGACCTTCCAGGATACTGTGGACTACTGGAAGTGATCGGGGAACTGTGAAATGATCATGGTTTCCTATGTTTCAGCTAGAGTTCCAGAATCTTCAAAGTTATGAAGGACTGTAGTTAATGCACTCCCAGATTAACAAATGTCTTCTATTGTGTCTTGGACAAATGGTCATATGTAAAGTCCTTGAGGGCAGGAGTTACTTCATTTTTGTCTTTGTACTCTCAACACCAGTATAATACCTGCCAGCTGCTAAGTGCTTAATAAATGCATGTTGGTCATTTGACTACTTAGATACCTCATATGGGAGCTTGTTTCTTAAGGGATAGTTTGTTTCATTGTAGAACAATTAATTGTTGGGAAGTTCTTCCTGTTCAACCCTAATCTGTCTCCCATGTAAGCATTTGTTGTCTCATTCCTTTAAAGGTTCTGATTTTCTGTGGTCCTTGGAACAAATGAGATAATATTGAGCCATTGTTATTTGCTAGGAGATCTCACCCTCAGCCATTTGTCCTTGAGGTCCTTTGTCCCTGACACTGCTTAGGAAAAGGTGATTGGGAACTGCCAGGATGAGCTGTTGGGTGTGTGGCTAAGTGAAGAGATTGTCTATATATTTTTATGTACACATATACATCTTCTGTCTTAGAATCAATACTAAGTGTCAGGGCTATGCAATTGGGGTTAAATGACTTGCCCAGGGTCACAAAGGAAGTGTCTGAGACCAGATTTGAACCCAGGACTTCCCATCGCAGAGTTGGCTCTCTATCCACTGAGCCACCATGCTGTCCCATAATAAATTATATATTGACAGCTCAGAAGTCTCTGAACCTATGTTCTAAAGGGAAGCAAATTGCTTCAGCCATCTCTTTCCTTGCAAATCCCCATACAGGGCACAATGAAACTCATCATCCTGGATGATTACTCTCAGGCCAGTGAATGGGCTGCCAAGTACATCAGAAACCGAATCATCCAGTTTCGACCAGGGCCGGATAGGTATTTCACATTGGGGCTCCCTACAGGTAGGTCACAGGGCCCTTTTGGGGGGTAGGGTGGGGAAGTCGAAGTGGGGAGGATATAAAAAGTCCAGGAAGCCTTGTTCAGTCAACAAAAGGGTTTGGGTTTCCTTGTGGAGCATATCTTACTCTGGGGTCCACAAGGCACTAATGGTCATCTGGGAGGAATTGCAAGGAACTTCCAGAGCCTATCAGACCATCTCTGCCTCTAGACATTCCAGAAAAACTGTCCACATTTATTGCTGTTTGGTTTGGTGTAGCTTTCTAGGGTTAGGAATAGCTTCTGATTAAGCTTCCTAAAACAACATAACTGAAAAGTTATAAGAAGTTGGTTAGTTTCTCCATCAAATATAAGACCCCATATTCAGGACACATACCTCTCCTCTCAACTGTGGAGTGCCCTTTTGCCCCTCTCCAAATATTGCTCCAATTATCAGTCTAGATTGAAATAGTTGTGAGATCTTCAAGTTATGGGGGGAGCTATAAAAACATCTATTCTCTGGACTTCCTCTCTGCTGTGGTCTTTGGGGGTCATGGAGGATGGTAGAGAGACTTGGGAATTATCTAAGTTTTGAGCTTACAAAGCTTTTTATCTAAAAAAAAAACCCAACTTAGCATTTTACTTTTGACCTCTACTTTCTTAAGAAATGGAGGAAAACAAGATGGGTCCTTGAAGTGACAACTTCAAGTCAGAAACAGGAAGGGAAGTGGGGAACCACCCCCCCCCCCCCAAGTAAGCCACAGAAGTGCCAGATCAGCGAGGTCCACGTGGAGGCTGCCTGGAAATGAATGGAGGCACTCTGAGCATACATCACCATTACCAGGACAACAGAGTAGTTTACTCATTGGAACTCAGACTGAGCCTCCTGTAGGCCTCTGAGGTTTTATAGCCTCTTGTAGTATTTCATAATTTTTAATTCATTCTTCCTCCCACTTCTCCACTTTTAGCCCATTCCCTCCTGCCCTGTTTTCTGTGCAAATGAGGACTGGGTGTTTACTGCTCTGTCTGGGATTCTGTTAAATAGAAAAGCAAACATGACCCACTCACCAAGTTGTCTTTGGTGTGGTGTGGTGGATAGAGCGCTAGATTTAAGGCTCAGGAAGACCTGGGTTCTAATCCTGATACAGATATATGTCATCCAAGTGATTCTAAAGTCCCATAACTACCGAGACCGTTTCTTTGAAAAATGAAGATAATAATAGCACCTATCTCAAGAATTGTGAGGATGAAACAAGATGGGCAAAGTGTTTGGTAAGCATTAAAATATGATATAAATGTGAACTATATTTATCCAAAGAGCATTCTGGAAAATTATGAACCCTTACCTTCTGCCTTAGAATGAATACTGTGTCTTGGTTCTAAGGAAGAAGAGCCAGAAAGGCTAGGCAATGGGGGTTAAGTGACTTGCCCAAGGTCACATAGCTGGGATGTCTCTGAAGCAAGATTTGAACCCAGGATCTCCTGTTTCTAAGCCTGACTTTCAATCTTCTGAGACACTTAACTGGCCCCTGAATTATTTTTCTAATGGGTTTTATATTGAGTTATTTCTAATCTCTTACCTGCTTTCCTTTGCATTTGTGAGACAAAAGCTTTACTTGTCCACAAGGACATCCAGTATTTGATCTTGACTTCCCATTAGTACAGAATTCTAATCGTGGAGAGACAGTGTTTCAGCCTTATTCAGGAAGCTGGACCTCTACCAATTAATCCTCACAAAGAGGTCATCAGATATCTTGCAGGTACCACCTCGGTAGTATGTGACCAATCTCCAGCCCAATTCATTTCTCATGGAATCTATGAAGACTGTCACTTTTGGGCAGTCTTCTGGTGAAAAGTATTGGTTTCTCTTTCAGAAGCTCCAAAATTGGTAGAGCTGATGGCCAAGGGCCACAGAGTTTGGACAGTGACTCCCTTAAGGAACAAGGACAGTGGGAAGGCCTGAGCCTCACTGAGGCTCCCTCGATCCTTAAAGAGCTATTGAAAAACTATCCTTCCTTATGCCTGGCATTTGACCAGCCATCCTGTGCTATGGGGAATACAAGAGAAGCAAGACACTACTGCAGAGGCATATACTACATACTACAGCAGGGGAAACAGATTTGTGTCCTATGTTAGAATGTGTTAAATTGCATGATATAGAAATAAATACCTAGTTAGAGGTAAAGGACTCTGTGTAGGCTGGAGTTAAACTGAATTCCAATTTCAACTAATAGTGAAGATATAGGGATTGAAAATTCCCCCAGACTTTTTGGAAAGATGAAAAAAAAGGCAGCTGGAAAGGAGAGAATAAAGGCTATGATCTGCCCTAGGATAGAGAGGCCTGCTCCCAAGGAATGGTCTTCAAGTTACAGTTTTGGCTCCTGGATGATGCTAATAAGCCCTTAAACCTCTAGGAGGGACATTCCCTGACTTCCCTTTCTTCTAGGGAGCACCCCTGAAAAATGCTACCAGAAGCTGATTGAGTATTATAAGAATGGGGACCTGTCCTTCAAGTATGTGAAGACATTTAACATGGACGAGTATGTGGGTGAGTGCTTTTATGAGGGTCTAAGGGGGGGGGGGGGGGGAGATGGGATCTGAGACTATGGCAACCTTCTGACACTGGCTTAAGAGGATTAGGGCCTTTCAGTCAGGTGCGTGATTAACAGGGCAGGGGAGATAAGGCTTGAGCCTGCTAAGTAGCTTAGAGCAATGTCTGCCACTGAACTTTATGCTCTCTGGAAAGAGGAGTTTGTCCAGGATGTATCCACCCCAGTATGAGTATTTAGACCATCCCCTCTTTCCTTCTTTTCTAACACTCCTTCCAGTCTGCTGGGGATATTAAACAGGAGACTAGAAAAAGACTGGGATTCTCTGTCATGTAAAATACTCTAACAACTCCTGTTCTGTTTTTGATGGATTTTATCTTTCAGTTTCTTGATTCTTTATTATTTCTTGTTGTGTCTTGTCTTTACTGACCAAGGAAATCTCATATTGGAAGTCTGATTGCTCTTTTAGCTAATAAAAGCAGTGAGTTGTAGAATACACAGATGGGTTAGAGTACATATTGGAGGGGCAAAGAATTAGCTTCACGCTCTAATTCACCTACAGTTAATGAGCTTCTTGTGGAAGAATTCAAAAGCATTTTTAAGGATATCAGAAGGTAGTAATACCATTTGTTTTCCTCTCTTCCCCTCTTTCCCTATTCTCTACCCAAGGCCTGTTGGGGAATGGGGAGAGGATGGAAGAGAGGCAGGAAAACATGGGAGGAGAGACAGACCAATTGCCTAGAAGTTACAGATGGGATGCCAAAGCTGGGAGATACTTTTCTTTCATATTTGACTAGCCTTTCCAGGTTAGCCAAAAGGGGTCTAGTAAACGGGAATAGTGACTAGAACGTTATGCTTTAGGCACTTATCCCCCAAAAGTATACAGAGCATGGATCTTTAACCTGGGATTCATGAACTTGGTTTTAAAAAATATTATGAAAACTGTATTATAATTGGTTTGCTTTGTAATCATATGTATTTTATCTTAGGCATTTAAAAATATTATTCAGAAAAAGAATCCATTAAGCCTCTTTGGACTTCCAAAGGGTCTATGACACACAAAACAATTAAAAACGGGGTACTATCACCTCCTTCATTTTGGACATTATATTTATCTTAATGCAGCCTAAGATTGCATTGGCTCATTTGGCTGCCATATTGATACATATGGGGCTAGCAGTCCACTGGAATCCCTGGATCTATTTCAGGACAACTATTATCTGGCCATGCTTTCCCATTACTTCTGGAGTATAGTGCTTAATTCTGGACCCCATGTTTTAGGAAGGCTTTGCTTTGCTTCCCCATTAATTCCTGTCATCTTCACCTTTACTCTACCTCAGCTACACACATCACTCATCATTGCCCACAAATGTTCTACCTTCACAGAAATTACTTTGACTGTTACCTCCGAATACCTTACCCCTCCTAAACCTATTTTCTATCCTCTTTACAAGCTGTAGTCACTCCAGCCCTTTTCCCAACCTCTGGCTTTATTTTCTTCCAAACCTTGATCCTTCTGTTAACCAATCCCTTGCTCCATTGTCCTAGTCAATGTCCAACACTCTGCCAACCTGGATTTCTATTCCTTCTAGTTCTTGTCCCTTTTATCATTCCTTCTTTCTTTCCCCAATTTTTTTTTAAACCCTTACCTTCCACCTTAGAATTAGTACTGTGTATTGGTTCCAAGGCACAAGAGTGGTAAGGGCTAGGCAATGGGGGTGAAGTGATTTGCCCAGGGTCACACACCTAGGGAGTGTCTGAGGGGCCCTCTTTGAACCCAAGACTTCCTGTCTCCAGGTCTGGCTCTCAATCCACTGAGCTGCCCAGCTGCTCCCTTTTAATTTTCTTGAAATTGGTTTTTTTGATCTTTTGTTTTTACATTGCCTAGATTTTCCCATTTCCTATAACCTACTGCAGAATCATCCCTTATAAAATAATTTTAAAAGAGTGTGTCAAGGAAGCTCATCCCCTCCCCCTTCCTAACTTTACCTGTCTCTCAAATATTCCTGACATACCACAGTTGCACCAGGTTTGCTTTGGTGTACATTCTGTACATCAGTAAAAGTTAAGGTTTGGGGCAGGACCGGGGGAGACCAATGAGAGAATGAGGAGAACCATGAGAAGAGAGAGAGAGAGCAGGCAGGTGAGGGGGGAATGAGAAAGATACATGCAGGCTAGGCGATAAGCAGCCAGGTTACTTAGGAATGATTGTCTACCCTTCCTAACAAACTTTATAAAAATATATATATGAATAGAAATTTTAATTATTACAAGAGGAAAAAGGGATTCCATACAACCCACAAGCACATTTTTAAAAAATTCATGTTATAGTCAGTGTTACACAAATGCAAATCTGAATCTCAGAAAAAGGAGTAGGAAGAGGGATCTTTTCTTATTTTTCTTTGGAGCCAAGCTGTTCTTTATAATTTTAAAACATTTAGTTTCAGTTGTTTCATAGTGGTTATTCTTTTCATTTATGTTGTTGTCTTTGGGTATACTGTTTTCCTGGCTCTGCTTACTTCACTTTCACTTTGCATCATGTAAGTCATTCCTGGCTTGTCTGTCTTCTTCATGCTTGTCATTTTTTATAGCAAAAAATATTCACTTCCATTTGTAGACTTCCCAGTCAATGGGCATATACTTTGTTTCCAATTCCTATTCTTACACCACTGTAAAAAAGGCTGCCATAAATATTATGGGGTTTATGAATAGCCTTTTGTTTGACATCAACCTTACTGGGGTATATGGCTACCGTTGGGACCATTGGGTCAAATCTCTCCTTAATTTTTGCCCTTTTCCTATTTACTGGCTCCTTTTCTCCTGTCACATATATGCCCAGATCTTCCCTGTTCCTGAAAACAAAAACAGCAACCACCAAAACCTGACTCTTCATAACACCATCATTCTCTTAAGCTATTATCATATTCTTTTTGCTTTTCATTGCCAAGCTTCCACATACTTTCTGACTCTTTACAGTATGGCTAAGATTGCTTTCCCCAGGGTTATCAGTGATCCCTTACTGTTAAATCCAGGGACGGGTCTGTATTCAGGCCTCATCTTTGCTGTGGTCTTATGTAACAATTGAAAGTGTAGAACACTCAGGCCCAGGACCCTTTTGTCTCTCAGTTTTCTTTCTACCTGTGATCAGTCTGCTTTATAGAAGGTCATCAAACATATCCTACCTACCCTGTTTGTGTGACTGTATATCAGAGTTCTGTCTTGGGTCCTTCTCTCTGTCCTCTCTCTTGGCGAATTTATGATCTTCTTTGGATTTAACTGTCATATCTATAAAGAGGACTCACAAATCTGAATAGCAGCCCTCACACTTTTCCATCTGCATGCTGGACATTTTCTACCAGGATGTCTCATAAGTATCTCAAACTCAATCTGTTCTAATAGAATTTAGAATGTTTCCCTAAACCCTAATTTCTTTCTTTTCAAGGCACCACCATTCATCCGGCTTCCCAGGTGTGTAACTCTGAGCCAATAAATTGCCAAATCTTATCAATTCTACCTTAACATCTCTTGCATGTGTCCTTTTCTCTACACACAGCAAAGCCACTGTATTTAAGGCCCTTGTCAATTCTCAGCTTCACTACTACAATCTTTACCTTTTTAAAAATCCTTAACATATCCATTTTAAGACAGAAAAGGGCTGGGTAATCAGGGTTAAGTGACTTCTCCAGGGTCCAATAGCTAGGAAATATCTGCAGCCAAATTTGAAATTGGGGGGCTACATGGGTGCCCCCCAATCATTTAATTGATCTTCTTGCATCCAGTCTCTCATTTCTATAAAACATCCTCTACACAGCTGTATGCAACCTCCCTGCTTATTAGGTGCTCATTCCCTATAAAATATATAATTTTGTGTTTGGTGTTAAAAGCCCTTCACAATCTGCCTGTAGCATGTTGTTTGTGAAAAGGAGTAATGATGTGTAATCAGCCTGGAAATAGAGAATAGTGCCAAACTGTCTAATTGTTGGTCTAATACACAACATTCTCTGCCTTTGCCTAGGCCCCTGGAGGCCAACCTATAACATGCATATTAGAGTGGAGCCACCTCCCCTCTCTACAGGCACCTGAGGACGTTTCTCACATCCCCCACCCCTCTAAAGGTTGGCCAGCACTGGCCTAGACCATCTCCATGGCTAGATGCATCTCCTCTACCTCCTGGAACCCTTTAAGACTCATCTCAAATTCCACTTCCAGGAACCCTTCCAATTGTTAGTATTCCTCCCCCAGTGCCCTCATCTCCAATTGTGTGTATGTATGTACATATCCTATGTTTCCTGATCTGTGAACAGAAAGAATGGAAGCCCTCTGAGGACAAGCACCTTACTTTTGTGACTGTATTCTGTCTAGCAATGCCTGACACATAGTAGGCACTTACAAAATGCCGGATGAGATTGATCAATGGATTCTAATAAGCTTGAAGGCAAACAGTCTTTCTTCTCTCTATACTCTTTCTTGGTAAACTCATGATCTTCCATGGACTTAACATCATATCAATCTGCAGAAGAGAAGACTTGGGGAGGAGGTGCATGAGTCCTGTCTTCAAATGTCTGAAAGTTGTCATGTGGAAAAGGGATTAAACTTCATCCTCTGGGCCCCAAAGGAAAGGCCTGGAAGCAGTGGGTGGAAGCTGCCAAGAAGCAGATTTAGGCTCAGCAAGGAATATTTGTAATAATTGAGCTTTCTAAACATGGCATGGGCTGCCTCGAGGTAGGCAGGCTTCTCTTCCCTGGAGGTCTTCCAGCACAGACTGGATAACCCCTTGTCAGGAAAGCTGGAGAAGGGACTCTGGGTCAACTCTAGGTTGAATCAGAAGAGGTCCCTTCCAGCTCTCAGGTGCTGCTGCTTTCCCCACCATACATTTACCTTGTATTTATTTTGTACAGTTATTATATGCTATTTTATACATACATACGTGCACATGCATAAAATGTTTTCTATATCTTTAAGCTTACTAATTCTACCAGAATAGAAACTCTATATATAGTTTCCAAATGACAAACTATATATATAGTTTCTATCCTCCTACCCTTATTACCCTAAAGAAACTACATATATTGTTTCTATTCTTCTGGTAGCATTAGGAAGCTTCTTTTATTTTAAACCCTTTACCTTTCATCTTAGAATCCATACTGTGTATTGGCTCCAAGGCAGAAGAGTAGTAAGGGCTAGGCAATGGGGGTTAAGTGACTTGACCAGGGTCACACAGCTGGGAAGTATCAGAGGCCAGATTTGAACCTAGGACCTCCCATCTCTGAGCCTGACTCTCAATCCACTGAGCCACTCAGCTGCCCCCTAGTAAGCTTCTTACGGGTAGGAGCTGTTTGTTTTTTGGTTTTGTCTCTTCAGTGCCCAACAGTGTTTAATAAATTGCTGATTGATTGACCAATTCTATGAGTATCCTGTTATATATACTTTTGGAAGAGACAGGAAGTAACAGCAGTGCTCTGGTCCCTTAGGTCTCCCACGTGACCACTCTCAGAGCTACCATACCTTCATGTGGGAGAAATTATTCAAGCACATTGACATTAGTCCTGAAAACACCCATATCCTGGATGGAAACGCAGCTGATCTGCAGGCAGAATGTGATGCTTTTGAAGAAAAGATCAAGGAAGCTGGAGGGATCGAGCTCTTTGTTGGAGGTGAGGTCATGCTTTGTGGCTGTTGGGTCAGTAAGGACTTACTAGGCACTATGGTGGAAGGGGAGGAGAAGGCACATAGTTCCTGACCTAAAGTCTTGTCAGGAAAAAAAGGCTGCTTAGGACCATCACTGGCAGCTCCCCATTTTTCTGGACAGGGTTCCTACTCATTTCTTCCTCTTCCATTCCCCGCCTCCTCCCCCCATGTTAAAATTTACCCATCCTTTTTGCCGTCCTGTCTCCTGCTAGAAACAGTGAAAGAGTTCTTTATGGATGGAGAAAACAAGATGTGGAAATTGCCATTGTGTGATACTGGACAAATAATTTCTGTGGGTCTGAGTTCCCCTACCCATAAATTAAGGGAGATAATAAGGTTATCTGGAGGACCCTTCTAGAAGAAATAGTCTTTAATCTGGCATTTATGTTCAGGCTGTTCTTTCTTTTGAGGACAAAATGGTGCAGTAAAAAAGCAATGAATTTGGAGTTAAAAGACGGGTTCAAATTCTGGTAGTGCCACCATTATTATTACACTGGGCAAGTCACTTGACCTCTGGGCTTCAGTTTCTTCATAAAATAAAGGGTTTGGACTAAATTGCCTAATAGAAGTCCTAGGCAGCTCTAACTTTATGTAAATTCCATAAGTTTATTCCCCACCATGTGCAGTAGGAACAGAAAGTATTAGTTTATTTGAAAAGTTAGAAGTCGGAGGGTGATGTCAAGGACAGTGGTACATATAACTCAGTGGAATTACTTGGCAGCTCTGGGAGGAGGGAGGGAATTACCATGAATCATGTAACATTGGAAAAATATTTTTGAGAAATAAAAATTATATTTAAAAAAGCAGCAGGGCACACAAATGGTCACAACACATGGATTGGCTTAGCTGAATTCTTTTGTAAGTCAACCAGTTGTGTTTAGTGTACTTTTAGTAATCAGCACACCCTATTTTGTCCAGTTTTGGGAACTCTGGGTCTTTCTTGATAAGCTTTGGGGACTGATGAAAGATAGCATGATTTTTCTAGATAATCCATAGTGGGCCAGCCCCAAGCTCATTATGTCTGTGAGGGGGCTGGGCTGGGCTGTCAGTTATGTAATCAACATATATTGTGTTCAGTAATATATTGTAAAGACTTATGTCTTGTGTTTAACTTTTGTCAAAAGTGCTTAATCTGTCTCATTTTTTATCTTCCATCTAGGCCTGTCAGGTGGTTAGAGAAGGTATTCTTCCTATTTTAATAGATGAAGGAACTGAAGCAGGGAGAGACTGTAACTTTTCCAAGGTCACACACAACACAGTTAGCAGAAGTAGGACTAAAACCTCAGGTCTCTGTGTCCTAGTCAGTGTTTTCCGTTGTACCATGTTCTTTTGGCGGCCCTTTGGTTGTGTCCTGGCGTCTGTGATCTTGATGGTTCAGGGAAATCGCTCATATAGATAAGGGAGCATTGGCTTCATGTCAAGTCTTCCTGGCACTACCTATTTCCTGTGCAGGTATTGGCCCTGATGGGCACGTCGCCTTCAATGAGCCTGGCTCAAGTTTGGTGTCTAGGACCCGAGTGAAAACTCTGGCCATGGATACCATCCTAGCCAATGCCCGGTTCTTCGATGGAAAAAACTCCCAAGTTCCCACGATGGCTCTGACTGTGGGTGTGGGTACAGTCATGGATGCCAGAGAGGTGAGATGATAGAAGGGCCCTGATCTTGGTGATGGTTCTTCTGGGAGCTCTGTCCACAGGACAGGGCTTTTCTTGAGTGTGATCCCTCCTCCTTCCTGAGCCAGAAGAGTATTGGGCACATCTCTGGGAAGGGTGGCTGACTGATAGGACATTGCCCTCTGCTCAAGTAACGTTTTGATGCTTCTTTCTTAAGTCAAAGTTGCATAATTATACCACATGGAATTTAATGCTGGCATGTATGTTGGAAAATGCTTAGGACCGTTGACACTTTTTTAACTTTTCAATGAATTTTAGGTCTGTATTGGGGGCAGTGTTTTTTCCTTCCAACAGAAACTTATGTCTTACATTCCAATGATTGGAATGGGACTAGTGAATGTGGGTAGGGCTAATTGGGACATCCAGTTGACCTTCAAAATAGGTATGTTCAGTTTGTTTCAAGATGAAATTCTTGTCAGTAGGATCCAATATTTTGCACTGACCAACTATAAAATTTCAGAGATGCTTTATTGTAATTCCTGATAGATCTTCCACAGGAAGTGACTTAAGATACTTCCAGCTGAGTTGCTAATCTTAAGAATGCAATTAAGGTGTTCACTATGGAAAAGAATCATCTAATCAATCCTTTTGCAAGGTGAAGACTTCCTTCTCCCCCTCCCCCCCTTTTTTAAGGGAAAAAAAAACTCCATACTTTTTTAACAACTTTTAAGACAGGGGAACAAGGGCTAGGTAAACTGGGGTGACTTGCCCATAGTCACACAGCTAGGAAGTATCTGAGGCCAGATTTAAACCCAAATCCTCTAGACTTCAGTTCTGGCTCTATACACTATAGCATCCTCCTCCAATTTTGTTTTTAAACTTTGGGGGCATTCAGTTTGCTCCTTGAACTATTAGGCGTACTCTTAAACTTCCCCTGAAAGTTTGCAAAATGATGACATAATTATGATTTGATGGAGAACCCTCATCAAGGAATAGAAAACCTGGCTTCTGTTCTCCCTCTATCTTTGGTTTTCTTAAGGTAGGCCTAATGACCTCTACTTAGAGCCATACTGTGAGAATAAATAAAAATGAAAGGCTTTGAGCATGTGAGGAATCCAGAGTTTTAAGGGCTTTGAGATTACACTCAGTTGTAGTATATTTTTTTAGCTAGAAAGATGTTTGGAATTTTCACTATAATTATTTTGTTTAAAAAAAAAACAAAACTTGAAGGAAAAGCAGCCTCAAAGCTCCATTCTCCAAGTTGCCTCAGCTCCAAAGTTGGATGGTCAGTGTTGACTGATTATGTATTTCCCAGAACCAAAAATAGTTTGAGAGTATTGTCAGAGGCCTGAAGCAAGCACTTTTGCTTGTTCAGTTCTTTTCCTGAGCTCTCATATTTCTGAATCCTGTAGAATGCACCAGGAAGCCAACTACCAGAGCCTAAATGCCAGTATTCTCCCCATTTTTGTAGTCCTTAAAGAACTCTGGTATTTGGCCTAGGAGGTTTGGTTACAAAAGTGAAAATGGTGATTTTAATATTTTTAAAAAGCCAATTGGCTAAGCGAAAGATTCTAGCTTTTTTGGAGTAGATGTTAACTAAAGCATCTAATTTCCTATTGGTGACTAGTTTAGGTAATGACCTTTTGGATTTGAATATTCCCCAAACCCTTTTACAAGTAGGGAGCTTTTTTTCCCCCCAAGGTAGGGAGACAGTAAGAATGAGTATATGTTTTAAAGCTTGAAAAATGGAGACCTAGGAGATATTGGAAAACAAGTTTCATTGTCAGAACTAGTTGAAGAGACGTGACTCAAAGTTGCCAATTTGCCTCTTACAGATGTTATAGTAATAGTTGACATATATAATACTTTTAAAGTTTGCAAAGCGCATTATATACACTAACTCACTGAGCCTTAAAGGCATTATTCCCCATTTTACAGATGAAGAAACTAAGGCAGAGAACTTAGGCTACTTACAAATGCCAAAAGTGGGGTTTGAATCCAGATCTTACCCACTTCCAAGTCCACAGAACTACAGATACCAATAGATGAAGGAACCATCTTCTCCATCTAGTCTCATCTGTATCCATATAGGAATCTTCTCTACAATTGATAATTCACCACCATTCCCTTATCAGACTTCAATTGAGGTAGATGGTATTCACACTCTCCAGAAGCAACAGTCCCCTCCTCACCTGTCTCTAGCCTTCAGAACTCAAGTGCTACCTGCTCTGTGAAGACCTTTCCTGAGGTCTGCACTGCAGGTGCTGTACTGTATATTCTCGTTATGTCAGTAGCAGAAATATCAGCCAGTTTATTTGCCATTGACATTCTAGGATCTTAGGAACTGAGGGCAGTGACCACCCAAGTAGACCCAGAGAAATGGTTAGGTTAGAAATTGTTATGTAGGCAGGGCCACATGAACATCTCAAGCCTCAAATTCTTCCTGTCCAGTGAACTTGGTGCTCTGCTTCTTTTCCAATCTCTAGGTCATGATCTTAATTACAGGGGCCCATAAGGCATTTGCACTGCACAAAGCCATTGAGGAAGGGATAAATCACATGTGGACTGTGTCTGCCTTCCAGCAGCACCCGCAAACAATATTCGTGTGTGATGAAGATGCCACACTGGAACTTAAAGTGAAAACTGTCAAATATTTCAAAGGTGAGCGTGGATATGAAAATAAAGAAGGGGAAGAGAGAATTTTCATTTTCTTGGCTATTTCAATCTCTGACTAATATAAGCAAAATTGCACTTTCTGATAAAAACTGCCTTCTTCACTTCCCCTCCATGCTGTTGGCAGGACTTGACCCTCAAGAAAGAGGTTTGATTTCTGCAAAGACATGGAAGCTATTGGGTTTGTTTTTAAAGAAACCTTTAACTTCCATCTTAGAATCAATACTGTGTTTTGCCCTAAGGCAGAAAAGCAGTAAAGGCTGGGTGATGGGAGTTAAGTGATTTGCCCAGGGTCACACAGCTAGGAAGTATCTAAGGCCAAATTTGAACCCAGGACTTCATCTCCGGGCCTGGCTTTTAATCCACTAAGGTACCTAGCTGCCCCCTTTGAGAGCTATGGTTAAAAAGTGATTTTTTTTTAAATAGAGAAAATATCCCAATTTTTTTAAGTAATGAAAAGCTACCATGCGATTCGCCTACTGTTGTTACAGATCCTCAGTTTATATACACTGTTATAGATTCAGTGCCCCCAAAAGGCATTTGACTAGGAACCCTGGAAGTTTCACACAGTACAAGGTCACCTTCACCATATTCCTGCTTGGCTGTCTTCTCCTGGTATGGATTCTCAAAGGGTAGGCTAGTTATTAGTAGACTACAGGCAGAATAGCCAGAAAGAGACTAAATCCAGAATGAGGGAATTTCTGTTTAGCAGATCTGGGGAGCTTTCCAATGCTGAGATTTTTGTAATCGAGTTAAAAGTTTGGGCAATTCTTACCAAGCTGAAAAAAGGCATCAGGCTCATACCTGATGGCAGAGCCAGCTTTCCTAGTGTGTTTAAAATGACTTATGCAGAATTTGATAAATTATAAGTCTGACTTATAAAGATTATGTGCAATTCCTATCCAAAAGATATTCATCATCTAGAAGACACTGGAAGGAAAAAAGTTAAAAGGGTCTGGGGATAAGATTCTGAAAAACTACTCTATGGCGTACCTAGGCTAACAATGTTTTGTTTTGTTTTGTTTTTTTTTGGTAGGGTTGATGCTTGTTCATAACAAGCTAGTGGAACCACTGTACAGTATAAAAGAAACAGAAACAAAAACAGAGACAAGCCACTCTACCAAGAAACCATATAGTGACTGATTTGCCCTCACAAGCCTGCTTTCCAATCCCCCAAAGAGGTATACAGGTTTTTAGGAAGGAAAAAAATCTTTAATCAAGTCTATATGTCCACTCCAAACATTAGGCTATCTACCTTTGATGAAAATGGGTGTGCCGAGTAGATTGTACTCAAAGGGTTGAAGTTTACAGAAATAGGTATTTTGCTCTGCAATTTGATTTTTCTCTGGAGTCTTTATTTCCTATTTTCTATTGCCATGTTCTATCTGTCAAATAAGGCAAAGTGGATATGGAAATGCCTCACTTGAACATTTTTTAAGTGCTCCATGGCACAGGGGAAGTGTGAACACACACTTTGTTTTGTTTCACCTCTCCACAATTGGTGATTGTGCAAGCATAGTCCTCAGGGAAGTGGTCACTTGGGATCTGCACAAGATCAGTGCCAAGTGGAGGTGGAGTAGAGAAGAATATTTACTTCTCTTCTTTTCCTTGTCTTGCTTTTGTCTCTTTCACAGCAGCCCCCTTCTCAGGATTGGATTTGGTAGTAGAACATCACAAATATTTCATTCTTGAGATTTGAGTGCCAGACTATACATGTTGAAAGGTCTGCTTAATACATTTTTATCACCACACACTAAGAACCAACATACTAGGTACTAAAAGCTACACAAAGATCAATTATTTTCTCGGCCCTCTACGATCTCTGTCCATTAGGGATAACCAGTCTTATATCACAGATATATTTTGCCTCTTAGAACATTTCATGCCATTGTTCCCCCATTGTTCACTCCACTCCTTCTGTAGCCTTCCTACTGTATAATCTTTTATGTGCCTATGGGAAGCTGCTGCTGGTTCCATTTTGGGGGGAAAAAGCTTAAGAGTCTGATTCAGGTGCCTCTGACAATTTTTAAATACTGTGTTTTCTACTTGTATTTTAATTTTACCTTTTATGTGATTAGTAAAATTCTGTTTTAAGGTGATGGATAAATGGACTTATTTGCAATGTAATATATTTTCTATTAAATTCAATATTTCAATAATGGACTTTCTCCTTAATCTTCCCCCATGAAGACCATAAAGTTGTTCATTTGATGCTTCATCACCAGCCTGTTTAAGCAAAATGTTTTGTAGCGGTCCACTTTTTCATCTAAAAACACCAAACTTTTTACCTTCTGTCTTAGAGCAATACTAAGTATCAATTCTTATGCAGAAGAGCTAGGCAATGGGGGTTAAGTGACTTGCCTAGGGTCACACAGCTAGGAAGTGTCTGAGGCCAAATTTGAAACCAAGTCCACTTGGTGCTCTACAAACCTTTTCTCTTTAATCATAAGATTGAGAGCTAGAAGAGACCCTCTTGTCTCCCTATAAGCACACAAAGACTCCAACTTGGCCAGGATTGCACAAGTAGTGACATAACATTCTTCCAATTCAAAATAGAATAAAAAAGTTAGAATGTGATATAAGTATAGTATGTCTCCAGTGGTATAGAGCAGTGGAGTCAAACTCAAATAGGTCTGCTGCATAATTACTTAGAACACCACATTTAATGTTCTTTTGTATTTTCATTTTGGTAAGTTGGCCTGCATGTGTTTGACCCCTGTGGAGTAGAAGAGCAACCCTCTGGATTTTATATAAGACAACCTGGGTTCCAAATCAGATCTATTTAGCCCCACATAGCCCTGGGCCTTAGTTTCCCCATTTATAAAATGGAAAAGTATTAACTAGATGGTCTCTAAGGTCTTTTCCAGTTCTAAGTTCTATGAACAATTCCTGTTAACGTATACCCCATATTTCCTTCTGTCAACAGTCTAAGAAAAAGAAGTAAAGATAGCAGCCCAATTAACTTGTAAAGAACAGAGGGAGAAGGGATTGTTTCAGTTCTTAAGTTTATTTTTTTTTTTGCAAAGTTTACCCTTCTCACTGTGGATGCTTAAAGTTCATAATCATTAATATTAAAGCCACCCTAACTGGTTTTCTGACCAGAGATCTGTTTGGTGATTTCATTACATTTGGATTCATGAAAAGATTGACTGGCTGTTAAGTCTGACAGCATCCAATGCAGTGTTACAATTCCAAATTTATGAACGTCTTCAACTGTAACTCAATTGTTTTATTTCTTGCTGCTGCCTGAAGAAAGAATTGACTGGTTTGCTCACACAGCACACTAATCTGTATGTGCTGGTGTATACAGTCTGAATTGGCTTTCATAACTAGTCTGTTTAGATTATGTTCTTGTTTTACTACAATATAGCAACAACCTGTGCCATCTACTGGAGACGTTTGCTAATAAGCACTCATTCTGAAATCCAGTTGTTTTTTTTTCAGGGTGGTCTTTAAATTTACTTCCAACAGGGGCTGCTTTTGATTCTCCTATCTTTAGTCATCACAACATTCATGTGAGTTTAACATGTATTGAAGTGCTTGTTAGGCTTAGAATGTGGCTCAGTTGACTAGAAGTTCTTTTCTACCATCTCAGGTTTTAAATCTGTAAGGCCTATAATCTGTTTATAATCAAATGTGGTTTGAAGCTTTGTTTTTGTCAATGAGAGTGTACTGCCAAGCTGCCTGTAATGTTCCCTAAATGATCTATCTTTATTCAGTAGCAGGCTAAGCACTGGTAAGCATAATACAATAATTACAGAAAACAAGGGAAAATTTCCAAAGACGCATTATATATTCTCAAGGGTTTAGAAACTGCTGAGGCTCAGGGGACCTTTAAATACTTAAAAGTTGAAGCCTTGGAAAATACTGGTATCAGAGGGCAGGGGACTAAGTAAAAATTCCATTTATTTTTGAAAGTTTTGGGCCTAGGTCAAAACATGATTTATGTTTTAAATATGTTTTTAGTCACACTTTGTGTTGGCCTACATTATAGAACTAAAACAAGTCCAGATCATTTTCAGCTCCTTTTCCCCCCCTTGCTCTGGCAGAATCATCTTATATAAATCCCATTGGATAGAGTAAATATGGGCCTCAAAACCTGAATTGGAAGCCTTCCTTTTCCCCTATGTCCCTGAAATGTGTTTACTGTCTCTTTGATTAGAGAGAAAAGCTGCTGCTTGAATAGGACATATCGCCTCAGCTTACACACCTGGTATATATAGTATTTAGCAAAGTATGGCAAATAACAATTATACCATGCTGATAACACATACCAATAAGTGACCAATGGGAATCTCCTGAGAAAGTGGAGAGAGCCTTCTAATTTGCTTTTTAAAATAAAGTATTTATTCATTTGTAGATTACATTCTCATTTAACAGAACTAGACTCAAACCCTTTTTACAAAATTAAAGAGGGATATAGTTTCTTCCAACCACTGTTAGGCTAATAAACAGTAAATCTAAAAAGGATATCATTTCTGTTACAAAGATTCAGAAGTTTCACTGGGACTCGGGTAAAACTCTGGTAAAGCATCTTGCTCAGTAACCAAGGCCTTCATGAAACCAAACTATAAACATAAAAAATCTCTTCTCTCTATTGCGTACTTTCTGGGGAAAGATTCCCCTTCCAAAGCATTTTCCAAACAAGATTCAGTATCTTATTTTTTCAAGTCACTCAGAAATAAACAAGTAGAAAAACTAAAAGTTGAAGCCATGTTAAAACCAGTTTATAAAAGTCATGCCCAAAAATCAGAATCCTCACCTTCCAATGTCTATGGTAAAATTAAGGGTAAAAGCTTTTCCCCCCCATTATATATATAAATAAAAACAGCTGAACAAACAAGACTTCAAGCCTAGCTAACTGTTTCTTTTACTAAAAATGGAAGTATTCTTGTTTTTCTCATGTAAAGGCAGCTCCCTTGCTTCTTAACTCACTTATTAACAGTGTCTATGCAATGGCCTCAACTATTACAATCATTTGCAGAAATCAGACAACTTAACAAATTTAAGCACCCAATTTGAAGGGACCAATTGCTTCTTAAAAGCCAGCACTTAATTCTTTTTTCACTCAACAGCTATTTGCACTGATATACTTAACCAGACAGTTTTCTGAATTCACATTTATTTTATCAAATTTTTCTGGAAAAGGGACAGTCCTTAAAAAACAATCAGTTTTGTCAAAACATAGGTCCTAGAAATCTAAGCTCCAATATGTATGGGAAAAAAAAGATCATTCTATGATTTTATTTTGCCCTCTTCTCTAATTATCCAATTATTATACCCACTTATCTAATGTGGACAATACTTTAGAACTGAATTGGCAAGAACTTTGCTCACAATAGTTGAGAGATGGTCAAAATACCCTTTCTTAGCATGAGGTATGTGTCTCAAGAAAGCTAACTTGCCAATCAAGAGCTATATGATCCAAAATGCAACGCTAGAATCATAGTAAAACAAAAATGTCTTAAGTAATTTAATTTGAATTCAATAACGTGCATGCAGATGGAAAATTACTGGCTTCACAAACAGCAAATGAAGATACTGTAGGCCACCTAAAGCTGGAAAAATTTAAGCTTTATAATAACTATGCTATCAAGCCACTCCTACACCAAGCCACAGGAGGGAAAAAACATAGTTGCTTTCTAAAAGCTTAACAAAAATTGAAAAGCAAGGCTCTTTCAAACTAAAAACTAAATCATTGCAGAAAGTATGGTTTTCAAAAAAAAAGAATTCAAAGTCAGGGTGGGAGCTATCACATTGTATGTAGCATTCTAAACACTCACAAGCAGCAGATAATTTCTATCCACCTTGGAAATATGTCAGTTTTCCCCATACCTCTTTTTTTTCTCCTCCCCTTCATTAAATATTGAACTAAAAGAAACCTCACCTTCTGCCTTCACTGATTTCATGTTTTGCTCAGGATAATATTAAAATCAGTTTTCATTAATCACCAACCTAACATAAAGGGTATGTGTGAGAGATGGCCTGCAAAGTATTAAGTGACCAAGAAAGCTAGTATATAATTTCAATACAAATAAAAATGGATTCAAGTTGAATATAAATCATAATTTTAAATTGAAGGGATTCACTCATGTTCTGATTCCATAACAATTCACTGAACTCTAGACTTGGCCCAAATCTGTTGGATCAATAAATAAGAAAATAAGTATTCGATGATCCACAAATATTTGTGATACCAGAAAATATTTAAGTAATTTCTGATGAAGTGGGAAACTGTCCATATGCTTTTTTTGTTCTAAAAGCCAGAAATGTAAGAGTTCATTAGAAAATATGATCAACTGAAAATTTAAAACTTTATCACTATTCAACTATACCAACTTGGCGGGAAATACAATTCCTACTTATGGGATTGATAATGGCAGGAGTGTGACCTGGAATTGGAGGGTAAGGGCACATCTTTTCGGCTATGATTATCAACAGTATCCTCTAGAGTATTAAAGAGCAGTACTGAATGGCTCCGATGGGAAATGACCCCAAGGAATGTGCTTTTGATTTGATGCCCTGAAGAGCAAGAAGCCTTCAAGATATGAAAAAGTTATTTAAAATGTTTAAGTTATGATGGTTTAGAATCTGGGGCACATTATGATATTGAATACTTCTATGTTTTTTGCTAGTGTTTTCCGAAACCTTTGGCTTATAATTGTTCACATTACACGACAATGGAAAATTAGACAGGTGCCTTAATCAGCAGAAAATGAAAATAAAGACCATGTTCTTCCACACTTCCTACATGGGAAGAATGAATGGTTCTCTAAACCTCCTGCAGGGTTACACACTGTACTCGACAAAAGAATAGAGCAAACCATTCCATTTCTATAGCTTTGAGCAATAAAGTAGTTTAACTAATCTTCAATCTCATCTTCCCAAATGTCACCATCAACATCCACAGCTTGAAATAACCTGGAAGACCATAAAATAAAATGCATTTTTATGCACTGGGAAGAAATGAAAAATCACTTCTTTTCCTTTTTTCAAAAGCTTCTTTGGCCCCCTCTTTTCTGATAATTCCATTACAGAACTTTATTTCTAACTTTTAAAACACTACTACAGAAAGATGAATTCATTTCCAACTATCAACTATGCAATTTGTCCTGAAGGGTTTGTTAAAGTACCCTTAAAAAGTGGCAGCACAATGTACATTTTATGGCATTCTTCATGGAGCCTGCAGATCTGGTTCAAGTCCAGTCTCTGATACCAAGTTGTGTGACCTTGGGCAAGTACCTTAACTTATAGTCTTTGGTTTCTTCATCTAAAAAAGGGGGCAAAATACTTGCTCTATTTAGTTCCTTAGGGTGTTATAGAGTTGTGAGCAAAGTGCATTCTAACCCTAAAAAGCAGTACAGAAATTTGAATTTTTGTTAACATGCACTTTCCTTCAGGATCCAAATTTCACATTTCAGGGCCAAAGACGAAAGATTCTTAACTGTGTGCAACTTCACACATATGTATATACAATTTTAAGGACATGCGTAAAGGCATGAGTGATTCTTTGGTTATTAGGCAATTAAGGAGGAGGTATACCAACTCTTGAAAGATACCAAGCCTAGTCTAGTCAGTGCTAAGCACTCCTTGACTCTCCTTTTAGCTCTTGTTTCCTACTATATTTTATGTACTGCCAAACAACTGCTTTCTGTTCAAGTTACTTTTTAAAATGAGTTATTTCTTTCACTACTGGTCAGAACTGTTTGTTCTTTTCTACACAACCTCTGAAGGTGTGAAGAATTCATTATAATAGAATTTGTTAACTATGTGGGTTTAGATAGATGCAAGTCAAATAATATTTACCCTGAAACATAATTGAAGTACATCAAAAAGCTTATAATATAGTAAAACCTATAAGATAGGTGTTAGCTCTGCCCCCAGATACCAGCATTAAAAGAAGTTCTACTGTAACAAATATTTTCCAAATGGAACCCTAGCAGCCTCCAAAATATCCCATGTTCAGGGAACTGCTTCCTGACCAAAGAGATCTGGTCCATTTTACTGTATTTATTTGAACTATTCTAAGTACTGGAAATTACTGCTCGCTTTAGGCCATTCCTGTGTAATACATACCGGTTAAAGCATGGGGAAGATGGATCATTGAAATGTCTATAAGGGTTTGCTCTAGACAGACAACCCATGCAAATCCAGCAGAAATATTGCATACAGCCAGTACATGTCATCTTGTTACACCCATCTAATTTCTACTGAGAGAGAGAGAAAAAGTAGAAATAATAATGCTATAAAATCAAGGAGGAACACAACAACAGACTCTGCATGACATCTAACCCATTTTACTAGGCTGTCTGACCAATCTTATTCCCTCTTCTCACACTGGGGTTACACATGTTAATTTATTAATTTCACTTCATTTTAATGCCAATTATTTTATGAACCTATAAAAGCAAAGGAAATTTTCATATACTTGTTACAACAAAAACTTTTGGTTAATGGCCAATACAAAGCTTTGGAAATGAAAATTTTAGGGATAAGACAATATATATGCTTAGAGAAGAATTTTAAGTTCTAATGAATTTGAATTTCATAAATAATAATTTTTAAAACCTTCCAATTGCAATATATGGCTCACTGGGTATCACCATCAATGGCTTCTCCTGGCATTTTTCTCACAATGATTGAAACACAAACAACCAACATCATGAGGTAGAGTTTGCTCTCTGTTTGAGTCAATGAAGGGAGGTGGGAAAATTCACAGTACAGGTAACATTGAAGTCATTTATATTTGGCTTTATAATACATTATGATTTTCTTCCCACAGCAGGTTTACCACCCTTCCTATTTAAGTTGCCTTGAGTTAATATGAAAATTCACTTATATTTCCTGAGCATATACTTAAAAGTTAATAGGGTGAGCCAGGAGAAATGTGAGTGCAGGAAGGCCAGCTTATGATAAAAATAGGGCTAGAATACTCCATAGGCCTGTCGAGGACCACAGCCACAGTATGACCACCACTGAAGCCAGTTCAACTGATATGGTAGAATGATTATCAACTGAGCTCTTATGTGAGGAAAGTACTTTGAAAAATTTAAAGCGCCATATAAACGTAAGATATTATACTTATGATATTCAATAGTGAAATTTATTATCTTCCAAGTAATAAGAGGGTTTTATGAGCTTGACTGGTCGGTTTAAGCACTTGAGCAAGTGTGAGACAGAGGGACCAGTTAAAAGAGGACAGGCCTGTGTAACTCTCTCCGTTTGTCCCAACAGACTCACCTCTATATGAGTGCCACAGCAAGGGCAGCTCTTTGAGTTCTTTTCTAGCCATTCTTTACTTTCCATTTCTTCTAGTGCTTTCTGAATCACCCTTTTACCATACCTCTGTTCCAAAAATCGTTTATTGGCCTCATCTGCTCCAAGATATTCATTCCTCAAGTCAATTAGCTTTTCTAGAAAGTGAAAAGAAAAATGTTTTCTATAAAGGCAACTGTGCAAGTATGCATGTTTATCAATTCTTCTAGCCAATCAGTCACCTAATAAGATTATGACCAAATGTAGAGACAAAAACAACTTTTGCTTAAGGACATGTTATCAGTTCAACTCTTTCTGCTCTGAGGCCTAAACTAAATAAAATACTATGGAACCACATTTCATAATGAAGTCTAAATTTTCACATATGAATTTAACTAAGCTATCTACATAGTCTACCTCTATTTTCTAACTTCCCATATGACCACTCAATCAACAAGCATTTATTAAACACCTACTATATACTAAGAAAAGGAAATTGCAAGCCACTGCAGTATCTTTGCCAAGAAAACTCCAACTGGGCTCATGCAGAGTCAGATGTGACTGAAATGACTGAATAACAAGTAGTCTAGGCACTGTGCTAAGAGCTAGAGGGTTAGGAAAGGATTTCTTGAAGATGAGATTTTAGCTAGAACTTAAAAAGTCAGAAGTTAGAAGGGTAGAAATGAAGAGGGAGAAACTTTCTAGGCATGGGGACACCCAGTGAAAAACACATGGAGTCTCAGAAGCTAGGTGTATTTTATATGAGAAAAACAAAGATGCCAGTCACCAGGAAGGGAGGGAGGGAAAATGAGGGGGAGAGAGAGAGAAGAGGAAGAAGACGAGAGAGGAAGAAAAGAGAGACAGTGAGAGGGAGAGATCAGGAACATGAATTTGACAATTGAATGGAGTATGAATTACAGTGAAAAGATCAACTAAGCACGTTACAAGAAAGGTCCAGGCACATCACTGAGGGCCTGTACCCAAGTGGTGGCAGTGCCAGAGGAAAAAAAGGAGAGAATTAGGCATATTATGATAGAAGGCTTCGAATGCTAAATTGACAGGACTTGGTAAGTGACTATGATGTTAAGAAAAAGTGAGGAATCAAGAATGACCCCTATATGTTGTGAGACTGGGTGACTGGGAGGATGGTAGTCACAGCAATAGCAATGTTCAAAAAAGAGGGCTTAAAGAGAAAAATGATGAGCTCTGTTTTGGACTTACTAGGCTTAAAATGTCTACAGGACATCTAGTCTGAGGTGTCAAAAAGGCAGTTGGAGATGTGAAAATGGGGATCAGAAGAGAGGGACAAGGTGTATAAATAGATTTGAGTATCATCTGCATGAAGTTTATTGAATATATGGGAATTGATAGATCACGTGAAATAGTAATAGAAAGATAAGAGGACTTAGGAGAGACAGAGAGAGCACTGATATAAAATTAATAAATACAAACACATATGACACAGCAATTTGGAAGGATTAGTGGGTGGGGGAATCAGGAAAGGCTTAATGCAAAAAGATGATGATGTTGGGTACCAGAGCCTATTTCACTGTACCACTCTGCCTCACCAATTTTTATTACCTACCTTTTCGCTCAAATAAAATAAGGAATTTAAAGTAACTTAAATTTAAAAACACAAACTTATATCCTGCTTATTTAATCCTTTGATGGCCTCCGTCTTCTGTAATTTATTTGCTTGACAACATTGCCTCAATTCTTCAATTTTTCAAGCTATGATTTTAGAGTATATTCCTCTTTTGCATTTTCTTTCATTCTGATGCTAGTGGAATTACTTATCTAATATTTTTTCCTGCAAGCTCTCTGCTTCTAATAATTGAAAACATTTTTCTCTTTCTTGACAACTGTACTTCAATATAATTATGTCAATAGGAGATGCCCACAATCTTGAAATAAAAGTTATCAACAAATTAATATCGGCACTGGACTTTTAGGCTTCTCAATTTTATTAATATCCCAAACACCCCTGTATCCAGTTTCAATCTCTACCCCAGGATAGCAAGTTGGGAGAATTAAAATGAGCTTTAACTTCAATCTTTAAGGGAAAAAATGAGCCACAAACAAGTAAAAGATAGAAAGGAACTTGAGTTAAAATTATTTAACTTTGTTAATTTTGTAACTTTGTTGATTTTGCAGGGAAAATAGGATTAAAAAAATTCAACTCACCTGATCTTAAGCTCAAGGTAATAGAATACAAAATCTATTTAATATAATTGGAAAAAAAACCCTCTTTCAGTGATATATTATGGCCAATTTGGTCCTACAGTGATGATATAAAATGCCTCTGGCTTTTCCTTTCCAGGTGGCATCACCAAAATTTTGCTCTGGGCCATCTTTCTAGAGCCTAATGTAGTGTTCTTCCTCCCATAGTGAAAACAACTGTATTAGGACTAATTATAATATTGGGATGCTTATCTAACCATAAGAACTTCAGATTTGAACACACTTTATTTGTTGATCTAACTTGAAGAGTAAGGATTTGTGACTATCACAATTTTAGAAAACTTGGCAGTCTAGTTTAAATTCTCTAATCTAGTTTAAATTCTCCATCCTTGCTCTAGATTGTGCTGTACTAATAAAGTAGAAAATACTTTTCTAAAAACCAACTTAAATTAGTAGTTCTTTTTTTTACCAAAAAAAAAAACCCCAAAACTATTAAAAATCATTTTCAATTTGATTTTACAAAATAATACAATTACCTGCAGTTACTTTACATGGAGAAACTCCATGATAAGTCATTTTGCAAAGTGTACAGAAGGCATAGTTGCAACTGGAACAGATTCCCATGGTACATCCTGGTTCTTGCATGACAGGAGTCTGACAGCATGGCCTTGGACAATATACTACATCTGCCATCAAGTCTAAAGTAGACTGAAGAAGAAGGCGGTCATAACGTGCAAACAACTCTTCTTCTACCAGTTCTTTGACCTATATGGAGAAGGAAGAAAGATACGATTGGTGTTACTAATTTTAAGAGACTCCAGATCATAAGGAAATTTTTAGAATTCTGGTTCAGATTTCATGAATCTGTTGCTCAGAGATGTGTTAAACCAGAACACTATCACCTTCAGATCAAGACAATGATTCATATTCAGAAGGGCAAAGAGAAAGCATTACTTCTCCAGGTGTCTTAAACCTGTCACGCTCCATTCAGAGACAAATTAGAAGATCATCAAGGGATAATGTAATACTAGGACCAGACTTGAAGTTACTAAAGCTTACAAAATAAGTAACTCATTTCACTGTCAAGCTGATTCCCACAAGTCTACCCTAGGCAGCCCTGGGGGGTTCATTTGAACAAAAATGACAGCATATTATTTCTGGTGAATACACTGAATAAATATATAGGCTTTATGCGCTGGATGACCTTCATGATTACAAGGAAGCCTCTTGCTATATACACTTGCTCCCCGGGTCAGAGAAAGAGAGGCTTCCCAAAGAAGAATCCATTACCTGGCCAGGAGTAGCAACAGAGGAGCACTTTGGTTCTGGACAGTTGAGACAGTGCACCTGGCCATCCCTGATCTGGATTTCAAAGTAGTCCTTCAAACAGGCTTTGCAGTAGACATGCCTGCACTCCAGGAAGTACATACACTCGCTCCCCAACTTCTCACAAAAGCAGATATTGCACAGGTACATCTTACTGTTAAAGCACTTTTTCTGCTGAGCTTGATCAAAGTCTAAGATTTCCCGTATCAGGCTGGACAAAGACTCCACATCCTGTACAGCTCTCTCATCCACAAATTCTTCCTGGTCTACTGTAGTGCCAGCTGCCCCCCCAAAATCTAGTTCTGTGTTAGGAGGAGCCAGAGATGTCCTGCTCTGTACATTTCCCTGGGGGCCCATTTTGAGCTCGTAGGGAGAGGCAATGTTCAGGTATGCTAGGGTTTCTTCCTTGAGAAACTGCATCCAGGCAAACAGGACCACACAGCCACGATGTTCTTCCCACAGGTTGTCTAAGTGCTTGCACAGAGCAGTTAGCTACGATAAAAAGGTAACATTATTGAGTAGAGGAAAGAAAAATGCTATTAAAAAAAAAACAAAAACCAACCTAACTCGACTCAGAATGATTTCCTTTTTAAGCTTTTACTTTATTTAGGCCTTTAAACTATATCATCATTTTCCGTAGCTGTGAGACATGCTGTACTGCAAAATGACCCAGAAGCCTCATCATCAGTTTATCCTCTGAAGAGTAAGCCCCTTGTGTCTAAACATACCACAAAGTTAAAAGCTTAGAGACTCCAGCAACCTAGAACAAAAGAAATCAATAAATATGTCAAAAGTACAGATCTATTATAACAGAAATCATCTAACATGCTATATGTTTTAAAAAGACTAGGATTTAGTTCTCCAGTACTTCAAATCCTTTACTGTCCTAGCTCTTTTCTATATCCTGGAAGAATAGCTTAAAAGTTGACAAATTCTCCTTCCACAATGGCAAAATTTCATCTGCATTATGATTAGTAATAAAATAAGTTAAAAATGTGGCCAAATGTTTATTAAATTATATAATAAAATATAACATAATTGATATCATCCTTATTTTTTCAAGAGTATTTTTTGATTTACAACTTAATTTCACTGACCAGTATGTTTAGAACAAAACTCAGTAAAAATAATTAGATTAATGTTGTAGGTACAGCTTAAATGTTACAAAAAATGGTCATATTTCCCAAGTCAAGAAATCAAGTTAAAAGTATTTTTTTCCTCCTTAAAAAATATGGTCTGTGGGGGACAGCTAAGTGGCTCAGTGGATAAAAATCTGGGCCGGGAGTCAGAATCTGGACCTGGGTTCAAATGGCCTCAGACACTTTCTAGCTGTGTAATCCTGAGCAAGTCACTTAACTAACTCCAAATACCTACCCCATATGCTCTTCTGCCTTGGAACTCATACTTTAAGATAGAAGGCAAAGGTTTAAAAAATTAAAAAATACAATCTGTTTAGACTGAAAGGCAAACATAAGAAGCTCTCCCTTTTACCTTGCAAAGACTTCTAAAATATGCATACTAAAGTTACAATAATAAGTAATTGTTTTTTTTTAAACCTTACCTTCTGCCTTAGAATCAATACTGTGTACTGGTTCCAAGACAAAAGAGTGGTAAGGGCTAGGCAATGGGGGTTAAGTGACTTGCCCAGGATTACACAGCTAGAAAGTGTCTGAGGCCATTTGAACCCAGGCCCTCATGTCTCTAGGCTTGACTCTCAATCCACTGAGCTACCCAGCTGCCCCCATAAGTAGTTCTTAAAGTAAAGCATTTTGAAAAGACAAACAGATCATTAATTTCAACTGAAAAGGGACAACATAATTCCACATCATTTCCCCTGTAGTGTCTAATATTGAATCCAGAAGGGTCCTTACTACTTACCGATGGTAAATCCTTCATTTAGGTATGGCTTTAAACCCCTGCCACTTAGCCCTTAACTGCTGATTCTAAGATGGAAGGTAAGGGTTAGGAAAAGAGTAATCTACGTTGTTGCCAGTGCTTAATTCAATGACAGAAATGTCACTTTGTTGTTCAGTCATGTCCAACTCTTCATGACCCCATTTGGGATTTTCTTGACAAAAGATACTGGGAATGGTTTGCTATTTCCTTCTCTAATTCATTTTACAGATGAGGAAACTGAAGCAAATCTGTTGCCTTGGGTCATACAACTAGTGTCTAAGGCCAGATTTGAACTCCAAAAGATGAGTCTTCCTGGTATTCCTCCCTCCACTGACTACTACCAAGCTGTCCCATCTCCTTAGCTAACTCCTCTTCCAAATCTCTTCTGTCTTCATTTTTTTCTCTCAAACGTTCTGAAAAGGAAGTTTGGTTGGTCCTTATATTTGGGGAAAAAAGAGGAAGCCCATTCTAATTCCTGATCACTATCACCTCAGACTAAACAGGCCCAATTGTTAACTTTCTTCTTTTTTTTAAAAACCCTTACCTTCTTTCTTAAAATCGATACCAGGTATCAGCTCCAAGGCAGAATAGCAGTAAGGACTAGACAATTGGGGTTGTCTTGCACAGGTCACACAACTAGGAAGTATCTGAGGCCAGATCTGAGCCCAGGACCTCTTATTTCCAGGTATGGCTCTCTATCCACTGAGCCACCTAGCTACCCCACCCAACTATTTAAACTCTTGTCACAGATGTATAGTGCTAAGCGGTCAAAATATCATATTCAGTACTATAAGACTAAAAAGGAACATTTAGTAAATATCATATATAGTATTATAAGACTAAAAATGAACACTTAGTAATTTTAGATATGTCTAAACAATGAAAGTTGGAAATAAAGTCAAAGGAACTGAAATTAAAAATGTGGATTTCTTTACCTTAAAGAAGCCTGTCATTCTATTTAATACCTTGGTTTTAAGCAATCATATGGATTATTCCCTAAAGCTTATGTTATAAAACAATAAACTCCTAATTTTCCTGTGTGCTTTTCTCTTTTTCAGTTTCTTGTTCCTCTACTAATTTTTAAGATTATACTGATTAAAAATAATTATTTTAAACTATTTATACAATGAAAAAATATTATAAAGTATACACTGAACTCTTTGTAAAAACAGCATCCAAAAAATCTACTCAATTAATTTGACTACAATTATCTACATGTTGTTACCCAGCTGTCAGGCAGCACAGACTCAACTAGGCCACTATTTTCTATTATCTGACTTATTAATGCTTTCTGCCTCTAGCTCGGATATTAAAATTTAAAGTACTATTTTTTAGTGTTAAAAGTATAATAACCTTTTTTCAAATTCTGAGGTGGCCTATTTTAATCTTAAAGCATGTTTCCTCCTTGCTCTCTATATGCATTGTCATCACTTAATGATATTCTAAAAGGCTGAGTTGGAGGAAGTGAAAACCACAGGCCCAATAATGAAAAATGGGCAGGTTACTTATTCTATACACTCAGTAAATGATAACTTATCTCTTAACATGCTGCAGCCTATCAATCTTCAAGAGGATTTTAACAAGTCTTGCTGCTATTGAACCAAAATCTGTGCCTGAATGTTTTATAGTATGCCTAAAGCCTTTTTTCTTCACCCAGAATAGAATGAAATTGTGGTAGAAAAAATAAATTGCAGAGGAAATGTAAGTACTTAATACGAGGCATTTGCCTTAAAAGATACATTTGAGATATTTCAATATTTTCTGGACCCTTATAGTTGTTTCTATGAATTCAAATAGAGTCCCAATTAATTAAGAAATGCTTGTTTTTAAAAAAAGAAATGTTTATTTCTACAGAGTCTAATGAAACCACTTTTAATGTTTACTTAAGAAATTTGCTTCTTACAACATAAACTCAATTTTTAGTCCTTCATAACTAAATGAGATTTCCTTTGAAAAGAAAAAAATAACTGTTTATCTGGGAAGCAAATACAAAGTAAAAAGCAGCACTAACTTTTAAGGAAAAGAAGATAGTATTAACTTTGGAGAAAGCATATTTTTTTAATGGTGATGTGAATAAAATTAGAAAACTACAAGACTACAAATAAGAGGAACACTATCCTTGATTTCAAATTATTTCTACTACAGTCTATGATGGGCCCACATTACAATAAAAGAATTAAACATTTTAACTACCCTTAAAACCAGAAGTATTTTCAATTACAGAGTAAGAGTATTGAGTTGGAAAGATATCTTGGAGATTCTAGGATCATCATTAGTCCAACTTTTCATTTTACAGATAAGGAAACTCAGGCCCAGAGAGGTTAAGTGACTTGTCTAAGATCATACTACTATAGTATTGTACTATGATCAGAACCTAGGTCATCTGATAGCCAGTCCAGTATGTCAATCAGCTTCTCATAAACAATAGGATTTACAAAGGCAAAATAAATAAACAAACAAATCAATAAATAAATTAAAAGCTACTCCTTATTGTACTGAATTTCTTTAAGGTCATCAGGGTGAACATCAGTTAAGGATAGTATTCAAGCTCCAGAAAATGAATAATAAAAAAGCAAATTTCAAACCTAACCTGAGTTGGTGAAAGCCATTTGCCACTGAGGGTGAATGCTGGAGGGGAGGTTGATGGATAATCTGGTGGAAGTTCAAAATTCAGTACAAGTGGAGGCAGAAAGCAAATTGTATATTCAAAGCCACCATTCTGGAGACACTCCGTGGGATTGCCTGAACCAAAAACAGGGAATTCAAAGATCAGTCAATATCTGAGTGACCCATTGTGTGCAAAACAATGCACGGGGAGGGGGGGGGGTGAGTGGGAGGAGAGGGGCCGGGCAGGAAGAGAGAGAGAGAGATCAGTGATGTATAAGAAAGAAAATGTTATTTTTCCTTGAAAAGAGGAATTTCTCAGTCCACTATGTCTAAGCCTCTATCCCTGCTTCTTTCATTTTTAGTTTTCCTTTTGGAGAGGGGAAAAAAAAATCAGACTTAAAAAAAATTTATCTGCTTAGTAAAAATAAAACTTAGTCTAGTATACACTGTTTGGTGGGATTCCCAACTTTAATGAGTCATCTAGTTATACACAATATTTTAACAGTAGAAAACTAAAGAAAATTTTCAGAGAAAAGAGAAATATTTATTCTTACCAAAATTGTATGAAGCACTGAGATTAACTGGGGCCAAGTGTCATGCTCCATTTAGATTAGCATGTGCCAACAAACTGATCTTCCAACTTAAGGCTATCTTGCTCATGCAGACCAGCACTTCCAACAGCAAAATTTGACTTTTATTTACCTTACCTTCCTTTTTTCTCCAGCTCTCCTCTATACTGTAATAATTTTTAGGGGAAAGTACTTCAAGATTCTTCTGTGATGTTTGTGAAATCCTACTGTTACTTTGTTTTTAAGCAAAAGTTACAGTCAGGCGGCAAAGGTAATTACAGTTAGGAAAAATTTTGGAAGCCATTTTGTGAGAGGCATAAACCATTTGGAAATTCTAGGTCTGATATTTGATATTCAAGGAAATAGCCACTAAAAATCTACTCTTTTTATTTGGGTTATCAGGGATATGCAGAGAACTTATAATATTAACCACTACTCTAATAATGTCCAACACTTCAAGGTATCTGAGAGTATCAATGGGTCTACTAGAAAACCAGAAAATGCTGTATTTAGAAAATCTCTTTAAAAGAGAACAAGAATCATGACTTACCGCTCACAAATATTTTGAAATTCTGGGGCAAATCCAAACAGATTCTGGTTTCTCCTCCTTGAACAGACTCTGCTTTTTTAAACTCATCTTCATCATAAATACTTGCCAAGGCCAGCAATTCATCCTCCTGGGCTTCTCGGTCTTCTGACGACATTTAATTTTCTGTGGAGTTAAAGATATTCACTTATATCAGTAAGACTAAAGAGAGTACCCCCAAAAAAGTAGTACTAAAACCCATACAATTTGCAAAGCAATTAATGGTGTCATTTTTAGTGAGTCTGAAAACAAGGCAGGAAGAATATATTTAAAACTCTGCAATAAAAACAGCTATATTAAAAAATATTACTTGTTGCTAGCTGATTAATTTATGATGAATACTAAATTTAGAATATGAAAGCAACTACAAAGTATGTTCTTATAGGAAGTAGCATGTCACCTACTATTCTGTGTTATAACAGAGTGGTCACTACCACTAGGTTTCAATAAATCATTGATTTTTACATAAAGATAAGCGGGAAAAAACTAAATTTTAAAGACAACCAATTTAAAAGTAGAAAAGCAGTATTGCTAGTACAAAAACATTTTAAAAACCCCACAGCTTTTAATAAACCTATCAAAGTCTATGATGTTGTAAAGAATATTGTAAACAAACTAGTAAATGTTTAACTGTTGTTATCTATAGTTAACTAAAATGTTATATACATCCTTATTAAACAGAGCCACCTAGAAATAGATGCCTTACCACAGTAATCACAAGATAATTCTCTTTCCCTTCCAGTTGCTTGGGACATTCCCAGCCCCTTCTCTAGACCCTTGACTCTATCAGTGGTGACAACAAAAGAAGGAAGGAGGTAAAAGTACAATCTTAATATTCTTATCCCCCAGAAGCCTTGTTGTGTCCCCCCCTCCTATTTTTTAATGTGAACTTGTGAAGTGGGTATATTTCAGTATACAAAGTTCAAAAAAGATGATGATGCTTGGTTGCACATGAAACAGTAAACTTGCTATACGTGTAGTTTAAGTGTATATTTAATGTGGTAAGAAAACTTGTTTGTGTGAACCCTTATGAATTTTTCTTTTGTGCACTTTTTAAGTGTTTTAGGGGTGGGGAGAATATCTATCACTAACTACTAACTCATATCCCTCCCAGAGAAGCTCTCTCTTGTAATAAATAGTCAAGCAATAATTCTACATTTTTGTCCTAGTCTTGTCATGAAATGCTCATTAAGAAAAAGTCTGCCTCAAACGCTAAAATGTGGTTGAACTTGTTTCACTCTTTTGTGCGCCCAAAGATTATTAATGTGTACTATTATCTTTCCATATAGGATTCCAGATGGGGAAAAGAAAAGGGGTACATAACCAAAGAGTCCAATTTCCCATTGCTGCTAGCAGTAAAAACTCTTGAAAAACCTCAACGGCACAGTTTATTCGTTGCTTTTTAATTTTTTTTTTCATTTATTTATTAAAACCCTTACCTTCTATCTTAGAAGTCATATTGGTTCTAAGGCAGAAGAGAAGGACTAGGCAACTGGAGTTAAAACTTGCCTAGGGATCACACAGCTAGGAACTGTCTGAGGCCACATTTGAACCCAGGTCCTTCAGACCTGGTTTGTTCTATCTACTATGCGACCTACTGCCCCAGTTTATTTGCTTCTGACAAGGATGGGAGGTAAAGAGTTAAGATTTCTATTCTGCCTGGTTCCAGGTAAGAGGAATACTGGTGAGAAAGTGAAAGGGGTGGGGGATCTAGGTGGCTCAGACAGGAGGTCCTGGGATCAAATTTGATCAAATTCCTAGCTATGTGACCCTGACAAGTCATGTAACCTCCATTGCCTAGCCCTCACTGTTCTGCCTTGGAACCAATACATGGTATTGATTCTAAAAAGGAAGATGAAGGTTTAAAAAAAAAGAAAAAAGAGAGACCAATTCCTGAGGCCCTAAAAAAAAAATTAAATGGAGATAGCAAGAGCCAGACTATACTGAGAAGAGTTGCAGAACTGTGAAGGTATATAACCAACCACCATTTCCCCTCGGCTGAAGTCCCTGTCCCAAGTCAAAGCTGTTAGGGACTTGGGGTGGGGAAGGATGACACACAATCTATTCTTATAGCCCAGCAAATGGAAAAAGTAAGAATACTATTAAACATTTTCCAAAGGAATTGTTAATATTATTATTAATAATTTCATTCTTAAGGAATATTATTGGTTAAATAGACTGGGGGAGAGCAAGGAGAGATTACCTATGAACCTAAGCATAATTTACAACTTCATAATATGGTTTTTGTGAGGAAAACAAGTTATAAGTTTCAAATATCAGATCAAAAATTTTCAGAACCCAAATATCAGAAATTTCCTATATGCAGCTAGGTGGCATAGTGGCTACAGCACTGGGCTTAGAGTCAGGAAGACCATAGTTCAAATCTAGACACTTAACTACCTGTCTGACCCTGGGCTAGCAATTAAACCTGTTTCCCTCAGTTTCCTCATCTGTAAAATGAGAAAGAAATGGCAAACCACTCTAGTATACTTTGCCAAGAAAATCCTAAATGAGGTCAAGAGTCAGACACAACCAAAATGATTCAACAACAAAATATGCAATGAAACTTGAGTATAGTATTGTAATTATTGGTACTTCTTATTTTAAGGTTATCTTGAGACACTAAAATCCACCCTGATAAAGTGAAAAAATTCAGAAGTGACCCTTCATGTAAGAAGTTTCACGACAGGGTTCCCATTCCCTTAAGTAACAAATAATTTGGTGAAGTTTGAGTTATCCCTCAAGGATCAAATGGTCCTCTCCCACCATTTTACAAATAGAGAAAAAGGGTCCAGCAGAAAGGGTGAATTAAACATAGTTATATAGCTAGTTAGTGACAAAGGTAGCACTAGAACCCAAGTTTCTAACTAAATTGCCCAGTGAACTTTTATCATACTCTAAATAAACCAAATGATTAATGAGTCATTCTCTATGTAGCTTTTAAAAATACCTGCTGTGTAAAGCACATATACTCCTGTCTTAACATTTTCTAATATTGTTCAAAAATAACAAGACAACAAAAGTTACTTGTGTGACAAGATTATTCCTTACTGAAATGTTATCATTATTGAGCTGCAGGTCTCCCTAGAATTAAGTAACAGGCTTCAAAATATATGCAATACTTTATTATTATATTTAAATTACAGCTCCAAGAAAACCATACCTAATATTGTAATTGGTATTCTGAGTCCAGTTAGTTCAAGAGTGCCACTAATTTATTTTCCATCAGGTTAGCAAGAATACTCAAATGGAAACTAAGGCTGGTATGTGGAACTCATACTAGACATTCTGCTGAAAATGTCATTTATAGAAAATAAGTAATTATAATAGTATTAGGGTTCTCTCAAAATTCATATTCTGAATTACCTTATCTTTCCTTTAAGGAAATACTAAACTACATATAAGCCCAAATTGTACCACCAACTTCCATGTATAACTTAGTGTAAATTATTTACCTGCAGCCATGAAAAAAACATTACCAAGACTTTGGAAGTCATGACTGACATACTCCAAAGTGAAACTTTGAAGAAAGGAGCTTTCCCTATACCATCACAAACTCCAAATGCACTTTAATTTTTCCCCCTCTCCTTTTTTCCTTACCCTTTTATTCTTCCTTTTCTTGTCCTTTCCTACTCTTCCCTGCATAGGCAAGTGACATCTATAGGCATTGCTCGAGAATGATTATAATCAAAGCTACAGTCTTAAGCATATAGGTCATTTCTCATACTCTGAAGGTCCTCCCAATTCTTAATTTCATAATGATGCCTTTCTGTATCCAGAATACTAAACTATATTAAGAAAAAAGCTAAGAATTTGTCACATAGTTGTCTTAATTATTTGAAAGGAACCTTATGGAGTTCAGGCTTTGGTTGAGAGTTCTGGTAAATTTCCTACTTACTGTAAAAAAAAAGTGGCAAAAATCTTACTAATCTCTAACAATTCAGCTGCTTAACATGGTTTTAGTATGAAGAAAACTTCCTTGACAAATTAGAGGTGAAAAGATAACTATTTTTCAAAATATGCTAAATGAACATTTCATCTATTCATTAAATATAGGTTTTGCTGGACCTCTTTCTAAAAACACTATGAAAGCAATTGTTTTAAGGCATAATATTTGTATATATTATACAGAGTAAATAGTGTTTCTATCAGTATTTACATACATACATGCATTCTTTAAGCAAATCCAACAGGAAAGCCTGAATTTACAAAAAAAAAAAAGTAGCCAGGTGTGATTATTCACCTAAATAAATATTTACCAGATTTCTAAATAGCAAAATCATTCAAAGTATAAAAATCAGATAAAGCACCTATCTGGAAAAAAATATATTTCATCAACCTATTTAATTTGTTCTTAGTAGTAAAAGGAAAACCTCTCCACTTATTTGAAAATACAATTCAGACAATTTTCCACGATTCCCAATTACTCCATGTTTTCCTAGTTAAGATTATAGGGTATTTATTTCTACATAAATTTCATCATTTTCCCAAGATCCTCTTCAAATTACATTCCCTCTGTGAAGGTTTTTCTGTTTAGCTCTGCTAAAATAATCTTTTACCTTCTCTGAACAAAAGTTTTACATTACCAAAACTCTTTGACAATTTCTATACCGATTGATTAGGTACTTAAATGCTGCCTAACAGTGGTGTTTGACTCTAAATACCTAGAAGACAGTAAATCGAACTTCAGACTTTGTAATTTAGAGGCATGCACAATAAACACTTATTTGATGGTGAGACAATTTCATTCCTAATTGCTAATACTAATGAAACTCTTTAATATATTTTTGCCTTAGTTTCTGAAGATAACGTCTGACATTTTAAGAATGTAATATGAACCAATGAAAGAAGGTTGAAGTGCTTTGAGCTCCTTGTAAGAAAATGTTTGCATTTATAAGCACTTCAGAGAATCTAGAACAAAAAAAATCTGATATTCATGATCAATTTTAGATTTTTTTTAAGGTTCTTTCTCTTCAATAGGTGGTGTAGATTTGTAGATATAACACTGGGCAATGTCAAGTATTGAGTTTTTTTGGAACTTCAAGATTCAGTTTAGGCAAGTCACCAGAACCATTCCTAAGCTTCAATTTCTTCTGCAATCTACCCTTCTTTGCTTTAGGCAACTGAAGTTAGAATTAATTTTTACTCAATATATGATCTTAATTCCACTTAGAAAAATCAACAAAAAACTCTTAATGTTTTGTTTAGATTCCTAGTCTTCCATTTTCCTTACAAATTTAATTAAGTGAGAAGTAGGCCTTCATCTAACCTATCTTAAAATTTGAATCTAAAATACTACTTACATAAGTTAAGCAGTTAGTGGACAGGCATATTAAAATAACAACCACTTCAGGCAATTACATATCTAAGGTCTGATGTTATGATTAAAGAGATTATTCTTGTTTTTTATCTCATTAAGTATTTGCGAAGCATTGCCACACTAAAAAATATTACCTAAGCTGCCTTGTCCTCTGACCCTTGAATCAATTTGGCACAAAATCAAAATGAAAAATTTACTATTAAGATTGCCAAATACACCACAGAGAGAAAAATACTACCACACTTCTCTAACTTGGTGCTTGGGTGGGAAGTAGGGTGATTCTATGGAAGATGAATAATTTCTTTTTTTTAATGGGCTTAAAGAATTCATTAGGCTCCCTCTACCTCCTCTCCCAGACCAGGCTAAGAACCTGTCAACCCTACTTGTAAATTTTAAGGCAAATAAAGGCCTTCAAATATATCCCAATTGGCAAATCCACATCTGTTGGAGGAAGTCCACCCCAAATTACCATTTATCTTTAATACAAAAGAAACAATACGAAGATACCGAATGAGGCCAAGATGGTCTATATAGGATAAGGGTACTGGGTAGGAATCAAGAGCAATTAAGGTTCAGATCTAGGGCCTGCGAAGAGACTTCGGTTCAGTCACTTTACATCTCTTGTGTTTCCTCTTACATAAAAAGGAAGTGGGGGTGGGGTGGCCCAAATGATCTCTAAAGTGTTTTTTAGATGAACCTATAAAATATTAGGTACCAACATAAGCATTCAAACCCTAAAGTGATAAGATTAATAGTTTTATTCCGAACAGTCTATAAACTCAAATTTTCCTCATAAAGTGGAGGTAGGAAAAGTGCTTTGTAAACTTTAAAGCGCTATAAAAACCCTTAAAATCAGTGTCAGGTGAGGAAAACCACTTTATTCCCATTTTTCTCTCTCCCCACCTCCATTTCTTAACAATAGCTAATACTAATAGCGCCTTATGGTTTGCAAAGTGCTTTATAAATATTGCCATATTTCATCCTCACGACTATGGACCGGAGGTGTTGTTATTTTCCCCCGTTTTACAGATGAAGAAACTGAGGCAGGTAATGGTCAAGTGACTTGCCCATGGTCACACAGTTGAACTCAAGTTTTCCTGTTTTTTAAGTCCAGCGCTCTACCCACCGCGACACCTAGCTTTACTAGAGGGGGGGCTCCTTTCCTTCTAGAAAAAGGAGCCCGGCAGCTCTGCCCTTTCCCACGAGGGCGCTCCGGTTCCGACAGGCGGAGGCCACCGCCTTTTCCCACCGTTCTGGGAAGGACTCGGTCAAGCCAGCCGGGAAACTGTGAGATGTTTTTCTAGTTTGGGGAGTTCTAGGACCCGCACCAAAAGCCCTGCCCGCACCCTCAGCAAGCCGACCCTTCAACCGCCCAGCCCCGCGTAGTCTCTTCACTCCTCCCTTCTCCAGAACTGGCGCCTCGAGCCCGATGCCCTCACCTTCCGGTGGCATCCCGGGCTCAGCCCCAAAGGTTCCGCCCGCTCTCCCCTCCCCCCTCCCCGGCCGGTCCGCCCGCGCGGCCAGTCCCCGGCACCGGGTGAGTGAAGGGGCCCCCGCGGGAGTAGCTACGGTCGTGAGAGTCGTCTCCGCCGGCGCCACAGTCTCTCAACTAGGCCCCCACCCCCAGAGGGAGGTCGGCCGGGAGGTCGGCGGCGACTTCCGCTCCCTGCCGTCCACCTCACCTGGCCCGGCAGGCAGCTTCCTCTAACCACAGAGCAACCGAACGGAATGGGATGGGATATGTTGGGTTGGGGCGGGGCGGGGCGGGGTGGGGTGGGGAGGGCGGGGCCGGCAGTCGGAGGGGAGGGCGCCGCGCAGCCGCCAAGGTTCCGGGAACTGCGCCCCCTGTAGGGTGGAAGTGGTCAAAGCCGGAACGGCTGGAAAAGAGGAAACGGGGTAGGAGGAAGAGGAGAAAAGAGACTTGGAATCCGAGGGCGTCTCAAACCCTGACTTGCAGAGCTATAGAACTCAGGGTTTAGAACTGGGTGGGTGAATGGGCGGAGTCCTAGGAGGTCATCAAGGCCGATCACCCCTTTCTCATTTTACAGACTAGGTGGAGGAGGTGGAGAAGCAAGTTGGCTTCCCCAAAATCACACAGGAGAATAGAGCTATTATTCATTTATTCATATGCCTGATTCCAGGGCTCTTTCTGCTAAGCTCCTTCTAGATGAGACTCCAGAGAATGTTTTCCGCTATTTGCTTCCCCTTATGTGGTCGGAGATCATGGAGAACCTCAGAGATCATCCCTCATTTGCAAATTTGGAAATAGAAGTCCAGAAAACCTGTTTCCACTATATTTGCCTCTGGTTCTGTCCCTGTTTTCACTAATTGGCTATGTAAACAACCCCAGCCTTTCACTTCAAATCACCTCCCCCACCAATTCAAGGAGTTAGATCTCATAAAATTGTTAGTAGGTATATCAACATTTCTTTACCTCTACACTTTAAGAACTGACCCTCTCACTGCATTCTGTTTCTCTTTTCTCTCCAATTCTTGGCCAAGACCCAGCAAACGAGGTTGGGCAACTATAAGCTGCACTGAATACAGAAGGCCAAAGGACTAAAGCAATTCCCAATAGAATGTTAGTATTTGTTTTAACCCATACCTTCTGTCTTGGAATTGATAGTATTGGTTCCAAGACAGAAGATCAGTAAGGCTAGGCAATGGGAGTTAAGCTACTTGCCCCAGGTAGGAAGTGTCTGAGGCCAAATTTGAAATCAGGACCTCCTATCTTCAGGCCTGGCTCTATTCACTGAGCCACCCTAGCTGTCCCAGAATGTTAATATATTTGATATTTAAAACATAGATCATTTGGCTTGAGAGACACTGTTAAAGATAAAAAATAAGATCCCTTCCAATTCTAAAAATTCTATGATTTTATGGTAGCTCAACAAAATGGTTAAACTGAACTGAGATGGCTGAGGTGCCCCACCTAAAGGGCCAGAATTCAGATCTCTTTTTGTTCCAGGAATTCCATTTCTTTGTACTTGGGGAAAGGGAAAGTCCACCAGAAGGTTGTTTGGGGGTTTTTGCCTTGTCCAATTTGGTAGCAAGGAATTCCCAGTTATCTCTGTTAATTTTTTTTTTTTGCATTGAGTAGGCATGAATAACTAGTTGGCGTTTACACGGAGCTTTACAGACAGCAAATGTTACTTCAAAACAATTGTTAGGTAGGTACCTTAGTATGCCCATTATATAGATGAGGAAACAGGCTTAGAAGGATTAAGTGACTAATTCCATAGTCACACATTATTAAATATCAGAAAGAGTATTCAGAATCAGAGACCCCTAAAATTCCAGGTTCATTACTATCCACTCTAGTAGGAACTGGATTTAAAAAGAGAAATTAATTTAAGACTCTTAAGGCTATAACCTAGTAGCCACAGTTAGCAATATTCTAAAGCAAATCACTTCACATATGCATGCCCTCAGTCTGTCTTGCAATTCTTCTGATTATAAAACACTAAGGAAGACACCTGCCAATACCAGGAGGGAGAAGGAAAAGGAAGGAGGGGGTTATTAGATTATATAACTTGGAAAATGTGTGTGAAAATTTGTTATTACATGTAATTGGTAAAAATTAAATAAACAAATGCCAGCAGAGGGAAAAGAGAGAGTTGGAGCTCAGAATTCTTAATCCAAACAGTGAGGGTAATACTCATGAAATAATGAGTGGCTAAGACAATATACACAATAGAATTATAGGTTAATATCGTAAAAATACCATATTGTGCAGTACATACAATAAGTATAAAAGGAGTTAAAGGGAGAGAATAATGTAGATGAAGGGGGAAAGGCTAGACATGGGTTCAAGATTAGTCTGACTAAAGCAGTGGTTTCCTAGTGTTTGTCTAAGCATCAGCCTTGTATTATAAAGCAAACAATTACCTTTCCCCATAGTCTTTTATAAATCTGAATTTTCACAGATCAAATTTGATTAATGCCTTGTCCACAATTGAATTATAGCTCTGACTATAATAGAAACAAAAACCTAGAAAAATCAGGAAGAATAAAATTCATCTGACCAAATTCACTCATCAATTTCACTAACAATCAGCATAGACAAAAAGGAGAGAAAAATCCTACCTCTTCCTTTTCTCAAAATAGAAACCAAATGAAATGCTCAGCCAGACGCTAATAGTAAATAATTTAGCCTAAGTAAGTGTCTGGCCAGTGAAAGAGCTCATACCTTCTCCATCACAGGCCCGTAGAGCTTTATTATTACACGGCAATTCTTGTATCATTTGTATGCTTCCTTGTACCCTTCATTACCAAATGTGAGATTTGTATGTGAGATTACAGGATCCAGAATGAGTCTATAGGATAATACATAAGGATTTATCTAAGATAGGTATAGTCATAGGTTTAATTATGACATCATGTGATGTCACAGACAGTGAGTGAGTGGAGATAATTGAAGATGATGGCTCCTGATGTTGGAATTTTGTCATCAAGCTAGTTAGTATTGATAAGTGCTGAAACTGACCATGACTTTTGATCCTATTTAGATTTTAGAGATGTTTTTATGGTCCAAAGCTGAATTTTAGGTTTGAATTTATGAAAGTATTTGAGCCAGCCAGAATATGATTACATTAGGAATAACAAAATTGGTTTTCTTAATGCAGCCAGATGTTTTGTCAGTTATGACATTAGATAAAGTTTTGTTCCTGTCTTCAAGGAGCCTATAGTCTAGTAGTGTCATAGCTACAAATAAATCATTTGTATCTGATGAATGCATTAGATAACTACAAAACTTGGAAAGCATTGTCTGTAATTTAACTATTTCTATTCATAATGGAAACAAAAACCTAGAAAAATGAGTCAGGAAGAATGAAATTCAGTTGACCAAGTTCACTACAATCAGCATAGACAAAAAGAAGAGAAAAATCCAAGTTTGTTCCAGTTGCAGTGCTCTTTTCACTATGTTCTCCCTCTCTGCTTGGTTTGGAGCAGAGAAATCTTCATGGCCTCAGAGACTTATAAGAAGTCTTGCAAAAAAAAGGAAGCAAGACAACATCTCAGTATTTCTGATACCTAATATATGGGTAGCATGTAAACTTGGTCCTCTCTGAGGGTGAGTTGGATTAATTGATTAGAGAAATATTATGATTAAGATCAAGATTTTGGATAAAGGACTTTTAAGTGACAGATATCATTGAGGAGCTATGTAGGCTTTTTCCATTCTCACTTTGAGTGTAGACAAAATTAAGTGTCATTAGCAGACAAACTTGCAGAATCGCTAGATTGTGAGGTATAGTAAATTTATGTTGCAATCTCACTGGTCATTCCCAGATGAGACCATTAGCTATCTTGCCATCCACCTTTGTCATTTGTTACAACCTCACAACTGGACCAAAGGTGAGGTCCCGAAGGAGCTAGACTAGCTTTGGGACTCTGGGCCTTTGGGTCATGTTGTCTTGTTTAGTGAGAGCCAGCCCCAGATTAAGATCATATCTTGACTAGGCTCTCCTCTTGGTCACTGGAGCAACATGGACCCACCAGGCACAGCAATTATAGGTGTTATCTTTCTCTATTACAACTCTTTAGGGGCAGGGACAATAAATGCTTTTTCATTTACACCATTTCAAGCTAACACTGGATTGTGTAAATTGGACTGTCATATATGTCATATATGTAAAACATAAATATAAAAATATATATATATATATACATATATAGTAAGTTTTCTTTAAACCCTGAAAGCAGAGTACAATGAGAAATGAAATCTCAAAAATAAGATGTAGACATTCTCCTTTCATGCTGGATTTTAAAACCAGAGATCCAATTTTGGGGTGATACATAAGTATAGAGAGTAACTCTAGATTATGTCATTTCAAGCTGGAGAAGAAACTTCAGAGGATTGTTATGTCTAAAAGACTCTTTGGGTGCCATTATAAGCCCCACTTAAAGCAATGAATCTAGGGGGGGGAAATTGTTGAGGATATTGAAAAAGCATACAGAAAGCTTGATAATACTGGAAATTAAAGGGTCTGTCTCTCTTTCCACAGCCCCAAGGATGAATTTGTTGGTCCACAAATTGTATATCTAGAACTAGGGAAAGCAACTATGTCTTTTCTCTCTCAATTTTAATTTTTCCATTTTTAATAAGTATTTTCTGACATCCTCAGAAGATCTTTAGATTCATAAGAGACTGGAAAGGCAGAAGGAATGTTAGAAGCTTTCTTGCTTAGAATGCTTTGCAGTAATGTTCATTTTCTATTGACACCTTATTGCTTTCTAGATTTTGGGATATTAATTGCTTTCAATTCAATTCCAGCCAGAACAATAGGTCTCATTTAAAAACAAGACACAAAACTGACTTGTTTCATAAAAGTAGGCCACTCTGAAGTCCTCAGATCTGGCCCAGAGTTTTCCCTCTTTGCTTGGTTTGAAGCAGAAAAATCTTCATGGCCTCAGAGACTTAGAGGAAATCTTGCAGGGAAAAAAAAAGCAGAAGAAGCAAGAAGCAAGCCAGCAATGCATAGCCCAAGAGACCTTTATTACAATCATCTTACCTCACACAAGAGAAGGGCAAAGGTCTAAAATGAGATAACTCAGGGGTGGGAACATGGAGGGTACAGATAACAACAAAAGGTTGTCATGAGTAAAATTCAACAAAGGTAAACAGGCATATTTTCTCTGAGCAAGATAATAGTTTATTAGCAGGGGCACTACCTGTTAATAATGAAGGTCAGTAGTGGTGTCAAGTTTAGCCAAAAACCTCAAGGAGAAGGACAGCTCCCCTTTTATAGTTTTGGGGGAATACAGAACAAAGAACAAAAATCTATTTCATGGGCAGAGAACAAGTTATGACTGGTACAGGATTGGCAGCATTATGAGCATGAGGATATGAATGATTGGTTACAGAATTGAAGTGAGGGAGACAATATGATTGGCTGGAAACTGAGAATGATGAGGGGCTAACAACAACCCCCTCCTTCCCTCCTGTGACTAAGAAAAGTTCATTGTTTGAGTCCACCTGCAAAGTTAAAGATAGCAAAGGAGATGTCCTTGAAGGATACCTTGGTGGTGTTTAGGTATCAGATTCCCTGATGTTGCCCAGCATCTTCCAAGAATAACAAATTTCCTTGAAGTGAGAATAAAATAGTGATTAACAGAAGAACTTGATTTCTAAACTTAACTCACTTCTGCACTAAGTTCAGAGACGAAGAACCATAACTTAAACAGATACAGAACAAAATCAATTAACTGTAAATAGGATCAATAAAAAATGGATAGAGTCGATTTAATCTTCGCAGAGAAGATGCCAGACCTCAGGTATAATATTCCTCTCCACAGTAAGAGGAGGAAGTTGAGGAGGACAGGGAATAATGGACAAAACTGCCCTTGAACTAGCTTCATCAAATATGTCACTTTCACTTCTAGTCAATGCCAGAGACAGCTGGAGCCATTTCCTCTGACTACACAGTCACTCAAAAACAGATTCTCCGTTAGAACAACTTGGCAGTAAGGGCTATGGGTTATATTGTGAGGAGGGAGAGGAGGACAGAAGGGAGCAGATCTCATCTGAGCTCATCTGATTGGCCTCCCACTTCTGAATGACATAAACAGGGAGCTGCCAGGGATGGGGTGGGGGGGAGAAGTCCCTACTGTATAAGTATGAGGCATTGAAGTTTCCAGAAAAGGAATTTTAGGCAAACAAAATTTCGGCAAGCCTGAAAGAGGGAGGAAGCATGTCTAGAGGAGAAGCAACTTCTACAAGAGACACTGGACACCCACCCACCCAATCAAAGACGTTCTTTTGGCATATCAAAGTCATATCTAGATCAGTCCAACTGTGTCTAAGACAGATAGTTCCATGCCGTTTTAAAGGAATGTTATAATCATCTATTTATGTAATCTGGACAAAGAAAAATCTCATTGGAATATAATCTAAATTTCAGGTATATGTGTGTGTATTTGTGTGAGTGTGTATAAAATGCTTTAAAGATCTGTGATGTCATCAGTCAACACAAGGTAACTTTTTTATGATCTTCATTGGTTGGCATAGCCAACCTGGCGAGAAGTCTCTGAATTTAGCTAGGCTGGTCCTTAGACAATAGGTTATACAGTCAGCCATTGTGCCCATAGTAGAAGCCTTTCCAGCTTGATAGGACCCTATACTGCTGGCATAACATTTATGATGAGGTATCAGAGTAGGCAGAATTTCAGTGGTGGAGATTATAATAACAATAACTTAAATTTTTATGGTGTTTTAAGGTTTGCAAAGTGCTTTCTAAAAACTATCACATTATAATTATTATATAATTTGGTTAAAAGATCAAAAGAATGTTGCAATATAATATAAGTCTCAGGGAATAATAGTGAGCTCTATAAAGGGCAACAGCATTTGACACCAAATGAAACATTCTAGGAAATTTGGGCACATTCTAGAACGTAAGTGGAATCAAGGTAGAGACAAGTGTGACACCAGGGCACAAAGGAACCCTCCCTGTGGCAAACTAGAAATTGTTCTTAAACACCCTCAGACAGTCTCTTTTCACCCTGCTGCACCAAGTACAATAAAGTAGTTCTCAATGTTGTTCACCTTCTGAGAACTCAAGTTACTCTTTGTTCTGAAGGTTATGGCTAAGAGAGCACTTGGTGGTAGTTAAACTCAGCTTGTCCTCTCATATGAAAAGCTGACCCAATATGTTAGGAAGAAGATGCTAAACAGGAAAGAATACATTTTAAAAAATGAACTAATGTAATGGAGGAATTTCATGGATGGTTCTTTCAATTTCTAAACAATGCAATGATAAACTCATCTAGAGCTGATAATATGTAACAAGGCTAATCAACAGTCAACTCTTGAATATTCATGCACAAATGATGTACATAGCAGGCATGTTTCCTGATATAGTTTTCAAATTTACTTTGCAAAAAATAAATTGCTTTGCAATAACACTTAAAATAAGCTTATAAGATGAACCTAGTTTGAGAATATACAAACATACAAATATAAAAATTAAAGATCTACTTATCCAGCCCTGACCTCTCTCTTGACCTCCAAGCTTGCATCTCCAACTGGATTCCAATAGATATCTCATATTTTATTTTTATATTATTTTTATATTTTTAAACTTAACATGTCTAAAATTCCTCACCCCATTCCTCACCCCATCCCTATCAAGGTGAAACTTCCCCTCCTCCTCTTCCTAACTTTCTAATTGTTGAGAGCACTGCTATCCCAGTCACCCAGGCTCACAAGCTAGTTATCACCCTAGGCTTCTCACTCTTATTCAGCCTCTTAGCAAGGCCTGTTCTACTTTATCACATCTCTTGTATACTCCCCCTTCTCTTCTCTGACTGACACCACCCTGATACAAGCCCTCATCACCTCATACAAGGACTCTTGCAATAGCCTGCTGGATAGTTTCCCTATCACTCTAGTCCATCCTCCACTCAGCTGACAATCTGAGCTCCCTAAAGCACAGGGTGGACCATGTTATACCCTTATTCAATAATAAGCTCCCATCACAGTGGGGCAGCTAGATGGCTCAGTGGATAGAGCGCTGGGCCTAGAGTCAAGAGGACCAATCCAGACTCAAGACACTTACTAGTTGTGTGACCTTGGACAAGTCACTTTACCTGTTTGCCTTAATCCACTAGAGAAGGAAATGGCAAACCCCATGGACAGTATGTTCCACAGGGTCATGAAGAGTCAGATACAACTGAACAACAATATCACTGTAGATTCCCATCACCTCAAAAAAAAAAAAAACTAATAAATTTAAAGCCTTTCACAATCCGGCCCCTTCTTACCTTTCCAGTCTCCCCTTGACATACTCATTGATCCTGTGACACTGGTCTTCTTGCTGTTTCTTCCACATAACTTTCCACCGCTTGACTCTAGGTGTTATCACTGACTGTCCTCCATGCCTAGAATTCTCTCCCTTGATTGTCCCTTGATTGGGGAATGGCTGGTGATGGAATACTATTGTGCTGAAATGAATAATAAACTGGAGGAATTCCATGTGAACTGGAACGACCTCCAGGAACTGATGCAAAGTGAAAGGAACAGAACCAGGAGAACCTTATTATACAGAAAGTAAAACATTGTGGAACAATTCAATGTAACGGATTTTGCTACTAGTAGCAATGCAACAAGTCAGGACACTCCTAAACGACTTATGGGGAAGAATGCTAACCACTTTGAGGGAAAGAACTATGGGAGTAGAAAAGCAAAAGCAAAACATATGACATCACTTATCACTTGTATATATGGGCATGTGATTTAGGGTTTAGGCTTTAAAAGATCGCTATATAGCAAAAATGAATAATATGGAACTAGGTATCAAGTGATAGTATTTATACAACCCAGTGTAATTGCTTGTACGTTTTGGGAGGGAGGAGGGAAAGAAAATGAATCATGGAAACATGGAAAAATGTTTAAAAGGAAAAAGAAACCTTTCCTGATTACCTTTAATGTTCGTGCCTTCCTCCTGTTGATTTTCATCTATTTAACCTGTATATTCTCATGAGTTTATTAGTACTCTCATTTTCATCTTTCCATTGGCAGCAGGGCACATCTGTGGCTATACTTCTGTACTCTGAAACTCTGAAGGATCTCAAACAGTGAATGAAACAGAATCATGGATGGATTATTTCAAGCTATGGCTATGAAGTTCAGAATGTTGGAGGTAATATCAGGATCTTGCCAGAATCTGCATCTTGTGACTGCACCAACAAATATCCTACCAATCTCTCCTTGAGTTTTCAGAGGGGTGGCCAAGTTAGAGAGGATTACAGCAGTATAGTATAGAGAACAAGATGGAATATATATATATACATATATGTATATGTATATAGTACACTACTGTTTTACCACCACCTGACAGAAAAAAATAAGATTCAGGTTTAAAAATTTCATGTCTGAAATTAATTTTTATTGAGATATTAGCATAAAAGATCACAGAAATCTAAAGAATTATTCATGAGAAAAATGTTTTGCATGTTACCAATTTTATTTTATATACTTCACCATATGGGTTATTTCATGGTTATTGTATTAGGGAAAGTACATATCAGAATTAATGCTTTGTTATGAAGAATTGTATGCAGAAAAGTATATTTTCAGCAATCTCTGCCAGAAAATTAGAATGATTAGTTTCCATGGAAACCTAACCCCCTATTTCCCATAGGTTCAATGTGTTAACATTGCAGTTTTTTCTGTGTTTTTTTTAGGAACTTTCCTCGAGGAAAAGTTGAAGATTAACTGTAATTGCTTGCATGTTGTCTCCACCATTCAACTGTAAGTCCCTTGAGAGTGAGGACTATCTTTTTCCTTTATTTTACCCTCAGCACTTAACACAGCATCTGGCACATAATAGGTATTTAATCAATGCTTGTTGCCTGCTGGCCTGGCCTATTATCATGTGTTAAGCAAATTAAAGAAATTTAAAAAGTTTTTGTTTTCCATTCTGACAGATGAAATTACTTTCATATATATCCAAATGCTCTACAACCTTCCAGAAAAGCTACTGAAAATATGAAATGCAGAATCTATCTTAAAAAAAAACCCAACCACATACTTATATTAAATAACATTTAATGAAAGTTGTATAAAGTTTTGCTAGAAATACAGACTGTAAAACTAACATTCACATATGTTCTATAGTTAAAATGAGAGAAAATGGCATCTGACCACCTTGTGTTCAAGATTAATATATTTTTCATTATATGAAGAAAATTTTACTTTAAAAAGTGATATATGTTTTTCCTCCTGTGACAGTAAATATCTCGAGATAATAAGTAGTAAATATCTCGAGATAATAAGTATGTGGTGAAACTCCTATAAAAGCACATGATTATTAAGTAATTAGGTCAATTAAAAAATAAGCATACTGAAACTTCTACATACAAATGAGCACTATTTCCTTCAAATCAGTTCCCTGGGGAAAGCTTGTTGCATATTAAAACAATCCTGGCTTTACCTAAAACATTTCTGGAACTCTACTTTATCTCAAGTCCTCTTTCTAAGTCTTTGGCCACCAGATGGCAATTGGGCAATATTATGGGAGTGTCATAAAAGCCTGTGGTCAGCAGATGGCAGTGAATCTCCAGGACTATCTGCTCTCTAGCTCCTTCATGGATGCAGAAATACATGGCAATCCTTTTCTGTTTCTTGTAATTAAAGCAATTCTTATTTCTGAAACCAAGAATTGGAACACATGGTATGACATAAGATTTTACTTTTGTAAAGCCTCATAAACGTGTATATCCTTTTCTTGGAATCAAGATCCTTTCAGAAAATCCAAGACGTGTGATCAGTGTGCCAAAAATGGATTGGGAGACAACAATGGGCTTCTGCACTTTCCTGGACAGGAGTAAGAAATGAAAAATGGGCTTACCCTGGGCAAGGAAACAAAACAAAAGAAAAGGGAGCAAGGTCAACTTTACTATTTGTATATGATGCACGGAATCCAGGAAATTTAGAGATGGGGGAAGGAAGTCTTGATTCTGGACTATTCTTATGAATTACCTGAAAAATGGTAGGATGACTCCCAAGAGTAGAAAGAATAGGGCCAAAAGTATGGAGAAAGTAAATGTAAAGGGGATAGCTGAGTGGTTCAGTGGATTGAAAGCTGGGCCTAGAGATGGGAGGTCCCAGGTTCAAATCTAGCCTCAGATAGCTGTGTGACTCAAGGCAAGCACTTGCCCTTGCCTATCCCTTACCGCTCTTCTGTCCTAGAACCAATATACAGTATTGATCCTAAGATGGAAGGTAAGGATTAAAAAAAAAAAGTAAATATAAAGCAGAGACTATAGCCTTGCACTTCCAGACACTCTACTACCTAAGCATGTTTATCAAAAGATATCACCAAATATTCACTTATTTTGATAATACGTAACATTTATATAGTGCTTACTCTGTTCCAGACACTATGCTAAGCCTTTGCAATTATGATCTCATTTAGTCCTCACAACTCCAAGAGGTAGGTGCTTTTATTATCCCCTTTTTCAGATCAGGAAACTGAGGCAAACTGAGGTTAAGTGATTTGCCCAGGGTCACACATCTAGTATCTGAGGCTGGATTTTAACTCGGGACTCCAGGCACAAATCTTAAATGTTTTTAGAGGCACTTCAAACCAAGATACATCTCAAGAGGGGGAATGCTTTCCTAGGGTTCCCATCATAAATCTTTTCAGGCAGGAAATAAAGATTATTACCATGTCAATCAACCCCCATGAAACTCAAAACTCCAGAGGGAAAAAGGAAGTCATGAAGAATTGGCTGATCCCAAAGGAACAATGCAAAAGTTATATTTTACTCATTACTCTTCTCCCAGACCACCCCTCAACTCAACCTTCTAACCTAACTTGCCCAGAGGCAGTGGATGGTGTCCAAAGTAAGGACGATCTGAGTTCAAATCCAGCCTTGGACACTTATTAGCTGTGTGACCCTGGGAAAATCACTTACTCTGTTTCCTCAACTGTGAAAATGGGGATAATAAGAGCTCTGATCCTCTTGAATATTAGTACAGTGTCTATTACTTGATGGCATATAAAACCATGTTCCCTCCCCTTAAGGTGAAAGGTGGATATACCTACATAAAAGCCACTGGAAAATATTTGTGGGAATTAGTGCAGGAGGGGTAAAGTGGGGGGACCTAGAGATCAAAGGAAAAGTTGGTCATAAATAGGATTAAGGAGAGAGAAAATTTGAGGAAGGGCAAGAAGAGAGAGTGGATAGATAAAATATAATGAGGAATGATGATGAAGAAGCCTTGGGGGAATCCCCCCCCCCCACCAAGGCGAGACTGAAAACAGGATGAGAAGAACAATGAAGCTGTGACCAGGACTTGGGGGAAGGGTAACACAGGGAGAAAGGAGTCCAGTGAAACTGGTGGCAGTTGCTGCAAAGGCTCAGAGTGCCTGGGCTGGTGGGGAGTGGGCCTCTTGGGGGGTGAGCAGCACTGTGAGGCAGAGCCTCAAAGATGGAATCAGAGCGAGGGAGAGCCCCGTGGACCAGGAAGGACAGCTCCAGATGGCCCTTTCCTTAGGGAAAGGGCTAGACTCCTGGCAGTGGCAGAGCATCCCCTGCCACATGGACAGCACCTTCCCCTCGGAGGGTGCTGGATTCCCATGCTCAGCCTTCACGGGAAATGCTCTTTCTCTAACTGACATTTCAACCCACAAGCCTCCCTTTCCTGTAGGTGGGGTTTCCATAGGAAAAAGCAGCCTCTCTGTTTCCTCGTTCTCCCCACTGTTTGGAGTCTGAATCCCCTACATCCTACTTCACTCAGTAAAGTCCCTTTCTCAGCTGAATTTTCTCCATCTTTTGCATGAGTGTCTGGACTGGCGCAAAAGTGAAGCCTCCTGTAGTCATTCTATTCCCTCCATGCTTGGGTTTCCCTGCTCTGTTCAAATGAAGATGGACTTGCCTGGAAATCTCACTCTTTCTTTCAGCATCTGAATATGGGAGCTGATCATGCCAGCAAGTTTGGGGGCAAGAGGACAAGGCCAAACACACCCTCTGGGAAACACCTGAGGACTCTCCGGGCCCCTAAGGGACTTTATCTCCTCCCTAATCCCATCTGATAGGGTGGTAAGCATGGCATTCTTTTTATGGCTTCCCTTGTCTGGTTTGTGCTGCTTCTTTTTTCTTTTAGTAGATGGTCAGGAGATAGCCACTCTCACTGTAAAGTACCAAGTTTCAGAAGAAGTGCCCCATGGAACGGTGATAGGAAAACTGTCTAGAGAGCTGAGCTGGGAGGAGGGAAGCAGACAAGAAGGGGCTTTCCAGATTTTGCAGCCACCTCAAGTGCTCCCTATTCAGGTTGGCTCTAAAGATGGCTTACTCAGCACAGAGAGAAGGCTGGACAGAGAGCAACTCTGCAGACAGAAAGACCCTTGCCTGATATCTTTCGATGTGCTGGCCACAGAGGGCCTAGCTTTGATTCACGTGGAGATCCGGGTGCTGGACATCAATGATCACCACCCCCGCTTCCCCAAAGCAGAGCAGGAGCTGGAGATCTCTGAAAGCGCCTCTCTGCGGACCAGAATTCCCTTGGACCGAGCCTGGGACCTTGACACGGGCCCCAATACCCTGCACTCGTACTCGCTCTCTCCCAGTGAGCACTTTGCTCTGGAGGTGATCCTGGGGCCTGATGAAAGCAAACACGCAGAGCTTGTGGTGGTGAAGGAGCTGGACCGGGAGCTGCATGCAGCCTTCAACTTGGTACTGACGGCCTTTGACAACGGGGATCCCCCCAAGTCGGGTACCAGCTTAGTCAAGGTCAGTGTTCTGGATTCCAACGACAACAGCCCCGTGTTTGCAGAGAGCTCATTGGCTTTAGAAGTTGGGGAAGATACCATCCCGGGGACCCTTCTCCTAAACCTCACGGCAACTGACCCTGACGAGGGCCCAAATGGGGAGGTAGAGTTTTCCCTCGGGAAGCACGTGCCACCAGATGTGCAGAACACCTTTAGTATTGATGCCCAAACAGGTCAGATCACTCTGAATCGGCCCCTGGACTATGAAAAAACCCCTGCCTATGAGATAGATGTACAAGCCAGGGACTTGGGTCCCAACCCCATCCCCGCTCACTGCAAAGTCCTCATCAAGGTTCTAGATGTCAATGACAACTCCCCGAGCATCCATATTACATGGGCCTCTAGACCATCTGTGATATCCGAAGCTCTTCCCAAGGACAGCTTCATTGCCCTCGTGATAGCAAATGACCTGGATTCTGGGGACAACGGCCTGGTTCATTGCTCCCTCAAGCAAGGACGGGGACATTTTCAACTAAAAAGAACCAATGGTAATACTTACATGCTCCTGACCAATGCTGTCCTAGACAGGGAGACGTGGCCTCAGTATAACTTGACGTTGTTAGCCCAAGACCAGGGGGAACAGCCCTTATCGGCCAAGAAACAGATTACGATTCAGATCAGTGACATCAATGACAATGCGCCCGTGTTTGAGGTGAGCAAGTACAATATCTCCATTTGGGAGAATAATCTACCTTCTTCCCACCTCATCACTGTTAAGGCTCGTGATGCTGACCTGGATCTCAATGGAAAAGTCACTTACCGTCTTCAGGAATCTTCTTTTTCCCATCTGGTAGCTATTGACTCTGACACCGGGGAGATCTCAGCATCTACTACCCTGGACTATGAACAAATGACGGGTTTTCAATTTCTGGTAATAGCAGAAGATGGAGGTGAGCCTCGGCTTGTTTCTAGCGCCTCTGTGAAGGTGAGCCTCCTTGACATCAATGACAATGCTCCCATTGTGGTGCAGCCTGTCCTTAGTGGTGGGACAGCCTCTATTTCTGTGTTTGTGAACTCTTCCACGGGTCACCTAATGGTCTCTTCTGAGACCCCTGACTCCTATAGAGCAACTGTCTCTGGCACATCTTCCTTGGTGGCCTCTAGATCCTGGCTGTTTCTCTTAATGACCATTGTGGCCATTGATGCAGATTCTGGGGACAATGGAAATCTTCTCTATGCCATTCAGAGTGGCAATGAGGCTCGCCTCTTCTTCCTTGATCCTCACGTGGGCCAGCTGTACATCAATGCTACAAATGCCAGCAGCCTCATTGGCACTGAATGGGAACTGATGATTGTTGTCACTGATCTTGGAAATCCCCCCTTGGAGACCAGAGCTATGGTGAAAGTGACTTTCACCAACAGCCTTGATCATCTGAAGAACCTGGCTCAGGAATCTAGCCCCTTGAGCACCTCAGTAGTGACTGTGATTTGCTTGGCTGTATTGTTGGCCATCTTCTTGTTGATTCTTGTTCTGATTGTGTCCATCTGCAGAACTGACCGTAAGGATAACAGAGCCTATAACTGCAGGGAAGCAGAGTCAACCTACCGACACCAACCCAAGAGGCCCCAGAAACAAATCCAGAAAACTGACATTCACCTAGTGCCAGTGCTCAGGGGCCAAGTGGAGGAGCTAAGTGAAGCTGAGCTACCCCACAAGGAAGCAGGAAAGGAAAAGGTTCCAGAAACAGACTGGGACTCTCCATTGCAGGCTCCATATTTAACCCCAACATTGTATAGGACACTTCGGAACCAAGGGAACCAGGGAACTTCTCCTGAGGAAAGAGAGGTGTTACAGGATACCTACAATCTCCTTTTCCACCATCCCAGGCAGAGAAATGCCTCTCGAGAAAATCTGAGCCTTCCAGATCCCCAACCAACATGCCAGCCTCACCTCAAGGCCTCAAAAAATATGGGAAGTCCCCAGATAAGGCCATCCCAAGAGCAGAGGAGTGATCCAGCAGTACTAGACCTTCTGGCCTCTACTACAACTCTTAGGAGGCAGCGAAACCTGAATGGCAAAGAGGACCCAGACAAAGAGCATCACCCCCACCAGATCCTGCGCAGTCTGGTTCGACTGTCTGTGGCTGCCTTCACAGAACGCAACCCCATGGAGGAGCTCACCATTGACTCTCCTCCAGTTCAGGTATTATCAACACAAGCAACCTCTTAGAGGAAAACCAAACTGGTTCCATGTTCTGTAGCATAGCCATGGATTCTGTTTTAGTTGTATTGCCATATTGGGCCTAACTCTGTGTTATCATATAATATTTGGCAGAAAGAAAATGACTGAAAATAAGGATTCCCTTAAGTAAAATTGCTAAAAAATTCAAAGGACCAAGCCCACTGGATCTGTGGTTCTGCCCAGTATGGATAAGGTTGTACATTAGATCCTAGAGCACTAAAACTAGTCTATTTCATTTCTCTACATTTACTTTTTTTTTAATCCTTACCTTCTGTCTTAGAATCAATAATGTATATTGGTTCCAAGGCAGAAGAGTGGTAAGGGATGGGCAATGGGAGTTAAGTGACTTGCTCAGGGTCATATAGCTAGGAAGTATCTCATGTCAAATTTGAAACCAGGACCTCCCATCTCTTGGCCTGGCTCTCAATACATAATAAGCCACCTAGCTGCCCCATCTACATTTAAATGTTAATTATTTCTTACCAACTATAAAATTAAGAAAAAACCAAATGGTGATCATATGGACTTGAAACTGAAGATTTGTTTTTATTTTTTTGTTGGGTTTTTGGGTTTTTTTGGTGGTGAGGGGCTAGAGAAAGGAGGGGCATATATTTATTAAATCCAGGAAAAGAGAAATCAGCTTTGGAGTCAAAGACCTGAGTTCTAGTCTTGAGTTTGTTCCTTGTGTGGTTTTTGTCAAGTGACTTGACCTTTCTGGGCCTCAGTGTCCTTATCTGTAAAGTGAGAAGATTAGACCAGCAGCTCTGTAAATCTGTGACACTAATGTTCAGGTTGCTCTATGTTCATGGCCCATGGTTCCTAAATCCCTTCAGATTTCATTTGATTCTCACTACTCTTCCTGGGCAAGCCATTTAATCCCATTTGCCTGGCTCTTGCCCTTCTGTCTTAGTGTTGTTAGTAGAATAAAAAGTAAAGGTTTAAAAAAAGAAAGAAATGGAGAAGATAGAATTGCCATCATTTAATTTAGGGAAAGGGTGCTCAGGAGGTAGAGACTCACCCAAGGTCATTGAGCTAGTCAATAACAAATCTAGGAGGATAGATTCCCAATCCAGTGCTCTTTCCTCTACACCACAATACATTCACAAAATAGATCAGATCCATTCCTGTGGTGCCAAGTAGACCAGGCAAATTTCCTGGCCTCCAAGGACAGAGCTATTTCCTCAACTTTTCCCCAGGAACCTGCCAAAAACCCAGACTCACAGACTACCAGGCAAATAGCCAGTCTCTCTTTTGGGTAGTTTTAACATGGGCCCCAGACATCAAAATGGCCCTCCCGAGCCTCTCAAAGACAAGGGCAGACTTTGTTAGGAATGTTACTTAATGAGGAAGCTGCAAAGAAGTGGGGGAGGCACTGCAGAGACATTTTACTATGTTAAGGGGCTTGTCATCCTGCTGTTTTCTTATCTGTCATACAAGTAGATAAGACAAGAGGAGGAAATGGCTCGCTGCAGATAGTGCTTTTAGAAGAGGCAGCTTTTTCTCCAACTGCAGCTGATGAATGGGGCTGGCTCTTAAGGGCTGGGGTCGGGTGAGCTCCAGGAAATGGGACACTGACCTACTGACCCTCACTTCTTTAAAAACCTCAGTCACAATCAAACCCCATCCTGGAGGCTTCCCTTTTCCCCTTTCAAAGGCCTGACTTCCAAATCACATTTGACATTGGGAATTCTCAGGCTCCTCTCTTTTGGGCCCAAGGGGTCAAATTTAGAGGGAAGACAACAAAGTCAACTTAGGGCATTTCTCTGGAGGCTGAAGCATTGATCCGGGTAATAATTAGGAGAATTTTTTTGCATTTGCATAGAACTTTAAAAAATATAGTTCACTTATCTTCATCCATATGATGAGGATAGAAGTATCTTGAACCCTAATTTACTGATAAGAAACCCAACCGAAAAGCTGAAGCAACTTAAATCCCTTGCCTAATATCACACAAGGGGATGACAGAGATGAGGAAGGAACCCAGGTGTCCTGGGTCCCAATCTGCTCTTCTTTTCTCCTTACTATATATTCATGTTGTCTCGTTTGATTAGGTAAGTGCTTAAATGTGGATAAAACAAGCAACTAATTTTGCCAAAATAATATTAGGTTATTTTCTTTTCCTTTGATTTTTTCTTCTTTAATTTTATTATATCAGTATGTGTTTGTGCTTGGTACTTACCCTATCTGAATTCCCTCATCTGTCCTTTTTTTTTTTTTGGAAACCCTTACCTTCTGGCTTAGAATCTATACTAATTAACACATCCAAGACAGAAGAGAGATGAGGGCTAGACAAAAGGCTAAGTGACTTGCCCAGGATCACACAGGTAGGAAGTGTCTGAGGCTAGATTCTCATATGTTCTTAAGGCAGCCCCTAACCAAACGACATTTGCAACGTTGTATGGTAATTTGTTAATACTTGGCTGAGATTTCTGAAAGTTTGTTTTCAAGAAATGTTTTCCCTCCTCCATCATCCATCCCACCTCCATCTCCCTACTTTGGTGAGGGCCATTACTTCTGGTCACTTTGCAAGGATGAGTGTGTGTGTATGTGTCTGTGTCTGTCTGTCTGGGTGTGTGCAAGATAGACAAAGGAAGGGCAGGATAACATGTTTTCTCATCTCCTCTCCCCTTTAGCTTATATTATAATTCCCCTGGATAAAGTGAAGGAGCTTGGGGAATCTGCCTGCCTAGGTCTCTGTCACTTCTGCATTGTCCTTCTGTCTTAATCACACAAACATCTGAAGCCGGAGGAAACACTATAAAAAGAAAGCACAGTATTGAAGGAAACATCCGGCAAGGAAGTGTGCTTGGTAGGAATTGTGTAGAGTCAACAGATTTTTCCTGTCTTACAGCAAATCTCCCAGCTGCTGTCCTTGCTGCACCAGGGCCAATTTCAACCCAAACCAAACCACAGAGGAAACAAATACTCAGCCAAGACCGGTAGTGTCAGGTAAGCAACACGTAACCTTCAGCCCTAGTCTAGGAAGCAAGTCTTCGAACGCTCTGGGCCCTTTTCTCTTGCTCAGGCCATTTCTCAGCTCTAGCCTCCCCCTGGCCTCCTTTCTTTCAGTTCAGTGATGTCCAGTGTTCCTGAATCTTTGGACTTTGCTCTTCTGGGTCAGAATTCTAGGCCTGGTCCCCCACCCCCTGCCATCCCTCAGCCCCAGTCTGTGCTGTGCTATTGCCACTATATTTAGGTCCTAAAGCTGTGAAGGAAATGATTTCATTTCTGATGCTCTAATTTGTCTGCTGATTACAGAGGTGTCTGGGCTCCTTTGGCACACAGGATATGTTTTGTTTTGTATTAATACATTTATTCCTTTCTTGTTTTGTCACCTAAGTCTAACTTAAAGAGTAGGAATAATAGTTGGTGCCAAGTGTGGGCGTTTGCTCCCTTGAGGGAGGGTCTCACTATTTCTGAGGACTCACAACTCATTAGTGAGCTGGATTTAGCCTCCTCAGAAAATGGCCCTGCTCCTGGGCATCAGCAACTGCACATGAAAGCAGCCGTAGGACAGGATCTTGCTCGCCTTCCACTTGGAGAATGAATGTATGTGATGGAGAGGAAGGAGTCACTTCATTTCAATATGCTTTTACTGAATATCTGGTATGGACAAGACCTTGCAGCAGACCCCAAGGAATATGCAAAAAATGAACAAGGTAGATCTGTTGCCCTCAAGAAACATCATCTACTGGGAAGAGATATGAGTATGAATAAATATAAGTCAAGCTAGAATATGATAACTGCTACAAGAGAGGTATAAGCAAAGCATGATATGTGAGCATGCTGAAGGGATCAGGGAAGATTTCCTGGAGGAGGCAACATCGAATTAGATCTTGAATGCCTAGAATCTCTAAAGAAGAAAATGAGTTTATTTCTGCTATAAGGGCCTTCCAGGTAGAAGGAAACGCATGGGAAAGGGCAGGGAAACATATGGTATGCTCAGAGACTAGTGAGTTTTACAGAATTGACTGGAACATATGGTAGATTATGAAGAATAGTGAGAGAGAAGGCTAGAAAGGTAGTTTGGGGCCAGGCTGTGGAGGACTTGGGATGCCAGAGTTTATTCATTGAGTAATGGGATGATGAGGCAATAGAAGACAGTAGTCCATAGAATAGATATGGTTATACTTTTTTGAAGTGAGAACCAGTCCAGCCCAGAAGAGGCCATTCTGAAATAGTAAAGAGCACAGCACTAGAGAAGGAACCAAGAGTGAGCCTTGCATGCATTACAGGCATTGAAATATTTGTCAAATTGAATTGATTCTACAAAGAGGAAAAGAGAATGGGAACTCCAATAAGTTCCTCACTTCCTGTGGTGATTTGGTTTCCTTTGCAGAAATGCAGGATTGGAGACAGACTGGCAAAGTACCAGGGAGGGTGACCATGGGGAACACGAAGCTGAAGAAGGGAATTCGGACAACGAGCTGGTGAAACAACTCTTGGAAGAAGAATTAGAGAGCTTGTTCGATCCTCAGACAGGTAAAGGGCTTCTTTTTATCAACACTAACTTCACTTGACTCTGATTAACTTCATTCCTTCAGGATCTTCTTTTTTTTCAGCACTCAACTTCAAGGAATATTTACTGAGCACTTAATATGCGATAGGCTATTGTGGCCACAGTTAGGAAAAAAGAACAATTAGCAAAATCATTAGTTGTGTTTCCGTTTAAATTTTGAGCAAGGTAATTACTCATTTAAACAAGTTTAAATAAATTTAAGTTATACTTTGATTGGAAGCTAAAAACACCTGTGAGCAAATTAATTTGTTCTTTACCTTTCACAAGTATATTTGAATTTCATGAGTTTGCTTTGACAATAATTACAATTGTGAATTTGCTAATTGTTCTTGTTCCTGAGAGAAACATTAACCAGTCTCATTCTTTAATGGATTAGTGTTCCTGTACAGCTGTTATTAGTTGGGCATTTTGTTTATTAGTTTTTGTTGTATTCATATGTACATGCCTTTGGCTCTGCTATCAGACATCAAACACCATAAAGGCCAGTGACCAGGTACTTTTCAGCTATCGCTCTTTCAGGGTTGTAGTAAAGAGAGAGAATCAATCAATCTATAAACATTTAGTAAGCACCTACTCTGTGCTAGATGCTAGGGATATCAAAAGATAGTCCTCACCCTAAAGGAGTTCATAATCTAATGGAGATTATCCATTGCTGCTTGTATTCTTATTGCTAGGTCACACTGGGATTAATGACTCAGTATATTAGGATTGGCAATGATCTGTTCACAAAAAAAGCCTAATTTACCAGAATGTTTTTGCTGCCTTAAAATTTTATGTTGTTGTTGCCTTTCATCTTTAAATCCTACCTCCTACAGGAAGCCTTCCCTAATCCTGTTTAAATCCAGTGCCTCCCCTGTGTTGATTATTTCCTATTTAACCTGTATACAGCTTGTTTTGTATTTTCTTGTTTGCACATGTTTCCTCATTAAATTATAAGCTCCAGGATGGCTTTGTTATTCAGTTATTTCAGTTTAGTTGCATCTGACTCTTGTGGCCCCAATGGGAAGTTTTCTTGGCAAAGATCCTGGAGTAGTTTGCCATTTCCTTTTCCAGCTCATTTTACAGATGAGGAAACCAAGGCAAATAGAGGTTAAGTGACTTCCCCTGGACTCACATGGCTAGTAAGTGATTGAGGCTAAATTTGAACTCAGATCTTCCTGACTTCAGCCCTGGTGCTGCATCCACTTTACCATCTATGGGCCAATGAAGGCAGGAGCTGGCTTTTGTTCTTTTTTGTATTCCCAGCACTCAGCACAGTACCTGACACATAGTAGGCACTAAATAAATGTTTACTGAATTGAATTGGAAAAAAAATTAAATGGTGATAGCAAATTGCAGTATGATACAGTGGAAAGAACCTGGCCCTGGGATTCGAGAAGTTTAGCCTGAATTTTCACTTTGCCACTTACTTGTTCAATGTGCCTTGAACAAGTGACTTAGGCCTTAGTTTCCTCATTTGTAAAATGAGGGGTTGAACTGACTAGATGACCACAAAGGTCTTTTCCAGATCTACCATTTATGATACTGTGATAGCAAGTAAAAAACACTAAGTCTCTTGGAGGAAGGCAGCAATTTCATGCAAAATTTGCGTATCTTGGAAAACATCTGGTCAGTATAAACTCAGTGTCTGCAGAAAGCTGAGCTAAAGTCTAGTGATGTCACTCACTGTTCTGGCTCTTTCTTCTTCCTCCTGTCTGATCTGGGCAACTGTTCCCTGTGGCTAGTTTTAGAAGCCATTGCAGTCCATGTGATTGCTAATAAAGGTGGGAGGGGAGAAAAAGCTGAGAGGCAGAAATCTGCCAGGAAGGCATATTTGCCCATCTACCTCCTGACTTTCAACCCAGAAGTGTCCTCAGAGCAACAACGAAAAAAGGAATGGATCCGAGTTCTAGTGAAATTCCATTCATTTTTGGCTCTGGAGTTATAATTATGTTTATGCTGTACCAAACAACTGACTGATTAAAAATAAAACTGATGGTGACTGTGTAATTCTTCTTCCTATCTTTTTCCTTTTTCTCTCTCCCCCTCATTTTTCCTTTTATTCCTTTTCTCCTGTCGGACTCATGGTCAACCAGTGGTCGCTAAGGACATTGCTTATTCCTGCGGAAGAGGACACAAATCTAAAAAGATCTTTTTCGTCCTTCATTCTCCTTTGTAGGGCCCAACATCAGCTGCAGATAGACAGTACTTGTATTTAGCTCAGAAGAAAAGTACTTGACATTATCAGTTTGTAGGTAGGCGTGGGGAGTGATGTTTTGTACAGGATATATTTGTATAACGGAGGCACTTGTACCCCTCAGCTCTAGGACTGGGCAAAAGGTCTTCTAGAGCTAGGACGAGGAGTAGTTACTGAAGCCTCCACTGGCAGTGAAGATGCTGAATTTAGGGGCCAAATAGCTGAGGCTTGAATGGAATTTTCCCCAATATACTGTTTTTCACTTTTCTCATGTGGACACTGCCATTCTCAATCTCACGCTCTCATTAACTCCTTTCATATTTTTGGAAGATTTTTGTTCACACTGATCAAATTGGGAAAAGAGGAGGAAAATGGCTCCAGAAGAGTCTCAAAGACCCTTCTAAGCGCTTCGATGGCTCTGGAAGAATATGTTGGGAGCCAATTCTACATGAAACACAATCAATAACCATCACTCATAACTCACCTTGGTCTGGGAGAGAACTAGCTTTTCCTCACTTCTGCCACTCTAACCATTTCCAGAGTCCTTTCAGGAGAGAAGCCAGGAATTGGAGAAGCCTTCTTGGTCCATAAGAGGGTGTTCCTATGGAGGAGCTGGAATCTTGGCATCCTAGATGCAGAACTGGAAGGGATGTCACCAACCATCTTCTTTTACAGATAAGCAATCTACAGCCCAGTGGGTTTAAGTAACTCATTCAGTCACATAGGTAGCGGTAGTCTTCTCAGGATTCGTACCCACCCTCTCTGACTCTCCAGATCCAGTATTGTTCCCATGGTACCGCTCTGCTTTGGAAATATGGTGGAGTCTTTCAATTACCATCCCCCTGAGCTGAATCCTTGATCAGGTATAATATACATTTCCATTTAACACCAGTTTCTGTCATGAGACAGAAGTCTTAGAATTGTCCTCAGAGTATGAAGGAGCATCCCCTCTGCCAGAGGCAGGCCCTGACTGCAACGTGGCTGCAACTGAGGCATTTTAGGAGGGAGCAGTAGAGTAGCAAACGAAGAAGAAATCTGTGCAAGCTTTCGGTCAGGAAAACTCTAGGATGTGGTATGAATACAACTGTAAAACACCAATTATAGAAAGAGGCAGGCCTAAATAATTGGAGAAATCTTAAAGGCTTATGGGTAGGCTGAGCCAATATAATTAAAATGATGATTAATTTACTTCTTCAGTGCCAATCAAACTACTGATGGATTACTTAATGGAAGAAATACTTAGGAAATTCATTTGAAGGAATAAATCAAAGGTCAAAAATCTCAAAACCCTAGTATTTGGGACTAGAGTTACTAAATTTCACAGTGGAAGCTATGTTTATGGGGATCCTGCCTATTCCACTGGTTGGGGAAACCCCCAAAGCCAAAATTCTCAATGATAAAAGCTATCTATGACTTAGGAAAATGAACTCTGACAGCACTCTCCTAGTTGGCCTCCTTACCTCATGTCCTTTCCTTTTCCAATCGATTCTCACAGCTGCTAGTAACATTGCTAAAGCAAAAAGACTAACACTCCCTTGTTCAGAAAGCTCCAGCAGTTTCCTATTGCTTTGTGGTTACATGTTCTTTCTCACTACTGTGCTCCTGCCTCTGCCCCATCGCCCTGCTCTGCTTTGGCTTTTCCTGCCTTAACCCATCTGGGCGCTTTCCCTTCCTTCCTCTCTCTCATCCTCTCCAAGTGTTTCCTTTCCCCACTTTGTCCTGGTCAGTCCCCTTTCCTGGCCTACTACGGTTCCTCCCTCGTCCTGCCTGGCACTTGGTTGTCTCCCAACGGTCAGTCTCACGGTGGTTGTTTCTCTCTGACTGACAGGTCTGGCGCTTGATCGGCTGAATGTCCCAGATCCAGCTTGGATGGCGAGGCTGTCCCTGCCTCTTAACACCAACTACAGAGACAATGTCTTCTCCCCAGACTCCCCAGCCTCTAACCAGGGTCGAGAAGTCACTGCCATGGAGGAACCAAGAACCTTCCAGACATTTGGTAAATCAGCTGGGTCTGAGATAAACTCGATGGGGACCCAGCTGGCCAGCACCTTCCTCTCAGAGATGAGCTCCCTGTTTGAGATGCTGCTATCCCAGAACAGCAACGCCCCTGTAGCCCCCTCTGAAGTGCTGCAGCGCCTCTCAGCCTGCGGCAAGACTCTGGGGTTGGACCTTGCTGGGAGTGGGGCCCTGGGCTCCGAAGCCATAGGTACAAGCGGGAAGAAAGGACCCAAGAGCAGGACTGACAGCAGCACTAGCAGCAGGGGTCTGTGAAGACAGTCCTTCTGTCTTAGGAGAACCCTAAGCCATGCGCCCCAGAGATTGAGGAGCCTGGGAGTGTTGCCTGTTCTGTACACACCTTAAGGCCTGTCGGGTTTGGTGCTGGGGGATGAGCCAGAGGCCTACGTCCCATGGGTAGGGCCTTGAAATCTCTGACCTCACCATGAGGAAACCTAACCTGAGGTAGACAGAAAACTCCTGACTGATTCTACATCCAAAAATTGCTCCAAGGAAAGACACCTCGCTCATCCCCAGGATGGCCAAAAGCGGACCAAAGCAAACTTCTTTAAATGACTCAACCTACTGAAGGACTTGGCTGAAGAATGGGTGCTAGACTAAAGTAGAGACTGGGTGTTTGCTAGTAAAATACACACAGAAGGTAAAGAAACATTTCCTCGGGGGCAGCTAAAACTAGAACTGGACTGAGAGCTAAAACTAGAAATGAGAAGTCTTAAGTTCAAATTTGACCTCAGAGTCTTCCTAGCTGTGTGACCCTGGGCAAGTCACTTAACCACCATTGCCTAGCTTTTCCCATTCTTCTGCCTTGGAACCATTACACAGTATTAATTCTAAGACAGAAAGTAAGGGTTAAAAAAAAGAAAGAAAAACATTTCCTAGAAGAAGTGCTTAAGAAATATGACAAGCAAGTATGTGTGAATGAACATTCTCATGAAAAACACTACCTGAGTTTCCTCTCATTTGATAAAGACTGAGCCACCCTTGCACGTTCTTCAATCAGTGTTAATTGGCTCATTGATAAGGTAGCATAAATCTTCTAGTTGTCACCTCTTCTCAATAATGAAAAGTGGAGGAAGGAAGAATAACACAGTGTTCACTTTGCCCATCTCCTCCAATAAACCTTTGGCCAATTTGGTTAAAGTCAGTTTTAGGGAGTAAATGAAGAGGCTCCTTTGACTTCACCCCAAAGTGACATGTATGTTAAGTACACACACTTATACCGTCTATGCATTTCACCAGAGCCTGACATTCTAATCAGCTGCCACTAAAGATCCCTTCTCTAGAAATGTCTTCTGGCTTTGGCCTATTGGTCCTCTTTGATGTGGTTTTAAAGGGGTAATAGTGATGTCTATGTATAACAGGACACCTGAGATTAAACTCTTCTCACTTTGGGAGATGAGAAATGGCCAATAATTTGGGCCATTGCCAGCGGTGAACTTGCCTGAGCTTCACTCTGGAGACCTATTAAAAATAAAATACTTCCAAAGCAACTTGGTCTAATGGATCTGTGAACTATCTTATCAGAAGCTGAGGCTGAGATTTAATATGCTGGAGATGAGCTTAATTTAGATTGGAGCAAGTCAAGAGGTCCAGGATTAGGCAAAGAATTGGCCCCTGATGACACTTTATTTTCACAGTCCAGAACATTTGGGTGCATGAGCAAGTCATCTTTTCTCATATGTTGGGTTTTAATCTTTGTCCAGTATTCTAAGTCTAACTCACTACAGTCCCTACAGAACACAGTGAAATCTCTCTTGAGAGGAGGAAATCTGTCAAAGAAATAGTTCCCCAGTAAAGCTTCCTTTGAAAAGCCCAACCTTCATCTTTTCTCTGGCCTCATTTTTCTTGATCTCTCTGCAGCTCTTTGACCCTGTTTATCATTCTCTCCTCCTTGATATTCTTTTCTCTCCAGGTTTTCAGGACACCACTTTCTCCTGGTTCTTGTCCTATCTGACCACTCCTCTCCCATATCATCCCCTTTAATGACTGGTGTCTCCCTAGGTTCTAGCCTGGGCCTCTCTTCTTTCTACATACTACTTCACTTGGTGATCTCATCAGCTCCCATGAATTTCATGAGCATCTCTGTTCAGATGACCCCAAATCTACCTGACTTGCCCCAAATCCTCTTGACCTCCCATCTCACATTTCCAACTCTCTTTCAGTCATCTTGAAGCAGAAGCAGACGTCTTAAACTCAATATATCCAAACAGGGCTCCGTTCTCCCCCCTCAAGTCCTCATCCCACCCCTCAGCTCTCACTGTAGTGGGAAACACCACTCTCCCAGGCCTAAGAGTCATCCTGGATTCCTTCCTCCTACACCCCTGCCAACACACACTAATGTCACTTTTGCAACATCTCCCGACTACATCCCCATTTCTTCTCAGCATTGCCACCAATTTAGTGCAAGTCCTCATCTTCTTACACCTGGACTGTCTGCTGCTGGGTCTGCACTCTACCTCATCCTCTATGCAGCCACTAGTTATTTTTCTTTCTTTTTTAAATCTTATGTTTTATTTTAAAAAATTTTCCATGGTTACATGATTCATATCTTCTCTCTCCCCTCTTCTCTCCCCCCTCCCAGAGTTGACAAGCAATTCCACTGGGTTATACCACTAGTTATTTTATTATCATGCCACCCTGTGCCTCAATAAACTCCAGTGGCTCCCTCTTACCTCCAGGATCAAATACAAAATGCTCTGTTTGGCATTCAAAGCCCTTGATAACTTAGCCCCTCCTACCTTTCCAGTCTCTTGGACTCATTCTTTCTGACCTAGTGATGCTGGCCTCCTAACTATTCCAAGAACAAGATGCTCCATCCCTCAACTCCAAGGGTTTTCTCTGGTTGGCCCTATGCCTGCGGGTCTCCTCCTCTACTCTGACCACTGACCTCCCTGGCTATCTTTGGATCCTGACTACAATCCCATCTTTTACCAGAAGCCTTCTCCAACCCCTCTCAGTTCTAGTGATTTCCCTATGACTGTGATTTATTATTTATCCTGGATACGGCTTGCTTTGCATTTATTTGTTTGCATGTTGGCTCCTTCATTAGACTAAGCTTCTTGAGGGCAGGGATTGTCTCTTTTCTTTTTGTATTCCCAGTGCTTGGCACAGTGGCTAAGCACTGGGAGTACAAAATATAGTAGGTGCTTAATAGTTATTTACTGATTATCTGTTTTGAACTAAAGAAGAGGGAAGGAGAGAAGAGACAGAGACACACACATGGAGACAAAGACAGAGAGAGAGGGAGAGGCAGAAAGAGACAGAGAGACACAGGGAGACAAAGTCAGAGAGAGAGAGAGGAAGAAACAGAGAGACAGGTAGAAAGATAGAAACAGAGACAGACAGAAAGGGGCATTATATATACTAAAGTACCAAAAGCTGGTCCTGGGTGTCAGAAAGACCTAGGTTCAAATCCTGCCTCTGACATATACTGGCTGTGTGACCTTGGGCAAATCAGTTAATCTTGCTCTCTGTGCTCCCATACAAATCTCTAAGGCTTCCCTATCTTAATGGGATCACAGATTTGTTGCCCCCTCTACCAAACACACATGAGAAGGATACAGAAAACCAAAAAATGCCAAATCTTAAAACTCATCATTGTTCAGAGCAGCTGGGTGAAACAATGGTTGGAGTTGGGAGGTTCTGAGTTTAAATCTGACCTCAGATACTTCCTAGCTATGTGACCCTGGGCAAGTCACTTAACGTGGACTGCCTAGCTCTTACCACTCTTCTACCTTAGATCAATTCTAGGACAGAAGGTCCAAGCAAACAAACAACAAAACCCCAACTCATCACTGTCCCAGAAATATGCAGGCAGCTCACCAGCCTGTGCATTAGCAGCATGCTCTTGGGATAAGCCCTTCCTTGGCTCTTCCTCATGAGGAGTACAGAATTTGTGCTCCGAGAATGATACAACCATTCTCCTGGTCAGGAGGAATCAAGAAAACTATGCTTTGCATCCCCAAAGTGGCTTCTGTGAGGCAGATGAGAAAACTAAACTGAAGCAAAGCTAACCTCAGAGAAAGCTGGGGGGGGGGGGGGCGGCGGTGGTGGCATCCAGGTTGCTGTGGGCACTGGCTCATGTTATCTGCTCAGCCTCATAGACTTCCATGTGTGAAAGGGGGGGTGGCAAGGTGTGGAGGGATGACACTGAGGCAGAATGATGCTCTGCCTCCACTCATCCCCTCTGCCTTTGACCTCGTGGGCCCAGGCAGCACAGTGAGCAGATTGGATGAGCTTAGCTTTTAAAAACTGGGGGTGGAGGGACATTCTCTCTGAAACACAAGCTGGGGGAAGGGAATGAGCGCTTATATGGTGCCTATACATGTCAAGCACTATAGGAAATGGTTTTTACAAATATTATTCCTTTGAATCCACACTACCCCGTGATCCCCATTTTACAATTGTATAAATAGAGGTAACTGGCTGAGGTGGCATAGCTAGTGTCTGAGGCCACATTTGAACTAGGGTCTTCCTGACTTCAGATCCAGAGCTCTACCCACCATGCCCCCCAGCCACCTCTCTCCTGTTTCATGGAAACATCTCTTACAATAACCCTTTTCCCTCTACAGGGAGAGAGTAGGCTACCGTGTGTTTCAGCACAAGATGATTCAAGTTCATGATGAATTTGGGGCACAGAAAGGTAACGATGTCAGAGCTAAAATTTTGGACAACAATATAAGATTCCCACCACGCTGGTACTTGTTCTCCCCCAGAAGGGCAAGTCCTAGGTAATATTTTACCAATATTCCAGCCTTGGCAGCACAATAGATGGCACCTGGAGCCGGCTAGCTCAGGCTGGTAGGCAGTCATTCTCGTGACCAAATTTCAACCTGCCAGCAATGTGTATTAACCTCATTTCTACCTTCTATCCACTAACGGAATGGTCATTCATCCAGCAAACACTGACTGAGCACCGGTTGTGTTCAAGGCCCGGTGCCAGGCACTCGGAGGCATTCTGTGATGAATGAGCCACAGAGCTGGTGTTCTCATAACTCCAAACTGTTTTCCAGGATGGCCAGACTGATTCATAGCTCCACCAACAGGGACTGCTGTTGTTACTCACCTTCTGCCGCCCAACGGCAGCCACTGTCATCTTTCTCATCCTTGCCCACCCCACTGGAAGACAAGCTCCTGGAGGGCAGGGTTTTTCTTGTGCCTCTTTTTCTTTTACCCAACAATAAGTATAGTGTCTGGCATGCAGTAGGTGCTTAAATGTTTATTAATGGATGGATGGAAGATGTAACCTCACACTGATTTCTCTGTCCTCAAGGAACTTGAGGCCTAATGGAAGAACAATTCACTCTAATGCCAAGTGTGACAAATGACACAAAAAAGACAAGTGTTTCAAGATGGGAGGCATCACGTGAATGATAGAAGATAAGTAGGATTTCAATCTAAAGAGATGTAGCTTAGAAGGGATAGAGGGGTAGTCAGATGGCTCAGTGGATAGAGTCAGACCTGGAATAGGAGGTCCTGGATTCAAATCTAACCTGAGGTACTTCCTAGCTGTGTGACCCTAGGCTAGTCACTGAAACCCAGTTGCCTAGCCCTTACCACTCTTCTGCCTTGCAATCCATATTTAGTATCAATCTAAGACAGAAGGTAATAGTTTAGGGAAAAAGAATGGTCTGAGCAAGGGCACTAGAGCCACAGGACATATCTGGAGTACAGCAAGAGGTTGGTCATTCCACCTTGGGTTCCTGAAAAAAATGATACCCCAAAGGAATTGGAAAGGCAAAGCAAGTTCAATTATAAGGACTTGGGCAGGATTTGTTTTTAAAATTTTTTTAGTTAATCTGGCACACTGGGGGCACTTGGCAAATATATGCCCCTATAAGGAAGCTGAGGCACAGGGAACTAATTAAGTCAGCCAGAAACCTAGATCTAAAAGCCTTTAGTCACCCAAAAGTCCAGCCTAGGCTCTGCTGATGAGGCTTTCTCTGCCCTATCCTTCCTTTCAAAGGTTGGGTGATGAGTCATCAGATAATGGGGCTTTAATGCTAAGAGATCCCTGGCCTGTCTGTGCTGTCCAAATTCATCTGGATGAAGGCAGTGGAGGGCTGCATAAAGGACACTGGATTTGGAGTCAGAAAGGATCTTCTGTTTCAGAGATTTATTAGCTGTGTAATTGTGAGCTAGTCATTTAATCTCTCTGAGTCTCTTCAAACTGGGTATAATATCCTGTAGTACCTAGTGAAGATTAGAAGAAGTAACTGTAGGTAAAGTTCTTTGCAAACCTGAAGTACTACATAAATGTCAATTATTATGGCCTAGATGATCTTTGCTATGCAGCCACAGGGGCTGGGGAGCAGAAGAGTCTTTCTAGTGATGATGGCCCCACTCTCCCATCTTCCTGATATGTGAGAACACTTATAAAAATGGCTGGGGAATAAGGAGTACTGCAGGACATGATGGTAGCTGAGGTGCTAACAGAACCACAAGGAATTCTGGGAGACATTAGGAGTGGGAAGGAGCTATTGAGAGAGGTCTATGGTAAAGTTCAATGGATGGATGGATGGAGAGACAAATGAACTTAAAGCAACCCAGGGGAATATGAAAGGATTTTATGCCAATATAACCCCGTCTTCTTCTTCCTGACACTCCTTGAGAACTTGCAAAATGTTCTCTACCTAAATATCAATCAGTTCAGCCCTCTATCCAGCTATCCTTCCTCAATTCCTACCCAAATGTTTCATTAAACACAGATGAATATCATGAAGAAGAAAAGTTACTAGCAAATTCATTAATTTAGGTTACGGAATAAGAAAGTCAGTGGGACAAGATTTGATGCATACTGTTCTGGAACAATGATCTAGTCAGGTGACTTTAAATTGTCTAATAGAAGAATCGGAGCTATGTTAGGATGCTCTCTCTCTCTCCTGGCCTCATATTCAGCTCCCTATTCACATTCAAAGGGATGAAGTGATAAAAAAAAAACACCCTAATTCTGGTTTTAATCAGCATATTTTATTAAATATTAAGAGAGCTTAATATTATGTGATGTCCCAAATGAGGCTATGGAAAACAATGCTTTCTTGTTCACAGAACTCATACTCAATCTCCATTTTCCACAGAGAAATAGTGATTCTTCAAGGTCTTCAGAGAAGAATCTAATTGAGCAGCTCCATACCCTTTGGGCCCAAGGCCATGTTCAGTGTCAGTGAGGGATTCCTACAGCTTCCATATTTGGGACTGAAATGATCCTCATGGGGCCAAGCAGATATGTCCAGGGAATAGCTCGGATGGGAAATCCTCTTTCAAACCAAACAACAAACAAATAAACAAACAAATAGGCCACAAAGAAGTGAATCCTTATTGTTTAGGGACCAGAAAAGATCATATATATATATGTTAATTTGCTAAGCTCTGAAAAGAGTTGATGGGAATCACTCCCAACTCTCTGCAGTGAATTTCAAAACAGCCCAAACTAGAGAATGCTATCCTTGATAACAGTTTTCCCACAAGAGAGCAAAGGGCTATTTTATATTTTTGTTGCTATCCTCTCAAACCACCCCAAAGCCTATGCTCCTTGAGACTGCTCCATAACTATTCTCTTACCTTATCCAAATCCTAGTTTAACCAGATGCATCTCAAAAGGATGTGGGCTTGCCGGTTCTGTCGCCCTAGAAGTGCTAGTGCTGGGTCCCAGATGATTGTTTCTGTCAAGAAGTCCAAGGTTTCCTGTGCTCCAAGTATGGGGAAGGTGGGCAGCCCCATTTAGGGCTGTATCCAGAGTACAGACAGAAGGGCTAGAGAAGGACCTCAAACTTTTAAGTGCTGGGTTATTGTGCCCCAAAGCTGGAGAGAGAGAAGAATTCTTATTCAATGAGCAGAATCTTGGGTTTGGTTTGGTTTTTCTGGGGGGCAGTGTGGCACAGCAGACAAGCCCTCTCCCCTCTGACACATAATGTCTGTGTAACCTCTTGGTGCCACAGGCAACTTTCTAAGACTATGAAGTTGCAAAAAAGGATCATGGCATCAGAGATTTGGAGTTAGAAGGGACCTTCAAGGCCACTGACTCCAATAGTCTCATTTTACAGATGAAGAAACTGAAGTTCAACAAGATGTAACCATGTTGTACAAGAAAAATACCAGTAGTGGGTGTCTGAGGCAGGATTCAAACTAGGTTCTTCTGACTTCCAGTGTACTCTAGCCACCACACCAGGCTGCCTAATGTGTAGGACCTTAAAGGACACAACACAGATTGGCTTCCTCAGCATACCAAGACTACCCAAATCTTCCCGAGACATGCAACTCCTAACTCCATAATTCTGCCTCACTCAAAGAAGGAAGATACAGGGGGCAACAACAAGTCCTAACACAGCAACCAGGCCTTCCCACCATGGACTGGAACACTATGGGAAAGGCAGTGAGTTGGCGCAGTGGATGGAGCACTGAGGAAAAAAAATCGAGTCAGGAAGATTCTTCCTGAATTCAAATCTGACCTCACACCACTTACTAGCTGTATGATCCTGGATAAGTCACTTAATCCTGTTGGTCTCAGTTTCTTCATCTGCCAAAAGAGCTGGAGAAGGAAATGACAAACCACTCCAGTATCTTTGCCAAGAAAACCCCAAATAGGGTCATGAAGAGTCAGACGCAACAGAACACTACAGGGTGGTATAGTGGAAAGATTATTGGACTAGAATCAAAAGGGCTAGGTTTTGGTCCTACTCTGTCACCGACTCTATAAGTGACCTTAGCTCTGCAGGCCGCTGCATCTTCTACATGAAAAATGGGATAATTAATACTTTGTAGACACTATGTAGATCATGTAAACTATGACTACATATGGAAAATCTACAATACTATCAAAGTATGAGGTAGAAAATAAAAGAGTAAAAAACATGACATAAAGGAGTCAATAAGGGACAGCTAGGAAGCATAGTGCATTGAGAGACAGATTTGGAGTTGGGAGGGCCAGAGTTCAAATATGGCCTCAGGCACTTCCTAGCTACATGGCTGGGCAAGTTGCTTAATTCAAATTGTTGTTTTTTTGTCTTAAGAGTTGATACTAAAACAGAAGGTAAAGGTTTAAAAAAAGTAAGTAAAAGGAACTACCAGTGGTCACTATCTTCTCCATCACCAGGGATAACTACCTTTGTTTCTGAGGAAAGTGAAAATGTGTTCTCCTCTGAGCTGGATCCAATCCTCAGGTCCTTGAAGAAATTATGAGTGAGACATGCGAAGGGGCTGGGGCTAACTGTACCTTCTCGCTCTGCTGAGAAAAGCATCCTCAGTCTCCTCTGAGCTGGCTCATTCCCTAGTGCAGCTGATTGCTGGTAATATCTCATGGCCTCCCCTAGGTTCTTCTGGACACCAAAGCCCTTTTCATAGCAAATCCCCATGTGGAACTTGCTCTGAGAATCCTAAAGAAGACACACACACACATAAGATAGTAGATACAGTTCATGTTAAAGCAGAAGAAAGCAAAGGGTTTGGGAGCCAACAATTTCCATCCATATTGTAAAAAGTAAGACCCAAGCCCCAGGACCAACCCCTCCTATACACACCAGTGACCCATCACCACAACAAAGAGATTATTGAGGGGAATCTGAGCTCAAAGCGGCCCTACCCCAGAGCAGAGAGAGCCCAGAGAGGTACTGAACGTGGAGCATCCCTCAGCAGGGTCAGAGATGCCAATGAAGGCTAAAGTGGCCCACCTGAATATGGGAGCTCAGGGGAAGAAAGTCATCCAGCTATGTTTACTGTGATAAGGAATGAATTGAAACACACACAGATCAGGGGGAAATTCTAAAAATCTAGTGTAAATATATACCAAACACCCAGTACTAGGTGCTGTAAGCTTATAGGTAAGAAGTCTGAGTAAAGAGCAACTCCTAAGGACACTAGAACTTAAAGCTCCTACAATCTTGTCTGAGGCTAGTTTTAGAAAAATTCATGCTTGAAAAAAAATTCTAATTAATAAATAACAAGTAGCAACATATAGTACTTAAAATTTTTTTAAACCCCCTTACCTTCTGTCCTAGAATTGATACTTCATGTTGGTTCCAAGGCCAGAAAGGTAAGGCCTAGGTAATTGGGGTTAAAGGCTTCCAAAGCACTTTAGACAGGCTATTTCATTTGATCCTCATAACACTAGGAAGTAGGTGCTATTATTATCCCCATTTTATAGATGACAAGATAGAGCTGAGTGAGGTTAAAGGATTTGAATTTAAGTCTTCCTGCCTCCAAGTTCAGCAATCTATCCATTACTGTCCAGCTATCCCTCTTCTCTATTCAGGGCAGGAACTGGGTCTGTTTTATATGTGCTGTAAGTATACACAAAGCAGTGTGGAGTATGTAAGTGTGGGTTCAAATCCAACATCTAGTCTAAACCAGCTATGTAACTGGGGCAACTTGCCCATTAAGCCTCCAATATACTATTGTACTTGCCCTCCCACTGGTCCTAGGCAATTCTCTTTGACAATTCTCCAAGTTACAAGGCAGCTGCACATGGGCATGGGGAGAGGGAGCTTCTTTATCAGAACTTTCCTAACCAATGAATTCATGAGTCCAGATAAAAACACAATATACTTAAAAAAACACAACTCTTTCTTCTAGCCACATGAGAAATACATGAGGTTTGTTTTTGCACATTTTTTAAACCTTTACCTTCTATATGAATTATTATTTCCAAGAGAGAAGAGAGGTAAGGACTAGGCAACTGGGGTTAAGTGACTTGCCCAGGGTCAATACCACTAGGCATTGTCTGAGGCCAAATTTGAACTCAGGACCTCCCATCTCTAAGCCTGGCTCTCTATCTATCCAATGAGTCACCTAACTGCCCCTGCACACATTCTTAAAGGTATTTCTACCTCTTCTGAGTTATATGATGCACCCTGAGATTCTGTTCCATCATAAATAAATGCTTGGGCTAATGCAATGGTCCTGTTAGGTGAGTCCTAGCCTTGGGGCTGTGGGTACAGGAAAGGCTGTCACTGCATTGTGATTGGCCAAAGTGACAAACATGTCAAGCCTTCTTCCTGGGGCTCCCTCCTAACTTATATATGCAGGGGGACTCTGCAGACTTGCCAACCACATGAAAATTCAGGTCCATTTCAACCCAGAGAAATGTTTGTGAGGTTCTTTGAGAGCAAAGACAGGAATAGAAGGAGATGCTGGTCACTAAGCCAAAATAGCTTCACCAAATGGAATGGGAAAAAAAATTCTCTTGCTCAAGAATGCAGAGCAAAGCTGCCTGGGTGCTAACCAAGAAGTGAAGGGAGAAACAGCTTTGGATACAGGGAGAGTATAGGACAAGCTGATTCATTAAGCATCACTGAAGCCTGGTGCTGCCTGCCAGTTCTTTTCCTTACTGCTTAGAAACTGAATTATTACTCCCCTTCCCTTCCCATTCCTGCTCTTCCAGAACTCCATAGGCCTCTGGAGATGCAGGCTCCTGTATCATTCCATGCTTACCCCATTACTGGCTGCAAGCCAAAGGTACTTCACGGCTTTTCGCTCATCCTGGAACTGTTCCTTGGTTAACAGCACCCCCAGATAAGCTTGAGCCTAAAAGCAGAGCAGGAAAAGGGACTCTGAGTCCCCAGCATACTCAACGCCTGGGATCCTTCCCTCTTTGGCCTGGAGTCTCACCTCTTTCAGGCCAGCATCAGCTGCTTGCTTCAGCACAGCCACTGCTCTCTGCTTATCAGCTTCCCTTGGGGCCTCATCGCTCAGCAGAGACCTGGCATAGCGGTACTGAGCCATTTGGTGGCCCTTCTGGGCAGCAAGCTGGTAATAAAAAATTGCCTGGCACAAATGGACAGGCACCACATCTAGTTTTATCTCTGGAAGGCTCTCCCTATTACTAGGTGAGAGACTCTCCCATGGCCATTCTTTACTCTCAGCTGGGCCAGGAAGATCCCCAGAGTGTAAGATCACACTTTCCATACCTCTTTAATCCCTCTTAATGGCCCAGCACAGAGGAGTGGGGATCTATCAAAAGGCTTCACTTACCTTGCTGAGGTCTTTCTGAGTCCCTTTACCATGCTCGTAACACAGGCCCACATTGTACTGAGCTTTACTATAGCCCTGGTCTGCAGCCTTCTGGAAGTAAGAGTATGCTGTTTCACAGTCACCACTTCTCATATTTTCAGTCCCTGTAAGAGACCACAGGGCAGAAAGGACGCTGTAACATTTGCCAAAGAACCCAAGGACCCAGGGCACAAATTATCTGATGAAAGGGACCTTCCTTATTTTTGATATTGAAGTATAAGAGAAAATGGAGAAGGAAAAGGCCACATTTATTTCATTCCAAATAGCAAGCTCAATTATCAGGGCTTGGCTCAAACTCCAACTTCTCCAATTTCCCCCCAATGTAATCTTTTCTTTCTCTGAATTCCTAGTCTCTTCTGTCTGTACCACTGCTTGTGGCACTTAAGTTATATAATGTCTACATATAATGTCTACAGTTTCATGTTATTTATGTTTTCTTTATTTCAATTAGATAGCATGCTTCTCAAGGGCAGGGGATCCATCATATATTACCACCTCACAATGCTGAGCAGTAGGTATGCAACACATACACCTAATGATTGTGAACAGGATGAAGAGCTTATTCTCTGTTCAAATCATTCAAAGACATGAGGCAAAAGTCAAATTCAACTTAACCTCCAATTTAATTCTAGCCACCATCTCCTAATTTCTTTTGGGAGAACTGATAAAAGTCCACTACTTCTGGACACAGGGCAGGGAATTGAGTGGAGAAGGGAACAAGACAGGAAGGAGGAGGTAGCCTCTTATCTTAACACTTTTCTACTAATTTAACTGTTTCCTACCAGTTTTGAGACTATAACTCAAATTTAGTCACTTTAGATGAAAGGCAGGGTGCATATCCCTCTTGTTCTAGATGTGGGCACAGGGCCTCCAAGTATTTTGAGAGGATGGATGTACATGGTGCCATCCCATGGTTCCTGCTTTTCCATTATGGATACCAGGGAATTTAGCTCCCCTACCCAGAGTTTCAGTATTTTTTCTATATCAGAAAATCACTCAATTAGCTTTGTGCCTTTTCTCTTTTTTAATCCCCCCACCTCATCCCAGGACGGCAATAAGTTACCCAGGAAATTGAAGGCGATGGAAATACTGAGCTGGAATTGCTGCTGCAAAGACAACATGGCTTCCTCTAAGGAAAGAGGTTCTGTTTTCTCCTTTTCCTGAGTAACAAATAGCCAGAATGGTCAGTTTTGGATAGTTAAGACAGATCCCTCCCCAGGCCCTGGGAATGTCCCGATTTCCTGCTCAGGGGATAAATATAAGCCTCTGAGTGGTGACATCTCACCAATACCAGTCTCTCTCTGGTGGTATGATGCTGGCCTGCTCCAGTAGTGTCCAAGGAAGCAATGCCAACAGGTTCTGGGAGAAGAAAGACCAGAGACACACAGCTATATAGCAAAGGGAACAAGTTTCTAGCTCTTTCTCTCCTGGCAATCAATGTCTCTGATCCACCCTTTTACACAGAGTCCAGGAAGCATGCAGTTACAAAGAGACACCCAGTGCTCTGTCATACCAAAGGCAGCAAACATTCACCAGTGCAGACCTTTCCTGACACTTCAGACTTCCTCTGACTGACTCCAAGGGACAAGTTCATTACCTGGTTCACAAGAACCCCTGAGTCTAGCTGTCCTCTTGGAGCTATGGGAAGCAAGACTCTCGGGCTGAGGGTCAGGTCCCTTCTGCTTTCCTGAGGCTTCCTCAAGGCATGTGGGGCAGGGGGCTGGAGGAGTATTTGTAGGAAGAATGTTTGTCCTCAACCCTAGAAAATGCCAAGAAAAAAGTGGTAAAACACAAAATGTGTATAAAGTCCTGCCCAGGATTGAACTACAGCTTTTTATTGTGTTTCAAGGATGCTTGGGCATAATTCAGTCCTGTATTCTTATGACTGTCTGGTAAAAAACTTAGCAGATGCCAAAAAGTAAAACAAAGTCTCCAAGCCAAAAAGAAATAGTCTCATGAAGAAAGGGCTCACAATAAAGCTGGGCTCTGGTCAAGACCAAAGGCCCTGAGCCTTAGGAGATGGCCTCTTTTACATCCAGAAAGTTGAAGATATAGTGTCACATTAAAGACAGAACACACAGTTAAAATTAAAATAGAATGAACATAAAAGCAACAAATATCTATTATTGGACCTCACCTTTGTAAGGCCTCTGCAATAAGGGGTCAGGGTCTGATTTTTGCTGACAATTCTTATCCCTGGCAGGAGTCAGTCATCTCCTGTACTCTGACATAAAGATGGCACCTAAGGATGACTGACCTAAGCCACTGCATCTAAAAAATGGGTATCCTATACTCCTGACTGAATGCCTTATGTCAGGCACCTAAAGGCAGTCTTCCACCTCCTAACTGACTGTCCTACAGGCAGCAGGTTGTGGTAGGCTTAGTAGGAGCACTTGGGTTACAGGCTTAAGGTCAAAGTGCCTGTCAGCAAGACTTACTACCACCCTAAGCAATTTTTTTCTTAGTTAATGCTTATAATTTATAAAGCTAACTATATTATTTGACTATTAACTCAAAACTAATGATTGTGTTTTAAAAATAATCATAAAGGCTAATATTATTATAATTATAAAGAGGGTAGGGGGTTTCACATTCACATATGATACCTAGGCTCTCCTATCTCTGGCCTAGGAAGAGACAGAAGAGTGGCCAGAGATAGGAAGTACTAAGAAAACATTATAAATGTGCCATTAAAAAAAGGCAAAAAATTAGAAAGCCCTGAGGGTTGGTAGGAGGCTATTTCCCAAAGGAAGCCAGGTAAATTATAACATTATAATATAAATTATAACATTAACATTGTAAAAACAATTTTGAAAACATAAGAACCCTAATTAATACAATTTTCTATTGAGATTCCAGAAGATCAATGATTTAGAATGACAGGTGACAGCTAACAAGTAGTGAGATACAATTCTAGATGTGGCCAATATGGGAGTTTGTTTTGACTATGTATATATTATGAGAGGGCTGTTTGTTTTTTTGGTGAGGAAAGGTGGAAGATGGGGGGGAAATGCTTGATGATAGAAAAAAATAAACTTTAATATAAAGAAATCTTTTAAAATCACGATGACAAAACAAAGGAGGCCTTAAGCACCTCTATCCAGTTCCCTATCTTGCCTGAGTGGGATAGAAGAGCTTTCAAGGGTGGAAGTGTCCTACGCCCTGGGTGGATATAACTTTACCACATTCACTTTCCTCTGACCTCATTTCTGACCCTCTAATGAGGAAGAGCTGATGGCTCTTTTCCTGGGGTGTGTCCCATAGCTACATCCTGGCCAAGAGGAACTCCAGAACCATTCCTCCTACATGTCCAAGAGATAACTTACATAAGTCTTGGCACAGCAAAGGGGAGGCACGGATCTGGTCTAGGTAGCTTTGCCAAGAGCATTGTTCTTGTCTCTGGAAACCAGGTAACGATGCTTGAAATTGGATTTGCCTGGTCAACTGCAGGGCCAGAACAGTCAGGGTTCCCTTAAGGAGGAAAAAAAATAACTATTAGAAATTGAACTGGATACAAGCAGGAAGAGGAATGAATTGATCTCTCTGTAATCTGGGTTACTATTACAGATCATGATTTCCCATTAGGACAACCCTCACTTTGCTCGACCTGGGAAGATGACTTCCTCACGAATCTCTTTATGTGGCACATGTGACTCAATAACCACTAAGACGATATTTTGAAAATGTAGGGAAATGATAAGGCTACCATGTCTCTTGAAGGTCAAAACATTCTCCTAGTTGGCTTACACATAAGAATACTATCTTTGATTACTTATATCAATGAACAAAATGTGGAACTTATATTACAGTTTCAATGCCAGTTAATACTGGTTTGCTGTGTAACCCTGAGCATAGTACTAACCTTGCTTAACTAGTTAAAAAAAAAAGTGTGTTAATTAGATGGTACCCATGAGCTCCTGGGGCTCCCATTTTCTAAAAAGGGACTGGACTTCAGGATAGAAGAGATGCTATTGCAAATAAATCTAGTCCATGGGGATGTTTTAGGAAATGAAATTTTAGGCGGGCTGGGGCTTGGATTTCGAAAATAATGTCAACATCTCTAGTACCTAGAAAACAGCTTCTGAATCTTGTCTTGTGTCATGGAACTCTTGGCAGTTTGGTGAAGTTTATAGAGTCCTTCTCAGAATAATATTTATTCCCTACATTCATAATTCCTTTTTTTTAAACCTTTATGTTTTTTTCTTGGGATGGACTCCTAAGTAATGGTTCCAAGGCAGAAGAGCAGTAAAGTCTGGGCAATTGAGGTTATGTAACTTGCCCAGGGTCACACAGCTAGGAATTGTCTGAAGCCACATGTGAACCCAGGTCCTCCTGACTCTAAGCCTGGCACTACATCCACAGAGTCACCTTGTTGCTTGTACCTATGTTCATAATTGAAGGAAATGCTAAAATTCAGTTAGAGGTGAGTAAAAATAAAGATTTATTTTTTATTACCCCACACAAGTTTATGAAACCTTGAAATTTATTGTTAAACTCCAAGTTAAGAATCCCTGACATAGGATAATGTATATCCCAGGGCAGGGACTCAAAGAAAGATTTTAATTGAATGGCCTCCTGCATAACACTAAGACCTTGGTTAGGGAAGGTAGATTGTGAGGTGGATGGATAAGGAAAGAATATGTCCTGGTTTAAGATTGGGCCCAAATATCATCTGACATGCTTTTTCTCTCTGTTACTGCCTATGGAGTCCTCTTGCTAAAGGATGTGTTTTCTGCAGATATGCCAAATTCATTCCACGTTGCTGACAAATAGACCCTAGAGGACAGTGACTCTATTCAAACAGCCTTTTTATTTCATTAGGCATAAAATCTTAAAATCAATAAATGTTTATTTTATTATTTTTTAAAACCCTTACCTTCTGTCTCACAATCAATACCAAAGTAGAGGAATGGTAAGGACTAGGCAAATGGAGCTAAATGACTTGCCTAGGGTCACACAGATAGGAAGTATCTGAGGCCAGATCTGAACCCAGGATTTCCCATCTCCAGGTCTGGCTCTCTAGCCACTGAACCACCTAGTTGCCCTTAATGTTCTGGGGTTTGTGGTAGACACTGTCAGATTACAAGGGAGACCAGAGTCATTGCCTTTAATATTTTCTTGATCTGGCAGTGGAAATTTTGTCAGGCAAAAAAGTGTATTTTTTCTCATAGTACTTGTATCTACTACTCAGCATATACTACCCTGTATTGCTAGTTTCCCAAACTAGACTCTAGGTTCTTTGGGGACAGGCTTTTTTTAAACTTCTTCGTTTGATTCTATCACCTAAGCCAATCAATCTGCAAATATTAAGTGCCAATTTAGTGTTAGGCACTGTGCAATAACAAATAGGAGTGTTAGAGATACTTGTTAGTTGTTGGGTAATGACTGCTGAGGAGAAGGAAGATTTGATGCACACGAAATCTCTAGAGAACAATATTAAAATTTTTTACAAGGTAAGCAGGGTTGACAAAAGCTCATTGGGACTACTGGCAGGTCTATGAAAGAAAATGAAGGAAAAAGAAGAGGAAGATGAAAAAGTAAAAAGAATTAAAACAAAGGAAGAGTCAAAGTAAATTGATGAGTCACTTTAACAACTTTCTCAGAGTGCTGATCACCACCCCCAAGGGTTATCTACACTTAATCTAATAATAACTACTCATATTATAAAGTACTTTAAGGTTTGAAAAATACTTTATATACATTATCTCATTTGATCCAGATGATAAATTACTTGTTTACTTATACTGATGATGACCTCATAACTTCATCTCTTGGCCATATTTCAAAACTTCAACTCTATATATACTCTGGGCAGATATAGGCAAGGCATACCCAGGAGATGGCATCCCACATTCTGTGACAGGACAGGCGGCGTGAGATCCACTTGAAGACATTTTTCCACCCCTGGTACTTTGGGCCACTGCCCACACCCAGGATATGGGAATTATACCTAAACATAAATCAAAAGAAACCAATCTTAAATGTGGTTTTAGGGATCTAGTGAAAGGTTGGGGAAGAAGGGTAGTAGTAGGGAAGGTAGTATGTGGTAGCTTCCTTGGGGCAGCTCTTAGAATATTTACCTTTTATAGTTGGGCACTGGGATGGTCTGTGGTGACCAAGTGACTTGAGATTCATCCTGGCTAGGAGCCCCAGGAATCACACCACGAAGATTGTGCCTAGGCAGGTGCTGTAGGGCTAAGAGAGAGATAGGACAGTGAGCAATATCCTAAAGACATCTAAGAAAAGTGATCCATATCCCTACGGCCCAATGATCTCCGCTTGATTCACGGGCTTTCTTTCCTAGACCTAGTCTCCCTCAGTCTTTTCTTCCTTGGCACACAGATCCTGCCTTGACCCTGGGCTCTTCTTCTACAGCTTTTCCTATTTGATAAGGGGGAAAGGAATAAGCATTTACTTGATTATTATTTCAAGTATTCTTTCCATGCCATAGTTTGATTGCTTAAGACCACTAAATTGTAAAATCAAAATTTAATTCTTGAAAGTTTCCCATCCATTATAGAAATAGAATAATGCAAGGCACTATGTGAGGGGTTTTGCAACTATCATCTCATTTAATCGCCTGATTGATTATGCTTAATAATGATTACATTGTAGTGTGTTTAAAGTTTACAAAATCCATTTTACACAATGGCCTTGTGAATCAGACAGTGTAAATATTATGCCCATTTTATATAAGAGGAAACCGAAAAGGTCAAGTAATTTGCCCAAGGTCATAAAGTTAAAATACAATTCGGTTTAACTCCACACGCGTGGCTCTCCCCTCAAGGCCCCGCCCCTAACTGAGGACTAGTCCGTTCCATCAGGGTGGAGGGGGGGGAATCCCTCTCGGGTTTTCCCCACGTTTTCCGCTCTGACTCCGTCTACAGTTGTTAGGGTTCTGCGACATGGCGGAGATGAGATCGGAGCCCCCTCACCTCGGCCCAGCATCCCTGGGAGTCGCCACATGTTGTCACGGTCACAAAGCGCAGCACGGAGAGAACTTCATTTATGTGAAGAAAAAGATGCATAATCGCGATAACTGCGAGGGAAGGAGGGAGAATAGCCGGAAGTAGCTCCGCTGGCTAATCAGAAAGCGGAACCCAGCCGGAAGAAAAAACTCCATAGAGAGGAAGGGAAGGGAAGGGTTAGGGTGGAAGGGTAACTGTTCTGTTCCGGAGGTGACTTAAGGCAAGGACAAGAAGGCCCCAGCCTCAGTTTCTTTCTATAGGTATCATTCTCTTTACATCTCCGGGCTCTCGAAGTAAGGAATGGTGGCGGAAGATCCTGGAGAAAGTATCATCGACATCATAGGTCGTGGAGAGAATAGCCTAGATCTGATGGACCTGAGTGGGTGGGCTGAGGGGAGTGGCGGGGGCGTGGTCACGGCACCTGCTATTTGACGTGATGGTAGAAGCAGGCCCCGGAAAGAAAAGACTTAAGCTATAGCAGAGTCTCTAGCTATCACTCTAGGGCAATGATGGGCAATCTTTTGAGCGTAGTGTGTCAAAATTCGCCAAAAAACTGAGCATAACTCGGGGGGGGGGGTGTCACTTCGAGAGAAAAACCACCCTTCTCAGCATGCAGCCCCATACTTCTCTGTATGTGCCTGCATGTAGCCTTGTATCATCAAAAATGGCTCGGTGTGTCAGTGCAGACATGTGTGTTATAGGTTCGCAAACACAGCTCTAGGGTGTGAGGAGGAAGAAGAATTATTAGAGATACTGTCAACATGGAATCTAGAAGCCCCCAGACTTGTGGCCTAGAAAGATTAAATGAACCCAGTTTACTTAGCTTAAGGGTGAAGGCTCCTGGTTTGACCTTGTATATTATAATGAAAGAGATATGTAAATAACTAGTTAAGTGGAAGATATGTAAAGAATAAGTGAAAGTGAAGGCATGTTAGGGTACCAGAAAGTAAATTCTTTTTTTTTTTAACCCTTACCTTTCTCTTGGAATCAATACTGTGTATTGGTTCCAAGGCAGAAAAGTGGTAAGGGCTAGGCTTTGGGGGTTAAGTGACTTGCCCAGGGTCACACAGCTGGGAAGTGTCTGAATCCAAATTTGAACCTAGGACCTCCCATCTCTAGGTCTGGCTCTCAATCCACTGAGCTACCCAGCTGCCCCCAGAAAGTAAATTCTGATTAAGTAATTCAGGCATAAGAGAAGAAGTGGCTTGAGATTGTAAGATTAAAATTAAAATCCAATAACTCCAAGTATTATATTTTATAAGATTTATTAATAATCACTTCAAGTAGGAAAAATACAAGAACAAAAGTAAAAACCTGAGTAAAGGCATATTTTCCCAGCTGCAATCTGGAAAAGAGAGAGAGGGGTGCTGTCACACAAAACCTTTATCTCCAAAACTTAAGGACATAATGTGAGAACAAAGTGGGATGCTGGGATAGAGTCCTGAGGAGCAAATCTTAATCACACAAGCCCCCTGTGATTCCATTGGGAAATGAGCATGTGGAAATCAGTTTGGTAAAAGATGGATTAATACCATTATTTGATTCTATATAACGACTTCTAGGGATGATCAACTTAAATATAAAAGGTCACCTAAAAATTTTGGGAAGAAAATGGATGAAGATAATATTTCACAACTGTACCTAGAGAAAACTTTTTAATAAGGATTAGAGGTAAAGGGGAAAAAATGTATAATTTTGATGACATTAAGTTAAAAAGCTTTTGTGAGCAAGATCAGTCAACCAGAAACAGTTGATTGGGAAAAAACATCTGTATCAAATATTTCTGATAAGAGTTTACTATTCTAGATGTATGAGGAATATATTAAGTACCCAGCTAGGAACAAGAGGTATTCTTCAATGGATAAGTGATCAAAGATAAAGTTCTCAAAAGAATTGCAAATTATTAGGGTAGGTGAGCCAAGATGGTGAAGTGTTAGACAACTTTGCAGTGAGTTCCCTTCCTCCAAAAAAATGCACAAAACCGAATCCTGCTGGGGAGATTCAGAAGAGTTAGTCATTTGAGTAGATCATCTTGGCATAAGGAGACTGGGCTACACTGAGGAATGGAGTTGAACTAGGAAGAAATCCATCCTTCCAAATGTAAAAAATATATGACTCAAGAGGTATGTTGTAAATATAATTTACTTTGCTTTAAAAAAAAAAAACAACTATCACCTTCTGTCTTGGAATTGATTCCAAAGCAACAGAGCAGTAAAAGCTAGATAGTTGGGGTTAAGAGACTTGTCCAGGGTCATGCAGCTAGGAAGTGTGTGAGGTCAAATGGTTTTCTATCCACTGAGCTACCTAGCTGCCCTAGTTCATTTAGATTTTAAGAAAGTATTTGATAAAATCTCATACTTTCCTCGTGGAAAATATATAGAAATGTGGGATAACTGGATTCAGAATAGGTTAAATAGTGTGACTCAGACAATAGTCTTCTAGAATGATTTTATGTCAATGTGAGAGTTTCCAATGAAGTTGCTAAAGAGATCTACACTTGAATCTGTGCTGTTGAATATTTTTATCAGTGACTTAGATAAGACATAGTGTGAATAAAACTGCTCAGACTCTACCTTAGAACATTTGGTTAAGGCTATTCCCTTATTGTAACAAATGAAGGTATTGGGAATTTTAACATTACTCCACCCATACTTAGGCATACTTTAGGGGAAGATAAAGTTGTAAACTACTTACTGAACAGTGAAAAGTCCCCAACTCATATTTATAGTGAAGCAAAAACCCTAAGCTAGGTCTATTTTTAGATCTAATACAAAAAGGTGCTAAGTACCTATAAAGGCTAAATTAATAACTAAAAAGGTCAAGCAACTTACAAAAGGTAACAGGTGTGAAGTTTTAGTCTACTCAGAGAAGATGATAACAAAAGAAGATGTGAACTAAGAATGGTCAGTCCTGGGGAAAACATCTACTGTGATTGGTAGATGTGAAAATTTAGGGGAGGTGACATAAGACAAATTTCTCTTTAAAAGGAGCTGGCTCTCTGAACTCAAGAGGGAGTTTGGAGTTAGTTTGGAGGAGCTGGGTCTCTGAACTCAGTTCAGCAGTTGAGGATTTCAGTGAAGGACTGGAGTTTTGCTTGGGACAAATCTTGTGGTGAGTGATAAAAGACTGACTAGACTCTCTTAAGGCTCAGGCCTAGGCGCTTCGGCCTAGGCGCTTCATACTATTTACTCTCTCTCTCTCCCTTTCCTTAATTCCTTCATTGTATTAATTAAAATCTCCATAAAATCCATCTGGCTTGGGTATTTTCATATTTGGGAATTTTTCCCATGGTGATGTGAATCTTAAAACTGCTCAGACTCTACCTTAGAACATTTGATTAAGCTATTCCCCATTTAAACAATGGAGATACTTGATCAGGAATGTATTGGGAATTTTAACATTACACCACCCATACTTAGGCATACTTTAGGGGAAGATAAAGTTGTAAAACTCCTTACTGAACAATGAAAAAGTATTTAACTCATACTTATAGTGAGGCCAAAACCTTAAGCTAGGTCTATTTTTAGATCTAATACAAAAGGGTGCTAAGTACCTATAAAGGTTAAATTAATCACTAAAAGGTCAAGAAACTTACAAAAGGCAAGCTTAACAAAAGAGGTGTGAAGTTTTAGTCTACTCAGGGAAAGTGATAACAAAAGAAGATATGAATTAAGAATGGTCAGTCCTGTGGAAAACATCTGCTATGATTGGTAGATGTGAAAATTTGGGGGAGGTGACATAAGAGAAATTTCTCTTTAAAAGGAGCTGGCTCTCTCAACTTAGGGGGCTAGTTGGAGCTCAGACTAGTTGGAGTAGCTAGGCTGCTGAACTTAGTTGAGTTTGGAAGCTGAATTGGAGGGTCTCTCTAAACACTAGAGTTTGCTTGGAACAAAATCTTGTGGTGAGTGGATAAAAGACTGACTTAGTTTTCTCTCTTAAAGAGAAAGGCCTAGGCCAAATCCTTTCCTACTATTTCCTCTTACTCTGTCTCTCTCCCTTCCCTTAAGTCCTTCATTTGTATTAATTAAAATCTCCATAAAACCCAGCTGACTTGGGTATTTTCATATTGGGGAATTTTTCCCATGGCGACCACTTATATTTAATATAAAATCAAGACACTAAAAATTATCTTTACAGTTTTGGCAATTCACAGTCTTGAAACCCACATTTTTGTGGTTACAATGGATAGCATACTCTTGGAACTTGGAGATGATGCAAAGCTGGATTAAGATATTGTATGACATTCAAGATTCACAAAAGATCTTGACAAGCTAGATTGTTGAGCAAATCAAATAAGATTAGATCTACCAGGGATTGACAGAAATTAGGTATGAACCAATGCCTCATGGGATTTATACTAAGCAAGATAACCCTGAATGTATAAATGCTTTAGATGTAAACGACCACATCATAAGCAAGTTAGAGAAGCAAGGAAGAAATGACTCTTCTGTTCTGTGGGTAAGAAAAGAGTATATATGACCAAGCAGGGGATAGAGAGTGTCACCAATGATAATTTTAGACAATTTTGACTGCTTAAAATTTTAAAGTTTTTGCACAAATAAAACTTTGCAAATAAAACTTTAAAGTTTTTGCACAAATAACTCAAAAAAATCTTTTTAGAAAGACTGATAATGATCTCATTTCAAGATATATTTAGAACTGATTCATATTTATGAAAACATTGACCAACAGTTCAAGTACATGAACAGTTTTCATATGATGAAATTCAAGCTATCAACAACCATGTGGAAAGATATTCCAAATCACTAAAAATTAGAGAAAAGTAAATTAAAGGTTCCAGTTCCCACCCAATTGTGAATCTCAAAAAATTCTCAGACCCTACTTCATAAGATTTGGTTAAGACCATTCTCCATTTTAAACAATGAAGGGACTTAGTCAGGAATGTGAGACCTGTACTCCACCCCTACTTAAGTATACTTTAGGGGAAAATAAAATTGTAAACTCCTTGCTGAACAATGAAAAATACTTAACCCATACTTATAGTAAGGCAAAAGTTCTTAAGCTGTGCCCATTTTTAGATCTAATACAAAAGGGGGCTAAGTACCTATAAAGGTCAGGCAACTTGTAAATTTACAAGGAGCAAAGAGGTGAGAACTTACTCAGAGATTTCAGTATACTCAGGTGTGAACTTAATCAAAAGTTTAGTCTACTCAGGTGTAAATTAAGAATGGTCAGTCCTTTGGAAAACGTCTACTATAATTGGTAGATGTGAGAACTTAGGGGAGGGTGACATAGGAGAAAATTCCCTTTAAAAGGAGGTCAAAAAGAGGTCTCTGGAGATTCAGCTGGGAAAAGCTGAATTGGAGGAGGCAGCTGGCCAAAGCTGCCTTGAAGGGCTTGATGGCTGGACTTGATTGAGCTAGATGAAGCTGAACTTGTGTCTCTCGACACTAGAATCTTGCTTGGGACAAATCTTGTGGTGAGTTGATACAAGACTGACTGATCTCTCTCTTGGGGTTTTCAGCCTAGGCTGGCTCATGCTGGCCAAGGCTGGTCTAGCCCCTTTTCTCATTATTTCCTTTTTTCTCTCTCTCTCTCTCCCTTACATTAATTCCTCATTTGTATTAATTAAAATCTCTATAAATCCCAGCTGACTTGGGTATATTTCATATTTGGGAATTTTTCCCTGGCAACCACTTTATATTTTTATTAAAATCAAGACACTGTCTTGAACCATATTTCTGCAGTCACAATTTAAGCTTTTTATCTGCCACAGTTTAAGGCTTCCACTATTTTAGTCATTACACAATAATTGGCAAAATCAAGAAAAAATAAAATAACAAATGTTGGGCTGTGAGAAAATATCTGGACTGATACATTGTCAGTGGACCTGTCTCATATCTTTGTAGTCCAGTCTATTTTAATTCCAGTCCATCCTCCATTCAGCTACCAAAGTGATTATCCTGAAACTCAGATCTTTCCATGTGCACCCCCATTTCAACAAATTCTGGTGACTCCCTATTCTAGGATCAAATATAAATACTCTGGATAAAAAGTCCTTTACAATATGCCCCCATCCCCACCTACCTTTAACTCTTATATCTTACTTCCTTTCACCTACTCTACAATCTACAGTCATCTTCCTTGATAGTTCATGCTCCTTAGTGAAAACATCCACTATGCTCAGTATCTACCCTGAATCTATGCATTTTTACTGTCTATCCCTCATGACTAGAATGGTTTCCCTCCTGACTTCCCTGGTTTCTCTGGCTTCCTTCCAGTCCTTCTTAAAACTAATGCTTTCCCTCTGAGGTTATAACTAATTTATCTTCTTTGTACATAGTTATTTTCATATTGTCTTCCCATTAGATTATAAACTCCTTGAGGGAAGGAAGATCCTGGAGTGGTTTGTCATTTTTTCTCTAGATCACTTTACAGATGAAACTAAAGCAAACAGGGTTACACAGGGAGTAAATGTCTGAGGCTACATTTGAACCCATGCCTTCCTGACTCCAGTTCCAACACTCTTAATCCATTGTGCCACCTAGCTGCCCTAGCATAGCTGCAGTGCTTAATAAAGGCCTGGTGACTTGGCTGTGAATTGGTCTAATCATTCTGAAAAGTAATTTAGAACTTTGCCAGGAAGCCACTAATCTATGCATGCCATTTGACACACTAGGGCATGCTGCCAGAGATCAAAGAAGGGGTGTTACAGACAAAAGAGTGGTCACTTTAAACTGTGACTGTGAAAATATGTAAATGGCCAAACTGTAAGGTTTTGGCCACCCTGGTAAAGATAATTTTTAGTGTCTTTATTTTATATTAAAAAATAAAGTGGTCGCCATGGGAAAATTCCCAAAATATGAAATACCCAAGTCAGCTGGGTTTATGGAGATTTTAATGAATACAAATTAAGGAATTAATGAAAGGGAGAGAGTAAGAGGAAATAATGAGAAAAGGGCTAGGCCAGCCTAGGCTTAAGCCTTAAGAGAGAGATCAGTCAGCCTTTTATCAACTCACCACAAGATCCTTCCAAGCAAAAAACTCTGGTGTTCAGAGAGACCCTCCAATATAGCTCAGGAAGCTAAACTAAGTTCAGCCACCGAGAGAGAGAGACCAGCCTCCAATTCAGCTCCAAAGCTGAATTACTTTCTGACCTCCTTTTAAAGAGAATTTTCTCCTATGTCACCTCCCCTAAATTTATACGTCTACCAATCACAGTAGACATTTTCACAGGACTGACCATTCTTAATTCACACCTGAGTAGACTAAAACTTTTGAGTAATTCACACCTGAGTAGACTAAAACCTCACACCTCTTGCTAAGCTTGCTTGAACTTTCAGTGATTAATTTGACCTTCATAGGTACTTAGCACCTTTTTGTATAAGATCTAAAAATAGACCCAGCTTAAGGGTTTTAGCTTTACTTTAAGTATGGGTTGAGTACTTTTCATTGCTCAGTAAGGAGTTTACAACTTTATCTTCCCCTAAAGTATGCCTAAGTATGGGTGGAGTAATTTTAACATACAATTTAACATACATTCCTAAGTACCTTCATTGAAAAATAAGGGGATAGCAGCCTTAACCAAAAATGTTCTAAGGTAGAGTCTGAGAATTTTTTTTAAACCCTTACCTTCCGTCTTGGAGTCAATACTCTGTATTGGCTCCAAGGCAGAAGAGTGATAAGGGCTAGGCAATGGGGGTCAAGTGACTTGCCCAGGGTCACACAGCTGGGAAGTGTCTGAATCCAAATTTGAACCTAGGACCTCCCATCTCTAGGCCTGGCTCTCCATCCACTGAGCTACCCAGCTGCCCCCAGAGTCTGAGAATTTTTAAGATTCACAAGTCTGAGAAATTTTAAGATTCACAGGGGGAAAGGAGCCATATTTCAAAAATATTTCTAACATCTCTTTTCTAGTGGCAAAGGCTGACATTAAAGAGTCAAGATGGAGGCTTAGAGACAGCAACAGCTCAGACCTCTGTAAACCCTTCCTCAGCTATCAAAAACACAATGCTTCGAGGCATCTGAAAACCAAATCTAACAACAGGACAGAACTAGTGAACCCTCCTCCTGGACCCCCCAAAAAGCCTGAACTCTAGAATACATGGGGCTTAAGGAGGAGGAAGAAGGAAGGTCCCAGGACCCTTCCCCTACCTACAGCACTGAGCCTCCAGTTGTGGCTGGAATCTCTGGGTGGGCGAGGGTGCTAGTCTGGAGGGAGTACCTTACTGGCAAAGCTGTGCCAGGCTCAGGGAATAGAACACACACAGGCAGCGTAGGACACAGGCAACATAGAGGCAGCTGGAGGAGAAGCACAGAGCAGGCAGCCCAGTCACAGCCAAGATGCTCCATCTTGCCCCCCACCCCATTTTTCTGGAGGTTTTAGCCTCAGGGCACATCCAGCTTTGCAGATCAACTCCTCAGCCCTCAATCTCATCAATAGGGCAGATGAGAAGCCTTCAGAGGTCAAGTTAGCTCAAACTCCAACATCCCTCCCCCACAAACTGATCTGAGAGCCTTGCTGACAAAGCTCAAGGGGCAAAAGCAGCAACAAACTACAGGCAACAACCTTGACCACAGGTCAGAAAGCCCAGCTCCTTTTTCAGTTTCTGCTGTCAGCCAGGGAAGATCTGACTAACTGAAATAGCAGAACAGAGAAGCCCCTTCAGGACAGAACAGCCCAAAACCACAGATCCAGCACATAATGAGAGGAGCAAGACTACAGGTAACTACAAGGGGGGGGGGGTGAAGAAGGAGAAAATGTGAGTAAACAACAGAAAAAGAAAAAAGAAATTACAATCAATAGCTTCTATCCAGGTAATGAACAACGAGTAACCAAAACAGAGGAGTATCAAGGAAAACCAAGCAAAAACACAGAAACTCCAGTGAATTGGGCATAGGCTTTGGAAGAACTCAAAATACAATTCAAAAAACAATTAAGAGAGGCTGAAGACAGCTAGGAAAAGAACTTAAAAAGCAAAACAAATCATCTGGAAACAAAATAGTGTCTTGAAAGCCAAAATTAATCAGCTTGAAAATGAGGCAAAGGAGGTGAAAAATCAGAAGGAGAAGGAAGACCAAAAGGCCAGGGATGAAATTCAGTCTTTAAAAATTAGAATCCAACAACTAGAAGCAAATTACTTTACAAGGCAGCAGGAAACTATAAAATAAAATCTAGTGGTAAAGGCTAATCCCTATTAATTAGGGAATGACAATGAATTATGGCATATAAATGTAATGGAATATTATTGTGCCATAAGAAATGATAAAAGGGACAGATTCAGAGAATCCTGGGAAGACTTGTATGAACTGATGACTTGAATAACTTGAAAAGACTTAAGAACTCTAGAATATCAATTGGGGAAATGGCCAAACAAATTATGATATATTCATGTAATGGAATATGAAAAGAATAGTTTTAGAGAAGTCTATAAATTTTTGTAGGAACTGATGCAGGGAGAAGTGATCAAAATAACACTGAAACACTTAAGAACTCCAGAATATCAATGATGAAACATACCAGCCATCTCCTGAAAAAAGTGATAATGAACAAGATCCATAAATTCATAATGAGACATACATTTTTAGACATGAACACTGACATATGTAAAACCCAGTGGAATCATGTGTTGGCTATGGGGTGGGGGGGGGAAGAACATGAATCATGTAACCATGGAAAACTATTCTCAATTAATAAAAGAAAAAATTTCAATAGACATGAACAATGTGGAAGTTTGTTTACCTATATATATTTGTTAGAAGGATTTTAATCTCAATTGGAGAATGGGGAAAGGAAGCAGGAAGGGCCTATTGTTAGGATTCTGCCCCCAAATGAGAAAAAAATAGAAAGTAGATCAGAAGAAATCACAGAAAAGCAGAACAATTTTGAAAGTTGCAAATTAAATTTATTATGTCAACAACATATAAGGAAAAGCTCATTTTATTTAGTATTTAATTTAGAATAATAACAAGAAAAAATGTAAAGTCTTCCATGGGACCAAAAAAATTAAGCCCATAAGTATAAGATATGGGGGAGGTGTGATTAGATAACAGTTTGAAATAAAAGTGGTAAATTGGGAAAACTGTTTCTTGTTGCAATGACTGCTCTGCTCTCTGGCTGTGACTAGAGAGAACTACTACTAGGGAACACACCCTGAGGATCTCCTAGTTACAATGGTCATAGATGAGAGACTGCTAGTACAGGGGAATGCTGCCACACAGGAATACTGGCACACAGGGATGCTGGTACACAGAGGACTGCTCTGGGGTTTACCTATTGATCCCTACTGATGGCTGATGGATCAATCTACTTCCTAACCTCCTTCCTCCCTCTTCCAGCCCTCTGCTCCCTGCCCCCCTTCACCTCCCAATTCTTCTTGAAGCCTTTGGCTTCTTCCCTCCCCCCTAAGTGAACTTATATAAAGATCTTTTCTTTTCCTTTTTCAAATAGGGGTTTATTGGGATAACAGGATGGGAAACTGAGGAAAGTGGGATGAGGGTTTCCCTAATCTATAAGGGGAATTTGAGAGGGTTATGGAAATAGTCCTGTAACAAAGGTGAGAGGAGGAACAGTTAGATAAATGGAGGACAACAGCTAAGATCTTCTTTCTTCTTTTACGGCACCGTTAAGGTCTCTCAGTTTCTCCTGGCCAGCTTAAACTCTCAGAGAGACAACCAACTCAAAAGCCAAATTTCTCCTTCTCTCTCTGTGGCCAGAAAAAACCCAACTCTTGGTCAGTCAAAATCTCAGAGAGCGCAGGGGTCTCCCCTTGATCAGAAAACCCCAAAAAACAAGCCAACACAATCAGGGTCTTCAGCTAGCCTCAACTGCCAGAGAGAGAAAGAGAGAGTCATACTCTCAGTCCCCTCCTCTCCCCTTGATCAGAAATCCCTCAAAAAACAAGCCAGCACAATCAGGGTCTTTAGTCAGCCCCAACTGCCAGAGAGAGAGTGACTTCCAGCCCCTCCCCCTCGTCAGCTCAACTGTCACTCCTTCTGGGAACATTCTGTTTTAGAATCTTTGTCTTGATTGGCAAAACATGTCCCCAGCTTAGTCTCTTGCATCTTGTCTTGTCCTTCAAAACCTTTCTCTCTTCATGCCTCTTCCACAAGTTCCTCTGAAAAGGATCTGAGGATTTTAATGACCTACATACTTGATATTTGTCAGCAATGTTCTATAGCAGCTAAGAAAGCTGATGTAATCTTAAATTGTATTAAGAGAGGTATAAAGAGGTGATAGTCTCATTTGTCTCTAGTCTGACCACATCAGAAGTATTATGTTTGGTTCTGGTTGCTACATTTCTGGAAGGACATTGGTAAGCTGTAATGTCAGAGGAGTACATCTGGGATTGTGAAAAAGGTCAGTCAATAATCATTTATGGAAAAGCTAGGTTACTCAGTGGATTGAGAGCCAGGCCTAGAGATGGGAGGTCCTGGGTCCAAGTCTGGACTCAGACCTTGGGCAAGTCACTTAACCCCAATTGCCTAGTCCTTATCACTCTTCTGCCTTAGAACCAATACTTAGTATGGATTTTAAGACAGAAAATAAGGATTTTTTTTTAAAGTTCAACAATCATTTAATAAGGCCTACTTTGTTACCAGTCACCATTCTTGGAATACAAATAAAATGACAATCCCTACTCTTAAATATCTAACATAAGAAACAAGTATATATCTATCGATATGTATAGAATAAATGTAAATAAAAGAATGAATAAATATTCATTAATTACTGAGAATGCAACTAGTGAAGCAAGATAGTCCCTGATCCCAAGGAGCTCACTTTCTAATATGGTGACACCATACAAAGGAAATTTTAGCTTCAAGTCAGATGGAAAAGTTCAGTAGTCCTTAGGATTCAATGTCAAGGCTTATGGTGATTCAACTGCTTAGGTATTAGTTCCATTAGTAAAAACATATCCATTTCTAAAATTGAGCCATCTGGCAGTGCCAAAGACTTTGGTCACTTGGTGGTGAGTATGAATGAATGAATGAATGAATGAATGAATGAATGAATGAATGAATAAATGAATAAAGATAATAAATATTGATTAAAAAAAGAGGTAGTTAAATACAAGATAGGAGGGAAGATGGTCCTGAGGAAGTTAGGCTTCATGTAGAAAGTGATGCATGAGATTTATCTTAAAGAAAAGAGAGAGATTCTGTGAAGTAGAGGTAAGTTGACTCTATTCCAGGCATGAGGGATGACAGTACAAATGCATGGATATTGGAGATGGAATGCCATGTGGTAAAGAACAGAAAAAAAGACCAGTTTGACTGGATCAGAGCTTAAGAGAAAGAAAGTAATGTGTAAAATAAGTCTGGAAAGATAGCTTGGGATCAGTTTATGAAGAGAAAGCTTTGATCCCAGAGGCAATAGAGAATTACTGGAATTGATTAAAAAAAGAAAACATGGTTTTAGAATTTAAAAAAAAGCACTTTGGCAGTTGTGTGGATGTTGGTTTGGAATGAAGAGAGGCTTGTGGCAGGAAGGCCATTGCAACAGCCTACATGAGAGCTTATTAGTGTATGTACCAAGGTCATGAGATATGAGTGATGTTATGGAAGTAGAAACAGAAAGATTTAGCAATTGATTGGATATGTGGGGTGAGGAAGAGTGAGTCATTGAGGTAATGCCAAGATTACAAGCCTAAGAGAGTAGAAGACTAGTGTTACTTTCAATAGAGTCTGGAAAATTTGGAAGAAACACAGGTTGAGAGGAAGGGTAGATAATGAATTCTATTTTGGACATACTGCCTTTGAGATTTCTATGAGACATTCAGTTGTAATGTCCAATAAGAAGTTAGTGTTGCAGGATTAAACAGAAGTAGGGGTTAGATCTATGATTCATTAGCATAGAGATGATAACTGAACTCATGGAAGCTTATTGGTCATGAAGACTATAGATAAAGGAGAAAAAAGGCCAAGACAGAGCCTGAAGCATCTATAGTTAGAATGCATAACAGAGATGATGAATGAGCAAAAGTTCTGAGAAACAAACAGGCAAAGAATTAGGAGTAATGGTAATAAAGTCACAAAAATCCAGAGAGGACCAAGTATTTAGTAGAGAATTGAGAAAAGTATATGATACAGGCCAGAAAGGACAAAGACTGAGGGAAGACTAAGATCTGGCTACTGAGAAATTGTTGGTACCTTTGAGAGAGCAATCTCCATTGAGTGAAGAGGTCAGGAGTCTGGTCAGAGCAGGGCTAAGACTAGGATGAGAGAAGTAAGAGGAAGCAATGAATCTAGACAACTTTATCTAGAAGCTTGACTGAGAAAGGGAAGAGAGGTATAGAATGATAATTTGAGTGAATAATAGGGTCTAATTAAGAGGTTTTTTTAATGATGGGAAGGCATGTATGGAGGACAGTAGGGAAAGAAAAAAAATAGGAATAAGTTTAAGATTAGAGATGGTGAGGAAATTATTGACAGGGCAATTTGCTGGTGAAGACCAAAGGGAATGTAATCAAAGGTGCATGTAGAGAAGTTAGCCTTGACAAGAAGATATCTTATTATTGAAAGATGGATTCTCTTGATAATAGGGAGAGAGACTGGAGGATGATGTCAAGGGGGTTTGAAATGAAAAGAAGGGGAGATTAGGGAGTTCATGGCAAACAACTTTAACTCAGTAAAATAAGTCATTCTTAGCTGAGAAAGTAGGATGAGAGGGAGGTATGGGATGCTTAAGGTGAAAAGAGAGTGGTTAGAATAGCATCTATTGGGAATAAGAAAGAACTAAGGAGGAATGAAAGGATTGCTTTGATGCAATGAGGACCCAATTGGAGTTGGATAATTATAAATCAATAGGGTATTCAATTATGTGGTTGTGTGAGTTTCTTTATTTCCTTTCAGCAGCACATAAGTAGCAGTGGAAGTAGCCAGTGGAAGTAATCCAGGGCTGGGGTTGAGGGATGAGCTGCAAAGATATTTGAAAATAGAGAAGTGTGAAGCTGAATTGGTTAACCACAGGATCAAGATGGGGAAGGGATAAAAAGTGGAATCAAGGCAGGAATGATGGCCTGAGAAAGTACTGAGGGTTGTAAAGGTTAGAGGTCAAGATGAAGGTAAAAAATAAATTTAGGAGAGTTGAGGTATAGGTAGAGATGGGATGATAGAAGATTATATTCAGAAGAATGTCAAGAGTTTTTGATCAAGGATGTGGGACTGTAGCATACCAGGTCTATTAGCATCACGGAAGTATTATTGATGTATTGATATTGTATCCTAGGTATTCATTTACCATACTCATGGCCATGTCACTTATTGATTATTGTACTGCCAAATCTTCAGTCCAAAGGACAAAAAGAATTCCTGAGCATGACATTATTTGCCACAGGGTCCTAGCTTAAACATTGTTAGACCACATGCCTTACCAAGTCACAAGCTTGATTAGCCTTCTCCTCTTTGAGTACATGACTGTCAATTCAACCAATGTTAAAACCTATGCCATGTTGAATGTTCATTAGTTACCTCCCACTCCACATTCCTAATCTCTCCAATAAAAATTTGAGGGCACATGTAGAGCCCTCTCTCAATTCCATCAGAGGGGCATGGCAACATGTAGCCCATATTTTTTAACTCCTTGTCTCTGAGTCTTTATTCCTTTGTCTCTCTCTTTCTCTCCTCTATCCATTTTCCCTCAGTTTCCAATCTCCTTCTCAGATGTCCACCCGTGAGAATTTTAAGATGTTACAGGGACAATTGTAGGTAATTGTAAGATCCAGAATGTGACAATCCTTGCACATGATTCAGATGGAATGTAGTAATTAATCATGGAATTTGAGGAGATTGAGAAGTTGGGGGATTAAGGAATTTGTATGAACATCATCCTGAATGTTGAAGCCCCCTAGAATAATACTCCTATTATTATTAGAGAGAAAAAAAAATGTGAGCCAGGAATTGAACTATTTTGAGATCAGAGACAATGACCTGAAGGCCAATACACAATAGCCACCAAGACTTGAATAGGATTGAAAATTTTATAGGGTGAACTCCAAAGTAGTAGTGGCTGATTGCTGAAAGTTGGCAGAAAAGGTTAATGGAAAAAAAGGAGAAAAGAAAATGGTTAGAATAGTTTCTTTTTTAAAAAAAGTTATTTAATTAGTCAATTTAGAATATTTTTCCCTGGTTACATGAATTATGTTCTTTCTCTCACCAACCCCCCCCCCCACCTCCTGTAACCAAGGCTCAATTCCACTGGATTTTTGCATGTGTCCTTGATCAAAACCTATTTCCATGTTGTTGATGTTTGCACTAGGGTGATATTTAGAGTCTATATCCCTAATCATTTACCCATCAACCCATATGGTCAAGCAGTTGTTTTTCTTCTGTGTTTCTACTCCCACAGTTTTTCCTCTGAATGTGGATAGTGTTCTTTCACATAAATCCCTCCAAATTATTCTGGATCATTGCATTGCTACTAATAGAGAAGTCCATTACATTCTATTGTACCACAGTGTATCAGTCTCTGTATACAATGTTCTCCTGGTTCTGCTCCTTTCACTCTGCATCAATTACTGGAGGTTGTTCCAGTTAACTTGAAATTCCTCCAGTTCATTATTCCTTTGAGCACAATAGTATTCCATCACCAACATATACCACAATTTGTTCAGCCATTCCCCAATTGAAGGGCATCCCTTCATTTTCCAATTTTTTGCTACCACAAAGAGCACAGCTATGAATATTCTTGTACAAGTCTTTTTCCTTATTATCTCTTTGGAATATAAACCCAGCAGTGCTATGGCTGGATCAAAGGGCAGACAGTCTTTTATTGCCCTTTGGGCATAGTTCCAAATTGCCCTCCAGAATGATTGGATCAATTTACAACTCTACCAGCAATGCATTAATGTCCCAATTTTGCTACATCCCCTCCAACATTCATTACTTTCCTTTGCTGTCATGTTTAGCCAATCTGCTAGGTGTGAGGTGATACCTCAGAGTTGTTTTGATTTGCATTTCTCTGATTATAAGAGATTTAGAACACTTTTTCATGTGTTTATTAATACTTTTGATTTCTTTAACTGAAAATTGCCTATTCATGTCCCTTGCCCATTTATCAGTTAGGGAATGGCTTGATTTTTAAAAAAATGTTATTTAGTCAGTTTAGAACATTATTCCTTGATTCAAAGAATCATATTCTTTCCTTTCCTTCCCTCCCCCCACCCTTCCCATAGCTGATGCCCAATTCCACTGGGTATTACATATGTCCTTGATCAAAACCTATTGCCATGTTGTTCATGTTTGCACTAGGATGTTGTTCATTTAGAGTCTATATCCCCAATCATATCCCCTCAACCCATGTAATCAAGCAGTTGTTTTTCTTCTGTGTTTCTACTCCCACAGTTTTTCCTTTGAATGTGGATAGTGTTCTTTCACATAAAGCCCTCCAGGATGTTCAGGATCACTGCATTGCCACTAATGGAGAAATCCATTACATTCGATTGTACCACAGTGTATCAGTCTCTGTGTACAATGTTCTCTTGGTTCTTCTCCTTTCACTCTGAATCAATTCTTGGAGGTCATTCCATTTCACAAGTAATTTGTCCAGTTCATTATTCCTTTGAGCACACTAGTATTCCATCACAACAGATACCACAATTTGTTCAGCCATTCCCCAATTGAAGTGCATCCCCTCATTTTCCAATTTTTTTGCCACCACAAAGAGCGCAGCTATGAATATTTTTGTACAACTATTTTTCCTTATTATCCCTTTGGGTTACGAACTGAGCAGTGCTATGGTTGGATCAAAGGACAGTCTTTTAGTGCCCTTTGGGCATAGTTCCAATTTGCCCTCCAGAATGGTTGGATCAATTCACAAGTCCATCAGCAATGCATTAATGTCCCAACTTTGCCACATCTCCTCCAGCATTCATTACTTTTCATTGCTGTCATGTTAGCCAATCTGCTAGGTGTGAGGTGATACCTCAGAGTTTTTTTGATTTGTATCTCTCTGATTATAAGAGATTTAGAACACTTTTTCATGTGCTTATTAATACTTTTGATTTCTTTAACTGAAATATTGTCTATTCGTGTCCCTTGCCCATTTATCAATTGGGGAATGGCTTGATTTTTTGTACAACTGATTTAGCTCTTTATAAATTTGAGTAATTAGACCTTTGTCAGAGGTTTTTGTTATGAAGATTGTTTTCCCCAATTTGTTGCTTCCCTTCTAATTTTGCTTGCATTGATTTTGTTTATACAAAAACCTTTTAATTTAATGTAATCAAAATTATTTTATATTTTGTAATTTTTTCTAACTCTTGCTTGGTCTTAAAATTTTTCCCAAAGATCTGACACATGTACTATATTGTGTTCAACTAATTTACTTATAGTTTCCTTCTTTATATTCAAATCATTCACCCATTCTGAGTTTATCTTGTTGTAGGGTGTGAGATGTTGATCCAAACGCAATCTCTCCCATACTGTCTTCCAATTTTCCCAGCAGGTTTTATCAAATAGTGGATTTTTGTCCCAAAAGCTGGGATCTTTGGGTTTATCATAGACTGTCTTGCTGAGGTCACTTACCCCAAGTCTATTCCACTGATCCTCCTTTCTGTCTCTTAGCCAGTACTATATTGTTTTGATGACCACTGATTTATAGTATAGTTTGAGATCTGGTACTGCTAGTCCACCTTCCTTCACATTTTTTTCCATTATTTCCCTGGATATCCTTGATCTTTTGTTCTTCCAAATGAACTTTGTTATCATTTTATTCTGTCAGTAAAAAAGTTTTTTGGTAGTTTGATGGGTATGGCACTAAATAAATAAATAAATTTGGTTAAGATTGCCATTTTTATTATGTTAGCTCATCCTACCCATGAGCAATTAATGTTTTTTCAATTATTTAGATCTAATTTTAATTGTGTGGAAAGTGTTTTGTAGTTGTGTTCATATAGTTCCTGTGTTTGTCTTGGCAGAGAGATTCCTAAGTATTTTATATTGTCTAGGGTGATTTTACATGGAATTTCTCTAACTCTTGCTGCTGAGATGTGTTGGAGATATATGGAAATGCTGATGACTTATGTGGGTTTAGTTTGTATCCTGAAAGTTTGCTAAAGTTTTTTATTATTTCCACTAGCTTTTTAGTTGATTTTCTAGGATTCTTTAAGTAGACCATCATATCATCTGCAAAGACTGATACCTTGGTCTTCTCATTACTTATTTTAATACCTTCAATTTCTTTTTCTTCTCTGATTGCTACTGCTAGTATTTCTAGCACAATGTTAAATAATAGAGGTGATAATGGGCATCCTTTTTTCACTCCTGATCTTATTGGGAATGCTTCTAATTTATCCCCATTGCAGATGATACTTGCTGATGGTTTTAGATATATACTGTTTATTATTTTTAGGAAAGGCCCTTCTATTCCTATACTTTCTAGTGTTTTCAATAGGAATGAGTGTTATATTTTGTCAAAGACTTTTTCTGCATCTAATAAGATAATCACGTGATTTTTGTTGGTTTGCTTGTTGATATGGTCAATTATGTGAATGGCTTTCCTAATATTGATCCATCCTTGCATTCCTGGGATAAATCCTACCTGATGATAATAAATAACCCTTGTGATCACTTTCTGGAGTCTTTTTGCTAGTATTTTATTTAAGATTTTTGCATCTATATTCATTAAGGAGATTGGTCTATAGTTTTCTTTCTCTGTTTTTGACCTGCCTGGCTTTGAAATCAGTACCATATTTGTGTCATACACGCAATTTGGTAGAACTCCTTTGCTTATTATGTCAAATAGTTTGCATAATATTAGGATTAGTTGTTCTTTGAATGTTTGATAGAATTCAGTTAGAATAGTTTCTATGGGGAGTAAGAAGGAATTAAGGAGGACCCAGTTGAAGTTAGATAATTATAAATCTATGATGTATTCAATAAGTGTGGTTGTGTGAGTTCCTCTATTCCTATTCAGCAGCATATAAGTAGAAGTGTTGGAAGTGAACAGTGGAAGTAACCTAGTAATCTAGTTGAACACAACTGAGTCTGGTAGAGAGAGTAAGGAGTATTACAACTCACCCTCCATAGGGATTGTTGGCAGTACAAATTAAGGTACAGTCAGTACTGGGGAGAATGGCCAGGGATGAAGCCAGATCTCCATTAGAACCAGTAGGTGAAAAGTATATGAGAGGGGCAGCTAGGTATTATGATAGATAGAGCACCAGACCTAAAGCTGGAATGACCTGTGTATAAATCTGAACTCAGACACTTCGTAACCATGTGACCCTGGGCAAATTACTTAACACAAATTGTGTAGCTCTTGCTGATCTTCTGTCCTAGAATGATACTAAGGTAGAAGGTAAGGGGAAAGAAAGAAAGAAAGAAAGAAAGAAAGAAAGAAAGAAAGAAAGAAAGAAAGAAAGAAAGAAAGAAAGAAAGAAAGAAAGAAAGAAAGAAAGAAAGAAAGAAAGAAAGAAAGAAAGAAAGAAAGAAAGAAAGAAAGAAAGAGAGAGAGAGAAAGAAGGAAAGAGAGAAAGAAAGAGAGACATTGTAAATAGAGCACTGGTTCTGGAGTCAGGAGGTACTGGGTTCAAATCTAGTCTCAGACACTTTCTAGCTATGTGACTCTGGACAAGTCGCATAACCACATTTGCCTAACCCTTATCCTTCTACTTTAGAGTTGTCACTAAGACAAAAAGTAAGAATTATTTTTTAAGTGGATCTCTTTTATAGTATAGGTCAGTGATGGCAAATCTTTTAGAGACAGAGTACTGGCCACCCCCCAGAATGAGTTTGGTGCCCCTCCCCACCACTGAGTGCTAGACCCTCCCTGCTCCCCCCTTACCCCACATAAGGGAGGTAGGAAGTACTCCCATTAGGCTGCTAGGGGGAGGGGGTCGGTGAAGTGAGAAATATCCTCAGTGAGTGTAGAGAGGGGGAGGGGAGTGGCCTAAGGGCTCTGCTCCTCTCCAGCTCTGCTGCCTGTGAGCTGCCCACCTTCCACCCTGTGCATTCCCATTGGCTGCTGAGCTGAGGGTAATGTAAAAAGATGTCATCAAGTGCAGTAGAGAAGGAGAGGGGAACAGCCCCGCCCCACCCAAATCCCTCTACCTTTCTAGTAACAAACTCTGGGTGGGGGCTGGGGGAGGGAGGCCACATACTCAGACAGAGCTCTGCATGCTATCTTTGGTACCTGTACTATAGGTTTGCCATCACTGGTGTAGGGAGTAAGCCCTTCCTATAGGTTGGATATCTGGCTTAAAGATTCTTTGGCCCTGGCTTGATGTGGAGTATCTATATTTGGAGGGGAGGCATCTGGTCAGTCTTTATGAGCCATTCCATGTCATGAAGGAGCGATGTTCTGCTGGATGCTATTGTACTATAAGAGGTTTTAAAGGCATGGAGAAATTATGATGATTCATGAGGGGCAATGAGTTATAATGGGAAGAATTCTGAGCCTGAAGCCACAGAGATGTGGAGTAGAATCTTTGTTTTCTGTGTGATTGTGGGCAAGTCACCTAACTTTTCTGAATATCAAATATGGGTATGTATAGCATTTACCTTGAAGGGTTATTGTGAGATTCAAATGAGATAATAAGAGTATTTTTCAAATTTTAAAGTATTATATTATATCAACTATGATTATTTTCTGGGATAATTATAATTTGGTACAAATAATTTTGAGGTGGACCGTTTAGAAGATTGCAGTGATGAGTGATAGATTTCTGGTAGATCTATTAGACATACAAAATCTTTATACGGATTACTTAGCATCAATATTCTGGCTAAACCCAGAATGTCTCCTATAGCTACAGAGGAAGACTGTTTTTGCTGAAATTTATGTTGCTTAAAAACAAACAGGAGGCAGCTGGGTGGCTCAGTGGATTAAGAGCCAGGCCTAGAGATGGGAGGTCCTAGGTTCAAATTTGGATTCAGACACTTCCCAGCTGTGTGACCCTGGGCAAGTCACTTGACCCCCATTGTCTAGTTCTTACCACTCTTCTGCCTTGGAGCCAATACACAGTATAGATTCCAAGATGGAAGGTAAGGGTTTAAAAAAAAAAGAAAATGTATGTGGAAAATTGTTATTGCAAGTAATTGGTATAATAAAATATCTTTACCCCCAAGAAAGTTCTGAGCTATAGTAGGGCTAAAGGTGATTGAGTGTATGTATTAAATGGCATCAATAGGGTGAGTTCCTAGGAGTGGAGGGTCAGCAGGCTGCCTAAGGAAGGTTGAACTGGATCAAGTTGGAAAAACTGAACAAGTGATATCTCCTATGTTTCTCAGTATTGAGAGTGGCCTTGTGAGTGGCCCCTGGACTTCTAGCCTGAGCAAGATTGGGAAACTCAGAGGAAGGAAGAAAAAGAACCTTGTAGGTTCTGCCTTTGACCATTTGCTTATGTTATTTTCCAACCCACCCTTTTCCTGTCTACTTCCTTACACAAGTATTCTCTAACCACTCTACCTAGTCATTGCACCCTAAATATGTCTTAAACATTGTCCCCAGAACAGCTTTGTTTCTTTAGAATCCCCTCTTCTGCTTAATTCTTACCCATCTTTCAACCTGTAGCTAAATTCTCACTTAAGTGACACCCTTCTCTGACCACCCCAGTTCTCAACATTCTCTCACTGTCACCCCCAATCACTTATGAAGCTTATTGTCTGTAGTTCTATACTGCCTATTGCCTCAAATCAATTGCCAGTTCCTTGAGAACACAGACCATGTCTAGTGCTTCTTTTTGTGCCTGCTGTGCCTAGCATAATCCCTTTCCCATTTAGTGACTGGTTGAAGCACAGGTTTGATCTTGTTAATCCCATGTTTAAGAAGCTAGTGACTCCTTCTTGCCTCTGGGAACCCCCCCCCCAAAAAAAACCCCAACAACCCTCTACTGGACATTTAAAGCCCTTTGGAATCTGACTTTGACCTATTTTCCCCAACTAATTTCAAATGGATTCCCCTCCTTACCCTCTGTTCTGTAAAGTGACTTAATAATAGCATAAAGTGCTTTACAAATAGGATCTCTTTTTAGCTTTACATCAATTCTGGGAGGTAGATACTATTATTATCATCCCCATTTCACAGACAAGGAAACTGAGGCAGACAGAGATTAACTGATTTGCCCAGGCCATGCAGGTAGTAAGTGTCAGAGACTGGATTCGCATCCAGGTGTTTCTGACAAATGTACGGGGCCTTAACTGCTGCCTAGCTGCCTATATTGCCTCTATTTACCGGCTTACTTTCCTTGCACAGGATATTCATCTCTTGCCTCCACATCATTGCACAGGCTGTCCTCTAGTCCCAGAATTAATCAAGTGGAAAGAATTCATTAAGTATTTACTATGTGCCAGTTCTGTGATTACAATGAAAAAAGTGAAACAGTCCCTGACCCTGAGCAGCTTGTAATCTAATGTTGGGGACGACACGGAGATAAACAAGGCATCATTCAGTTGTTTCCGTCATGTTCAACTCCTCTTGATGCCATTTGGGGTTGTTTTTGTTTTTATTTTGGCAAAGATACTGGAGTGGTTTGATATTCCCTTCTCCAGAACATTTTCCTGATGAGGAAACTGAGGCAAACAGGGTGAAGTGACTTGCTCAGGGTCACACAGTGAATGTCTGAGACCTCATCTGAGCACAAGTTTCCCTGACTCCAGGCCTAGCATTCTATCCACTGGGCTGCCCAGCTGCCCCATATGCTCCCTAGCATATAGAAGTTTATGCCATAATGAAAATAATTTGACTTGATATAAATAGCTCCATTTGTGGGGGACAACATTTTGTGATTAAATGTTTTGATTTTTGCTTTATATAATTTGTTTTTATCAATATTAAGATCACTATAATTCTGGTATAGATTGGTAAACAACATATATGTTCATAAACAGCTCACAAACATAGTTCAGAGGGTAGAGCCCTGGGCCTGGAGTCAGGAAGACTTGTGCTCAGATGAGGTTTCAGATACTAGCTGTGTGGCCCTGAGCAAGTCACTTAACCCTGTTTGCCTCGGTTCCTCCTCTGTAAAATGATCTGAGAAGGAAATGGCAAACTACTCCAGTATCTTTGTCAAGAAAACTCCAAATTGGGGGGGGGGGTCATAAAGACTTGGACACAACTGAATTGTATGGAAAACAATGTTCTTCAAAAACAAACACATATGGGACCCCCCAAAAGGACAGACAGACCACCCATGGAAAATTTGGTAAATAATGTTATCGTTGAGTATCAATATGAGACATGCTTCCTGTGGAAACCCCAGGGAATGAGGGTGGTCATTTGTTCCAAGTTTTTTTTTAATTGATGGGAGGTGGGCTAATGTTTTTATTATCTAATAGATAACATAAATTGATGTTTGTATGTATTTTCTTAATAAAGTCTGATTACTAGCTTTGAAAAGCATATGTCTATTTAATGTTTCCATTGCACTAGTTAGGTGTGCAAGTCCATAAAGAATCATATATGTGTGAATATTCATACATATAATCAATACAATTAGATTTAGGAGGGGCTCTAATGAAATGGGGGGAAGCAGGAAAAGATTTTGTGTTGACAATGGTTCCTGAGCTGCATCTTTTTTAAAAAATTTTTTTATTTGTTTGTTACCTTTAAATATCTAGTTAACTCCCTCCCTCCTCCAATTAAAGGAGGTATTTGACAAAAAGGTATATGTAGAGGGCAGGTAGGTGGCTCAGTAGATTAAGAACCAGCCCTAGAGACATGAAGTCCTGGGTTCAGATTTGACCTCAGATACTTCCTAGCTCTGGGCTAGTCATTTAACTCCCATTGCCTAGTGCTTATTGCTCTTCTACCTCGGTACCAATATTCAGCATTGATTCTAAGATGGAAGGTAAAAATTTGGAAAAAAAAACAAAAAAGATGTGTATATGAGAGAGGCAGAGACAGAGAGAGAGAGAGACAGAGAGACAGAGACAGAGAGAGGGGGGAGAGACAGAGACAGAGAGACAGAGACAGAGAGAGAGAGAGCCAGAGAGAAAGAGAGAGAGAGAGAGAGAGAGAGAGAGAGAGAGAGAGAGAGAGAGAGAGAGAGAGAGAGAGAGAAAGAGAGGGGGGGGGAGAGAGAGAGAGAGAGGGAGAGAGAGAGAGAGAGAGAGAGAGAGAGAGAGAGAGAGAGAGAGAAAGAGAGGGGGGGGGAGAGAGAGAGAGAGAGGGAGAGAGAGAGAGAGAGAGAGAGAGAGAGAGAGAGAGAGAGAGAGAGAGAGAAAGGGGGGAGAGAGAGAGAGAGAGAAAGGGGGGAGAGAGAGAGAGAAAGGGGGGGGAGAGAGAGAGAGAGAGAGAGAGAGAGAGAGAGAGAGAGAGAGAGAGAACCTATGCCTTCCTTATTTCTTTGGAGGTAGACAGGATTGAACTCATCTTGACAGAAAACCCAGAGATTTCAAGACACAGAGAGAATGCATTCTAAACATGGAGGAGAACCGGGGAAGTTGAAGTATTTCAAGAGAAGAACAGCAAAGAGGCCATTATAGCTGAATGGAAAAGTTTGCTAAGGAGAGTAAAGTATAAATAGACTGGAAAGGTAGGAAGGAGCCAAATTCTGAAGAGATTTAAATATCAGGCATATCTAAGAGGAAAGAGGGAGTCTCTGGTTTATTGACAAAAGAAATATACACTGGGGCCTCTGATTTAAGAAAATCACTTGAGGCAGCTTCTTGGAGTATGTGTGAAGTAGGGAAAGGGAAAGAGACAAAGAGATGGCTATTGCAATAGTGTGGGAGACTGGAAAGGAGGGCTTCAACCAGGAGAGTGGTTGTGTGAGTGGTGAGGAGGGGGACACATGTGAGGCATGTAGCAGATAGAGAAATGACAAGATCTGGGACTGGCTATGTGGGATGAGTAAGTGAAAATGAGGAATGGATGATGAACATGAGGTTTTGAAGTTGAGTGAATGAGAGGAAAATATCCCCCTTGCCAGCAATAGAGATGTCTGGGGGAAGGGTGGGAGGGAAAATAATGAGTTTTGCTTTGGGCATATCGGGTTTGAGAAGCTTACAGTTTGAAATGTCCAATAGACAGTAAGTGGCGTGGGACTGGAGCTCCAGGAGGAGATCTGGGGCTAGATATAAAGATCAATGAATGAATGAAAAAGCATTTAGTAAGGGATTACTAGGTATAAAACACAATGCTAAGTGCTGGGGATACAGAGAGAAGAGTAAGTCAGTCCCTGGTCCCAGGCAGCTCCCATTCCAATAGCAGGAGAATACATAAGGAGGTTTCCATTGCAAATAGAATGGAAAGTCCCAGTGATCCTTACAATGTAGCCACAAAGCAGACAGAAATGCATCTTCTTTCATGTCATCTTCAATGAGAAGAATATGTTCATTATGTTCTACTTCTATGTCCATGAATTCTGATTATCTGATCTGTTATCATTCCGCCTGTCCCTCTGCCTTACAATTCCAAATTCTGTGCTTTGACCTTTCCTAGATCTTCAATATCTCCATCCCTCAGTTGTTTTGCAGACCATCACCCTTGCACTTCCCACCTTGACCATCTTGTTGAGCCAGTTCAAATCTACTATGCCCTCTTCTCTCAAGAATCCCTTGCCCAATGCAGTGATCCTGAACAACTTGGAGGGATCTACAAGAAAAATCACTATCCACATTCAGAGGAAAAGCTGTGGGAGTAAAAACACCGAAGAAAAACAACTGCTTGATTACATGAGTCAAGGGGATATGGTTGGGGATATAGATTCTAAATGAACATCCTAATGCAAACACCAACAACATGGAAATAGGTTCTGATCAAGGACACTTGTAGTACCCATTTAAATTGCACATCTGCTTCGGGAAGGGTTGGATGAGGGGAGGAAGGGAAATAATGTGATTATTGTAACCAAGGCATAATGTTCTAAATTGACTAAATAAATTAATTCAAATAAAAAAAAAAACAGAATCCCTTGCCCACTTATCTGATCACTGATCTTGCTCTACCAAGTCTCAGCTTTGGATTATTTGCAGCATCTGCTGCTTTAGCTTCATATTTCTGAACAAAGATGGAGGAAATCACAAAGTCATGATGAGTGGATCAATTACAAATTTATGTTAAATAATCTCAAATGGGGGCAGCTGGGTAGCTCAGTGGATTGAGAGCCAGGCTTAGAGACAGGAGGTCCTGGGTTCAAATCAGACCTCAGACACTTCCCAGCTGGGTGACCCTGGGCAAGTCACTTAACCCCCATTGCCTACCCCTTACCATTCTTCTGCCTAGGAATCAATACATAGTATAGATTCCAAGATGGAAGGTAAGGGTTTAAAATAAATAAATAAACAGAAACAAACAGACAAACAAATAATCTCAAATAGGCCCTTGCTTCCACAACACAATCCTTTTATATCTCCCTAAACAATTCACCATCCCATGTATCTACAACACTACAGCAGCTTTTCCAAATTTTTTCATACCTCCCAAACATTTTTCATTCCTCCCCAAACTACCCACGAATCCCAATTCTACCACCTCTTATTTGAGAACCTTATCTCATATTTCTCTGAAAAAGTTGATGTCATTCACCAAAAGCTTCTCTTTTCCCCTCCTCATTTCACACCTTTCAGAGAACTTTTTAATTTCAATTTTATTTAATTAATTTAGATTATTTTTCCATGGTTACATGATTCATGGTCTTACTCCCGCCCAGAATCAATGAGTAATTCAACTGGGTTTTACATGTATCATTGATCAAGACCTATTTTCATATTATTAATATTTGCAATAGAGTGATCATTTAGAGTCTATGTCCCCAATCATATCCCCATCAAACCATGTGATCAAGGAAATGTTTTTCTTCTGTGTTTCTACTCCTACAGTTCTTTCTTTGGATGTGGATAGTGTTCTTTCTTATAAGTCCCTCAGAATTGCCCTGGGTCATTGCATTGCTGCCAGTAGAGAAATCCATTTCATTCAGCGGTGTCTCTGTCTCTATATATAAGGTTCTCCTGGTTCTGCTCCTTTCACTCTGTGTCAATTCCTGTAGGTCTTTCCAGTTCACATGGAATTCCTCCAGTTCATTATTCCTTTGAGTGCAATAGTATTCCATCACCAACAGATACCACAATTTGTTCAGCCATTCCCCAATCAAAGGGCATCCCCTCGTTTTCCTTTTTTTTTTGCCACCACAAAGAACATGGATGCCTTCTTTATAAAAAAAATTATTTTTAACCTTCTTTTCTTTTTAAATGTTTCCACTACCACCCCCTACTCCATGTTAAGGGTAAATTTTTGGGTTGAGAAATACTCAAGTCAGAATGGAATTTTATGGTGGTTTATTTATAATAGAAGGAAGAAATTAAGAAGAAGGAGAAAGAGGGAAAGGGGTAAAGATCTACTCCAGCCTGGTCTGAGCCAGGGGGAGTTCAGAGGCCTCTCAGCCAAGGGGTCTTCCCAGAAGATTAAATCTAGCTTGACTTCCAACTAGGAGGCCTCCTCCAAGATGAAGGTCCTCCTTGAAGGCTGGTACCTTTAGAAGGGTCAAGGGAAAGGGAAGTCAGCCTTAATACTCACCATGTGGTCACCTAAGGGAAGCAGTCTCAGGACCCACGCTTCAGAGCTCCTCCAAGTCAAGTTTACCATCCAAGTCTGCAAAAGCTGCAAAAAGCACTTCTCACAGGAAGTGATGTGAACTATAAAGGTAGTTCTTTACATCATTTCCTGTGTCTCACATGCACCAATGGTGGCTTAAGCTTGGCTTAGGACAGCCAGGGGGTCAGTCATTTGTTTCTGATTTGTCACTTGCTAGCACATGCCAGTCATAGGCCTTCCTCCCCGACAACCAATCCTTAAGTGGGGGTATATACATCCATGGTTGCTAGAATTCTAAAGACTAAGCAGGGTGGAAAAAATGAGAAATCCCAGCGAATTGGATACAGGCTTTGGAAGAACTCAAAATGCAATTTAAAACACAATTAAGAGAGGCTGAAGACAATTGGGAAAAGAACTTAAAAACTAAGATAAGTCATCTGGAAACAGAAAATAGTGTCTTGAAAGCCAAAATCAACCAGCTGGGAAATGAGGCAAAGGAGATGAAAGATGAGGCAAAGCAGATGAAAGATGAGGTGAAGAAGATGAAAGATGACCTCCAGAAAGAACAGGAAAGATCTACATGAACTGATGCAGAGTGAAATAAGCAGAACCAGGAAAACATTGTACATAGTAACAGCAATATTATGGAACAACCAAATGTGATAGACTTAGCTATTCTCAGCAGTACAATGATCCAGAACAATTCTGAGGGACTTATGAAAAAGAATGATATCCACCTCCTGAGAAAGAATTATTGGAATGCAGTTGGAAGCATATGATTTATCACTTATTTATTGGGTATATTTTTAGAGGTTTTGGTTTTATAATATTATTCACTTACAAAAATGAATAATATAGAAATGTGTTTTGCATGATAAAACATATATAACTCAGATTGAATTGCTTGCCAGCTCAGGGAGGAGGGATAGAAGAAGGGAGGGAGACAATTTGGATTATATAAGTTTGGAAAATTAATGTGGAAATTTGTTATAAAAAAATTTAAACCAAGTTCATCAGTTTTCTCTCAGGAAATGGATAGCATTTTTTCATCATGAGTCCTTTGGCAGTGGCTTGGATCATTGTATTGATCAGAGTAGCCAAGTCTTTCAGTTGATCATTATAACATTGCTGTTACTGCATACAGTAATCTCTCCATTCTTCTCACTTTACTTTGCATCAGTTCATATAGATCTTGCATGTTTTTCTAACCCCCCCCCACTTGTCATCTCTTTTAGCACAATAGCACTCCATCTCAATCATATGCTACAACTTGGTTAGCCATTCCCCAACTGTTGAGCATCTCTTCAATATCCAATTCTTTGCCATCGCAAAAAGATCTGTTATAAATATTTTTGTACAAATAGACCCCTTTTTCTTTCATTTTTTAACTCTTCAGTCTGGCTTCCAACCTCATCATTCAATTGAAACTCCTCTCTCCAAAGTTACTAAAGAACCCTTACATACCAAATCTAATAGCCTCTTCTCTGTGGCCATTGGCACTTTCAACCTCCCTTTTCTCTTTGATACTGTCTTCTTTCAAAACAGTCTCATGACACTACTCTCTCTTGGTTCTCCTGTATGATTGCTCCTCAGTTTCTTTGCTGAATTTTCATCCTGGTCATACCCACTAACTATGGCTGTCTCTGAAGGCTCTGTCTTGAGACCTCTTCTGTTCTCCCGCTATACTATTTTAGGGATCTCAGTTCTCATGAATTCAGTTTTCATATCTATGCAGATGGTTCTCAGATATACTTGTCCTGCTCTAACTGTTACTCTCATCTATGACTGGATGTCTCTTAGAAATCTTAAACTCCACATGTTCAAAGCTGAAATAATTATCTTTCCCTTCAAACCCTCCTGAGCTGGTAATCCTAGTGACATCCTTGACATCTCACTCTCTGACCCCCAAATCCAATCAGTTGTCAAGTTTTGCCATTTCTACATTTCTAATATTTCTCATAAATTCCCATTCTTTCTTCTGACACTATCATCTTTTTCCAGGCCTTTATCACCTCATCCCTGCACTAGTGCAATAGACTGCTGGTTGGTCTCTCTTCATCAAGTTTCTCCCTGCTCCAGTCCATTTTCTATCATTTCTATTAACTATCAGATTAACCTTCTTAAAGTAAGGCCTGAAAATGTCACCTCTTTGGATTCCCTGTTAGTAGTTCCCTATTACCTTCAAAATAAATTATAAAATCCTTTGTCTTTTGAAGTCCTTGGTAAACTGGCCCTTCCTACCTCACCAATTTTCTTATACCTTATCCCTCTCCATGTACCTTGAAATCCAGTGGCAATGGCTTCCTTACTGTTTCTCAAACACAACGTTAACTCTCCTAATTCCATACATTTTTACTGGCTTTCCCTATGTCTAGAACTTTTTCTCTTTTCATCTCCAAGTCTTGGCTTCCCTGGATTTCTTCAATTTTCAGTTAAAGTTCCATTTTCTGCAAGAAGAATCCTTTCCCAGTCCTCATTAATCTCCGTGTCTTCTTCTTTAATAAAAAACAAAACAAAACAAAACAAAAAAACCTCTTACCTTCTGTCTTAGAATCAAAATTGTGAATCAGTTCCAAGACAGAAGAGAGGTCTCAAGGGCCAGGCAATGGAGGTTAAGTGAATTAATTGCCCAGGATCACAAGCTGGAAAGTGTCTGAGGCCACATTTGAACCCAGGACCTCCTTCCTCCAAGTCTGGTTCTCGATCCATTGAACCACCTAGTTGCCCCTCATTCCTTCTCTTTGAGATTTATCTCCAATTTATCACGTACTCATCTTACTATTACCTGGTTATATTTTATCAGTTGTCTGCCCCATCAGGCCATGAGTTTCCTGACAGTAGAAACTATTTTTTGCCTTTCATTATATCTGCAGCACAGCATTGTACCCATTACACAGTAGATATTTAATAAATGATTGTTGATTTGCCTTAACTTCATTAAACCATTTGATGGTTCCATAGACTTTGGTGGTGAGATCTTTATTTTTGGCTTCTTCAGTAGCTGTGGCTACTGAGAAGATAAGGGCAATCACACTGTAGAGTAAGCTGCCAGGTCTCACCCCATGATTGGTTCAACTAGATAACTGCTCCAAGGGGCTGGCTGAATGTAAGACCTGTTGTCTCTGGGGCTACTACAATTCTCAGGCTGCTTGAATTTGTATATCTTTAAGTTGTAGTTATCATTTGGTGGTATAGTAGTTGGATGGACAGACTCCTTTCTTTACCAGGGCTTCTCCCTTTTATTATGGCTGTGAGAGATCATACTAAAGGAGGAAAGGTGATCTGGGGAGCACTACTCTAAGACTTTTGGGTACAGAGTGTAGGGTTATCAGGGAAGCTAGTGGTTGAGGTAGTTATGGTGGTTTGAATTCTCCATAAGAGGACACCTCCTGTCTTTTACTCAGAGTTCCTAGGCTGCCTTTCCTGCCCTTTCAGTGGCTGTTGGTAGTCAGCTGTTATTCATGGTTGGGCTCCTCAAAGTGATTGTTTCCATGGTTAATGGTTGTAAGGGTCAGACTAAAAATATATAGAGAAAAGAAAAGGTGTCTGATTATGATAGAGTCTGAAAAGTCATCAGGCAGGTACAAGGACCAAGAAAGAGCAGTTCCACAAAAATCCATAGAAAGTTTCCAGGAGAGGATGGTCAATACTGTCAAATGCTACAGTGAAGTCAAGGAGGATAATGACTGAAAAGAGCCCATTAAATTTAGAGTTTAGGAGATTATTGGTAATTTTGTAAAGAGTGATGAGGTTGAAAGCCAGATTATAGGAAGGGTAAGAGGAGAGGACCTGGAGGCATCTCTGAGTTTAGAGAGCTTTTTTAAGGAGTTTGGCTGAGAAAGGTATAAGAGATATAGGAAAATAGCCAGCAGGGATAATAGGATCTAGTTAGTGATATTTTTTATGAATGGGAGAGATATGAGTGTGTTTGTAGGCAACAAAGAAGAAGCCAATATATAGGGAGAGACTGATGATAATAAAGAGTGAGGGGATAATAGTGAGGGCAATCTACTAGAGGACAAAGAGGGTTTGTGATCAAAGATTACTTACATGTGGAGGGGTTGACTTTGGCAAGAAGGACCACTTCTTTATCAGAGACAAGTAAAGGAAGAAATGGGGATTGCATCAAGGGATTTCAAGCTGACTAGAAGGGGTGAAAAAGGAGTTCTTGACTCATAACAAAGATTTCTTTTAAAAAAGGCAAAAGCCATTCCCCAATTGACAAATGGTCAAGAGAAGAAATCAAAACCATCAATAAGCACATGAAAAAGTGTTCTAAATCCCTCCTGATTAGAAAATGCAAATAAAAACAACTCTGAGGTACCACCTTACACCTAGCCGACTGACCAATATGGCAGCAAAGGAATATGATAAATGTTGGAGATGTGGCAAAATTGGGACACTAATACACACTAGTAGAGTTGTAAATTGGTCCAACCATTCTAGAGGGCAATTTGGAATTATAAGCAAAGGGCTTTAAAAGAATGCCTGCCCTTTGATCCAGCCATACCACTGCTAGGTTCATACCCTAAGGAAATAATAAGGAAAAATACATGTACAAAAATATTCATAGTTGTACTCTTTGTGGTGGCAAAAAAATGGAAAATGAGGGAATGCCCTTTGATTGGGGAATGGCTGAACAAATTGTGGTATATGTTGGTGACGGAATACTATTGTGCTCAAAGGAATAATGAACTGGAGGAATTCCATGGGGACTGGAACAACCTCCAGGAAGTGATGCAGAGTGAGAGGAGCAGAACCAGGAGAACATTGTATACAGAAACTGATACACTATGGCACAATCGAATGTAACTGACTTCTCTACTAGCAGCAATGCAATGACCCATTGCAATTCTGAGGGACTTATGAGAAAGAACACTATCCACATCCAGAGAAAGAACTGTGGGGAGTAGAAACACAGAAGAAAAACAACTGCTTGATCATATGGTTTGATGGGGATATGATTAGGGTTTGGATGTTAAAAGATCACTCTATTGCAAATATGAATAACATGAAAATAGGTTTTGAACAATGGTACATATATAACCCAGTGGAACTGCTTGGCAGCTCTGGGAAGGGGGAGGAGGGGGGTGGTAGAATCATGAATCATGTAACCATGGAAAAATATTCTAAATTTTAAAAAGAGAAAGAAAGAAGGCAAAAGCCTTAACTGAGAGAATTGAGAAAGGGCTTTGGAGACTTAAGGAGAAAAAATGTCTTACAATAGCCATTGGGGAGACTGGGATCCTTATTATTGTAAGGGTTCATTTGAGATTCCATAACATAAATTTTTAGTGAAGATAATAGAGTTGTAAGACTTCTTCCAGTTCTGTTTCAAAGAACATTAGTAGAAACAGAGGAAGTAAATGGTAGGAATAAACCAGGGTTGGAGTTTGACATTCTATGACTCATTGATAGAACACAGAAACAAGAGATTCAAGAGTAGAATGTAGAGTTGAACTGATTCACTAAAAGGTCAAAACTGAGAAGGGATAATATTATAAGCCAAGAACAGATTATAGCCTGGAAAAACACTGAAGGGTGGAGAGTTTATAGGTCACCGAAGGATGAAGGAAAGTTTGAAAGGAAGAGTTAGGGAAGAAATTAAAGGCAATTGTGATTGGATACAGTAATTTCAGAGTTCCTGATCCAAGACGTGGAAGCCTTGAGGGAGAAGACAAGATCAAGAGTGTGACCATCAGTGTGTGTAGCTGAGGTAGAGTGGAAAATTAGGTTATGGAAGTTAATTAGATTGAGGAACCTAGAGGTTAGACTATTTGAGAGAATATTAATGTATGTGCTGAAGTGGTCCACAATGAGGGCAAGAATTGGGGTGGAGAGTGATACTGAATTCATTGAGGAAGTCAGGAGAATGATAACAGTCACCAGGATATGAATTGAAGAATAAATTTGGATACTGTAAACCTCAAAAGAGAAAAAGTTGAGTCATGGTGGCACAATGAGCATCTGGAAATGGCAAAGGGAGCAAAGAATATTCTGACCCCCTCACTGGGATCAGTGAGTTGGGAAGGGCTTGTGATGAACACATTGTCATCTGAGAGCAGCTAGGTCTTATTGAGGGCCAAAAGGTGGAAAGAGAACCTAAAAGGAAGCAATCTCAAGTGAAGGGTAGTTAGTTTTTCATAAAGTGTGAGTTCCAGAGGGCCCAATGAGCTAGAAGATATGGAATGGTACATTGGAGGAGGGTACAATTAAGATGAGGATAAGAGAATGAGCAACAGGGATTGTAGAATCATTGAAAGGTTTCTCTACTATTTGCAATCACAAAAGTGGAAAGAGTAGAAGGCAGTGAGAATTTGTGTCCAGTGAGGAATGAATACAGGCAGAGAAGTTCTACTGATGAAGGAAGGCAAGTATACTGTTCCTCAAATGGTCTCACTTCATGATCTCCCTGTCTTAGTGATCTTGGTACTTTCTGTCCTCACATCCACCTCTTAGAACCTAGCTTATCAAAAGACAGCCTCCTTGAGAGCAGAAACTATTTTGATTTTTTTTGTCCTAGGATTCTTAGAGCCTAGCACAGTGCCTTTCTACCATAGGCAATTAATGCCTGTTCGATAAAAAGTCAGTAGAGATAAAGAAAGAAAAAGATTTATGAATAGTTAAAAAGATTGTTAATAGAGTAGAATTAGGGAAAAGTTGGGCCAAAATTTGTCTGGGAGGTCAATTCCATTTTCTGGAGTTGTGACTATAGAATGTAGCTTTTTGAGGTATGTTTTTATGAGACTCAGAGAATGATAGACCTAAAAAACCAAGAATGATCAGAAGCAGGTAGCAATTCAAAGTGTAAGAAAGGATTTGGGGGAGTGGGGCAGTTAGGTGGCTCAGTGGATTGAGAGTCAGGCCTAGAGATGGGAGGTCCTGGGTTCAAATTAGACCTCAGACACTTCCCAGCTGTGTGACCCTGGGCAAGTCACTTAACCCCCATTGCCCAGCCCTTACCACTCTTCTGCCTTAGAGCCAATACACAGTATTGACTCCAAGATGGAAGGTAAGGATTTAAAAAATAATAATAATGAAATTGAAGTCAGTCAGACCTGAGTTTGAGATGCTTCCTAACTGCATAGTCTAGTCACTTAACCTCTCTCAGTCTCTGTTTCCTCATCTGTAAAATGGGTACTGATAATAGCACCTACCTCATAAGTTGTTCTGAGATAACATAAGTACAGCATTTTAAAGTGCTATAGAAATGCTAGTTATTATTGTTAACAACAATGATGATCATAATCACAGATAATTACAATCCCTGCTGAGATGAGAGCAGAGAAGCCCCAGAGGGGCTGTGGCAGAGTGACCTTGGATAAAAGAGTCATCTGCTCAGCACTGGATAATAAACCCCTAGAGAAGATGGAAAGGGAAGCTTCTGCCTCACAACAAGAGGTTATCCGAGTAGTAAGAAGAAACAAAACAAAAAACCCATCTTGCTCCTCACCCCAAGGGGGGCTGTGAGAAGCCCAGTGAAAGGAAAGAGTAACACCCTCAGGGAATGGAGCTAGGATTATGCACCAGGACCTCCCAGCTCCAGAGATTTAGTAGCACAGGAACCCGTGTCCCTCCTGTTTTTAGCTCAGCGGAGCAGCTCCCCTTTCTCCCACTTACCAAGCTTGTGCCTTAAATAAGGTGTTCATAGTTAAGGATGTGCTACTTTGCATCCATCCCTTTCCCCCTTCCCTCCCTGACACTCTCTCTCTTTTCTGTATAAACAGGAATTTAGGTGAAGATAGCACCCTGCTCTCTCCCAGGATGGAGGCTGGCACCTTCTGCACATGTGAGGTGTGGAACAGTTTTGGTTTTCTCCTTTTTCCCCAAGTAGACACACCTTGATTGCTATCTTTGTGCCTGTATCCTCTTCCCCAGCCTTCTCTGCAAGAAGCAAAACTCTTATTGTAAGGATCAGATTCTGGGCTGGAGCATTCTCTTTTAAAAGTTTCCTGAGGCCATTCTTTTTCAAGCTTGGCAGACAACCCAGCGATGACCCCGAGAAACCAAGTAACTTGGAAACTCCAATGGAGTCTGTGACTAAAGCCTGGGTCAGGGGAGGTGGCCTGTTTGAGGCTGCAGCTACAAAATCCCAGGCTTTTTGATTGATGCTACAGACTTGCCGAGCTTCTCCTGAATGGTATATCATGTGATAGACACTAGGGAGTGATTCTATTGGAAGGAACTGTTAGAGCATAGCTTGAGGAAAGAGAGAAAGGGGGTGGGGGAGTGGAGACAGAGACAGAGGCAGAGACAGAAGGGGAGAGGGAGAGAGAGAGAGAGAGAGAGAGAGAGAGAGAGAGAGAGAGAGAGAGAGAGAGAGAGAGAGAGAGAGAGAGAGAGGGAGAGAGAGGGAGAGAGAGGGGAGAGAGAGAGAGAGAGAGAGAGAGAGAGAGAGAGAGAGAGAGAGAGAGAGAGAGAGAGAGAGAGAGAGAGAGAGAGAGAGAGAGAGAGAGAGAGAGGGAGGGAGGGAGGGAGAGGGAGAGAGAGAAAGAGAGAGAGAGGGAGAGGGAGAGGGAAGAAGGGAGAAGAGAGGAGAGGGAGGAAGGGGGAGAGAGAGAGAGATTGAAAGAGAAAAGAGAAGGGGGAAGAGGGAGAGAGAGGAAGGAGGAAGGGGGATTGTAGAAATCTGGAGTTAATGGGCCCCAAAGAAGAAGGGGGTAGGGACAAAAATGGAGTGAGGGAGCTACTGCTCTCTTTCTAAATTTCCTGCAGATGGCGATCTTTTCCAGCATTTGGGAACTTAAACTACTAGGCTCTCCAGCTGCCTGGATCACGTTTGCTTCAGCCTTGAGGGTGAAAACAGTGTTTATTTCTGATTAAAAATGACTATTTTTTAATGGGCTTCATTCTTTATTTCTTTTGTCCTCTCCCAGGGCTTGAAAGCAGCGTAAAGCAACATACAGAATCCATTCCAAAAGAGCAGCCAAGAGGAGACAAGGCAGCTCCCAGATGTTGATGTTTTGTTTTTTTGACATAAATCTTCACGTTCATATGGGAGTTTTCATTGATTCATGTTCCCATCTGCTGAATTTTGTTTTATTTATTTAATATGGCTTTTTGGGGAAATCTTGCTATGAAGCTTTGGAAAAGAATAAACTCTGGAAACCACTGGGCTTTTTCCACCAAATTGCTGCTTCTGTCCTTTAGCAGGGAGGCTGGGAATTCAGCAGCAGCCCACATCCTCTCCCCCTGAGTGGTACAGAGGTTCTTCCATGAATGGGCAAGCATAGGTCCCTGTTTCAGGGGAGAAGCCGTTCTGCATCATCAGCACGATGGGAAGGGAGGTCCTTTGCCTGGCTGGGTCAGTGTGTAAACATGGATGTTCAGCTTTGGGTGTCTGCCTGGATTGTTCTGCAGACTGAATGACATGCCATTTTGCCTAGAGAGGTATGTTTGATGTTGGAGAGGAAGGAGGAAAGAGAGAAGAGAAGGAAAGGGAAAAGAAAGAAGAGGGAGAAATAAAATCTGTCTGTTTTCTTAACACAGACTGTTTTAGGAGCATCTAGATAGCTCAATGATAGAAACCAAGGTCTGGAGATGGGAGGTTCTGGGTTCAAGTTTGACCAGGGATACTTCCTAGTTGTGTGAAGCTGGGCAAGTCATTTAACCCCAACTGCCTAACCTTTAATACTCTTCTGCTTTGGAACCAGCACTTAATATCAATGCTAAGATAGAATGTAAGGGTTAGTTTTTTTTTAATATAATTTTATTCCTTAATCCTCTTCTCTGTCCTTCATTCTTTTAGTCCTAGGTTTGCTGCCAACTCACTTTATAACCTATTTGTACCTCAGTCTGCCCATCTATAAAGGGGTAAAGCTCAACTAGATGACCACTGAATTATCTTCCAAATCTGGCCACCTCTGATCTTCTGTAGACTTCCCCTTCCTAGGGCATTTACTTGTCAGAAAGGGGCTACCCAGTATACTATGAGAACACAGTGGGGGCAGCTCAGTGGCTAAGTGGATTGAGAGCCAGGCCTAGAGATGGGAGGTCCTAGGTTCAAATCTGACCTCAGACTCAGACAGTTCTAGCTGTGTGACCCTGAGCAAGTCACTTAACTCCCATTGCCTAGCCCTTACCACTTTCTGCCTTGGAACCAATACCTAGTATTGATTCCAAAATGGAAGGTGAGGGTTTAAAAAAAAAAAGAACACAGGAGGAATGCTTGCTTATAGGAGCAGTTTAGCAACCTGAGAGGCAATGTAGCATAGCGGATAGAGAGCCTGCTATGAAATCAGACTGGCCTGAGTTCAAGTTCAACCTTAGATACATACTACCTGAGTGACCATGGATAAATCATTTAACTTCTCGGTGTCCCAGATGAAAAGAGTCAAACAAGAGACCTGAGGGGCACATTGTATCCTGTTATACTGCTTAGTGAGGCTTGTGTGAGATCAGACTGTCATCAGGAAGGGCAGTTAGGTAAGAACCAGGGCTTGAGATGGGAGGTCCTGGGTTCAAATCTAGTCTTGGACCCTTCCTAGCTATGTGACCCTGGGCTAGTCACTTAATTCCCATTGCCTAGCCCTTACCGCTCTTCTGTCTTGCAACCCATACATAGTATTGATTCTAAGACAGAAGGGGAGGGTTAAAAAAAAAAAGAATGCCATTGGGTAATAGTTAACAAGATTAATATGCTGCAATAGAACATAGATAATGTTAATATGTGGTTTTCCAAGTCAACATGTCACTCACTGAGATCCTTCTTCGCCCTGTCCACATGAGCAATGTTGCATGGGATTAGAAGGTATCCCTTGCTCAGTAACTGCAATGGAAGGTCCCAGAGTGAGGAGGATGCTGAGAGGCCATTCAATACTTATTTCCAGTTCAGTAGCAGCATTCTATTCAGAGTACATGCTGTATGGATCTCCTGTATGCCACCCCCACTCCACCCCCTCAGCTAATCATGCTGCATTCATACAACAGATCTAGCTGTATACCTTTCCTCTTAGGTTCTGTTGTCTTCCCTCCTCCTAATGGAGCACCCAGTCTTGGGGACCTGTCAATGGGAAGCCCCTAAATGGAGCGCAGATTCCCAAGTCTTTGTTGATCTTCATCCTTCTGACCATTTTGTCTCCACAATAACTTGAATACATCCCCATCTTTCTTGAAGAATTCAATATTTCCCCATATGATTAGTGCCCTCACACAGGTGCTTTAAAGACATTTGACAAATTGAATGAGCTTCAAAGTATTTATGAGAAAAGAAAATTATTCCAACAGAGGCAAGAAAAGTGAGACCCAGAAATGGAGAAGGACTTTTTATACAATTAGATAATGATTGAACTGAAAAAAGAACCCTGCTTTCTCTTCTAGGTCCCAATTCACTGCTCTCTCCATTAGACTACCTTGTCTAATGGATTGTGAGTGTGTGTTTGGTTTCGAGCACTGTGTAGATAGGAAAATGGAATTAGAGTTAGTGGAGACAACAAGTGTGGGGCAGAGAGTGCAGGTTTGGGGATCTGATCAAATGCCCAACTGAGAAGAGGCAAAGGGATGGTGAAAGGAAAATGAATTTGGTCAAAGCTTTCTGATTAATTGCAGTAAAAGGGGTCAGGTGGAAGAGAAGAGCAATTCCATGATGATAATACTTGTGTAGAGATAGGAGGGAAGAATGAAATTCCTGGCTGTTTCTTTGTGATTCCAGAATAACTGGTCAATTTAACAAGCTCATTTAAAAATTCAGTTGATCATCTATCTATTGTTAATGATGCTGAATAGATGTTATTAGTTTCATACAAAATAAATGTATTTTAAATGTAATAAAGACAGGACAACAGGTGTCTGCCCAGTGATTGTATTTAGGAGGTCATTTTCCTGACATATATTGGCATGAAAAAAGGTTCAATAATAAAAAAAAATTGCAGACCAGCAGTAAAACCATGAAGATTGGTTTCTAGCCAAACTCGTCAGACTAAGGAAGTGCCAATGTGGATAAAAATCCCTCTGCATCTGCTCCATGATCAGTCTCATTGATACAAAATCAAATCCTAAGGAAATTATAAAATCATTGTTGTTATTTAGTTAAATCATTTCAGTTGTGTCTGATTTTTCATGACTCCACTTGGAGTTTTCTTGGCAAAAATACTGGAATTGCTTGCCAATTCCTTCTCCATCTTATTTTACAGGTGAGGAAACTGAGGTAATCAGTGTTAAGTGACTTTCCTGGGAGGGTGCCACACTGCTAGTAAGGATCTGAGACTGAATTTGAACCTAGGTCTTGCTGACTGCAGCTTGGATGCTCTAACTACTGCACAATCTAGTTGCTCAAAGAATTTTAGAATATGTAGAATATGTAGAAAGATATTATTATTAGAAATAATGAAAGGTAGCCATGCTTTTTATGGTGGCAAAAAAAGTCTGAAAATGAGGGGAAGCCCTCCAATTGGGGAATGGATGAACAAATTGTGGTATCTCATGGTGACAGAATACTATTGTGCTCAAAGGAATAATGAACTAGAGGAATTGCATGTGAACTGGAAAGACCTCCAGGAATTGATGCAGAGTGAAAGGAGCAGAACCAGGAGAATGTTGTACACAGAGGAGGATACACTGTGGTACAATAGAATGTAATGGACTTCTCTACTAGCAACAATGCAATGATCCAGGACAATTCTGAGGGACTTATGAGAAAGAACACTATCCACATCCAGAGGAAGAACTGTGGGAGTAGAAATACAGAAGAAAAACAACTGCTTGATCACATGGGATCACATGGGGATTGGGGATGGAGACTAAGAATCACCCTAGTGAAAATATCAATCATATGGAAATAGGTCTTGATCAGTGACACATGTAAAACCCAGTGGAACTGCATGTCAGCTATGGGAGGGAGTTGGGGGAAGGGGAGGGAAAGAATATGCTTCTTGTAACCAAGAAAAATGTTCTAAATTAACTAATTAAATAAACTTTTTAAAAAAGAAATAGAGAAATGGAGTGAAGAGAGAAAATATTAGAGGGCTGAGAACTTCTCTAATACCATTATCTTTTTTGACCTCAAGACTAAGCATGTAAAAGGGCTCTTAATACAATAGACAGAGCACCTAGAACCAGTAGTCTTGGTTCTAATCCTACCTCTGATGCTGAGAATGTCCTTGAAGCCTAGTTTCCTCATCCATAAGATAAGGAGTTTCCCTAGATGACTCTAAAGGTCTCTCACATATTTCCTAGATGAATAATTCTATTATTAAGTTCTGTAAGGGCAAAAAGGGGTTACACTATATAAAAAGGTTGGACTAGATTATTTTAATATAGGATTGCCAGGAATTTAATTTATTCCAAAGAGATTTTACAATTTATTTACAAAATATAGAAAGAGTGAAGTTAGAAAATCAGAAAGAGGATAGGGCAAGATATCTAGCCTAAGCACTAAGTAATTTACTGACCCCTGGCTCAACCCAGGAAGGAGAGTTTAGTCCTTAACCAGAGAGGCTTCATCCTTGTAGCCAAGGACCTGGGGATACAGGGAGCCTCTCTCAAGAGGCAAGTCTCTCCTAAAGCTAGTTTTTCCCTCCCAGAAAATCCAGCAGTTAAGAGTCAGCTTTTTTCACTCACCATGTGTCAGTCCAAAGGAAGAGATTTAAGAACAGCCTCACCAGGAACAGGGTCTCAGGTTCAGTCAGTAGATTCTTCTCCAGTCTCAACTCCAAAGAATGAAGAACTGACTCTCACAGGAAGTTCAACTCCAAGTAAAACTCCAAGTAGAACTGCACTCAGGAAGTTGTCACTCCTTTTTAAAGACACTTTCTTTTTCATCCCTTCCTGTGCCTTCCCCTAATTCTATGTTTACCAATCACAGTTGAATTTTTGCTTTAGGACTGCCCAGGGGCAGTCAGTTTAATTCTGATTCATCACCCACTATCGCATACATGGGTCACAGACCTCCCCCATTCAAATGTGAATGGGGTGTTTACACCTTTGGTGATTAAATCTGAAAATGGGCAGGGGGGTTAACTTAATTTTCACAATGGGGGGAAGTTAATCAATTTCATTTTCACAATCAAGGGAGGGTTAAATTTACTCTTAAAATCATAAGAAATTAATAAAATGAGTTTTCATTCAACAATATTTATTGATACCCACACTTGTCACTTTTGGGGGGGGGTGGCTCTGAAAGGAAATAAAGACATGATCTCTGCTTTCTGAAAAATTGAGAGTGTGCTATCAGCCACAAGGAAATATCCAAGATTCAGGGCTAATGTTCCAGAATTACTTGTCTCCCTAGTCTTGTGCTGTCTATTTTTGCCTCTGTCCCTGAGAGCAAGAAAAGTATAAAGCATAGTCCTTGCTATTAGCAAGTTTATAACTTCACTAAGAAATCAAGTCACAGACATGAAACAGTTAAATTACAACATGACAGAGCCTCTGATTAGGGGCCAGAATGGTCCATGCAGAAAATAAGTGCTGCAGAAATTTAAAGGTGGGGGACTGCATCAAGGAGGACTAGAGCAGTCAGAAGTGATTTCGTGGAGGAGGTAGGACTTGAACTGGGCCTTGAAGGATGAATAGGATATGGACAGCTAGAGAGTTGGAGAAATCAATAACAGAAACCCACTCAAGCAGGTTCAATTCCTTTGCTTGACAGGGACCAGAGAAGGGCCAATTCTAAGCTGTACATTTGTAGAAGTAAATGTCATGATGCATCTGCCATCATTATCATGAAGAATCTCAGAGCAGGAAAGAAGTTGTCTGAAGGGTCTGGTTTGCCTTGAGAAGAAAATTGGTTGTCCTCCAGAGTAACACTAACTCTTCATCAGCCCACAGACCATGGGACAGACAAGTTGGTTTAAAAACAAAAACAAAAACAAAAAATCTTAAGCAAGCACTAGTAGCTCCTTTTCCCTGTGTGAAGCCAGCATATCTAAAAAACCGAATCCTGATGGGTGGGCCAGTGACAGGCCCAAATATAGGTAAAAGAGAAGTAATTAAAAAAAAAGGAGAAAGAAGGACAAGGAAAAGAGTTGTCTTTGTCAACCAATGGTATAACGTCACCAATAGAGATGCCTCTGAGGCCTCTCAGCAAAAGTTGCCAACTCTGGGGTTGATTAGCTCTGGTAGGGACAGTAGGGTTTCCTTTCTGACTGACAGGTACAAGGAAATCCTCGGATCTCTAGACCCTTTTTTGGCTTGAGACCAACATGGGACAATGACTTGTACTTTTCTGTGTGATATCTTAAATTGTGTTTCTTGGACTGTGTCTACATGGCATTAAAATAACCAGTCAATCTGGTGAAAGAAATCAATAGAGGCGGAATGTTCTTTTATTTTTTTTTATATATTGTATGAATTCTATGACTGTTTTGGTTAATAGAGTTCAGAGTCAGAAGGGACCTGAGAGATCATATTTTCCAATCATCTCATTTTACAGGTAAGGAAACTGAGATCCAGAGGGGTCATGTCACAAAGTAACCTCAACTAGTATGTACCTGAGCTGGGATTTGAATCTGGGTCCTCTAACTCTAGATTATAAACTTCTTAAGAGTGGACAGATATTCTTAAAGCATATTAAAAAATGAGCAAAATAAGTTTGTTTCTATTTGAATTTGTTTAAATGATTTAAAATAAAAAATAGCATTTATTTCTACATATGCATTGCTATCAATAATAATGACAGTTTATTTTAAAAATCTGCACTTTAGGGGGCAGCTGGGTGGTTCAGTGGATTGAGAGCCAGGCCCAGAGATGAGAAGTCCTGGGTTCAAATGTGGCCTCAGACACTTCCTAGCTGTGTAACCCTGGGCAAATCAATTAACCTTCATTGCTTAGCCCTTACCACTCTTCTGCCTTAGAACTGATACATAGTATTGATTCTAAAAACGGAAGGTAAGGATTAAAAAAAAAGAATCTACACTTTCTCTAAAAATACTGGTGAAGAATAAATATTTTGTTATCACACCCACAAAAAAAAAGCGTGGACAAGACCTGTGTCTTGTTTCCTGCTATCTGTCTCTGTTCTCACAAAGAGGCTGGAAAGATTTTGTTTGGATGTAAGGACTGGTATTAAATCAAGGAAGAAAGTGTGATGACTTTGTCCCTAGAGCTATAATAATGGTAGCTCATGGGTATCTATCAATTACTCAAATGGCAAACCAATCCAGAATCTTTGCCAAGAAAATCTCATGGATGTGCTGTGGTTCATGGAGTCATGAAGAGTCAGACATAGTTGAAAGACTGAACAACAATCAACAAGCATTTATTAAGCACCTTCTAAAAATCAGGTGGTCAGAGAGGTAGTGGACAGTGTGGATAGAGTGTCGGGGCTAGAGTTAAGAAGGCTCTGCTGGGGGCAGCTGGGTAGCTCAGTAGATTGAGAGCCAGGCCTAGAGATGGGAGGTCCTGGGTTCAAATCTGGCCTCAGACACTTCCCAGCTGTGTGACCCTGGGAAAGTCACTTGACCCCCATTGCCTAGCCCTTACCACTATTTTGCCTTGGAACCAATACACAGTATTGATTCCAAGACGGAAGGTGAAGGTTTAAAAAAAAAAAGAAGGCTCTGCTCCCTGAGTTCAAATCTGGCCTCAGACACATACTGCCTTATGACCCTGGACAAGTCACTTAATTCCGTTGACCTCAGTTTTCTCATCTGTCAAATGAGCTGGAGAAGGAAATGGCAAACCACTCTAGTGTCTTTGCCAAGAAAACCCCAAAAGGAGTCATGAAGAGTTGGACAAGACTGAAAAGGGACCAAACAACAACAAAACCATGGGAATACAAAGAGCAAAATAAGACTAAGTCCCCTCAAGGAACTTACCTTTTCTCAGTTGACTTATTTACAACAATCCCAAGTAGATAGTGCCCTGGTCATCCTGCTACCAAGTGCCAGAGGAAGGGCTCAACTCTAAGTCTCCTGATTTGAAGTGCAGTACCATTTCTACTGTGCAACTCTGCCTCCCTTATAGAGAGAAGAGGATGGAGACTTATCTAAACTGAAAGGCTCAGACATTCATCTGTATGCATCAGGAGGCTGGACAGGGTGGTCTCCAGAGGCTCCTTTCAGTTCTGGGAGTCTATGATCTATATTGTGGCAACAGAAAGCCAGCAGAGCGACTGTATACTGCAGGTGAATAAATGTACAATCCTTTCCTTACTTCCCCTGGTTTTCCCAATGTTAAATTAGCTTTGTGTCAATATCAGCAGTGGGGTTGGGATGAATTATTGAAGTGGAAGCGCTGCAGTGATCCTCAGCTCCTTCTGCCATATGGAGTGGAGTGTGTGTGTGTGTGTGTGTGTGTGTGTGTGTGATTTGTTGGTCCAGTAGCAGCCAGTCAATTCTCAGTTTGCTCTTAATATGAAATCTGTCTGTCAGGACTGAGCATACATTGGGTGGTGCCCTGATCTGCACATACTCATAGCCATTCGTTTTTATAAAGGGAGTAAGCAAGTATGCTTACCAAGGACTTTAAGATGTGTTTGCCCAGGGAAATGGGAACCTAGTTAGACCACTCACATGTTTTCAGAGATCTTTTCTCAAAAGCAAGATCACAGTGGCTCTTGGTTGCAGCACTTAAACTCTATTTGGTAAGGCAGCTAGATGGCACAGTGGATAGAGTGTCCTGTTTGAGGTCAGGAAAGACCTGTTATTCTAATCCAGCCTCAGCCACTTACTAGCTGTATGACCCTGGGCAAGTCATTTAACCCCATTTGCTTCCAAAAAACTCAAGACAAAACAGAACAAAAAACAACTCTATTTGGTGCCTTCCTACTGAATGTATACAAATAATCCATGTTTGTGGAATTTATACACCCTTTTAGACATACTCACAAATATACATGCATGAGTGACTTTCATCAGAATCTATCTTCTCTTCCATTCGCTCATTTACTCAATGATCATTTAATGAATATTTGCCCCGTACATACAGGGCATTATGCAAAGTACTGAGAAGGATACAAGGATGAGTAACACATGTTTCCTGTCCCCTAGTAGCTTTTAGTCTATTAGTTTACATAGAACTAATGCAAAATAATAGAGCAGCTAGGTGGTACGGTTGATAGAGCTCTAACCCCAGAGTCAGGAGGATGTGAGTTCAGACACTTTCTAGCCCTATGACCCTGAGCAATTCACTTAACCCTGTTAGCTTCAGTTTCCTCATCTGTAAGCAAGAGAAGGAAATGGCAAACCATGCAGTATCTTTGCCAAGAAAACCTCCAATGGAATCATGATGTTTTAATAGCAAAAAGTCAGACATGATTGAAACAATTGAACAACAATGTAAAATAATGCAAGACTGTCATAAGTACATAGGAATGCAAACTGGTTCATCAAGACACTCATCAGCCCATTCTTCAAGCTCCCAGTGAGCCAGAGGTGGTTTTCAACAGAACAGATTGGAAAACTCAGGGGCAGAGAGGGAGGGGACAGTTTTTTTGATCATATAACTAATTGTACAGAGCTGAGAGTAGAATAATAATATTCATATCTGTGCCATGCTTTAACATTTTAAAAAATTTCACAACTGAGGAAAATAGCATAAGTATTTTGATTATTCCTACTCTGCAGATGCTAGCAAATAGCAGAGGCCTGATTCACAACCAGAACTCTATTTCCAGCACATTTTTCACTGGAGTATTGACCCTTCAAGCCCTTATCACTGACAACAACTAGCAGAACTTCCCATCCCCCAATGTGTATGCATAGGCAAAAACAAAGATTCACAGATAGCCAGGACAGACAGACTTTTATTCAGCTGCCTAGACATTGGTAGTAAATGGAAAGTTACACATCTAAGTTGGCATAGAAGTATGTAATTTAGCTTTCAAAGTGAGTTGTTTAAACTCCCTTCTTCCTTTCCTACATCAAGATGCTTTTCACCAGTAGTTTATTTAGTATTTTCACATCCTTCCTTAGGATTCTCTGATGGTTAATGACATAGGCCTATTATTTAGGATACTGTCAGATTGTGGGGGAGGGCTCTAAAAGTTTTTAAATGTGACTTCAGAGTTCTGAGCTCTTGTTCTCTGGGAGGATTGGAGTAGGATGGCAGGAAAAAGTTCAGCTGGAACTGAGAGAGAGAAAAACAATTTAGTGTAGCTGGGCTCTTGTTTTGGGGAAAGAGCATTTTGCTTCGTAAAAGTGAAGTCAGGAAAAAATTTTTCCCTTTATTCCTAATTTAGTGATAGGAGTCACATTTGTTCCCTTCTCTCCCTTCACAAGGCTATCAGTCCAGCTCAAGCTCTCTGTACCTCTTGCCTGGACTGTTGCAATATTCTCTCTCATTTCTCATTACTCTAATCCAGCCTACATACAGTTCTGACCATGTCACTTCCCTATTCAGAAAGTTCCAGGACTCCAGTCTCAAGGACAAAAATTCAAACTCTCCTGGTTGATATTTTAAACCTTTCACAACTGAGCTCTAGCCTACCTTTTCAGGCTCAATGTATATTTCTTCTCTCCCCTTACATCTCTCTGCCATCCTCACAAACTGGCTTACTTGTTTTTCCCTGTATTGGACATTCCAGCTCCCCTCACAATGCCTTTTGTATGATCACTCTCTCTTCTCTTCTGACTCTTAGAATCCTTAATTTCTTTCAAGGAATCTTGAGAGAACCTCCCAAGGTGAAGCCTATTCCAACCCCCCTAGTTGCTAGTGCACCCCGTCACCCATCATATTAATTGTGTTTAGAATACTAGATTTAGAGGTAGAGGGATCTTCTAAGTCAGTGATGGTGAACTTTTAGAAATCCTGTGTCATGCTCCACCCCTAGACTATAAGCTGTGCCTGCCTCCTCCACCCCCACATATACCTGAAAGGGAGAGAAGTTACCCAGTGCTCTGTTGAGGGGAAGAAATGCTTCCATTGGGCTGCTGGGCAGAGCGGGGAAGGGGCCAGCTCTGCCTGGGCCCCTGGGCCCCTATATTTCTAGTAACTAACTCTGGTTGGCAAACGTACATGTGCCCACAGAAAGGTGCCATCTTTGGCATGCATGCTATAGGTTTGCCATCATAGTTCTAGGGCATTTAATCCAGATATCTCAATTTATAAAAGTGGAAACTGAGGCCCACAGGAGTGAAATGATTTGCTAACATTCTCAGAGGTAGTATATAGGAGAAATGGCATTCCAATCCAGACTTTTTTACTTCAAATCCATTTTCTTCCCTTTGCACAATAATGCCCGCTTGGTACTTGGATGCTTAGATACATTTTGCATTTGCAAATGAAAATTGTTCCCCCCACCTCCATATGTGTATGAGTTGTTCCCTCGCCTCCATCCTCCTAGAGCATACTTTGATAATGAGGACTTTTTTGTCTGTATTTCCAGTGCCTAGCACAGTGCTTATGGAATATCAAATGCTCATTAATTGTTTTCTGAATAGATGTCAAATGAATAAATGTCATCATGAAGAACCTATATGATAGGAGGAAACCTGGGGCTGAGGAATAGAGTTTGAGATAAAGGCAGAAAATACAGAAGAAAGGAAGAATAAAGAAACGAAAGTGTTAGTAATGTTGAAGAAAGATTTCTAACTCTCTAGACATGAGTAGAAGGTAACTAAGAGGGAGATGGGGGTGTAAAGGGGTAGGCTGAGGAAAGAAAGGGAGAAAACAAATGAGAAGATTGAAGAATATAAAATGCAGGAAAGATAGCCTTTCCATTCCAGAGCCATACTAGCAAAGGCTCAGTGGGATCTATAAGTGTGTAGTTATAGGACTCTATATACTTCTTTCCAAGGGAAGAGTGGATCCCTCCCCCCTCACAAAAACTACTTGAAAGAGATATCTGGGGAAATAGCCCAGGTTCCTTCACTAGGATAACCATTCGAAGTGAAAAGGCCTTAGACACGGGTGGGCAGGGCCTGGGGCAGGGGACTGAGGCTAGGCCAGGTCCCCTGCTAGGGGAGGGACCACATTAAAGTCTCGTTTCCAACAACACAAAGAAAAACAATTTGAAACTTAATCATCTCCCAGAATTATGATCCTTCTCACAGCAGGGAGCACATTAGCGGAGCTGAGAAATGATAATTCAGCAGCCCCCAGCCCAGCAGGGAAGGAGAGAGAGAGGGAAAGGGAAAGGAACAGAAAAGAGACCTGCAGAGCTCTGGGAGAAACATACATGTATATGGAAGGGGGAAGGCTGAGGAGAGGGAGCAGCAAGACTGTCATTTGTCAGTCTCCTCCATCAAACCCTAAGGGTCAGGAGAATAAAGAGGATACTGGTCCTAGGGTTCTAAACCCAGTGAGCTATGGATCAGGAATAGGGAGCTGCCAAGAAGGGGAACAGCTCTGAAAAGAGGAAAGAACCCGAGAGGCGGCTGCCATAGATCTGATCTAAACAGCAAGGTATCAAGATTAGCGGATCCAGCTTCAGCGCAGGGGCTTCCAGGTGTCGAGACCCCGCCCCCTTAAGCGAGGAGGTCTCTTGGGCAGTGGCGTCACATAGCGGACGTGGTGACGTCACTGAGCCCAGAGATTCCCGCAGCTTTAGTAAAAACAGCCCTAATTCACTTCCCCCCAGTGTGTGTGTGTGTGTGTGCGTGTGCGTGTGTGTGTGGCACTAAACTCTAGGTCGCTGCCTTCCAGTTCTTATCGTTGGTTACTTTCTCTCTTCATTGCCTCAGTGTTCTATGCTTTCTGCTCGGCTCCGCAACCTGTCAGAGAGCTGAGCTGCTGGACAGCTCCTCTATCTGGGTCTCTTTTCCACGCATATAATTATGTTCACCAGGCCAGCCTCGGTGTCAGGTTGTATTCATTCCCTGGACATGGGACCTTGTCTGTAAGAAGAGGGTCAAAGAGGGTGGGATGGTAGGTGAAGCTAAGATGTCTTTAAAGAAGAGAGGGAAGGAGGGTGGATGCTGGAGCTGGGTTGTTGTGAGGAAAACCAAGAGGAAGGACCTGGCTGAGATTCGGGAGCCTAGAGCCCCCGGGGCATCAGAGCCAGACACATTCCTTCCCTTTGACATCGCCTTGGACAACCCCCCACTCCCCAAGCCGGGCACAATGGCGCCTTCAGCCCCCAGAGATCAATGGGCTATTGAATGCAGCACGCCACGGGGTCACAGCAGGCTTTCTTTCCCTGGGGCTTTCTGTCCCCCTCCCCCTCCATGTCCACTGTACAGTCCTGGGGAGGCAAGGTTAGGGGCGGTCATTGGGAGTTCTTAGGAAATGGAGTCTTCCTCTCACTTTCCCTCCTCTCCCATCCTTCTCTTCTCTCTTTCTGAAAGTGCAGCTCTATCTTCTTCCAGAACAGTTGATTCTAGCCTTTTGCTTCAAATCATAGTATGAGGGATAGGTTGTTCCACTCTTGGGGGAGAGGCAATGGGACCAATGTGGGGGGAAATGTTTTAATAAGTTTCAACTCCATGTTCCCTGAAGAAACAGTTAAATAGGTGGGTATTAGGGAGGCCACTCAACACTGAGATGGGGACAGAGAGGGAGAGGTCAGTTACATTTTTTTTTTCATATCTCTCTTCCCCTCACCCATATGGCCAGCAAAAGGGAAGAATAAGGTGAGAGCAGCTCTGAAACGATTCTTCATGAAGCCACAATATGAGTCTTATGTCTTCTTCATTTATCTTTTAGGGGAAAAAAAAATTAAATCAGGTCTGAGACTTCGGTCTGAATGGGGAAAGGGTACCAAGTCTGCTTCCTTCCCTCATACCCCAAACTCCAAAGTCCTCCTGGGCTGCCCCTGAGGCTAGATTTCTGCTTCCCCTTCTGGTCCCAGCTCCCCCTTCCCCTACTTCGCAGCCTACCCGGTTTCCATGGAAACAGGGCTGGGAAGGCTCTGCCAGGAGGCAGGCCTCCACACTTACTGGGAGGGGACAAGAGAGAGGAGGGTGGTACAGGAGGTGAATTTTTCCACCATTCTTAGGGGGAAGGGAATGGATGGAGAGGGCATATAATGAGGTTTTTACAGATCACTGGTGGAGGAGAGTGGAGGTGAAAGAATGGGAGGGGTTGCAGAGATCTATTTGAAGGAGAGCTAGCATTAGAAAGGGGATACTTAATGATTTTCCAACTCCTTGAAATTATAGCTACTTAGACACAGGGGAGAGGGACTTAAGGTATCAACAAGGGAGAAAATATATATGGAACCCAAAAACCTTGCCTACCCCCATCAAACTCTTTATTAGCTCCTGTTTCCCTGTCTATATTTGAAAGATGAAAGGTAGAAACTCAGGAATTTTGGGATCCTAGGTTTGGGGAATTGTAAAGAAGGGACTGGGATGATGGCAAAGTTTGGGGGGGAGTCTAAATGGACTGCTCAATTGATTACCACAGTAACCCACTTCAACAGAGCTTGGAAGTAGTCTCTTAGGAACAGGGCAGAGGTCCCAAGGAGCTAGCTAAGGTTGGGGAACCTTTTCCCAGAACACATACCTTATTGTGGAGTTTTGGGGATCAAGAGACAGGAGGAGCTGGGTATCCCCTTCATCTTTCAATCAGAAGCCTTTCTGTGGGTGGAACTGGAGGAGGAGAGTTGATATTATCAGTTTGGGGCCATGGTAATGGAGTAATAGACTAGGGAGAATATTGAAAGGTAGGAGAAATGCATAAGGGGGGAGGAAGAAAACCTAAGGTTGAGTGAGCCTGGGAAGCTCATTCCAGTCCTTCTAGAAGGAAAAATCAACCCCTTAGTATGGATGAAAGAAACAAGGGCAATGAGGCCTCTTTAATAGAGGAAATTGGGTTAAGAGACTCAGTCTCTTAGGGGATGTTAGCCCCAGGCTAGAGGAGTGGGCATGGAGGTTCCTGGAAAAAAGAGGGTGCTGACACTGGGGGAGGGGATAACAGTATCTCTGGAGGAAGAAAGGAGAAGCAAAGGAAGTCCCTAAGGACCACAGAGTTCCCCTCGGCTGGGAGCACTATCTCCCTCTTTCACTCTCCCTCCCTTCACAACCCTTAGCATAGCCATGGCGTTTGCTTATTTTGGTTATTTTTTGATCAGATATTTTGGCACTGTGCACACTGCCTCCTGTTGCCATGGCAGCCGTGACAGGGGCTGAGGCACCGTGAGAAAAATACCAAAATTAATGAGTGAGTGAAAGTGCAGCCGAGAGAAAAACAAGGTTAAAAAAAGAGTTAAAACAGTAATGAAAACAGGCTTCCCAGCTCCGCAGCAAAGCAGCTGCTACGGACGGCCTCCCTGGAGCAGCAGCAGCCCCCACCCTGGGCTCCCTGGCATCTCCCTGCCCTGCACCATAGTGCATACTTCTTACAGAAGCCCAGCCACAAGCCCAGGTAACAACAGCTTCTTAGCTAAAATCTCAGATACGAGAGTAACATGATTACAGTTCTTGGTAACAGCAAGCATCCTAGGTATCAGGATCCCAAGTAACAGCTTTTCAACTCCAAGGCAATAGCATCCCCGGTACAATCACAGAAAACTGTATCCCATCTACAATTCCAAGAAACAATATTCTAACTATCCAAACCCAATGACATTCCAGCTACAATACCAGGTGGCAGTATTCCAGCCATAAATTGAGGAGCAATTGTATCCAAGCTACAAAGCACAGGTGTTAGCCCCAGTTTTAGGCACAGCAGCATCACAGCAATAGCTTAATCTCTCCCCTCCCCTCCCCCTAGCAATATTTGTATGGCCCTAAGCAAAAAAGATTCCAGCTACAGTCCCAGATACTATCAATTCCAGGACCTAGGGTAACACTGCCTTGCTAAAGCAACCCTTTCCCAGCTGCTCAACTCGTTAGCCAGTTTCCCCTCCCAGTTTGGTGTGGAGCCAGGATCTGGTCTTCTGTCTCCTCAGATGCCACTTCCCTCTTCCTCCAAAATCCAGGCCCCCTTTCTCAGTTCATATCTTTTCCACCTGCCCATTCCTCTAAGGGAGACCATATCTCACCCATCCCCCTTGGGTACCCCTTTACTTTTGGGTTTTGCACTTCTTCCCTTCCCCCAGCTCTCAGGAGAAGATCCTTTGACCATAGGGGTTGGGGACAGTGAGATGGAGGAGTGGGTAGGAATTGAAGCTAGTCTGGCCCGGTTCTGCTTCTTCCACTCGGTGGAAGATTTGGGTTTAATTGTAGAGGAGCAGGGACTGGAGGAGAACATCTGTGTGATTAGCATTTCCTGCCCAGCTCTGCGGCTGCTTCTCCTGTGGAGCCCTGAGTGAGCAGAAGAGAACAGAGGAGCCTTTGAATGGCTCACAGCAGACGGGAGCCGGGTTTGCTGCGTGTGGCTGGGGATGGGGGGGTTGGGAGGCTGGGGGATTTAGAGGGCAGTTCTGCTTGCTAAAGATTATTTCCCAACTTCATTCTCTTCTTCCCTATTGTATTCACTAGCCCAAATACCACTAGAAGGGGAAAGAAGAGAAAAGGGAAAGTCTTGAAGCAGCCAAGATGCTGGCAATAGGTTGGGGCTGACCATCCATGTTACTCAAAGCAAAGATAAACCTAATAATGTCTCCCATCAAAAATAAACTCTAACTTCTTAGGGGATAGGGGAATATTGGTTTAGCAGCCCAGAAAGGATTTCTTTAGGCATCTCCCATCTCAAATACCCATCATTCATCTTAATAACAATTCAACTGCTGTAAAAACCCAGTTTCAAGGTAGAGGAAGGACAGAAGGAAAAGGAAAGGAAGATTGGACATAGAAATGGTGCTAATAAAAGATAGAGATGGAGAGTCAAGAATGGGAAGTGGAGGAACAGAGAGACTGGATAGAGAAATGGAAGAACAGACAACAGCAAAGAAATAGGTAGAGGTTAAAAAAACAAGAGTAGACAGAAGGGACAGTGAAGTAGAAGAATGAGCGACACAGAAAAGGAGTGCAGATGAAAGGCAATGAGGATAATGTGATAGGCACCTAAATTGGAGTAAAAAAACCTGAATATAGCAAGGAGATAAAAATAAAGATAAGGGATAATCAGTTAGGGTTAGACAAAGGGACAGGAAAACAAGGGCAAAGAATTTGGAGCAGTCATGAAGGGACTAGGAGACAAGGACAGAAAACCAAATAGTCAAGAATGGAGGGACAGAGAGACCAGGGGAATGGGAATAGAACATTGTGGAGAAAGCAGAAATGATTAAAGAGTGGCCAATTCTATTACTGTCTCTGCTGGCCCTCTTTTCTATGTGTTAGGATCTATCATCCCTTATCACTCTAACCTTGTGAGCTGAGGGTTGGCAGACCCCCTGAAATAGAGGCCCCATTTCTGTATCAAGTGTCATTCCTGGGGACAGACTGTGCAACAAGATCTTCCCAGGCTCCTTTGCCCTGCCCCTGCTTTTAATATACCCCATGGGATGCAAAATGAATAGAATAATGAGGTCCTTTTCCTCCCCCTAAATAAATCTCTATCTGTCTCTTTCCCCATCCCTCTAGATACCTCTAGAGGTGTGTCGTACTCTGTGTGACTGAGAAGCCTTTAGATGGAGCCAGAGAGCCAAAATAGGGAGAGTAGGAGCCAGAAACCCTGCGTGTATGTGAGACACTGCGTGTGACACGGTGTAAGTGTGACACCAGGCGTGTGTGGCTCTGTATGCGTGAGGCACCCGCGTGTGACACTGTGAATGTGTGTGCCATGCTATGTGACACTGCATGGCAGTATTTGCTGTCCTAGGAAAATCGTGTGTAGCTGTGTCCATGTAGCCCCAGCTCTGCTGCCCCTAGGGGCAAGTACTGAGGGTTAGGAGGGAGGGACTCTGGAATGCTCCTAGAGAAGCAGGGCTGGAGATGGGGGTTGGAAAACAAACCTCAAGTGTGTTATTTCAGCTTCCCCCCTGCAACCTAATCTTCCACTCATAACTCTTGGTTGTGGACTCCTCTAAGGCTACACTCTTCCTCATTTTACCCCTTAGTTACTGCCCCACCCCCACGGTCCAGTGAGGCCTCTAAATCTGACTGCCGAGTCTTCTGGGGAGAGGAGGTTGTGGGTGGGGAGAGGTTTGTGGAGGACATTCTTATGTCATCGAAAACCTGGGGGCACCCATAGGAGGGAGCTCCGGGGTCTGGGGATAGAATCATTGGTTAGAAACCAAGAAGGGTCCCAGGGGATATGGCGCTATACATTGGCTGCACGCTTCCCCCTCCATCTTCATTTCTATATCCCTTGGGGTGACAGGTGCTGGACCCGGGTAAGAGTTACTGGGGGAAAGTAGGGGGAGCTGGTGGAGATGGATAGAATCCAGGGGTCGGTGGGTCTGGGACCCAGTTTGTCCGGAGTCCAGGAATCCAGGTCTTGGGGGATTAGCAGTTGAAGAGTGAAGGTGGGAATTGGCTGGGGCGTTTGGGGGTGCAGGTGTTTTGAGGAATTTGAGGGGTGTTTGGGGGGGTCCCCTCCTCGCAAAGAACTGGTCCCGGAGCTCCGCCCCCACCCCCACCCCACCCCCGAGCGGGAGCACAGAGGAGGGAGAAGGGAGGCGGGCAGGCCGGGAGGGAGGGAACGAGGGAGGGAACGAGAGAAGAAGGGAGGGAGGGAGAGAGGGGGCGGGCCGGGCTGCGAGCTCCGCTCCGTTCGTTCCGCCGCCACCGTTGCCGCCTCACACACTCCAGGAGCCGAAGCTCGGCGCGGACGCGGAGCAGCCCGGGGCTGGTGCGCCTGGAGCTCGAGCCCAGTCCGCCTGAGCCGGAGCCGGAGCCCTAGCCCCGCCTGGAGCCGGCTCATGGACAGCGGAGCCGGGAGCCGGCGCTGCCTCAAGGCGGGTAAGGAGCTACGTATCTCTAGCCCTGGCGGCGAAGGCTGTGGGAACCGAGCGGAGACCGGACCCGAGCGGCCGGAGCGGCTATGGCCGGCTTTGCCGGATGGGGGAGGGGAATGGGTGAAGGATGGAACGGGGAGAAGATGGGGGGGTGGGGTAAGGAGTGAGTCGGAACTGAAGGATCGTGTCCCTGTTTCTATCGCTGCCTCTGGCCAACCAAGATATTCAGGTCCCCTGAGGCGGGTACCCCTCTCCCTCAGGGAGTAGAGACAATATTTAGAGACTGGGGCGCTCCCACCCGATTAAGGCCCGCAGGAAGGGAGGTGCCCGGAGCATGGAGGCGGGAGGGGGGGCAATGGTGGGCGGGGGAGGGGGCTTCCTGGGAGCACCCTTGCAACCCGCCCTCCTCCTCTCCCCTAGTCTCCCACAGTCTTGGTGTGTGTATGTGGTGTGCGTGTGTGCGCGCGTGAGTGTATGTGTGTGCGTGTGTGTGTGTGTGTGTTAGAGGGTGGGTGGGGGCGAATCTGCTTTGCATCTTTCCCTCTGGCCCGGCAGCCTGGACCAGTTCCCTCCTGGAGTCCCGGCGCTGGGAGTGGGCAGGGGAATGGATGCAGAGCCTAGAAGCTGCGTCAAGGCGAAGGGTGGTTAGAGAGCTTGGGGGCCAGGGATGGAGAAGAGAGGCTCGGGGGTTGGGATGCGGTAAACGCATGATTTTTTTTGTGGGGTACGCGCACTGCCGGCGTTTAAGCTGTGGGAGGGAGGTGGCTCTCGGAGGAGAAATATACCAAAGGAAGCTTCCTCTCCACACACCACCTCCCTAGCCCTCCCCCCTGAATAACACTTGTTGTGCCTCCTGTTCCCTGGAGCGTTTCTCAGTCCCAGCCCCCACCCCTCTGTTTTAAGATACACAGATAGACCCCACATACATCACAAAGCTTGATGCAAAGACACCAACATAAAAACATCTTCAGAAACATACGAAGACACATCAGGGTGAGCACACCCCAGCACTCCCATCTCACATAACACCCTAACATACTGTGCCTCTCTCTCACACACCCTACAGGCACACACACTAACACAGTGTTCACTTAAAACCTACCTATCATAGCACACCCCAAGACACTGTCTCTGTCTTTCACACACAGTCTCCATTTTTCCTAGGTGACCAATTTTAGATGAGGGAGGGCTACTTTGGCCATCCCCTTGGGGACTCTGTTCCCCTGGTCTCCCCTGTAGTCTCTCCTACTTGAATCTCGACATTGTTATAAATGTCAAGCTTGCCAGAGTCCTTACTGCTGCTTCTGCTCAGCTCCCTGCTCCCAGACTCAGGTTGTGGTTTCTTTCCTACACCCTCTTCCCTTCACCCAGGGATCCCCTTTCCAGGCTTCTACTTCCCCAACCTCTGTTCCTGATTTCCTCTCCTAGTGGTCAGTCTCCCCTATCATCTCTGCTTACAGTTTGGTCTCATCAGTCAGTGATTCTGATTATGGTGTGAAGGGAGGTAGAATAAATTAATAAATCTAAAATCATTTGACTACAGGCTGTGTAAGGGTACAAATTCAAAAATGAAGGCAATCTTTTCACTCAAGGAGCTTACATACTAATGGGGGAAACCCCCACATAAGGAATAATGATGGCTGGAAAAGATTTTGGTTTGAAAGTCACCCGGATAGTAAATAGAGCCATGGAGTAGATAGATACTATTAATTTAAGGAGATATAGTTATGGGAACATCTGCCCCTTCCTCTAAACACTGACTTCCCCCTTCTTCACTGGGCTGGGACTGGGACTGGGACTGCAGAAGCCTTAAGAATGGTCTTCACTGGGAGTCTTACATACCTGGCACCTTATCCTGGAAGGTGGCCCCATGTGGCTTTGTTCCCCTATCTTTGCCAGGGAATAGGTAAGGTGTTGACTCCCACACACAGTTGTGTCACTACACTAGCCCAAACACACCTGTGTCACCAAGGCACACCTAGGTTTATGAACTGGGCTTTTAAAAAAGCCAGTGGTGTCATGTTAAAGTCATGCACAGACCAATGGAAGAGACTCCAGAATTCAAAAGGATCAGTAATACATTCTACAGGACTCTCATTTTGAAATATGCACATTTGAGCTCACAGCGAGGCATGCAAAGTCATAGTGGGTAATACTTAGAACACACATTCCCTTCCTGGCTCAGTTCTTCCTGTTTCCCAAACCCTCTTTTCATTGACCTCCATTTTCAACCTGTTTCCTATTGGTATATGAGTCGGGGGGAATAGTTTTTTCCCCATGCATACCATGAAAGGATTTACCACTCCCCCTCCCAGTGAGGAGGTGAAGGTTGGAGACTCCAAACTGCCTTAGAATGGGGCTGGTTTAGCCTAGAGAGGGAGGGGAATTGAGGCCCAGGGGCTAATTCATCCCTTCCCCCACTTCCGGCTCTGGGTCTTCCGTCTCCTTTCCTTCTCTCTACCCTCTATTCTTTGGGATAAATTGCCAATGAATGACCTTCTACACTCACTTCTTAAGCTACTGCTTTTGTGATTTCTCAACCTTCTCACCTGACCACACACCACTACATTCCTTCTTAGTTTTTGAGCTTCTTCTAGGTCTAGATGAAATGCTAGGTGAAAAAAAACAAACCAAAAACCCCCCGCAGTCCTGGTTGAAGGAGGCTGTGTGTGCAATTCTAGGGAGCTCTTGGGGATCTAGGAAGACAGTGTTCACTTTGGAGGGTGACTTGGAATCTTGACCATAAACTTGTCAGAAGATTCTGGAAGCTTGACTGCCCCCAGCTAAACCATCATTCCCCTTTTTACTGTTTACAGCCCTTTCCTAAAGCTCGCAAGAGACATCTCCCCAATTGCGTAGGTTCCAGAGTGAGCCCCTGTCACATCATAAACTCCATCTTCGTCCCCTGTCCCCCCAATTTCTTTCCTTTCCCTTGACCCTCCCCCACCCCCCTTTAATTAGAGCCCATCTCCTCTGAGTTTGAAACCTAATTGTTCCATTGGAAAATGGTAGGACCATCAGGGCTCTGTGGGGGTGAATGACATGTGGAATAAATGATAGTTTTTGAGGCCCCTGGTCTACTACTTTCCTTATGGGAAGGCCCAGTTTGTCCATGCAGCATAAGAGATAGCTAGTAAGGACAGAGAGAGGCATGTTGTAAAGAGGGACAGTTTCAATGGGTCCTGGAATGGAGCTTTCAGAAAGAGGGAAGCTAGCACCGCAGGACAATGGGAGGACTAGCACCTAGTGCAATAAAGCGATTGGTGGGGTGTAGTTCTGGTGGGTTGTGGGCTCGGGCAGGAGCCCAGACTTTTGTACATTGAGAATCACCGGGTATGTCTGAAGATCCTGGGTACCCCGAGACTAAGACTGGGTCTTGGATGTATATCCAAAGGAGAGAATATCGGCCTCTGGGAAATGCAAGTTAGATTGAGCTTGACTGAGTCTGAAATAAAGGCTAATGAAAAATAAAAAGATCACCCTGGGGGGAGGGGAGGGGAGGGGTGGCACTAAAGGGGTGAGTTTGAGTCTGGTTTATGGAGGGTGGTTCCTGGAAGACAGGGTGAGATCTACTACCCGTGGTAGGGAATCTGTAGTAGTCCTTTTAAGACAAGAGTTAAAGCTAAGGAACTAGTGGCTAGGGGAAAGAAATCAAAATGGTCTCAAAATTTTCTTCCTTCACAAAATCTTCCATCCACTTGATCACCGTTTTTGTTTCCTCTTTGCCCTTTTGCTTCCAATTTGTACTTGTTGATACATTTATTGTTCTGTTATTTGTCTTAAATTGCTTTCAATGTATTTTTAACATTGTCAAATGAACTATAAGCTCTTCAAGGAAAAGGATAGTTTCTCTTTCTGTCTCTATCTCTCATAGTCTTTTTTTTTTCTTGTAATCACCTTCTTCCCTTTGATTTGCTGGGAGTGATATGTTCTGGAGGCCTAAAGGCAACCCCTATTTCCCATCCATTAGGATTCCCTTTTTCCATCTTCTCAACCCCAGTAGTAAAAGGGGAAATCTCCATTTCTATCCCTGGAACATACATGAGCACTCCCTTATGTTGGGTTTCAGGTTCCAGAATGATTAAGACATTTCCTTTCAATTATCTGGCCCCAACTCTTCCTCCTTCCCACTAACCCTACTATGGCTTCCCAGACTCCTGTCTCCAGGTTGATGAGGAATCTCTTGGGTGGATGGGAGGGGCAGAGCTCTTGCTTTGAATCTGGGTGGAGAATGAGGGAGGAGAAAGAAGAGAATTCCTAATAGCTTAAAAGGCTTCTGACTGGGATAGATAACTTCCAAGATCTTCCTAGGACAAAGTCCAGAGTTGGGGGAGGGAGGGCAGGGAACTAGCTGGCCACCTGTTTTATTGTTCCACCCATACTAAGCCTGCAGGCCTGTTTGTTTTTGTGTGATTCCTGTCCAGTCCAACTGAGTTAGGGCTGTTACAACTGATTTTCCTTGCTATGTGCCCCTCCCCATCCTCTCCAAGGAAATCAGCATCATTCCCTTTTCTGGGATAATCTCCTTCCAGGTTTCGGGGAAGCATAGGGTGTGGGGGGGAGAGGGAATAGCAACTAGAGGCTCACAGCTTCTAATTTCCCCAATAAGGATAGACTAAGTCATCTTTCTTTGTCTCTAGGCTCCTTTCATATTTCACCCCTTTATTTTTCAACCTAACCTTTGTCTCCTATGGCCTTACTGGCCTCGATATCTTTTCCTAGGATCTCTTTGCCTTTCTGCCCTTACTCTTTTTTTAAACCCTTACCTTCCATCTTGGAATCCATATTGTGTATTGGTTCCAAGGCAGAAGAGTGGTAAGGGCTAGGCAATGGGGGTCAAGTGACTTGCCCAGGGTCACACAGCCACATTTGAACCTAGGACCTCCCCATCTCTAGGCCTGGCTATCAATCCACTGAACTACCCAGCTGCCCCCTGCCCTTAGTCTTATTCTCCATACATATTCCCTTGCTCTGATTCTCTCCTAGAATACTAGGCTAGTCTGGGCTAGTTTATAGGATCTTATAGCCTGACCTCTCTGTGCCCTCTTATCCCAGGAATCCTAGGTTATGGAATTGTTTTCTTTCTTACTTTTTTTTAAACCCTTACCTTCTGCTTTAGAATTTAGTATTGGTTCTAAGGTAGAAGAGCAGTAAGGTCTAGGCTATCAGGGTTAAGTGACTTGTCCAGAGTCACACAGCTAGGAAGTATCTGAGGTCAGATTTGAACCCAAAATCTCCCATCTCTAGACTTGGTTCTCTATCCACTGAGCTATCTAGCTGGCCTGTGTGTTCTCATTTTTATCAAACCCATCTTGGTATAAAAACCTAACTGATTGTAGCAGTTTCTGATTTTAAAACCAGGAGGCTGTTTGGGACATGGAAAGGTGAGGAATGGGGAGAAAGTACAGATGAAGAGCAAGGCATGCAAGTGAGGGGTTGCTATTTCTAGTCAATGTGAAATTGTTTTACCCATTATCTGACATGCCTTATTTCTTATGATATTTCCTCAATTCATAGACATAACACTAGACGATATAAACATATCTCCTTCAAATGCATGCCTTTTGCTGTCCCCTAATTGTGGCAGGGCCTTCCAGATAAGGTGACCAAAATGCAGACAGATAGCCTTAAACCAGGTGCTTCCTGATTGCCTCCCCTTTGCCTAAACTTAGGAGGTGGAGTTCTCAGGTGATAGTCCTAAGGTATGTGCACAGCATATGGTGGTGGGTGTCATTAATGGAGCTGTATTCTTTTGTTCTCAAATTAATTAAGAGCAAGTCTTTATTTATGTAGAATGCAAGAATAATAGAGGATATAATCCCTGGACTTTATAGTCTAGGTAGAGAAATAAGACTGACATGTGAAATGCCAATAATGGGAGAGCTGTTAGTTGATTCATTGCTTAATAGGTGGTACAATAAATAAGTGCTCTGAATTCAGAGGAAGGGAGGGGATTCGTGTGGGCAGTAGTAATGGGAGAGGCTTCTTAGAGGAGAGATTTCTGGAAGTGGATCTTAAATTTTTCCAAGGGGCAGCTAGGTGTCTCAGTGGTTAGAGGACTGGCCTTGCAGTCAGGAGAACCAGAGTTCAATCATAACCTCAGATATTTACTAGTTGTGTCACCCTGGGCAAGTCACTTAACCCAGTTTCCTCATCTGTTAAATGAGTTGGAGAATCAAATGACAGTCCATTCTTCTATCTTTGCCAAGAAAACCCCAATGGGAAAAGCGGAGTCTGATGTGAGTCATTGACAAAATGTTTCTGTATGGGGAAAGGCAGTTCACCTGTAGCATGTATTGAGCAAAAGTTGGAGGATGTGAGTGTTGGGGACATGTTTAATATGGCTACATTGGAGCGTTCTCCTAGGATTGGAGTTCCTAATCTGGGACTTGTGAAATTTTTAAAAAATATTTTGATGACTTCTAATATAATCCGTTTCCTTTGTCATTCTATGTGTTTTGTACATTTAAAAGAATATTATTCTGAGGAGAGCCAACTGCCAAAATGGCCCATGATACACACACACACACACACACACACACACACACACACACACACACACACACACACAAATTACAAAACTATTATGGGAGAATAGGAATAGTTGAGTTTGGAAATATGGGACCATAGAATTTGTAACTGGAAGGGGTCTTAGAAATTATATAATCCAGGGGGCAGCTGAGAGGCTCAGTGGATTGAGAGTCAGAACTAGAGATGGGAAGTCCTGGTATCAAAAGACATTTCCTAGCTGTGTGACCTTGGGCACAGTCATTTAACCCCCATTGCCTAGCCCTTACCACTCTTCTGCCTTAGAACCAATACTCAGTATTGATGCTAAGATGGAAGGTACGGGTTAAAAAGAAGGGGGAAAAAAAGAAATTATATAATCCAGTTCCTTCATTTTACCTAGGAAGAAACCGAAGGCTAAATAGTTGGGTAAAATGGTTTATGGGCCACATTCTTCCTGAAGACTGGGGATGGACCCTAGTTGTCAGGTCAAGGAGTTTGACCTTTAATGAAGTGGTGGGCATGGATTGCTTGAAAGACAGTAGAATGAGGGGAGCAAAGGTTTGAAAGGGCAGGATATGTAATACATCTTATTCCCTAAGAGAGTGGGGACTGGAGCCTGGCTCAGACGGCAAACACATTGGTGAATTGGTTTAGGTTCTACTTTCGATTCTAGAGATAGAAGAATGAAAGCCTAGGAGAAGTGTGGATTTGGTAAAAGGCCTTGAAGACTGAGTAGCTTGTATTGGGATTAAGCAAGGTTCCTGGACCTGAGTCTTGGTATTTATTTTTCTTTCTTCCTTTCCTCTTTCCTTTTTTTTCCTTTCTTCCTTCTTTCCTCCCCCCCCCCCCCCCCCTTCTTTCTTAGGGTAAGATAGGCATGAAGTAAAAGTAGTCAGTCACATTGTGTGGAACAGAAGCTAAGGGGAGTAACTTTTAAGTAGGGATCACTTTTAGGGGGTGCAGATATTGGGTAGGGTAGAGGGGGACCTGCTGCCTTTCTAAGAGACCTAGCTGGGGCTAAGTGTACATGGGGTGGGGGTGAAGGCAGAGAGGCAGGGAAGGGTGTGTGTTTGTGGCAGGACTGGCAGCTCCTCTTCTAGTCCGACCTGCTTGAGTCCTGGGTCAGGATTCTTGCCAGGGAACCAAGGACAGGCTAGGGCAGCTCCCCATTGTTTTATTCTCTTAGCCCTGGCCCCAATTTTGACCTCTGCTCTCTCCAGGCCAAATGACCCATGTCGCAAGCTTGGCTTGTACAGTTTCCACTTCCCATCCCATCACTAGGTTACTGTTCTCCTTTACCCAGATGTTCCCTAAATTTTTGCTAAATTCACTTTAATTTCCTGTGCCAGAGACTAGAAAAGGCTAGGCCAAAGGTTCTTAAATGTTTTTATATCATAGACTCTGTAGCAGTCTGATGAAGTTTATGGACCCTTCTCAGAATAATATTTAAATACAAAAAATAAAATATGTAGAGTCACAAAAGAAACCAATTTTATTGAAATCCAATAGTCAAAATATGTTTTAAAAAATGTATACAGACCCCAGGTTAAGACTCTACCATAGCTAAGCCTGCCCTTCCCTCCCCACATCTCTAATCTTTAAAGGTTGTCTGACAGAATGATATGGAGATGCTTGCCTTCGGGCTCCAGCATCAGAAGCAGTATTTGTACGGAGCAGGGGATTTTGCGAGGTACAGACACCACAGAATGGGGGGCCCTTTGGATAGAGGCTCCAGGCATTGGTTTCCTTCTCTATCTCAGTATCAGGGTAATTACGATGAGTAACTAAGTGGAGATGCCAGTGAGAGGGAGGTGCAAAGTTGGAGAGAGGGAGGAAAGGAAGCTGAAGTAGGGAGCTCCTGTCAGTTGGCTCAGGGCGTTTCTCCCGTGGGAGCTGCTTTGCAGCTCTGTTCTGGGGCCTCTTACCTGAATTTCCAGCTGCCTTCTCCTTCTGCCACTGAGACACCTGCAACTTGGAGTCTAGCTTTTGAGCTGGGGCATCTGGCCTAAGACTGGGCCCAGGATGAGGAGCTTGGTTTTCAAAAGAAAGGGGTTGCTTGTAGCTGACAGTCTGCCTTTGTATCTTTCCTCTTTGTCAGCCCTCCCGACCCCGCTGCCTGCCAGGATGGGGCCCCCACGGTCTAGCCTCGGCTCCTGGTGGAGGCTGTTGCTACCCCCCCTACTCCTGGCCCTACTGCTTGCACCTTCTCCAGGAGCTGCCACGAGGGTGGTGTATAAGGTACAGGAGGAACAGCCACCCAACACACTCATTGGGAGCCTGGCTGCCGACTACGGCTTTCCTGATGTGGGACACCTGTATAAGTTGGAAGTGGGTGCTCCATATCTTCGAGTGGATGGCAAGACAGGCGACATCTTCACTACAGAGACCTCCATTGACCGAGAGGGACTTCGTGAATGCCAGAATCAGCTGCCCGGTGAGCCCTGCATCCTAGAATTTGAGGTGTCGATCACAGACCTGGTTCAGAATGGCAGCCCCCGACTCCTAGAGGGCCAGATTGAAGTGCAGGACATCAATGACAACACACCCAACTTTGCCTCCCCGGTCATCACACTGATGATTCCAGAGAACACCATGGTGGGTGCCCTCTTTCCCATCCCTTTGGCTTCTGACCGTGATGCTGGCCCCAATGGTGTAGCGTCCTATGAGCTACAGGCAGGACCTGAGGCCCAGGAGCTCTTTGGTTTGCAAGTGGCTGAGGACCAAGAGGAGAAGCAGCCACAGCTCATTGTCATGGGCCACCTGGATCGAGAACGCTGGGACTCTTATGACCTGACTATCAAGGTTCAAGATGGGGGAAGCCCACCTCGGGCCAGCAGTGCCCTGCTCCGGGTCACTGTTCTGGACACCAATGACAACGCACCCAAGTTTGAACGGCCTTCGTATGAGGCAGAACTGTCTGAGAACAGCCCTGTGGGTCACTCTGTTATCCAGGTGAGACCACAAGTCAGGTGAGATTTACACACACACACACATTCTAACAGGTCCCATCACATCGGTTTTCTCTGACTTCCTGGATGATTTCCCCAACCAGCCTTTCCCAGAGAGGGAGCCCATGGTTTGGGAGTCTAGACAGCTGGCTCAGGGAGAGATATACTGGTTCACTGACTAAAGACTCCCTGTAACAAAACCATGGGAACAGCCTTAGGGGCCAATTGGGCTTTGGGGGCCATTGTCTGGAACCAAGGGAGCCATCTTTCCAGACAGGTAGGTGTATCTCCTGCTGTCATCTTGGACCCTGGCCTCATGCCAGGCCTTGCTCCTCTCTAATTCCCCATGAGCTGTACCTTTGAAGTCAGTGTGCAGAAGAAGAATTTAGCCCTGTGGTCATTCTTCACTGGACACCGTTATCTGCCCTAAAGTATACCTTGTCTTACTTAGTATCTGAAGTGAAATTCTGAAGTATCCCCCTCAAAAGTCTTAGGATCCTAGAGCAGTCTAGGGACTTGCACAGAAACCTAGACATAGGAATTGGGATGATAGGCAGGGACGGGAGAGAAGTAACAATGGGAAAATCCAGTAATACCTACAGAAACTGAAGAGAGACAGAGATAAGACTTAAGAGATAGGGAAGAGACAGACAGGGGTGGAAGACAGAAATGGGAAAGAAACAGGAAGAGAGACAGGTATGGTAGAGAAACAGATGAGAAAAAGACAAAAATAGAGACCAAGAAGGCTGAAAGGAAGAGACAGGGATAAGCACAATGCTGAGAAACAAGGCTGGGAGAATTATAGAGACAGACAGAAACCAAGAATGATAGATACGCAGATGGAGACAGGGTAAGGCAATGCCTGTGAGAAAGCCAGATAGAAACTGAGATTGCCAGAGATAGATAGAAAGACAGTGGAAAACAGAATTAGACAAAGATGTACAGCCATATGATAAGAAGTGACTTGCAGAAGGGAGAAGAAAGGAATGGGAAGGTGAGAGAAGAAAGAAAACCTTCCAGCATTTTAAAATTCTTGGGTGTGCTGGGGCAGGGGTGGGGAAAAAAAAAATCTTGATCAAGCCCTTTGGCTCTTAAATCTGGAAGAAATCCTATGTGGTCAGCTTCTTGGGCAGAGCCAATTTGGTCCCGAAGAACACTCTCCAGGTTTATGACCTTGCCAAGCCTGAAGACCCCCCCAAACCCTGGTGTGCAACACTGCATTTCCCTCCCCCCACCCCCCAGCTCTTCTTTAAATTTATGTAGGAGCTGAGAGATGGGGAGATAAGGATGGAAGTCAGAAATGGGAAAAAGGCAGATTTATTTTTTAAATTTATTTTTACTTTTTTAGACCCTTACCTTCTGCCTTAGAACCAATACTAGGTATTGGTTCTAAGGCAGAAGAATGATAAGGGCTAGGCAATGGGGGTTAAGTGACTTGCCCAGGGTCACACAACTGGGAAGAGAAACAGATTTCTTGAGGCAAAGATAGGAAGACAGAAAGGAAGAGACAAGGATGAGTACAATACAGAGAAACAGAGATGGGAGAATTTTAGAGACAGAAACCAAGAATGATACACAGATGGAGACAGAGTAAAGGCAGAGATCAAGAAATCCAGATAAGAAACCAAGAGACAGATTGCCAGAGATAGTGAAAAAGAGTTAGCTTAGAGATGAACAGCCATATGACAGGAAGTGATTTGAAAAGGGAGAGTAAAGGAATGGGGAACTAGAGTGAAGAGTGAGAATTTTTCAGGCTAGTTTTGCTAGTTTGAGTTATGCTGGGGCCAGGGAAACCTCGTAGATACCTGTTTCTAGAAAAAGGACCCAAAAAGGAAATATCTAGGGTAGCGCACTGGTTGGGCAAAGCTGGTTGGGTCCTAAAGAGCATTACCTAGGACAATAGCCCTCTTGGGCCTCAACCTGCTCCATAGTTCTTTTTCCCCATCGACTGCCGTGCCTCAAAGCTTCCTCTGCCCGGCCTCTGACTGAATGGTGCACAGCTCCATGGCCATCGTGCCCGCCTAGTGCCCCGATGCCACCCATGTTTGGGTTGAGTGGGGCCTGGTGCGCGTCGGTGTTGGCGTGGGAGGGCGTGCCCACCATGCAGGGACAGACAGCCCATTGTTTGGTGTTGGGAGCCTAGCCTGTCAGGCAGGAGCTGCCAGCCTGCTTCGTGGCCCTTTGCCAGCCCCTCCTCCCTCCTGACTGAGGGAGCCCCCGGTGGCAGCCCAGGCCAAGGCCCGGCTCCGTCACGTTGCTGTGCTCTTTGGCAGCCGCCACAACCGGTTCCCCCGGTTTGACAGAGCATATTGGCTGAGCCTCTGGCGCTGACTGCTTCCCTCTGACCCACATCCCCACCTTTTTGCTTTGGAAAGAGACCCCTTGCTCAGGACCTGCACACAATAAGCACTCTACCTCGCCCTCACCAACAGTCCTACTTTTCAGGCTCCTTTTCCCTGGCCAGAGCGGGGATGGGGGTCAGGGTACTCTCTAATAATAATAAAATGCTACATTTATATTCTACTTTTTGATTTCTAAAATACTGTTACATATAATTTCATATTTAATCCTCCCAAGAGTCCTGTGAAGTTGGCAAGTGTAGATAGTATGCTCCTATTTCACATATGGAGAAACTGAAGCCCCAAGAGTTTTAATGACTTGCTGAGAGTTGTATTGCTAGTTTATTTTTATTTTTTAACCCTTACCTTCTGTCTTAGAATCAATACTGTGTATTGGTTCCAAGGCAAAAGAGTGGTAAAAGATGGGCAATGGGGGTTTTAAGCAACTTGCCCAGGGTCACACAGCTAGGAAGTGTGAGGTCACATTTGACCTTCTGTCTCTAGGCTGGCTCTCCATCCACTGAGCCACCCAGCTGCTTGCTTACATGGCTAGTTTCTGACAGAGCTACGGCCAGGACACATGGTTCAGTGGTCAGCTTTCTTCTTCATTGCATTTCCCCTTAAGACCCTATACCTCTCCTCTCCTTATCCCCGTGTCTGAGAGGGTGCCCCCAGGTGCTAAATCTGCTTTCTTAATGTTCTTTCATTCCACACCCATCCCACAGGTGAAGGCCAACGACTCTGACCAGGGTGTAAATGCAGAAATAGACTACACGTTCCACCAGGCTCCCGAGGTTGTGCGACGGCTGCTTCGGCTGGACCGAGCCACGGGGTTGATCACGGTCCAAGGCCCCATAGACCGTGAGGATGTGAGCGTCCTTCGCTTCTTTGTGATGGCTAAGGATCGAACGGCGAACCCCAAAAGTGCCCGTGCCCAAGTGGTGGTGACAGTGAAGGACATGAATGACAACGCCCCGTCCATCGAGATTCGGGGCATCGGGCTGGTCACGCACCAGGATGGCATGGCCAACATATCGGAAGACGTGCCAGAGGAGACGGCAGTGGCCCTGGTGCAGGTGTCCGATCGTGACGAGGGGGAGAATGCGGTCGTCATGTGTGTGGTGGCGGGTGATGTCCCGTTCCAGCTGCGCCAGGCCAGCGAGACTGGAAGTGACAGCAAGAAGAAGTACTTCCTTCAGACCACCACGCCACTTGATTACGAAAAGGTCAAGGACTACACCATCCAGATTGTGGCTGTGGACTCTGGCAACCCTCCCCTCTCCAGCACCAACTCCCTCAAGGTGCAGGTGATTGACGTGAATGACAATGCCCCTGTCTTTACCCAGAGCCTCACTGAGGTTGCCTTCCCCGAGAATAATAAGCCTGGGGACCTGGTCACCGAGGTCAGTGCCAGTGATGCTGACTCTGGCTCCAATGCCCAGCTGGTCTACTCCCTGGAGCCCGAGCCAGCTGCCAAGGGCCTCTTCACTATCTCCCCTGAGACGGGTGAGATCTGGGTGAAGACGTCCCTTGATCGAGAACAAAGGGATAGCTATGAGCTGAAGGTGGTGGCAGCCGACCAGGGCAACCCCAGCCTTCAGGGCACAGCCACAGTCCTCGTCAATGTGTTGGATTGTAATGACAATGACCCCAAGTTCATGTTGAGTGGCTACAACTTCTCTGTGATGGAGAACATGCCGGCCCTAAGCCCTGTAGGCATGGTGACTGTCATTGATGGGGACAAGGGTGAAAATGCCCGTGTGCAGCTCACAGTCGAGCAAGACAATGGTGACTTTGTCATCCAGAACGGCACTGGTACCATTCTCTCCAGTCTGAGCTTTGATCGAGAGCAGAAAAGCACCTACACTTTCCAATTAAAAGCGGTGGATGGGGGTGTACCGCCCCGCTCAGCCTATGTTGGGGTCACCATCAACGTGCTAGATGAAAATGACAATCCACCCTTTGTCACCGCCCCCTCCAACACCTCCCACAGACTGCTGACTCCTCAGACCCGGCCTGGTGAGACAGTTAGCCAGGTCACCGCCGAGGACATTGACTCAGGCATCAATGCAGAGTTGGCCTACATCATTGCGGGTGGCAACCCTTACGGGCTGTTCCAGATTGGGCAACAGTCTGGTGCCATCACTCTGGAAAAGGAAATTGAACGGCGTCATCATGGGCTCCACAGATTGGTGGTGAAGGTCAGTGACCGTGGCAAGCCCTCTCGCCACGGCACTGCCCTGGTCCATCTCTACGTCAATGACACTATAGCCAACCGAACCTTGTTGGAGAACTTGCTTGGCCATAGCCTGGACACACCACTGGATATTGACATAGCTGGTGATCCAGAGTATGAGCGCTCGAAGCAACGGGGCAACATCCTGTTTGGTGTAGTGGCTGGTGTGGTAGCTGTGGCCTTGCTCATTGCCTTGGCGGTGCTGGTGCGTTATTGCCGCCAGCGGGAGGCAAAGAGTGGCTATCAGGCTGGCAAGAAGGAGACCAAGGATCTGTATGCTCCCAAGCCAGGGGGCAAAGGAACCAAAGGTCCCAAGAGCAAGGGCAGAAAGAGCAAATCACCCAAACCTGTGAAGCCTGTAGAAGATGAAGATGATACTGGACTGCAGAAATCTCTCAAATTCAACCTGATGAGCGATGCCCCTGGCGATAGTCCCCGCATCCACCTGCCTCTCAACTACCCACCAGGCAGCCCAGATTTGGGACGGCACTATCGTTCCAATTCGCCATTGCCCTCCATCCAACTACAGCCACAGTCTCCTTCGGCCTCCAAGAAGCACCAAGTGGTGCAAGATTTGCCTCCTGCCAACACATTCGTGGGCACTGGGGACACCACGTCCACGGGCTCGGAGCAGTATTCAGACTACAGCTACCGTACCAACCCCCCCAAATACCCCAGCAAGCAGGTAGGCCAGTCGCTGAGGCTCAGCACCCCCCGGCCCCCTCCCCACCCCTACCGAGGGGCTATTTGGACTGAAGTGTGGGAGTGAGATTGGACTATTCTGATGCATCATCAATGACCTCCCAATGTGCACACCCACACTCACACATCCCTGATATTATAGGGCCCCTAGGAGGGGGGTGGGGGAGGGGGGTAAACCATGCCTGGGAAGGAGGGGGTTAACACTGAAGTCCGCACTCTCATTTTTATGGGACAGGGAAGCTGGGGGCAGCCTAGAGGCTTCCTGCTTGATTTAGATGTGGGTACTTCATAGGTGCCCAAGCAGTGAGGTTTCTGAGTCAAGCAAGTCCAGTGGTTTTCTAAAGTTGAGGAAGGGTATATGGGGAGGGGGGAGCAAAAATGTTTTGCTCTTGGCCCATGTGCCTGCCTCCACCTCCACTGTAGGGAAGAGGCTCTGCCGGGTCTTAGCTGTTCCTGCCCACAGGAGCTGGCACTACTCCAGATGTAGGGGAGTTCTGGGGTTGGTGGTGGACCAGGAGAAGAAGGTATGGATGAGGGAAGGCAAAAACTTTTCCTGAATTCAGGATCTCTGATGGAGTCACAGGCATGGGAGGCAGGAGTGAAAAGACCTGGTTTGGTTTAGGTTCAGAGTGGGAAGTGGGAGGTCTTTTGTCATGGTGGGTTCATTTCATACACACCAACCAACTCCACGTGTGCCTTTTATATGTGCTGTATGTTAACCTCTTCCTCTTCCCAGGGCCATGTCCAACCAGCCCAGAGGTTTCTCAGGGCCTGGGCCCCAGCATTCCCTTACCCGTCACTGACAATAAAGTTCTCTATTTTTGGAGTTTTTGTTTCTTATTTTCACCTGGAACTGAGAGAAGGAGTGAGAGAGACTGGAAGCAGCCCCTTGTTCCCTCCCTTCCTTCCCACCCCATATTCCATCATTTCCCACTCCCCTACTTCCTATATCATACCACCCTGACCTCTTCATCTTCCCCACTAGGCCCTACACCATGGTCCTTTATTGTACCCCACTTAGCCCTTGCGCCCCAATTCCTGTAGACTTGGGGACTGAATCCTCCTTCCAAGGAACAATGCTGACTCCATCCTGTCTCCCAGTAAAACTCCTTGTCCCTTACTTCCCTGAATTCATCCAAGTCCTCTGTGGAATAAGGCTCTCCCTAACCCTTCTTCCTCACCTAGAAAGGAAGACCATCCACTTGAGATTCCCACTTCCAGGTGCAGCTCCCCTCAAAAGTCCTAACCAAGGTCTTGAATTGTTGGATCCTTACACTTCCCAATCTGATCCTCCCCCTCCCCCACACCCGCATCCCATCTCAATCTAAGAAGATCCAGGTCCCAGATGAAGTGCCCAGTCCAGCTGCCCCAGGTGAGGGCTTTGAGGTTGGTTGGTTTAAAGCTTGGGAGCTTCCTGGACTCCAAGGTGGGCAAAAGATCCTTGGAGAACATGCCCTGCTAGCTTGGCTGCTTTTTCTCATGTTCCCTGGTGATCTCACTCCTTTTCTTTCCCTTACCCCATTGCCAACCCCAGAAAATATTCATACTACCTTATGTTGTCCACCTCTGCCAGGGCTGCAAGGAGGCTGGGCATGAGGGAAAGTTAATGGAAGAGAGGGATAGAGATGGTCGGGTGTCTCAGTCTGTGACTGTGACTGCATTACTTCCAGAGGCTCCAGCCCTGTGCACCTGTGTGTGATGGGCAAGGCTTTGCCTTTGGGTGGGATGATAAGGTGATCTCCCAAGTCTGCCTCCTCCCTGCAGCCTTTTTTCCTTATTCCTTCCAGCTCTTTAGCCTTCCAGCACTGCTCACGCTCACTCTCTCTCCATCTCTCACTTCTTACCCCCCTGGGTATGCCTTCACTTGCTCAAGGTGGGGTGGGGGTGGGGTGAGATGCTTTACTCAAGGCCTGGGTGAAGGACCCCAGGTCCTAGGGGAGGCTATGAGGTGAGACAAGGCCGAGTCTCCATGGTGACGGGGAGGCTAGAATCACTCCCAGGAGCCCTAGACCAGCAGCTCCAGCCTCTTGAATTCTGCCCACAGACTACCCTGATTCTTCTGTTTATTCACAACATTCAGACCCATTCTCCAGTTTTGGGAAGAGTGAGGCAAAAGGGTATTTCAGCTCTGCTAGAGGGTCGTATTCCTATTCTATTTAGGATAAAATCTGGAGGGAATTCCACAGCTGCTTCTGCTGGACCTCCCCTAAATTTCCCCTTTCCCTTCTGTTCCTTTTTTCTTTCCTCTCATCTCCCTCTCTTTTCCCCCTTTCTCCTCTCTTTTTTTACTCTCCTTTTCCTGGAGTACTTTTCAGTTTTAATTCATGGTATTATCTTGTTTTCCCCATTCCATAAGCTAAATCCTAACTCCATCTTTACTGATGTTCCTAAAACATCGACATCTCAATGCCCAATATCCGTCATCATCAAAAACATTTATTGTATAATTACTGTGTGCAAAAAAAAGACTTCATATTCTGTTTTCTAGGGGGTGGTGGCAGGAGAATGTTTAAGGTGAACATGGGCAATTTGTAGTCTAGTTGGGGAGACAAGTCTCAGAAGGCTCACCCACATCTGGGTAAGCACCACATGAGGAGTGCAGCTAATAGCTGCTACTGAAATTGGAAGGGCATTGCTAAGGGCCAGGGTGATCATGAAAGACTTCCCTGAGGCTTGAGCTGGTTCTTTAAGAAAGCATAGGATTTCAGTATGTGGAAGGGCCTGGGAATGGGCTATATAAAAGAGATATGGCATGAAGTGGGCATGTTTATGATGTGTTAGGGGTATGCTAAATTTGTCTGACCAGGCTGCAGTAGAGAGTTGGCATTGGAAAGTGGTGGGAGACAAGCTCCAGAGGCAGGTTGGGACTATGCCAGAAGGCCTTGAATGATGGTATGATGATTAGAATCGAAGCTGGCTGCAGGATGTGAGGAGGCATGAATGTTTTTTTAAAAGGGGAAATGACATCAGAACTGCTTTAGGAAGATTAATCTTGTTGTCTTATGTTAAATGAGTTAGAAACAGGAAGAGTCCATTGTAATGATCTAGGACTGAGGTGGTAAAGACTTGGACTTGAGGTAGTGGTTGTGAGGAAGGATGAAATGGGTTCAAGGGACCCTTCAAGGAAAAAAGAATAGTACTACATGATTCAGTGCAAGGGGAGAGGGAGGAGGGACAAATCAGATTAAAGTTCTAAGCCTGTGCAATTTTGAGAATATTGGTAATTGATGAACAGAGACTTTACTTTGGAAGGGAAAGTAGTTTGAGGAGCAGCAATAATGTTTTGGTTTTGAGTATGATATCATAGCTGTTCACCTACATCGTGACATTGTAGAATTTGGAGCTTCAAGAGACTGTAGAGATGATGTAACATAGCCTTCCTTTCATTTTGCAGATGAAGAAACTTAGGTCCAGAAGAGAAGTAGCTTGCCCAGGTGACAACACTGTAAATAGAAGGGGGCCAGGGGCAGCTAGATAGCACAGTGGATAGAGAGCCAGGTCTGGAGTTCCAGGAGGACGTGGTTCCAAATCTGTCCTCAGACACTTCCTAGCTGTGTGACCTTGGGCAACTCAGTTAATCCTGATTGCTTAGCCTTTATCACTCTTCTGTCTTAGAACTGATACTAAGACACCAAGTTAAAAAGAAGAACAAGGGGACAATATTTGAAACCAGGTCTTTTGACTCCATATCCAATACTCTGTTGACTACACCATGATAGTATGGATGGTGTCTGATAGGCAAATAGAGATAGGAGATTGAGGCTCAGGAGTGTTGGTGCTAATTTAGGACTCATCTGGATAGAAGAGATAGATGAAGCTATAAGAACAAAAGATTTTCAGAGAGGGACAGTGTAAATCACGGGATGCTGGAACATTGAGGTATGCCTACATGTAGATCCTTAACCCCTGCCACCATTCTGATCTCAATTCACCCTTGGCACTCAGATTTGTCTTCTACACCCTTTCAGCCCGAAATGCCCAGAATCCATGACTCATTCCTTCCCTTGATAATCAAGCCCTATATATATATACCTAGGGAACCTCGGGTGGGTATTACATTCCTAGGAACGGAGTAATTTTGGGTTGGACTTCCTGTCTGTCTGTCCCTTGTTTCTTATCCAGTAAACCACCTCAAATTCGTCATTTTATTTTTAAGCTCCATTGATAGTGTGATATTTCAGTTCCCTTGAATGGAAACTGGGATTTTGAGGAAGACAGAACTAGAGAGAACTAAGTTTAGAGAATTAAGGTCTATTCTGAGGTCACCCTCCCTTGATCTGTCTTGTCTAGCTTTCTCTGGCTCAGGGTGTTTTTGCTGGGGAACTGTGGGGTGATGACATTGAGTGAATGACTCAAAAGCTATGAAGGTGAAGACCTCTCAGCCTCCTGGCTCCTCATGCCTTTAAGTTCTCCATTCCTGGTCTTTCCCCTGGTTTCTTCATTTTTTCCTAATGTGTCTTCAGCTTCTCCTAGTTGTTTGCAGAGTTGGTGGCAGTCTCAGGGGAGTGTTTGAATGGCTTATTGGTGATACCAAATACCAGGTGCCAAACTCTCTTAGGCTTCTTGATTAATCATTAACACCAAAGCACTCTTGGCTCTGAAAAACTCCCTACACTCCCAACCTTTGCCCCTAGCTCCATCCCTGATCTTTGCTTCCTCTCGGGCCTTCATTTCCCCAGCTAAGTGCACCATTTTCTCTTCTTAGTACTTTCCTGCTGAGACTCCAATCTACCCCCTTCCCCCTGCCATTTCTATAGAAATAATTGAAGTTCTCATTTGCTGACTTTCAAGAGCCATTTTCTTGGTGGTGGTAGTGATGGTGGGTCTCATTTGGGAGTGTGATGCCTTCTAGCTTGACACCTCCACCCCCATCCCACTACAGGAATTGCCGTATTTCCATTGAGTCTAGAAAGTCAGCCAGTGTACAGGCACCAGCATGCCTGGGTCTTGTTCCTTACTCTTAGATGGTCATTTTCTTTTTCCTTCCTGTCACCTTCTCTTTAGCCCTCACATCATTTCCTTTCTAAGTCTACGTAAGAGTCTTTGTGTAGTTGGGAGGGTAACCAGGTAACCTTGAAAGGTCAGCTTTACTCACCGACATGGGGTGATAGGTTCACAATGCAGAGTGGGAAGAGAACATGAGAAGGGAAAGGTAATGGAGACTGCTGGGAATGGTGGCTTTGCCGGGGCCTGGACTTTGAGGAAGGGGCTTTGCTGGCATCTCAAGAGGCTGGGCAAAGGGTGAGGGAGCATGACCACTGGGAGACTGGGGGGGGCAAAGAGGGGGGGCTGTGTACAGGCTTTGGGCAAGACCATCTGTAACCCTAACTCTTTCCACAGTTACCTCACCGCCGTGTCACCTTTTCGGCGACTAGTCAGGCCCAGGAGCTGCAGGACCCATCCCAGCATAGTTACTATGACAGTGGACTGGAGGAGTCAGAGACACCATCCAGCAAGTCATCCTCTGGCCCCCGGCTTGGGCCCCTAGCACTTCCTGAGGACCACTATGAACGCACTACCCCTGATGGCAGCATAGGAGAGATGGAGCATCCTGAGAATGGTGAGGGCACCTAGAAAACTCCATGCGTGTATGTGTGTGTGTGAATGTGTTCCTGAGAGGGGTAGGATAGTGGAAGAGAGGAATTTCCTAAGAAAGCTGATGACCTAAAGACTTCCCCCCCCCCATTTTGTTATTGGGGTGATAGTGAGGGCTTTCTGTAGTGGCTACTTTAAGAATGGTGACATTTTCCTTTGGAAGTTCTCAAATAAAATATGTTTTGCATGATTTCACATGTATAACTGATATCATATATTGCTTGTCTTAGTGAGTGGAGGAGGGAGGGGAGAAAATTTGGGGCTCAAATTTTAAAAAGAAAAGAATGTTAGTAATACATTTCAAAAGAAAAATAAAGATCTCTGATAATGAGGCCAAGAACTGATGAAAAAACTGAAATTAGTGAAGGTACCTCAAAATGGCAAAGAATCCAAATATAGATTTAGAGCTGGAAAGGACCTTTAGAGCTACAGATCATCTAGCCTAGCTTTCCCATTTTAACGTTGAGAAAACTGAGATCCAGAGATATGAAGTGACTTGCTCAAGCACTTCTGACTCTAAACCCACTATTCTTTTGACTGTATTACGAATACTGAAGGGAATCTTGAAAGTGATGAGGGCATGTGAAAATAGAGAAGGACCTTGAGAATGATCTAGGGGATCCTAGAAGTAATAGAGGTGCCCCAAAGTTAGGGAGGATACTCCAAAAACTGTGAAGAGGTTTCACAATAGGGGTGCCCTGACAATAGTGAGAACATTTGGAGGGTAAGGAACCCCAAGAATTGTGAAGGGGCCCTCAGACAATGAGAAGGCCTCACAGAGTGGCCATGTGTCTCTTGTCTGGATGGAGAGGTCAAAGAGAGTGAGCAAGTAGATCAGTTCCCCTGGAAGAAGAAGAAAGTAATGGATGGCTCTGGGGCAAAGCTTTTGATGTCTTCAGCTAAGGGAGGAATAAAGTCCTGGGGCCCAGTCTAGAAGGAGCACTAACTCAGGTTATCGTGTGGAGGAGTTGGTGGGGCTAGTCTTGAACATCTGATTAAAGGTGTTGGGCTGTCTAAGTCAGGGTGTTTGTGCACACTGTCTGAGTGACTGGAGAATGGGTTTATAGTATAAGAGACTTGGCCTATGGAACTTAAGACTCTTGACCACCAGTCTCCTGGGTCTTACTCTATCTACCTTTTAAACCTCTGTTCTCACCCCATACCAAGTTTTCTATGTCCCAGTCCCCCTGCCCACTGGATAGAGGCTTTGAGCACCCTTCCTCTTGCCCCAGCTCACATTCTTTCCCTGTCCTCATGATGGAGGCTCATTGTTTCCATTCCTCCCCGATTCCCAACATACACACAGACACAGACACAGACACGCACACACAGTTCTCATGAGGCATCTCATCCTTTTTGTGCCCAAGCAGAGCCAACTGGCCGGAGCAGGCCGTGAGGCAGAGCCACCAGGTATGTGGGGACAGCTCCGGGGTCCACACTGCTCACCTCAGGCCCTCAGGGTCAGGCTCTATTCTTCCTCCCCGCTCCCAACGCTGGGACCAGCCTCTATCACCCCGGGATCCTTGAGCTTCCTAGGTCCTCAACCCCCCCTTCCCCTCTTCCCGTTATGCGTCAGGGCCCCAGTGCTCCAAAGGTGAATAATGAGCGCTGTACAGCAGGCACCTTCCTGGGCAAGAGGCCAAGCCAGGGGAGGAGCTCCTTTCTGGAGCATGGGCCACCTTTCCAGTTACGTCCCTAAGGCCGACCCAGGAGGGAGCCTGGGTGGGGTTCACTGCTTGCTGCCATCCCCAGGTGAGGGCAGACAGGGGGCAGCTGCTTCAGGAAGTTCTCACCCAGTGCCAGTCATTTCCGTAGAGACCTGCTGCCCAGCAACCACATTGGCTACTGGTGATGTCAGGCGGCCAACTCCTGTCCCCTGGGGTGTTTGGGGTGGGGAGTCAGGGCAGGGGTGGTGGTGGAAGGGAGGCATGTGTATGTGTGTGTGTGTATGTGCTCAAATTAACTGAATTGTGCCCCCAACCCAATTTTATGGCTAGGTACACTTAGCGTAAGGGGGGGATTGAGGGGGAGAGCATGGCTCTGTGTGTCATAGGAGGGATGGCTAGGGGGGGAGTGGAGAGAGAGAGTGTGTGGGTGCCCCTTCCTCATAGGATTCTATTCTCTCCCCTCAGACCTTCGACCCTTGCCCGATGTAGCCATGACGGGCACATGCACGCGGGAGTGCAGCGAGTTTGGCCACTCGGACACATGCTGGATGCCTGGCCAGTCCTCCCCAAGCCGACGGTCTAAGAGCAGCGCCCTCAAACTCTCCACCTTCGTGCCTTACCAGGACCGAGGCGGGCAGGAGCCCGCAGGCGCCGGCAGCCCTAGCCCCCCGGAAGAATGCAACACCAAAATGGCCCCCGTCCGCCTGCTGCCCTCGTACAGTGCCTTCTCCAACAGTAGCCATGATTCCTGCAAGGACTCTACCTTGGAGGAGATCCCTCTCACCCAGACCTCGGACTTCCCACCCGCGGCCACCCCCTCTGCCCAGACGGCCAAGCGTGAAATCTACCTGTGAGCCCCAAGAGAGCCCCAGCCCACCTCCAGCCCCAGCCGGCCGGTATCCCTCACCTGCCAAGAGGGTACCCAGGTATCCCTATCCCCGTCGGTCAGTCCTTGGGGTGAGCTGATCCCAGGGTCCCTAACTCCCTACATGTCATCTCTCTTCCCTCTCCAGCCCTAGGCATCCCCACACAGGTCCAGTCCCCACAGCCTGGGAAACCCATTGCCCCGAATGGGGACCAGGCCTTGGATCCTCCATGTTCCGCACCTCACCCGCATCCCTCTCTCCCCGGGCTGCCCACCTTGGGGAGCAGAAGCAACTGCAGAGCTGGGGTCCTGGCTGGGTCGCTTTCCAGTGACTTAAATTCCCTCCCCCAAACTTCCAGGGGACTTACCCCATCACTTCCAGGGGGGAAGGGAAGCCAAGGGCCACATACCCTTAACAAATCCATTATCTCCTTGGTGGCTGGTAGGGTGGGGGAAAGTCAGGGCATCACCATCAGAGCTCTGATATCAGGGTAGGGGGTACCCCCTCTCTGGGAATTTCCACAAGAGGGGACACTTGGGGGGAATAGGGCCTGGGAAGTGGGGGGGCCTCAAAGGGCTTTAGTTACCAAAGGTGGGGTTGGGGGGGTGGGCAATGGAAATGGTGGGAGGGCTCCCTCTCTCATGCAGCCCTTAGGCTGCCTGCCTGCCCCATTCCCTCCTCCCAGCCCTACCCCCCATTCCCATCCCTGCTGGTCATGCAGCATCTGTACATATGGACCTTGGACCTTGGAATGATGTTCCCATTTCTGCCTGATTTGCAACTTTTCTTGTTGTTGTTGTCTTTGGTCTAGGAACCCCCTGGGGGTGGGGGGCCTGCCTGTTGCCCCCCCCCTCCCCAGCCGCAGTGCCCCTCCTCTCCCTGGCCCTATTGTTCCATGTTGTAAATACTCCTGGGGCCATGGGGGATGAGGGTGGAGCTGGAAAGGGAGGGGGAGGGGAAGGGGAGGGGGGGGGACACACTGGCCTATCAGCAGAGCTGGGCTTTTATTTAATTTTTTTTAATACAAATCTCTATTTTTTTGGAACTGTTGCGCTGTGCCCTGGAAGGGGGGTGGGTGGGCGGAGGCAGCTGAGGTTGTCCCCCACACCCTCTGCTTCCAGATAGGTGTCACTTGAGGAGTCCCCTAGCCTGGGAGGGTGGGGACAGCTGGAAGGTGAGAGGTGGGGGGAGGGGGTGCAGATAACCTAGTTAGGCAGTTTGGGGTAAGGAAAGGTTTGCTCAGGGGTGGGGGAAGGGCTGATCCTGGGCTGCCCACTGTCCCCAGCTTGGAGGGGAAGGTTCCATGCCCTATTTCCACTCCCCCTCCCCCTCCAAAAAAAACAAAGCCCCTGCCATGACTCTAACCTATCAGCCTGTAAAACCATCATTGCCTTTGATCTCAGGGGGCTGAAAGAGCTGCCTGAGTCCCAGGGCTCCCCTTCCCCTTCTTGCTGGGCTCCCTGGGCTCCCCTTTGCCATGGTCACAGGACAGCCTCGGAAAATGGGGTGGGGATGGAGCAACCTAAACAGCCATGGCAGTTGCCCCTCTGCCACTCTAGGTGGGCTGGGCTAGGAGGGAGCTCTCTCCAGAACCCATTTTCCATTATCAACGTAAGGAGGCCCTTTGCTCTTTTTCCCTCCACAGAACCCTTTTCCAGTTTCCTCTTCATCCCCTCCCTACTTTAGCCCAGCCTGCCATACCCCTATTCCCCAGGGGCCTAGGTTGGGGGGGTGCGATGAAAACTCAGGGTGGGGACCCTGGACTTAGCTTGGCCATGGGCTTGGGACTCAAGGGATGCATTTTGTGGAAGAGGTATGGGCTGCAGGATGGTCCTGTGCCTTTGGGGGCCGTGCTGCTAGGGCTGGGACCGAATTCCCATTGCATGCCTTGCCCATTCCTCCCTCCATAGAAGCTCACCCTAGTAAAAGCCAAAAGGCTGAGGATCTGCCCTGCTCTCTGCTCCTCACCCTCAAGTGTCCATCACTCATCTTGGGTAATGGTGATGGGGAAAGAGGGCTCTCTCCTTGTCCTTTAAGGCTGGGGAGAGGCAGGTGGAGTTACCCCTTGCAAACACACTTCTCAGGAGGACAGGGTAGAGGGTTGAAAGTGGGTAGAGCTCAACTGAATAGTTAGCTATGGGGTCAGTCTATTCCTTCAGGCTTATGACTTAGGGCCCAATGGGTGGGATAGGGAAGAGGGAGAGAAAGATTGAGGGGTCTACCCCTTCCCTTCTCCTTGCACAGCCGGGCAGGTGCAATAGTGGATGTCAGAGTGAAGGGTGGACGTTCATAACCTGGGGGGAGAGGATCCTCCTGGGGATAGTGGTCTGTGACCTCCAGGGCTCTTAGGGAATTTGGACCTGGTGGGGTGGAAGATACAGTTTTAATCAGAATGAGCACCTTGGTAGGGGTGAAAAGGAATGATAGTCTAGGAGACATTCAGGCCAGAATACAGGGGAGACCTCAAATGAATCCTAGGGACCCTGCTTCCCCTATGCAGGAGTCTCTTACTTGAGTCTTAGGAGACCCTGTCTACTGGTTACTTTACCTGTGTCCTAGGGAACCCCTCCTATTAGGGACCCTGCTTAGGTTCTAAGGAATCCCTCTATCAAGGACTCTCTTGATCTTAGGGAATCCCTCTTTCCTGGGAACTCTGCTTGTCTTAGGTAATCCTTCTGAATTGGGGACTGCCTTGATCTTAGGGAGCCCCTTTGTATTGAGAACCCCATCTTGGTTCTGGGAGTTCCCTTTCTTTGGGTACTTTCCAGTCTTTAGGGCACTGGGTACCCTATTTGGTCCAGAGAATCCTCTGGGCATTGAGGGGAAAAGGAATATTTTGCACAATTGTTAAGCCAGAAAGAAAGGGGTTGGTCCCCCCACCAGGGCAGACAAGCACAGAGTAGGAGCCATCCTCATGCAGGGAAGGGGCCAGAACCCCTAGCTCTCTGGTAGGGGATGGGGCACTAGGTCTGCCACTGCTCTGGGGCAACCTGAGAGGTAAAACCAAAGGTGGGTGGGGTGGGGAGGGGGGTGGGAGCTGAAGGTAGTGCCCTGTGCAGACCTTCAGCATTGGTCCTTGTTCCATGGAGCCTCCCCAATGCCTTGTCTTGTGTACAGATTTATGTAGGAACAGGTGGAGTTTGATCAGATGATAAGAAATGGAGAACCCACCCAATCTGGCATGACTTCTTTCCTCACAAGGGAGGGGAGCTGATGTGTCTCTTCCCTGAGGATCTCTGAGGCATGACCTGGGAATGGTGGTGGGAAGGAGAGAAGAAAGAAAGGTCTTTGGGGGCATACCACTTCCTCAGAGATTGTCTCTGGGGGCATTTCTCCCTGAAGAATTTTTGGGCTCATTTCTCCCTCAGGAGGGGATACTTCACCCCTTTGGGGCCCCTGGGGGCATGTCTTCTCTTGAAGGGATGGGAATCTCAGGCATGTCTCCTCGGGAAAGGGGAGAACCCTATGACAATGCCTCTTCCCTGTAGAATCTTTGGGCTCGTCTCTTCCTGGGGGGGAGGGTGGCGGTATGGATCTCTCCTCCTTGGAAGGTGTGAGAGTCTATGGGCATGCCTCTTTGGGGACTGTCTTGAGCATGTCTCTCCCCTTGAGTGTGTATGTGGAGCATGTCTCTCCCCTGGAAGGGGGGGGGGGGGTTCTGGAGAATGTCTTCCTCTCTCCGAGAAATCCTCCTGGGAGGGTTCTCTGAGGCACGTTTTCCCCCTAGGCTCCAGGGGGGTACTTTTCTTCCCTAGGGAATTTCTCTTCCCCCTCTGGGGTGGGTGAGCAGGTGGGCGGACCTATGGAGCCTCTTTCTTCTGAGTTATCTCTAAAAATGTGTCTCTCCCTTAGGGAATCTCTGAGGAGTAATTTCCTCTTGGGGTTAGGGAGAGATGTCTCAGAACGGTGGGGGCGAGAGTAGACCTAGTATTTGGTCACAAGATGGTTTCTAAGGGTGGGGGGAGTGTCTCCATGTGGGGTTTCTCTGGGAAGAGGAGGACTGTGTCACTCCTTGGGGGATTCTGGAAGGCTGGGGGGAGGGGGTCGTGTCTCTGCCCGTGGGGGGAGGGTTGAGAGGGGAAGGGGAGACTGTGTCTCCCCTTCGGGGTTTAGTGGGGGGGGTGGGGTTTGTCTCTTAACTGAGGCATCTGGGGAGGGGGTGAACTGGGGCGTGTCTGGACGCCTACACTGGGGTCGTGTTTTATTGGTCTGTGCCGCTTCCCATCGCCTCGCTTCCCCGGGAAGGGCCCCTCCTCCCCAAATCCCAGCCCCAACCCCGGCGCTGCGAGCACAATCCCGTTGATTTGTAATGATTTCTCTCTACGTCTCTCTGTCTTTCTTTCTCTGCCCCCTTTGCACCACGCACCTCATCCCCTCAACCCCGCGCCTCGAGCATGCGCAGGCACCACCCTCTCCTCCTCCCCACTCCGGTTCGGTTCGTTTCCGGTTTGTTTGCTGAGCTGTCAAAGAAGAGACCTGTGTAATTATTCCTAAGCTTTACAATAAAAGTGTGAAAACCGGACCCTCTTTCATTTCTTCTGGACTGCTGCCAGACCAGCAGTCCCTCTGCAGAGGTGAGTGAGGGTGGCAAGGACCCTGCTCTGGAAGGGGTGGGAGTTGGGGTAGAGTTCAAGGGTCCGGTATTCCTCTATGAGCAAAGATCCCTTTGGCATACACCAATCACCCACAAACCAAGCGGAACAGGGTGCTGTTCAGGATAAGGTGGGCAGGCCAGGGTCTGCCAAAAGAGCCCACTCCAGGACCTGACCTTCCCCCCCCCCCCTCCCCCCCCCCCCCCCCCCCCGCTTCCCTAACCCCACCTCTTGAAGGGGGAGGGAGAAGGGCTCAGCTCCAATTGGAGATGGAAACTTTATTTGCTGAAGTCCTGCGACCGACCTTGACACCAATCCCACTTCTTTGCAAGGAAATCCTAGAGACCCCAAACTTGTATCCTAGGGATTGGGGTCCATGATAGGGGAGAGAAACTCGGTTCATCCCTTGGGCTGAGGTATTTTGGATTGCTTCCTCCCAGATTCCTACCCCCATTCTGATATCAGTCTGGTATCTCAGGTCACCCCATAACTTCATCCATGGAGTCATCCCTACCTGAGAAAAGTCTTTCTGTAGTTCCCTCCAATGACCTCACTGAAGGATGAAGGGCCCACTAGCACGTGGAACAAACCCTAGTTGACTTAGAAGAGGGTATGACTTAGTGAAGGACTCAGGCTCACGTTCCTGCTAGAGATGGCCAAAACCTAGAGGGATAAAGGGTGGGGGTGGGGGTGGGGACGATTTGGAATGGGAGCCAGGCACCTCCCTGTTTTCTGGGTGCAGACTCAGAGAGGGGGACAGCAACTTACTACATCTAGAAGATGGACTCAGTCCTAAGGGGGTGGGTAGGGAGAGAGGCTACGTCGGGGTGGGGAAGCACCTAGCTCTCTTCCCCCTCCCGGGTCTCTCTCGGTCATTCCCTCCCAACCCATTCCTGGGTAAACAGACTAGGTCTCTGGCAGGCAGAAGGACAGAGAGACCAGATCTGCCGGTTTTCCGATCCAGCCCCGCCTTCAGGGCGTTCCTCCCGGAGCTTTTTTCTGATCCGCCGCCCCTTTCCCAACCAAGACCCTTCTCTGCCCCACACCCATTCCCATCCCGGAATTCTGCCTGCCTTCACTCCAGTCTAGGCCTTTCCCCTTCCCCCATCCTGTCCATTGTTCCTTTGGGTGACTTGTGGGGACTGGCTGACTCCGGCCTTTACCTATATCGCTGTGTATGGCCCCAGTCATTCATTCCAGGTGCTGTGCAGAGTTTTCCGGGACCTCCCAGTGTCCAGCAGTTGCTGCAGCCTAGAAGATCAAGCTCTACGCAGGGACTAATCTGGGATGAGCTTCCGTGTAAACTCAGATTAATGCTGGGGAAGGGTACAGGGGCCAGAGAAGGCAGAAGTGGAGGGGGTGACTGTGGTGGATCCAAGTAACTCAAATCCATGCCTGGTCTTCTGGGGCTCCTATTGGGCAGGCTGTAAGCCAGGGTCCAATGTACCCAGTCCTCACCCCTGGCTTTCTTGGATCTCTGGTTTCATTTTAACCCAAAAGGTTCATTATTTAGGGTAGGGGCTGGGGGAAGTGGGGTGTTTATCATATCACTGAATTATAGAGTTCCCCCTTCCCACAAAGCAATAGAAATGGGTCTAGGGTGGGAAACAAGAATAGGACTGAGGAACCTATCTTAATTCCCTATCCAGGAGCACCCTCAAAATTCCACTATTGGGTCAGGCTTTCCATGTTCCTTCTTGCTGAATTCTCAGACTGCATTTCTGTATCTCTCCACCCCAAAAATTGTCTTGTAAGCTCCTGTTACTGAAATCCAATCCTTAAGACCCAAGCAGGGACACCAGTGACTAGGAGGACAAAAGTCAGCTCTCACCTTGTCACTACACCTGTGGGAGTCAAGTGACACAAAAGACAGTGGAATGGAAGGATTTCACCCTCAACCCAATCTCTGGAACTGAAGGCAGGCACCCAGAAGAGGATTTGAGTGGGGAACTTTAAGATTAGTAGAGTCCCTTATCCTCAGCATTTCCATTTGGGGGACTGAGGGGAAGGCAAAAAGTAGGTAATAGGCCTGGTCTCCTAACTGGGGTGGGGAGCAGGATAGGAGAAAGATATCTGTCTTTTGGCCCCAGATCTCCAGGGACATTTGTCTCTCCCCAACACCAGAGCCAAGCTCTCTATATTGTTCTTTGGTGCTCATGATCAGGAAGGGATGGAAAAGAAAATTGAAAAAGGTGGGAAGGGATGTCAGGGGACAGTTTAAGATGACTATTGTCCTCCTTAGGTTCCAGAGGAAAGTCTGGAGCTCAGGCCTGGGTTTGACTAAGAAGGGGGAGGGGAATTTCCAGGCCTATTGCCCTGACCCCCAGTTAGGGCTATTGTCTTCTTCAGTCCCCTACTTCCCATGGAAGGAGGTGATGGTGGCTTCTTATCAAATGGCCATCTGACTAGGTTAATCCTTTTGCCAGCTGCTGTATTCACCCCTCTCGAAAACATTTCTTGGGGTGGGGCTCTAACTGAATTATCCAGTAAGAAATATCTTCTTCCTCAGAATGTCTAGCTCCACCATTCCTCCTGCCCTTCCTATAACTCCATAGTCCCATTGATGGAATAGGCAAAGGGCTTCTAAATCCCTTTCAGTAGGGAAAAGGAAGACTGGTGCAGAGGCTGTTATTTACTGGCTCTGCTCCACCCCCAGCACATTGGGTCCCTTTACCCAATTCATCCTGGGCAGAGAGATCCAAACTCAGTTTGCTTCTGGGTCGGATTTCAGGTACAGAGGGAGGTGGATAAGAAACTGGGCAGCAATTTGCCCCAGGGGGTTCACAGAACATTGGGAGCCATGTTAATGTTAGTCTCTGCCTGTCTCAATTCTTGATCTCTTTGTTTTATTTCTGGTGAGTCTCAGTGTCAGTGAATAAGGCCAGATCAAGTCACACAAACACAAGCACATATGTCCAGTCTCTCTTACAGGTCAGTCAGTCACTCAGATACAATATACATTTCCCACACAGTCACCACACACTCACAGCTCCTCTCTCTCACTCACACATACTCACACTCCAGCTGCACTGAGTCTCCATGGCAACCAGAAGGCCTGGTCCATGGATGTTAGAAATGAGAGATAGAGCCAGGGAAAGACTGAAAGACAGAGAGGGACAGAGCCTAAGACACAGACAGACCTATAAAGATATTTAAATATCCTATTATTTTTTAAAACCTGAAACACTTTTCTTTTAAAGACGATATTTAGAGAGGTAGAAGATGCTTCTCCACTCCTCCCTCCCCATTTTGATACTCCTAGCATTAGCAGCCAAGGCCCCAACAGAGTGTTAAGCTGTTTCCTGTAGACCTGGTTGGCCAAAGGACTGATGATGGGGGTGGAGTTGGGGAGACAGGAGGCCAAAGATTAGGGGAATTTGAGCTTCAAGATGATGGAGGTGAGGATAGAAAGATAGGATAGAATCAGAAGGAATGTGGTACTATGAGTGATATGAGGGGCCATAGGATGAGGGGATAGACAAGGCTAGGCCTGAGAAGAGGACAAAAGGGGAGTGTCAGAAATTGGGGTTATAATTTTTCCACTTTTCCCAATTAATTGATATGGAGGCTAAAACCAACACTTAGTCACTTTGACTATTAGGATACTTCTGCCGGAGACAATTGGGGGGGGGGGAAGAAATAAAGGGAAAGTGAGGGAAAAAAATAACATGTGAATTGGTAGAGGTGGAGACCTGAAGGGAATAGGGCAGTGATGGCAAACCTATGGTACAGGTGCCAAAGATAGCATGAAGAGCTCTCACTGTGGGCATTTGACCACCCTCCCTCCCCATCACCCCCTGCAGAGTTTGTTACTAGAAAGGCAGAGGGACTTGGAAAGGGCTGCTCCCTTCCCCCTGTCCACTGTGCCAGATGACACTTTTTTCACATCACCTGCCCCTTTGCGGAGCAGCCCAATGGGAGCACGCATGTGGGTAAAGTTGGTGGTTCACTGGAGGCAGAGCTGAGGGGAGCAGAGCCCTCAGATGACTCCCCTCCCCCTCTACACTCACTGAAGACATTCCTCTCTTCACCCACGCCTCTGTCCAGCAGCCCAATGGGAGTGCTTCCTTCCTCCCCTGTCTGGGGGAAGGGGGGAAGGAAGGGGTCCCCTAGGTGGGGTGGAGCCTGGCACTCCAGCTCTAAAAGGTTCTCCATCACTGGAATAGGATATGAAAGTCTCTTCCTTGACTTTCAAAGGACTAATCAGGATTAGAGGTGATCTTTGCTTCTTAACTTTGGTGGACAAATTCTCTTCCTTCACCCTCTATGCATCTCCCCATTCTCCGCTGCTCTCTGGGTTAGCCCATTTCTATGTTACTGGTTCTGTCTTTTTCTTTATCTTTTTTTTTGGGGGGGGGGTGCCTTTGGCCTCTGGATGGTGTTCTTTGTAGGTCCTTGTAGCTCTTTTTCTCCCTTTAAATCCTTAGGTACTTAAGTCTAATGACTAGCTGAGCCTTCAGGATCTGTTTTTCCTTTCTCTCAACTCTTATCCTGCATTCCCTAAACAGAGGAGAGGACTGTAGGGGCAGGGTGTAAATTAAGTAAATGATGAGCAAAATAGAAGAGACTGAATATTTCATGGGACTAGAGGGCCAGCAGGTGTGGAGTTACTGAGCTGCTCCTGAATGTGTGTATCTGGGTATGTGCTTGGGTGGTACCATTGCAGCTTCATATTTCTTATAACTGAAATGCCTCTACTCTTTATCTACTCTTTACTACAAAAGATTCACAATTCAATCCCCCTGGAAAAGAAAACTTTTCCTGATGAAATTTGGCATAAGATCACTCTGCAGCACTTATATATTGAGTTCCTTATGACTATCAGTCTGTGTTGTCTGATTATATACTTTGTTGCCATCTTTAGACTGGAAGCTCCTTGATGGCAGTAAACCTGTCCTCTCTTCCTTGTTATTGTTTAGCATTCACTCTGTACTCTAGACTAAGGATTAGCCTGACATTGTTGACTGACTTTGGGTATATGAAGTTGGGAATGTCAGTGTGAGTCTTTATCTCCCCCTACTACCCAAGTACAATAGAAACCCCTTCCCATCCCTACCCCTTGCCATTCTGAGACCGGAGGAGTCTTTGTGGGGCATATATTTGATTTGCATTTATTGGTAAGAATGAGGAAGCTGACTTATGAGGATAAGGGAAAATGAGTCCACTGGGAAATTGGTGAAATACAGCCTTGATGGGAGAAGTTTTTAGAAGAAGGGAAAGGAAAAGAAGATGGTGTTCACATGTGGTCAAGAATTCAGTTTTATGCTGGGGAATTTGGATTACCTTATAGGCCTAAAGGGAGTGAAGAGACTTAAGAATCTCTGGATATGGGGACCTTGGGAACTTCTAGGGAGATAAATAAGGTGGGCTGACCCCAGAAGGGTTACTAAAGAGTTACCTCAAGATGACTGCTGCAGAGAGGGAGGAAATCTCCTTAGACTCAACAATAGTCTGATTTAGAGATGGGTTCTGGGATAGTGGAGTCAAAGACAGAAATAGGAGCAGATTAGGAGATGGATGAACTTTTGAGGAAAAAATCTGAAAGTTACCTTGAAACCAGAGTTGTGTCAGCAGGTGCAGGGGAATTCCTGCTTCAGGTGGAGTTTGGACTACATGACCTCTGAGTTTCCTTTTAACTATGAGATTTTTATGTCTGCAGGACTAAGGAGGATACTGGGAAAATTGGGGCCAAAGATAAGACTAAAGGAGGTTAGAAGAGGCTAAAAGGTCAGGGGGTGGGCTGAGTTAGAAGAAGATGTCTATGGTTTAGGGCTGGTGTTCGATGAGGTCTGGCAGTCAGTCACATTGGGCAATAGGCTTCCTGTGACTACTTAAGAGTCCTTTGGCGCCATCTCTCCTGGGCATCATGCCCAGTCCCATGTCTCCCTCTCTACCATCCATCCTGAGGAACAACCCTATAAACAGGAAATGCCCCAAGCTAGGCTGGGCTGCTGCTGATTATGGAGACCCATATTGGTCAGTGGCATTCTCTGCCAGATGGTCAAGATGAGGGAGGGTGGCTGGTATAGGAAGTGTGAGGGGCAGGAGGTTTCCTGACCCTTTAATTATCTATTCACTCCCTACCTACCTAAGGCCCTTCCAGAGTCTCCTTTGCTCCAAATCAAAGGTGACAAGAATATTAACTCATTAGCACAAAAGCCCCAGGAGATGGAATAAGGAGATGGCCAGGAAGACCCCATGTCACAGCTAATCTCTTGCTGTTTCATCCCTGTGCCTTCCCAAAGTTCTCCATTCTCTATATCTCCTAGCCAGCCTTTACAGGGTGATATCTTGAATCCCCAAGGGGAGGCACTTAAGAAGATATATATTGAGGAAGTTTGGATTAGAGTTGTCTCTTTACTTCTGAGGTCCTTGCTTCTAAGATATAAGGTATCTCTTCCAGCAAATTTGTGTGTGTGTGTGTGTGTGTGTGTGTGTGTGTGTGTGTGTGTGTGTGTGTGTGTGTGTGAGAGAGAGAGAGAGAGAGAGAGAGAGAGAGAGAGAGAGAGAGAGAGAATAATCTTTTTTAGGGAAGGTCAGAATTTCATACCTGCAATGGTTGTTATGGCAACTGGACAATGCTCCCAAGGGATAAACCCTACCCCCTCCTAGCATTGTGTAGCTTCAGAGACACAACTGTAATCACACATATATCAACATGCATATACAGAGGCAATTGGTCTAGCTGTAGTATGGGACAGTTATTTGGGATAGAGTCAGCAGAGAGGGAGAGCCTTTCCTTTCCCTCTCCTTTTTTCACATTTTCTCTGGATGAGCCATAAGCCTGGGGATGAGGGAGGATATGAGGAGGGGATTTTAGTTGACCGCAGAAGGGCACACTCACAGGTATAGCCTTTTTGGATATCTGTGTACATGAATACATGAGCAGCTAAATACTTGCATCTATGGATATAAGTATCTGTATATGTGACCATACTCACAAAGGCCAAGGACTGCCAACAGATTCAAAACTGGACTTTATTCAAAGTAGGAAAACTGAGGCTGGGAAAAGGATTTAGGAATGAGACAGAGGATGGGAGAAGGGAAATGACAGTAGAACCCAAACTGATTCCTCCAGTTTCCTTACCAGTTGCCACTGTACTCCTTGGAAGAGCCTGGTATGGGGCCAGACAGAGAGGGTAAGCACAGTGGACTGTTGGCCCTGCCATGCCCTGCTTGGCTGGGGCCTCAGGCTTGGGCAGCTGAGTCCACAGGGGTGTGGAGAGTGGATGAGCAACGGGCAGTGTGATTGGCATGAGCCAGGGGAGCGGCTGGCAGACTTGTTCCTGGTAAACACGAGGAGAGGTTACTTCACAAGGAAACAGTAATTAACTTTAATTAGCACCTTGCATCTCAGAATATTATTAACATCTCAATTTCTCTAATCAAGGCAGCAGGAGAGGGGAGGCATCTGCAGTGCTGACTCCTTTCTGGCCAAGCTCCCTGGCTTGGCACAGCTCCTGCCCACAGCCCCAGCCCACTGAACCTGCCCCACTAAATAACATCTCCTCAGGGTTCTGGGGTACATGGCTACAGCAAGCATGGGGTCCAAGAAGGCATGAGAACAGGAGGAAAATGGGGTTAGGGAGAATCTGTGGGCATCAGAGGACCTTGGAAATTGTGAAGACTAATTTCACAGAGGAAGAAATGGGCTCAAAGAAGTGATTTGCCCAAGATTGGATAGTTTATTAGGGGCAAAACTGAGGTGAGAGCAAAAGTCTTCTGACTTCCAGACAAATAACATGGGAACAGAGGAATACTGGGAATAGGAGGGCAGGGGGACAGAAGGAAACTGGAGGTAATAAGAATATGAAGATGGAGAGTTTCAGGAGAAATCTTTGATGTCTAGAGCCTCCTTTTCCTAACCAGTTTGTAAATTCCTTTAAGGCAAGAGACAGATCCTCTCTCTATACCCCTGGACCCTTCCCTTTTCCCTCCCCAAGTAGAATTCAAACTCTTTGAGATCCAAGGATGTTTCATTTTTGCAGTTCCAGTGCCTTATATATGTTGATGATTAGTATTTAACAAACTGAATCTTTTATTATTTTTTTAAACCTTTACCTTCTGTCTTAGAATCTATACTAAGTATTGGTTTCCAAGGTAGAAGTATGGTAAAGGCCAGGCAGTTGGGATCCAGGTGTAATAATTGCAGATTAATATATCTACCCAGTTATTAATTTTATAAAGTTTATTAATAGGAAAGGCACATCAGTATAGTTTAAAATCTTTCTTACTCTAAGTCCTCTAATCACGTTTCCCCTATTCTCCATTACTCTTTCTCTCCCTCACCTGTCTCTTTAGCCTCATGTCCATCCAAGAAGGCCAGGTATGCCACACCTACTTTCTTTTATTGACTTTTGGATGTCCACCGACAATGAAAACTCTGGCTTAACCCTGGCAAGCAAAGAATCCAGTCAGGTCAGGAACCCAGGAGGGCACACAGGGACTTGTCCAAGTTCACACAGCTAGGTAGTGTCTGAGGCCAGATGTAGACCCAGAATCTCCCATCTCCAGGCCTGGCTCATTATCCACTGTGCTACCTAACTGCCCCTAATAAACCCAATTTAATACTTTTTGTTCTTCTTGTTCGGTTGTGTTTGATATTTTATGACCCTATTTGAGATTTTCTTGGCAGAGAGACTAGAGTGCTTTGCCATTTCCTTTCCAGCTCATTTGACAGATGGGGAAACTAAGGCAAAGAGGGTTAAATGACTTGCCGAGGGTCACTCAGCTAAGTGTCCACAGCAGTAAGGACAGAGAGAAAGCTGTGAAGGGACTACTTGAGGTGTGGGGTGCTGACCCAGGCCTTTCAGCAATTCCCATCACCTAGCCTAACCTTAAATGACCTTCTTCTAAGGCTTCAATTCACAATTAAACCTGACTGTCTGGCTTAGGCCAGAAGCTGTGGCCTTGGGCTTTTCCATTTATTTGTTTGTGTCCTCCCAGCTGTCCTTCATTTCAGTTCGATTCAATTCAATTCTATCCGATTCAATTCAACAAGTATTTATTGAGCGATTACTGAGTGTCAGCTCCGGAATGAGGGTGCCCTTTCCCGAGAAGGGCTCAGACTGGCCTGGAGGCAGAGTTGCAAACTGCACGGGGCACTTTGGGGAATGGCTGCAGGCTCTAATCGAAGAACTATCTTCCAAGGAGGAGTTTAGTCAGTGGAGGGCACCGCTGGCGAGATGACTTTGGCCCTTTCCGGCAGCACTCTGAACACCAACTAGGGCCATCAAGAGCAGTTTCATCTCAGAGCCCAAAGGATGTCTGTCTGCTGCTGCTGTTTTGATATTCTCCCGAAGAACGTGGCCACACAATTCTATCACTAAGAACACACTTATATGGAGCATTATGCTTCACACAGCATTTCCCTCATTACCATATAAGGCAGGTAAGCACAAAGGGCCATTTTCCCCATTTTTGTAGAGGAGGAAACTGAGGCCAAGTGAGGTAAGTGGATTTACTCAAGGCAGTTGTCAAATGTTTTAGTATTAGAACTTCTTTAAACTGAAAATTATTGTACCTCCTTTGCCCCTAGCCCTTTGCTTATGTGGGTTTTAGCTATCCATTTCGACCATATTAGAAATTAAAATGTCTTAGTATTATGAACGTAGCTTTGAAATGTTTTTATATGATTGCATATATAAAATCTATATCAGATTGCTCACTGTCCCAGGGAGAGGGAAGGGACAGAAGAAGGGAGGAAGAGAAGGAGGGAAAGGATTTGGGACTCAGAATTTTAAGAGTTAAAAAAGAGAGGGGAGGAGCCAAGATGGCAGCTTAGGAGTAGTGGAAACTGAAAGGCTGACCATCCTTCCCAAAAAAAAAAAAAGGAAAGCAAATAGCTTTGCTATGAGGATTCCCTTAAAGGGAGATGGGACCTAGACCACACCAAGAACCCCTTGACCAAGGGTACAGAATAAATTAATTCGGAAATTGGATCCCCAATTCAGGCCTTCTGACTTAAGATGCTTTAAAAAAATCATTTTCTTTATTTTAATAACAAATTTCTACGTAAGTTTTCCAAAGTTATATGATTCTTATCGTCTCCCTCTCTTCTTCCCTCCCAGAGTTGACAAGCAATTCAGTTTGGGTTATACACATATTATTAATCACAACACATTTATGGGGGCAGCTGGGTTGCTCGGTGGATTGAGAGCCAAGTCTAGAGGTGGAAGGTTCTGGGTTAAAAATCTGGCCTCAGATTCTTACTAGCTGTGTGACCCTGGGCAAGTCACTCTCCATTGCTTAGCCCATACCAATATTCTGCCTTAGAACTTATTGATTCTAAAATGGAAGATAAGGGTTTAAAAAACATACACAGAGTTAGCTGATATTCCTGGCCAACAAAAATGCTTAATTGAAGTATAGACCCAGCCTTGGTTCTGTCACTGTTTTCCTGTTTATCCAGGAAGATCACAGCATACTCCCTAGGCTCAGTGTGGCAGAGAAGAGTTAATTTGCACGTTGTGAGGATCACAGAGAATCTGAAACTCCAAAGATGAGGGAAATGCTGGGTATTGGTGTAGACCCTGAGAGGAAGCTCTGGGAGGACCGGGGCTGTGCTATTTATTGAAATAATTCCATAATTTAGCCTTACAGAATAAAGGACTCATAGAGGTTTTTGAGGGTGGTACTAATGCTTTCATGGGTCTTTGTGACTCAATATTTGCATCTCTTGGGGGGGAGGGGGAAAGGGGAGACTTTTCTGAGGGAGTAAATTTACTATACTCCCCCCCCCCCCAATCAAGAAAAATAAGGGGTCTGGTTGAGTTATTAGTGAACCTGAGAAACATCCAAGTCCTCTTTTTCCCCTCCACTCTCTGGAGGACTTTTGCATGTTCATTAGCATAATATTTGCATGAAAAACAGTTGAAGAGATTGGAGTAATGCCTCTGAGCAAACAGCTGGGGATTGTGGTCCCTGAATTCCCTGCTCTTTGCTCTTCTGTTTCTCTTACGTGATTAATGCCCGATGTCCCTTTCCATCCAGGGCCTCGACCCACGTGTGATTTGAGGGACCCCACAGAGTGAGGCCCAAGCAGTTTGGGGGATGGACAAAGCCAGCCTCTCCCCTTCCCTTAAAGGAAGCTGCTAGAGGGAGAGATCAGAGCCAGAGCCTCTCCCTTCCCCCTCCTTTCTTTCTCCTATCCAGGTCCCTGGAGGCAGAGATGCAGGATTGGTTTGGCCTATAACCAGGTTAGGTGAGATCCAATTAACTAGTTAGCACAGCCAGAGCCAGGGCAGGGAGCTAAGGGGGTAGTGGGAAGGATGGGTCGGATAATACACAGAGACAGCAGCTCAGCCATAACCTGATAAGCAGCTGATGATATTGATGCAGTCCTAGCTTGGCAAAGGCTGAGCAGTCGCAGTCCCCAGGGTGCTGGGGGCGACGATGCCCTCCGCCCACCCCCTGCTGCTAGGTCCTACCCTTGGTTTCTTCTCATGCCATACCCTGACCTCCTTGGAATTTAGCTCTGGTTTTATTCCTACAGTGTGCTTCTCTTGCCCTCCCCCTTCCCATTCCAAGCCTTTCCACCTCAAAAACCTGGCTTTTGACCAGGTCTTTGTATAGGGTGGGCACCCCAGAGCCTCTGGCATGTATTTCTTCTTCTCCCCTCCCTCCAGCCCTGATCTTGGCAGTCAGCTCCAAAAAGAAATACATTTTTACCCAAATTAGGCCAAATTGTAGCAACTGAGAAAGGAGATTTTGTGTCTTGGAGGTATAGAAGAGGGTATGGGCACAACCTGTACTAAGCATAATAATAATAATAAAAAGTAACTACATAGGAAAAAAAGTACCGCACATTGATAGAATGCTCACAGGTTTACAAAGTGCTTTCCTCATAACAATCCTGTGAGGTAGGAATTGTAAGTTTTATTAGCCCAATTGTATAGATAAGAAACTGGGATTCAGAGAAATGATGGCTTCTATGACTGTCTATGTTACCTCAACCAAGTCATTTAGCCTCCTTGGGTTTCAGTTTCCTCAATTGTAGAATGAGGGGGCAGAACTAGATGGCCTCTGAGATTACTTCCAGATCTCTACCTATGAAATATGAATTTACTTCAGAGTCTCAAAGACTCTGAATTCCTGGGGGGCTGAGTAGAAGAGTCCCAGAATATTCTTTCTGACCTAAACTTAGGATAGGAAAACAAAGTGAGAAGGATCCTTCTCTGAATATCTACCTGACCCTAAAATTCCAAGAGTCAGGTTGGAGGGGGCACTAGTTTAGGACACACATTTTTGAATCAAAGGGTCAAAAAAGGGCCCATTCATTCCTCCTTGAGTGACCCTACCTTTCTCAAGCTCCAAAAATGGAATGTAAAAGCTAGATGGGACCTTAGAGTTGATCTAGTTGAATGTACTAATATTAAAAACAATTTCTTAAAATGTAAAAACCCTGTGATTTCATAAGCAGAGAAAGTACCAGATATGGGACTTTTTTACCAATGATGGTGGACACCTTTGCACCTTATAATCTTGGAACAGTGCCTGGGCACTAGTTTGCTTTGGGTTAGATTATAAGTATATGACAGAGGAGGGATTTGAAATCACTTCTTTTTTTATTCTGAGGCCAGCTCTGGATTGCCTATGTTTCTCTTGCTAATTTCATAGATGAGGAAAAGAAAGTCCAAGGAAGTAAGTTTGCCATCTCATGGTCACCCCAAGTACATTTAAGACTAAAACCTAGACTTCCTCACTCCCAGGGCCTGTATTCTTTTCACCAGATCATATGCCTTCCAAGTGTTTAGATTGTTAGGTACATCCCTAAGTAAGGAAATTCAAATTTTAGCAGATGCCCCCTCTCAGCTGCTTTCATAGGATACCAAAACCACAACATTCAGTTCCATTTAATTCAATTCAGTAAGCATTCATTACACATCTGGCTTCAGACATTTCCCAGCTATATGACCCTGGGCAAGTCACTTAACCTCCATTAGCTAGCCCTTACCACTTTTTTGCCTTGGAACCTAAACACAGTATTGATTCTAAGATGGAACATAAAGGGTTTATTAAAAAAAAGAAGAAAATAAAGGCAATAAGACAGGGGATGGATTGTCATGTGTGAGAAATAGCAGAGTTGAAAGTAGAGGACCATAGGGAAGGATGTAATGTATAAAAATATAGACTAGAAAAATAGGAAAGTTTCAAGTTATAGAGAACTTTAAATACCAAATAGAGTTTATATTTGATCCAAGGAAGCTAAATGACTATACTGAAGTAACATAGGCAGCTGAAGTAGCCATAATTTCTCTGAACCCCAGTTTCTCAACTATAAAATTGGGCTAATAAAACGTAATTCTTACCTCACAGGATCAAATAGAAGTATACAATATAAGGATCCTAGAAGAAATGATAGGGTCAGCAGCTCACCTAGAATTCAACATTAATAACGGGTGGCTAGGTAGATAGAATGCCAAGCTCGGAGTCAAGAAGACATCTTCTTGAGTTCAAATCCAGCCTCAGACACTATCTCTGTGACCCTGGGCAAGTCACTTAACCCTGTTTGCCTCAGTTTTCTCATCTGTAAAACAAGTTGGAAAAGGAAATGGCAAACTGCTCCAGCATCTTCACCAAGAAAACCCCAAATAAGGTCATGAAGAGTACGATGTGACTGAAATGACTGAACAACAACAGAGGTAGTAGAGGGTAATTGGAGCCTATTGAACAAGGTAGTGAGCCATAATCACCCATATGCATTATAGTAGAATCACTTGTTAGAGGAAGCTAGGTAGAGAAGAAATTAAGAGTTGGATGGATGGAACTTGAGGTAGGATGAGATGGATATGGGAATAGTCCAGGTGGGAGATGACATGGAGACTTTTAGTTCATATCCTGGTGCCATGAAAGCAAGGGTCCCAGTTCCCTAACCCCCTAGAACTTTGTCTCCATTAGAGAACATGAAGCAGTTCTCACCATGCTAACTTTAGGCAGGGACCTGGCAACCAAAGTCAGCCTGGAAATGCTCTTTTGCTCTGTCATTCGTTTGTACAGAGAAGGAGATGCAATAGAGAAGACTGGATGGGTTTGGGAATACATGAGTCTGAGTATACATTCACAGAGGTATGTATGCTCCCCTGTCCTGACATACCAGACCCCTGACTTGATGCTGCCTAATCAGCTCTTCTCACCATCACTCAAAGGGTTAACATAGGACCAGTCTTGGGCAAGGGGGAGCTATCCAGGCAGGAAGCTTCTCTTCAAGTCACCAAAGGCCTCAGGGGAGGGGTCTGTGTGAGTTTTCCAGCTTTTTTCCCAGGCTCCTCAGTCTCCCCAGGGAACCAGCTACATGCCAGAGTCCTGACCCCTGATCTGTTATCCTTCTCCTTCCCCCCCTCCCATCAAGGGAAAGACTGATCCAGACCTTACATTTGAAACACTGGGAGCCTGGGACCCTCTTCCACATAGCACTAATCATTTTCCCACAGCTTCAATGATTTCCCCTGCAGCCCCCAGCCCCATTAGATCCAGACTAATCCTTTCTCCAAACTACTTCCTCACTAGCTCTCCTCCACCCTCTCTTCCCCCTCCCTGTGCATTTGCAATTATCTAAAAATAAGAGTGTGTGATTCAAACAGATGATTCCGGAAATATACAATTTAACTTAGGCATCCAATAAGGAGATGCAGATGGACCCACACATTGAGAAAACGGATACATAGATAGCTTCCCACCCCACCCTCCAGGTAAACAGATAGTCATGCTCCAAGAAAACAGATAGATAAACAGCCATCCACGAAGGCACAGAGCAGGACAGGACACAGAAGGATCCATGAAGTCACTGGGATGAGATGGAAGGGGAAAACCGAGCAATCTGTGATCCTTCAGATTTCATCAATGGGACAATCGTTGTCTGGGGGTGCAGCTCTTAGGTCTCCCTGCTTTCTCACTATTCTGTTCCAATCTCAATCTCCAATCTCAATCCATTCTTTCCCCTAGTTAAAAATGCCCAAGCTCCCAGGAAGAATTCCCAAAGGAAGTTCATAAGATGGAAGAGTGAGGGTTGGGAAAAGGATAGAAGTATGTATCTTTCCCCCAGTTCTTCTGGAGAGAGGCTTATGAATTGGGTACCACTTATTCTCTGCCTTTCCCAAGGAAAGGGTTGAAATGAGCTTGCTTCTCTGCCTACTGAGCCATACAGAATTAAAAGGATTCATAGATTTGACTCATAGACTCATGTTTTATTTCTCCATTGAGAATTCAATTGAACAATTCAACAAGCATTTTAAAAGTGCCTACTATGTGTCTGGCACAACACTAGCCCTTGGAGATACAAAGATTAAATCAAAATAATCTATGCCCTCAAGGTGCTTCCATTCTACTACAGTTAATAGAGTTTTCACTTATTTATTTTGGGGGTTTGGTTTTATATGATTATTCACTTAGAAAAATGATCAAAATGGAAATTTTTTTTTATAAGAATACATATAAAACCCAGATTGAATTGCTCTGCTCTGAGAGGGGGAGAAGGGAAAAGGCAATCAATTCTACATTCTACCACCATTTGACTAGGATCAACCCATGATCCCAGATTTTATTTGCATCCCTCTTAGTTCAAAGCCTGATTTCTTTTAGACTTGCCCATTTTTTCTAGGTTCTTGGATCTCTTAGTAGAGAATATGAGGGTTTCATGCCACTTAAACAGTCAATGGCCACAGTTGATTGACACTGAGGCTACTTTTTTGAAGGCCTGACTAATCATTTATCTTTGATCATGATCATACTCTTGCCATGGTCTGTAACCCAGACCAGCTGCAAGTTTCATATCTTTGCTGTTTCCTATTCAACCTTTAATTTCCAACTAAAATTCCATCTTCTCCAGGAAGATAGTATTTAGTTGGTGTAGAGAAAGGACTGTCTTCTCTGACCTTTCATAAGGCTTTATTTTGCATCCAAACAATACACTCATCATGTTATATACATGTGTACAAATGTACAAAGGTGTATAGCTATCAGGGTTCCCTCCATTAGATCATAAGCTCCTTAATAGGCAGGCTAGGTGATGCAGTGGATGAGAGTGTAGGACCTGAGTTCAAATTCTAACTTAGATACTTACTCCATGATTGGGGGCAAGATACTTAATGTTTCTCAGCTTCAGTTTCTTAATCTGTAAAATGGGGATAATAGCGCTTTAGGGCTGTTGCAAGGAGCAAAAGAATGAATATATGTAAGGCATTTTGCAAAGTTCTATATAAATGTTAGATTTTTAAAAAAATATTATTAGCAGGAATTGTGGCTCACCTAAATTTTTCCTGTCATAGTACTTTAAGCACAAGGTAAGTGCTCTAAAATATTGGCAATTACATATAACTTAAGGGATGGAGGAGAAGTAGAATCAGCTGTGTATGTGGTAGGGGTGGGGGTATAGTTGGAAAGTAAGTCCATGAAGTAGAGGATGATATTAATCCTATTGAGCAACACACTGAATGGAGGTTTAGCTCTGGAAGAGATGATGAAAGAGGTGAGGGTATTCTTATATGTCTTTTACTGACTCTCCTTTCCTTTATTGCCTGGAATGGAGACTCCACATAAGCTAGAGAGTTACAAATTTTGAATCCTTCAGAGATCTCAAACTAAGCATAGTGGATAGAGTGCTAGCCTAGAATTCAGGAAATCTTGGGTTCAAATCCTGATTCTTGTTGGGTAATTCTAGGAAAGTCATAACCTCTTTGGACCACAGGAAACTCTTTAAGACTATAAGTTGTTGGGGAAGCTAGATAGCACAGTGGATAGAGCACCAGGCTTGGAGACAGGAGGTCCTGGGTTCAAATGTGACCTTAGATACTCTGGGCAAGTCACTTAACTCTGATTGCCTAGTCTGTGTTGCTCTTCCATCCTAGAATTGATTCTAAGAAAGAAGGGTAAGGGTTATTGGGGGGGAAAGACTATAAGTTGATGAGAAGTTTGGAATCAGAACTGGTAGAGGAAGTTCCTTACTTGAAGCTCTTCATGCCAATGAAATCACTGGTTTGATCTCCCAAAAGACAATAGGTTGTTAAGGTTAGGGTTAAGAACCCACTGTGCCCATCTTTGTGGTTGGTCCTGAGTAAAGATACAAACATAAACAAGATATAGGCCCTACCCTAGATAAGCTTTACATCCTTATTCAGTCTGCATATACTGGTTAGAGAAGAATCTTGATCCCAGTAGCTGTTGATATAATATTATCTCACACTCATAGCCTTAAAGATTTATGAAGAAATTTGGAATTATGCTCAAAGTTATATAACTCTGTATGCCTTTTGACCTAGCAATAGCACTATTAAGTTTATTTTTGAAGGTGATCAAGAAGAAAGGGAAAGAACTTACATATCCTAAAATATTTATAGCAGCTCTCTTTGTGGTGGACTGGAAATTGAGAGTATGCCAATCAATTGGAGAATGGCTAAAGATTGTAATGGAATATTATTACTGTGCTCTAAGAAATAACAAACAGGTTAATTTAATTTCAGTTTAAATTTTAATTAGTGACAACTCTAGGACAGAAGGGTTAAGGGTTAGTCAAAGGGGGTAAAGTGACTTGCCCAGGTTCATACAGCTAGGAAGTTTCTGAGGTCAAATTTGAACCCAGTTCCTCCTGATTGCAGGCTTGGCACTCTTTCCATTACATTACCTAATTTCCATGAGGAGGTTAATAAAAAAAAAACCTACACGAAATTATGAAGAGTGAAACAAAAGAAACCAAGAGCATATTATATATAGCAAAATAATATTGTTTGAAGAATGACTTGTATATGTGTACCTTGAGAAGATGAACTGATAAATAGAAACAAGCAAGAAAGTTATACATATATATACCTTTTGTTATATGATAACTTTTCTAGCATGAGGGGAGGAAGTTGCCTGGGAATTTTAGTGTAACAAACAAATAAACAAAAAAGATTTTAAAAGCATTTTCCCCATAATAGCCTCATGAAGTATGTGATATCATATTATTATTCCCATTTTATAGATGAGGAAACTGTGATTCAAAGAGGTTAAGTGATTTAGACATGGTCACATGATCATAGTAGCAGAAGTTCAATAATTATTGAATTATTAATCTATTCTTTCTCTCTAACCTCTTAATCACATCATCCTCCATCCTTTCCATCATTTATTGGTTTGCCTCTTCAACCTTTCACCTCTTTCTGTGATTCAAATATGGAGGGAAACAGAATTCCTCCTCAGGTAGAGATGGAGAGTTCAGTTAGAGAAAAAAGAACTGAAGAGAAGGGGAGGCCATGGTGTGAGCCAATCTAGGGGAAACATTGTGATCACAGAAGAGAGAATGATGATTATGGGGCAGGATAAAGGACCCTGAAAGAATGTGGCAATTAGGAGGAGCAGCAAGTTGAGCTGAGACACCTGCATGTGGTGTTGGCCTTTGGGCAAGATAGAGAAGAAAGAGAACCAGAGAATAACCTGGTGATGAGAAGTGATAATGGGAATAATGATATGCTGACAATGCATCTGGGGAATCGAAAGGGAGGGCAAGGGGGAGAGTATAACCCAACCCAGACACTCTTCTCAAACAGACAAAACCAGGTGAGCTAAAGTATTTGGTGGATCAGGAAAACTGGGGGGAAATGTGGGACAGGATCAAAGAACTTTTAGAAAGTTTTGATTTTTTTTTGTCTCATCTTTCTACTTATTTTTGTCTTGGTCTCTTTTTTCTCTGTCTCTATCCTCCCCCTCTTCCTTATGTCTTTATATTTGTGACAATCTCCTTCAGTCAAATCCAATGGAAGAAGGCAAAGGTCCATGTTCATTTAGGTATCTGGAATTCAGTACCTTGGAGAGCCATCAGCCTGAAAAAGGTTTGGGGAGTAGGATGGAGGAGGGGGTGTACCTAAATCCCTATGGGGAGGTGTTAGCCAGAAATAGATCATGAATGCAGATCAGCATGATCTGAAGACATAAGAAAAGAGATTGAGCTTGAAGTTTGCTACCATTATCTAGTTTGTAGTGCAGAAGGACTAGGGCTCACTCATTTGCACAGTGTAGTCTTCTGTGCCTTGCGCTGTTACTATGAACAATGGCAGGAAAGTGGACATAGGTGAGTAATAGACAGGGAGAGGGAGAGAGAGGGAATCAGAAATGTAGTGTTACTATAGAGTTGGGGATACAAAGTTTGGTGGACAGATGGGGTCACTGGAAGAAGAGGGAAAATGTGGGGAAGGGGACAGAATAGAAAGAAGTTCTGCCAAGTTCTAGTAAGAACCTAATATGATCTTAGGCTACATTAAGAAAGACACAGTGAGGTCCTGGGCTCATATCTGACCTCAGACATTTCCTAGCTTTGTAACCATAGGCAAGTAAGTCAAGTAACTCTTTTTGCCTAGTCCTCACTGCTCTTCTGCCTTAGAACCAATAGTACTGATTCTGAGATGAAAGGTAAAGGTTTAAAACAAAGGGCTCTGGGTCTTAGGTGAAGATGGAAGGGGTCTTAAGAGGCTAGTACTTATTTTTTGTTTTTTATCAGAGGACAATATTGCCTCGGGTAGTGGGAAGGTGAAATCCTCCATAAATATCATCTGTGGAGACAGACTCTGAAGTTCTTTTCCTAAAGGTCACCTAGTCCTAGAAGATACTAGTGGTTTTAGACAAAGTTCAAGCATGTGACTGGGGAATTAAGGTGGGAAGAGATCAGGGAACAAGAGAAGGGTCAATGGGCTTTTTCCTGGCATAAGAGCATCCCAAACAAAGTGCTTACTCCTGACCATTCCCAGTTTTTTCACTCTCAACATGAGAAATACATTGAGTCTGTATGAATTGCCCTCTCTCCCTTTGTCCCATGAAACTATGAACCCCTTGAGGGAAAGAACTGTGCTTCCCCCCATCATTGTATCCCAAGTCTCTAGCACAGTTTCTTGCATTAATACATTTGTTGAATTTGAGTTGAAAAAGTACATTTCTGAAGTCATATTTTGTTCACTGGGGAGACAGGGTACAGAAAGCTGTTTCACTCTTTGCTGAGGACCAAGCAGGATAAAATACAATAGGAGGAATTGAGTTCAATAGCAGGAAGAAATTCCTGACTTCTATAAGGCACAGGCAATGGAGGAAGCTGGAATCAATTCAAGTCAGTAAGCATTTATTGACTACCTACTATGTGTTGGACACTGTGCTATGTATTTGGTTTGCAATTACATGTAAAAGATAGTTCTGGACTTCAAAGGTCTGTCTAATGGAGGAGACTACTTGCAAGCAATTGTTTACAAACAAGATATATATAGAATAAATGGAGGTAATCTCAGAGGGAAGGTTCTAAGATTAAAGATTGGGAAAGACTTTTTGTAGGTGGGATTTTAGCTGAACTTTGAAGGGAAACATAGAATCCAGCAGGTAGAGATGAAGATAGATTTTCAGGGATGGGGTACAGCCAGTGAAAATGCACAATAGAGACATATGAGGAACATTAAAGTAGCCAATTATAGTTTGAGGGGTGGGGTGGTGGAATATAAAAAGACTGAAAAGGAACAAAGGGATCAGGTTATGAAGGTCTTTAAAGGCCACAAAGAGGATTAAAAAATAGTTTTATTTTTTATCAATAACATGTCATACAAAATTTCCACACAAGTTTTCTTAAATTATATGACTGAGCTTATCTCCTTCCTTACCTTCTCTCCTTACTCTGAGTGCTGGCAGGTAATTCAATCTGTGTTATACATGTATTATCAAGCAAAACACATTTCTATATTGTTTATTTTTGTGAGTAATTTTATAAAACCAAAACTCCAAAACATAAACCCAAATAAACTAGTGAAGAATCATATACTTTCATCTTCATTCTAACTCCAACAGTTCTCTCTCTGGAGATGAATAACATTCTTTGTCTAATTCCCTCAGAATTGTTCTGGATGTTTGTACTGCCAATAATAGAAAAGTCTGTCACATTTGATTATTCCAAAATATTGCTGATACTGTGTACAATGTTTTCCTGGTTCTGCTTATTTCTCTCTTCATCAGTTTAAAAAGAGGCTTTTCTATTTGATCTTGAAGCCACTGGAGTTTATTGAATAGAAATGTGATGTGTTCAGACCCATGCTTTGGGAAGAACATTGATAGCTAAGTGCAAGATGGACTGGATTTGGGAGAGATTTGAGCCAGGCAGACCAACTAGGTTATTGCAATAGCCCAGGTGAGAAGTGATAAGGACCTCTAAGAGTGATGTAATGTCAGGGGAGAGATGGAAGAATAAATGAAAAATGTTGCAAAGGTAGAAACAATAAGACTTGGCAACAGATTGGATGTGGGAGGGATATGTGTGAGAGCAAAGAGCTGAGAATGACACCTAGGTTGGGAGCCTGGGTGACTGGGAAGATGTTTGTACCCCTGACAGTAACAGGAAAGTTAGAAAGATGGAGAGGTTTTAGGAAAAATAATTATTCAATTTGGGGCATATTTAGCTTAAGAGGCTACAAATTGTCTAGTTTGAGGGTAGATTTCTCATTCTAGAGTTCCCAGTTTAGGTGAACTCTCTGTGTGCCTAGCCTTAAAGAAGACTTTCTTATGAAACACAGTGGCCTGAGATGGCCCAGCCAGCTTGAGGTCTCTGTAACTGCCTGGTTGTAAGTAAGGTGAGTTACCCACACCATCACCCAGGGACCCTCCGTTGACTGATGACCTGTAGCTGATGGTGGTGCCTTTCATCTCAGGAATAAGGTCACAGGGACTTATGACAAAGAATACTATCTGCCTCCAGAGAAAGAACTGTTGGAATAGAATGAGGATGAAAGTATACAATTTTTCAATTGTTTATTTAGATATATGTTTGGGGGTTTTGGTTTTACAAGATTATTCATTTACAAAAATGAATAACATGGAAATGTTTTGTGTGTTAATACCTGTATAACCCAGATTGAATTACTTACCAGCTCCAGGAGCAGGGGAGGAAAAAGACAATTTAGATCATAAAACTTTAGAAAACTGATGCAGAAATGTATTACATGTAAAATAAATAAGCCTAAAAATTTCACAGAATTTTTCCTAGGGGAAAAAAGGGGGGGGGAGAAGATCCCAGGGCTCCTACTTCTGCTCACTTTACTTATTTCCCTTTGTTTTGTTTTTCCATGTAAGTTCTTGCCTTCTTGTGGTGGTAGGGAATGGTAGGACTAGGGTTAATAGTCGGGAGAGGGTGATCAGGACAGACTATTGTATATAAAGAGTAGGTTGGTGGCAATGATAACAGTGATTATGATGATGGCAGTGGTGATGCTCATGGGGATGATGATAGTGGAAATTGTTATGATGGTGGGTATAATGATGGAGATGATAATGGCAATAATTGTGATGGTAATCTATCAGTGATCTTGGAAAAACTTTAACAATCTTATCATCATGATGACAGGATGGTGATATTGAAAATAATGGTGATGATAGTTGTTGGGGAAATGATGACTTCTGTCTTCTGAACTTCTCCATCTCTTTAAAAAATGCTTCCCATAAGTAGAAATACAGAAGAAAAACAACTGCTTGATCACATGGTTTGATGGGGATATGATTTGGGATGTAGACTCTAAATGATCACCCTAGTACAGTTATCAATAATATGGAAATAGGTCTTGATCAATGACAAATGTAAAACCCAGTAGAAATGATCATTGACTATGGAAGGGGAGTGGGAGGAGGGGAGGGAAAGAAAATGAATCATGTAACCGTGGAAAAGTATTCTAAAACAAATAAATAAACTTAAAAAAAGAATAATAAAGCATAAATATTAGAAAACAAAGCACAAAATGCTTCCCATAGAACTAATGAAAAAAAAAGTGAAGGATGGTTGCCTAGTGGTACCAGATCTTAAACTGTACTATAAAGTAGTAATCATCAACACAATCTGGTACTGGCTAAGAAATAGAAGGGTGGATCAATGATATAGATTAGGGGTAAATGACCTCAGTAATCTAGTGTTTGATAAATCCAAAGATCCCAGCTTTTGGGTTAAGAACTCAGTATTTGATAAAAACTGCTGGAAAATTGGAAAACAGTATGGCAAAAATTAGGTTTAGATTAATATCTCGCACCTTATATCAAGATAAAGTCAAAATGGGTATATGATATAAACATAAAGAGTGATATTATAAGTAAATTAGGGGGACATATGTTTATCAAAATAGGGGAACATAATTTACCTCAGATCTATTGAGAAGGTAAGAATTTATGAGCAAACAGGAGATAGAGAACATTACAAGATGAAAAATTGAATAATTTTGATTATATTAAGTTTTTGTACAAACAAAATTAATGTAACCAAGATTAGAAGAGAACAACAAACTGGGGAAAAATTTTTATAACAAATTTCTATAATAAAGGTCTCATTTCTCAAAAATATAAAGAAGTATGTCAAATTTATAAGAATCCAAGTCATTCCCCAGCTGATAAATGGTCAAAGGATATGAATAGGCAGTTTTCAGAGGAAGAAATCAAAACTATCAATAATCATATGAAAATGTTCTAAATCATTCTTTTTTTAGAGAAATGCAAATAAAAACAACTCTGAGGTACCATCTCACACCTATCAGGTTGGCTATTATGACAGTAAAGGAAATTGATAAATGTTGGAAGGGATGTGGCAAAATTGAGACACTAATGCATTGTTGAGTTGTGAACTGATCAGACATTCTGGAGGGAATTTGGAATAATGCCCAAAGGGCTATAATACGATATAAAACAAACTTTGATCCAGTAATACTACTACTAAGTCTGTATCCCAAAGAATTTAAAAAAAATGGAAAGGACCTGTTTGTACAAAATATTTCTAGTTTCTGTTTTTGTGGTGGTGAAGAATTGGAAACAAAGGGATACCCCTTAATTGGGGAATGACTGAACAAATTGTAACATATGATGGTGATGGAATATTATTGTGCTATGAGGAATGATAAACAGGATGTTTTCAGAAAGAGCTGGAAAGACCTTCGTGAACTGATGCAGAGTGAAAAAAACAGAACCAGGAGAACATTAAACACAGTAACTGCGATATTGTAGAATGATCAAATGTGGCTACTAACAGCAGTATAGTGATCCAGAACAATTCTGAGGGATTTATGAAAAATAATGCTATCTACCTCTAGAAAATGAACTGTTGAAGTAAAAATTCAGATGTAAGCATATGACTTATCACTTGTTTATTTGGGTATATGTTTTGGAGTTTGGGTTTTATATCAGATTATTGACTTATAAAAATGAATAATGGAAACATGTTTTGTATGATAATACATGTATAATCCAGATCAAATTGCTTGTCAGCTCAGGGAGGGAGGAAAGAAGACGGGAGATAATTTGGATTATATAACTTCAGAAAATTCATGTGGAAATTTATTAGAATAAAAAAATTTTAATTAAAAAATGCTTCCCATACCTTCACATCTTAGTTTACATTATAATTATTTATATACCTGTTATTTGCTCTCCAGACTGTAAGTTCCTTGAGGGAATGGATGGTGTCTTTTATTATTTTTCTTTTTCAACTAACAAATTTAAAAAACTATAATAATCTTTCTCCTATTATCTCCTTCTCCCCATTGATCTATTTTTTATAAAGGAAAAATATTCCCATAACATATATTAACGTAGTCTAGCCAAACAAAATCCCACATTAGCCACTAAAAATGTCTTTTTCTTCATTTTCGTTTCAGAGGTGATCTGAATATTTTCTCTTCATTCTTTTGGACACATGGTTTATCATTGTATTGATCAGATTTCTAAAGTTTTTCAAGGTTACTTTTCTTTACACTGTTGTTATCAATATATAAATTGTATTTCTAGCTCTGTACCAGTTCATAAAAATCTTCCCAGTTTCCTCTGAAATTGTCCACTTTGGAATAATGTCTTATTTGTCTTTGTGATCCCAACATTCTAGTGATTAGCTTAATGTTATGGTAACTGGTAACAGTAGGTAATCAAGATATAGTGAGTGAATGGAAAAATGGGCAAGGTAGTATTGTATATTAAGAAGGTATAATCAAGTGAGGAAATTCAGGAATGAAAGGGGAAAAGCATGACAGGATTTGGGCATAGGTCAATGGAGGGAGAAATAGAAGTAATTTAGTCGTTGGGGCATACTAAAGTTCATCTGACTAGAAAGAGGCAATTGATAAGGAGTTTGAGAAACATATCACAAGTTTGGTACTGAGGCATGATATAGTAGTACTGGGGAACTTCAGTTATCCAGATAACTGTTTGTGCTTTCTCTCTCTGTCAAAAGCAGAACAGCTAATAACTTTTTGACTTGCCTTAATGATAATTTCATCCTTTATAAAGCAAGGAAACCAATAAGAAGAAATTGTATCCTAAATCAGATTCTCAACAAAAGAGAAGAACTGGTTGCTGTGGGGGAAATGGTGGGAAACTTGGGGAAGAATGGATAATTCCCAGCTAGGGTTTGGGATAAAAAGGCGTTGAAAATCCAGGCCTAGTCTGACATATACCCTAGATTCTGAGAACTAATAAATGAATGAAAAAATATTTATTAAGCACGTATATATGTCAAACTCTATTAAGTATTAGAGATACAAATTGTCTTTGCCATCAAGGAATTTATATTCTAAAAGGAGAAGATAACCCATCTAGAGAGTAGTGGCTAGGGAGGGTTATTTTGTTCTCAAAGTTACAGGGATTATGAGCTGAGCTAGTAGGTTGACACAGGCTTTCCAGTAGTAATACAATGTTGATTTGCTTATGGTTCTAGACCAGAAAATGGAATTGAGTAGAGAAGGTAGTGGAGGGAACACATGGTAACAAAGTGGCTTGTGAGAAAATTGTGCGGAGTAAGCTATGACTGGCCCTGCCCTACTTTAGTGGATTCCATGAGAAATTTACCAACTGGGATCTTGAGGGCCCAAGATGGTACCTTTGCAGTGAAATGGGTTAAGTTCTTTTGGTCATGGTCCCTGATGAGACAACTGTTGAGTAGATGTTTGAGAAAGCATTTTACAAAGTGTTTAGACTGAGGAAAGATAGATGGGACTATCTTGCCTACTTGTAGAGTGCTGGGAATAGTGGAATATAGATAATCAAAGAGAGGGTATTTAGGAGAGATACTGCTGGACTAAAATGCTTCAGGAAAAGTCATCTCAGGAGAGAGGAAAGATGCTCCAGAGTTACATTCTGAAAATTCAAAGCATTTCCAATGAGGACAAAAATGGAACGTCTGAAGGGACCAGTGGGGACACATACCAAATGACTTAAGATTTTTTTTTTTTTAGCCCTTACCTTCCGTCTTGGAATCAATACTGTGTGTTGGTTCCAAGGCAGAAGAGTGGGGTAAAGGCTAGGCAATGGGGGTTAAGTGACTTGCTCAGGGTCACACAGTTGGAAGTATCTGAGGTTAGATTTGAACCTGGGACCTCCTGTCTCTAGGCCTGGCTCTCAATCCACTGAGCTACCCAGCTGCCTCCCAAACAACTTAGATTTTTAAAAGCAGCATAGAAGAGGTAGAAGGAAAACCAGTTTACAGAGGATGAATATGAGTGTAAGATATGGGGTCATGAACGCTAATGCTCTAAATATGCTAAGGACAACAAAAAGGTTTGTTATAAACTGTGAGTTAGGAGGATTGAAGAAGCGAAAGGGACTTTGCTAAGAGTGAATGGGATGATAACTGACAACAGAAAGAAAGCAGAGATACCCTTACCTCCTAGTTTAGGACTAATCCTAAAACAGAAGAGTAGCAAGCTAGGCAATTGTGGTTAAGTGATTTACCTATAGTCACACAGCTAGGAAGTATTTGAGGCCATATCTGAACCCAGGTCCTTCCTCATCAGGCCTGGTCCTTCATCCACTGTGCTACCTAGCTACCCTGGAGCTATTTAATTCTTATTTTGCATCTGTTTTCTCTGACAAGGAAAATGACTTTTACCTTGTAAATGACAACACAAATGACTAATAGGGAATTAATATCCAAGATAAGGAAGCAGATCATAGGAGAGCACTTGCTGATCCTGATGATTTCATATCACCTGGCCCAGGTGAACAAGCAGATATAATTTCTGAGTTATTGTCAGGGAGACATGATTGGAGAAGAGTGGATGTTATCATGGCTTTCAAAAAAAAAAAGAGAGTAGAGTCTGCAAACTAAATATAGGCCAATAAACTTTATTTTTGTTTCTAAGAAAAGTGCAAAATGGATTAACAAAGGCATGGTTGGTGAATATGTAGATAGGGAGTATAGCTAGGGGTTTAAAATGCAGTGGAGTCACTGGGAGTGACCACTGTACCACCTTATCCCATCCAAGAGAATTACCAACTCATTCTCCCTGCTTCCCACTCTGCTTCCCATTAACATATTCAGGGAAGGGAGAGAGTATGCTCCTAGCCAAGGATTGTGCTTGAACTCTTAATTCTTGAAAAATATGATAAATTATTTATCTGGAGGGACTGGGTTCATTGGTATCACCATCATTATTTGATCATTACCAAAATCACTATAGACATCAAAAACATTAAAAGAGGCAGCTGGGTGGTTCAGTGGATAGAGAACCAGACCTGAAGACAGGAGGTCTTGGGTTCAAATTTGGCCTCAGATACTTCTTAGCTCTGACTTTAGGCAAATCACTTAACCCCCATTGCCTTACCTTTACCACACTTCTACCTTGGAACTAATATACAGTATTGATTCTAAGACAGAAGGTAAAGGTATAAAAAAATTAAAATTATATCAATATCATCATTATCATCATGTGTGGGGTGGAAATTGAGGGCACCTTGGAAATTCAAAGTTTGCCCTCTTTTACCACTTATTAAAAATATATATGACTGGATGTCAAATAATTTAAAATATAAGGCTTTATTGAAAGAGATATGGGGGGATGCCCCAAAGGATTACATAGAAAATGTGGAGCACTGCTGGCATGGGACATACCTCCCCAAATTATAGAACTGCAAGCAGGAAAATTCCTTTGCTTCATTGCATCCTTGTGACTACTAACTGTAAAACATCTGATAACTCCTGATAAGACCCTGCTACCATCAAAGGGACAGTCCCCTGAGAGGATTATCCTCCTTGGATCATCTTTTAGGTTTTGAGATGAACATAGAGATACATCTCCAGGCTATGCTCTGATACCATTGGGTTGTATCTAAGATATCTATCTGTCCCCTAAACTATGAGGGTCACCCTCTATGTCTTCAGGCTTACCAACCCCACCCTTTGTGCCTGAGCACATATCTTCCTCAAGTCACATATTAAAGGCCCTAGACTTGATGTCCTCTAGAAGGCAGATTTCCATCTATGTGGTCCTCCTGGCTGGATTCAGCATTACCTTCTAAATTAATTTCTCTTTATTTTTAAGCTAAGTTTTGGAGTCTTGCATTCTACTCTTCCTGAACCCCAGGGGTTCACTTCAAGCCCCCTCTATACTGCCTCAAGTTGTGAACCAGGACAAATGCCCAATAATTCACAGAAAAATCCCCTTTTTATAGGAGCCTGATCAAGTCTTCTAGAAGGGATTATAACATTTTATGTTAGTTGGAGACAGTGTTGAATAGTTTTAGATTGGCTTTACAATGAACACATTCAAGCTTATTGACATCTTCAAGAAACTGGAGAATAACTTTACATGGATACATCAGCAAATCAATATTTTATGGGAATGACCAGGGAGTTGGAGACAGATACAAAGAGGGGAGAGGTTCTAAACTGGATTATCTAAGAGGGGCTGAGGAGAGGATCAGTCAAGCCATTGGGCTTGACCTCCAGTTAGAAGCTTCAATAACCCAAATACAAAGAGACCATGGGAGGGAGAGTCCTCTTAAGACAAAAAGGAAAATTTAGTCCTGAGTTCTCCAAGATCTAAGTCCATCAACTTGGGACTCCTGCCTGGGACAATTCCCAGGTAGTGAGAATAACACTAATTTCTCACTTCACACAATCATCACCATCAATAGCATAATTATATTCATGATTATATTCTATATCCCCGGCCCTTTCCATTCATTATACTATATAACATAGCTCTGTTGCAGAATTTGAGTTGTATGGGATCAGGGTGTCCTATAGTCCAATTTATAAAAAGAGACTGTGATTCACTGGTATAAGGAACTCAGGAAGAGAAAACTCCTACCAATGCAATTTCTTTGCAACTTATGGTCTTAGAGTTGAGTAGGTAGATCACTGACAAGTTAAGTGATTTGCCAGTATTACAAGGTTATTTTGAAACAGGCAGGACTTGAATTCAAGTTCTCCTGGCTCTTGATTCCCTTGTAACACTCTGAGGCTGCCTCTCATCTACTATGTTGTGCACATAGATGTTTAGTAAAAATATTTGTGGGGCATCCTGTGTTTTTTAATTTAATCTGTTGGTTGCTTTTGTTATTTAGTCATTTTTCCATCATGTATAACTCTTCGTGATTCCATTAGGGGTTTTCTTGGCAAAGATACTAGAGTGGAAAATGAGGCAAAAAAGGTTAAGTGACTTGCCCAGGGACACCCATGTAATTAATGAACATCTGAGTCCAGATCTGAATTCTTGCACAGTCTTTCTGACTTTAGTCCTGGCACTCTATTCATTGTGTTGGCTAACTATCCTTGGTTGCTTTTAGCACCTTTGAGAAGGACATTGATAAACTGGAAACTGTCTAGAAGAGGGAAACCAGGCCTGTGAAAGGTCTTGAGTCCATGTCATCAAAACAGACAGACATAAAAATAGACTGATAAAACATTCATTAACCACTTACTATGTGCTGGCACTATGCTTAACTCTGGGAATACAAATATAAGGAGAAATAAAGATAATTCCTGCCCTCAAGTGCTTGCTTACCTTTGTGAGGGAAGCTAAAAAAGTGGGACTCTACCAGAGGTAGAGGCAAGATGGAGAGGTCATCTGGGGCATCATGGATTGGGCTGGTTAAGGGATCTGGACTTGTTTAACTTAAAGTAGAGAAGACTCATTAAACACACGATAGCTGTCCTGCTTTCAAATATTTGATAGATTATCCTATGGAAGAGGGATGAGACTTGCTCTAGTTGACCCCAGAGGGCAGAAGCAGGCACTGAGGCTGAAAGGTACAAAGAGGCCACTTTAGAAGGTCAGAGAAGAAGGTGTTTGCCTGCTTGCCTGGTTCCTCTCTGAATATAAGATCAAAGGGAAGGAACTAGGAAAGAATTCACTTGTAGTCAATGTTGAGGAAACAGGCCCTCAGCGGATATCCCTTCTTCCTCTAAATTCAACAGGAGCCTTCCTCCTCCTCTCCTTAGCATCCCAAATCTGCATTACTCACTTGGTCTCTTCTCAGAAAATCAGTTGGACTTGATTTCTCCCTCTGTGACCAGTGTTCCCTTACCTCAATTCCTGGGCCTTCTATCTTCCTTTCCAACCATCTACCCCTCTCTGTATACATGCTTGTATGGATCTAGCCAACCAAAGCTTTTTTTTCCCTCTTTTTTTTTTAAACCCTTACCTTCCACCTTGAAATCAATACTGTGTATTGGCTCCAAGGCAGAAGAGTGGTAAGGGCTAGGCAATAGGGGTCAAGTGACTTGCCCAGGGTCACACAGCTGGGAAGTGCCTGAGGCCAGATTTGAACCTAGGACCTCTAGGCCTGGCTCTCAATCCACTGAGCTACCCAGCTGCCTCTCCCCTCTTTTTTTTTTTAACCCTGTTTCTTTGTCTGTTTATCCATCTCTGGAATCCGCCTTCCCCTTTCTCTTGCCTGTAGGTTTGGTGGCTATAATCAAATCATAACTTTTATTAAATTTAAGATTACTTTTTAATGGAATCAATTTCTTGTGTGGTGCTTCTCCTCTTGCCCTGGGGCTCAGCCACAGCTCCTCTGTTCAGCATATCCACCCGCACAATTGTCTCTGCCTCTGGCACTTTAGGCTGAGCTACTGTGGAGGGGAGGGGGAGAGCTGCCACCCCTAAATACACAATCACACACAGAGACACACAATCACACATAATCATAGACACAACCACTCAGCCTCAGGCTCACATTCTAGCCCCAACCTTGATTCAGAGAGGGAAATGGGGGTGAGGGTGAGTCCTAGTAGACACTTAATAGGGCTGAGGCAGGAAGGAGAGAGCCTGAGAGAAATACTGTAGGGGGAAGAGGGAGAGAGAGAAGGAGAGGGGAAGAGGGGAGTGGAGGGAGAGGGGAGGAAGAGGGAGGAGAAAGGGGTGTGTGTGAAGAGGTGGAGGGAAGAAGAGAGGGAGAGGTAGAAAGGGTGGGTGGAGGGAGAGAGGGGGATAGAGGAGACAGGGAGAGGGAGATAAGGGGGCGGGGAGGGGGAGAGAGGGAAGGAGGGAGGGAAAGGGAGGGAGAGACAGAGATTTCTCGGCCTGTTAATTTCCTACAGTTCAGTTTTCTAGCATCAGAAACAAGCTGGTTCCCCTTAGTCCACCCCCCCCCCCCTTTCTTCTTTGTGCAGCTGGTGGTGGGCTCAGAGAGGTTGGGGTGGGGCCATGAAGCAGAGCCAGAAGCTCACATTTCTTCATTTGATTTATAAATATGTGAGAGATGCTGAAATGTATGTGAAGATGGAGACCCCAAGGAAAAGCCCACCTAGGAGCTTTTTAGCCTAGGTCAATTCAGTCTAACAAAGTAAGGGTTGGGAGGACCCCTTGGAGAGACTGTGGGAGAGAAAGGAAATTGGGATAGGTCTAGAATGGGGGCATTAGGATACACTGGGAGCGATATGAGACCTAGGGGTTGGCCAATAAAGATGGGATTTAAGGGATTTAGCTGGAAACTGGCTCTCTTTCATCCCTTCATTTACATTATTGTGGCCTGAGGGAACTGGGGGGGGGGGCTGGCCTCTCTGTTTGGGAGGTGTGTCTCCTATGGCCTAGGGACCAAATAAACGTACTCCAGATAGGTCTAAATAGCCCTAAGGACACTTGGGTTCAGGCACTGCCTAAAGATCCTCCTAGTTTAGGCTATCACTTTCTTGCTATTTGGCAACTTGAGCTCAGAATGCTTCCTGAAGTGGTCTTCCCTGTTCCTGGCTCCTATACTCTTTAAAGAGCTTGCATCAGGGAGTGGGCAGGATCTCAGGCCCAGGAAAATTTACCTCTACAGATAAAGAACTTGAACTGGCTTCATTCTTTTCTGAAGGAGGATAAAAAACAGGAAGCCACCCAAACTGGAGTTTCTATGCTATCAGAGCAGGAGCATGTGCAGCCACTGCTGGGCCTGACTTCCCCTGTCTAGGGGCTTATAGAAGCTACTGGGAGACTGGCCCAGACTTCCGCACATCCCTCTCAGAGCTGTGGGGCCTGTCTCCCTGTTACCAAGCCTTGCTGGGATCACTTCCTGGGATCAGCAACCATTGTTGGTTCTCTGGGATATTAGGTGGCTCTGACCTGACTGGTAGGGCCCAAGTGGGGAGAGTCTATAAAGATTTACTTAGGAACTGGCCAAGGTCAACCACCCCTTGTCCCATGGACCTCCCTGCCCCCATCCAGGAGAGAGAGGAAGAGATTATCCTAATGAGAAGCCCCTGCAGGACTCTGCTGAGGAGTGCTCCCATGCTACTTAGGAGGAGGAGAAACTCACTGGAACCTGGTTCATACCTGTTTAGAATCTAGACCCCACTGTCAGCTGGGTTTTTGGGAACCCCAAGTTTGCTCCTACTTGAAGTTCTCCAAAACCCAGTTGACACGGTAAACATGGTGACAGTCAGGAATGTGATAAAAGGCTTAACCACAGCATGGTTAAATGGGAGGACAATTGCCCTTTGCCCCCTGTGGGAACTCTAGTCTTTGGCAACAGGGGTGCCAAGCAAGAAAGTTAACATGATCCAAAACTAGAAGGAGAAGAACCCCCTCATTTTATAAAAGAGATCACTGAGGTCCAGAGGTGAGGTTCTGACTTGTCCAAGGTGAGCTGGCCAGCAAAACTAGGAGTCCAACCCAGGCGTCCAATTCCAAATCCAAGACTCTTCCCAGCAGATTACGTTCAATGCAATAAACTTTTATACTGACCATTTATATTTAAGGAACCTTGCCAAGCACTTCACTTAGGAATGAAAGAGTATTGTCAACATGGAATCTAGAAACCACAAACTTGTAGTCTAGTAAGATCTGATGAACCCCAAGTTTTAGGACTAGATTGTAAATTGGAGACCCCAAAGTTTGTACTTGTTCTCAAGTGACTCTTGTCTCCAGAAGCCTCCTCCCAGTATATCACACCATCCTTCTGAAGATCAAAGTTGGGCCTAAAGATTTCTAGACTAAGGCAATGCCTACTTTGCTAAAGCTTGGGTTTAGCCTTTGCCTCAAGTGGATTGTCTTTATCTTAGGGTTCATTATTCAGTCTGAAACTGCTAGCCTGAGATTTCCTTCAGGGTGGATTCTCACAGGAATGGGGAACAAGTACAAACTTTGGGGGTCTCCAATTTACAACCTAGTCCTAAAACTTGGGGTTCATCAGATATTACTAGGCTACAAGTTTGGGGTTTCTAGATTTCATGTTGACAGTATGGAATAGGGAGGCAGATAGAGCTGTCTCATCATGTTGAGTCCATGTTTGGATTTCCTGGCTTAGAATCATAGGATGGTAGATTTTGAATTGGATCAAAGGTGCCTTAGAGTTTATTTAATCAACCCCCTTGTTTTACACAGTATTGACTCAATGACAAAGGTAAGGGTTTAAAAAAAAAAACCAACCACAAAAAAAACCAAGGTTAAGTGACTTGCCCAGGTTAAATAGCCAAGGAAGTGTTTGAGATCAAATTTCAACTCAGGAAGATGAGCCTTCCTGACTCCTGGACTGTCAATCTGTCCACTGTACCACCTAACTGCCCTAACTGCCTTAGCAACTTGTCAATATCTCCCTAGACTTAGAGGAGCTCCAGCACCTACACCACCAGACCTGATGAGACCTAAACAGCAATATTTTGCAAGAGTGCTAAAATTGTGTTTTCTCAACAGTCCATAATTCCTAGCCTAGGAGACTGCTAGCTGAAGGAGACTCCTAATAAGTGCTGGACATTACTTCCAAGGATGACAACAGAGTGGGGCTATCAGTTGGACTGGTGGCACAGAGGAAGATGAGAGGGAAACAGTGGCTTCCCTAAGATCAAAGGCAGAGCTGGGCATAGAGGCAAAATAGAACAAGAGGTTTACAGCCCCAACCCAAACCAAAGACCTGCCATCCTACTCTAGTCTCCAGAACTCTGAGGACCTATAAGGCTTTTTTTTTTTTTATTTCTGGGTTGTATTTGGAATTGACTGGTTTTCTGGGCATCAGGCCCAGCTCAGTTTAATTTTTGTTTATTTTCATGCACAGATTCTCCTCTGTTTGGGGAAGAGCTTTGTGTAAATTATTATTATTTATATGATAAAGAATAAATCACACCAAATAAAAAACCCCACAATCTCTTTTTTTCCTCAACAGAATTACTAAATTAGGGGCTGAAAAGAACAGTTCATTCACTGGGGTTGGGTTTCAGGAAGCCATTGGACACATCGTATTATGAAATTTAGTAGGCAATCATCTATGTTGTCCTAGATGTGATGCTCTACAAGGTGCTGTGGCTTCCTAGGAGAAGTAAACTGGGGTGAGGCTAGAGCTGGCCACCCTTCCTTCCACCCCTCATTCCCTGGGGAAATCAGGACGAGGCAACTGTGACATTTATGGGGGATACACTACGGAGAGGAAGGAGAAAAGTGAGGAATTTGAACAAAGGCCAGAAATCCAATCAAAGGAACTGAATTGGAGGGTGGGGGAAGAAGTGCAGGAGCCACTGGAATATTGACATTATTACATCAGGGAGAATCAGCCAATCATGGGTTTCTGCATCTATTGCATTTACATGCCACAAGCTTATTGGTTGAAGGGGAGGAGGAAGTGATACTAATGGGTGGGGGCCAGGCCCAGCTTAAGTGTGCTCTCCTCTAGTCCTTCTTACCTTCTTACCCCCAGGGCCAGTGTAGAGAGAAACCTATGATTCACTAGGGGCTTCTCCCAAAGGGGAGGAATGTGTTTGTGTGCCTGCCTGCCTGAAGCTCTCATTCCTGACCTTAGTGAAGGAAACTTGTTTAGTCTGACAGCTGCAATTCATGCTTTTTCTACTTTGGGGTGTTACAGGTTTTCAATCATGTTAGTAGAGATTTATCCAAATTTATCTTTCTGGCCATAATGCTGCCTCTATGATCATGCTGATCTTTGCAGCTTCTCACCAATTTCTAATCTTTACTGGTGTTTTAATTCTGCCCCAAGCCCCTTCCTTCGCAAGCATCTCCAAGGACATATTTCACCTCAGTGGGGGAGTTGATGAGGGAACTGTCAATGGGTAATGGGTACTCATGGGTGGTGGAAGGGGGAGATCCCTGGAAAGCCCACTGCCTCCTACCACATGGATCGATTCTCTTGTCTGTTTCCTCCCACGCCCATTTTAAATTCCACTCTCATCTTTGATTAACCAACTACAGACCTCAGAAATGTCTGCCTGTCCAGGACTTCAGTCCATAGGCAATCCCTCCTCGGGAGCAGTCGACACCATAACCAATCAGTTTACACTATGTAAATAACACTGGGCGGGGAGGGGGGAAGGGAGGTGTATTGATTAGTTAGATTGCCTTTGAAGACTTGGTTATGAGCTGAACTGGGCAATGGCCTACAGCTGCTGCTGCACTGAGCCACATTTCAAAACCAGAACTATTTTCTGAGGCTGCTCCTGAGGGCTCCTGAGATGCGATTGACGCCCCAACTCCCTCACTCTGTCTCAGTGCTGTCTGTATGCATTTGGGGGCTGGGGCAGCTTCTGGAGCAAGGCGTTTCTTTGGATCCATCATCCAGAGGCTTCATTCCCGCAGGCTCTAGGTTGAGAGGTCCTGCCCCATTGATCACTGCTCCCAGGGGCCCCTGTGTGTATGTATATATGTGGGTCTCTGGGTGTATGCATAAATCTGTATGTGCATATTATCCTCGTATGTGGCTGTGACTGCTTCCTGTGGTGTGTTCTTTTGTCTTGGTGTGTACGTGTGGATCGCGAATTTCCCGCGGGTCCACGCCGGTGCCAGGAGAGACAGTTGAGGGACCTGCACGATCTTACCCTCAAGAAGCTTGCAGTCAGACGGGAAGAATAATTCCCCGAAAAGCTCTAACCTCCTGGGAGAGTGGGATGATAACCATATATTTGAGAGGTTTGTCCTGGGAATTCAAAATAAGGGAAAGCCATTAGGAGGTGCAATTAGTAAGAGGAGGAGATGATTTTTCATCTGCACCTGGAAGGATGAGTAGAGTTTATTCTGGCTGTGGGGAAGAGCTAACCCTCCAGGCTGCTGGAGGCATCGAGAAGCAAAGGTTGGGGAGGAGGAGGCGGCGGCTTTAAGGTCCGATGGGTAAGGGGGGGTCCAGGTGGCCAGGGGCTTTGCATAACCCCCTTGTCCCCATACATTTATATAGTAGGGGTTCTCCGAACCCTGGAAGGTAATGTCTGCTGCTCCCCTCCCCCACTTCCTACTGGCACTTCTCGAGAAGAAGGGCGGGGAGGGAAGCTTCTTGTTGGAGAAACCTGTGAGCTTCCCCAGCCTGAGCAATTGTGCATATTTTAGGCTGAGAGTTTGCAGACAATGGATGTCTCTGGGGCCCGGACGGGAAGGAAACTGAAATTCACGACCATTCTGTGAATTCCCTAGCTCTTTGTGTGTGGTGAGCCTTGGAACAATGCTGTTTGCTCTGCATATCCACTGGGGGTGGGGGCTGCGGAGTCTTTCCCTTGTGTGTGCTCACCTCGGAGGGAAAGGGGGAAGGGAAGCAAAAGGAGGGGGAGGGGGAGATTGAGAGACACCTGGGGATGAAGGAGAGGGTAGACTTTAGAATCCTGGGATTTTAGAGCTGGAAGAGAAACTGGAGGCTATGTCGAATTCAATCTCGATTATTTTACAGATTAGGAGACTGAGGGATAAAAGGTTTGGGCGTCTTCGTGGAGATCATATAGTAGAGCTGGGACATGAACCAAACGTTGGATTTAGAGCCAGTGCCTTTTCCACCACACCAAGATGGCTCCCTTAAATCCTACCTCTCCTGGGAGCCAAAGCTAGAAAGAGATAGGTAGACGGAGAGAGAGGTGGGGCAGATCCAGTCCTTTTGGGTCCTGGGGTATTTGCTCTCAGGGGACCACGCTGAGTTAGGAACTGCCCCTGCCCATAGCTTCCTTCTAAATAGTCCAAAATAAAGAGCGATATTCAGACCTCTGGCATTCAACCTCAAAAATGAGTCTAAAGCAAAGCTGACCATTCTCTCTTTCATGTCACATTTTTATTGAAATTCCTAAGATCAATTTCCTGTGGGTCAGAGCCAAGCAACTTATTTTGATAAAAAAGATTGAATGGAGTAGTGATGGAGAAATGACTTTGAAGGAACATAAGAGCAAGTAGGCAGCACAGTGGATAAGAGTTGTCATACCTGGAGTTGGAGAACCTGGGTTCAAATGTGGCCTCAGATACTAGCTGGGTGACCCTGGGCAGGTCACTTAACCCCCATTGTCTAGCTCTTGTTTGCCCTTTGTCTTAGAGCTGTTGCTAAGACAGAAAAGTAAGGATTGGAAAAAGTGAAGGTAAAAGCATAGAGCTGTTCCGCCAGTGACTTTTGTGAGTTTCTCCTTAACTCCAGACAAATCTAGTGAAGCTACAAGGAACAAAGAGTCAGGATGGAACTGGGACCTTCAGCTTGCTAGACTGAAGCCCTGCCTGTAGAGCCAAAGAGTCACCTGACTTCAGATGGGGCTTATCTCCCACCTGAAGTGGATGTCTATTGTCTGGTGAAGTGGGACCTTTCCTCAGGGGGAAAACTCTCCAGTGACAAGGTCAAAACCTGGGGTTTCTACTTCCCTACTAAATAAACTGGGGACTTCTAGATTTCCATGTTGACAGCAGCTATAGTGAACCTATGGCATGGGTGCCACAGATGACATGAAAAGTGCTCTCTATGGGTATGTGGCTGCCTTCTCTCCCCCAAGGCAGGGAGATTTAGGCAGAACTGCTCCCTTCCCCCTCTCCATCATGCCCAGGATATTTTTTCATATCCCCTATCCCTCTGCCAATAGGAGCACATAGGGGTTAAGGTGGGCAGCTTACAGGATCAGAGTTGGAGGGGAGAGGAGTGCTCAGACCATTTCCCTCCCTCTCTCTACTTTCACTGAGGACATTCCTCACTTCACCCACCCCATCACCCAGTAGCCAAGTGGGAGTGCTTCATCCCTCTCCGGTGTGGGGAAAGGGCAGGGCACTCTGTCTCTAATAGGTTTGCCATCCTAAGGTGATATGAGGACCATGCTTTCATTTTAGCTCACCCAGTCACCCTATCATTCTTTATTCTCATTATTATCATCCTTTCATGGTTTCAGGTTCCTTCTATAGTGTTATTCTCCCATATTCCTAAGCCTCCCTATCTCTTTTTTTCACTCCTCACAAACCTGATTGCCAAGGAAAGAGAAAATCTTTTCAAGTTGCAAAACATTGATTCTTTAAAAATAAGATACTATCTGTCCATAGGCTTTGGCCAAAATCCATATTGTGTTTGTATTTTGTTGATCCAGCCTCTGTGTCCCTCTTACTGTGTGTGTGCAAGAGATATAGTATGCTAGACCTGGAACCTTTAGCCTGTAAGGCCTTAGGGCAAGTTGCCTTGCTTTTCTTTCCTCATCTACAAAATGGGATTTTGTATTTTTAATATACCTATTATATTGAGATATAATTAATTATGTTAATATATAATCTAGAATAATGTCTCAGTTTTTATGAGGATTAAATCAGACTATATATATACAAGGTATTCTAAAAGTCTTAGTTCAGTTTAAAGCTAATAGATAGCTATATAGATATATACATATATGTATATATATATAAAGTACAAACCTCTCTATATATGTTTTCATACACATACAGACAATAATAATAGCTAACATTTATAGACTACTTACTATGTACCACACACGATGCTAAGCATTTTATAATTGCTATCTCGTTTGAATCTCATAACAACTCTGGGAAGTGGATACTATTATTATCCCCATTTTACAGATGAGGAAAGTGAGACAAATAGAGGTTAAGTAATTTGTTCAGAGTCTGAAGTGGCATAGGAACTCCAGTTTTCCTGACTCCAGACCTAGGGCTCTATCCATTGGGCCACCTAGCTGTACTCCCAGAGTTAAGGAGCAGAAAATGGAAGAGAGGGAGTTGAGCAAGGAGTTCAAGAGGGCTCTTGTTCTGGGAGTTTGCTCTGTAGGGGATGCAATGGTCTGAACAGTTCTCCAGATATTTTTAGTCACTGCCCTTCCTCATCTTTATAGCAGCAATGGAGAAACAGTTTTCTAATTTCCTGCCTCAAATTGTTGATCTTTGCCTGTAACAATTTGATCTCTTTTTCCCCATAGTTGAAATGCCTTCTCCCCTCCTCATCCCTATTCTCTCACTTTTTTTATTTATTAAAGGAGCTGGATTAGTTACCTACTCTCAGCTGTTTCACTAATGCTCCTTCCTTCCCTTTCCTATGCTGTCTCTGGTCCATCCAGAGTCTTTAGTGTAAGGCTTCCCTCCATCCCTGTGGATTCAGTTGTTCTTACCAGATTCTGGTCAGGAGTAATGCATGTCCATTTTTTCCTTCCTCTCTCACTATTTTCTGCCACTTCAGCCTTTACAACTTCTATAACTACCTGGCTATTAATACCCACCACCACATACAACGTTTGTTTCACTCACCCCTTAGGCAGCCCTGCCTCTCTGCATTATATCATATTCTCTTCCTTCTCATTAGCTCAGGTCTCAAATTGGCTCTTCATCCTCCATCCCCAACCCCTTTTCATAATCTTTAGTGGTGTAGGAAACTTCTTTAAGGTTCCTCCATCCTGTCAACCACTGTTCAGTTATGCATGTACTATTACATTTTTTCTTTTCTCCATCTTCACTTATCCCCATAACCTGTCCACACTCCCATCTTTCTGGACTGGAAGGAAAGTCCTGCTTCTGTTCTATTCTCTGTCTCCATTACCAAGGTTGTCAGAATTAAGAATTTATCAAATATCACACATGTATAACCTAGATCAAATTGTTTACCATCCTTTTTTATTTTATAGTTTACAGTTTTCAGATAGAGGTTAAGGGTTAGACTTGTTACAAGGTTAACTTGTCTACAGTCACACAAGTATTAAGAGTCCAGGCTAGATTTGAACTCAAATCTTACTGACTCTAAGCTCATCCTGCTATTATTCTCTGTGCCTCATAGGGGGAAGAGGATCCTAGTATTCAGAGTTGGGAGATATTTTAGAGTCCAACTTCCTTATTTTATGGGCAAGAAGATTAGGTCCTGGAGACAAGAGGAATGACCTGACCCAAGTCACACAGATGAAAAATCCAGGTAGTTTTTACTTCAAATCTGAGACTCCCCATAATAAGTAAGGACTCAGAAGGTGAGAAAAGACTGGAACAAGCCTTGTGCTTGCCTTTCTGGCTGGATTAGATGAAGGATGGGAGGAAGGAGACTTGGGCAGGTCTTTGATCCCATATAGTATAAGTTCCACCCTTGTGGATTATAAAATGCTTTCATGTCAATTCATAGAGCTGGTTTTGTGTACATATTGGTAAAGCCAATAGTTGTGTATGAGACTGAAGGGGAGGGGGCATTGAGCACTGGGTGGAGCAGCCTTGGATAGGGTTGTCATGGGAACAGCCTTTCTGGACCCTTGGCTTTGAGCCTGGGTGGGGAAAGAATATGTGGATACATGGTTATTGGTATTTCTTGGTGGTGGGGGGCAGGTACGGGTGAGTTGTTCTAATTCAAGCTCTGGGGACTTCAGCTATAGCATTCAAGATCAAAAACCAACCTAAAGGAGAAGGAGAAGCTAATGCGCTTCTGGGCAGATAGCTACCACCTCCATTTCTCTCCCTTTTACCTTTTGCCCATCCCTTCCACCCTTACCAGGGAATATGTTGGGAACCTCTAGGTCCTTTTCTCGAATGTGAAGTTGTATGAAACAGTCGATTAGGTCAGAAACCAACCCCACTGCAAATTGATTCTTCTGGGATTCCCAGGGTCCAGGGTTTCGGCACCATTTCCAAAAAAGGAGGGGGAGGGATTAGATCATCAGAGGTAGAGATAGATGAGGTAAGTGTAGCCAGATGTAAGCATCCTAGGGCCCTGGCTCTGTTTCTACTTTAAAGGCTCTTGTGACTCAAGATGGGGGCCAAGGAAGGCAGGAAGGAGGCAGGGAGAAGAGGGCAAGGACAGTGTATGTGGAGGTGGCACCTCTGCTCTTTGGTGTGGATGGCCTGGATACTACTAGGACAGAAGACGGCATTGCTGGCCACCAGGGGGGGGCAGTGGGCCAGCATTAGCCAGGACAGTCAACCCATCAGTGTGTGTGAGAGGAAGGAGATAGAGAAACAGAGAAAGAGATTGAGACAGAGAGAGATTAAGTCAGACTGTGACAGAGATAGAAAGAGACTGAGACAAACAGTTTGAGACAGAGGTAGAGAAAGAAGCACATAAGATGTGTTAGTTTCTTTTCCATATTTTGTAGTTGAGGGTGGAGGTACCTCTATAAAGATAATTTTTGCGATGGGATACCTAAGGAGATGAGTATGGTTCTTCTCCCATTTATAGGGCAGTTCAGTTAAGTTGGGTACCAACTAAAAGCATGGGGGCCCTTGGGAGTTGTGTTTTTTTTTTTAAGCAGGCTAATCTATGTCCTGGGGTCTACTGCCATTATGGCCTACCTGGGGGCAGGTATCTGATTATAACACTGAATACCCTCTCCCCCTTACATACTACCTAGAATCCTGTCCAGTTTTGAATCTTTTTCTCCCATAGAATCAATTGAAAGACTTGGGTGGCAGTCTCAGAGTCATTACCCTTGTGGGTGGATAAACCTCTACCATGAAGCATGTACCCAGCCTGGTACCCCAAGTACAAAAGATTAACTGCCTGGCACATTCTATAACAGAGTGCTTTGTCTATATGTCTTGAACCCCACCTATCCTCTTCCCAATTTCTCAATCTCAGTCCCCCTCCCTTCACTCCAGGTCTCTTAACACAATCCTTCCTCTTTCCTACTCTTGAGTCCTTTATGCCCTCTTTTCCCCATCCCTGCATCTGCCTTGATCTTTATCCTCATTCAATTTTTGGCCTTGCTCTTCTTGTTCCCCTGTGATTTTTCATACTTCTTGCACTTCATCCCTTCAATCCACCACCCCCTTTCCACCAAAAAAGAAAAAAAAAGCCACTCAGGCTGCAGTGGGGCTGTCAGGTTGGATAGAGCCCTGTGGCTGCACGAGGCTTTGGAGACTGAGATGCCGGGTGCACACAGTGCTTCCTGCCCCCTGATTGGCTGAATATGCTGTTTCCATGGTGATCTCAGGCAAAGCCCAAGGCCCCCCTCTCTCTGCCCCCCCACAGGTCCTATTCAGCCACTGGAGCAGCGACAGGCAGGTTAATAAAACAGGAGCCGCGTGAGGAACTGGGCTCTGTGCCGAGGTCCCAGCGTGGTAGCTGGCCTAAGGGAGGGAGAGAGGGTTGGAGTCTGCTGCCCAGGTCAACCCCTTCCCCCACAAAATTTCACCCTTGGGATCTAATATAGGCAAACATATCCCTACTAAGCTGAATGATGTCTGGTGTCAGAACTTAATGCTCAGGGCACAAGTCTCTGAATTGATTTCAGCAAACAGAGTCCCCATCCCCAGTGTTTAGCTGAATAGGCCCCAATTCTAGAGTGAGGCCAATAGACTGGAAATTGTACCCAAGAGTTATGAAGGTGGAAATGGAGGGATGAGGATGGGGACAAGGAAGAAGTGATTGGAGATAGAGTTTGGGATGAAAATAGAGATTCATTCAATAAATATCTGTTGAAGACTTTCTTAGTGCAAGGTCCTATTCTAGGCACAGTGGGACATAGAGGAACAAGATATGACCCCCAAAATAGACATAGAATGGAGATAAAGATGGAATGGGGAGGTAGATGGAGATGGAGTTGGGAGTAGAAAAGGAGTTAGACATGGAGGTGGAGGGAGAGGGGGGATAGTTAAGGGAGTGAAGAGAGAGGTAAAGGGGGGGGTAGAGATGAAAATAGAGATGGAGTGGATAGAAAGGTAAAGACAATATAAAAATGAAAAGGGGTAAGGTGGAGGTGGATATGGGAATAGAATAAAAATTGAAGTGGGAAGTAAAGATGGAGATAGGATAGGATAAAGTATTAAGATGGGGTTGAAATGAGATGGCCTGAATTTAAAGATGAAAATGCAAGAGAAGTGGAAATGGAAATAGAGGTGAAGATGGAAAGGAAGATGAAAAATAAGTAAGATGGGGCTGGGGAGCTGAGATGGAGATGGGTTGGAAGAAGACAACATGGATAGAACAACTAGGTAGCTCAGTGGATCAAGAGCCTGGCCTAGAGATGGGAGGTTTTGGTTTCAAATATGGCCTCAGACACTTCCTGTCTGTGGGATCTAGGGCAAGTCATTTTAGCCCCCCCTTGCCTAGCCCTTCCCACTCTTCTACCTTGGAACCAATACATGATATTGACTCTTAAGGTGGAAGGTCAGGGTTTAAAAAAAAAAAAGACAGCATGGAAATGGATTAGAAGCTAGTTGTTAGAATGTGCCTGTGAAGGCTGGAGGGATGAGGCCATTAGGAAAGCTAACAGAACTAGTATGACTTCTGTGTTAAAGTTTCTGGCAAGAGGGAAAGGACAGATAGTCCATTAGGAGTGTGAAATAATCTCTTTTTTATTTGCCAGAGAGATGATGCCTCTTTTGGCCCTATTATAACATAAGAACCAATGAAATTAATTTCTATCCACATCAGAGCATTAATCAAAACACATAGTTTGAGCACAATTCAAACACAGCTCATGAATGGCTTTCAGTTGGAGAAGTGGTAAGACTCAGGCCCTGGGGGTACTCAGATGGGGCATCTGGGAGGAGTTTCTATGGGGGAAGATAAATCATGGTTTTCATGTATTTCAGAGATCATTATTCCTAAATGTCTCTAGCCACTATCCAGTGGACCATATTAGGGGAGACACAGCCAGTTTTATTTTGCCCTGGGGTACTTCTAACCCAGAGTCTCAAATCTCATTGATATTGGAGGGTTTTTTTGGAGTGGTAGTGATGAGAGTTGTAGGCTATGAGAATGGAATCATGTAAAGGCTCTGATTCTGAAAGACACCTGGGTACTCATTATGATTCACTGAAGGCCTGTGGCCCGCTCACTCTTTATGCTTCAGTCTTTTCATTTGGATGAGATTCCAGATTTGCTGCTGATCTGATTCCTTACTGTGGGTTCCAAACAGATTTGTTCCCTATACCTCTTTATTGGAAGACTGGGACAAAATGGTAGGAGGTAGTGACCAAAATTCTCAGGGGAGGGTTATCATCATGCTTTTCCTTCTTACCTTCTACCTGACTCTCCAGCTCCCATCCTGATTGGTGAGAGTTTTCCATAACTAGTCTGCCTTAGGCCCATCATACTTTGTTCTCTAGTCTTTTTCAGGCTATTTCCATCACACCCATATTCTTTCCCCCCCTCTCATCCACTTTTCACTAGCCTGAGAACAGTAATCAAATCATCCTGGAAAGGGCAATATCAATCAATCAATTACTCAATAGGTCCATTCCCCATCCCAGTACAAATTATCCCTCCTCCTTTATGTGGGGGAGAAGACAAAGGAAGATACTTGGGAACCTGAATTAAACCAACAAATAAATGAAAAAATCCCAAACTCAAAACAAATTGCCCCTTCTTGGCCACCACTTGGCCACCATTCCCTTATTAGGGAATTTATTAATTATTTCCTTATGCCAGCTCCTTGAAAAAATGTACTTTTTTTTTTGTTCATATCCCCAGTATTTAGTATGGTGCCTGGCACACAATCAGTGCTTAATAAATGGTTGGGTTTTTTCCCCTCATCCATCCATCCTTCCATTCACTCACTCATTCATTCATTCCTACCACACCTGCATTTCAGTTTCTTTGTCTTATGAAGTGTGGTGATTCTTTGCCCTTCTGATAGGCATGGGAATTACTGAATTTGAAGGGAGCAGTCCCTTTTCTTTTTTTTTTTTTAAACCCTTACCTTCTGTCTTGGAGTCAATACTGTGTATTGGCTCCAAGGCAGAAGAGTGGTAAGGGCTAGGCAATGGGGGTCCAGTGACTTGCCCAGGGTCATACAGCTAGGAAGTGGCCGAGGTCAGATTTGAACCTAGGCCTAGTTCTCAATCCAGCTGCCCCCTGAGCAGTCCCTTTTCAACAAATATCCATTTATATTTACATATATATATATATATATTTTTTTTTTGTTACACCATTGCCTGGAGGAGATAACACAAAGAATTGGAAGGCTAATTGTGGTTGTAGCTGAGAAATGGTCTAGTAATCATCTTAATAATGAACAAAATGGATTTAGGTTTAAAAAAAAAAAAGGGTGGAGCGGGAGGCCAGGCAGGAGACCTTATCCTGCCCATCCCCAGTTTTTCCTCCAATTTTTCCATTTTAAGGACATAATATTTAGACCTGGGATGGACTAAAGATTAGAGGTCATTTAGTACAATTTCCTCAATTCATAGAGGAGGACTCTGAAGCTCAGAGATCATTAGGTATTTTTTTCCATGATCATACAGGTGGCAAAATGATAGAACCAAAAATTGATCACTCAAATCTCCCGATTCTAAATCCTGTGCTTTCCCCCAACTATGCCATGATTTTCTGCTTACCTCAATTAATTTCATTCCATCTTTCCCTGTTCCATTCAATCTTAACTCCCTCCATAGCATCTAATTTCATCTTCTCCTTCCTCATTCTACTTCATTTCTTCCCATACTAAATCATATCCCTCCACATCCTGTGGCTCCACCTTCCTTCCTTCTAATCCTCACTCAATTCTATACTAGACAGAACTGCTGAAAGGGGCCAAAGACTAGAAAGTAGCACAACAAGGGCCATTCAGCTTCAGCCTCTGTGATTGAACTGCCTCCTCCCCACCCCCTCTCACACACACAGAGTTAAGGGAAACGTTACTCTCCCAGAATCCTGTGATCAGGGCCTGGTTCTAGGGGCTAAGACCCAAGCAGCTCAGAGCCCAGGCCTGGGAGGGCAGAATCAGCTGCAGCAACAGAACACTCGATAAACCATTAATTCTTAATAAACGACAGGCTGTGCATTATTTAACAATAATGATACTTTCTGTTCCATTATAGATTAAAACACCGGCCTCTTCTTATTAATCCTGCATTTCAAAAGCTTGTAAATCCAGCTCGGCCAAAGAAGATAAAAGCCAGCTCATCCCCATCCCTCGGACTGACACACTCACTCTGACACTCGCAGTCATTCACTGGCTATGTGTGTGCACATGAGTATGACCAGGTTATTGGGTCACTCTATGATACATATAACTACAAAAACTCATGCAGGCTTTATCCATAGGTGTGTAACAGCAAATTATCCTGCCTCCCTTCTCCTCCTTTTCCCTTCCCTCCTCTCCTGTCTCTTCTCTTTTCTCCTGTCCCCTCCCCACCTTTCCTTTCTCCTTCCCTCTACTCTCTTCTCCTCATTTCCTCTCTCTTCCCACTCCATCCCACTTTTTGTTATACCACCTGCCACCCCAATTCCCTACATCAACAGCCTTCACCCTGACACCAGTTACTCAATGGGACTCACAACTGAGAATTAGAAACCTATCAGCTGCCTCTTTCTTCTGCTCGTCAGTCCTCTGTTTAATTCCAGGGGGCCTGGTTTAAGGGTTGGGACTATGAGAGGGTATTAAAAGGTGGTGGGGGGGAGATAGCTCAGGAAGTAATTCAGCCATATTCCATTCAGCAAACATTTCTTCAACATCTGTATTCTAGGCTCTGTAACAGACATTAAAGATAGGAAGACAAACAAAATGAAATGGTCCCTGCTTTTGAGGAGATTATATTCTATTTAAGGGGAAATAATATGCCCAGAGACAAATAAACACAATACATACAAAATAAGTACAAAACAGTGGAGAGAGAGGGAGAACATTAGGAAGTGGCATTGAAGCAAATTCATTTTGTGTCTTAGTATCAATTCTTTTTGTTACTTTTTCAAAAACCTTTACCTTCTGCCTTAGAATTGATACTAAGTATCAGTTGAAGGCTGAAGAGCAGAAAGGGCTAGGAAATTGGGGTTAAGTGACTTGCCCAGAATCACACAGCTAGAAATTGTCTAAGTTCAAACTTGAACCCAAGATTTCTGTCTTCAGGCCTGGTTCTCTTTCTACTGTGCTACTTAGTTGTTCCTCGAGCAAAATCTTGAAGGAATCTAGAGATTCCAAGCAGAGGGGCCAGCCTGGTCATGGGCATAAAGTAGGAAATAAAAATGTTCTGTTAAGGGAACAGCAAATAGTCCAGTGTATCTGGAATGGAGAGTGCCTGAAAGCAAAAGAAATGGAAAATCAGCATGGAAGGATAGACTGGAACCAGATTGTGGAGGGCTTTCAATGCCAAACAGTGGTGTCAGCATTCTATCCTGGAGGAAGTAGAGAACCACTAAAGCTTATTAATCAGGGTAGTGACATGGTCAGAATTCATGCTTTAGGAACATCTTCTCCTTCATTCTTTGGCAGCTGTATGGAAGCTAGATTGGATCAGGAAGAAATTGGAGGCAGGGAGATTTTAGGAATCAGTTTGGAGGCTCTTATAATAACCTAGGTGATGGTGAGGACATGGGTTATGGTTGTGACTGTCAGTAGAGAAAAGGGGACAGCTGTGAGTCATGTTGTGGAGGAAGAATTGACAAGACTTGGAACTAATTGAATATGAAGGTGAAAGGAGAGGAAAACATGGGTAATTGGAAGGATGGTGATCCCTTTAAGAGAAACAGACACTGAAAAAAGTGAATCTTTTGGGGGGGATGGTAAAGACTTCTGGTGTTTAGTGTTGAACTTGAGATATTTCTGGAATATTGGTGGGGGAATTTTTGTGAAGGTAGTTGGTGGGGTGGGGTGGGGTGGGGAGAGAGAGAGAGAGAGAGAGAGGCCAAAATGAGGTCTATCTGAGAGAAAAGGAAACTGCCCTGATAGGAAGACCCTCTTGGAAACTCACCTGATTTCTCTAGGTCTCTGATATATACCTGCTGCCTCTGTAAAACATCAATCATACCTGCCACTTTTCTAAAATACCTGATCCATTTCTCTCTGTCTTTCTTCCTCTCCCTTTCCTTCCTCCACTCTTTTTCTCTTTGTCTCCGCCCTCTTCTACATGTAAGGAGATGTGTTGTAGTGGGAAGAACTTGGGTTAAACTCTTTCTCTACTTCATCCTGACTAAGTAATCCTGGGAAAGCTGCCTAACCTCTCAGTATCCTCAGGCAACTCTAACCTGCTCTACATTGGTAAATTGCTGCACTGGTAGATTGGTTGAGAGTATTAACTTACCCAGAGTTCTCTAGACCAGTGAAATCATAGGTCTAGTCCCAGCACCTCCCCCCTCCCCAATATTTCTTTCTATAATATGCTCATTTTCTATCTATAATCATAAACTTGGAGTCTTCCCTCTAATACCCAGGCCTACCTGTATCCTAAAGGTCAAAGTCAAACTTTAGATCCCAGAATCTTTCCTAGATACCTGCTCAGCTGTAGGGAATAAAAAAGGATCAAGTTGGTCAATAAATGGTAGCTTTTAAAATGGGGAAGGTTTAAGGGAACCGCTGTCTCTGACTCCGGCATCATTCAGATTCCTATCTCTCCAATTTGCTCTCCATTTTCCTGGCTAGAATTTGACCCAGTAGATTAGGCAGAGTGATCCCTGGGGAGGGTTATGTTTGATAATCCCTTGGTAGGTGTTTGGACTTAGATTTCTGGATAGGAAATTTGTCCTGACCTCAAATTTCCTTTCCAAGGCCTGGGCTATATAGACATCATTTTGGCTAGTGAGCTGCATCTCTGAGTAGGGGGTCAGAGGTTGGGGTGACTGCTAAAGTCTACATCCAGAATTGACCCCAGCTGTCTGCTTCCCCAGCTCTCCCCAGATTAACTCTTGACAGATGGATATAGCTAGTGGAGCATTTCTCTGGGAGTTGATTTTACTCTTGGTGGGAATTTCTCCAGATTGGAGACAAACATCATTATTCCTGTTCAATAATCTGAGGATCTTTAAATTTGGTTAGAGACCTCATTTTGGAGCAATGGAGTGTGTGGGGGTGGGAACAGGGGGAAGTAAGAGGGAGGGGTGGGGCAGTTGAACAGCTTTGCCATTTTTTCAAATTCAATGATATGAAATTTAATTTAATCCCACTCAGCCTCTGAGCCCAACCCTGGCTGAAGTTGAAGAGATTTTTTTTTAAGAGAAATTTTTATTCATTTTCTAGGTTTTATGTGCTCCTTCAATGAGCAAAGCCTCTCCTGTTGGTGCTTAAGGGAGGATTTCTCTGCGTGGCCCAAAGAGATGCCGTGTAATCTCCTAAAAATATGGCGCTAATATCCACTGGGTTAGGCTTAGTTATTTTTGCGTTTTTGTCACTTTGTTGCTCTGCAGCTCTTTTCCCCGTCTGGAAAGAACAAGGCAGACACTTTATTTCCACAGTCATATTTTTTAATTTGATCAAAGCAAATTTTACTCATTCTCAGTATAAATTATTTAGCTCATTTCTTTTAGGTTAAATGTCTCAATAGGAAGATAGAAAGACTTGCCATCACATTTTCTTCCAGGATTTTAATCATCTCTTCTATGTGCTCTGAACTCCCTCTCTCTCCTTCAATCTTTCTCTGCCTTTCCATTTCCTCTTTCCTCTCTTCCCATCTGTTCTTGCCTGTTCTCTCTCCCTCACTTTCTCTACATCTCCTCCCCTCTCATTCTGCTCATTCTCCCTTCCCCTTGTGGCTGTGCCCCTCATGCTCCTCCAGCCCCTCTCTAATAAACCTCCAGGCTCTGTGTACCATGTGTCCCTGGCTGCCCCTCTAGATGGAAGATCCTCCTTCAAATTCCCCAGCTCTGCCCTCTAATGGAAAAGATCCATCACTTTCCCAAAATTGCCCCTTTCTACTAATGTTCCAGACATTTTCTTTAGTGTTTCATTTCTCCTTGAATTCTCCAGTGTGGGAGCTAACCCCGCTCTTCTCCAGCCCCCAGCCCCCAAGCCCTCAGCACTACTGAAATGAAAAGGCAATGGGGGATGCTGAGAAAAGTTGGGAGGGGAGGAACAGGGAGAGAGAAGGGAATCTAGGGATTTAGGGAGGCTGAGGAGGGTGAAGCATGTTAGAAGAATCCTGGAGAGGGTAAGGAGGAGGACAGAGATGAAGAAAGAGTCAGGAGGAAAGTCAGGAGAAAAGTGAAAAAGGAAATGGATTGAAGATGGGAGAATAGAGTTCCACCCACCAGAACATATCAGCAGCCAGGTAGTACAGTGGATAGAGTACTAGAGTCAGGAAGACCTAAATTCAAGTCCTGTCTCAGACTCTTACTTGCAGTGTCTGACCTCAGGCAAGGCATTAACTCATATGCCTCAGTTTCTTCATCTATAAAATGAAGGTAACAATAACAATAGCTCTTACTCCTCCCAATTGTTTCAAGGTTCAAATGAGATTATATTAGCAAATGGCTTTGCAAGCCATTTTAAGCACTATATACATGCCAGCTCTTAGTACTCCCCAATTTGAACATAGGCAGAGGTCACTGTAGCAGTGGAGTGGCTCATATGTCTTAGAGGTGCATCCCGCCTCTTCCAGCAGTCCCCCCACCTGGTCCCTCCTGACCTTTAGGAGGAAAAGGAGCCAGTGAAGCAGGCTCATTATCAGAGTAACACTCTCCCTTCCATCTCATTACATTGTTTCAGCCAAGAACAAATCCCCGGTGGGAATTTTCTCTCCTCTTACTTTTAAAATATACAGTAATTAACAAACTAATGTTATTAACTACGACAACTAGAAAATTAAAATAAAAACACTGCAGAGTCCACCACACTGCCAGGGGAGGAGTGGGAGGGTCTCAGTTCAGTCTGGGCAGCAGGGCACAAATTTCCAGTGGATCTGAGATTTAGAGCTAGAAAGCCTTAGAGGCCATGGAATCCAACACCACTTTTAAATGAGAAACCCGAGGCCAAGAGAGGTGATGTGACTTGCCAGAGTCATTCAGCTAGTATGTGTATGAGGCAAGATCTGGCTCACATTTTCCCAACTCCAAGTCCATTGCTCTGTTTGACTGCCTAGTAGGATAAGAGTTCTTACCTGAGGCTCGATCCTTAAGGGTCTGTGACCTTGGAAGGGGAGAAAAAAAAACCACAAATGATAGCTTTACTTTCCCTAATCCTTAACTGAAATTTAGCATCTCCTTCAATTATGAATTTAAAAGAAACACCAGGATTTACCAGATGACCAAAGGGGGGGTCACTGACTCCCCCAAATTTTAAGAAGTCCTAGTTCAAAAAGAGGAGCTTGGCTCAGCGTGTGTGTGTGTGTGTGTGTGTGTGTGTGTGTGTGTGTGTGTGTGTGTGTGTGTGTGTGTGTGTGTGTGTGTGTGTGGAGAGCTGTAAGGGGGTCTTGGGGTCTCCTTTTTGGCCTGGGTGGCCCTGAGGAACCTGTCCTAGGCAAAGGAGTAGAGCAGCAGCCTCCATAGGAACTTATGATTCATGAACAGGAAGCAGACAATAGCTTAGGGAACAGCTGGATAGAACTTCCTGTTAGGAATTAAGACCCGGTCATTCTCCCAAGGCCAGGAGGTTTGGCATCTTTGATTAAACTATTAAATAACAGAGACAGCTGGTGAAGGCCTTTTGAGCCTTGGAATGACCCCATGCCCAGACTACACTATGGCACAAGGGATAGTTCTGACTCCTCATTTCTGGACTCCGGCTCAGTCCCAGGCACTAACACGGTTGGGTCTTGACCAGAACAGGTTTGCAGAGGTCATTCTGAGGATTAAGGGACAGGTTTGAGTGAAAAATTGTCTCAGACCTCCGGGGTCTAATTCTCTCTGCCACTTATTAGGTGTGCAACCAAAAGTGAGTTATTTACCATCTCGGCCTCAGTTTCCTTATTTGCCAAATGACCAGATGATCTCTAAGCACCCTTCTAGCTCTGGCATTCCAGGCCTATCTTCCTTCCTGCTGTTGGGCCAGGGGATGAAGTCTTAGGGGTCTGCAGCCCAGCTGGGTTCAGTCTTGGAACATCATTAGCAGTGAAACTCAACCCTTGTCAAAATCAACCAGCCAGTCAGCCACATTTTTGATGCATTGCCCTTGATTTCCATTGTGTATGTGTAAACATACTTATTAATTCCCCAAATTCAATAACCTGTGATGGATTTCCCATCATTACTCCTGAGTGAGTGACAATCTGTGCAGACAGACTCTTTGCTTCCTGCTCCTTCTTGCTTACTTCAGAGAATTCCAAAAATAATAATACTTTGCACTCTAAGTTGATTTAAACTTGTCCTAAAGTCATTTTAATTGGTGAGGCATCAGAGGCAATTTGTATGACATTCTGAGCGCTGCTTTGCATACCTTTCAGCTGGGGCCTGGATGGGTCTCCTGGTCTCTGTCTTCCCTCTCCCAAGCTGCACTTTTCACTCCCACTGATTAGTCAGGTGACCAAGTTCCTGGGTCTATTTTCGTGTTTCTTGCCTAGGTTCCTACTGCTGGTTCCCGAGGATAACAAGATTCATTTTCTCAATGGCTCTGACAGATAGGATTGTTATTGTTATTACTCTCATATAGCACCTTCCCTCCAAGGAGCTGAAGGCGCTTTACAAATTTGAAAATTATCTAATAATCTTCCCAGCAGCCCCGGGAAGGGGATAAGCTGCCATCACAAACACTCTAGCACAACCAAAGCACCCCCTAAACCCCTTGTCCCAGCCCTCTGCTGAGCTGGGGAGAGGAAGGAAACATCATGCCTGGCTTGTTCTTATGTGAGGTCTTAGATGGGCACATCTGGTGTGCCCTGCTTTCTCTTTCCTCCCTTTGCTGATGGGTGCCCGAGAAACAGGGTAGGTAAAAGAAGAGAGGAAGAGGGAAAGATCCCACTGGAAGTACCTCTAAGCGTCCAAACAAAATATTCCACAAGATGACTCTTTAGTCAACTATTTTATTTTAATTTTATTAAAATTTTTTTTTTTCTGTGGTTACATGTTTCATGTTGTCTCCCTCTCCTCTTCCCTCCCCAATCCTGGAGTTGACAAGCAATTGTACTGGGTTATACTTATATTATTAAAGAAACTATTTTAAAAGGAAGTGTGATATTATAGAAAGAGCATTGGTCTGGGAATCAGAAGACTTGGGTCTGAGTCCTGGCCTTGCCAGCTATTAGCTCTCTGACCTCTGTTCCCCTTTATGTGGCTGGAGTTTTCCTTTCCTCAGGTTCATGGATTCAGAGATAGAATGATCCTTGCAGTTCCCATAATTCTGGCCTCTACTTTTTTATTGAAGAGGAAACTGGAGCCCATGAGGTCATAGAATCAGAGATTTAGAGCTGAGAGAGATCCTCATGGCCATCTCATCTAACTTCAATTTGCAGATGAGGAAACTGAGACCTAGAGGTTTGCTGTACTCTAGCTTATTTGAGAAGTAAATAGCCAAACTGACACAGGCACTTTGATTTTCTGAACCAGCCTTCTTTCTACTTTATCCCACTATCTCCCTCAGACTTAACTGATTTCTTAGGTCTTTTATAGTTCTAAAATGTAAGGAATCTGTGATATCTACTGAAGCATTATTCAGAAATGGTTACCATTCAGTCATTTTTTTTGGTCAGATCCAGCTCTTTGTGAACCCATTTGGGATTATCTTGGCCAAGATCCTAGAGTGGTTTGCCATTTCCAGCTCATTTACAGGAAACTGAAGCAAACAAGGTTAAATGATTTGCCCAGGGTCACTCAGCAAGTAAATGTCTGAGACTGGGTTTGAACTCAGGTCTTCCTGAGTGCTTTGTCCACTGAGATATCTAGCTGCCCCCATTCTTCAGAAAGCAGAAATGCAAAATAGAATCCCCCACACTAAAGAATTCTTTAGACCAGCCTGCAAACATTGAGTACTTGGAAGTGTGAGTTATGGGGTTAAAATCAGGAAAGCCAAAGTATCAAGCAATTATTTCTCATGTGAAAATCTTAGGAAGCTTTCTCTCACATTTACTCTTACAAGAGGTGACCAAAGAAATTGTGTTTTTTTATGAGGGAGACATAAATCCCCACAGCTAAGACCATTTAACCCTCATCTGTGGGCTCAATCCTGCCCCAGGCTCTGATGAATCCTTGACTCTAAGAAGGAGGGATATAAGCACATCTGGATTCCAAACCAGGGACTTAGCATCGTTATCCTCCCTATTGGTCCTGCTCTGACTTGTCTGTCTTCCCCTTCTAGTTAAGAGTCCTGTATTTTGTTTCATGTAAGCAAGCCCCAACCTTATTCCCCAATCCTGGTCACCAGCTTCCTCTCCTGTCTTTCTGTTTCTGACCTCATGAACCTTAGGTTTCTGCCTGTCACTCAAGTTCCTCTGGTCCTGCTGTCCTGTGTTGCCCCTCTCAGTTCTTTTGAGGTTCTCTTGAATATTGCCATTGAATCCCAGACCCAATGACTGGGTTTCTACCACCTGCTGCCAGATCATCCCCAGATACCAACAGTGGTGCTGACTACTGAGTCTTGGTTAAGATAATAATGAGGAAATGGTACTGTGGTAAGATTTAAAAAAATAGAAGTCTGAAAGATATTTTAACATTCTTTTTAAAAAGCAGGGATGGGGGCAGCTAGTTGGCTCAGTGGATAGAGAGCCAGATCTAGAGATGGGAGGTCCTATGTTCAAATCTAGCCTCAGATACTTTTTAGCTATATGACCTTGGGCAAGTCACTTAACCCCAATTGCCCAGACCATACTGATCTTCTGCTTTGGAATTGATACTTAGTATTGATTCCCCCGATTGCCTAGGCCTTATTGTTCTTCTGCCTTGGAACCAATACAAAAGTATTGATCTAAGGCCGAAGGTAAGGTTAAAAAAAAAAAGCATGTATAACTGAGGACTCCTTTCTTTTCTACTCTAGAATCCTCACTTATAACAAAGAAAAATAGTCAAGAAAAAATAGATTATGAAGTAGTTCTTTTTTAAAACCCTTACTTTCTGTCTTGGAATCAATACTCGCGTATTAGTTCCAAGGCAGAAGAGCAGTAAGGGCTAGGCAAGTGGGGTTAATTGACTTGCCCAGGGTCGCATAGCTAGGAAGTATCTGAGGCTACCTTTGAAACTGGAATCTTTTCTCTTTAGGTCTGGCCCTTTATCTGCTGAGCCACTTAGCTGCCCCTGAAGTAGTCTTAAGAAAAAAATATTTTCAGAATCATTATCTTATGCAACAGTCTGAACCCTCTTGGTTCTCTCTTCTCTATTGAAAGGAGGGAAGTATGTTTCATCACTGACTGGTTCTCTGAGACCAGTTAGTCTCTAGATGTAATCTGTTTCCTGATGTGTTTTTTGTTGTTGTTGTTGCTTTCATTTACATCACTTTAGTCATTGTACATATTGCTCTCTTGTTTTGACTTTCTTCACTCTATATCAGTTCCTATAAGTCTTCTCATATTTCTCTGAATTCCTCCTATTTGTTTTATCACCTCTTCTAGTACAGTGGTAATCCATTATGCTCATGTGTCACAATGTATTCAGTCATTTCCCAATTGCCAGGCACCCATTTTGTTTCCTTTTTCTTTTCTTACTCCAAAAAAATTAAATTGCTGCTATGAATATTAAGTCTATATAGAACCTCTTTCTGTTATTGGTATCCTTGGGAGTCACCAATCCCATGGAATCCTTTGGATTTTAAGTCATTCTTTTCTTGCAAGGAAAAGGAAGTAGACTTCTGTTTTATCTGAGTCTATCCTCCTTGGGGAATGGGTTTGTGATGGTTTCCAGAAAGGAGTCCTTCCTTTTGGCTATTGACATGACTCCACTTCCTTTGCCCCTCCTCCCTGAATTCCTACCCTTCCTTCAGCCCTGGGGGAAGTAAGGACACAGCTAAGGCATGTAATGGGAGGAAGGAGCAGGAAAAGCTCAGTGCGTCTAAAGCCAGGAAGTCTTTGTTCTCCTTCCTTCTTCATTGGTCAGTATGTTTTTCCTTCTTCAGTGTTTTGGCTGCTTGACTAATTCTGCTCTCCTGCCATCCTTATCATTCTTCTGTAGTCTCAATTGATGTAATAGTTGGTTCCTTCCTCTTACTTCCTTTTTTTTTTTAAATTAAATTTTATTTTTATTTTCACAAAGATGTTCTTCCTACTCCTCCTCCTCTCACTGAGAATGAAAGAAAAACAAAACCCCTGTTATAAACATAGAGTCAAGCGAAAGAAATTCCTGAACTGGACACAACCAAAAATTAATCACAATCTGTACTTTCACCCAATCAGCTTTCTTTCAGGAGAGGGGCAGCACATTTCATCATGAATCCTCTGGAATTATGGTTGGTTGTTGTGTTGATCAGAGTTCCTAAGTCTTATCAAAGTTGTTTGTCTTCATAATATTACTTTATTACATAAATTGTGCTCCTGATTCTGCTCATTTCACCTTGCATCAATTCATAGAAATCTTCTCAGGTTTTTCTAAAGTTATCTTATGCATCATTTTTTGTGGCACAATAGTATTCACACATTTAGCCATTCCCCTATTGATGCGTACACCTATACCTTCCAATTATATGTCACCACAAAAAAGCGCTGTTATAAATAATTTGTACATATGAGTCCTTTTCTTCTTTCTTTGATCTCTTTGGGATATTGATTCAATAGTAGTATTTCTGTGTCAAAGGGTGTCAAAAGCACAATCTTTTTGAGAATAGTTTCAGATTGACATCTAGAATGATTGAACCAGTTCACAGTTCCACCAGTATTGCATTAGTGGGATTTGGGACAGAAGAAAGGAGAGATGTGTGTGCAAGAGGTAGAATAGGAAACCTTTTCCTAGGTTGTAAGGAAGGGTCCTATGGGGAGTTTCACTGAGAAACAACAATGGAAAAATAAAATTAATTTTAAAAATCATGCATTAATATTTATATTTTTGCTTAATAATAAAGTCCATATTTCTTTTAAGAACGGGGAAAGATGGAACTGATGCCAGAGACAAGAGCTGGAGTGAAGGAGTAGCCAATGAGTCCAGGCCACCTATCTCATGTACCTACTTCTTCGAGTCCCTAAGGTTACCCTGAGACCCTGTGGTTTGAAATGATCACTGTTAATGGGGATGGGCAGGGAAGATAATATGAGGTAGGAAAGGTTTGATCTTATTCATATAGGAGCAAACCTAATATTCATGCCTAGAGCCTCAAGCCCCAAAATGATATAACCATTCCTCTCAGCCTAATAGGCTTGCCTCCCCTTACCTTAAATATATATAGCACTTCTGCTTTTTAAGATCATTTTTCACTTATATAATCTCATTAGATTGGCATTCTTATGCTTATAACATAAAAAAAAAACCCGGTGAATAATAGTTAGCCTGTATTTAGTACTTTTAAGACTTGCAAAGTGAAATACATAGGTATCTCATTTGATCTTCATTACTCATGATCCTATGAGGTAGATATCTAGTACTATCACCATTTTCAGAAAGGGAAACTGAGGCAGAAAGTAGTTAAGTGACTTGCTCAAGCTAGCAAGTGTTTGAGATAAGATTCATACTCGGGCCTTCCTAACTCCAAGGCCAGCACTCTATTCACTATACTACCTGGCTATTCATTAGTTATTAGGTATTAGGTACTTTTATCCCCATATGAGAGATGAGAAAACCTGGGAATGACAGGCAAAAGTACAAAGCCAGGGCAAGAACCCAAGTTTCCTGATTCCAAGCCAGGATTTTTTCTCCATTCTCAAGGACTAGGAAATGAGTCCTCAGGTAGTATGTTTGTGGAAGAAGAAGGAGGAAGAAAAATAGGAAGAAGAAAGGTACATATCGGAGAAAAACTGGTGAAAGGGTGGTGGTGGTGGTGGTGGCATCCTATCTCCCTCACTGTATAATCTGGGACACACTTAAGTATAGTTAGGGTGATGAGGAGAAGGGAAAAGAAACCATTATTTATTTAGCACTTACCATATGCTAGGCACTGTGTTAAGTGCTTTGCAAGTATTTTCTCATTTGTTCAGGAGAGTGCTTGATGGTTGCCCATCACAGAGGGCCTGGACCCATGTCAGAAGTAGGTACCTCCCATGGAAGTAGACATTCACCATTGATTCTTACTTAGAAACATGTACCCTACCTCTTTGCTGGGAGGTATCCTGATAAAATTTTCTACCCTGTAATGACCACTTTTGATAGATTCCCTGCTCAGGTTACAGGGTAGGACCTTTGTAAGAAGAAGTCAGTGGGGCAGCTGAGTGGCTCAGTGGATTGAGAACCAGGCCTAGAGAAGTCAGGTCCTAGGTTCAGAGCTGGCCACAGGCAGCTGTGTGACCCTGGGCAAGTCACTTACCCCCCTCCCCCATTGCCTAGCCCTTTCTACTCTTCTGTCTTGGAACCAATACATAGTATTGATTGTAAGATGGCAGGTAAGGGTTTAAAAAAAATGACATGCTCTGGGATGTCATGTGGATTAGAGAACCAACCACATTGCTTCGAGGTTCTCCTGAAATATAAGTTTGAGGCCCAGGATCCTGTGGAGAGTAGTCAGGAATAAATGATGGTTTAGCCTACAACTCCCTTCATTGACAAGCTTTCTGTGTTACCTGAGGGCCCTTGCTACCATATCCAGAATCTGGGTAGGAGCCCAAGATGTTCACCCCTTCTCTCATGGTCTCCCCAAGCTCAAACACCATTTAGTGTCAGCTTAAAATGTTCAAGGGAGATGCTAGAGATAAAAAGATAAGATGAAAAACAGTCCCTGCCCTTAAGGAGGCTACTGAATGTAAAGAAGCAAGTATTTCCATGATACTATGAGTAGGGAGAAAGCACTAGCAATGAGGCGGATCAGGGAAGTTTTTCACAGGAAGTGGCACCTGAGATGGGCACCGAAGGAAGCTAGAGATTCTCAGAGGCATCGGTAAGAAGGTAGTGCATTCCAGGCATGTGGGACAACTTTTTCAAAGGCATGGACGTGGAAGGACTGCCACGTTTGGGAAGAGCAAATAAGTCAGTTTTGTTGAAAAATAAATGGATGAAGGGTAGTAATGTGTAGGAAACCTAGAAAGGTAGGGCTGGAGCCAGAGTATGAAAGGATTTAAATGCCGAACTGGGGAGTTTTTAATTGAAAGTAACTAAATGTTCTTAGAAAGAGGAGTGACCCCGTCAGACTTGTGCTTTAGCTCATTTTGGTGATCAGTCAGTAGACATTTATTAAACAGCTACTAAATGCCAAGCACTGTGCTAAGAGCTACAAAGAGGTAAAAGACAGTTCCTACTCTTGAAGAGCTTATAATCTAATAAGGGAGATGATGAGCAAACAAAGAAACACCAACAAAAACAGATATGATCAATGGGAAATAATTGAGAGGGAAGGCACTAGAATAAATTGGGTTGGAGAAAGGCAGTTATGGTAGACTGGGGAGGGAAGGGACTGAAAGCCAGGAGCCCATTATGGAAGCTGTTGCTATAAAATAGGCAGGAAGGGATGGATAAGTGTGTGTGTGTGTGGGGGGAAGGGATGACTGAGTGGAGAGAAAGAGATGGTTTGGGGAGATGTCATGGAGGTTGAACTAATAGGACTTGGTAACTGATTTGACTGGGGAGGTGAGTGGTGATATAAAAAGATTTTAAGGTTGCAAATCTTGAAGAATAGAGAGGTGTTGCTCTCACTGGAAGAGGAAAGTTTGGAGGAAGGCTATGTTGGGAGAAGAAGATAATGAAATCTGTTTTGGACACATTGAGTTTGTGTGGCCCAGGAGCCTCCCAGGAGGAAATTCCCAGTGGGTAGCTGGTACAGGAGAAAATGCCTACCCTGCTGCTTGCTTCCTGTGGGGCACTGGCCAAGTCACTTAATCCTCCTTTGACTCAGTTTCCACATAAAATGAGGTTAGATTAGATCATCTAATTGGAAAAGAACCTGATGTTGGGAAAGATTGTAGGCAAAAGGAGAAAGGGAAGGCAGAGGATGAGATGGAAAGTTAGTGTCACAGAAACAACAAACACGAACTTAACAGATGATGAGAGAAAGGAAGATAAAAAGCAGATACCCTGGTATGTGGTGATCCATGGGACCAGGACCATAAAGAGTTGACACAATTGCATGACTGAAAAAAGTCCCTTCAAGCCTTTTTTTTTATCCTTACCTTCTGTCTTAATATCAATTTTAAGATAGAAGAGCAGTAAGGGCTAGGCAATAGGAGTTAAGTGACTTGTTCAGGGTACAACTTAGAAGTATCTGAGGCCACATTTGAACCGAAATCCTCCTGTCTTCAGACTTGGTGCTCTATTCACTGAGCCATTTAGCTGCCCCCTACTTCCAGTCTTAGCATCTGTGCTTGGGCATCAAAAAGAGGCAAAAAACATGCCCTGCCCTCAAGAAACTTACAATTTAGCAGATGGCTTGAGCATCAGTTCTGGACTTACCTGACCTTTAATTCTTCCATTCTTCAGGGACTGTGAAGTCTTGCAATTTTTACAGATTCACAAACCTGAGTGGCATGGTGGATAAGAGTGTTGAACTTAGAGTCCTGAAACAAGCATTAATTAAGCGCCTGCTATGTGCCAGCCCTGGGAGTATGAAGCCAAAGATAGCATGTGTTCTCAAGGAGTTTATAATCTAATGAGACAGAAAGATTTAAGTTCAGATTCTACCTGAGACACTTCCAAATCATATAACATTGAATATATCTTTTTTAATTCATATTTTTTGGCTTAGAATCAATACTATTCTATGGCAGAAGAAGGGTAAGGGCTAGGCAATGGGGGTTAAATAACTTTCCCAGGGCCATATAGTTAGGAAATGTCTGAAGTCAAATTTGAACCCAGATTCTTCCATCTCTAGGCCTGGCTCTAAAGCCATTGAGCCACCTAGCTGTTCTTGGCCTCAAGTATCTCTTTTTTTTTTTTAAATCCTTACCTTCCGTCTTAGAGTCAATAACTCTGTATTGGCTCCAAGGCAGAAGAGTGGTAAGGACTAGGCAATGGGGGTTAAGTGACTTACCCAGGGTCACACAGCTGGGAAGTGTCTGAGGCCAGATTTGAACCTAGGACCTCCCATCTCTAGGCCTGACTCTCAATCCACTGTGCTACCTAGCTGCCCCCTCGAGTATCTCTTAACCTGTCTCAGCCTCAGTTTTTTGATCTGTAAAATGAAGCTAGTAGTAGGGCTTACCTCCCTGTATTGTTCTGAGGTTAAAATAATTAAACTACATGTGTAATGGGCTTTTTAAACCTTAAAATGACATAAAAATATTATATGTATATCACTGCTCTTATTGTTGGTTGTTTTCCTGCTTTGTAATTGTGATGCTGCCATAGGATATCCTGCTGGAAGAGAATCTCGGAGACCCTGTATGACCCTGGGAAAGGAACCTTGGAGTCCTAAGGAATCAGAAATCATTAGTGCTTGAATCCCTGGAGAAATCTTTGCTTCTCCAGGAAGGTCTTTCACCAACATCACATATGATTTGTCCTATATGTGGGTGTCCTATATGTGTATCTTCTTGGACTCCATCACTGGACACTCTGGACCTGGGCAGGAAACTCCATCATTCCAGGCTCTTTTCACCTCTGTGCCCTCTCCTCTCTGTCCTCCCTCTGGTGTTTAGCCCAAGCACAGGCTAGTGCCCATGATCTCTGAGCTGCAGGAGCCCAGTTGGGCATCGTGGGGGCTTGGACGAGCTTCAGGAAGGCATCTGTGAGCCTCACGTCAGTGCCAATCGAAGCCGGATTAAAATTCATGATGGTTACAGGGCACAACTGCAAACAATTTGTTCAGTAAACTTTGCTCTAATTGGCGTTCGGAAAATTTCCTGTTAATCAGGCCCCTTGGGCTCCGAGGAGCAGGGATGCTCTGTCTCCCCATGACAGGATGGAGCGTGTGTCTGAGTATGTTTGTGTGGATAGCCTCCCAGGTCCCTGGCATTCTCTTTCCCATTCCCAGTGACAGTAATTGGTGTTGAATGTCTATCTAATGGGTTCCCTGGTCCCAGTGCTGGCTGCTGAGAGTCAGCAGAGATGAGGAGACAGGCCCAGAGATTCCCAGACTCCATGTAGCCTCCATTCACTAATGTTCCTCAGACTCTGATCTAGGGACTCCAAGACCCTTTCCGTTGGCATACAAAGTTGACTGTTTTCAAAATAATAGTTTTAATGTCTCCTATGATACATATTAATGGGTACAATCTACATAAGCAAAAACACTTGGCATGAGGTCCTTAATAATTTTTTTTTTCAATTTTATCTTCCGCCTTAGAATCAATACTATGTATTAGTTCTAAGGCAGAAGAGTGGTAAGGGCTGGGCAATGGGGGTTAAGTGACTTGCCCAGGGTCACACAGCTGGGAAGTGTCTGAGGTCACATTTGAACCTAGGACCTCCCATCTTTCTTAATAATGAAAAAAAAAAAGCCTTACCTTCTGTCTTTGTCTCAATTCTTTTTTTTTAACCCTTTCCTTCTATCTTAGAGTCAATTCTGTATATTGGTTCCAAGGCAGAAGAGCAGCAAGGACTATGCAGTGAGGGTTATAGTGATCACATTTGAACCCATGACCTCCCATCTCGGCCTGGCTCTCAATCCACTGAGCTATCCAACTGCCTCTCTTAGTCTCAGTTCCAAGACAGAGGAGCTGCAAAGGCTAGGCAATTGGAGTTAAATCCAAGGTCTCCTGGAAGTGTCTGATTTGAACCCAGGTTCTCCCAACTCCAGGCCTGGTGTTCTATCCATTCACTATACCACTTAGCTGCCCTGCTTCAGTCTCTTCTCTTGTGAATGAGGAAAATATTTGTTCTATCTGCCTTCCAGAGTTGTGGTGAAGAAGGTACAATATAAAAGTGAGCTACTGTTATTGTTTATCCCTGGATTCTGCTAACTTCTCCATCAAACCAGCCTCCATCCTGCCAAACCTAAAGACTGACTTAGTCCTGAGAGCTGGACTGGGATGGGGCTATCTGGGTGAAGGATGAGGGAGGGGTAAGGAGGATTAATTAGCATTTACTCTCCCTTCCCCTCAGGCTTCAATTCTTGTCTCACCTATAGTTTGACCCTTTGAGTCTTTTCTTTAGAAAGGGCTCACCACTCAGGTCTGAAAGTATGGGATAGTGAAAAGAGGATTGGATTTGTCCAGCTGTGTGACCATGGATAGGTCATTTGTCCTCATTGTGCCTCAGTTTTCAGTATACAAAATAAGGTGATTGCTTTGAGAAGGGCAGAAATAGTTCCTGAGGCCTCTGGAGAGGTAGGATCTTGATGAGTGAAGGAGAGGGATGGGAAGATGAAGGCAAAAGACTGGATGTGACTCTGGTGGTAAAAAGAGGGAAGGAAAAGATTTCTAATTAATAACTTCTAGCTCTAAGTCTTTTGACCCTGGGCAACCAGTCCTAAGAGAGTCCTGAAAGACAGAAATGTGTATGCATGCATGCCAAGAGATGACAACACGCTACGAGTCTGTGCCTGTGAGTAAGTATGTGACTGGGTCTGTATGGACATAGTGCCTGGTGAATGCATGTGCGTGTCCTTACAAGTTGGTGACTGCCAGATATAGGTGTTGGGGAAGAGGACCATAATGCCTGTCAGGATGTAGGTGTCAGCTGTGGTCATGGGTGACTGCACAGTACCTGTGACCAAGGCACAGTAGATGTGAGACCTTCTCTGTCTTTAGTACCTGGGATAGTTCTTCTGATCTGATCGGTTGATCAGTCCAGGGACACAAAGAGATAGCCATCAGTGTGTGTCTCTGTGTGGGTGTGGGTAGCCCCCAGACCTTCCCAGTGTCCCATCAGGATCAGATCTTGCCCAGATCTTCTTGTTTCCTGAAGTTGCTTTTTTTTCTTAATCCTTCAGCTCTATTTTTTCATTTCCCTACTGCTGTAGCTTTAGCCTTGCTGACCAGCTTTAGGAGGGTACCTGGCAAGCAGCTTCCCCAGGGAGCCAGCCCTCACTTACCCATCCCTTCTCCTGACTCATCAGTCTTCTTACAGTGGTTATGAGTCTATGAGGCATTGAGCATTCATCCCTTTTTATGCGTGGGATTACTCAATAAGGAGAACTGTTCTAGAGTTCTCCTTGCCCTGGGAGGGTGGAGGCTTCTCCTGGGGTTCCCAGGAACATAGATAATGTGATAAGAGATGAGAAAGGAGAAGAAGAGAAGAGTGAACTGGACGTGACCCTTTGGGGTTGGGGAAAAAGGAAAAGGTTGGGGTAAGCTAGGTGGCTCAGTGGATAGAGAGCCATACCTGGAGTCCAGAGGACCTAGGTTCAAATCAGGTCTCAGACACTCCCTAGCTGTGTGACCCTGGGCAAGTCATTTAATCCCCATTGCCTTTCTGACTTTGAACTGACACTTAGTATTGAATCTAAGATAGAAGTTAAGTGTGTGTGTGTGTGTGTGTGTGTGTGTGTGTGTGTGTGTGTGAGACAGAGACAGAGAGAGACATTATGAGAGAGAGGTTATGAGATTTGTAGCTGGTTTCAGAACAGATAAGATTCAGAGCTAGATGGGATTTTCAAAATGATGTAGACCCCTGCAGGTCCCCCAGACCCTTTCAGGAGGTCTGATAGGTCAAAATTATTTTCATAACAATACTAAGATGTTCTTTGGCTATTAAAATACTTCCCTTTTCCAACTACTTATCCATGTGAAACTGTATTTCCTTCATAGACTTCAACCAAAACAACATATCACAACAGATTGAATGCAGAAGCAGAAATGAGAATCCAGCTGTCTTCTATTAAGCCAGACATTAAAGAGATTGGAAAAAAATATGTAAAACAATGCCATTCTGCTCACTAAATTTTTTGTTTTGGAAAACAGTTATTTTTCATAAAAATATATTTTATGTTAACATGTTATAGTTTTGTTATTGATGTTTTAAATGAATTAATACATATGTTAAAAATTAATCACTTTTATGTTCTAGTATAAGAAATATCAATAGTTATAACCCACATGAACAAAAGCTCTTTGGGGGCCTTAATAATTTTAAGAATAGGGACAGCTAGATGGCTGAATAGATTGAGAGCCAGAACTAGAGATGGGATGTTCTGGGTTCAAATGTGATCTTAGACTCTTACTAGCTATGTGACCCTCTGCCTAACCCTTACTGCTCATCTGCCTTGGAACCAATGCAGAGTATTGATTCTAAGGCAGAAGGTAAGGATTTAAACAATTAATAATAATAATTTTAAGAGTATAAAGGGGTGAGTCCTGAGATCACAAAATCTGAAAACTACTAAGCTAGTCCATCCCCATATTTTCGCAGATGAGGAAGCTGAGATTCGGGATAGAGGTTGTGCAAGATTGTATGACTGGTTTGTAGCAGAGCCAAGATTTAAACCCAAGTCCTCTGACTCCCAGCCCAGTTGACTCAGATGGAGAGCTTGGCCACACCCCATGTAGCAACTCTCAGTTTCTGAATTATGAGTCAAGGATGAACGAGTCTCTCAGAAACAAGTTGAATCTGAGGGAGAGAAGGGGAAGGAAAGGGATGGTTAGGGTTTAGGAAGAAGAATGACTTGTCTGTAGATGAGATGGAGCCTATGGCTGGTATCTGAAGTGGATTAGCTATTCTCTATCCCCACTATTGTTGTTTGTTCTTCATTTTCAAAGAGGATCATTGTGGAGTGATTGTGGCAAGACAAAAGTCAAGACAACTGGTTATGGCACGGAAATCTGTGAATGACCTTGACATCTTCTATGTCTGACCAGTGTCTAGGCATTCCACAACACCTATTTCCTTCACTTTCATGGCTGTTGGAACAAATTGTTCTTATCTGTCCATTGTGCCAGGGAGAGTCTTCATATGCTTGAGGTAGACATTCCAGCTCACCAGTGGGTTTGAGACCTGTTGGCTACCCCCAATCTGGTTTAGCTGGTCTGCCTATATGGTTTATTGGAGTGTGACCACCACTTAAGCTACAGCTTCTTGGAGCCACAGGTGAGAGTTGGATGGCAGGTGGACACCAAAAGTGGATGAGCAGTCCTGAAAAGAGTATGGCAAGTTCTTATACCAGAGGTGCTGGTTGTTCCTGAACACCCATAGACCCCCTAAGAATTTAGTGAAAGAGTAATGGATGTTAGAAGGCCTGTGGTTAGATGAGGGAAGAACTTCCTGAGTAAAGAATGAGTTTCTAGAAGATCATTTTTGAAGACGTGGCAACGTTTGCTGGGATAGAAAGAATACTGGACTAAACATCATAAGACACACCTGGCTTCCAGTCTTAACTCTGCCACCAACTGCTCATGTGACCTTGAGTAATATGCCCTTTTTGGCATCCAGACTACATTCTCTGTAATAACCTCTGTGAAATAAGTGGTATAGACATTATCATTCCCTTTAGTGGCAACTAAATGGAACAATGGATAGAATGTTGAGCTTGAAGTCAGGCAGATGAGTTCAAATCTACTCCACACTTACTGGTTGTGTGATCTTAGGCAAGTCATTTAACTTTTCACCTCAGTTTCTTCAATTGTAAAGTGGAGATAATAATAGCACCTATCTTGCCCTGTTGTGATAAGGTTCAAATGAGGTAATATTTATAGAAGTGTTTAGCATAGTTCCTGGCACATAGCTGGCATTATATAAATGCATATTCCCTTCCCTCTTCTTACCTTTTATATAGATAAGGAAACTGAATTTCAGAGCAGTTAAATAACTTGTTCATCCTCTCACAGCTAGTGGCTAGTGTGTCCAGATCCTGCAGCCAAGATTTGGATCTGAACTCCAAGTTCAGTGTTATTTCCACTTTGTGAAATCATTCTTATCCTCTTTTTTTTTATCATCTCTTATGTGTTATGTTGGACTAGAAGATTTTTTAGGGACCCAATTGACTTTAAAATATTATGCTATTGTAGATAGTCCTGTCTGTCTGTAAAAAATGAGAGGTTGAAGGTGGTATGGTTCCATCAGACCTTGGGACTGGGTTCAGGGGAGACATGATTGAAAGCCTGAAGAAGTTTTAGTGATCAATCCAAATCTTTTTTCTTTTTTTAAACACTTACCTTCTGTCTTAGAATCAATATTGTGTATTAGTTCCAAGGCAGAAGAGTGGTAAAGGCTAGGCAATGGGGGTTAAATGACTTGTCCAGAGTCACCCAGCTAGGAAAGTGTCTGAGGCCAGATTTGAATCTTTTTTTAAAACTCCTTTTTAAAAAATGAGGAAACTGAGGCCAGATGGGATTCAAACTCAAATCTTTTAACTCTGAATCCAGTGGATCAGGAATGACCTTGTATAGAATTTGGTGTTATTTAAACCTTAGTCTCAAATGGAATTGGAGATTCTAAAAGGTGGGGATGAGGCTTGGGAGCAGGTGGTGAGATATAATTTAGGAGGAACAGCCAAAGTCCTACCTACCCATGTCTCCATCCTACAATACAGGCCAAGTTGTCTTGAGGACTATCTTAGGGTTATCTTTCCAAGGTGAAACAGCAAAGGATGTGACATCATACAATTTTCCTTTGACTGCCTAGAGATGATGCCAAGATAGGGCTAGTTTGGAGAAGGTTCAAAGAGTGGCAAGGACATGGAGTTAGCTTTTCAGTCAGGAAAGACAGAAAGTGGGGATTTGGGTTTGGTGAGACTGACTTCCACCCACCCTCGGTTCTACTTTATTTCTTTGGGAGAGAGGAGAAAAAGTCCCAGTATTTTATGGCATCAAATTGTGATTCCATTTCTGTTTAAATTCTGGGTGAGGGAAAAATAAGAGACATCAGAGAAAGCTTCAGAATCTCATTTCTAGAGTCTCAGCTGCAGATAAATGAGCCTCCTGTAGAAACTCTACATCAAAGTGAATTTTCTGAGCTGTATTTTCTTTCTTTTAATAGTGCCATTTACTACATTAATATTCCAGGAAGTCATTTTAATTTCTTGTTTATTATCCATTGGGAAAGTTAAACAGGATCAATATGTAACTAGTGGCAAATTTGGGGATCTCAGGGAAAGAGCTAAGTGTTGAGGGGCTCCAGTTATTCCACAACTGGGGGCTGTTAGGAGGGGGAGCTGGGAAAGGACTGGGGGAAGGCCAGAAGAGGAGGGGGTAAGGAGAGCAGGGAGAAATCAAAAGGAAACATAAAGGGTTTGCAGAATAGGGGCTTTATCTTCTCTAGGATCCAACATATGACAGTGGACAAGTGGAACTAGAAATGGGCCCCCTCCCCAAGGGAGACTTCTTCAAAGGTCTGATGTAATTATCTAAAATGAAAAGAAACTTTGGATCCCCAGGAGCAGGACATATGGGCAAATGTGAGCCATATAAAGTTTTTGGTACAGTTTGGACCCTGGAAATAGTCACATACACATATTTAAGGGCCTGGGGCATGTGGATGGGTGTGTATGTAGGGGACAGCAGAGGGGGAGGTCTGGGGTGGTGATGGGAAATTTTCTGCTTAAGTCCAGTTTCAGTTCAAGAAGCATTTTATTAAGCTCCCACTAAGTGCCATATGCTGGACTAGGGATAGAAAGCCCCAAAATAAAGTGATCCTTGCCCTGGCTGCTGAGTAGCATAGTGGATAGAGTGCTGGACCTGGATTGAGGAAGATCAGTTTGAATCTAGCCTCCGACATTTACTAGCTGTGTGACCCTGGGCATGTCACTTAACCTGTAGCTCAGTTTCTTCAACTATAAAATAGAGGTAATAATAACTCCTATTTCCCAGGGTCCTTGTGAAAATTAAATGAAATTATATTAATACAGTGTTTAGTACAATGCCTGGCATATATGAGGTACTTAATAAATGCCGATTTCTTTCTTTCTTCCTTCTCTCCCTTCCCTTCCTCTCCTTTCTTTTTTTCCTTCCTTTCCTCAAGAAGCTTTCATTCTATTAAGGAGAGGATACAGTATCTGCAAAGATAAATAAATACAAAATATGTACAAATAAAGACAAAACATTTCCATTTTCTGTTAGGACAATGCACTTAAATGCCCTTATTGGTTTATGAACTTGGGGATAGTATCAGGAACAAATCTAGGAGTGTAGACAGCAAGAGAAGGGAGGAGGGGAACGGATGAAGACCTGGAGAGAAGCCTATTCCAGGGTTCTACACAGGCTCCTGGCGGAGTCCTGAGCATATGGTATATGCTCCATTCATTCAACAAGCATTTATTAATTGCCTACTAAGTTCTAAGCACTTAGTATACAAAGGCAAAAATGAAACAGTTCTTGCCCTCAAAGATTCTACTGGGGAAAAACAACATGTGTACAGATGTGTCACTCCAACATGAACAAAGTAATTTCAGGGATGAGGGAGGGCAAGAGGAAGGGAAGATGCTAACAACTGGGGACATACAAAAAGGCTTCCTGTTAGAGGTCGACCAGGAGCCAAGGTGGAGGGAGGAGGGAATGAATTCCAGGCATGGATGAAGCCTTGTATAAAGACATAAAAGAAGGATTTGGAATGTCCTGTATGGGGAACAGCAAGAACACTTGTATCTACCTGGAAAGGTAGGCTGGAACCAGATTGTGAAGGGTTTTAGATGCCAGACAGAGGGATCTGCATTTTCTCCAAAAGGTAATAGGAATCCCTGAGGTGTCTTGAGCAGGGTCATGGCATTATTAAGACCTACATTTGGGGAATATCAATTTGGCTGCTGTGTGTGGTTGGATTGGAGAAGGGAGGGCTGGAGATGGGTAGACCACAGTCTGCTCAGAAGGGAAAAAGGGTCTGCACTGGGATTGTGGCCATGTGAATAGAAAGAGAAACGCACGTGTGTGTGTGTGTGTGTGTGTGTGTGTGTGTGTTTGTGTGTTTGAGGGGGGAATTTTGGATATGTGGGTTATGGATGTTCCAGTTGGCTGTTTTAATTGGTTGTTGACCCTTTGCATTCTAGAATCTTCGAGGGAAGCAAACCTTTCCCCTGCCTCTGGACCCAAACCAGCCGAGTACAGGCACATCCCACCTAGTGTGGTTAATTGGATCTTTGAAAATGGGACAGGGACTGTATTATAGGGGCCACCTGTTTCCATAGGAACAATGATCATACAGTGAAACTGGCCTCTTGGCTGTCCTTTGAACAAAATACTCCATCTCTTGGCTCTGGGCATTTTCTCTGGCTGGCTCCCATGCCTAGAATGCTCTCCCTCATCATCTTGGCCTGCACTGGCTTACCTGACTTGCTTTAAGTCTCAACTAGAATTCTATAGGAAGCTTTTCCTAACTCTTCTTTCCCTCCCTTATTTACCCTGTATATAGTTTGTATGTTTTTGTTTGCTTATTGATTATAAACTTCTTGAGGGTAGGACGGTCTTTTGCCTCTTTTTGGCACTTAGCACAGTGTCCGCCTTGTAATTGGCACTTGGTAATCCTCACCTTCCATCTTAAAATCAAGATTTCGTATTGGTTCGAGACAAAAGAGTGGCAGTCCTGATTCCAGAGGAGTTTCCACCTAAGGAATTACACCACACCCCAATAAATCTTAAGAAGATAAAGAGATTTATTAGCCTCCAGGAGGCAGCTTGCAGGAGAAAGTCTCCCATCTCCTTTCTCAAAGTAACAAAAAAGTTCATTTGGGTTTGATAGACAGGGCCTGGAGGTTGGGAATGTTGTCTATCAATGAGATATGCAAATATCAAGGGTATGGAACATACATACCATCTTTATCTTTTCATCTGTGGTTATCAGGATTGGTCTTCTCTGGTCAAACCCATTCCTGAGGTCAGAAGTTTAGAGAAGTCCTTGAGGTGTCTCCTTCCTGTGACTTGGAGTCTCCAGAGGACTCACTCCAGTAAAGTCTAGGCAAGGGGTCTGGTGACTTGTCCAAGATCATATAGCAAGAAATAGTCTGAGGCCAAATTTGAGCCCAGGACCTCCTGTATTTCTAGGACTGCCACTCTATCTACTAAGTCATCTTGTTGCTCCCATAGGAAAAGTTTATTGACTCACTATGATGGATTGGCAGACTGTTGGTGAAACAAGGTTACTGCAGGACTCCCTAACATTATCGTGGGGTCTGGTTATCCTGTATTGTCATTGCAAAATGACCTTGGCTGGGCAATATAACAGGTCCTTACTGTGCCTTCTTACTGCTGGTTTCCCAGTTTTTAGGTCTATAGCAAGCACTAAGTATATTATCTTTTCATTTTTAAACCCTAACCTTCCATCTTAGAATCAATACTGTGTATTGGTTCCAAGGCAGAAGAGCAGTAAGGGCTAATCAATGGGGGTCAAGTGACTTGCCCAGGGTCACACAGCTAGAAAGTGTCTGAGGTCAAATTTGAACCCAAGATCTCCCATCTCTAGGCCTGGCTCTCCATCCACTGAGCCACTCATCTGCCCCCAATCGTATTCCCTTTTTTGATCAGCTCTCTTTCTCCCCTTTAGATGATGAAGTCCTGGTAGTCTGTTCCAGAACTGCTATTTCTTGGTATGCCTTGAACCACTTCAGAACACACAGTAGGTGCTCAGCTGAACCAAAAGATGGAAAATTTCACCCAGAATTTTTCCACTGTACCAGGAAATTTCCAGTGTCTTATTCTGGAGGCTTTTCTCAGTTTTTCTTTTCTTCTATAGAGGGGGTCACCAATCAACTAGTCTATTTAAATCTGTACTGCCAAAGTGAATCCTGATCACTCCAGGGGCACCTAACAGATTAAGAAGATCCTCTTTCCTCCTCTGGTATACTCTGAAGCAGGTACCTCCCCACCCTGAGCCTGGGGGGCAGCTCAGTTCAGCACTATCAGGAGGTGATGAAGCCCCCCCCAAACTATTTTGTTTAAGGGGAAGGGTCCCCTAAAAACCTGAAGAATTTGGTATCACTAAATCCTATTTGTTTTGTCTGGATTTAATTTGTTCTGAAGCAGTGTGTCTTCTGATCCCTTCTGCCCTCTCTCTCTACTCTCATCAGTTAGGAAATGAGCTTCGGGAGTCTTTTCCCGTGGTCCAGGAATCCAAGGTGAAGAATTTCATTAACAATCAAGAGGACATAATCAACATTCTAATAATTCCAGATCTTCTCTCCCTCTCTTCGAGTCCCCTAAATGCCAGGCCCCACCCCCCTCTTCCCCCAGTCCCAGCTCTTTCGGGGCACTCCCCGACATACTCACCTTGACAAAGAAATCTCATTTCCTCTTCAGTCAAATTTGCTTTGCTATTAAATTCAGCACCTTAACTTCTGCCCTGAGGAGCAAATGGATTGGGGGAATTTCTGAGCTTCTCTGGCCTGGAGAGAGTGGCTTAGCAGGATAAAGGACTCCTTCCTCTTTGCCTCCCTTACTTTGTCATAATTTTATCTCAGGACACAGCCCTTTGGGAGGGGATGAAGTGTTCCCAGGAACCGACACTCATCACTCCTGTCTCAGAGCTCTCTCCAAGTTCACTTGGCCAAAATGGATTCTTCCAGGACATTTTTTTTAAACCCTTACTTTCTGTCTTAGAGTCAATGCTGGTTCCAAAGCAGAGTATTGGCAAGGATTAAGCACCTGGGTTTAAGTGACTTGCCCAGGAAGTGTTGACTCCAGGCCTGGTACTCCTATCCAGTGAGCCATCCAGCTGGGGACATTTTTAGATTTACTCTGCATGGCAGTAAATTGACTTCGGGTAGGAGGATTATGGGATGCTGGATATAAAGCTGGAAGGTCCTTAGAGGTTATCTCTTCCAGTCCTCTTATTTTAGAGATGAAGGACCCAAGAGGTTAAGTGACTTGACCAAAGTCATTCTGGATACAAGGCAAAGCTGGGATATAAATCCAGACCATGTGACTCCAAAGTTAATTCCCTTTCCACTGTACCATGAAGGTCTCTTCGTCACCAGCTACCTCCTCCCTTGGTACTTGAGAAGTTCACTTTCAGGTCACTGAGCTCTACCAACATGACTAACTTCCCTTTTTCCAGCTCCTTCCTCTCCACCCCCCCCCCCCCCCCCCGGCTGTCTGTCTGTCTGTCTGTCTCTCTCTCTCACACACACACACACACACACACACACACACACACACACACACACACACACACATGCATGAGAGAGTGCAGGAGTCCTTGCCTTGACCTGGGGCTTCTGGATTGGAAATAGTCATAGGATCATTGGCTTGAGAGCTGGAAGGCATCTTGGTTATTATTTAGTGCAGGTCCCCAGAGTGAAGTCCTTGGGCTAGTTCTGACAGCCCTCTCTTTTTGGGTGGTCTTCAAGCTAAAAATGTGTGTTTTTGTGTGTTTTTAAAACATATTTAAATGAAGTTTTAATTGTATTTTTAAATGTAAAAATCAATCTGTACCAAAACAGAGGTTGACCAGAGTTGGATCTCAGACCATAGTCTCTGTGATCCTTGAATTCTAATCTAATTCTCTCATTTTGCAGGGGAGGAAACTGAAGGTCAGATATGAAATAGTCTGCTTAAAGGTATTATCCACCCCCTCCCCAGTACAGGGGCAAGAGATTTCTATCTTCTATTTTACTTATAGTGCTTACTTGATGGTCACTCCATGTACTTAAGTGTATGTACCTAATACATGCATGCTGTGCTAGTGGCTCTATCTGGTAACTGAGGGAGGTTCCTTCAGCTTTTGAGTTAAGGACAGCTTCTAGACTCAACACAGGGTTTTGAGAAAAGGAATTAGCTACCTAGCAGAGGTCAGCGGGGCTGAGGCAGAAGGAAGGGAAGGGAGGCAGCCCATTCTCACTTCCCAGATGTCCCCAGAGGTCCTAGAGGCCCTGAGCTGAGAGAGACAGACAGACAGACAGACAGAAACAGAAGCTGAGAAATAGAGACAGAGATAGATAGGCACAGACACACACACAGAATACAGCACACACACACACACACACACACACACACCTCAGGGCATGAACAGCAAGAGAGATTTCTGGGAGGAGCTCTGAGATCTGAGGGGATTTCAGAAGGGCTCAAAGATTAGTGAATTAAACTTGCTGCTGGTGTCATTATTGATAGAATGGGGTGAGCTTTCTCAGGGGAAATAGGCCAAACTGAGATCCACTGGGCCCAGACCCAGCTCTTGCCCGTAACCATCTTAGAGCTAAGTAGGGATTGTTGGAAGCACCCCTCCGCCTTACACCCACCCATTTTCAGTAGTCACCCTTCCCATTTGTCTTCAGCAATCATGGAGACCCCAAGGAATAACTTAAGAGCAGGTCCAATTCAGGGAATAACAAAACTCTTATCTCTGTCCCTTGGCCATGAGGGGGAACCACATCTCCATAACTAATCCTGTCCTCTAAAATGGTTTGGCTAAGAGCCAGGCATGTCTCTACCTTGATTTTTACAGTATCTCTCCCACTCCAGCTAAGACCTGGACAGTGATGACCCCTGGGAAGGGGACAGAGAGCAGGGGGGAAGAAGTCCAGGCCACGATACAAAGAAGAAAGGTCAAGGACCTGAAAACAGGGATGAGGAAGCTGGGTTCTGTAGTGGAAAGAAAGCGCCAGTCTTAGAGCTATCTCTGTCACTAGCTGTGTGATCTTGGCTAAGGGACACTTTACTTGGCTGATCTCTGGTCCCTCTTCTGTGTAGAGAAGCCTTTACTTTTCCTTCAAGTGCTTTCTAAGTGAAATCCTGTGTGATGATGGTCCAAGAGGAGGGATTAGGAGAAGGAATGGTTACAGAGGCAAGGGCAAAGGTCTTGACGGAAGAATTATGGGAACTTGTTTGGAATGGTAAAGAGAAACCTGGCTGCTCTCTCCTTCTAGGATGACAGTAGAGCCCTTCATGGGTCAAGGGTAGGAGTTTGCAGAGGGAAACAGCCCAGCTCCTTGACTGATGCAGAGATCTGTCTTCCTTGTCAGAGATCAGGGTCCGAGGCAGCCAAAGGAAAGAGTTACGGAAAGGCAGGGGAGCTGCAGTATGTGTGTGGTGAGAGGTCGGTCTTTTAGACCTGGGACTTCATAATTTAGAACATACAGACTCCATCCATCCCTAATCCTGGTTGAGGATCTATTCCTCAGGCAATGCCCGTGGGGCAGGTCCAGGCACCAGGGACTGTCACATATTAATAACATCCCTGCCTGAGGTACAATTAGGGTCTAATTCCTTTTGTGCATGAGAGGCAGGGATAATTAGTTATGGGGAGGAGCCACCTCTGAGACCCAGGCCCCTACTCCAGAATGAGGGGCAGAGGAAGAAGGGTCTAGAATCAGGGAAGCCCTTGGTTAAAGGCAAAGGGCAACGTGGGGCTGGAAAGGGAAGGGACAGGCCTAGAGAGGCTGAATCCACAGAGTGAAAGCTGGGAGTGGAGGGGCCATGAAACAGCAAATTCTGAACTAAGAATGCCTTCTAGATCCATCCCAGGGCCTTGGCAAAGGGGTCTTGCAGAAGGTAGAAGGGACGAGGCAAAAAGAAGGGAGCAAGCCCTATAGGCAAACCCGAAGATTCCAGCAGGCCCCTAGAAGAGGAATGTGAAGATTTGTGTCTGGGGAGGGGGAGGCAGCCAGATGCTCTTTTAAAATGGTAACATATAGAGTTTAGGGATCAATCTAGCCCTACCCTTTCATTTTCTAGAGGAGAAAGCTGAGTCATTGACAGGGGAAGTGACTTTTGTCCAAGGCTGACCTGATTCTCATTTTGGAGTTCCTTACCCTCTATAGGATACTGTCACCTCTATTTTCCTGAAGTGTTGGTGTTAATCCTGCTTCCCTGGATGTTCTAGGTGTCCTTTCATTCTGGGCAGAAGGCTCATATCTGAGCCCAGGCCTGCCCCTAAATAGATCCCTTCCTTCTTCTGCCCCTTTTATTTTTTTACCCCTGGGTAGGTGAGGAATCCCGCCTTAGCCCTTGAGTTTTCCCATAGTTCATCTGCAATGTTCTCTGCTCCTTAAATCCCAATGGACCCTTGTGTTCTCCCCTTCCTCTCACTGCAAGGAGTAAGCCTAGAAAAGGCGGCCCTGTGGCCTTGGAGGCTGCCCAGAATTTGCATCAGCTGTGTAGCCACAAAGGGAGGTATCTCTAAGTCCCCCCTTCCCCCTCCTTGGGATAAAGGACTGCACATCCCATTGAAGGCCCTTCTTTCCATCAGCCTGGCACCCCATTGAGAGGAAGCTGGATTGGCTACATTGTTGATGTCTTTCAGGAGGAGATTCCTCCATTCAGAGGCAGCCTCCAGATACCAGCTTAATCCAGCTGCGGGCACCAGATACACTTCAGCTGAGCTAGCTTTGAAGGCCCCTCTGAAGGTGGGGAGGCAGGAGGGAGCTTAGGGCCAGCGGGAAGTTTGGAGCTGAGAACCTGTTTGACGACTAATTCAGTTATCAGCCCAGAGCAGAAGGACCAGAGAACACAGCCTCTGGGTGACTAGAGAGATGGTGGCTTCCAAGGGTTGGGAATTCTGTTCTTTGCCTTCTGCCCCTTGATTGAGTGTGAGCTGGCTCTCAGCTTGTGAATGGGGTTGTTGTTGGGGCTCAGGCTAGGGCTGAGGTATGAAGCTGGGACTGGGACCCCACGTGCCCCCCACCACCCCATCACTCTCGAGGATGTGGTGCCAGAACAGCAAATGGCATTAATATACCAAGTGCAAGCTGTGGCCTGACCCTCAGGGGTTCCAGCCTTAGTAGTTCCCCTCCCTGCCCTACTTAATGATTCCTTCCAGAGAGAATAGAGATTTTGGAGAACTGTGGGTCCAGGTGCTTAGAGATAAGATAGCAGGAGGAGCAACCCAGAAGCCTGCTGAGGCAGCCGCTTTGGGGTTTAAATATAAACCTGGATTTCCTGGGCCCTAAATGACTCAGTACAGCTGGATTTCTTCATTTCTGCTTTGAAGAAGTGAGGAAAGACTCCTAGAACCAGAGGAATAGGCTTCTGGGCTGTAGCTGGCTAGGAGATGGGGGAAAGGCAGGTTTATGGCCCATTCTCTAGACCAGCCTCACTCCTAGGCACAGTAAGTTATAGTGACCTGAGCAAACCCAGTAAGTCCTGCCCTACCTAGAGAGAAACCCTTTTCTCCTAATGCCTGAGATTCCGTTGTTAGTAATTAATTTCTTCTGGTTAAGCATTGTCCTCTCCCTGGAAACCTTTTCTAAGATACAGTGCATTCTCTGAAGGATAAGGACCAACTGACTAATATATTTTTGGTGACTGAATTGAAAAGACTGGACTTTCCAAGGGTCAGAGGCAGCACAGCTTTAAGGGCAAGGACTGATAGCTAGTGCTTGGGGAAAAGGGAAGGAGTAGGGCAGTTCTCATAGGATCAAATATTTAAAGCAGACAGGAGCCCAGAGAGAGATAATTTAAATCTAGCCCTGGAGCTGGAGCCCAGAGAGAGATCATTTAAATCTAGCCCTGGAGCTGGAGCCCAGGGAGAGATCATTTAAATCTAGCCCTGGAGCTGGAGCCCAGAGAGAGATCATTTAAATCCAGCCCTGGAGCTGGAGCCCAGGGAGAGATCATTTAAATCCAGTCCTGGAGCTGGAGCCCAGAGAGAGATCATTTAAATCCAGTCCTGGAGCTGGAGCCCAGGGAGAGATCATTTAAATCCAGCCCTGGAGCTGGAGCCCAGGGAGAGATCATTTAAATCCAGCCCTGGAGCTGGAGCCCAGAGAGAGATCATTTAAATCCAGCCCTGGAGCTGGAGCCCAGAGAGAGATCATTTAAATCCAGCCCTGGAGCTGGAGCCCAGAGAGAGATCATTTAAATCCAGTCCTATAGCTGGAGCCCAGAGAGAGATCATTTAAATCCAGTCCTACAGCTGGAGCCCAGAGAGAGATCATTTAAATCCAGTCCTACAGCTGGAGCCCAGAGAGAGATCATTTAAATCTAGCCCTGGAGCTGGAGCCCAGAGAGAGATCATTTAAATCCAGTCCTACAGCTGGAGCCCAGAGAGAGATCATTTAAATCCAGCCCTGGAGCTGGAGCCCAGAGAGAGATCATTTAAATCCAGCCCTGGAGCTGGAGCCCAGAGAGAGATCATTTAAATCCAGTCCTACAGCTGGAGCCCAGAGAGAGATCATTTAAATCCAGTCCTACAGCTGGAGCCCAGAGAGAGATCATTTAAATCCAGTCCTGGAGCTGGAGCCCAGAGAGAGATCATTTAAATCCAGTCCTACAGCTGGAGCCCAGAGAGAGATCATTTAAATCCAGTCCTACAGCTGGAGCCCAGAGAGAGATCATTTAAATCCAGCCCTGGAGCTGGAGCCCAGAGAGAGATCATTTAAATCCAGCCCTGGAGCTGGAGCCCAGAGAGAGATCATTTAAATCCAGTCCTGGAGCTGGAGCCCAGAGAGAGATCATTTAAATCCAGTCCTACAGCTGGAGCCCAGAGAGAGATCATTTAAATCCAGTCCTACAGCTGGAGCCCAGAGAGAGATCATTTAAATCCAGTCCTATAGCTGGAGCCCAGAGAGAGATCATTTAAATCCAGTCCTGGAGCTGGAGCCCAGAGAGAGATCATTTAAATCCAGTCCTGGAGCTGGAGCCCAGAGAGAGATCATTTAAATCCAGCCCTGGAGCTGGAGCCCAGAGAGAGATCATTTAAATCCAGCCCTGGAGCTGGAGCCCAGAGAGAGATCATTTAAATCCAGTCCTATAGCTGGAGCCCAGAGAGAGATCATTTAAATCCAGTCCTACAGCTGGAGCCCAGAGAGAGATCATTTAAATCCAGTCCTACAGCTGGAGCCCAGAGAGAGATCATTTAAATCCAGTCCTATAGCTGGAGCCCAGAGAGAGATCATTTAAATCCAGTCCTGGAGCTGGAGCCCAGAGAGAGATCATTTAAATCCAGTCCTATAGCTGGAGCCCAGAGAGAGATCATTTAAATCCAGTCCTGGAGCTGGAGCCCAGAGAGAGATCATTTAAATCCAGTCCCCTCATCTTATAGAGAAGCTGATTCTCAGAGAGGTCCAAGTGGTCGCCCAAGGTCATTCAGGGAGTGAGTAGGAGAACACGCATTCCCTCTTGGGTCCTGGGATTCTGTCAAACCCTCTTTATTGCTCTATGCTTAGAAACTTCATGACATGTCCTGGAACTCTGGTAAGTCTGTGATGTTAGTCCTCCAGAGGATGGAGCTCTGGGTATGAGGTTTGTCTGACCCACCCTGGCCTTGGCTGAGTCTGTCTGTCCCAGTCAATGGCCATAGGAGTTCCACACACATAGAAAAGTCTGCAGTTCCCTGTAGGCAGAGGCTACCTCTCCACCTCTGAGGGAAATCCAGGCTGTTGGCCCTGATCTGCCAAGCTCTGGCTGGTCTGGATTCTGGTTGCCATGGAGACGCCAGCTCTGCTTTGTGCCTACAAGAAGGGAGAGCTGCTGGGTGTATCTTGCCCACGGCTGCAGGGTCTGAAGCCTGGGAGGGGGTAAAGGCTAGTGGGGCCAGGCAGACAAGGACATATTACTGGCAAGCACACCCACCTTCCCTCTCACCGCTCCAACCACGAGAACCATCAAGATAACAGCATGAATCCCCATGAACATGGTGTCTCAACATAAGGGCACTGACCCAGTGCAGGTGGGCACAGAGGCCGGGGGATGCACAAGATGAATGGGCCTGAATGAATACTAGATGTGTGGGGATGAGCTCATGGACACAAGGAGGGACAATATATGGACCGTAGAGTCAGGGGGACCTGGATCCTAATCCTTCTGTCACTAACTCTGGGACATTGGATCAATCACTTCTCTCTTAGCCTCCATTTCTTTGTGGGTAAAATGAAGAAGTTGGGCTAGACCTTAAACCAAGAAGAGACACCAGAAACCATTGAATTCAACTCTTTCCGTTTTGCAGATGAGGAAACTGAGGCCCAGGAAAGTTAAGTAACTTGTCCAAGGTCATAAAAATAGTAAATATTAGGGCAAGATTTGAATGTAGGGCTTCATACTCCAGAACTAACTTTTTTCCCACTGTATCACACTATTTCTATGATCTAGGTGGTGCCATGGATAGGATATTAAACTTGGAGTTAGAAAGACCTGAATTTAAACCCTTCCTTCTCAGATACTTATTGAATGAGTAAATCATATAACCTCTTTCAGTCTGTTTCCTCATCTGTAAAATAGGTATAATAATAGCCTCTATTTCATAAGGTTCTTGTGAGGATCAAATGGGACAACATGTAAAGTATCTTAAAGTGTGGGGCAGCTGGGTGGCTCAGTGAATGGAGAATCAGGCTTAGAGATGGGAGGTCTTGGGCTCAAATCTGACCTCAGACCTTCCCAGCTGTGTGACCCTGGGCGAGTCACTTGACCCCCATTACCCCTAGCCCTTACCACTCTTCTTCCTTGGAACCAATACACAGGACTGATTCTAAGATGGAAAGTAAGGGTCTAAAAAAAAATCTTAAAGTGATATGTACATTAATTATTATATGTTATTATTTAGTTATTATTATAATCTCAATGGTTTATTCTAGTACTCGCATTCAGTAGTTGTATGTTTAATTTTTCTTTTTCTGCTACTAAGCCGCCATTTTGACTCCACTCCTCCCCTTTTTTCTCATTTTTCTTTCTTTTTTTTTTTAAACCCTTACCTTCCATCTTGGAATCAATACTGTGTATTGGTTCCAAGGCAGAAGAGTGGTAAGGGCTAGGCAATGGGGGTCAAGGGACTTGCCCAGGGTCACACAGCTGGGAAGTGTCTGAGGCCTGAGTTGATTTTTTTTAACCTTTTCTATTTTAGAAACAACTCTAAGACAGAAGGGCAAGGGCTAGGCAAACAAGGTTAAGTAGCTTAAGCTAGGAAATGTCTGAGATCTGATTTGAACTCAGGACTTTCCAGCTCCAAGCCTGGTGCTCAATCCACTAAGCTACCCAGTTGCCCCCGAGGTATAATTCTACATGTGGATATGCTTAGATACCTAGTTTCGGAGAAACTCGGGTTCATGAATGAGAAGGCGTTTGGCCATAAAAGTGAGAGACTCCCGAGAGACCCAGTAGGGACACATGAACGCAGGTACCTAGAGAGGCGAGCTGCAGGCCTGGGGGTATAGAGCTAGCTCTGAGCCAGGAGACCACAGTTTCGGTTCCTCCCCTCCTTCACCCCTTCTGCCAGCTAAGTGGGACCTGGGGGGTGGGGGTGGGGGAGATTGTCTTGTAGTTGACCAGAAAAGAAGCTCAGGCAGGTCTCTATGGACAGAGACAATCTAGAGTCAGGAGTTATGTCATTCTTTGAACATGGGCCTGGAGGCTCTGCCGCAGGCACATCTGAAAAATAAATAATAACAGTGTGAATAATTCACAGAAACTGTGTGAATAATTTACCACAGCCTCCTAAGTACCCTGCCGCTTAGTCACCGCAGAGCCCAAGGCCCAGACCAAGTCTCCCAAGATCTCCAGGGTGCCCTCCTTTCCCTCCATGCCTACCTTCTGGTTGTCCTGAGGCCAGGAAGGAGCATCCTGCTTTGGGGGAGCGAGGGGCGTGTGTGTCTGTGTCTGTGTGTCGATCTCTACCCTGAGATCTTCAGTGGAAATTCACGGGGGTCACAGAAACCAGGCTGAGAGGTACAGGCTGGCTTAATACTCCAGGCCCTCTAAACCCAGTTGTTGTTCTGGGCTGTCCCACTCTTCATGACCCTAATGAGGCTTTTCTTGGCAAAGACACTGGCATGCTTTACCATTTCCTTCTCCCCCTTCAATTTACAGATGAGGAAACTGAGGCAAACAGGGTCAAGTGACTTGCCTAGAGTCCCATAGCTAGTTAAGAAGTAGAGGCAGGAACTCACAAATACGAGTCTGCCTGACTCCAGGCTCAGTGGATAAAATAATAATTTTATCCACTGAGCCACCTTGCTGCCAGTTAATTTAGTCTAATATAGGCAGACTGATATAGCTCATCACATGCCACTGCTGTGTAAGGAACTTCAGCTTCAAACCTGCCTTGGACAGGGGCCAAGACTCTTGTCTATAGCAAACGGTGTCATAGAAAGAAATGGCCTCGTCTCTGAACCATAGTATTTCTCTGCCTTTAAGCTGATGTTAAAATAGTTTTTCTTTTTCTCTTCCCCCAAAATACTGGGGAGTAGGAGGTGGGCCCTCGCGTCTTAGAGGCCTTCCAATGCAGTCCTCATTTTATAGATGATGACAATGTACCTTATGTTATTCAGGTAGTGCAGGATTTACACTCAGGACCTCTCACTGCAAATCCGGTGCTCTTTCCTTGGCACTGCAGGGACCTCTGGGAAACTAGGTGGCAGAGGTGAGGAGGGGATGCATTCAAGGTGAGGGAAGGCATGGGTCAGATGAATGAAATGTCCTGTATAAGGAACAGCAAGGAGGTCAGATTGGCAGAACTGAAGAGTGCATGAAGCAGAGTAACGAATAATGAGGCTGAAAAGATAGTTTGGAGGGCTTTAAATGCCATAAATAGAACCATAGACTGCTCCAGTAGGGCTCAGAGAGAGAGAAGTGAGTCACAAAAAATAGTCTAGGATAGAGCCCTTCTATTCAGTTTTTCAACAACGATTTATTGAGCGCCGATTGTGTGCAGAACGCTGCTAGGTAAGTGGATCTGAAGCAGGATCTGAACTGGTTTGCTGGGAGGCAGGGGACACAAAACACAAATAACAAACAGCTTCCACCACTTGTTAAATTTACAGTTTGATAGGGGAAAAAAGACACCAACACAAATTGGAGGCATATTTGTGATAAGTTCATTGTTGTTCAGTCTCTGTTCAGTTGTTTTTCAGTCGTTTCCAGCTCATAAATAGCAGGGGTTTTCTTGGTGAAGATGCTGAAATGGTTTGCCATTTCCTTCTCCAGCTCATTTTACAGATGAGGAATGGAGGCAATCTGAGCTAAGTGACTTGCCCAGGATCACACAGCTAGTAAGTGTCTGATGCTGGATTTGAACTCAGGAAGAAAAGTCTTCTTCACGCCAAGTCTATCAATTAGAGAAGTATAAAACAGATGTGTAAGGCTGAAACCAGAGATATGGAAGGAGACAGCTAGGTAGCACAGTGGATAGATGCTTAGTATCATTTCTAAGAAAGAAGGTAAGACTTAAAAAGAAAAGAAAAAGAATAAGGAAGACTTCATGGAAGAGGTGGCATTTAGTTTGGGTTTTAAAGGATGGGAAGAATTCAACTAGTGAAGACTGGTAGTTCCAGGCATGGAAATTGAGCAATGGTACTGACTGAGCAGAGAATATAGAGTTAATTTTGAAGTCCAGAAGCTCCTGGGTTCAAATCCTGTCTCAGATGTTGGCAGGAAAATTTCCCTAGCCTCTCCGGGTGTCAGTTTATTCATTTGTTAAATAGAAATAATAATACTGGTAGAGTCTAAATCATAGGGTTGTTGAAGGCCAAATGAGATAATGTATGTAAAGTCCTTTGCAAACCTTAAAGAATACATAAATGTCAGCAATTGTTATTCTTCTCTCCTTCAGCCTTTCTCTTTTTTTATTCCCCTCAGCCAAAGCTCAAAGTGGGGTTTGGTCCAGGTTTCAAGTTTGGGGTGTGGCTTAGGATGGATGTTGGGGGTTAAGAAAACTTTATGAGAATTTTAACCCCATATCCCAGAGGGAGGGGCTGGAGGGATAACAGAAGGGGTCAGAGTGACTCATGAATCCATAGGTAAATAAAGAAATTGTACCAGCCAATTTGTTCATTCTTATCTGGCATACTTATAATTGGCATATTCAAAGGGGCTGAGGGTTTTCTTATCCAGGATTGGTGCAGTTGCAAAAGGCACCTGAATAGCTTGTTTACTCTGGAGTACAATGGAATGTACCCTGGAGGGAAGGGGGAGGGTGGGCCAAGAAGCCACTCAAGGTCACTTTGCAGCCTTGGCTGAGGTGCCCAGCTCCTGGTCAGGCCTCCCCAGGTTGAGATACATACCAGAATAAGGACAAAGGGGACCCAGGGTGGTTATGTCCCTGAGTCCTTGTTGGATTCTTTTTTCTAAAATCAATTTATTAGATTCAGATAGATTTTTGGTTAGTATAAACCCATGTTGGTGAACCTATGGCTTGTGTGCCAAAGGAGGCTGCTCTCCTCCCCCTCTCCATGTGCCTGAGGACATTTTTCACTTCACCCATCCCTCTGCCCAGCAGCCCAAGGGGAGAGCTTTCTCCCTCCCCTGTCTGGGGTAAGGGGGTGGCTTACATTCAGTGTGAGGGTTGCAGTTTGAGCACTTGGTCTCTAAAAGTTCGACATTACTGGTGTAATCATGTTCCTCTTCCTTTAACTGTTTACAAGCCTACCTTTGGGCTAGGTTAAATTGGGGTCATTGTTGAGCCTTGGGGTTAGGTTTAGGAGATAGAGTCAAGACAAAGGTATAATCAGGATGTGAGGGTTAGAGAATGGCAGAGGCATGGGTTGGAATCTAGGGCCAAAGAGTGGTCAGGATGGGGGTGCAGATCTCTGGTTCTCCTCAGTCCTAAATCTGGGATTCTTATGCTCCAGGATAAAGTTGACTGGTCTAGTTTGGCTCTGACTATGTAAGGTGCATCCAGAGAGATCCCCTCTCCCATCCGAGGGGTTGAGGCATGGATTCCTCTCTCCCCTCTACCTCACAGCTCACAGGTGCCTTTTCCTAATGTATGTTTGATTCTTTATGGTGAAGCAGGCTCATGTGCCCTTCCTCATAATGATTTAATCACTTGTTTAGAATTTCCTGTGGCACTAATGATTATTTCCCAGTAAGGGGGGTGGTGGTGTGATAATTTGTTGTGTTCTCCAGGAGTGCCCCATTAGAAGGGAGCTTCAGATTTTAATATGTAATAATCCTCACTTACCTACTGCAGGGGGGGTTATGGAGATGGATGATTGTATATTTTTAAAGGGAGCTAGAGCAAATGGGAAGGCACCTAGTGGAAAGATTGTGGTCAGAGCTGCAGGCCCTGGGGCTCTTCTCCAGATGTTGGATGCCTGTTGCCCAGTAAGAGAGAGTTTGGGGGTCCCTGGGGGGAGAGACAGACTGAGAGGCAGAGACAAAGACAGAGAAACAGACAGAGTGGAATGAATAATAGACACAACAGAGAGTACAGAAGTATTAAAGTATTAGAAGAACTTTTAATACGTTGGGGTAATTCTCAGGATTTCTCTCTCCTCAGGACCACCACTACTCATGCTGTTTGGTTATTAGTATGGTAGGTATATGTTTCTTCTTCTTCCTCTCCCTGAAAGCTGCAAGAAGTCTGGGAAAGCATCTCTTTAGATCTTGTGCCCTGAGTCTCTTCCCCATCAGATTTCCCCCAGTAGAGGATCCTTTTATCGGAATCCTTAAGGTGAGGATTCTTATCTACCAGTTCCTGGGGTGAAGTCAATGGGAAGGCACCAGCCTGGTTATTCTTCATCTTTTAGATGTTTGGTCCTTGGATCATTAACCTGGGAGAAATGATCAGGACCTGGGACAATCAATCAATCAATCAATCAACAAGGATTTATTATACTACTTTGGAGGCATCCAGGCAGAGCAAACCTTGATTCCAGCATCTACTGTTTTCTTTTCACTCTGTAAAAGAGAGAGCAAAGCAAGTTCTCCTTTAGGTTCTTAATCGGCTCAAAGACACACACAGTCAGGCTGATACAGTTGGTTTGTAATTGCTCTGTGTTGAGTGCTCAGGTGTAAGCCTTGCCTCCCCAACTAGACTAGAAGCACCACTAGAGCACGCTCAATTTGTACAATAAACTTCTTGTGGTGGTAGAAAGAGCACAGGATTTTCTCCTGAATTCTGGTCCCAGATCTGCTACTTGCTACTCCCATGGTCTTAGGCAGCTTTCTTACCCCCCCTGGGATCACTTTTGCCCATCTTTAAAATGATTTGGAAGGTCTCTCTCTGCTTTAAATTCTGTCATCCCAGATCCCAGTGTCAGGGAGCAGAGCTGTGGGGATTGGGTCTGAGAGCAACCTGTTTCTAGAGGTGGTCACAACAAGAGTCCTCAAAGAGTTTGACATGGTGGGGAGATCTGCTGCTTCTTCTGGAGGCTCTCCTTCCATCTACTCTGTGAGTAACTTGTTTTATATATATATACTTATTCAATTAAATGCCTCTGCTCCCATTAGACTATGAGCTCCTTGAGAATCAGGATTATATTTTTTTAAATCATTTAAATTTTTTATCAATTACATATAATAATTTCTATATAAATTTTCCAATGTTATATGATCCAAATTGTCTTCTTTCCTCCCTTCTCTTCCCCCTCCTGGAGCTAGCAAGCAATTCAGTAGGACTTATACATGTATTATCACACAAAACATATTTCCATATTGTTCACTTTTGTAAGGGAATAATCTTATAAAACCAAAACCCTAAAACAAAAACCCAAATAAACAAGTGAAAAATCATCTGCTTTCCTCTGCATTCTTACTCCAACAGTTCTTTCTCAGGAGCTGAATAGCATTTTTTGTCCTAAGTTCCTCAGAATTGAAGGACTATATTTTTGCCTTTGTATCTCTAGAACTTAGTCTTACTATGTATGTGCCAACATATAGCACATAGTAAGCCCTTAATAATTTTTTTTCTTGACTTCTCAACTCTTACTGGTTTGCTCTTCTAAACAATGCCCAAACCATCTCCCCTTTATTTATTTTTACTTTGATCAATTTCCACAGAAGTTTTCTAAAGTTATATGATTCAAATTGTCTCCCTCTCTTCCTCCTCCCCTGCTCCTAGAACTGCTAAGCAATACCTTCTCTTTAAATCATTCTTCCTTCCCCTTAGAAAGGTAAGTAGTTCTCACAGAACCCAGAACAGCATGGTTAACTTAGCTCAGACCAGAGAGGAAGAAGTAGGGGAGGGGAGGGGTGTGGGGTGAGAAGGCTAGGGAAGAAGTGTAAACATCAAGGTCAGCTGCCTGGAGATAAGTATGTGTGATGGTCTCTTCTAATCAGTTGAAGGATGGTCCCAGGGATGTGATCAGCTTGGAGGGCAGACTAGAAGAAGCAAAAAATTAGGTGTTATTTAAAAGGGCTAATAGGGGGGCAGCTGGGTAGCTCAGTGGATTGAGAGCCAGGTCCAGACAGGAGGTCCTAGGTTCAAATTTGACCTCAGATACTTCCTAGCTGTGTGACCCTGGGCAAGTCACGACCCCCATTGCCTATCCCTTACCACTCTTCTGCCTTGGAACCAATACACAGTATTGATTCCAAGATGGAAGGTAAGGGTTTATAAAAAATAAAATGAGTATAAAATAAAATAAAAGGGCTATAGGCAGCAATATCATCTAGGCTGTGGAGGGAGGGAGAAGGGGACAGACATTGCTTTGGAGCTGGGAAATCAAGATGGATATCGGAGCCATGTGTGTATGTGGGGGGCTGGGTCCCATCTGTAAGACTCTAGAGGGATCCAAGCCTCCATGAGCAGTCTACTTGGCCCTTGATAAACCTGCTGTCCCTCCTGGGGGCTAAGGACTAACATTGCTAAGCTTGAAGCATGTGTGGAGCAGGGAACCCCAGGCTAGGGAACAAGGGAATCACACCACCCCAGGGGTACATGGCATTGATGAGAGGGAGAGGGAACACGGCAAGATGTGAACAAGAGAAATCAGAGGCACCGCTCCTGGGGGCCTGAGCTGCCTCGATCTGGTGCCAGGAGAAGGGGGCTGCTGCACAGGCTGCCTGCCTGCCTGCCTGCTGCAGCCTGGGAGGTTGTTAGGCTTTAAGGAAGCGAATTGTCGGGGATTAAGAAATTTAATGAGGACTGTGCGGGGCTCTGGGAAAATGCATTAACATCCAGAGTGAGCCGCAGAGCTGGAGGATCGAGAGAGAGACGCAGCACAATTAAGGAACAACAGATTATAATTCGGGAGAAATGTGTGGAACAAGAAGAACCCAATGTGACTCATAAAGAACTGCTCTGAAATGGGGAGGCAACCAAGACACCAAGAAAAGGGGGGGCGGGGGGGCGGGCCTGGTAGGAAAGGAGGAGGAAAAACTGGCAGGAGAGAGGAACCTTTGAAGTATTATCTGTAAGAGGGAACCCTGGAGGTAGGGAAAGGAGAACTGTGGAGTTTGGGAGAGACATGAAGGGAGGGGGGAGCACAGCTCAGGCCCCTGCATAAACAAGACCTTGTAGGACCAGCAGGAGGGCAGACCAGAAGAAAGGGGTGCATGTTCCTTCTCTAGGCTGCACAGAACCTGTGAAACTTGCATGGTGAATGGCTAGAGCATAACATTAACGATGAATCTAAAACAGATGAGACAGTGAGCTGCTTGTGGTATTCTGTATTTAACAAGACAAATAAATGGAAGAAATATGAATAATTAGGAAGTAATGAAGACTTTGCAAAAATAGCTATTTTGAAGGGGTGGGGGAGAAAAAAGGTAGGAAAGGAAACACTCAGAAAACCGGAACATATGCAAATCAGCAGGTCCGGGCTGAAACACAGCCCTGGCTGTTCCGTGAATCAGCAAACAAAGTTTCCCAGCCCCCAGCAAACATTCTGCAGGCTGAGCCATCTGTCCCCTAGGGAGAGCCGAAGGGCTGGCAATCCAGGAAGAGAGAGCAGTTCCACCAACATTTCTTGAGCTCAGTGCTAGGCACTCTGATATGCACTGGGGATACAAAGAGAAAGAGTCCCTGCCCTCAGTGAGCCACCTCTCTACTGAGGAGAAACAACTCATATGATGATAAATTAATACAAAATATATGCAAAGTAAATAAGATGTGAAACTGAAGGAATAGGTTTGGCCATTAAACAACATGGAACTAGAGATTTTAAGAAATAGAGATAAAGAGGGAGAGCATTCCAGACTGGGGTGCTATCTGGGCAGAGGCAGATGGGGCAGAAGATGGATAATAGTGTAGATGAAATGCTCAGCAAATCTGCAGAAGGCACAATGCTGGGAGAGATAGCTAATGTGCTAGAAACGGGTTCAAGATCCAGATCCTGTCAAGCTAGAACTCTGGGCTAAATTTAAGATGATGAAATTCAGCAGGTGAAAGTGTCTTATAGGTTCAAAAAAATCAACTCTGAAAGTAGAAGGTAGGGGAAGTTAGGGTTAGATATTTAATTAACAAGCATTTGGGAAGAGCCTACTGTGTTCTGGGTCCCCCAAAAGGGTCTGGGGATACACATACAAAGAAAGAAACAATCTATTGGAAAGGGGCTAACATTCTAATGGAGGAGACCAGAAGCCATTTCTTTATATCTGTGTGTCTATCTGTCTGTCTGTCTGTCAATCTACATCACCTGTACCTATGAATCTGTGTTATATGAGATTCAGTTAAAGGAACAAAGGCCTTTTTGTCCGGAGAAGAGAAAATTCCGGAGGAGAAATGATAGCAGGCTGAATATTTCACTGGAAGTCATGGAAGAAGGATTAGAGTTATTCTGTTTATCCCCTAGGGGCAGAATCAGGAGCAATGAATGGGTGGACATTGTAAAGAGATCAATTTAGGTTTGATGTCAGGTAAAATTTTCTGCCAATTAGAATTAGTGTCCTAACCCTGAATGTTTGGTGAGTTCCCTCTCTTAGAAGGGATTTACATAAAGGCTAAATGACCACTTGTTAGAGATTTTATAGTAAGGAAGTATGGTAGCTAGGTGGTACAGTGGATAGAGTTTATACAGTGGATAGATAGACTTATCTTCCTGGGTTTAAATCTGGCCTTAGGCACTTATTAGCCAAGTGACCCTGGATAAGTCACTTAACTGCTTTGTTTCCTTTTCTGTAAAATGTGCTAGAGAAGGAAATGGCAAAGCAATCCAGTATCTCTGCCAAGACAACTCCAAATGAGGTCACAAAGAGTTGGACATGATTGAAATGACCATAAAATGGAAATTAGTTTTGGACATGAGTTGGACTATATTGCTGCTGAGGTGCTTCCAGCTCTAAAATTCCAAGTTTCTAAGAATGTGGGGCAATAGAAACAGCAAGGAAGCTAGTTTTGTTGGAAAGGAAAGTGTGTGTAAAGGGAGTAATATGAAATCAATCTGGAAAGATAAATTAGAGCCAGATTGCGAAGGACTTTAGATGTCAGAGTAATTTGTAATTTCTCTAAGAGGCAATAGGGAGCCACTGAAAATTCTCAAGTAGAGAATGACATGTTAAGACTTGTGCTTTAGAAATATTAATTTAGTAGTTGTATGGAGGATAGTCTAGAGGCAAGGAGGTCAGGCAGTTCAGAGGTCATTGAAATAGTCCAGCTAATGATGGCCTGAATTAGAGTAGTTGCCATGTGGGTAGAGATGCGGGAGTGCATACTGAGATGCTAGGAGATAGAATTGACAGGACTTGAAAGCTGATTGGGGAGCTAGGTGTCACAGTGGAGAGAGTACTGGGTCTAGAGGCAGGAGGACTTGTGTTCTAATCTGGTATTGGATACTTACTAGCTACCCCAGACAAGTCACTTAACCCTGTTGGCCTCAGTTTCCTCATCTGTAAAATGAGCTGGAGAAGGAAATGGCAAACCACTCCAGAATTTTTGCCAAGAAAAACCCAATTGGGGTCATGAAGAATTAAGATGACTGAACAATAGCAATGACAGCTGATTGGATATGGGGATGGGGGAAGGGAGAATAAAGGATTGATAATGACTGAGTTTGCCTAGGTGCCAGGATGAGCTTGAGTATAGTGATCACTTTAACAGAAACAGTGAAGTCAAGAAGAGGGGTAGATTTAGGGGAGAAGATGATGAGTTCCACTCTGGATATGTTGAATTTAAGATGCTTATTGGACATCCAAGTGAAGATGTGCAGGCTGTGATGTTGAATTGTAGCTCAGAAGAGAGATGGCATCTGGATACAGAGATCTGGGAGCCTCAGTTTAGGGAAAAAATCCACTAATTCAGAAGGGAGACAAATAGGAGATAGTTCTGTAATTGTTCATACTGGGGCACAAAATGAGTTACTAGAGGCTGTGGGACTTGCCAGCCATGGTTGTGACCTCAAAAAGATTGGAGGGGTACCCTTAGCATTCTATAACAACCCATTAGGGACCTGTTATACGTTAATCTATCTGTATCCTTCTTGAACTTGTTTCTATGTTCAGCCTGTAAAACATCTTGGGGGTAATGAATTCCATATACTTAATGTAAAATGGTATTCCCCTTTAAAAATCTGAAAGTTGTGGCCTTTAAGCTTCAAAGTTATCCCCCTGCCCCATTCTAGCGCTCCAGGACAGGGTGATCAGCTTATATATCCCTGGATTTGTGGACTGCATGATTTTGTGGTCTCTGAATCCATCCCTTCTTTGTCCCTCAACCCCTCCCTGCCCTGACAGGCCCTATCCTCCCCACATCCAGCCTCAGAGTCCCTTCGACTCTTCCCATCACAAGGCATGCAGTGTTCAGGGTAAAAGAGACATCCTTCTTCAGCAGGAGCTGTCCTCAGAAAGGCCTTCTGGTTCTCTTTCCCCTCCAGAATTGCCCAGGGTGATGGATGTCCCCTCTCCAGTGCTGAGTCATGCACTGCTTCTCACAAACTCAGCCTAATGTCCCTAGCAGCCAGCCTACTGCAGTTCTTGGCATTTAGCTCAAGATCCTTGTGGGGAGGCAGATTTATGGGGGGTTCCCTGAGTTGGGGAGATTAGAATGTGTTCTGCTCCACTCTGACCTTCAATAAGCTGAGGCCACTCTAATTGGGGCAATGTATATCATTCACCTGCTTTCACTTCTAGCTGCCAGATTGGCCTGTGACCAAACAGATATGATTAGGGTCCTCAAATCTTGGGATCTAGAGCTAATCTGATCCAACAATTTAATTTTACAGGTAAAGAAGCAAAGGCAGAAAGAAATGAAATAACTTGCCCTTAGAACACACAGGGGGACAGCTAGGTGGCACAGTGGAAAAGGCTCCTGGCCTGGAGTCAGGAAGACTTCTTGAGTTCAAATCTGACCTCGGACACCAACTAGTAGTGTAAACCCATTTGCCTCAGTTTCCTCATCTGTAAAATAAGGTAGAGAAAAAAAAATGAAAAAGCATTCCAATATTTTTGCCAAGAAAACCCCAAATGGGGTCATGAAGAGTCAGACCTAACTGTAAGAACTCAACAACAGCAGTCCACAGGTTTTAAATAGCAGAGTTGGGATATAAACCTATGTCTTCTAACTCCAAATCCAACCCAACTGCCAGGGTCACTGGAATGCTTTGGGGATTCCATTAACATGGCTTCATCTCCTCCTCTGACTTTCTTGTGGGCATGGAGACTGCACTGAATTTTCATGCGTTGACTTAATAGATGCATATAGTGGATACTATGTACTCAAAGGGATCTTAGAAATCACCTAATGCTATGTTTATTTAATTGATCAGGAAAGAGTCCCAGAAAGCGTGAATTGACTTAGCCAAGTCTTCATGGTAGAATCAAGACTAAAATCTAAGTCTTATTTCCTGTAGTGGAGAACTGCATTCTTCCCACTAATACTTCTCTGTCACCTGCATATCCTTGTGTTTGTATCTGTGTGTGAGAGAGAGAGAGACTATAAACTAGCTACCAAAGGGTAGAGTCTATAATGCCTAATTATGTGGTTCTGAGACTAGTACTGTGGGCGGTCACATTTGTCGATGATGATGATGGTGGATCAATGAGTACTTATGTATTTAACAGAAATAAGTCCATTCAGAGGCTACTGGGAGCTCTTTCCTGAGCCTCAATCATGGGTTACCTAAAATAGTTTTTTGATAGAGGAGAAAGGAAGAACATTGTCAACTAGTCAGTCAAGCAACAAATAATAATAATTGACAATTAATACCTCCCAAGGCACATAGGCTCCCCTGGCTCTGGCCTGGGGGTGGTTGAGAGTGGACTGTGAAAGGCAATGATTGTTACCTTGCTCTTGCCTTTCACAGACTTTTCCTTCCCCTAGAGAGGTTTATGAAAAGGCCTAAGAGGAAGGGTACAGTAGGGTTATGCAGAAGCTCTGGTGGGTTCGGGAGAAAAAGGGAGCCTATATCTTTTGAGGTTACAGATTTAGGTCAGTAGTTTGTAGGGGACCAATCTGGAATTTAGGAGACCTCAGTCTAATCCCAGCTCTTCCATTAACTAGCTCTGTGAACTATGACAAATCAGTTATTCCTTTTTGAGTCTCAATTCCTTCTGAACTTATTAAAAAACTTTATGATTGTATTTTAATATAATTGGCATTGATAATTGATATGATCCTATGTATTTTTTACATTTAAAGACATTATTCTGAGAAGGGGCCCATAGGTTTCACCAGACTACCAAAGGGTCCACGGAGACAAAAGAGTTAAGAGCTTTTGGTCTAGATGACCTAAGAGTGCCTTCAAGCTTTGCAGTTCCATGTCTGTGAAATCCTTAGGGACATATATATATCCCTATATATAATTCTCAGTAGAGCACAGAACAATTCACTCATACGTGTGACATCCCCTTGACCCATGATGGCCTGGTATGGGGGACAAATTCAGATCCAGCCTTCTGCTTCCTTCTCCCCCTCCTGCCAAGAGTAAATTCCAGAGGGAGCTTGTCTCTTGGCCTCTTTTAAGCCCTCAGGAGTTTTCCAGGATCCCTGCACCACCCCCATTCGCTCCACCCAATATGGAAGTGGGATGTTTTGTCTCGGGTACAGTGATTAGAAGGTGTTACTTAGCAGGTGTTTTCGTGACCAGCAGGTGTTGCTGTGTGTGTATGTGTGTGTTGAGGAGGGGTAAATTGATTTCCCTCCCCCAGTCTAAGCTTTGGTTCCAACCTAATTATTAGGCTCATACAGTGACTCCCCTGGCCAGCTAGACAAGGGGGCCAGGGCTTTGGTGAACGAGACATAGCAAAGAGCTATTTAAAGATACTGCCGGCTCATCCCTTCTGTTCACGGCTCCGCTGGGTGGGAGCCTGTCATCATCACGCACCCACCAGGAACACAACAGCCCATTTCACCCACACAGGGATGCTCATTGGGGGATCTCCAAGCACCTTACCAACACATAGTGGTTGGTCTCAGTGTTACAGAGGTTGGAGAGAACAACAGGTTGGAGTGGACCTCTTAGAAACAGTCAAGAAAATTCCCATACTGTTGGGCCACTAAGTGGAAAGTTTCCAGGTGTTTGGGTCACTCTTGTTCCTTAACCCAGTCCTAGGCTGCAAGGAAAGTATCCCAAATATGTTACTGCTCAGTTCTCCCCTGCCCCCATTCCCAATGGCCACAAGACTCTGTGATCATTGATTTCCAAGCCCAAGGTTGAAAGCAGACATCTATTGACATCTGTAGTGCTGAAGAGATTCCCTTGGCATCTTGGAAAGGAATACATCTTGGTGGGGATTGAGGGGTGTGTGTGTGTGTGTGACAATATAATAACCTAGTGCTTATTTTTTCTTCTTTTGTTCAAAATAGGAAAGAAAAGTATGAGTGACCAGTTTTCACTGTATCTTTTCTGGGGTTACCATGGCAGGGAAAAGAAATTGTTCTTTTCTCCCCAGATCCAGACAGAGTCTTCTTATCCTGATTGTCCAAAGCCCTTCCTTTTCTTCCTCCCTCCCTTTCCCCCTCAATGCAGACTCTGAGCTTGAGTCCTAGGGTATTCAAGAAGAGAGTTCAATCAATAGCATGGCCTTGGGCAAGTCACCTTACCTCCATAAGCTTCAATTTTGTCCTCTATAAAATAAAGGAATTGGAGTAGATGATCTCTGAGGTCCCCACCCCCACTCTAAGTTCCATGATCCTATGAGATAATCTTGACCTTCCTGCTGCCTGGCCTTGCCATCTGAGGGTTGGACGCCTCCATAGGGCATGTATTGTATTTCCTGTTTAAATGACTAGTTCCACAAAGATGCCTGCCTTATAATCAATCCCTTCTTTGACCCTCACACATCTCTACCCCCAAGTAGCTCGGGAGATACCATACAGATCAACCACAAATAGTCAAACCGGGAACTGTTTGTTCTTATGCTGGGAGAACCAGAGCCAGTCAGATAATTCTGATAAAAAAATGATGGTCAGTCAGATATGCTCTTACTACAAAAAGAATTTAGAAACTACCCTATTTGCCATCCCCAAACACCCCCATGTGATGTTTCCATCATCTTCACCTTGTCCATTATCCTCATCCATGTATATCGCCCCCAGCATGGTCCCATTATCCCCATCAAACATCTCCATTGTTTCTATCCAAAGTCCCCATCACCTTCACTTCACTCTATGCCCCTAACATACTGATTCTGCAGCCCAGACACTAAGGGAGCTGAATCACAGCCACAAACCTAACATTTTGCACAAACGTCTCTCCAGATGACAGGCAAGATGTGCCTTCTGCCCTCAGCCCACACACCCCCTGCTCAGGAAGTAGAGAGAGGCAAGACTTGGCCCCAATAGGAAGGACATTGAGGTCTCTGCCTGGGCTGTGGAGGATCCTCAATAGGCTTCCCAGGAGAGTGACTAGTTTAGAGATGAACAGAGCCTTGCCCTGGGGCTAAACTGGCAAGTGGAAGAAATTCCCAGGGCCTCCTTGCTGCTGAGAATCAAAAAGCCTAGAACCAACTGAATCCAAACTCTCTAGCAAAAGAGTACTTTCCAGATTACATTCCCTTGGAATTGACTTCTTCTCATTGGTCAGAAGGGGTGGGGACAAGGACAGGGTCAGGGATGGATAGAGTAAGTGATATGGACAGCAAAAGGCACAGAGATAACCAGAGGAAAAAGAAAAGGACAGGAATAGAGAGAGAATGAGAAAAGGATGTCAAGTTTCAGAGAGGGAGAAGGAGAGAGCCATGAAGAGAGGGTTTGGATGGAGTGGAAACACAGCAGGAGTCAGAAGCTGCAGGGGAAGCTTGAGCAACAAAGAAAGGGAAGGAAGAAAGAAGGGAATACAAAACAGAGGGAGGCTCTTGGGAACCTGCAGCTGCTTCAGGGGGAGGTTGGGAGGGATGGAGATACAGAACCCACTATGACAGAAACCTCAGGAATAGGGTGGGATGGGGATAGGAGAACAATAATAACAGCTAGGATTTAAGCTTTAAGGTTTGCAATGTGCTTTACAAATATGATCTCATTCCATCCTCACAGCAACCCTGGGAAGGTGCTGCTTATACAATCCTCATTTTTATAGATGGGGAAAGTGAAACAGATGAAAATTAAATGACTTTCTCAAGGTCACATAGCTAGCTTCTGAAGCCAAATTTGAACCCATGTCTTCCTGACTCCATGTCCATTGAACCACTTGGGGAGGCAGGCTGAGAAGTTTAGTCTGGCCCCTCAGAGAGGGTGGAGGCGAGGATGATGAATGACCTCCAGCCTGCTTTCAGTGTCTAGGTATGCAGCTGGTACTCAGTCACTGAGAAAGGGCAAGGATAAGGTTGAGAGGGAATTTGACCAGAGGGAAATTTCCTAGTGAAGGTTGCTAAGGTATAGGAAGTCCCTGTAGCTTTGTTACAAAGAAGGATTGGAGGTGGAATATTGGGAACTGGAGAGTCCTGTGAAAACACACCACTGGGTGGGACAACTAGGTGGTCAAGAAGTCAGACCTGGAGACAGGTGGTTGTGTGTTCAAATCTGGTCTCAAGACACATTTTAACCATAATTGCCTAGTCCTTATAGCTCTTCTGCCTTGGAACCCATACTTAGTATCCATTCTAAGAGGAAAGGGTTTAAAAAACAACCCCACACCTTGGGGGACAGATCAAAGAACTCTGATCCTCCCTCAGTCCCAGAATCTTTGGAGAGATTGACTGATCCTGCCTCTGCCTTATGTTGTCTCATCCATACTTCAAAAGGCAGGGTAGGATACTGGAGAATGCATTGAGCTCTGACCCTGATGCTCTATGTAACTTCTGATAAATCATTTCCTGTTCCTGGGTTTCAGTTTTGAAACCTTTCTAAAGAAGATTGGACTAAAGATCTCCAAAGCACTCACTGCTTTGCACCTAGTAGTTACTTAATATGTTTCTTTGAATTGGATTGAATTTAAGGGCTTATTAAGACCTAAGAAGTCTATGATTCTCTAACTCTATTCTACCAACCTAGGGGGAAAGGGAATAAGCATTTACAAAGTATCCACTATGTGCCAGAAACTGTGCTAAAAACTTTGCAAATATCCATTCCCAAGGATCTGGGGTATTCCTCAGATGGCATCTCCCCTTTGGACCACTGCTCCCTTTCCCACCTAACCTCAACTCCTTCTTCATCTGCCTCTATCAGAAACTCCCAGGTTCATCAAGGCAGCTTTAGTGAAAGAAAACTAGAGTTGAAGTCTAAAGACTTGTATTCTAATTCAGGCTCTACTTCCTACTTACCTAGGTGACCTTGAACAAGACTCTGGTTTCTTCATCTCTAAAAATGAAGGGGTTTTAATGAAAAGATCTCAGAGGTCCTTTATAGCTCTAAATTCTCTGATGCTGTGATACCTCTCTTCTGGCTGGCTTCTCAGCACCAGGATGATGTCATTCTTTTTATTTAAAGAAAAGGGCTGAGCTCAAAATCTTGGATTAAGAGTTTACCCAGCTTCCCTGAGACCTTTCAGAAACCCATTTTCCTGATCAAATACCCCCTGCTACTCCTCACCACCCACACATACAGAGCTCCCCTGCCCCTTGCCCTCTGTGCCCCCATAAATTATCTATCCTAGGGCAAGTGCTAAGGGAAAGAAGAAGGGAAAGGTCTTTGGGTCTTGGGTCAGTAATAGCAACTGACAAAAGAAGAGGGAAGGGCTGAGACATCCTAGGAGGAGCTAAGGATATGAAGAAATGTTTCTGTCTCTCCAGGAATGTCCATATGTCCTTTCTTAACAGGCAGCTATAATCAATCAACAAGCATTTATTTAGTATCTAGTATGTTCTAGGAACCCTGCTAGGTGATGGGCATACAAAGAGAAAAAAGCTGCCTTCAAGGAGCTTACATTCTACTAGGGGAGATAATATAAATGTAGTACACAACAATGAATATAAAGGGAATTTGGGGGATGTACTAGTAGCTGAGTGGATCAGGAAAAGATTCATGTTGAAGGAGCTACATGAGCAGAGTTTTGAAGGTAACTAGGGATTCTAAGAGGTGGGGGTGCATTACAGACAGGGGAGGCCTAACTGGCACAAAGGAGTGAGATAGAAAATGGAGTGTTTATGAATTACAGTAAGAAGGCCAATCTGACTAAGTTGTAGAGTATATTAAGGGGAATAATGGAAAGTTAGGGTCAGGTTGATGGATCAGAAGGGCTTTAAATGCCAAAGAGAGGGGTTTATATTTGATCCAAATGAAACCTGAGTCCTAAATCCCAATGGTAAAGAATTCTCTTCTCATTGGTGGCCCCTAGCCTGTTGTAGGTGGTGGTGGTGGAGTTGGTGAGACAAGTTGTGTGGGGCTTTTGGGGATGTCCAAATAGATACATCACTAGCATCTCTTTCCCCTACCCATCTCTAAGGGAGATTTTAATTTTTGCCAGGAGGGATGGGAAGATGTTGGAGCCAGAGGCCAACTACTCTACTCTCCTGACAAAGAGGAAGTTCCAGGCTAGAATTATATCTATTTGCTTCCTTAAATATTATTAATCTATATTTTATATATCTAAGACTTGACTCCCTTCCCATCAGAAACCAGTTCTATAATGAACACACAAAGAGCAAATAGCAAATAAACCCATTTATAAGTCAATAGCAAAGTAGAAATCAGAGAAAATACACATGTTAAAAAAAGCATATATATCAGACAATACAGATGGAAGGAACTCTCCCATTGGGAGCATCATAACTCAGTTCACCTAAGAGAGAGAGACCCAGATCTCACATAAAGGGAAATTCCTGAAATCTCTGGTTTAACAAGCTCAGAATAAGAACATTATTGAAGTGTTATATGTTGACATCTTCCCAGAATTTTTTTCTCCTTTTACAACTGGAAGAGAAGGTAGGCATATCTCTCTTGAAGCTGGAAGCCAAAAGAAATAAAGGATTTCTCTTCTCTCCCACTCATGACAACTTTGCCCCACCTTTTGCACAGGTGAGAGTACAGATCTCCACCAATAAGGAGACATTCCCATAAGAATGGGCTTTGTGGGCTTAGGTTATACTAAAATTAAAAGAAAGCCATAGGAGTTTATTGAGTATGTTAGTGACATGGTCAGATCTGTACTTCAGAAGAAAACCACTTTGGTCTATTTATGGAGCATGGGTTGGAGTAGGAAAATCATACTGGCAGGCCTCTGGGAAGCTCCTAAGGATGTTATATAGAGTCCTAGTCCCAGTGAGAAGACTCAGATAGAAAATTAACTATAGGACCCTCCAGGTCCAGAAATGACCCATGTCCTGTATGCTTCCTCTGATCAAGTCACAAAATGGCTTGCGTTGGGTAGTATGTTCCCTACTTGTCCCTGGGTCAATTTTTCTTATCTGGGAAATCAAAGTGATAGCCACAAGGAAGGGCTTCATTCATCTCCTTTCTATTCCAAATATTCCATTCACCTTATAGGAAAGAGTTAACTCAGAGACCCAAGGATCAGAAATAAGAAGAGAAGAATCTCATCCTACCTCCATACCAAATAACCTAAGCATGGGCTATGAATAGGCTAAACCTCTGTCAGCCCTATAGAAATCTTGTGCAAGAGAAGTGGTATGATGCAGTGGTAAGAGCACCAGATCTGGAAGGGTAAAAGGTCCAAGTTGAAATCCCAGTCTGGGTAACCTTGCCAAGTTTTTTGGGTCATGGTTGTAAAACTAAGTGATCAGACTAGATGAACTTTGAGGTTCTCTTCAACACTAATTCTATGTTGATGATTGAGATTCTGAGTTAAGTCCTTTTTGAGTAAAAATTAAGGGTCCCATGGGGATCTGCCCAGAGTAGAAGTAACTAAGCCTTTGGAGACTGAGTCTTCCTTGTGAATCACTTCACATCCTCTGAAGACTCCATTTTCATTCCACCTAATGTTCCTCCACCCCTAGTTTCATTCCTCCCACAAACACATCCTCTTCCCTAATATGGTTTCTTCTAGAAGACCCAACCTAGCTCTTTTCACTAGCTGACAATCACCTCCCAAACTTACTCTTGGTGGGGGCTGCCTCATCTCCCTTTCTCCCCAACCTTCCCTGCCCTCACTTTCTACTCTCCAAGAATACTGCAATCATAAACCAGTTTCTCAGGTTCAGAAGGCAATTTCAAGGCACTAGCCTGGGTGGGGAATAGGGCACATTTTGGGTCCTTGCTTTGATAAATGTTTAGGATGCTGTTCACTACTATCTCAGGCTAAGCACCCTATGGCAGGCAGCTCCCTAGAGGCCCCAAATGGAATGCTTGCTAAGTTACTGACAGCAGTGGGGCTGGAATGCTGGTTCTATATTTTATTTATTGGCTAATTAGGTGCATTTAAAATGCAGTGTGGTACAATGCTTGTCCTCAGCTTCATGCCCTGATGCGTGTTTCCACATGAAGGGACAGAGGAGGAGGAGGAGGGAGAGTGGGAAAGGGGTTGAGGTCTCCTCTGATGACAGCTCTAAAAGCCTGACCCAGGAGCCCTAGTGTGAAGCAAGTCAGCCTGTCACCCTGAGGAAAGAGAAAGGGTATGGAGGGGGCATGGAAATGTTTGGGGCCCCAGGGAGAGGGATGGGGAGAGGCCAGAATCCCAGGAAGGGGAGGAGGTGACCTTTAATGTCTCTACTCACCCTAGAATAAGAACTGTAGCTGATGGGTTTTCTACTCAGAATGTCTTATTTGAAGCTCAACTTCCAAGTATTTAGCAAAGGGAAAGGAAGCTGCCCAAGGACATGAGCTATACCTGGTTGCAGTGGTCCAGAAATTGTCCCTTGACCTTAGTTTGTTCCTATATTTCAGTGCATTGAAGTAGAAATAATTCTGGTTCTGCTGGGGTGAAGGAAGCAAGGAAGAGAGGAAGAAAGGGAAGGGAGACAGAGAGAAGAAGACAGAAGAAACCAACAATACAGAATTTGAGAGGTGGCCATCTATTCCAACCTATGCCTCCCTAAAACACAATACCCAGCAAATATGATCCAGACCTTGTTTAAAGAATTGCAACCATGAGGAGCCTACACTTCCTAAGGTAGCTTATCCTACTCCATCCTTGAATAGGTTTAGTTGCTAATGGTCTTTTCCTACATAAAGCTCAAATTTGCCTCTTTTACCCTCTGCCATTGCATTTGGCACAGTTCTTCCAGGGTCAATCCAAACAAACCTGATTTTTCTTCTCCCACATGATAGCCTTTCAAATACTCAAAGACAGCTATCAAGTCCTTTGGGAAAGATGGGTCATCCTTAAGAGGAGGCTCTTTATTGTCCCTTATATATTCCACAGGAAGCAGGAATTGGTGAAGGGAAAGGAATTCATTTCACACCATTACCATCCCTATCAAAACCCACATCTGAAATTCATGTCTAGTCTCATCCCTAACTAATGTTTGCTGATTGACAACTCCAACCCAAATACCTAATCCCTAAACCCAGTCCTCCAAGCAACCCCAACCCTCCTCCCCCCAACAATCTCTTGGCCTCTCCCTAACCTGCTCCTCTCTTTGCTCTTCCTCATATCACCATCCCCATGCTCCTGGATTAGTTTGTAGAATTCAGGTCAGGCTGGAAAAGCTGGTCGGAGAGGGCAGGTCAGAGGAAAGGCCATTTGAGCCAAACATTTGAACTTTGTCAAAGGGTGAGTGTCTTTCCCCACTGTTACTTGTGTCTTTCCTGCCCAGTCTCCTATTGTCCTATGACTTCCAGGCAGTTAGCCAGAGCTACTTAGAGACTCCCAGGAGACTTTATCACCCGCCTTCCCCTAGTCAGTCTTCATCCAGCTGGCCTAGAATTTCCCAGATATGGGGTAGGGATCCAGGCTGGCCACTGTGCTGTACAGGTTGTAGCTGGGAGTGGGAGTGGGGGGGGTGGTAGAGTTAGAACTGGAAAAGCACTTTGGAGGTCCCAGGCTTGGGGGGCAGTGAATAATGTAGACCTCTGCTGGGGCCATGGCCTGCCTGCTCAGCTGTACCACACACCTCACTGGGTAATTTAAACACAGCTAGCTCAGAGCCTAATGGGTCTGCTTGCTTCCAACCTAGCAGATGAGGAGGAGGAAAAAAAAAGGCTAAAAGGATGCAAATTCACACTCTTCAGGAAGGAAAGAGCATTCTGTGAAAGGTCCACACTCCAGGAGCCTCTGAAGGCAGGGATTGAGTCAAAGGTCAACTCTTGCTCTACAGAGCCCTAGGAAGCTAAGGGAATTTTCCTTCTGAGAATAGGAGTAGAAGTCAGTCATGTAATTGGCTTCCATGCCAAGTTGCTGCTGTAGACACTTATCAAATGTCGAGTGATTAAGCCTGAAATGTGCAAAATATTCCAAACAACTACTCAGAAGAACAACTCTCTGTTCCCCAAGTAGTGTTCCTAGTTAGAGTCACCATCATACACCCTCAAGACACCCGGTGTGACGGAGACGATTGTCTCTACAGTGTGGGCTGTTAAAGCACCCTTCCCTCCCCCAACCTGCTGTCATTTCTTTGTCTGTCTGTCTATCTGCCTGCCTCACTTCTAAGATGGTAAGCTGGCCCAGGGAGGGCCTACAGCCAATTCTTCATTTCCTTGGAAGCCCAGATCACCAAATGTTAACTAAAAGAAGAGAGCATTCTCCAGTAGTGGCTCTGAGCCCTAGAAATCTCCCCACTCTCCTATTTTCAGAAAGTCAGAATCATTGCTCCCTTCCAAACTAGAGTTATGGGTCTGGGACAGATCACCAGAGGTCCAGTTCTTAAAACTTGGAGAAAAGAGCTCACTTCTTAACTTGACTAGAGAAGTGGAGGAGACTTTAGCTCTGAGAATCAAAGGAAGTTTTCTCCTTCTTCCTCTCTGGCCAACCCCTTTCCTGAAGGATGCAAAGGCAATCACCATTCAGTGAAGGCCGTTATGAGGGACCTGACATGTTGACCATTCTCTCTTCTCTGCAGCCAGAAATTTTTTTTTGCAGCATGATTCAGTAACACCCATGGAGACCTGTCTTGGGGGCCCTCTGTGGATCCATCAATCCATAAAAACTTATTGAGCTCCATGTGCCAAGCATTGTGCTACAATGCAAATATAAAAAGACTCAAAAGGAACCTGAAATTTAATGAGCTGGGGAGGCAGTGCCAGTAGAGAAAATAGTGATCTTTCTGGCTGGAAAGTGATGGCAGAATCCCTAGATCTCTCTGCTTCCTGGGTTTCTCACCCTTCTCTTTACCAACTTCAAAAGATTCAGCAGGGCTGGGATCCAGAGACATGGAAAGCCCTGGAGGAAGAGACATAGAGACAGTATGGATGCTTCTGCTCTTCTTGCTTAGGCAGTTTGTTGTGAATGGGGGTGGAAGAGGTGTGGGAGAGGATTGAGCATAAATGGGAGAAGATTGAGCAGTTCAGGGCAAGAAGGCAGAAATGATAGGGGTCTGGGAGAAGGTAATTAGGGGCAGGATATGGAAAAGGATTTGTACACCTCTGATGGGAGGTTCTGGGGCACTTCCTAATGCTTCTTCCAACCTTTCAGATTTGGGGAGCTCCAGTCTGTGCTGGTGCCTAAAGTGACAAAGCCCCCCATGCAATACTCTTGATAAATCACCACTCCCAGCTGCTCGGTTCCTTGCAAAGTATTTTCCCTTAATAGCCTCCCATTCAGCAGAATGCCTGCAGCCCACATCTGCAGAAACCAGGACACAGCAACTCCTCCCACTGGGCTAGGGACACACAATTCACCAAGCTTTTTCCTCTTGTTTTGAGTCTGCCCTCACCTTTCCCCAAGTCTTGTCTAATCTCTTTCAACTTGCCCTGTTATTTCCCAGGTCCCTGCTCAGGAGCTGGGGGACTAGGACTCAGAGCCTCAGTCCTTACCATTAGTGGCTTCCCTAAGGGAGCCATTTATTTCACTCATGTCTTAACTACAGCTCTAGGCTCAAGCAGCTTCTATAGTCATTCATTCATGCACGTATGCATGCATGCCTTCATTCAAGGCACATTCATTAAATGCCAACTGTATTCGGAGCAGGAACTAGAGGAGATAAAAAGTTTAGATAAGACATGGTTCCAACCTTCTTGGAACTTCTAGTCTTTTGCAGGATTAAGACATAAGCACAATCATAATGACCAATTCTGTTGCTGAAGAATAGATGAAAAAGGCACCTCTCTCTTCTTTGAAGAAGTGGGGGTCTCTGAGTGTGGGACATTGTATAAGATGTCAGACTAGGTTGGTGTGCTGGTTAGTTTTGCTGAACTGTTTCCCTCTCCACTCTCCTATTTCTTCTTTGCTATAAAGGATGACTTTGCTGGGGAGGGGGGGGGGGAGAGGAAAGGTTATAATTAGAAAAGAAGGCGATTTAAAAATAAAAGACATCAATCTCTTTTTTAAAAGACATACAGATAGCTGTAATACACAAAAATCTATTACAAGACACAGTGTAAGCTGAGGTATCAAAGGTGAGGTCCTAAACCCCCAAAGATCATTTCAATCAGAGATACCCAGACAGAGACCTGGACAGAACTGCTGTAGGAACCATTCTTCCCATCACATTCCAACTTTCTCTTAATCTCCTCCATGAATCCTGGAAACTGTTGCCTGTTAATAGGTTGATATGGCCAAAAGACTCAGGACTGCTGAAAGATTTGTCTGAAGAGTTGATCAGGAATGTGAGGGTAGGAATTTTAAGGAATTTTAAGAGGCCTGAAACTCTCTCTCCCTCCTCAATATTCTTGTTTTGGAGAGGCAGCTATGTCTTGGCTTTGGAGGAAGTATTTAATTGGTGTTCAATAAATCTTTCTGAATGAATGAATTTGTTACTTATATATATTCATGGGTGTGTCTTGCTTCTTCAATTAAACACTAAGCTTTTATGGATAGAGATTGTATCTTGTAGATCTCAACATTCCCTACTTCAAACTATATATTCAAACAATACCTTCTATATAGTAGATATTCTGCAAATATTTATTGATTGATTAAATGATTAAATGAACGAGGTAGCACCACAACCCCAAAAGGAAGGAAGAGTAGTAGGGAAGGAGCACTCAGTCAAGTCTCTAGAGTGGTGTAGGCCATGCCATTTCCCCAAAAGTTTACAGGGATGTGGTTTCATCCTCTTGAACTCTTTTAATGACACAGGTGCTTTAACTGAAAATCTGTGTGATGGAGATTGATCCCAGCCTGGCTTATTGGTGTTGCCCTGTCCCAGTTGGGTTCTCTGACCATGATCAGCTCAGTTTCAACTCTGGGTTGAGTAACCTCATCTCACTGGAATGTTTCCTTAGACAGGGAATAGGTTCTATAAGAAGCGTCAACCAGGTGGAGATTCAGGCATTTGTCAGGAGTTAAAAGTCTGTATGAATCAGACTAGTACCTGTGTCTACTGAACTTATTGGTTCTACCTACCTGACTATATTCTGCACTCTCTTAATGCCATTGGTGTGGTCTGGCAGGAGTTAGGCCCCAAGAGGAAATTAGTGCTATCTAGTTTGAGAGAGAGTGTTATGGGGTTTGGATGTGTACACCTGGGGTTTGGGAAGGATACCTTTTGCAAGAATGCAAGACTCCAAAACTTAGCTTAAAAACAAAAAGAGATTTATTAATTTAGAAAGTAATGTTGAGAATGGCCAGGAGGATAGCAAAGTAGGACAGCAAGATGGGGAGCAGTTCCTGGGAGGACAGCATGAATGGAAAGGCTGTTCCTCCATGGGGACAGCATGGATGGAAAAGCTGTCCCCCAGTCAACATCAGCTCTGGGGCTTGTATACTCTTTACAACAGATGCTATGTCATGGGGTGACCGTGACTCTAGAGTGGTAAACCCTCAGGCATTTGGTGGGGTGAGGTGGTCTTCTGACTGGGGTCTGCCTGGAGGCATAAAGATTCATCTCTTTGTCCATCTTAAATCTAGAGGACAATCAAGGAGGATAAACATCTCTGAACCCTAGGGGGCTCATTGGGTGTTTCTAGGATGCAAAGGCAAGGGAGTTTCCCTGATAATAGTTCACCTGAGTTTCTGGGGTACAGTGCCCATGTCAAGAGGACTCTGAGGTAAATACTGGAGCAAGGAGAGCCCTAAAGAGGCAAAGAGTGAACTTGAACTTCTAGGTGACCTTCATAAGGCTAGCTCCCTCCTTCCCCTCTTTCTGCCCCCTTTGGGTGAGACAGCTGTTTTGTGAGTATAAAGTATATTTGGCCTCTTCCCTTGGATCATGTTTTAGACCTACTTTCCCTCCTTTTTTGGTTCACCAGTGGACTGACCCTGGCAGTCACTCTGTCAATTACTTTTTAGTCAGTCAATCAGAGAACCATCATTTCTCAAGTCAGCCACTCATTAGTTATCAATCAGTTTATCTCCAGTCATCATTCAATAATCACTGGTCTCTGTCATCTGTCAATCATCAAGTGGACTTCCATGGTCAGTCAGTTTATCAGTGCACTAGTGATTTGTCACTTATCCTTTCTCATCAGACCTCCAAACCAACATAATTAAGGCAGGAAGATTAAGAGCCCACTCTTGGGAGCAGAGCATTTGGGTCAGATATGGCCCCTGTCCACATTGAGCTTTCCATCCGACACATATGCCCAGAGACAACCTTCACCCACTGGTCTCCTGACTCTGGGGACTGGACAAGCTATTCCATCCCTACTTCCCCTTACACCCCCAGAGCCCAGCTGCCATTGCTGCCTGGGAATCTGTCTCCTTTGTGACCTGTCTCAGTAATTTGGAAGGTGATTAACAGCAATCATGCTGGAGTTTGACATCCCGGCACGGCAGCTAAATTGAGGCTCACAAAGCCTCCTTGACATCCAATATGTTATATGCTTTTCCCCTTAATTAGGAGCTAAAGTGGATAAATATGAAGTTGCCATGACAACAGCCTCCTGTGTCTGTAGCGGGATGTGGCTCAGTTTATGGCTGCTGGCTCTTTAGGCCACTGGACCAACCCAGTGTCTCCGGCTGGGGTGAGCTGTTCCCCAGCTTCCTCCCCTATTGAATTCCCCCACCCCCAAACCCTCACCTTCCTGAATAGGATTGTAGCCACCCAGGACAACTGCTTCCTTAAACCCTCTATCCTCTGCTCTTTTCTCTCTCAGCCTCAATAATAGCAAGGCTAACCTACAGAGGATCTATTTCTTCTGGGGGAGGAGGGGGGAACTGGAATGACAACGCAGCTTTTTTTTTTTTAAGTGTTTTCCCTACTCTAATCCCCCTGAGTCACTGTCTGTCTCTGAATCCCTGTACTTCCAGGTGCTCCAAAGCTCCCTTTCCCAGTTCTGGCTAGGATTCCTGGAGCAGGCTTTGGTTGTGAATGGATGGTAAAGGATTGGAGGAGAGGGCAGTCAGCTGAGAGGGAAAACAGCAAGAGTTGTGTGGCCAAAGACTAGGAATTCCCTGAAATCATCCACACAGGCAGGTGAGGAAGAAGATCTAATGCATGCCTGTCCTATTGCAGCCTATCCATCACAAGCTTCTCTAGGCAGAATTCAGTCTGGGGATTGGCTGTCCAGTTAATTTAATTTTTAGCTAACACTAAAGACAAAATGACTTGAGGATTGTGGCTCTGTCTGCCATCCAGAGGTGACCACATCCAAGAGGATTCCCCCCTAGATCCCTCCTGCACCTCTGCTGGGGCTGGGGCTGGGGCAGGGAGAAGTGGGCTGCTGAGTGGGCTGTAGGGTCTAGTAGTTTCCGGTTTGCACCCCCACCCTCACCTCCCACTCAGGCTGGTAGGGAAAAGAGCAAGTGGAGGACCCCAGGCAGCTTGTAATAATGATCATTTTCAAAAGTTTGAGAAAGAGCAAATATAACAACAGGAATGGTTCAGAGTGCCTTCTGGAAGCCACATTTCTGGAGGCCAACCTGTTTCCGCTGGGAACAGCTTACAACTAATAGTTTGATTCCAGTCTAGGCCCAGATTATTAATGCGTAACCAAGTGGTTTTGAACCACTGCTCACAATTGGGATGGGGTGGGGTGGCCATCGGAGGGGGGGGATGTGCCATGATAGAATAAGGTGGCCCCTTCTTTTTTAGTTCCCATAGCCCCCCCCTCCACACTCCCCAACCTGGCTCTGCCATCAGTCCCTGGGACAAGGAGTGCTGGAGGGGCCCCAGCACAGGCAGCTTCCCACTCACCACGTGCAGGGTGCCGGTTGCGTGGGAGTTGGGGGGGGAATGTGGAGAGACTCAAAACCTGGCCCCCAAACTGAGTTTCCTTCCAGTTTGACTAAAAATAGGCATGATGCCGGCAAGGCTTGTCCTGTCAGACTGGGGGTGGGGTGGGGGGAGGCGGATGTCGGTGCAGACATGGTTCTCCCCGCCACCCCCCTCCTTTTTATCTCACCCCTCCTCCCCACATCTCCAGGCAATAAGGCTTAGTTTTGTTATAAAACCATTGGATTTGGAATGAGGAGCTGGGTTCGAATTTAAGACTTTGCTATTTACTTTCAGAGTGACTTAGGGCACATCACTTTCACCTTTCTGGACATCAGTTTTCTCCTATGTAAAAAGGTGGAGTTGGACTAAATGATCTCTAAGAGGGTAACTGTAGGGGGCTACAAAAATTCTGAATGTCTCATTCAGCTATAAAATGCCACATGCTAAATGGGACCCTGCCTCCACATGCTGCTGCCAACACACACCTTGGGGGGAGGGTAGTTAGCTAATGGAGACTTAGTCTCTCTATGTGGTTCTTTTAGAATCTGAACACTTTGGCCTCAGACTTGGGACACACACCAAGTGCACTCCATTAGGAATTTGGGGCAGGTATCCTAGAATTCTTGGCTTCCCAGGGTCTCCTGTGAAGGACTTTTGAAAAAGTTGCTTTTCCAATCCTCTCACCCTCCTCTCCTTCCATAAGCCCCAGGGGACTCTACTAACCACCCAAGCCACTCATCTTCTGCCTCATACTCTCACCCAATGACACCCTGCTGGCTGCCTCTACCCATCCCAGAATGGAGACAACAGGCTGTGGGGAGCGTGGGTGTCTGGCCCCATTTGTTCCCATCCATAAGCTTGTGATTAGAGACAACAAGCATCAGCCTTGATCTCTCAGTGAGGGCTCCTCACACCCTGGATTGGCTGGGCTCCCCGTTGTCTGTAGGCTGGTGTTCCTGAGCTGTGCTGGGTGGATGGCATTAGATCTGCTGAAGTAATGTTGTCTGACTTCCATCCCCCAGAGACGCCTGGGAAAACCAGATGTCTGGCCAATGAGGCGATAACCAGAGCAAAATCTTTAAGTAAATACACAGACACACACATCCATTTCCCCCCTGCACTTCTGGGCAGTCCCCTTCCCCAGGTTTCTATGGCGGAGCTCTCCTGTCTTCTACCCCATTGGCCTCCTGGGTTCCTGCCCATGTTCCTCAAAGCATACACTGTCTTTTCATTTTCCTTTGCCTCCTCATGGCCATCACACCTCCAGGGACTGTTCCTCTGAGTCAGACCCATAGTTAATTTCTCTCTCCCTGCCTGTGGAAACCAGGCCAACTTCAGACATATCACTAGCCAGGGGGACAGGTGGCTGCCCTAGGGCCAGATACCCTTCTCAGAGGAGCTCAGGCACGACTCCATGATGGTAAGCCACTGGAGAGGCTCCAGGGGGCTCAGGGCCCTGCTGCTTCCTCTCACTTGAAAGGACAAACAGGGAAGATCCCTAAACTGACTCCCACACCACAGGCCCTTTGGGACATGCTTCATTGCCCTCTAGTGGAATCCAAAATTCTATGGCACAACAGGACTATAAACAGAGCCCCACCTGTCATGTCCTAAGGGAAAATAGGCAGGGCAGTCAACCTTTTCTGGGCCTCTCTCTGCCTTCAACAGTATTGGATTTTCATCCATCTATGACTAGAGTCATATAGATACCAGTACAACGGCAGCCCTACAGTCTGAGTATCACAGCCTTAGCCACAGTCACACAGTGAAACACATGCAGCTGCTGACAGTCACAGAGACAAGCTTGCACAGACTCAGAGGTGAAGTCATAGCTAGACACTGTAGCATACAGTCAGTCACACACAAACAACTTCAAATCTAGTTGCAATTAGATCGACCAACAGAGCCATACAAAGGTATCCAGGGACCACAACCAAAGGTGCCAGTTCTGGGCAAAGGCCTGAAATTTCTGTGGTCCTCTCAGAAGATCCCAAGGAAAGAATGACCTTGAAAGAGTGGAGAGAGAGAGAGAAAGAGAGAAAGAGGGAGGGAGAGAGGGAGAGAGGGAGAGGGAGAGAGAGAGAGAGAGAGGAAGAGGGAGGAAGAGGGAGAGAGGGAGAGGAAGAGAGAGAGAGGGAGAGAGGGAGAGGGAGAGAAAGAGGGAGAGGTGTGGAGGATATGTCTACTCTGACCTTTCCTTCTTCTACCTCCTGCCCCCTCTACTTCTATCTCCTAATCTTTATGCTCTGGACCCCATTCTTACCCCTGTGGCTTCCAAACTTTCTTTTTTCCACTAATTCCTTCTTGACATCTTTCAATCCAAAGCTACTCTCTCTGCCTATAGCACAAACACTGATGATTCTACCTGAGGCCAAATCTGGATGGCACCTGATATACTCCATATATGTGTGTGTACATATTATATATTTTCTCCTTTTTGCTCCATCAAACCTTCAGTTTGTGTGTCTTCCTTTTTTTTTCCTAGTCTCTTATTCTTCCTTTCTTTCCAATGCCTTTCCCTCCCTCTGAGTTCTAAGAGGAGGACTCTGTGGGCTAGGGAAGAGGAATCCTTAGCCCCTGCACAGAGCTCATGTTTATTTAATAACGAGTAATAAGTCAACATGTAATTAGAGGATTAAGGCACGTGTGGGTTTTGCTTTACTCGGCTGTGCTTGATGGGCATGGTCCTAGGAGACTTGGGGACAGCTTTCAGGAAGGGGAAGTATGGCCTCCATCAACCCACCTGTATGAGATCTCCCTCCTCCCCACCATTCTCCACTGCCTTTTTTTTTTTTGAGACAATACTTGTCTCAACCTTTCTGTACTACCAACAGGCATTGAGGTAATTATTCCCATTGTATGCCCCCCAAATACTCCATTCTTGTCTAGTGTCCCCATTTCTGATATATCCTTTCAGCCTACCCTGCCATTCCATGTCTTATTCTGCATCTAAAACCTCCACTGACCACCTGTACTTCACCAAAGCCTTCTAAACTTATCCCCAGTTTTCCAAGCTGATTCCATGGGACTCCACTGGGCTTAATCTCTGAAGTATGCTTGAAACTAAATGTTCCTATGAGTCCACATTTAACCAACTTGGCCCTATATCTAGCATTGCTAGGAACAGACGTAGGCCTGGTCTTCTGATGACTGAGAACAAAGATGGTCGTACCTATAAACAGCAACTTATTTAAAATAAACCTCAAATAATATCCCCACCTACTCTAGTAACCTCTAGCCTAATCCAAACTCCTTAATTCTACTTTTATTCCTACCTTGCTATTCAATCACTAGGATTTTAGTGAGAGAGGAAGCAATGTGGATCAATAGAAAATGTACTAGCTTTGGAGTCGGAAATCCTGAGTTTAAATTGTGAATTGTGTCTCTGGACTGTGTGACCTTGGGTAAGTCACTTAACCTCTCTGGGACTCAGTTTCCTCATCTGTAAAATGAGAGGTTTGATCTACAATGGCTTTTTAAATCCTTTTCAGATTAAATCTGTGACCCCAGGATATTCCCTTTCCTCCATCACCCCAGAGCAGCCTTTCCAATGATATCAGTGGACAGACCATTGACTCTTTTTCCATAGAGCCTTCTTTGAACTATTGAAATGTTCCCTCTACTGTCCCTTCCCCCCATTGAGCAAACATGCCTTTTTTTTTTTTGGCACAGCAAAGCACAAATCCTGATCCTTCATCATGTGGCATATAACTCCCTAACACACACATCTAACGGCACAAAAAAAAAATACAATCAATCCCTGTTCTTTCCGTCTCTTCACTTCCCTAGCCTTGTGCTTCCCCTTTGCATTTATTTTCTTCCTGTTTATTCCTCCCTCTAATTTCCCTCTTAGTCTTCCTTTTCTGTGCACCATCCCCATGCTCTCTCTCCTCTGGTTTTTCTCTCCTTTTCATGCTCTGCTCTCCGATTCTTACCTTTCCTCCTCTAGTATTGCCCCTTCCTCCATTCACTCAGCTGCCAGAGTTGCCCTTTCCCCTGTCAGTTCCCTTCACACTCCCTCCAGCTCTTCCCTTCTTCCCCACCCCCAGATCACAGCTTCCTGCTTCTTCCTCCTCTCCCTTCATTTCCCTAGGTGCGGAATCACGTTGCCCTCCAGTGGCTGCAGCTCATGGCAACATCAGGAGGAGTTCTGGGGTCCCCAGCAATCCCCTAAAGTCTGATATCCGCCTAAAGGTGGGGCTTTAGACTTTGAGGGCAGGGGAGGGCGCTGTTGGTGTGTATATGGACTCCACAATTGGGGCCCACCAGACACGCCTCATTCCCTTATCCCTCCCCTCCCCTTCAATTACATCTGACCCATCTGTCCTCCGAAGATTCCCTTTCCCAATTTCATTCGTCTCTCAGGATAGAAGTCTCCCTAACCCTCACTCCCAAGCTCCAGTCTGCCCCTGGGAACCTCAGATCCTCTGCAGTTCTCCCCTCAGCACCTGGACAGCAGCCTAGGAGGAGGCCTCCACTCTACGGAGCCATAGCTCCGCTTCAGCACCCCCTGCAGCAATTCCCCGCCCAACCGCTTGGTGAGTTAATTCAAAGTCTCTCTGAAAACCTGATAGTCCAACCTCTCCCCACTCTTCCCCCAATCCCTACTCCATGATCCTGCCATTTAAAAAGCTCTGTTGACCCCATCCCATGAGCACCCTCAGCCCCTAAAAAACACCTCCCTCCCCACCAGCTTTTCCCCAGGTAGTTAAATGTGTCAGGAGGGAGTGGGTGCTGTGAAGAGTAAATATGAAGAGTAATTGTATAAGGAGTGAGCTGTGAGCTATGAGTGTGAGAGGGGAGTGGGAGCCAAGGGGATAGGTGTGTGTGAAATCGATGTTGGAATGTGTCCTTAGCAGACCTGGCTACAGTTCCCTGGGCAGGGACACAGCTCCCTGGGCTATTGGGCCTCACTGACTGAATTCTGCAGGTTATTTCAGGGTTGGCTGGAAATTTCCATTTCAGCAAAATCCATTTGTAAAGCCCTGGAGCTTTAGGAGATCTCTCCTTTCCTCTCTTCTGCTCTCTTGGAGAACTTTGCCCCACCTCCACTTCCCAACACCTCTGAGGCCAAAATCTTTCACTCTGCTTAGACCCGCCTCTGGGGTTGGGGAGGGAAAGAAATCATCTCTCCAGGGCTACAGGACCCCTACCTTTATTTTCTTTCCTCTGACTCCTTCCTGTTCAAGATACTCACACCTATTTAAGAGTGATCATAAAACTGCTAGAATATTTGGAGATTGGGGGCTCAATGAGCTTTCCCTTCATATAATTTATGTATTTATATATACACATATATACATACATGTGTGCATATGTAATATACCCGTGTATACAAACATACCTTCTCTGGCCATTCAGAAAACAGAGAAGGGGAGGAGGGGAAATAGAGATGGATCTAGAGATCACAGCATTATAAAATGTCAGACAGAGCTGGAATAGATCTTAGAGATAAGCTAGTCCAGCCCCATCATTTTATAGAAGAAGAAACTGAAGCCCAAGGGCTATTAAGTGACTTGCTAAAGTCACCAAATGACTAAGAGATAGGGCTTGAATTCAGCTCCCCTGATATGTAGTTCCATGTATATGTATATGTAGTCCCACTATGATGCTTCTAGAAGACCTAGGGGTATACTGGGGCCACATGGGAATGAATGGAAACTCATGGAGAACCTGGGCTTGTCAAGAAGGAAAATGGCATTGAGTCTGTGTTGGGATGTTCTGAGCCTGAGACCATCTGAGGAAATGACTCAGCCATGAGAGCTTCCCATGGGAGGGAAGAGCCCAGATCTGAAGTACCCAGAGACCATTGGAACCTCAAGAGACACAGAGCACAAGGCTTAGCACTGAAACCAAAGTTAGGTGAAAAGATGTGAAATGGTTAAGGAGCGACCACAAAAATCAGAGCCTACCAAAGCAACCATCTACAGAATAATAAAAATAATAATAATTAGCACTTATATCCACTTTAAGGTCTGTAAAGCATTTTTGCATATTATCTCATATGAGGTGCTATTATTATCCCTATTTGAAAATAAGCAAACCAAAACACAGAGTTCAGTGACTTGCCCAGAATGACACTGTGTTTGAGATAAAGTAACTGAGGCAGGATTCAAACTCAGGTGTTCCTGATTGCAAGTCCAGCCCTCTCCTCTGCACCACCTAGCTGTCTTTACACTTTCAATCCCAAACTCTTTTTTCCTGGTTTCCAGCCTGGAGTTCCTTATTTGACTCCTATTGGGGAGATTTATTCAAGCAATATAGGGATATCTAAGGTCCCAGGAGTGGTCTCTGCTGCACACTGTCCCCTTATAACATGATCATGGGCTGTATCGGTTTGAACACTGGCTAGGAGAGGATACTGTCATGTGTACACTCGCAGAGTCAGAAGGGGCTCTTCATTGTGGGCATCTGTTCCTGAGAGAGGCCAAAGCTGCTCCCCTCATGATCAGTGAACAAATGCCTCTTCCAAATGTCACCTGACCCATCGAGGTTTAACCAAAGATATACTGTGTACATGTTAAGGCCTATTTTCAGCCTTAGTGATCAGTGAACTTTTGGTAAGGAGGTACCCTACCCAATTGCCTGTTCCAGTAACCATCTGTCCCAGCATATTCTCTCTGTCTCTCTCTAGATCCTTACTTTCTTTCTTAGTAACAACTCTAGGACAGAGGGCAAGGGCTAATCAAAGGGGGTTAAATGACTTGTCCAGGGTCAACACAGCTAGGAAGTCTCAGGCTGCAAAATCTTTAATAGGTGCCAATTCCAAAACACTGTCTTAAGACAAGTCCTAGGGGCAGCTGGGTAGTTCAGTAGTTTGAGAGCCAGACCTGAAGAAGGGAGGTCCTGGGTTTGAATTTAACCTCAGATACTTCCTAGCTATGTGACCCTGGGTAGTCCTTACTTTTCTTCTGCCTTAGGTATTGATTCTAAGAAGACAGGGTTAAAAAAAAAAAAGATATATCCTATTCCAGGATATACTCTAATAACGAATTAACAATTAATAACTAATAACAATAATAATAACATTTATACAGTATTTACTATGTTCCAGGCACTGTGCTAAATGCTTTACAATTATTATCTCATTTGGTTCTCATAACAATCCTGGGAGGTAGATGCTATTATTATCTCCATTTTATAGATGAGGAAACTGAGTCAGAGAGGTTAAGAGATTTACCCAGCTTGTAAGTGTTTAAGCCTGATCTCCCTGACTCCAGACCCAGTGCTCTATTCACTGCACCCATAGTTGCCCCACTTTACCTCTCACTATAGCAATACTCTCACCCCCACCCCCACTTTAGCACATACTCTTAACACATACCCTCTAGCCCATGTTCTCACACATGCCTTGATGCCTCACATAGTCTAGGATATGCTTTTGGCCCATGTCCAAAGACAAGTTTCAGCTCTGACATGTGCTCTAGCACATTCTCCAGTTACTGCCCTGCTTCTTCCAGTTGGGGAGCCCATCCCCATCTGCTTTCTTTTCTTCCATCTCCCTTGAAAAGGGTTTCTAGGGATTTCCTAAGGTTTCTGAAATCTGGCTACCCAAGCAGTCCAGGAAGAACTGGTGGGAGTAGGGAGTAAACTCATAAAACCAAACCAGGGTGGTGCTGGGATGAGAACATGAGTTATCAAAGGGTCCTCTGGGCCTAGAGATAATCTGTCTTAGCCTGATCTGAGGCTCCAGGCTGCTTCATGCTCATGTTTAACATCTTAAGACACTTCCCATTTGCCTTTCTTGTCAGGCCCTAGTGGTGATCCCTGAACCTCCCACCTTTCTCCCACTGCCCTTCTCCCAGCATCCCTTTTATTCTTATATCATCTCCAAGGGCTCTCACTATACCCCTCCTCTCCAGACTGTAGATATTACCACTCATAGACAGGAAACTGTTAACCTCAACTTGAATTCTCATTCTCAGATTCCACTTTCACTAAGACTCAGATGCGGGGTTTACTTTTGAGTACAAACTCAGAATATTTCCAGAAAATGCCATTTTCTTATCTTGGACTTCAAAGCTTCCCCTACCAGCTGCCTACCCCACTACTAATCTTACCATCTTGTTTTCCTTATTGATTACTGTCTCTTTGGTGTGGAAGGGGCCATGGGAAAAGGACCACTGTCCTATCTTGAGGAGGAAAAAAATACATCTAAGCTCACATTTTTGTAACACTTTAAAGTTTAAGCCTTTTCTCACAACAACCCTGAGAGGCAGATAGTACAACTTTTATTCCCATTTTGACCACTGAGGAAACAAACTTAGTGACTTGGGCAAGGTCACTCAGCTAGTCAGAAGAAGTACTTAAACTCACTATTGATTTGAAGCCCAGAACCCTTTCCAACAGCTATCTCTTTTAAGGGAAGCATCTCAAGGCAGAGGGAGGCTCTGAGTAACTCAGAAACATCCAGCCTCCACAGAGGACACAACAGGGAAATGTTACTCTCTCCCTTGCATCCCTTCCTTCTTTCCTCAGTTCTCTCAATGATTGTTCATCCATCACTCTCCTGTCCTCACTTTTTCAGGTCTCTTTTTCTATTACCTTTACCCCTTTACCTCCTGGTCTCTTTCCCTACTGCCAACCAACCCTTTAACTATTCCCAGCTTTTTTTCTGGCTCCATTCTTTCTTCCTGTACGCCCCCACCCCCACCCCAGTAGCCTCAGCATCCGGCTTTTCCCTTTTCTCACACCTTCCCCTCCCCTCCTAGTCTGCCTCTCTTTGCCCCCCCCCCCCAGTCCTGCAGCTCCCTGTTTCTGCCAGCATCCCTGGAATAGAGAGGCGGGGGTTACTGCTCAGCTTCTAACCAGGGCTCTGGGGACCCTGCCAGAGAAGGGACACTGGGGGATTGTATTCCGTCTGCAATCTGCAAAGGTCCCAGTTTTGCTGCCAGACCCCGCCTCCTAGTCAGAGATAGGGTCTCTCTGACCTCCCCTAGAGACACCTGCCACTCCCCTCCCCTCTCTGAGAGAGCCCCAGTCCCCCTTTCCTGGAGCTTCCCCCTCCCCGGGAATCGGGAGCCCACAGCAGTGGAAGGGAGGGAGTTTACAGATCCCGTCAGAAGAGCCCCGGGGACCTGAGTCTGGAAAGAAAGAGCTTTGGAAAAAGAAATAGGAGGAAAACTGTTTCCCGCTCAGTTATTACTGTGATTATTTATTTATTCATTTATTTTTTATATCTTCTGCCTAATGAGCGAGGGAGCAGGGCCGTTCCCGGCGGGAGAGGTGGGAGGGGGGTAGAGGTGGAGGAAGAGAAAGCCTGCGGCTGCCCGAGCTAAGCACATCTCCCAACTCATCCCCACCTCCCACTCTTCACTGAGCCCCCCACCCCCAACCCCCACTGCTCACCCCCACTTCCAGCCTAGGGACGTCCTTACACCGGCCCCTACTCCCGAAAACCTAGCCCTTCCCTCCGTACTGCGCAGAGCCTCAGCCTAGGTCCCTGCCCCAAAGGGACGACCCCTAAACCTCACTCCAGAAGCTGAGACTCCACCCCCACCTTCCCCAGGCTGGTTCCCGCCCCACCCCCACCCCAAACCCTATCTGCGGCCGGAGGACTTAGCCAGACTTTCCCGGAGCCGCAGACTGTAATGAGATTTCAGCCGTAAGTTATGGGCGCTGCCTCCCGGCTCAGCTCTACACCGACTTTCTCTTAACGCCAAGCTAGAGAGCCAGCAAGCCAGGTCCTCCCAGGAAAAAGCCAGAGTTGAGCCAGATCTAGCTGATGTAAGCTGAGCTGGACTGGGCTAGGAACTGCCTGGGGAGTAGGGGCTCCCTGCCTCTCATCATGCCCTACCCGACCTCTCCTGGAGCCGATGCAGAGACTCGCCTGGGGCGCCGGAAAGACCAGTTCTGGCCCCAGACGGGCTAGGAGAATCCCCTCAGTGCCTACTTAAGGCAACTTCCTGGAGGTAGAAGGGAGGGTGGAAAGGGGGGAGGGACTGAGCGTCCCTGACTCTCTTCTTAACACTAGAAGAGCTTCCTTAGAGGAGGCTGAGGATGAAGACTCCAGTTACTCTTGGGGCATCGGCCCAACCCAGTCACTCCAGTCACTAGAAGTCCCCAATCCTAATCTCTCATTCTTGGGCCCAGCCTGAGGTCCCTGAGTTGCCAGAAGAATTTTTCTGCTTTCAGGTTCTAGATTCCCCTGACCAGTGCAGGATGTCTAAAGCCCTGGGGGTGGCCTCTAAGAGCCTTGCTGGCTTCTGCTGCACACTATTTGCCTGTAATATAATCACTGGCCTAGCACCAGCCAGAAGAGGACACTGGCAGGTGTGCACTCACAGAGTGGGAAGGGAATGTGAACATGAGGGTCTTTCTGACAGGCATCTATTCCTGTGAGAGGCCAAAGCTGCCCTTTGACCTCATTTGCAGGCGGCAAATATTGCTTCCAAATGCCACCCGACAGAGAGAACATGTCATTTTAGGAAATGTCAACTAATGAATATTTGATGGACTTAAAGCAGGGGGCATTTGTCATTCGTCTAGGAAGGGGAGATAGAGAACCCCCTCTTCCCAGGTACAAGGTCTAGCATCCTCAATCCTTTTCCCCCATGGAAAAGAAAATTCAAATTTAAGGTGATACTGTTTTTCATTTCTTTTTTCCAGGCTCTAGGAATGGGCATCAGTGCCATTCATCAACTCCTGTTCCTATATCAGGCTACCCACCACCTTATTTGTATTGGGTGGCCCTAGTATGTTACCTATGGGTAGAGTCTTGTTCACGTCTTGGGACACTTTCAACCCTCCACTGTCACATTTCTCTCTTTTATGTATTTTTTTATTGAAACTAAATGAAAATTTGACTTCTCTCTCCCACTCTCCCCCTCTCCCAAAGAAAGAAAAGCAAAACCTCTGTTAAAAAACCATGTATGATCAAGCAAAACCAATTTCTGCATTGGTCATATTTCTTAAAAAATTATTCAGCCTGCACACAGTCCAAGAAGGAGATAATGGCAACTCCTCTGCCAAGAGATAAATCTGGAAAAATGATTGGTTTTTGTGTTGATCAGAGTTCTCAAAGTCTTTCAAAATTGTTTGCCTTTACAATATTGTTGTACTGTTTAAATTATTCTCCTGGTTCTGCTCACTTCACTTTGCTTTGGTTCACAGAAGTCTTCCCAGGTTTTTCTGAAGTTATTCCTGTCATCATTTATTATAGCATTATAGTATTCCATTATGTTCATATGCCCTAACTTATTTAGCCATTTTGATCAATCCAACAATCAACCAACATTAATAAATGCCAGGCAAGTACCTGGCTAGAGTCTATAGATACAAAGAAACAAGCACAATATTTCAAAGAATATAGTACAGTCCATGGGGGAAGCCATATGCACAAAACAAGTAAAAAGAAGCAGCTAGGTAGCTAGTTGACAATAATGGAAAGACTGCTGGACCTGGAGTTAGGAATTCCTCCTCTGATTTTTCCTAGCTATTTAATGCTAATTTGATTTCTGTCTGCCTCAGTTTCCTCAACCCTAGGGTTGTTATGAGGATCAAATGAGATATTTGTAAAACATTTAACATAATACCTGGCACACAGTAGGTGGTTAATATATGCTTCTTTCCTTCTAAATATACAAAGTAAATATAAGACAACAGAAGGAAAAGTACAAAAGGGGGAAAGGTGGAGTGGGCATTGACAGTTGAGAAGATCCCAGAAAGTCTTGTAAAGAAGTTAGGGAATCTGAGGGGTGCAGTGGGAAGGAGGGAATGTACTCTGGGATGGAGGGCAGAGTCCTAAAGACAGGAGATAGAATGTTTGAATTTGTAGGGTTAGGAACTTCAAGAAGTCTGGTTTGTCTGGAGACAGAGTGAAGGAGAATAATGTGTCAGCAGTCAATATTCACTGATTGAGTGCCTACTGTGTTTGGGGCCCTGGGCTGGCCTCTGGGGATAAAGGGATGTAGTTAGGGTACCTGAATGAATGAAGTTTATAATCTTTGAGAAAGATAAGATAACTATAATGCAAAAGAGAATATGTTAAGGGCCAGTGGAAAGCTCCAAAATGCTAGCATCATATGAGACTAAGAGGACAAGAAAAACATTTCTGTGTTGCTTTAAGGTTTATAAGACATATTACTCACAGTGGTGAGGTAAGTAGCATGAATTTTAGTATCGTCAGTTTACAGATGAGGAAACTGAAAGCTCACAGAGGTTCATTGACTTGCTTATGGCCACACGGTTCCTAAGCCTATGAGCCAGGACTCAGTCATGATTTCTAACTCCAGAACTAACTCTTTTGTTGTTGTGTATCTTTATGAGAGGCTATTAAAATATCATCAACTCCCACAGTGGGGGAGGGGGGAGGCATATAATCTGCTCTCTGACAATATGCCTAAAAACCCATTTACAAGTCCATGTACCAGGCTACTGCCAGCCACAGATGGAAGGACAGCCAAGACATGATCCACCATGAGAGTCTTTGAAGACCTAGCAACCTAGAGAGTGAGCCCCATGGAGATTCACAGAAGGGGCTCTGGAGATGATGAATGGTTATTGCCTATGTGTACCAGCGCTTTCTTGACACTGTTCCAAGGGGTTGTGTTAGGGCTGGTAGATTTCAGTTGCTCTAATGGGAGGAGGGTGTTTCAGGGACAAAACTACCAAGCAGATACTGGCTTGGACCTACTGGGCAGCTTCCAAGAGGACCTCCTGGTTGGTAGGGAGGGACTAGAGGTATGGCTGGCTCCTTGCCCTCTAATTCACTTCCCCTTTCTTTCTCTGTGGACTGGAAAGGAGTTTCTCTCTGTCTCTCTCTCTCTGTCTGTCTCTCTGACTTTCACTGTCTCTTGGCCTTTGTCTCTTTGCTTTATCTCTGTCTCTATGTCTCTCCCCTTCTCTCTCTTTCCTCTCACCTGGATCTGGTGCTTCCTGTCACCTCCAGACATAAGGAAAACAAAGACTCCTGAATAGCAAAGCGTGGGTAGCAGCAACGATCTGGCACGGCTATGTGACACCACCACCCACGCAGTCCTACTCTCACAAGTACCGACCCTGACACCACCACTCCTGCAGTCTCACTGGCATAAATACCCATAAGCACCTTATACAACTACTGGCCGCCATGCTGCTCTCCATGCAAACTTCTTGGACCCTGACACAGCACCACATACCCAGCCACTTCCCCTTCGCCTCCCCTCCTGCCAGCCACCACACCCATCCTCACTCTTCCCTGACACACTAGCCCAAATTACTGTGTCTCATGCCTCTTCCTCCTCACAGCACCCCACCACACTCCCATTGGGTCATCCAGCCCCTGCCCTGAATCTGTCCACCCTTAACATTCCTACTAAGAGTCACTGAGCAGAGGAAGACCTAACAGAATTCAATAATTCAGGCCTCTCGGTCCCAGTGCGGGTACTACTGCCAGGCACACCATCTCTGCTGTGTGCTGGAAGCTCTGAAAGTCTCTCAGGACTCACTTCATTGAACAGGATTGACAGCAGGAGTCTGACTCCTGATTCTCAAAAGAACACAGGCAGGAGGCCTTAAAGCATAGTTGGGCTCCAAGGCCAAGACAACCTCCCTCTTCCTTCTCTTTCTACCCCTCCTCCCTGCATCTTGACTTTTCCAGGTTCCACAAACTTTGACTCCCTTTGACATGGGAGTGAGGACATCTAATTGGCTGTTCTCTGGAGAGCCATGTTCATAAATCACAGCTTGGTTTCAAATGTCGATGTCTCCTTCCAGGAATCTCAGGCTCAATGTATGTTAACAAATGACATGGGTGAAAAATGTGGCCTCACCTTGTACCAAGAATAGACTTCACTACTGGGTACCGCCTGGCTGGAAAGGAAAGGGGATGGGATAGGGTCTTTACTCTTGGGAGGGGAGAGACAGGGATGGAGGAGATGGAGAGATAGAAACTGACACAACCCCCCAGAGAGGCACCCCACAAATAACGAAAGCTTACATGTCTACTGTGCTACAGAAGGCTTTTCTCCCATCAGCCTTGTGAGGCAGGTCCTGTATTATTACCTCCATTTTTCAGAGAAGGAAACTGAGGACAAAAAGATTAAGTAACTTATGCAAAGTCATTGATGAAGACTGATGAACCCAATCCAAGTGAGGCTATGGCCATTCCTCTTTCTAGTTTATTTCTTCCTCTGCCAAGATATGCATATGAAACACCTACCCCCCTCAGGACAAAAATAAGGACATAATAAGACCATGTTGGATTTGGAATCAGATATTGTTCAGTTGTTTTTCAGTTACTCTTTGTGATCCTTCTGTGGGGAGGGGTCTTTTAAAAATTATTAATTTAATTAATTAATTTAGAATATTGTTACATGTTTCATGTTCTTTCCCTCCCTCCCTTAGTCAATGCACAATTCCACTGGGTTTCACATGTGTCACTGATCTAGACCCATTTCCATATTATCGATATTTGCACTAGGGTGATCATTTAAAGTCTACATCCCCAATCATACCCCAACAGAACCATGTGATCAAGCAAATTTTTTCCTCTTTGTTTCTGCTCCCACAGTTCCTTCTCTGAATGTGGATAGCATTCTTTCTCATAAGTTGGGAGGGATTTTTTTGACAGAGATACTAGAGTGGTTTGCAATTTTCTTCTTCAATCAGCTGACATGGTTTCAAATTCTAAGTTTTACGTGTGTGACCTTGGGCATGTTATTCTGAGTCTTACTTTCCTCATCTACAAAATGGAGGAGTTGGACTAGATGACCTTTGACTCAGTTCCAATCTTAGGAATTACATATTTGTATGTTTTTAGTTTCACTTTAATTCTGTGAATTATATAAGAATACACTTTCCCATGGTTCCCCATATAGGTGAGATAAGAGGTCTTTAGCCATTGGATATGTGTCAACTCCTTTTTCAGAAAGGCATATCTCCCATGATTCTTGGTGTATAGCTTATGTTATGTTGGACATGAAATGTGTATGATAATATGTCTGCACGTGCACAAAGTGGCAGCATCAAGACTGGCTTGATCTTTGTAAACCTAAGGGGGTGTGTCTGGCTTCAGAGATGTTATCTTCATCCTGCAGTTTAAAAATATTGGCTATTGGCTTTTGGCTTTATATGATTGCCCATGTAAAATCTATATTGGATTGTTTACCGTCATAGTGAGAGGAGAGTAGAGGGAGAAATTTAGGACTTAAAAAAAAAGGATGTTAAAAATCGTTTTTACATGTAATTCAGGGGAAAATAAAATATCAAAAATTTAAAATATTGGCTTTGAGAGTTTGGGGTATTGCAATTGATTTTAAGAGAGCAGAAAGGGGAATACTGTATGCGGTTACCATTTAGATTATCACATAAAGGGGCCTGTCACTATATATTCTTTGTAGAGACTCTCATACAGGATGTTCCAGATTTTAATGTCAGAAGACTTCAGTTTGAATCCTGACTCTGTCATTTACTCACTGTCTGACCTTGGATGCCTCAGTTTCTCATCTTTTAAATGAAAGGGCTGCAGATATGACCTGGCTCTCAATCTACCAACATAAATTTTTTTTTAAAACCCTTACCTTCAATCTTAGAATTGATATTGAATATCAGTTCAAAATCAGAAGAGGGGTAAGAGCTAGGCAATTGGGGTGAAGTGACTTATTTCACTTAGCTATGAAATGTCTGGGTCCATATCTGAACCTATAACTGCCCATATCCAGGCCTGGCTCTATACCCATTGAATTACCTAGCTACTCCTACCATCATAGATTTTGTATTTAAAAACTTATGACCAAGTCATTTTGATAATACTTTTTCTCTCCCAACATAGATGCCCTTTAGAATTTAGCTCCAGCCTGCCTTGCCAGGTTTAGAGCATGTTATTCTCTTTTGTATACTCTGATTCCCAAAACTGCTAGTATCCTCCTACCCAAATTATTTTGTATTTAACTATATTCTGAATTGACGTAATATATATCACTAATAAAATATAAATTCTTCAAGGGTTAGGGCTCCTTCCTTCCTTCCTCCCTCCCTCCCTCCTTTCTTGCCTGCCTGCCTTTTTTAAGAGGCACTTAGTAGACCCTTAGTGAATGCCTATTTTCTCCCCTCCCCTTATATCCCAGCATCTAGCATTGAATCTGGCACAGAATAGGTTCTTAATAAATACTTATTGAAAGGAAAAATACTTGTACAAGAATATTCATAACTGTGCAGTTTGTGGTGGCAAAAAAAAAAAGGAAAATGAGGGGATGCCCTCCAATTGGGGAATGGTTGAACAAATTGTGGTATATGTTGGTGATGGAATACTATTGTGCTCAAAGGAATAATAAAGTGAAGGAATTCCATGGGGACTGGAACAACCTCCAGGAAGTGATGCAGAGTGAGAGGAGCAGAACCAAGAGAACATTGTACACAGAGACTGATACACTGTGGTACAATAGAATGTAATGGACTTCTCTACTAGTGGCAATGCAGTGATCCTGAACTATTTGGAAGGACATGAGAAAGAGCACTATCCACATCCAGAGGAAAAACTGTGGGAAAAGAAACACAGAAGGAAAACAACTGCTTGATCACATGGGTCGGTGGGGATATGACTGGGAAAGTGGACTCTAAAAGATCACCCTGGTGCAACTACTAATAATGAGGAAATGGGTCTTGATCGATGGCACATGTTAAACCCAGTGGAGTTGTGTGTCAGATGTGGGGGGGGGGGTGGAGGGAGGGAAGGGAAGGAACACGAGTCTTGTAACCATGGAAAATTATTCTAAATCATCTAATTAAATAAAATTTCAAAAAAATAAATACTTATTGAAAACTGAGTGGATGCACTCTTATGTTACCCAGAATAGAGGCACTTTGCCATGATGGTACATCTTCACTTCTGATATGTAGCAGCTTTATCCCTGGAAGTCTCACTTTTCTCAAATTTACAAAATGGAGGTGATCATTCTTATAGTACATATATTATGCCAGCCTTGTTAGGAAAGTGTTTTCTGAACCCTTAAGCAACACAGAAATCTAAGTTATTTTCAAACCTTGGATCTCAGCCTACTTCATTAATACTAGAGCAGGAAATGTTGTCATGAATGGACATATGGTGGGAGAACCAGTCTTGAAGTGGAAACTTCTTTAACCCAGTGTCACAGAAGGGGGTCAAGTCTGACTCAGGCCATGACTCCAAGCCAAGGCCATTCCTGGACCATGTCCATAAGAAGTGCCTGTCCAAAAATTAGATATATGATAAGAGTCTTTCAGGGGAATAGAGACTATCTCTCAGGTAATGTTCTTCTCCCTGCTCTCTGATGATTTATGTCCCTACCTTCACCCCCTCTTCCATGCCTCTACCTCTAGGAAGCCTTCCTGATTCGGTTTGCTCAATTTGGATCACCCTCTTTCTGTAGCAGTTTATATAAATGGTTTTATTTCTGTACGAATCACAGAATTTTGGAATTGGAATAGAACTTAGCCATCTAATCTAACCCATACCTGAAAAAAACATTCATGAAAATATACCTAGCTAGTGGTCCATCTCCCCTCATATTCCAATGAAAGTGAAACCACTGCCTCCTGAGAAAGTCCATTCTTATGAACAGTTCTAATTAGAGTTTTTCCTGACATCTAGCATTTTCCTGACATTGCTCTAGGTTCTGCCCTCTGGGTGCCAAACGGAACAAACTCCTAATCATCTTCCACATGACAGTCTTATAGATACTGGAACACAATGATCACATCTCCCCTGCATCTTCTATTCTCTAGCCTCAATATCCCCTTGGGGTGCTCCCACTAATCTTCATATGATACAAACACAAGTCCTTTCACTCTCCTTCTAGCAATCCTCTGGACACTGAACAGAATCCTCTAGATAGGCCAGGACAGTACAACAATTACCTGTCTTATTTCTGTGGGTTATGCCTTTCTTAATGTAGTCCACTGTTACCTCAGCTTTCTAAGCTTTCTTATCATACTATTGACCCATATTGAGCTTACTGTATACCCCAAACCCCAGATCTTTCTATGAGACATCCTGCTGTCTAGCCATACCTCCCCCACTTTGTTCCTTTGAAGTTGATTTCAAAAAACATGTAGGAATAACATCTGTCCCTATTAAATGTTACATTATTCAATCCAGCTCGACGTCCCGGCCTGTCAAGATATTTTTGGATACAAACTGCCATCAAATGAATTGGCTATAGCTCCCAGCTTTGTGCACTTTGCAAATCTGATAAGCCTTTATTTCTTTGTCCAGTTCCCTGATTTAAAAAAAAATGTTTAGCAGCATAGGGTCAAGCACTATGGGGTACTCTTGGGGCACTCCACTGGAGACTTTTTCAAGATGAGAGCCCCTAATGTGCTCTTGCTTTCACTTTATCTGACCAAGTATCATCAATGAGCAGGTAAGCCCAAGAGGCCTGGGAAACCTTAGAGATCACTGATTCTGCTTATATCCCAGCTCCCAAAGTCATCAATGAGGGGAGCTATTCATTTAAGAAGAGCGGAGGGGGCAGCTGGGTGGCTCAGTAGATTGAGAGTCAGGCCAAGAGATGGGATGCCCTAGGTTCAAATCTCGCCTCAGACACTTCCCAGCTGTGTGACCCCGAGCAAGTCACTTGACCCCCATTGCCTAGCCCTTACCACTCTTAAGGCCTTGGAGCCAATACACAGTATTGACTCCAAGACAGAAGGTAAGGGTTTTATTTTTTAAAAAAAATTGGCTAGAGGCAGTTAGGTGACCTAGAGATAAGAACTCCTGGGTTCAAATCTGGCTTCAGACACTTCTCAGTTGTGTGACCCTGGGCAAGTGACTTAACCCCCATTGCCTAGCCCTTACCACTTTTCTGCCTAGGAACCAATATACAGTATTGATTCCAAGATGGAAGGTAAGGGAAGATGAGCCAGCTCTCCTCACCAACTACCAATTAATTATCGCCCTAAAGGGCAGGCAAGTCAGCTTAGCTGAAGGATTGAGAAACACTGAGAGAGATGGGAGGTGGCATGTGTCAGGCAAATTAAATCACAAACACCACCTTTTTGGGTCCTGATGGAGAGAGTCTAGGACTCTGAGCCAAAGAGTCCCTGGAATAGCAATGGTTCCTGACCCCAGACCACTGGCCTTGCCTTCAGTAAAGCACCTGTAGTTGATTCAGAGAATCAGCTTTTGTGCACACAATCTGGCAATTGTTTATTTAAAAATGTATTTCCCCAATTACATGTAATAACAACTTTCAACATGCTTTTTCTGAACTGATAAGATCCAAATTGTCTCCCTCCTCCCCTTTCCTCCCCCCTCCTGGAGATGGTAAGCAATTTGATTTGGGTTATACACCTAGCAATTATTTCTACAAGGGCTGCACAGCCCCCAATTTCTCCGTAGGCATAGCTACTGAAGACCCAGAAGAGAAAGATTTTGTACCCAAGTCCTTTGCATTGGCAAATGTTTCAAAATCAGAAATAGATATCAGTGGAAATGACATTAAAGATGCATTAATATTTTCCACTTTGCCCTTGCACTTTGAAGGACCCCTGGGCCTTTCCATTGGATTTGCACCTAAGGCTGCCTTTAGGTGTTGTGTGCCCTTATAAGGGTGTGAACTCTGAGATTAGGGACTATCTGGCTTTATTTTCTTTGCCTAGCCTTTAGACACTTAGAGCCCTTTATGCATATTGGCCTTTTCTTCATTTATTCCTCAGCTCCTGTGATCTGCACCTTCATTCCACCTCAACTAAATAAGGAGCTAGAGTATACTGTAACAAGTATTTGTTAATTAAGTAAGCAATACTTGTTATAATATCCAAAAATCTTATCGTTACCCACAAGTATTACACTGTCATAGTTGGTAACTCAGAAGTTCTTCTATTTGACCATAACTTCCTATCCTCTCTCTCTCTCTCTCTCTCTCTCCCATGCCTTACCCCTCCCAAACCCATTTTTTTTCTTTTTTTTTAAACCTTTACTCTCTGTCTTTGGCAGAAGAGCAGTAAGGACTGGGCTTGCTCAGGGTCACAGAGCTAGGAAGGGTCTGAGACCAGATGTGAATCTAGGACCTTCAGTCTCTAGGCCTGATGCTCTATTGTGCTACCTAGCTGGTTCTTAAACGTATTTTCTTTTCCTTCCTTCCTCTTTTTCCCTTTCTGTCTTAGAAACAATACTGTTTATTGGTTCCTAGACAGAAGAGCAGTAAGGGTAAGACAATGGGGGTTAAGTGACTTGCCCAGGGTCACACAGCTTGGAAGTGTCTATGGTCACATTTGAACCCATGACCTCCCATATCTAGGCCTGGCTCTCAATCCACTGAGCCATTTACCTGCCTCCTTAAACTTGTTTTCTATCCTTGCTAGAACATCTAGGTCTAGATTGGCAAATCTATGGCATGTGTGACAGAAGAGGCTGTTCCCTTCCTCTTCTCGATATTTTTCACATCACACACCCCTCTACTCAGCAACCTAGTGGGAGTGCAACCTCCTTCCTCTATCTGGGGTAAGATGGTGCAGGTGGGGGAACTCATATGAGAGTTGCAGTTTGGGCATCCAGTCTTTAAAAGGTTTGCCATCATTGCTCTAGGTTCTTCACCCCTTCCTACTTTCCTAGGTTACTCCCTTCTTACTTGTCCTCTCTTTAAAATCTCAGCCTTTTAGTTAAGTTGAATATATCCTGTATTCATCTTTGAATCCTTACCTCTTTGTCCTTTTACTGCTCATTCCATTCCAAATTCCTTTCCTGATTGGCTCCTATTATTCACCTTCTCTGTTCTGGTTCCCATATTGCTCAACACAGCTGGAGAAAGTTGAACAACTATGTATGCTAACTTGAGTTCACTACAAATTGACAGTCTTTTTTCAACTGGGCCTTCTCTGTACAACATCCTTTCATTCTTCCTACATTTGATTCTATTGCATTCCTAGAAGTGGCTGTTTCGAAACATCTCTTCCTAAATCACCTAAGTCATCATCTCTCCCTTCCCTTATTATGAAAGGATTTCACCTCATCATTCACTGGAAAACTTTCTAGCTCCATCTCCTTCCCAATTCCACATTTTGAATCACTTAGCCATGATCCAATCTTAGAGGAGAATGTGTCTCTTTGTACCAATGTCAACCCCTTAGCTTATTTTCTTGATGCTATTCTCTGCTCTTTCCTCCTTTAGCTCTTCCTTTTAATCAACCTTTACTTTTTTCTATTGTTAATTTTCAGCCTTTCCTTATCGTCTAGCTCCTTTTCTGCTGTTTACAAACAAGCCCAGATTTCTTCCTGAAACCTTCTCTGAATGTGCCTCAAACTATTATCTGATATATCTAGACCCTCCTTTACACAACCAAAACTGCTAGAAAATTCCATTTGTGCTCATTGCCTCCACTTTCACATTCTACTCATTATTTCTGCACTATGTCCTCTTCCTCTGTACCTTCCATAAGCAGATGGGTTCTACTGTACTGAGGAGGCAGAACTGACAGAATTTGGTTGGATCAACTGTATTGATTCCCAGCTGACCCAGTAAAGCCCAGTAATCCCAAAACATTTGGTCAAGGTTGTAAGGTCCTTTCCCTCTAGTTCAGGCCCTCCTCACCTCTTGCTTAGACTATTATAATAGTTTCCTCTTTGGACTTTGCATTGATTTTTTTCCTCTCTTTGATCCACTTTCTATACAACTGACAAATGGATATTCCTCAATTGAAGGTCTGATTGGGCTACTCCTCTGCTGAAAAAGCTGTGCTAGTTTCCCATTTCCTTGAAGATAAAATACAAATCCCTCTGACTGGCCCCAGTGTATTTTTCCAGTTTCATTGCACATTATTCCCCTTCATGTACTTGGTGCTGCAGTCAAACTATCCTACTTATTCCACTTATAGGATATTCTATCTCCCACTCCCATGCCTTTGCATTGTCACTGGTCTGCACCATGTTTTATATAAAATGGGCTGTATCAGCTCATAGGCTGCATATGATCCACAATATTCCCTAACCATATTACAATGTAATTGGGAAATATTTAACAAATTAAATAAAAATACAATAAAATGCAGATAATATCAATTTGTGGTTTTCTTTCTTTCTCTCTCTCACCTTCCTTCTTAGTATCAATACTGTGTATTGGTTCCAAGGCAGAAGAGTGGTAAGGGCTAGGGAATGGGGGTATATATATGTAAATATATAATTTATATATATATATATATATATATATATATAGAGAGAGAGAGAGAGAGAGAGAACATATATATACATACACACATATATATATATATCTCCCATAAAGATCCTTATATACTATTTTAATGATCCCTATTTCTTTTTGACTTCAAGACCACTAGTCTTAATTCTCTTCTCTATCTTTAAAAAAAAAGGGACAGCATAACAAGATGGATAGAGTGGTAAGGTTAGTGTCTTGAAGATGTGAATTCAAATCTTACCTTGGACACTTACTAACTTGGTAGTCTTGGGCAAGTCACTTAATGTTTCCTCATCTGAGAAATGAGAATAATGATAGCACCTACTTTACGAGATTTTTGTGAAGATCAGAGGAGACAATTTATGCAAAACACTTTACAAACCTTAAAGCTATATAAATGTCAGTGGTTATTGAAATTAGAGGCTCTCTTTAGGGTTCAGGTTAAGTGCCAGCTCCTTCAAAAGGCCTTTCCCCATCCACCTACTTCTTAGTGTCTTTGTCTCCCCTCACCATCACTTTGTTGTGATTCTGTATATAACCTATATTTCTTTATCCCTGAACATATTGTATTCTCCTTCCCCTCTCCCCCTCCAGCATAATGTCAGCAGTTCTAGGGCAGAAACTCTATTGCATTTGCATCCCTAATGCCTATCAAAATGCCTGGCACACAGTAGGTTCTTAATAAATACTTGTTAATGGATGGAAATTGATATCAAATTAATAATGATTATTCATGTCTAGTCATTCAACAGTTCTAAAATCATTATGAATGCACTTTCATTTGAATAAGTTTTCTTGAGCTGTTACCTATCTCACCTTGAGCATTACCTATCTCAATTACACTATAAATTACAGAAGGGCAGGAGCCATATACTACCTTCCTCTTTATCTCCCACAATGCCTAGAGCCCTGGTGGCAAACCTATAGCATGCATGCCAGAGGGGGCACTCAGAGCCCTCTCGGTGGGCATGCCTGCAGTCACCCCAGCAAAGTTTGCCAGAGTTCATTACTAGAAAGCCAGAGGGACTCGGGGCCAGGCTGCTCCCCTCCCCCTCTCCACACATGTCTGAGGACATCACCCGCCCCTCTAAAAGGTTTGCCATCACTGGCCTAGAGGATTCAGGGTTCTGTGCATAGTAGGCTTAATCCCCTGTGTCTGATCCACTGATGGGCCCTGGGACCTAAAGAACTAAACCTCTTTTGTTGAAATTGCTAGACTGCTGGACCACTGGGTCAGTGCAGTAGAACCCAGATGAGATTTCATCCAATTGCATAAGGCACATAGTGTGAGGCCTGAGTTAAGGCCTCCCAGGAAGACCCAGGAGTCCTTCCTTTTCTTTTCCCTTCCTCCCTGGAGCTCCTGCTTTATTGCTGGAAGGCTCTCTGAGCTGAGCTATGGATGAAAGGGCTCTGATGGCTCCAGCCCAGCTGCTGCCATGGCAACTGCAATATTTGCCAGACTTACACTCAAATTCAGGCTCAGCTCCAAACCCAGGAACTACGATTCCCAGAATACTGAGCAGTAAAGCCCTTACCTCAACCTGGGCAATTCTGACCCCCCAACATGCTGAGGTCTCTACAGGGGTGGGAACCACACAGGGAACACAGGATTACTCATGTGAAGCTCACACTGAAACATGTGAAAACACAGAAGCATACGCAGACACTCAGGGATGCTCCCATGACCTAGAGATCTTACTGCTAGCTATATGCCACAAGGAGGTCAGAGACTGCCAGAAAAGCCTCAAATACAGTATAACCTTATCCATAGCAACAGCATTTGTTGTAGCAAAGAACTGGAAACAAAAGTAGACACCCATCAACTGGGGAATGGCCAAACAACCTGTGATCTGTGATTAGAGTGGAATATTGTTATGCTATAAGAAACAGTGACTATGAAGAATTCTGCATAGCATGGGATGATTTATAACCTGATGAAAAATGAAGTAAGAAGAACCAAGAAAACGATATACACAATGTCTACAATAGTGGGAATAGAAAGAAGAGCAACAACGAAAAGAAGCTGAATGCTGTCTCGGGAGAATGACCAAGCTTGTCACTGAAGAAGAGATGAGAAAATGCAACCCTCCCCCCCTTCTCTGGAGAGGTAGGACAATCAGAATGTTGTGTGGCTTGTTCACACTCATTTGATGTTTGATTAGTTTTGTTCAATTGTCTTTTCTCCCTCTTTCTTTTTTTGTTTCTTGTTACAATAACAATAGGTAGCATTTTGACAGAGTTTTAAGGTTCACAAGGCATTTACATAACAATAATGATGATAACAGCTAACATTTATGTAGTAATTATGTGTCCAGCATTGTACTGAATGCTTTACAATCATTATCTTATTTGATTCTCACAACAACCCTGGGATGTACATGCTAAAATGTTCTCCATTTTATAGGTGAGGAAACTTGAGGTGACAGAAAGTAAATTACTTTTCTAGGGTAACTTGGCTAGTATGTGTCCGAGGTTGGATTTGAACTCTGGTCTTCCTGACTCTAGTCTATCTACTTGTACTAGATAGTGAAATTTACAAAGGATGGCTTTTTGGTAAGGGTTGGGAAAGGATCTATTTGCAAATGAAACTTATATAAAAACCAAATGTATCATATGTAAATTTCTAAAAAGCATGTGAATGCTGAATCTGAAGAGTGTAGGGAAGTATGAGAAGATTTGTATGAATGGATACAGAATAAAGTCAACAAGCAGAACTAGGAAAACAATATACTCAATGTAAATGGGGGGAAAAGAATCTGAATGTTGTGTAATTATCATTATCCAATTTAACCCTAGAGAACAGGGGAGGAAACTGTTCTCTCCCTCCTTTAGAATATGAGACTTTGCTTGTGAAACATCACATGAACTTCTAGATATTTTTGATATGTTGATTAGTTTTGCTGATCTAGTGCTCCCCCTTCAATTCTTTGTCAAATCAAAAAGAGATGGCTTATTTAAGACAAGAGGGAATTATTTTGCTGTTCAGTCAATTTAGTGGAGCCCTATATATATATATATACACACACATATATGCATATATACCTATAGACATACATATATACATATATTGGGAAATGAAAGTGATGTAAAAAACAAAGATTAACAAAAAGAAAAATATTGAAAAATAAATTGCTACAAAAGTGCAAAGGTTTATGATCTTAAAGAGAATACCCTGCAACATTCTCCCTGCTCTCTTTTCCTCTGCCAACCTATGGCTCCCTCATCCTTTAAGATTCAATTCAAAATTTCTTTCTTCTCACTCATCTCTTGTTTCCTCATGGGTAAAATGAAGAGGCTAGACTAGATGATCTCGAAGATCCCTTTCAGCTCCAACATTCTGTGTTCTATGATCCATTGATCCTTCCCCAGGCTAATGCAGGCCCCCTAAATCCCTCAGCACTTATGTATTCAGTCAGTACTATATTGTTTTACCCTTTAAAAAAACCCTAACTTCCATCTTAGAATCAATACTGTGTATTGTTTACAAGGCAGAAGAGTGCTAAGGGCTAGACAATGGGGGTTAAGTGACTTGCCCAGGATCACACAGCTAGGAAGTGTCCCAGGCCAATTTGAACCTAGGACCTCCCATCACTAGGCCTGGTTCTCAATCCACTGAGCCACCCAGCTGCCCCTTGTTTTATCCTTTTAATAAACTAGTTGCCTTGTTATTTTCCCAAAATTCTTCAGTAATATTTTTTTCCTAGTGATTGGATCAGGAGTATTCTGGACCCACCTCAAACTGATAGTTAAGAAATTATAAATGCTACAAATCAAGGTTTGATTTATTGTTTTATTGATGGTCTAGACTTATGAAAGTGTTAGTAGTGAAGATTAAACTTAGACGTTTGTGTGTGTGCACAATATTATTTTTTTCCAGAGAGCCTGGTTGTTAAACATTTATAATCATACCCCTGCATTGCTCTATAAACAGTATTTGAGCTCAGCAAGAATGCACTAGAAGGCTCCAGAAATGAAGTCCTCATCAGAGAGGAAGCTTGGTGAATGGAGGCTAATAATAATAGAAAAAAAAATTACTGATGTTTATATAATGCTTTAAGGTTTGCAAAGAGCTTTATGTCCATTATCTCAACACCACTGGGAAAGGGGGAATTTAGTGTAGGGAACTCCAGGTGAGGAAACTCCCTCTATCAATGCAGAGAGGCAACTGTTCTGCAACTTACAATCATTTTTTAAAATGTTATATCTCTATTAAAATTTTTATTTTTTATTGTCATACAAAACACCCTTCCATATTGTTCATTGTTGTAAAAGCAAAGTCATATATAACAAAAATCCCAAAATAAAACTCTGGAGGTGGATAGCATTTCCTGTCATAAATCTTTCAGGATTATCCCATATCATTGCATTGCTGAGAGTAGCCAAGTTTTCACAGATAATCATTGTCCAATATTGTTGTTATTGTGTACTATGCTCTCTAAGTTCTGCTTATTTCATTCTTCATCAGTTCCCACATATCTTTTCAGCTTTTCCTGAAATCATCTTGCTTATCATTTCTTATAGCACAATAGTATTCCATTACCAACATGTAGCACAATTTGTTCAGCCATTCCCCAATTGATGGACATCCCCATAATTTCAAGTTCTTTGCCACCACAAAAAGAGCAGTTATAAATATTTTTGTACAAGAAGGTCTTTCCCCCTTTTTATTATCTCTTTGGGATCCAGACCCAGTAATGATATTACCAAATCAAAGGGTATACATAATAGTCATTTGGGTATAGTTCCAAACTGTGCTCCAGAATGGTTGGATCAGTTCACAATTCTACCAACAATGCATTAGTGTCCTGATTTTCCCACATCCCCTTCAACATTTACCAGTTTCCTTTACTGCCATATTGGCCAATCTGATACGTGTGAGGTGGTACCTCAGTGTGCAATTTATAATCTTAACTGCTGAGGGAAAATGGGAAATCATATGAATTGCCCAGGGACTCACAACCTGTTTATGTTAGAAGCTAGAACTTTTTAACTATGTCTTCCTCAAAGACAATTCTCTTTTCTGAAATTTCTTAATGTGTGTGCTTCATCTTGGGATCATAAGATTTAGAGCCTGATAGGATTCTAGAAATCATCTAGCCTAACTCCCACACTTTCAAAAAGAGCAAACTGATGCCCAGAAAGAGGACAATCATGATTATTATCATTATTGTTAATAAGCACTTTAAGGTTGACAAAGTGCTTTACAAATATCTCATTTTATCTTCACTCAACCCTGAGAAGTAAGTGCTATTATTACTACACCCAATTTTATAGCTTGAGAAACTAAGGCGGACATAGCCCAGCATCTTAGGTCTAAGATTAGCAAGTATTTTAGGTCTAGTTGCTGGTCTTTCTAACTCCAGGAAACAGAATGACTAGGACTCATATCTTTTGAATCTAAATCCAGTGTTTTCCCCATTACATCATCTGTAATGGCTTCCCACATTGGAGGGGAAGATGGGAGGTGAATCAGGGAGAGCCCTGTTTTCTTTTTTGTCCCTCTCTCCTTAGTTAAAATTATCTCAGTTCATCCCTACTTCTCAGAACAGGGTCTCCGTCAGTGGTCTAGTGGCTTTAACTGAACCCAGTGATAAAAAAAAGACCTTAACCGCTGACAATATAGATGCCTGGTGCTGCTGCACTGATTTTGTCTCAGGCTTCCCCCAGCACTCCGCCAGGAGCATAGGGATTGTACAGCACACATGCACATCACACGTGTTTTTCCTTAAACGTGTCCCATAGCACACATGTCCTGTACCACAAAGACTGATTTACTGCACATAAGGTTGGTAGCACCCGAGTCGTGAAGCACACCCACAGCTGGCCTGACTGCCATTCTAAGAGAGAGAGGGCGCTGCGGGGTGAGAGTACTGAATGCTCTAAGCTGCCAAGACTGGCGTGGGGGTCTCCGACATGCGATCTCAGCCGAGGGGCTGGAGAGCCAATGTCGTTAGCTTGCTCTAGGATAAACGCTTCTCATGTGAAATGAGGCGCAAAACGCCCAGCAGAGGACTGTGTAGGGAAGAGAGGGAGGGAATCAACACGGGGCGGGGGCGGGAGGTGAAAACTGAGGGCGTCTCTTCCTTCCTTAGTCGGCTTCGTATTCAGCAAAGAGGGAGGGGGAGAGAGAAGGAGAAAAGGAGAGAGAGGTGGGGGGTGTGTGGAGAAGAGGGAGAGAGAGAAGGAGAGGGAAGACAGATAATAGACGGGGGGGGGGGGGAAGAGAGACAGAGAGAGAGAGAGAGACAGAGACAGAGAGAGAGAGAGAGAGAGAGAGAGAGAGAGAGAGAGAGAGAGAGAGAGAGAGAGAGAGAGAGAGAGAGAGAGAGAGAGAGAGAGAGAGAGAGCACTCTGAGGCTGCTCCCAAAGTAAAGCTGCTTCTCTTCTTTCATGTCTACATTTGTCCTGCATACTCCCCAGGGACTCTCCTCTCCGGAGCCCTGTCCTAGGGAGGAGGGTGGAGATAGTAGGGTTCCAAAGAGAAAGAATAAAGGAAGAGGAAAGGGAAGATGAGAAGAGGGGAAAGAACCAGAGAACAGGGAAGGGGAGAAAGAGAGAAGAGAGGAAAGGAAGGGAGAGGAGAGTAAGAATAGGGAGAGGGATGTGGCTGAGAAAGATTGGCTTCTTGGTTCTTCCCATCAGGGGGATTGACTAGTGAAGGCTTCATGGACTTTGGCAGGATCCTTTGCCCCAGAGTCATTTTCCTAGAGGATCTTTCCAGAAGAAGACATTTCTCACTCTCTGCCCAAACCCTGCCCCCCCCTCTTTTGCTCCCATCTGCAATGTTAATGTTTTAAGATATTTCAGCTCTTTTGGTGAGCCTTTAAAGTCTTTCTAGAGATGTTATCTCAAATTATGGCCTTAGCACTTAGGAACCTAGTTGCAGTCTCCTGGCATAGTCTAGGAACTGTGATCTCCCTATAGCCCCTCGCCATCACCCCAAGTCCTGACCCCCTCCAGGGAGCTGAAGGCTATTAAGGAGACCAGGTCTTTCCCCTATTAGCTCCATCCTCTGTTTCCACAACTTGTCTCTTGCTCTTCTTTCCCATTTCTGCTCATTCCTATCTTCATCTTTTTTTTCCCATCAATTTTCTTTCTCTTCTCTCTCCTCCTTTCAGAGTAAGTACAGAAACCAGATCCTTCAGCCTCCTCTGCAGTGGAGCTCTGGGCTTAAAGGACCCTTTTATTTGATTTACTGATTGGGGTGGGGGGTGGAAGTGGATGGTGGTGGTGAGCAGGGATGAGAGGAAAAAGAAGTGGAGGAAGTCAAAGGGGAGAAAAAAGAGTGGGAAAGAGCTGGAGTGGGAAGAAGAAGGAAACTGGTAAGCAAGAGGAAGAGTAGGACTTTGTAGAGTGGGGGTAGGGACTGCAGAGTGAGGACAGTGAATCCAGTTTGGAGGGGAGTGCTGAAGCAGGGTAATCTAATCAGGGGTGAGTCATAAAGCTCACTCACTCCCCTCTGCACATTACAGGCCAAAGAAATCACATTAATTTGAAGAGGGTGTAAAATCTACGGAGAATTTCCCTTCTCTTCACAGCACATGCAAAGATAAACTGTCTTCAGCTTCCAATATGATCTTACAACAGCTTGTCAGTGACAAAACAGCCTCAAATCCTCCCATTTATCAAACGGCCAATCCTGTTAGCAGCTTAAAAGAGACATAATTACCTGCGGCCCTTTCTGTGATTCTTTATACCAACACAGCTTCCTGCTCCCTTGGCAGCTTTCCAGAACGTGAGCTCAGAATTAATCCCTGGGGAGGGGTGATTTTTGGAGATGTTGGTCCAAAGGGCCTTGGTATGGAACTGTGGACCCTGCACTGGGTGGCTGTGGACTTCACTGGGCCATAGACTGGGGGGTTGGGAGCTTGCAGATATAAGGCACAATGTCTTGGAATGAGGGTTTCAATGGAGCTTTCTTATTCTCTTGAGAAGCAAGTGCCTGAGGGTAGGACAATGGCTGAAGCAGCTGATGCTGGGTCTGGATCTCAACCAGGGTTTTGCCTCCCTCCCCTTCCTTCCCATTGCACGGAGGTAGATGGAAGCCTGGGCTCATAAGGTTAGCAGTTTTTGGAAGAAGAGGTGAGGAAAGAAGAGGGGGGGTGGCTGTTTTTCATAATGTACCCAACAGGAAAGGGGGCAGCTGCCAGATAGCATTGCCAAATCAAATAGGCAGCATCAAGTTTGGATTGTGGTTGGGGGGAAAAAACCCTCCAGGAAAAGTCACATCCTAGATAATGCTGAGGGGATAAGCTATGTGGAAGTAACCTTTCTCTTCAAGACAGAATCAGACTTTCAGCAAAGAGGATTCTCTCTGGTTGTGGGATTGGCAGTCATTTGTACAACCCCAGCTTACCCTACAAAGACTTCTTTTCTCATTACTGGAATCATAAAACATTAGAGCTGGAAGGGAGATTCAAAATTAGCCCAACCCATTTTGTAGATGAAGCCCAGAAAAGTGAAGTGGCTTGCTCAAAATCATACAGACAGTTAGTGGAATTGGAATGGACCTGAGAGTCTCTGTCTCTCTGGACTCTGTCTTCAGTGCTGACTCCACTCTGCCATGTTGCAGAGAGAGGCAGTAGCAAAATGTCTCCCTCTTTTCTTTGTCTGCCCTTTGCCTCTGGCATCCCACTCTTCTCCAAGTTTCTGCTGATCATTCCCACTGCCTACTTCCCTGTTTCCTGCCTGTCATTCCCGCTGCCTACTTCTTCCCTGTTTCCTCCCTCTACTTCTCCTTCCATTCTTCCTAAGGGGTAGAGGGAGGGAGTAGAGAAGAGAAGGCTTTCTTGTAAGAGGAGGTAGGCAAGTCATTTTCGAGCCAGATAGAGAGACAATGAGACAGACAGAAGGAGAGAGACAGAGAAAATGAATTTTGAAGCATGGTTTATTTAACAATTGTGGCCAAATCCTGTTAAGAGAAAAGGACAGGCCCTTGGTGAAGTCTTATAGAAATTCTAGGCTCATCTCTGCCCTTCACTTCCCATTCTCTTCCCCTACCAATACCTAGTTTGAACCTCTTCCTTCCTCTTGGGGCTGGCTCCCTGATGAGAAGCCTTTCCCTATACTCCATAAAGTCTTCAGGGCATTCATCATTGGGGTAGTGATTCGTCAAAGGCCTGAACAGTCACTGTTTGGCATCCAATCGATTGGTGAAGAATGGAAAGGACCCCTGTTTCCCTCCTCTCCCTGTCCCCCACCATCAATCAGCCCTAGAGTAGTTGTAACCCAATGCTCATGTACAAGTTTCATGGCCCCTGAACCCTGAGAGATTTTAGCCTTATGGACCCTCCCCCACAAGGAGTGGAGAGAGAGGGAGAAGGGGAGCTTACACCTCCTTTGACTTCTTTGGTTGTATTTTAAGGTGAGGAAGTACCAGCTCTATTAAATGCAATCGATACTTGGCGCAGAAGAAGCTTCCCTTCTCTGAGACATTTGAAATCTGGTCAAATCATTTTGCCCCAATACAAAGTAATTCATCAATTTCAAACCCACCTAATCAGCAGAGCTTGTGTAGTCCCCTGTCTCCTGCCTTAAAAAAACACACTCAGAAGGAATTTCTAAGCAAGCTTCTTCCAGCAGTACTGATCACTGGACCAATGTGGTCTCTCTCATGATTCTCCTGTCCCTACACCTGGGGGCAATTGAATGTGCCTGGCCTGAGCCCTTACATCAGTAGCCTCACATTCACTATTCCAACAACTGACAGCATTGAGCCAAACAAGGTTCCCCAAAAAGGTGACTCTGTTTTGTTCTTGGGCAAAGAAACCCAGTCAAGATGAGGGAGGGACCCCAATCCAAGCTGCTTTGTCTTTACATGGTGGATGAGAGAGCCAGGTCCTCCCCATTGCCCAGCCAGAATCCAGAGCTAATGAACAGGCTTAGGGTCCTGCCTGAGGATCTTGAGAGAGTGGAAAAGAGGGATCCAAGGGAATTTAGAGCAAAGAAGTAGTCTGGGATTCATCCATGGCCTTTCTCTTTGGATTTAGACATAGCCTCAAAGTGAAGAGGAGGGGACTGGAATATTCCTTATCAGATGAAACCTGGTACAAATGGTGTCAAATACACTCTTGACCCCCCAAAAACTTTTTTTTTTGGTCACTGAAGAGAATATTTATCTCAAAAAGGGGTTTTACTATTCTGTATTATGGATCTTTTTGACAAGCTCTTGAAGACTATGTGTATTCTTTCTCCCAATTCTGTTTTTAAGTGCATAAGATAAAATGTTTATTTCAAGGGAAATCAGTTATGTCAAAATATAGTTTTCAAAGTATTTTTTAAGAAACCAGGTCAATAATGGGGTAGCTAGATGACTAAATGGACTGAGAGCCAGGCCTAGAGACAAAGAGGTTTTAGGGTTCAAATCTGGCTTTAGGCCCTTCCTATCTGTGTGACCCTGGACAACTCACTTAACCCCCCATTGTCTAGCCCTTACCACTCTTCTGTTTTGGAACCAATACACAGTATTTATTCTAAGACTGAAGCTAAAATTTTTTTTAAAGAAAGAAAGAAACCAAATTAACAGACCTTATATAGAAAACTTCTTGGTCTAAAGGAAAATTATACTATCTTTTCAACTCATACTCTGGCTCAAGAATGGCTAACCCAAGTCCTTACTTCTCTATACAACTGATGCCTTAGCATGACATTTTGGTCCATGTGCTACTGTCTAGATAGGCTAGGACCCCTGAAGGGCAGTTTCCCCCCGCCCCCCCAATACTTCACTACTCCCAGAATCTGTACTTTTATTGAAGACCATAACCCCCTCATAACTTGCAGGCAGTGGATTAAGGTTGCTGTCACTAAAAAATATAATCAGCCTATGTTCAACCTGGGAGCAAGCTCCTCCATTTAGCTAGACTGAGTTTCAGTGGATAGATATTAAATCCTTCACTGAACTATCATTTAAGGTTTTTCCAAACTGGGGAGACTTGTAAGAGTTTCTACTCTTCTAGTATAAGCTTCAAGAACTCAAGGTTATTTATATGCCACAATCAGACAACAGAGTCAGACTCTCTCCCAGTGCCCAATCAAAATTCTACCATCTACAGAGCATAAGTTGTCTCTTATGAGTGGCTCTCCTTAAAGGTTTCCCACATAGTCTAGGCTATCTCTCTCTCTCCTCTCTCTCTCTCTCTCTCTCTCTCTCTCTCTCTCTCTCTCTCTCTCTCTCTCTCTCTCTCTCTCTCTCTTTCTGTGTGTCTCTGTCTCTGTGTGTCTCTGTCTCTGTCTCTGTCTTTGTCTCTCTCTATCTCTGTCTCTCTGTCTCTGTCTCTCTGTCTCTGTCTGTCTCTGTCTCTGTCTGTCTCTGTCTCTCTCTCTGTGTCTCTGTCTGTCTGTCTGTCTGTGTCTGTCTGTGTCTGTGTCTGTGTCTGTCTCTCTCAACTTGAACCTGGCTCTCTGTTTAACTGAGCTACCTACTTGCCCCAGAAGAGACTATTTCAGAGAAAATCCAAGAGGCTAAAAGGCTTGTAAGATAAGAAATGAAGTCAACAGCTTATCAAAGGGTTTGGCACAGAATAGGTGCTTAATAAATGTTGATTGATTGATTGATCAGAGCTAGGAGAAAGTTTTATTCAACATTACAAAGAAAAGGAACTTTAAAAGATTTCAGACCAGCTGTGTGACCCTGGGCAAGTCACTTGACCCCCATTGCCTAGCCCTTACTACTCTTCTGCCTTGAAGCCAATACACAGTATTGACTCCAAGACAGAAGGTAAGGGCTTAAAAAAAAAGATTTCAGAATTCTGATCAATGTAATGATCAACAGTGATTCTAAAGGACTTGTGCAGAAGTGATTCAAGATGCAGAATAATACATACATTTTGGGGCATGGCCAACATGGGAAATTGTTTTGCTTCACTATGCATATTTATTTTAAGGATTTTTTTTCTTTTTGCCAATGGGGTAGGAAGTAGGGAGAAAGAAAATAAATGTCTGTTCATTGAAAAAAAGTAGGGACAGATAGATAGCTCAGTGAATACAGTACCAGGACTGGAGATGAGAGATTCTGGGTTCAAATCTGACCTCAGACCTTTCCTAACTATGTGACTTTGGACAAGTCACTTAACTACAGTTGCCTAGCCCTTACTGCTTTTCTGCTTTAGACTCAATACCTAATATCCATCCTAAGATGGAAAATAAGTTCTTTTTAAAAAACTCATCTTTTGTCTTAGAAAGACCTGTATGCCACAATCATCAGCGCATATGCCTCTACACTGACCAGCACAGAGGAGACCATCGAACAGTTCTACTCTGACCTGAGTGCCGTCCTGCACTCAGTGCCCACAAATGACAAGCTAATACTACTGGGAGACTTCAACGCCCGCGTTGGCCAGGACCATGAAAGATGGAAAGGAGTGCTCGGCAAACATGGCGTGGGCAAAATGAACAACAACGGCCTACTGCTACTCAGCAAATGCTCAGAGTTCGAACTCACCATCATGAACACTGTGTTCAGAATGGCGAACAAATATAAAACAATGTGGATGCACCCACGATCAAAACAGTGGCATCTCATTGACTACATCATTGTATGCCGGCGAGACATCCAGGATGTAAAGATCACCAGAGCCATGAGAGGAGCTGAATGCTGGACAGACCACCAATTGGTTAGAGTGACTATTCAAATGCGCATTGCGCCTCGCCATCCAAAATGCGCCCAGACAGTTTGCACATTTTACAATGTGAGTCATCTTAGAGATCCATCTTATTTGCAAACATTCCAGTCCTGCCTGGATGACAAGCTGTCTGCCAAGGGACCACTCACTGGAAGCTCAACCAAGAAATGGAACCAGTTCAGAGATGCAGTGAAGGAAACATCAAAGGCAGTACTAGGCCCCAAACAATGCAACCACCAGGACTGGTTCCACGAGAACAACACTGCATTTGAAGACCTATTGAGCAAAAAGAACAAAGCCTTTATGGAGTGGCAAAATAACCCAAACTCTGCTCCTAAAAAGGACAGATTCAAGTCTCTCCAAGCCATGGCGCAGCGTGAGATCAGGAAGATGCAAGACCGATGGTGGGAAAAAAGGCAGAAGAAATCCAGTGTTTTGCTGATACAAAAAACTACAAATAATTTTTCAGTGCCCTCAAGACTATCTATGGGCCATTAAAACCCACCACCACTCCCTTGCTATCCTCTGACGGTGACACTCTCATAAAAGATAAAAAAGGCATCAGCAACAGGTGGAAAGAACACTTCAGTCAGCTTTTCAACCAACCCTCTTCAGTCAACCAAAGTGCCCTTGACCAGATCCCCCAAAACCTCACCATTGAACAACTTGACATCCCTCCTTCAATAGAGGAAGTCCAAAAAGCCATTAAACAATTGAGTGCAGGCAAGGACCCCGGTAAAGACGGGATCCCAACCGAGGTGTACAAGGCCTTAAATGGAAAGGCACTCCAGGCATTCCACATAGTGCTGACCAGCATATGGGAAGAGGAAGACATGCCCCCAGAAGTCAGAGATGCCTCCATAGTAGCCCTATACAAGAACAAAGGCTCACGAACAGCCTATGACAACTACAGAGTCATCTCACTACTCTTCACTGCTGGAAAGATCCTCACCTGTGTTATACTCAACAGACTCCTGTCATCTGTTTCAGAGCAGAACCTGCCTGAATCAAAATGTGGCTTCCAACCAGATCGCAGCACCATCAACATGGTCTTCACGGTGAGGCAAATGCAGGAAAAATGCCTTGAGCAGAACCTGAGTCTCTACATTGTCTTCATAGACCTGACAAAGGCGTTGGACACAGTGAACAGGGGTGCATTGTGGGTGATCCTCAGCAAGCTCGGTTGCCCAGAAAAATTGGTCAAACTGATCCAGCTCTTTCATGTCGACATGACAGGGGAAGTCCTATCTGGTGGAGAGACTTCCGATCGCTTCAATATCTCCAATGGCATGAAACAAGGCTGTGTCCTTGCTCCGGTGCTATTCAACCTATTTTTCACCCAAGTATTATGACATGCTGTGATGGATCTAGACCTGGGCGTCTACATCAAATACCGACTGGATGGCTCACTATTCGACCTTCACCGCCTGACTGCAAAAACAAAGACAACAGAGAGACTCATCCTGGAAGCTCTCTTTGCAGATGACTGTGCTCTCATGGCCCACCAAGAAAATCATCTTCAAACCATTGTGGATAGGTTCTCTACTGCAACAAAACTGTTTGGCCTGACTATCAGCCTCAGCAAAACAGAGGTGCTGTTCCAACCTGTACCAGGGAGGCCAACTAACCAGCCGTGCATTACAATCGACAGCACGCAGCTTTATAACGTCAACACTTTCAAGTACCTGGGCAGCACCATCACCAACGACGGGTCCCTAGACCATGAGATCAATGCCAGGATCCAAAAGGCTAGTCAGGCACTTGGGCGGCTGCGCTGCAAAGTCCTCCAACACAGCGGTGTAAGCACTGCCACGAAGCTCAAAGTGTATAATGCAGCGGTCCTCAGCTCTCTCCTGTACAGTTGTGAGACATGGACACTGTACCGGAAGCACATGAAACAGCTGGAACAATTCCACCAACGCTCCCTCCGGTCAATCATGAGGATCCGATGGCAGGACCGAATCACCAATCAGGAAGTCCTCGACAGAGCCAACTCCTCCAGCATCGAAGTCCTGGTCCTCAAAACCCAGCTACGATGGTCTGGACACGTCATCCGCATGGACCCACAGCGAATACCAAGACAGGTATTCTACGGTGAACTGTCAGCTGGACTCAGGAAACGAGGCCGACCAAAGAAAAGATTCAAGGATCAGCTAAAGTCAAACTTGAAGTGGGCTGGCATTACACCAAAGCAACTAGAACTCGCTGCCTCTGTCAGAAGCAGCTGGCGAACCCACATTAACCCTGCCGCCGCCACCTTTGAAGATGAGCGACGTCAACGTCTTGCTGCTGTGTGTGAACGCCGACACCAGGCCACACCCGCACCTCCTTAACAACTGGCATCCCATGCCCCATGTGCCACAAACTCTGCGCCTCAGCCTTTGGACTCCAAAGCCACATGAGGGTACATCAATAGATGATAATGCACATAGACAATTGTCATTCTTGGTCACTGAGAGACTACCACTACCATATCGTGTATTGGTTCCAAGGCAGAAGAGTGGTAAGGGTTAGGCAATGGGGATTAAATGATTTACCCAGGGTCACATAGGAAGTACCTAGGGTGGGATTGGAACCCAGGACTTCCTGTATTTAGGCTTAGTTCTCCATCAACTGGGCCACCCAGCTGCTTCTAGTTAAAAAAAAAAATGAAAACAATCAACAAAATGAAGTAAGCAGACAAGGGAAAACAATATATACAATGACTATAACAAATGGAAACAACCACAAAACAATATAAATTGAACATTTCAAAATATAAAGAATAAGTTTAAGGGGGCATCTAGGTAGAATGAGAATCAGTCTCAGAGACTAGAAGTCCTGGGTTTGAATCTTGATTCAGGTAAGGATCTAAAAAAATAAAAGAGAATAAGTTTGGCCCCAAAGTAGAGATATAAGCGAATATCTCCCACTAGCTTCCATAACATTTTTACTTCCCCACCTAAGCCTTTGCATGGAGGGGTATATGGTTATGAAATATTTCATATAACATTGGATTTTGGGGACATATTAATCAAGTTTTACTGATTTTTCTCTTATCTTTTTCATTGTTTAAAAAAACTTTGTTATAAGGGATTGTTCTCTTGGAGGTGAGAGGAATATAGAAAGAATTCTAGCTAATGTAAAACAAAATATGTTAATAAAAAAACTTTTTTTTAAAGTAAGTCTTAGGGGCAGCTAGGTGGCTCAGTGAATTATGAGCCAGTACTAGAGATGGGAGGTCCTGGGTTCCAATCTGGCCTCAGACACTTCCTAGCTGTGTAACCTTGGGCAAGTCACTTGACCCCCATTGCCTAGCTCTTACTTCTCCTGTGTCTTAGGATCAATACACATTATTGATTCTAAGACAGAAGGTAAGGGTTTAAAAAATAAAAGAAAGTCTTAACTCTTTATACTATTTATCTTCCCTATTATTAGTTATGATCTTTTAAAATTCCATCCCCCATTATGCCTTTCAATCCTCTATTTCTTTTCTAGGCCATTATCTCCTTTCTGGCTATACTCACCTCTCTTCTCTATCTCCTCAACTCCCTTGTTGATCTCTTTTTCTTCTATTCATTATCTCTTGGTGATTTATCAACTCACATAGATTCAGTAATTATCTCTATCTATTCAGATGATACTAGATCTCTCTCTATATATATACAATTCTAGTTTCTTTCATGAGTTTCAGTCCCATATCATCAACTGCTGGTCAGACATTTCAAAACACATGCCCTGTAGGCATCCCAAATGAAACAAGTCTAAACTAGCATCAAGTATCTTTCCTTCCCTCAAATTTCCCTCTTCCCAACTTTCTTGTTACTATTAAGGGTACCATATCTTTCCAGGTACCCTGGCTCACAATATCATTGTCATCTTGGACTCTTCACTCTCATTCATTTCATATATCCAGGCCATCCCATCCCTTCCTCTGAATAGGCCTCAACTCTTGATCCCAGGCAATATCTTCTTTCTGAAATTACATCCTATTTATGATATATATATATATATATATCTTGAATATACGTAGTTATTTTCATGTTGCTCCTTTCCATTGAAAGAAGTAATTCAAAGAACATCAGAGGGTCCAAAACTTCACAATTCTTTGGAGGTTTAGTGCCCCAATCCTTCTTCCTTGTCCACTTGAGACCTGAGGTATCATTATTGGCCTCCTGGATCAGCATCAAAGGTGATGTCCTCTCTGTGGAGAGGCTGTCATTGTTACTCCAATTTGGACTCTCTCTAGGAGACCAGACTGCTCCAGAGAAGTGAGAGATTCACATCTGTAAATTAAAGCTATAATGCAGAGAGCCTTGGACCTCTTTGCTGGAGGGCAGAGGAGACCTTTTCTGGGTTAACCAAAGAGCATGGAAGAATCAATCCTGCAGAGTAACAACCTGGAGCGGTGGAAAGATTCCCAGCCTGGTGGGTGTGGATTTAAATTTCCTACAGAGTATTTTCTGTGTCGTCTCTCATCACCATAATATTTACATCAAATGCAAAAGGCCTCCTCTGAATAGAACCCTGAGGTTGTAAATGCCAAATCCTAGAATGTCAGGAAATGCAAAAGATCAAATTCTTTGCTTAGCATTAACTCTCCTTTGCTTCCCACTTCCCTTGCCAGCTTCTGGTTTGGGCTTTGAAAGAGGATCTGGAAAGTGCTTTGAACTCACTGGAAGAGGAAAAAGACCTGGAACAAAATGTCATGGTTTCATCTTTGGGGTATTAGCCACAAAACAGAATCTCATGAAACCAAACTGGTTTTGTACAATATCTGACATAGAGCAAGTTATATAGCTTCATTTGTACAGAAGGATCAATCTATCTATACCTGATAGATTGGTATCTATAGAATGGAAGGTCAAATGGACAGTGTCCTATCCAACCTAGGGACCTTGGGGCATTTCACGGAGTTGGTAGAAGCAAGAGATACCAAGTCCAGAAAACTGATTATTTACCCAGTGCCTGGTTTGTCACAAAGGTCCAATGAAGTACTTCTATGGTCACATAGTTCAATTCTGAGTACACACACACACACACACACACACACACACACACACACACACGTAGGCTATTTCTTTGCTTTATTCCTTCACATAGTATTTATTGGTTTATTGTTAAAACTCTTACCTTCCATCTTAGAATCCAAACTAAAGTATCAGTTCCAAGTCAGAAGAGCAGAAAGGGCTAGGTAATTGGGGTTAAGTAACTTGCCTAGAGTCACACAGCTAAGAAGTGTCTGAAGCCACATTTGAACCCAGGACCTCTCATCTCCTGGCCTGGCTCTCTAGCCACTGAGCAACCAACCTAAGCTGACTCCCTTCTCATAGTATTTAGAAGATGTTCTTTTGGGAGGGGAAAAGAAAAGACTTCATTTTTTTCCAAGGGTGTCACATAAAAACTCAGATATTTCAAACAGTGTGGAGTCCTTTTTTTGGTTCCCGTCCAATTGGTTTATTCTCTGTCACCTGGATGAACATTTCCCTATCTTCTGTCTGAGTCTTCTTTAACTTCTCACAAGCTTGTACAAGGAATATCCTCCCTTACCCTTATTGCTGGTGAAATTCCTTCTCACTTTTTAAAGTATAAATCAAAGCCTAGCCACTTCATGAAGCCTCCTCTACTCAGGAATTGGTCAGGAATACCCTTCTCACTCTTCGTGTTTTATAATCTCTAATGCACTTATTAACCACCAAACAAGCATTTATTAGGCACTTACAATGTGCTAGATACTGTGTTAAAGGAAGAGTGACAAAGAAAGGCAAAAAAATAATTCTCTATCATTTGTTATTGGGCATCATCTTCACTAGTGATTCTTATCCTCCTGCTAGCCTGAAAGGTTTATGAGATTGTCTTTAAAATTCTGTGTCTCTCTTAGAACCTGGCACATTGGAGGCATTTCATACATGTTTGTTAAATGAAAGAATGAATGACACAGAAGCTCTTCTATCTCATCTCTCATTATCTTGAAGCTAACCCATCTCCTAGCCTTCTTATTCTTACAAATATCCATCCACTCTGCCTACAAAACAAAGTCACCATTGTGGCCCCTACTCATACTTGAGCCCCATGTATGTTTCTTCCAAACAGTCACAATGTCCTGCTCTCAATTTCCATGCAGCTCTGTGCCTCATAATTAGTATCTGTGATTTTGGTAGCTTAGGGATCTGTCTGAGAGAAGCTAGGTGGCACAGTGGATAGAGTACCCATCTTGGAGTCAGAAAGACATATTCTGGAGTTCAATTCTGGCCATAGACACTAACTGTGTGATCCTTGGCAAGTCACTTAACCCTGTTTTCCTCAGTTTCTTCACATGTAAAATGAGCTGGGGAAGGAAATGGGAAATGACTCCATGAAAAACCCAAATGAAGTCAGGAGGAGTCATGCAGGACTGAAAAAGACTCAACAAGACTTGGCAAAGATAAATTAGGGAGCTCCCTGAGGCATATAAAGTTAAGCTTTGGGTCACAGTTAGTAAAGGCAGGGTTCAAAGCTAGAACTTGAATCCCAGATCTTCCTGACACCAAGCCTAGTCATACAACACCTGCCTATTAGACATTTCCAGTTGAACATACCATAGGCTTTTCAAACCCAACATGTTCAAAATAAAAATCATTATCTTCCCCTGCTCCCACCCCAAACTTTTCCATATTCCCTATTATCGAACCATCTTTCCAGTCACCCAGTCTTCAGTCTTATTACAGATTACTCTCCTTCACATACTCTATTGTCCAGTCAATCTAACCTGTCCTAAGAAATAACTGTCAGCAGCAAAGCCAATGACCATGAGGTTTCCAGGGAATGGATTCATGTCTATTAGACTAGCCCTTAGGGGACAGGGCATATCAAGCTCTCTCCTGCCCTCTTTCTTCCCATAAAAGACTTGATGAGGTTAATTAATTGCTTGTAAGAATTCTTTGGAAGAGAAAGTGCTACAGAGCCCAGAATGCTGTTAGCCTGTAGGCTCCTCCTAGCAACATAGCTCAGAAGTCTTGTCCACCTAAAATAGGGGAGAGCTAAGAGGGGAAATGAGGGGAAAATGTGTGGGGCAGCGGACAAGGAAAGGAGAGGATAGGTAAACTAAATAGACTAAATAGGGATGTGGATTTGGGAGAGGAGGAAGCTAACAGGAAAGGATGGGAGTTAGAGGAAAAGGAAAAGGAAACCTCTTTGGAGAGCTTGAAATGAGGCTAATATGCATCAAGAAGAAACAGAAGTGGGGCTACACTCTAGAGAAGGAAGAGGAGAGGCTGGAGTATCTACATTCCCAAGGAAGTGGCTTTCCTTTGGGAGATAGGGAGAGGTCTTGTCTTCTGTACTCCTTCTTCCCCTTAGAGTCCCATCCAGCTGGTAATTCGATTCAACAAACATTTAGTAAGTGCTTTAAGTGCATTGTGTTGAGCTGTAGGATGGGGGGGGGGGTCCTGATTCCCTTATGAGCTTGGGAGTTTCCCAGGGACAGGAAATATACTTTCTTCATGTAATTTAGGATTCCTCAAGAGTAGGGGCAATGTTTCTTTTTTTATAATATTTTCCACAGTTAATCATCTAGAATTTATTAAGCATATACTATGTGCCAGGAATTGTGCTAGGTGTTGAATATAATGAAAAGCAAAACAGTAACAACCAACCAAACCAAATCATAGTCTCTGCTCTCAAGGAATTAGAAGTCTGATGGGAAAGACAATATGCAAATAATTATGTACAAACAAGATATACACAAGATAAATTAGTGGTGGTCTCAGATTGAGAACTGGGAAAGGCTTGGTAGGATTTTAGCTGAGACTTGAAGGAAGCCAGGGAATCCAGGAAGCAGAGATGAGGAAGGAAAACATTCCAAGCTTGGGGGTCAGCCAAAGAAAACTCCAGGAGCTGGGAGACAGAGAGACAACATATATACTGGTGATAGGTGGGATTTTTCTTCTCTGTTTTACTTAAAAGTTTTGATAACAGATTAATTAGTCCCCTGGAACCTCATCCTCTGCACAAATCCAGAGAACTTCATACTTCTATCACTTAGGTCTCAAGATTGGTTTTCAATTTCAATTCAAGGTCTTAACCATTTCAGATTGAAATGTATGTTGTGGCTCTCTCACCAGCCAAATCTGCACTCAGAAGGAAATAACTGGTTGGGATTGGTGGAAGAGATTGGAATGTTAAAGGAGAAAAAGATTAAACTACCGTTGGGCGCTGACCAAGGTCCTGAAGAAACTAGTTTCCTTTTACAGAGGACACACTCATCTCCAACACACACTCCAAACGGATTTTGTCTCCATCCCTACTGAGTTCAGTAAGAGAGATATCAGATGATGAATCTTGAGGAGCCATTCTAGGTTAGAAAGCAGACATTCCCATGGAAGTTACAACCTTCACCCTTCTCTAAGAGCTTCCTGAGACAGAAGACATCAGAAAGAATAGTTGTATTTCAGCAGGAAAAAGCCTTAGAGATCATCCAGTCCAATACCTTTATTTTATAACCAAGGAAACAGTCCTAAGAAGTCAATTAAGTGACTTTCATGAGTATAAACTCTTGAATAAGTAGCATGAGTAGAATTCAAAACCAGATTCTCTAGCTTTGAATTCAGGGCTTTTGCTGTTGTATTGTAGAATACATTGCTTTGAGGAAAATAACAATATCTGACATTTACATAGTGTTGTCAGATTTGTACAGCACTTCATATACATCATCTAATTTGCGTTATATTCTTTTTACACACACATACACATGCAACACATATACACCAGATCTGGAACTTGGAAAAGCAAATTCCAAACTCAGAGACTCAGAACTTAAGCAACAAATCAATATTTATTTATTTATTTGTTTGTGTATTCACTCATTCATCCACTTGTTTTCTATGTATTCAGTGTCAAGTGTATACCATGAAGGCCCAGGGGATGTGAGGAAACAAATGATCCTTGTCCTCAAGGAGTTTCTACTCTACTTGAGTAGATGGCATTAAATTAGTACTGAGTAAGAAAGGCTCTACAGAATTAAAGGCCAAATTGTGTATCAGAGACAGCAAATACTGTAGGAGTTCAGAGAACAGAGGGGCAATCCCTGGGGACTAGAGTGGTCTGGGAAAGCTTTATTGAGAATGCCTATTGACTTGGTGACTCTTCTCCTCCCACTCTTTCCCTTGGCTAAGTAGGTGACAAGTCAGCATCTTGTCACTGACACCTCTCCTGTCAAGGCTGCTGGCAGAGAAGGAATACTTGCTCTAATGAGAGGAGAGCTGAGTTCTCTCTCCCTTCATTTCATGCCTTCACCCCACAATGAGCCTCAGGCAGAGGGGTGTGGAAAGGGAGGGAGTCATTGCACCTTGACCCCTGGGGGAAGAGCAGAACTAGGTTGAAAGACAGCTGGCTCATCTGATGAATAAGAGGCCTTGAAATCCTCTGTCATGATACTCCATCTCCAAATCCCCTGTATCTTCATCCCAAAATATCCCATATAATGATCTTCCAGCCTCAAATCCCTTGTATCCTGATCTTCCACTTCCAGATATTTTGTCTTTGTCTCCTCCCTTTTTCCTGAGCCTCCCTCCTCCAGATCTTTAACTGTGAGGTAGTGGCTAGAAGGCCAAATTTGGAGTTATAAAAATGGGTTTGGGTTCTGGCTAGCTGTGTGACACCAGGCAAGTCACTTAACCTCTGGGAGATCATATAACTTGCACATCTCCACAAGATTGTTGTGAGGAAAATACTTTGTAAAGCTTAAAACTATAATGTAAGTGTGAATTGTTATTATTATTAGTCCTAGCAGTTAGGGGTCAGCCTGTGGAGGTGCTGGGCTGCTTGAGTCAGAACTGCTAATGAATCCATCTGCATTAGCTGCTAATGCACCACTGGGCATCAGGGAACTGTTCTCTGTAGAAACAGCAGTGGAGAATGTGCAAGAATAAAAAATCCCCTACAAATAAGCCCAATCCAAATAAGAGACCATCCTTCAAACTGGGAGCCTGCTCTTTGCCCTATGCTCCCTCTGCTTCTGGGGAATGCCTACTGAGATTGAGAGACCCTGCCGCTAGCCACCCCTTCTCCACAGTCCTTTCTACAGGCCCTGGAGACACCATTAAGTGGATATAGTGAAAGCAAACACAATGTCAGGTTCATGCCCACAGCATTTCCCCCCCTGATTCAGGAGCCCTGGTGGTGATTGGCGGTGGCAGCTTCTTCCAGGGCTGATTAACATATGGGAGCTGTTGTGGTGGGAGCTCATCTCCTCTTCTTGTCAGACAAATTTGAAAAAAGGAGAGAGAGAGACATACACACAGAGAGACAGACAGACAGACACACACACACACACACACACACACACACACAGAGCGCTCACAAGGCAATGGGCAGCCATGGACATCAGTTGCTGTCAGAGCAAATTCTCAGGCGACACCACAATGTGGCTCTTCTTCAGCTTGCTTTCCTGGGTAATTAGGGATAAGCTCAAGGGGACCCTTTGCTGGGTTAAAGCCCATCTCCAATGTAGGCAACATACCACCCTGGCAAAGCAATCAGGGTTGGGGAGGTGTCAAAGGAACAGAGCCTGCTCTGGGATGGGAGTGGAAAGGCAAGGGGAGGAGGCACAGAAACAGGCTGGAAGAGGAGGAAGGCGGGAAGGAGAGGAAAGACAAGTAAGCTCTTCAGCCACTGAGAGCTGAGAGAGAAACCATGATTTTTCTGAACCAGATAGGGAAACTGGGGATGTCTTGATGATGACATTTCCCACTTTCTGCCTGTGCTGCTTCTTCAACCCAGGGGAGACAAGAAGGTTATTAGGAGATCATAGGGAAAGAATAAACCCTGGGGATTCTGGGACACTGAATACTGCAATTTGGGATCAGGAATGAGCTCACTGTCCCCTGACAATATGTCTCCAGAGCATTTCCTGGCCTAGGACTATCAGAGACCAGACTCTCCTTTATATTCCTCTTCAATACCATAGTTTCTAATTTACCAAATCCAATCTTTTATATAATATTTTAATATTTGCAAAACACTTTGTGTATGTCATTTGATCCTCATGGCAACCCTGGACGGAGGCTCCATTTCCCTCATTTTATAGAGGAAGAAACTGAAACTGAAAGAGATTAAGTGACTTGCCCTAGGTCACACAGCCAGTGAGTGTCTGAGGAAGGATTGGAACTCAGGTCAGGTCCAGTACTTTATTCATGAGAATTCAGAGAACTCTTGGTCTTCAGTTAGGAAGACTTGAGTTCCAATCCAGTCTCAAGGAGATATTTCTACCCAGATCATAATAAAAACCTGTTGGAATGCCTATTTCTACATTAATCTTAAATCAAGACTTTCCCCCTTTTCACTACAGACATTCAAGAATCAGTAGGCATTCACAGTTGGGCTCTCCCATTTCCCTTTTTTTCTGTTCCAAGTCATCAAGCACAGCTTCTAGGCCTCATTCTACCTTGATGAAATCTGTCTCAGATTTATTCAGTGACAGATATACACTTCTCTGACTGCAGTGCTGCATTCTGAGCAGAGAAGTTCCAAGCACTTTTTGACCAGATCCATATTCTGATGGAGTTGCAGAAGCCTCTGCTTTCTCTTCCCAGCAGCAGACTGAAAAGGTAATTGGCATCAACAAAGACCAGGTCATTAGCTTAAGGAATCTTCCTTTCCCTCCTCATTCTTCTCTCCTTATCTCCTCTCCTCTTGACGGATCTTGGCCCAAGTCCAGGGAAGACGAAATGAGAGAAGGGGAAGGAAGGAAAAGACAGGAAGAGATAGAAGAGAAAAGGGGAGGAGGGGAGAGGGAAGGATAGTAGCTTTTTAGCATCTGGAAAATAGGAGAAAGGTTGATCCTTTGAAGAGTCCTCCATGGCCGCTGTGGAAGCTGCAAGAAATCAACGGGGACAACCTGAGGTAAAAGGAATAAGGAAAGGGACATGACCTTCTAGAGTTAAAAACAATAACAACAGCAAACCAAGGCTTCAATTAGCTACTAAGACTGGCTAACTAGGCTCTCCTCCCTCCTTCCTCTGTACCCCTCTTCTCAGGCTGTACTTGTTGATATCATAGAATCATGATTTAGAGCTGGACAGGAACCTAACCTCCCTCATTATACAGGTGAGAAAACTGAGTTTCAGAATGCTTAAGTAACTTGTCTGTGTCCACAAAGCTCATAAGTGTTAAGGTGAGATATGATTTAGGTCTTTCTGACCTTAAGTCCAACACTCTATTCCCTATACCATGAAGTCCTACATGTTCAATGGAATATTGAAATTATATGTTTGATACTTCAAGGATTCATATTTTTATATGTGGGTTCTATTGTCTGATAAATTGTTGAGAGTGGAAAAAATTTATCTCATGATCAACCTCCAAAAAAATCTTTCCTCTTTTTAGCTAGGCTGGTCCTTTAATAACAAAACTCCCAGTCATAATCAGTCTATATGTGAATCCTTTCTAGCTCCGTAGAACCTGTCATAGTGTATGCTATGCTGATAACTTTGGAAAACCCTTGGCCACCTCTATGCCATGGTGAAGCATGGTATGGAGATATGGAGTTGTAAATGTAGGAATCTGATCCTATTCAGATAAAAATATAGGGGGCAGAGAGAAAGAAATGGGATGTGGGCACACAATATGATTTGTCTGAGAGTGTACTCTGACAATTCTGCCTTGGCTCACATCTCTTTATTGCAAGGGAATCTTCCTATGTATCAGAATGACTTTTTCAGCATAGAGACCTACACACCAGTATTTTGCAAAATTTTGCTACATATACAAATGAAGTTATCAAAATTTTATTCCCCCCCCCAAAACCTTTACCTTCCATCTTGGAATCAATACTAAGTATTGGTTCAATGGCAGAAGAGTAGTAAGGGCTAGGCAATGGGGGTCAAGTGACTTACACAGGGTCACACAGCTAAGAAGTGTCTGAGGTCACATTTGAATCCAGGACCTCCCATCTCTAGGCTTGGCTCTCTATCTACTGAGCCACTCACCTGCCCCCCTTCTATTCTTATGAATAGGCAAAGTAATTGATATACATCTATTGTGTGATCAAATGGCCAGAAAATATTTCCTGTGCTTGTGCCTAAAATTTCCTTCATTCCTTTGGGCTAAGCAACAGCCCTCTCCTCCCTACAGAGGTACTCTTCAAAAATGCAAATACACCTGGGAATGTTAGGATATTACATCCCTAACACCTCAGTGTGAGTTAATTTATCAGATCAATTTTCCTGGAGCTCTGGGAAGTAAGGGCAGCTTGAAAGGATGGGGAGCAGAAGGGATAGGAAGAAAAGGGATGATGCCAGAGAAATATTTCACACTTGTAAAGGATTGGAACTAATGAAAACCAACTAATTAAACTCCATCAGAGCCAGTCTTGAAAATCTCCCTTGGTAATACATCCTGGAGTCCAGTGACCTTCCTTGTCAAGAACTTTTAAAAATCTAACCTAAATCCTACCTACTACAGTTTACTAGAGTAGATAAGTATTGGACTGGGTGTCAGGGGACTTGGGCTTGAGTTCTAGCTCAAGTATTTGGAAGTATCTGAGTCCAGATTTGAACATAGGAACTCCTACCTCCAAACCTGACTCTTTCTCCACTGTGCCACCTTGCTTCCTCTCTTGTTAATTATTTCCCATTTATCTCATATATAGTTTGCTCTGAGTATGTTTGTTTACTTGTCACTCCCATTAGATTGTGTGTGTTTTTTAAAGAAGTCAGGTTTGAATTCAGATCTTCCTGACTCTAGATTCAGCACCACTGAACCATTTAGTTGCCTCTTTCCCTCAGTAGATTGTAGATTATAAGATTCTTGAGAGCAGGAATTGTCTTTTGCTTCTTTTGTATACTCAGCACTTAGCACAGTGCCTGGTATATAGTAAGTGCTTAATAAAAGTTTGTCAAATTAAATTGAATGGCATGAAAGACTCAATTTATATGAATATGTTGTTTTTTTGGGCAATACCTTCTGTGATACCAGTGCAAGGGAGGGGCTGAGATACTTGGGGATGGGATTTATTATGTAGATATAAAGAAAAGTAAGCTAAATGTATAAGAGATTTGTTATTTCATTAATGTACAGTCTTCTTTTTATTTGTACATGGAACTGCTTGTTTTATAAAAATAAAAGAAGCTTAAAAGGAATAATAAAGTGGAGAAGTTCCATGGAGACTGGAACAACCTCCAGGAAGTGATGCAGAGCGAGAGGAGCAGAACCAGGAGAACATTGTACACAGAGACAAACACACTGTGGTATCATCGAACGTAATGGACTTCTCCATTAGTGGTGGTGTAATGTCCCTGAACAACTTGCAGGGACCCAGGAGAAATAAACACCATTCATAAGCAAAGGATAAACTATGGGAGTGGAAACACTGAGAAAAAGCAACTGCCTGAATACAGAGGTTGAGGGGACATGACAGAGGATAGACTCTAAATGAACACTCTAATGCAAATACTATCAACAAAGCAATGGGTTCAAATCAAGAAAACATCTAATGCCCAGTGGACTTACGCGTCGGCTATGGGGGGTTGGGGGGAGGAAAAGAAAATGATCTATGTCTTTAACGAATAATGCTTGGAAATAATCAAATAAAATATATTTAAAAAAAAATAAAAGAAGCTTAAAAAATTGAATGATACAACATAGGTTCAAGTGTTTGCTTCATCCTATACTAGCTTCATCACCTTGGGCAAAATACCTTTCTCTTCTGGTCCTCAGTTTCCTCTTCTGTCAATAACACTCATAGCACTTATTTTGCAAAGTTGCTGTGAGGGAAGAAAAAACCTATGTAAAATTATAAAACCATACATATATAAATACTGCTCTTCTTATTTAGACATGTTTCAATGAACATCTTTATATGTTAGAAGCCTGGCATAGAACCAAAAATAGTATCCATCTCTGAAAATGTTCGTTTTTCCTCTAAACGTTAACTATCCATATTCAATCTCAATCCTAAAATGATTTTCATTTCATTTGAGCCTATCTCTTGCTATTCTGAGGTTAAATGCATAGGGGCATCCTGAACACAATTTCCCTATTTGAAATAGTTACACATTTTTCAGTGATTGAAGCTTTAAAATTTCAAATTCAACATGCAGTTAGCCCTCCAACTAGAGAACTATAGGTTTGGGTGAGTTTTCAAAACAGGAACATTTTTCCATCGGCTGTTGTCAAAGTGCCAAGCCTTTGGAAGTTACATAAGAGACAGATGGGTGGCATAGTGGAACATACCCTGGATATGGAGTCAGATGACCTGGGGTTGAGTCTTAGCTTGGTCACTTGTAAAAATTTATTTTTCATGCATTGTAGTAATTAATTCCTGTGTCTGGTTAGAGATACCATCTAGTCTGCTGCTTTTTGCATTTTCTTTTTCCTTGGGAATCCCAAGGAATATCTTCCCTTTTAAACAGAATTTGGTTAATGAATGAAGGAGATAAGAATTCTTTTCCTTCTACATGGCCTGTCCACCTGTAGGTATGGGGAAGGGTGGATAGGTTGATGGACCACCTCTTAATTAGCTATCACCTGTTAAAGATGTCTTGGGATGATCAAGGGAGGAGCTGGATAATGAGGCTCTAAAAAATCTATTTATCAAGCACCTGACCCAACTCAGATCGTCCCTGGTTGCAAGAGAGCCATGGAGACCTGTAGCACCCTTCTAGTCATGGCTTTTTGTAAATTTTATGTTTGTTGTCATGAAAAACACACTTCCATGTTGGTCATTGTTGTAAGAGTGCTCTCATACATAACCAGAATCCCCAAATAAAACCAAAGATACATTGATGTGAAAGACAACTCCAACAGTTCTTTCTCTGGAGGTGGAGAGTATTCCCTGGCATATATCTTTCAGGATTGTCCCAGATCATTGCATTGCTGAGAGTAGCCAAGTTTTCATAGATAATCACCATCCAATATTGCTGTTGTTGTGTACAATGTTCTCCAAATTCTGTTCATTTTGCTCTGTATCAAACTTTATGTAAATCTAACCTAAATCCTACCTGTTACAGTTTAGTAAAGTGGATAAGCATTGGACTGAGTTAAAAAAAAGAAGACATATTTTAAAATCACTTATTCATATTCCAGGTCCTGTGCTAAGTCCTGAGGAAAAAAGAAAGGCAAAAAACCCATTCCTTGCCCTCAGCAAGCTCAGACAATCTAGGAGAAAACTAATTATATAGAGCTTCAAAACTTTTGTCCTATTTTACATAGATGGTTTTGGTAATTCCCATTGAACCTCATTTACATAAAAATAATGAACCAGGCAAACCTTTAGACAACCAGAATTTATTTATTTGTTAAACACCTACTTTCCATTACAGAATTGATACTAAATTTTGGTTCTAAGTCAGAAGAGCAGTATGACCTCTTAGCTCTCTATCCATTGAATTACCTAGTTGCCCCCTTTCCTTTTTTTCCCCCCACACTGGACATATCACCTGACTTCATGCTTTTGAAGTAGAGCGCTCTCATGGGGGTGGGGTGGGGGAGCTAGGTGGCTCAGTGGATTGAGAGCCAAACTTAGAGGTCCTGGGTTCAAATATGTCCTCAAATACTTTTTAGCTATGTAACCCTGGGCAAGTGACTTAACCCTCATAGCCTAACTCTTATCACCTTTCTGCCTTGGAACCAATACAGAGTATTGATTCCAATATAGAAGTTAAGGGTTTAAAAAAAAAGTAGAGTGCTCTTCCCTCTTCACCTCCTCTTTCAGCTTTCCCAATTTCCTTTAAGACTTGCATATCAAAAGGGCAGCTAGATGGCTGGGTGTATGGAAAGCCAGGCCCAGAGGCAGGAGGTCCTGGGTCCAATTCTGGCCTGAGACAGTTCCTAGCTGTGTGACCCTGGACAAGTCACTTAACCCCCATTGCCTAGCCCTCACTGCTCTTCTGTCTTAGAACCAATGCACAGTATTGACTCTAAGATAGAGGTTTAAAAAAAAAAAGGCAAATAAAAAGTGTAGCTGATCCCAGAACTTGTAGAGAAGAATGAAGTGTGAGAAGACTGAATAGATGGGAAGAATCCAGGTTGTAAGGGCTTTAATGCCAATGAAAGAGTTTATATGTGATCCTAGAGGTAATAGAGAGTCACTGGAGTTTACAGAGTAGGGAGTATGGAGTATGTATGTGTGTGTGAATATGTATAATGTGGTCAGATATAAACTTGAGGAAAATAACTTTGGTGGATAAATGAAAGATGAACTGGAATTGGGAGAGACTGGAGGCAAGGGAAAGCAACCAGTAGACTTTTGCAATAGTCTAGGTGAGAAGGGATCAGGTCCTGCCTTAGGATGGTGGCTGTGTGAGTAGAGTAAAGAGGAATGTATACAAGAGATATGAAGGTTAAAAACAAGACTTGACAATGGCTTGGATATGTGTGGTAAGTAAGAATGAGGAGTGGGGGATGATATCAAAGTTTTAAGCCTGGATGGCTGGAAGATGGCAGTGTTCTGGATAGTAACTGGAAAGTTGTTAATGGGGGAGGGTTTAGGAGAAAGAGAATGAGTTCTCCTTTGGACAAGATGAGTTTGAGATCTCTCTGGAACATCCAATCAGAGATGCCCTAAAGGCATTAGCTCAAGAGGAAAGTAAGGACTGGATATATAAAATCTGGAAATCATCATCTTTACAATGAGGGGGGTTGAATTAGGTGAGCACTGAGTTACCACCTAACTCTGAATTGCTGACCTAAGACCTTTTAAAAGCTGTTGTAAATTTTTTGTAATGGCAAGGAACTGGAAGCAAAATAGATGACCACTGTTTGGGGAATGCTAAACATACTGTAGTATATATGGTGGTAGTAGTCTCTCAGTAACTGAGGATGACAATTGTCTTTGTGCTTGCACAAAGACACTTGTGCATGAAGATTTACGTGGAAAAGTCAATGCACAGAGACAGTCCCACTCTCTCGGCGGTGGAAGCCTGTGTCCATTGGCACGAAAAGTCGTTACACCTGGAGACTTCCTCAGCTGCATTGGATGGCCGTGTTGTCTTTTGTGCTCCAACACGCCCTAAGCACTCCACAGTGCTTTGCTGTGTCGCCCTCTCAGCCATTGAACCTTCTTGTTGGTTTCTCCCACCTGTTCCACCAAAACAGTCTTCACATGCTGGGTGAGCAAAGCCCTGGTTCACCAGGGGTCCACGACCTGATGGCTACCCTCACAAGCCGTTGCCCGGGGTGTGGCCGCTGCCGCATGCTAGCAGCTACTGGGAGCCACAAGTGAGAGCTGGGTGTCAGGTGAGGGTGTAGTATATAAATGTAATGATATATTACTGTGTTGGAAGAAACCAACAAAGAATTTAAAGAGGCATGGGAAGGCTTATGTGAACTGATGAAGAGTAGCGAAGTAAACCTAAGCAGAACCAGGATAACTACATAACTACACACACACACACACACACACAGAATGATAACAGTATAAATGAAAAATAAAACAAAAAGAATTGACACAATGCTATATAATTATTATAGTCAAACATGGTCCTAGAAAGTAGTTGAGAAAACTTACCCCCCCACTCCCTTCTTTTGAAATGGGTATGTGGGTAGGGAGGTGGGAGGCAATGGGTGTGGAATGTTAGACATACTTTTTGGTTGAGTTGGTTTTGCTGAACTTCTTTTCTCTTTCTTTTCCTTCGTTACAAAGGATGAGTGACTTTTGTTAAAATTAATTTGTGGTTGAGACTGAAAATATATTATTTAGGTGGTCTCCAGGGATTTAATTTCTAAATCCCAAAATGAATTACTAAAGTAAAAGGAATTTATGGTAGTTTATTTACAAATATTTACAATAGATGGGAAGATATTAAGGAATGAGAAAGAGAGAGAAAACTCTGGCCTCTGATATCAGTTAGAATTTCTAAGCCCCAGCCAGGGAAAGAGTCTCAAGAAGATGGGCCTTACCTGAAGGCTTCACACCTCCAGAAAGGCAGGGTCACTAAGTCAGCTTTTCATTCACCAATGGTGACAGTCTAAAAGAAGTCTCCTCCGAGTCAGTGCCCGAATCTCTGAAAGAATATCATCTTCCCTTCAGCTTCGAGTGACTGATCCTTCACTCCAAGCCAGGGTGACTGACTGTTTCCTTCAGTCTTTTTCCCCTCTATTTAAAGACCTTTTTCTCTTGTGTCACCTCCTCTAAATTTTCACGTCTACCAATCATAGCAGACACTTTTCTCCAGGACTGCCCATTCTTTATTTCTCACCTTTCTTTGGTTAGATTTTATCTTTTTGGGTTACTTAACACCTCTTTTGTTAAGTTCACCTTTTGTAGTTACTTAACACCTTTTTGTGGTTAATTCACCTTTTGTAGTTACTTAACACATTTTTGTAGTTAAAATCTAAAAATAGATTGTAGCTTACAATTCTAGCTTCACTATAAAGGAAGAGTTAAGTGCCTTCATTGTTACAATCAGGAGATTACAATTTTTTCTTCACAATAAAGAAAGAGCTAAGTATCTTCATTGTTACAATCAGGAGAAAGCTTGAATCCAATCTTCACACTTGCTAGGTAGGGGCTGGGGGGAAGAAATATATTGGGAAATAAAAGGGATATAAAAACTATAGCTATTAATAAAAAGATAAAATATTTGCAACACTTGGAATTGAGAGTGGGCAGGTAAGTAGAAGATTATTACTATTACCAAGTGTCAGCATAATCAGACATTTTTAATGATGTTATTTATCAACATATATTGATCTTTGGATTTAACACTTTGCTGCATCCCTTATGAAATGCTTCTAGCAAATTTACAGAATTTGGGTTGCCTTTGGCACAATGAAGAGTGTTCTAAGACCTGTTATATTCATTTCACTAAGCTGAAGAGACACTCTGGAACAGAGTTACAACTCGACAGTGTTGGATACCAGGGAAGAGAGCAAAATTCTAAAGATGGCTGATTGCATTGCTTTCCTCTTTGCCACTGCCTAGCTTTTGTCCCCAAGTCAGACCCAGGGAAATGGATTAACCATGAATCCTAGGAACAGGGAGTTCATGTCATTTTCAGGGATTCTCTGAAAGACATTACTCTGGGAAAAATACTGGAAGGTTTGAATGGCCTCTCCAAGCACATTCTGAATCTTTAGAATTAGACTAATTCCCAGGAGGGGTAGTGAAGGGCCAATGTCATCCCTAGGGTGGATGTGTGTGTGTGTGTTTGTGTATATATATATAATTTTTTTTAATATATATATGTCAGAAAGGGAAGATAAGGTCCCCAAAAGTAATGATAGACCTGTCACTTCTAGAACTGATGAAAGAAGTATGTTGTTGGAAAAGTGAATGCTCATGTCCTTTATCTTATTTTCTTTTTAAGCCTTTACCTTCTGTCTTAGAATCAATACAAGTATCCATGGTAGAAAGGTGGTAAGGGCTAGACAATGGGGGTTAAGTGACTTGTCCAGGGTGTTATAGTGAAAATCACCTTTAAAGATGTTATAATATTAAAACTATGGTCACCAAGGAATTTACCTATGAAATTCCTAAAATGAAACACTCAAGTCAGAATGGAGTTTATGGTGGTTTAATCACAATGGGAGTAAGTAAAAGGAGAGAGAAAGAGAAGGAGAAAGGAGGAAAAGGAAAAAGGTTAACTCAACCTTCTGGCAGAGCCAGAGGGAGTTTAGGCCCAAAGGCCAAGATAGAGAAAAGAATCAGTCCTTGACTAATGTGACCAATCTGAAGGAAAGCTGTCTGCTGTGGGCCTCCTCCCTGTTCAAGCTCCTAGCATGAACTGGCGCCTAGACCTGTCCACAGGAAGTGAGTGAATTCCAGAGGCTGTTCCCTACCTCACTTCCTGTGCCTCACAAGTGCTAATGGTGACTCAAGCTTGGCTTAGGACAGCCCAGGTGGGCAGTTAGCTATTTCTGATTTGTCATTGGCTAGCACATGCCCGTGTAGTGTGGGTGTGCACAGTTTTGGGTGCTAGACCAAGCAAGATGGAGATTTAAAAATTCACAAGGGTCACGTAGCTAGGAAATATCTGAGGCTAGATTTGAAGCCAGGCCATTCTAATTCTATGCCTGGTGCTTTATCAACTATGGTACCTAGCTACCCTTAATATTCATTTTTAAAATATCGAGTTCCAAATACTCTGCCTCCTTCCATTCCCTTCCATAATCATTGAGAAGATAAGCAATATAATATTAATTATACATGTGAAATCATGTATAATTTCTATATTGGCCATGTTGCAAAACAAAATAAGAAAAAATAAAGTAAGTGAAAAACTATGCTTCAATTTGTGCTCAGAGTTTATCAGTTCTCTCTAGAAGTGGATAGCATTTTTCATTCAGTGGAACTTCTCATTTTCAACATAGAGTATTGATAAAGAAAGTAACTTTCATTTTATGGAATATAACTACTAAGAATTAAGGTCATTTGGGCCTGAACTGTATAGTTTTAATATCTTATTTGATCTTGTCTTTAAGGCAAAGCCATTATCTCATTTTCTAAATGAAGAGACTAAGGCACAAGAAAATTGGGACTTTTTTAAGATTACACCATGAAAGGCAGCTAGGTGGCTCAGTGGATGGAGTACCAGGCCTGTTGTCAGAATGACCTAGATTCAAATCTGGCTTTGGACATTTTCTGGCGGTGTCATGCTGGGCAAGAGACCCATTGCTACCCCTTGTAACTCTTCTGTCTCAGAATTGATAATAAGATAGAAGGCAAGGGTTTTTTAAAAAAAGATCACCCACAACACTCTCTTTTGACTTAAATCAGATTAAAGTGTAATTGTGAAATATATGGCAAAATTTTAAAAAGAGATAATATTAATATGTGGTTTTCTAATTAATATATGGCCTGAAGGAATCCTTAGGTATGGGTTAGTGGCTCTCATTTTTTTAAAAGTCTGATACCACTAGACTAAATTATTTCTCCCCCCTCCCCAGTAACATTTTACTGTATTTTTCCAATTACACATAGAAATAATTTTTCACATTTGTATTTTGATATTTTGCAATCCAAATTTTCTTCCTCCTTCCTTCTCCTCAACTGCCCCATCCTCAAGATGGCAAATAATCAGATATAGGCTATACATATACTATCATGCAATATAAATTTCCTTATTTGTTATGCTGTGAAAGAAGACACATATTGCACATACAAGAAAAAAGTCATGAAGAAAATAAATGGAAAACTGGTATGCTTTGATTTGCATTGTTATTGTGTACAATGTTCTCCTGCTCACTTCCCTTTGTATCAGTTCATATTAGTCTTTTCAGGTTTTTTTCTTCTTCTGAAATTGTCCTATTGATCATTGCTTAAATGATTTCTTAAGATCCTAACCAGTTCTAAGATTCTATTTTATTGACAGCTTAAATTTATATGGCACCTTACAAAGCAATTTCCTCATAAAACCCTTGGGATGGAGTTAGTGTGAAGATTATCATCCCCATTTTGTAGATGAGGAAGATGAAGCTCATATAAGCTAAGTATCTTAGCTAGGATCCTAGACTTAGTAATTAGCAGAGCAAGGCTTTGAATCAATATCTTTCCTAACTCCAATTTCCTCCCACTTTCCTACTAAGTTACACTTGCCTGTCTCCCCTGTCCTCTTCTCCCACATAAAAGAAATTTTAGTGGTCTGAGGACTGAAGTCAGATGGGAGTGGTGAAAAGGTGATAACCCACGGGAGATCCCAGAGGAGGAGGATTTGACAAAAACCCTTCCCATTACTATAGACTCCATCATGATATAGGCATGAATGGCAAAACATTAATCACCTTCTTGTCAAGGGTTTTCAATTCTGGCTATTGAGAATTTTTCCCTTGGGGAATCTAGCTTCTTCCCATTTTATAGTGAATTCAATTGGGAAAATAGGATTTGATTTACAAAAATTTACTTTACAGCCAACAGAAATGGGTTTCCTTCGGTCCAGGAGGTTTTCTAAAGAAATAAAGTTAAGCCCCTGTTATTAATACCATATTGTGGTTACAATCCTTAACACTTTTATCATTAGTGGTAGAATTAGCAATAATACAATAACCTTTATTTTATTACACAGCCCTCAGAAATTGAGGGTTTCATCCATGTCAATTAATTCCTTCACAGCCCACACTGGCAGTGACAATCTGAATGTCAAAATATCTCCAAGGATTACTATGAAATCTGAGGAACTTCACTATCATCCAGCCTTGGGTTAAAGAACCGCAAGAATGAATTGTTAATATACTTCAAAGGAAGGGACTTTTCGGAAATGTTAATATGCATCAATGAACTTGAAAGGCAGACTTTGGGCTTCCATTCCCCTGATCAGAGAGGTGTTCTTCAGAAACTGGGATCTTTTCTCTTCTAAGTGCCAGGAGATCACTCCCTCATACTGAGTCTGGCTCACTCCTAATATTCTTAAAAGAAGAGCAATTGTTTTCAGTTGGTGGACTGGATTGTTCATGGTCCAGGAGGATAGTACAGTGTCCTCTGGATTGGAGAGCAGCCAATAAGTTCATTAGTTTCTGGCTTTAGATCTTTCCTAGCTGTGTGACCCTGGGCAAGTCACTTAACCCCAATTGCCTATCCCTTACTGATCTTCTGCCTTGAAACTGATACCTTAGTATTCTAGGATAGAAGTGAAGGATTTTTTGTTTGTTTGTTTGTTTTTAAACCCTTACCTTCCACCTTGGAACCAATACTGTGTATTGGCTCCAAGGCAGAAGAGTGGTAAAGGCTAGGCAATGGGGGTTAAGTGACTTGCCCAAGGGTCACACAGCTGGGAAGTGTTTGAGGCCAGATTTGAACCCAGGACCTCCTGTCTTTAGGCCTAGCTTTCAATCCACTGAGCTACCCAGCTGCCCCCGAAGGTTTTTAAGAAAGAAAGAAAGAAGAGAGAGAGAGAGAGAGAGAGAGAGAGAGAGAGAGAGAGAGAGAGAGAGAGAGAGGAAGGGAGGGAGGAAGGAAGGAAGGAAGGAAGGAAGGAAGGAAGGAAGGAAGGAAGGAAGGAAGGAAGGAAGGAAGGAAGGAAGGAAGGAAGGAAGGAAGGAAGGAAGGAAGGAAGGAAGGAAGGAAGGAAGGAAGGAAGGAAGGAAGGAAGGAAGGAAGGAAGGAAGGAAGGAAAGAAGGAAGGAAGGAAGGAAGGAAGGAAAGAAGGAAGGAAGGAAGCTTTTCCCAAAGGTTGTTTATTAGTGAGATAGCACAACGTGTGGCACATAGTAGGCAATTTGTTGATTGACTGCCTGTGCTTCTCCTGAGTTTAGGAGCTAGGAAATGCAGGTTTGAGTTCCAGCTTACTTGTTTAACCTTGAGCAAATTGCTTCCCTTCTATGGAGCTCAGTTTCTTCCTCTGGAAGATGACAGAGTTGGATGAGCTGGTCTCTAAGGTCCCTTTCAGCTCTAAACCTTTTAGGGCTAAGCCAAACTAGCAATGTTGGCACAGATATCACACTAGCTTACATCAATACAGTGCTTTATTGTTACAAAGTGCTTTGCATTATCTCATTTGATCCTCTATTCCAATAGCCCTGAGAGTAGTTCCTTACCTCTACCTCTTATAGTGCCTAGCTTCCTTCCAGGATGAGCTCATGTGATTTCTCCTTCAGGAAGCCTTTCCTGATCCCCTTGGCTGTCAGATAATATAGTTTTCCTTCATTTCATTTATCTTGAATCGACTTTCCATGTTGTAACATCATCCTTCCTTCCTCCCCCCAGTAGAATGTAAGTCCCTTGATTGTTTTATCTTTGTATTTCCAGCACCAGTTCAATGCCTGGTACATAGTAGGGATTCAAGAGATACCTGCTGGGTTTGGATTGGAGGAAAATGAAGTTGAAAGAAGTATAGACCTTTAAAATATATGAAAGGGCTATGCTTTAGGACTTTCTACCTAAGCTGTAGGGGAGGCCACTCTGGGCTGGGGTAATAGGTACCTGGTACTAACTCTCCATTGCCTTCATAAAGAATCTCGTGGGGCTTCTCTGTGTTTGGGAAGCACTTAGAGCCTAGAGTATTAAGCAGGATATCAATAATTCATTGTTCAGAATGTAATAACCTGGGCTCTCTTTGAGGATGAGGCAAAGGATGTCACTGCTCTTCTTGGAAAAGGAGAACTATAAAACTATCAAGATGGTTGGCTTTATAACCTCTGTTCTTCCTCTTCAGCCTTTGATTTGACTAGGTCCACCAAAAGCTACCCCACCCCTCTTTCTCCTCACTTACTGGAGAATATTTCAATATATAGTGTCAGAGGACCTAACTCAAACCTTGGCTGCTATATACAATCTATGTGACCTTGGTTAAGTCATTTAACCTCTCAGGGCCTCAGTTTATTCATTTGTAAAATAGGAAGAAGAGTTGAACCAAATGAAATATCTCACCCAATGCTAAATGTATGATTCAATGATTAGTTAAATAATGAATGAGTAATGGCTAATCTGATTCAGTTGGAAGGGACCTTAGATACTAGCTGGATCAGGGGCTCTTTACCTTTTTTGATGTCATGGGCCCCTCTGGCAGTCTAGTGAGGACAATGAATCTTTTCTTAGAATGTTTTTTAAATGCATGTTGTTGTTTAGTCATTTCAGTCATGTCTGACTCTTTTTAACGTGTTTTGTTTTGTTTTGTTTTTTAGCAAAGATACAGAAGTGGTTTGCCATTTCCTTCTTCAGTTTATTTTACAGATGAGGAAACTGAAGCAAATAGGGTCAAGTGACTTGCCCAGGGTCACACAGCGAGTGTTTAAGTCCAGAAGTGAACTCAGTTCTTCCTAACTCTATACCTAACTCCCTAATTCTCTAACCAGTATGCCATCTAGCTGCCCTTTAAATACACAAAGTAAAGGATTATAAAGGAAACCAATTGAATTCAAGTAGAGTTGTCAAGATATTTAAAAATATAATTAAAAAATACAAAATCACAGATCACTTGGAATCTATCATGGATCCTAAGTTAAGAACCACAACTTTAAAGGATGAATAAGATCTTCCCAGGCAATGATGAGAAAGGAGGGTATTCCAGTTGAGGTAATGAAAAAAAAAAAGCTCATAGAGCTTGGAGTAAACTGGGTTCTGAAGTAAGGGATTTCTAGCAGGGCAAGTGGACAGTATGAGACCCTGCAGGTCAACATTCCACACAGAACTCCCAGGATTGGGACTGAACACAGAGAGGCAGTTACTGTAGAAAGCAGTTGGTGAACTGTGGAGGAGTGAGGCTGCTTTCCTCTAGCAGTCTAGAGATCCCAGGAGATCTGGTTATTTCTGGGGTGGACCCAGAGAGCCAGTGGTCCCTTTTCCTTTGGGCTTTCTTGCCTGTCCTTGCTACTGGAGCTGGTGCTAATGCTGTGGAGAAGATTTTATCTGAGCTGTTATTGGGATTGCTGCTTGACCCAAAGAAGGACTCTGGTGTTGTGAGAAAATCTTTGGCCCATTTGTCTCTGGCCCTGTTCCTAACAAAAACCCCTTAACCTCAAGTATTACTTTAGAAATTTAGTTTAGAATAGTTACATAAGTATAAGGGATTTAATCTCTAAGGGAGTCATAAATTAGTTATTCCCTGATTCCCTTCCTTTCTCCCTTTAGGTAAGTAAACTTTTATTTTATATTCACATATAGTTTGAACCCTTCCTTTAACCCTCCCCTTAACAGTTCCACTAGTTCATTCATTCGTATATGTTTATCCAACACATTTTATTGAGTGCCTACTATGTGCAGTGGAAAAATAAAAAGTTTAACTAAAACAGACTTCCTGCCTTCATGAAGCTTATAGCCTAGTAAAAAGAACAAGACCCAGAGATCACTATCATACATCCTATTCTATTATACACACCTTGTTTGGTCATTTTTCAGTTGTGTCTAACTCTTTGTGATCCTATTTGAGGTTTTCTTAGTAAAGATACTTGAGTAGTTTGCCATTTCCTTCTCCAACTCATTTTATTGATGAGGAAACTAAGGCAAACAAGGTTAAACAACTTGCACACAGTTAATGTCTAAAGCTGGATTTGATGCAAAAGAAAAGCATATGATAATACTTATCACATGTATATGTGGGGATGTGATTTGGATTTTAGGCTTTAAAAGATTGTTCTACCTCAAAAACAAATAATATGAAAATAGGTTATCAAATGATAACATTTGTACAACCCAGTGGAATTGCTTGTTGGCTCTGGGAGGGGAAGGGAAAGAAAATGAATCATGTAAACATGGAAAAATATTAAAAAATTTTTAAAAGTAAAAATAAGTAAAAAAAAGTGAAAAGCAAGAAAATAGAAAAAAATAAAGGTGAATTTGAACTCAGGAAAATGAGTCTTCCTGACTCCAGGCCCAGTGCCATTTAGCTATCCCCTCCAATACCTTAAAGAGATCCAAAATGAAGTATCTTGTGAGATCTGAGGGGAGAAGGCATTGCCAATAGTGGTGGGAAAGATTAAGCTATATTTCATATAGTAGATAGAAACTAAACAGGATAAAAGATTGGTAGTTACTCAATAGGTAAAAAATAGGAGGGAGGACATCACAGCCATAGGGAACCAGCAAAGGTATAGTGTTGGGTATCAGAGTATGAGTTGACAATGTGTCAGGAGAGATAGTGGCCAAAACAAAGTCTTTGCTAAGTGAATAATATAAAACAAATCTGGAAAAGAAGGCTGCTGTCAGTTTGTTGAGGTCCTTGAACATCATTGTGACCTTTGGCAGTCAAAGCTTCACTTTTCACATCTATAAAATGGGAACAAAAATATTTACACTACCTTTTTACAGGGCTTTTGTGGGGGAACAAACGAGGGTTTTAAAAAAAAACCCTCTTACAGCAGTATAGAAATTAATGCTGAATTCCCCAAGACAAGTATATGAACACACAGTTTTCAAAAGAACTACAAACTATTAATAACCTAAGGAAATTTCCCTAAATCATGAATACTAAGAGAAATGCAAATCAAACCAACTCATATTCATCAAATTGATAAAGATGACAAAAGGTAGGGGGAGTCAATGTTGGAAAGATTGTGGTGGAGCTGTGAGTTGATACAATCTTTTGGGGAAAAAATTGAAAATATTCTAAGAAGGTGAATCAAATAATTGTCATGTGGATGTCAGATGATAGTGTATGAATGTAATGGATACTGTAGTGCTGAAGAAATGATCAAAGTGATATTTCAGAGAACCCTAGGAAGACTTGTGTAAACTGATGCAGAATGAGAAGATTCATAATATTGTATATTACCCACCTCCTACCAGACAAGTGATGGACTTAAGTTGCAAAATGAGACATAACATTTTGGGATATGGTCAATGAGGAGATTTACTTTGCTTGATGATATATTAGCTATAAAGCTTTTCTTTTCTTTTTCTATTCAATTGAGTTGGGGAAGGAGAGAAAAGAAATACTTGTTAATTAAAAAAAAATAAAAAAGAAAGTGACAAAAATAGTCATACTTTTTGGACCCAGAAATCTCACTGCTAGGCATACCTAAGAAGGTCAATGTTATGACAGCAAAGGAAAGTAATAAATGTTGGAGGGTGTGGGAAGCCAACAGACCCCACACACACACACACACACTGGCTGACAAGGTCACAGTTCAGGAGACAGGAACTGCAAGGCAGCCCCCTGAGAACAAGGCCCCCCCATTGACCACCTTCTATGACTTCTCTCTCTCTTCAACTTTCCTAACTAATGGACTTGTTATGATTATTATTCTCTCCCCAATACAGGAGAAATAATATGAGAGCAAACACTTATAGGATCAATACATATATATCCCACTTTAACCCCCCCTAGGTTAAACCCCAAAAGATTGCATTTACAGAATTAAAGCCCAAAGATTATTGCCCATTACCCCTCCTTTCTCTCACTCAAGCACAGATATGCTTCAAGGCCCCACAATAAACACTGGCCAAATGCTTGAACACTATAATAAATCTTTCCTTACAGTTATCATACGCCAATGAATTTGTTGATGGACAGAAACCAGGCAACATTGCCAGATGCTTTAAAGTAGCACAAGAAAAACAGCACTTGTAAATTGAGGAAAACCCCAAATCTGGTCTGTCACTAAATTACCTTCTAAGATGTACCTAGCTACAAAATGTTTTGTTACCCATCTCCTAAGTAATTGTATTGATTGTGAAAGCTGACCAAAAGTAACAATGATTCTCCTAGGGAGAACTAACCTCTAGATCACCCTGGTTATGTATTCATCTATAGCAACAATATTTCATTGACTATCTCCTTAGACTATGTGTCTATTGTTAAGTACTATGGAAACACATATGTAGAAAATTGATTGTGTGCCAAAGAAGTATGTAATCACTAGTCTATATAATAAAGCAACCTCCGTGCTATGGCAGAGCACTGTGTGATGCCAATGCACATGGGCCTGAGCACACAATGTCTGTCACCTCATAATGATCACACATAGACCTCAGACCCTCAGAGAGACTGCTGGATGGTTCTCCTTAGGAGGGGATGTGGCAACATTGGGACATTAATGCACTGCTGGTGGAGTTGTGAATTGATCCAACTATTCTGGAGGGCAATTTGGAATTATGCCCAAAGGACTTTAAAAGACTGCCTTCCTTTTAATCCAGACATACTACTGCTGGGTTTATACCCCAAAGAGGTCATAGGGAAAAAGACATGTACAAAAATATTTATAGCCGCACTCTTTCTGGTGGCAAAAAATTATAAAATGAGGGGATGCCTTTTGATTGGGAAATGACTGAACAAATTGTGGTATATGTTGGAATATATGTGGTATATGATGGATTGTGTTAAAAGTAATAATGAGCTGGAGGAATTCCATGTGAACTGGAAAGACCTACAGGAATTGATGTAGAGCAAAAGGAGCAGAACCAGGAGAACCTTATACACAGAGACGGATACAGTGTGGTACAATAAAATGTAATGGACTTCTCTACTAGCAGCAATACATTGATCCAGAACAATTCTGAGGGACTTATGAGAAAGAACACTATCCACATCCAGAGAAAGAACTATGGGAGTAGAAACACAGAAGAAAAACAACTGCTTGACCACATGGGTTGATGGGGATATGCCTGGGGAATCTAGACTCTAAATGATAACCATAGTGCAACTGTCAATAATATGGAAATAGATCTTGATCAAGGAATGACACAAGTAAAACCCAGTGGAATTGCTCCTTGGTTATGAGGGGTGGGGGTGGGGGTGAAGAGGGGAGGGAAAGAACATAAATCATATAACCATGGGAAAATATTCTAAATCATTAAATAAAAAATTTCAATTAAAAAAAGGAAAACTGGGGGGGGGGGAAGTCAATATTAAAAGAATCTGTATATACTGAAATATTTATAGCTGCACTTTTTATAGTAACCAAAAAAGAAATAAGGTAGATGCCCATTGATTAGAAAATGTCTAAACAAAATGCATAACGTGAATGCACTGGAATTTTGCAATGCAGAATGGTATCAAAACAATTTGGTACTGGCTAAGAGACAGAAAGGAGGATCAGTGGAATAGTAGTAGTAGTAGTCTCTCGGTAACCAAGGATGATGATTGTCTTTGTGCGTTTTCATCTATGGTGTATAGATGAGTGTGCACAAAGACACTTGTACGTGAAGGAGATTTAAGTGGAAAAGTTGATGCACAGAATAGACTTGGGGTAAATGACCTCAGCAAGACAGTTTATGATAAGCCCAAAGATCCCACTCTGTGGGACCAAAACCCACTATTTGATAAAAACTGCTGGGAAAATTGGAAGACAATATGGAAGAGATTAGGTTTAGATCAACATCTCACACCCTACACCAAGATAAACTCAGAATGGGTGAATGGCCTGAATAAAGAAGGAAAGTATAAACAAATTAGGTGAATATTGGGAAATGTGATATTGAAATCACTTTTAAAAGACTGATATACATTAATTTAAGGTCACCAAGGATTTTACTTATGAAAGTCCTAAATGAAACACTCAAGTCAGAATGGAGTTTTATGGTAGTTTAATCACAATGGGAGTAAGAAAAAGGAGAGAGAGAGAAGGAAAGAAGGGGACGAAGAAAGAGGTTAACTCAACCTTCTGGCAGAGCTAGAGGGAGTTTGGGCCTTGGAAGGCAAAGGTAGAAAAGGGAATCAGTCCTTCACTCACATGACCGATCTGAAGGTAAGCTGCCTGCGGGCCTCCTCACTGCTCGAGCTCCTAGAACCAACTGGTGCCTAGCCCTGTCCACAAGAAGTGAGCAAACTCCAGAGGCTATTCTCTACCTCACTTCCTGTGCCTCACATGTGCTCAAGCTTGGCTTAGGACAGCCCAGTTGGGCAGTTAGTTATTTCTGATTTGTCATTGACTAGCACATGCCCATGTAGTGAGGGTGTGCACAATTTTGGATGCTAGACCATGCAAGATGGAGGAGATCTAAAAATCACAGAAAGGAAAGACTTTAAAACCAAGCAAGAGCTAGAAAAAATCACAAAATGAAAAATCAATAATTTTGATTACATCAAATTAAAAAGTTGTCGTACAAACAAAACAAATGCATCCAAAATTAGAAGGGAAGCAACAAATTGGGAAACAAGCTTCATTACAAAAACCTCTGAAAAAGGTCTAATTACTCAAATTTATAAAGAGCTAAACCAATTGTACAAAAAAAATCAAGCCATTCTCCAACTGATAAATGGGCAAGGGACATGAATAGGCAATTTTCAGTTAAAGAAATCAAAACTATTAATAAGCACACAAAAAAGTGTTCTAAGTCTCTTATAATCAGAGAGATGCAAATCAAAACAACTCTGAGGTATCACCTCACACCTAGCAGATTGGCTAACATGACAGCAAAGGAAATTAATGAATGCTGGAGGGGATGTGGCAAAGTGGGGGCATTAATTCATTGCTGGTGGAGTTGTGAATTGATCCAACCATTCTGGAGGGCAATTTGGAACTATGTCCAAAGGGCGATAAAAGACTGTCTGCCCTTTGACCCAGCCATAGCAATGCTGGGTTTGTACCCCAAAGAGAAAATAAGGAAAAAGACATGTACAAAAATATTTATAGCTGCGCTCTTTGTGGTGGCAAAAAATTGGAAAATGAGGGGATGCCCTTCAATTGGGGAATGGCTGAACAAATTGTGGTATCTGTTGGTGATGGAATACTATTGTGCTCAAAGGAATACTAAAGTGGAGGAATTCCATGGGGACTGGAACAACCTCCAGGAATTGATGCAGAGTGAGAGGAGCAGAACCAGGAAAACATTGTACACAGAGACTGATACACTGTGGTACAATCGAATGTAATGGACTTCTCCATTAGTGGCAATGCAGTGATCATGAACAACTTTGAAGAATCTATGAGAAAAACTACTATCCACATCCAAAGGAAACACTGCCGGAGTAAAAATATCAAATAAAAACAACTGCTTGAATACATGGGTCAAAGGGATGTGGTTGAGGATGTAGACTCTAAATGAACATCCTAGAGCAAACAACAACATGGAAATAGGTTTTGATAAAAGACACAAGTAATACCCAATGAAATTGTGCATTGCCTGTGGGAAGGGTCGGTGGAGGGGAGGGAGGGAAACCTTGTGATTATTGTAACCAAGGAATAATGTTCTAAATTGACTAAATAAACTAATTCAAATGGGAAAAAAAAGAAAAAAGAAATGGTGACTATAGAGGACAGAAAGATTTACATTAACTGAAACAAATGAAAGTAACCAGAATCAAACTATATATATATATATATATATATATATATATATATATATATATATATATATATATAATGATATCAGAAGACAATTAAAATAAAATATTTCAAAATTATAAGGAATGATCTTGGCCCCTATGATAGAACTAGTATCTACAAAGGTATCACAGAGAACTTGGGTTAGACCAACCTCTCCTCCTTGCAACAAGAAGTATTAGTTCTCCCTAAAAGGAAACAAGGTGGCACAGAGGGCAGAGTGCTGGAGCCAGAATGAGGAAGATAAGGCTTCCTGAGTTCAAATCTAGTCATAGATCGTTACTGGCCATGTGACCCTGGGCAAGTCTCTTAACCCTGTTTGCCTTAGTCTTCTCATCTGCAAAATTAGCTGGAGAAGGAAATGGCCAACCATTCCAATATCTTTGCCAAGAAAACCCCAAAAGGGTCCACAAATTGTTGGATGTAATTGAACAACAATGACAACAAAAGGAAACAGAGTCCTGATTAGCCCCAGCTTTCTGGTCACCTAAGAATATAAAGTTCTATTCTCAAGAAGTCTGGACCCCTCTGACTTGATGCATTTCAGAAGGCCACATGCCTTTCACCAAATCCTGGCTTTTTTTTTTTAGCCCTTACCTTCCATCTTAGAATCAATACTGGGTATTGGTTCTAAAGCTAGGCAATGGGGGTTAAGTGACTTGCCCCAGGTCACACAGCTAGGAAGTATCTGAGGCAAGATTTGAACCCAAGACCTCCCATCTCTGGGCCTCTCAATCCACTGAGCCACCCAGCTGCCCCCACCATATCCTGTCTTGATGACTAGATGTTTCCAAATGGATCTGAGAGGGAATATATTGAGAAAAGCTAAAAATTATTATATCCTTGTTGCATATACTTTCTGTTAGGGAAAAGTAAACGTTCTTTTGTTAACTGTTCCTTGACTTTTGAGTACCTCATTTCATCCCAGCATTGAACCTGAACTAAGAGAGTCCTGGCTTTAGAATCAACTCCAACAACCTCATAGAAGAGATATGAGAAAGTACTTCTCTCCACTACTTTTAGAAATGAAAGACTATGGAAATAGAATTCTGAACAGGGCACCAAAAATGTTTCAGTGTGTTGGTTAATTTTTGCCAAGCTTTTTTCTTTGTTGCAAAATTCTTTGTTACTAGAAAAGGTCTCTCTAGGAGGTTCTAAAAGAGTGATGTATTTAGAAATGTAAATGATGTAAAAAAGATATTAATAAAATTTATTTTTAAAATATTTTTATTTTCTCTTCCTGTCTTGTCTCCAGCAGCCAACTGCTCCTAGGTAAGTTAAGGTATGAATGCCTTTCCTAGAGTCCCTCACCCTAGGACATGCCCTCTTTGAGCTGAATTATTTGTGGGTAAGTTCTTTGAAAAGTGTTACTGAGAACTAAGAAATGCAGATACCACTCCAGCTTTGGGAGGAGCCTGGGCTCCAATAGCTGAAATTTTTAGGTGTTTGTTCTCTTTCTCCAATGTAGAAACTTGATCTGACTGTGTCAGGTAACAACATGCCAGGACGACAGCTGCTGCCTATTCTCAATTACCTGCCAGTCAAGGGTGACTTGTCTTCAGAGATGCTGTCTTTTTAAGTTCCCTGAGGAGCATGGTCATCCTTGGGCCCCACCACAGAATTTTATATAAGGCCTTCCTGGGGAGGAAGCCCCTCTGTAGCATGTATTGGGATATAGGGAGCAGGTGTGCTGCCAGGGGAAGCATTGGAGGAGTCAGGTTTGATTCATTTTTTCTTGAATTCAAACATTCATTCATTCATTTATACATGCATTCAACAGTTATTTAACAAGCCTGTCACGTGCAAAGTACTACATTGGTCAGAGTGCAAAGATAGGGAGTTTAGCCAAGGCAAAGTTCTTTCTCTAAAGGAAATTACAAAACAACAACATATTCTTCTTCCCACTTTCATCTCCCTCTCAGACTCTCAGTTCATCAGAAGTCCAATTTCAGGGAGAAGAGCATGGAACACCTGTTTTGATGTTCCCCAGAGTCTCACCTCTATCACCTCTAAACATACCCATTTTCACATGAATTCGGAAGACTTAGGTCTGAGTTCCACCTCAGACACTTACTAGCTCTGTTATCCTGGGAAACTTATTTTCTCAGTTTCAGTTTCCTCACCTATAAAATGGGCATGAAAATAGCATCTACCTCACAGTCTTGTTGTGAGGATCAAATGTAAAGTGTTTTTCGATTTATAAAGTGCTCAATGTGGACTATAATTAATCTTCTTATATTCTTCCTGCTGCTATTCTTGTACCTGTTTTAGTTGACTGGCCTTTTGGGAACCATACTGGTGTAGTGGAAGGAGCAGAAGCTGGATATTCCTTGTTGGGGGTATTGCAGAAGGGATTCCAGCTCAAGTCCAGGCTGGACTAGATGACCTCTCAAGTTTCTTCCAACTCTGAGCTCCTGTAATTCTCTTTCACCACCAAAGGGCCCGGAGGAATTGTCTGAGATACTGAACTTGACACATTTAACTGCAGGAGACAATAACATTCTCTTCCAGATATAACCTAAAAATGTAGAGAAGAAAGGGAACTTGGTAATGGAGATTTTAAGAACCTGTGACATGCAGGAGTCTTGCAGCAGTGGGTATTAATGAACTAGAAACCAGTCCCTCCCTTGTGAAGAATGTGGGGTGTGGAGGCTGGGGAGAGTAAGGTGTCACATGGCATTTGTCCATCTCCATCTTCCTGTTTACTTCAGTTATGAAAATCAAATGTAGCTTCTCCTTACTCAGGTACCCTTCCCAAGTCAGCCAGTCAATAGTTGTTTATTTATTCAGTACCTACTGTGTGCCTGGTCCAATGCTAAATGCCGGGGTTATGAAAAAAGACAGTAAAAAGACAGTTATGTAAAAGACAGTCCCCAATCTCAGATTGCTCCCAGTCCAATAGAAGAGACAGTATATGAACAACTATGTACAAACAAGCTATAGACAGGATAAATTGGAGATAATCAGTAGAGGGAAGGTTCTAGCATTAAGGGGATTAAGAAAGACTTCTTGGAGAAGATGAAATTTGAGCTAGGACTTGAAATCAGGGAAGCCAGGAGGTAGAAGGGAGGAGAGAGAATATTTTTAGGTACAAGGGTCAGCAGTAAAAATTCTGCATTAGGGAGCAGCTACGTGGCTCAATAGATTGAGTGCCAGGCCTGGAGACAGGAGATGCTGGGTTCAAATTTGGTCCCAAATACTTCCCAACTCTATGACCCTGGGTAAGTCACTTAGCCCCCATTGCCTAGCTCCTACCACTCTTTTGCCTTGGAACCAATACACGGAGTTGATTCTCAGATGGAAGGTAAGGGTTTAAAAAATATTCATAGAGTATGGAAATGGATTGTCTTGTTCACTGGCCAGTGTAACTAATTTCTAGAGTACCAGAGAAGAAGAGGGGTTAAGGCACTAGAAGACTGGAGAGATAGGATGGGGCTAAATTATTAAATGCTTTGCATGCTAAACAGATGATTTTATATTTTATTCTAGAGGTGATAGGCAGCTAGGTGGGTAGATTCCTGAGCCCGGGGTCAAGAAAACTCCATCTTTCCAAGTTTGCTTCAGTTTCCTCATCTAGAAAATGAGCTGCAGAAGGAAATGGAAAACCATTCCAGTATCTTTGCCCCAAAGAAAACCCTAAATGAAGTCATGAAGAGTTGGAGATGACTAAACAAGGAAGTGATAAGGAGTGATTGGAGTTTATCCAATAAGTGTGTGTGTGTGTGTGTGTGTGTGTGTGTGTGTGTGTGTGTGTGTGTGTGAGAGAGAGAGAGAGAGAGAGAGAGAGAGAGAGAGAGAGAGAGAGAGAAATACAGACAGAGACACAGACAGACATGGTCAGATCTTCATTTTAGGAAAATCAATTTGACATCTGAGTGGAGGATGGATTGGAGTGGGGAGAGATGTAAGACAAGGAAACAACCTAGCAGGCTACTGCAATAGTGCATGGACCTGTATCAGAACAGTGACATTATTGGAGAAATGAAGCTTAGAGATGATCATTGAAATCATGTCTGGCTCCCTCTTATAGCCATTGGAGGTGGTTGTGGTCGTTATCCTTCTTTCATGAAAGGGACCAAAATTATGTCACCAGTAATTCTTTTGACTCAAAAATAAATTGGATTTAAGTGAAGCAGAGTTGCACAAAGTCATCAGCCTTACTCTCTCTTCCAGAGTCAGCGAAGTCCAGTGGTAAAACAAAAAAGAAAAGTCAAGAAGACTGTCGATGGCCCAGGATGCTTCTTTGATGTCTGATCAAGCTCTAAGCACCCCACAGTACCTGCTTCAGTGACCTTCATGACTGTTGGAACAAATTGTTCTCATCCGCCCATTCCATCAGAGGAAGCCTTCACATGCTTGGGTTAGATGGCTCCTAAACTGACAGACCTCCAGCTACCTTATCATAAAATCTTAGATTTATAGGTGGAAGGGAAATTTGAGGTCATCTAATCCAGTCCCCTTGTCTTACAGATGAAGCAATGGATGCTCAGAGAGATTAAGTGTTTTATGTAAGACCATATAGGTGGTTAGTAGTGTGGTTAGGTTTTGAACCCCAGGTCCTTTGTTTCAATCTATTGCTCTTTCTATTGTGCCACATTGACTCCACTTTCAGACTATCCTGAAGGCTGCATGGGGGAAAGGAAAGAACATTGGGCTGAAAGTCAAGTTCTTATGTATGATCATTTTCTCTCCCAGTTATAAGTTCCATTTGGGCAAGGAATCAATTTTGTGCCTTTTGGTAACACTCCACATAGCCTAGTACAAGACTAGTCATAGAAGAAATGAGATAAACATTTTTAATATTCATTTTTCTGGGCTATACATGTATTATCATGCAAAACATATTTCCATATTGTTCATTTTTTGTAAGTGAAGAGAGATAAACATTTTTTTAACGTACAGATTTGTTGGAGGAGGGGAGGATGTGCTAGGGACTGAGCCAAAGCTAAGAGATCCTCAGGCAGAATTGAAAGCTCTAGTCCTCTGCTTCCTAGCCATTCTTCCCCTCCCCTATAGAGGGTCTAGTCAGTCAGTATTTAGAGAGTATTCGATGAAGATGGTGATGAAGGTGATGATCCAAGGATATACAAAGGTTGCCCCCTTGGGCATAGTCCAGTTTCATTATTATTATCATTTTGTGTCTCTGTCAGATGTCAGCAAGATGGACAGAGTGTAAGAGGGGATTTATGCTTATTAGAGAGATATGTCACATCCTAAAAGGATCAAAACCACGGGCTGAGCAAAATGATCAATTTGCCTGGTGTTTCTTCTTTTGTTTCCAAGTGTAACTTGTGTTTTCCTAAACACCCTTTGATTTGATGATCTTTGATGGACATTTTCTATTCAGGGTCTGTGACATGTCTGCCTGCCCCTGCTCCTGCCTCTTCCCTAACACCCTACAGAGATACATTGAAAATAAAACCTCCTCTGATAAAAATGTGCTTTCCTCTTTCCCTCCCCATCCTGCTTCCATCCTCCTCCTATGCTCTGCCTGCCTTCATTGCTCCCCTCCCTGCTCTTCTATCTCCTCCTTTATTTCCCATCCCTCCTTATTCATCCTTTCTTCTTCTATCTTATTTTCCTCCTAGACTCCCATTTCTTCTCCACTTTTTTATCTTCCTTATTCCCTTCTTCTCCCTTCTACATTTATATCTTTCTACTGCTCCCTTTTCTTTCTCCTCTTTCTCCCATACTTTCAAACTTCCTCTCCCTTTTCTTCTCCACTACATTCCCTTCTTCTTTCCACTATTCCACCTTCCAATACTCTAGCAATATGGGATTTGAAGGACTTGAAATCAGAGGTAGAAGGGAGGAGAAGAGAGTATTTTAGGTACAAGGGGCAGCAGTTAAATTCTGGATTAGGGATCAACTAGGTGACTCAATGGATTGAGTGCCAACCTTGGAGACAGAAGGTCCTGGGTTCAAATTTGGTCCCAGATATTTCCCAGCTCTATGACCCTGGGCTCCTCCTATATGTCCCCAGTATTATCACTATCCTAATCGACAGGCAACATCATCCTTGCCTTCCTTCTTTTCCTTAGAGCTTTAGGCTGACATTTCTCTAAAAGTCTGAGACAGAAAGCTGTCTCAAGTAGAGGTGCTGCTGGGGGATATCTCCTGAGCAGACACATCATCATCAGGTAAGAATGGCTAAGACTGGGGGCCAGCTGGGCAGCTCAGTGGATTAAAATCCTAGCCTAGAGATGGGAAGTCCTGGGTTCAAATTTTGACTCAGATACTGCTTAGCTGTATGACCCTGGGCAAGTCACTTAACCCCCATTGCCTAGCCTTTACCACTCTTCTGCCTTGGAACCAATACACAGTATTGATTCTATGACAAAAGGTAAGGGTTAAAAAAAAAAAGAATGGCCAAGACAGGACAGATGCTAAGTGCATTTGTGGGGATGCAATTCCACATTTAGACACTGGGTTCTGGGGAGTGTTGCAGGGAGGAAATGATGAGGTGAGAGGAAATCAACCTAGACTACACTCCCAAAACCATAGACCAATTATTCAGCCATTCCCTGAATTTCCACTTCTTTTCATTAAGGCAGGAGTCCCTTTAGGACCAACCTCTTACTTGAGGACCTTGCTGAGGTGAAGCAGCACCCCTCCTATCCCATCTAACCCTGACAGCACGGGAATCAATTATGCAATGCTGTGAAGCCTTTTTGCTGGCTCTAGGTCTCCAAGCTCCTCTTTGATGTTATCAGAGTTGTCTTTTGACTTGGCCCCATTGATCTCTGCTTCTCTGACAGGCTCATGGGGTAGTCAGTAGCCTAGCCAGATTTGGAACCCAGTCTTCTGATTTCAGATGGAGTACTCATACCTTCCTGGGGTCCAGGTCCTTTTTTTTTCTCCCAGCCTCACTGCCCTTCTCTTCTTTCTTCCACTTGAAAGGATAACCCAGGGCCAGGGACCAAGAAGACTACAGCATCCATGATTTCCTTAGGTTGTTCTTGCCCAGACCCTGGTCATTCTTACTCTAGTCTTTCTCCCCATTTCTGTTTTCTCAAAACCTCTACTTTTTAGGGATAGGAAGGACTTCATAGAATGTTTAATTCAGTTTTATGAATAAGGAACATGAGGCTCAGAAAGAAGAAGTGAGTTGGCGAGGCCACAGAGGTGATTGTGGCACAGCCAGACTCTGAACCCTGATCCTTGGGCTCCACAGGCAGGCTCCTTTCCACTTCACCATAATAGACTGGCTGGGTGTTCACTGTTCCCTCCCCCATACTCCCTCCCTGCCTCGGAGCTGAGCCTCCCCCACAACGATGCTTGGTTATTTCAAATCTTAGGAGATAAACCAAGTTTAGACAGAAGGCATTTTCAATACATTCTTGCTTCCATTCAAACCAAGAAATGGTTCTCTCCTCACATGTCTGACCCCGGCGCCATTCCCCACCCCCTCTTCCAACTGGCACCAACAACAGGAGATAAATCCTTCCTCAGAAATATAATGGCTGTTCCTCCTCTTCCCCGTGAAGCCTTTGCCAGTTAATTAGCATATGCTGACACCTTGATAGACAAAAAGAAAGGCATGAGATAATTCCCTTTTTCTTTAACCATTATAGTATGAAGCAGCCTTTCAATTTGCCAGTTACAAAATCCAACATTCTTTAACACAGACCCACGTGTGACATGTTATTTTAGCTGATCCTACAATCTCAGGCATTCATCTCCAACAATGGGCCACACCTGATGGAACAAATTCTAACTCGTTCTTCTGACACCTCTCTGATAAGAAGTTCACATTCCCCGGATGTTATGAGGACCAAGTTAGGCTCATTAACTCCACTGGGCTCCTTTACTGGGCAGCCTGTGTCCTGGGCAAGGGTAGGCACTAGAGGGGGCTCTTAGAAGGGTCTGGTCTGGTAGGCAGTAGGGCTAGCTGTCGGCTTCCACACCATATCAAGGGCCAGAGGGCAGGGTCTCCAAGAGCATGGTGGAGTAATGGAAAGGACACTGAATTTGGAACCAGAAAACTTGGGTTTGAATTCCAATTCCGCCATTTACTATCTACATGACCTTGGGCATACAGATAAAAATTTTTTTTAATATAATTTCTTTTTTTAAAAAACAATCAATAGCCAGGAGTATGTTTTCTTCGACATGGGGGGGTGGAGGGGGTGGAGGCAGTGGAGAAGGATTCACCATAGCCACTAGTCTAACAGCTGACCATTTCCAAACAAGAGAGGAAGAAAGGTTGAGTATTAAAAAACAACAACAACAACAACAAACCCCTACCTTCTGTTTTAGAATCAATACTAAGTACTGGTTACAAGGTAGAAGAATGACTTAAATGATTTGCCCAAGGTCACTCAGCTAGGAAGTGTTTGGAGTCACATTTGAACTCAGGGTCTCCCATCTCTCTTCTACCCACAGATTTTTAAATTCACATTTATTATTATCATTATTTCTAATTTTATTTTTAAACATCCTTACCTTCTGTCTTAGAATCAATACTGTGCATTGGTAAGGGCTAGGCAATGGGGATCAGTCAAGTGACTTGTCCAGGGTCATATATAACTAGGAAGTGTTTAAGGCCAGATTTGAATCTAGTACCTCCCATCTCTAGGCCACTGAGCCACCCAGCTGCCCCCTCTGTTTTCTTTTATTTTAAGGTTCATATTTTTTCCCTTTTACCTTCCCCTACCCCCACTTAAATTTTTTTTTTTACAAATGCCATTTGTTGTTACATTACATCTATTTCTGATTATATCCTTTTTTCTCCCCTACCCAGCAGCAATCCGTTGTAACAAAAAATTTAAAAGACAAAAATTCCATTTAGCAAAACCAAGACATCTGGTGTCTGACAGTACATGAAGTATTCTATGTCTATAGTCCCCTACCTCTATATTATTATTGACTCTTTACAACAAGGGGCTTTTCTAAACTGAGTTAATTGAATGTGAATGACTCTATCCAGTTCCAGCTTTCTATGATAGACAGTGGTCTGTCAAACCGAACCTTTAGCCTATATCCCACCCCCAATTCTATTTTAAATTCTTCCAATCCTACAAGGCCCAAACCAGCCCAAGAAGCCTTCTCTGAACCTCCCAACTCAGGTCCTACCTAGTTTTTTTTTTCTTATAGCATAACTGTAGGCACACAGTAGGGGCTTGTTAAATAATTATTGAATTAAATTTATCACAGTTGGGGGATCAATGCAGTATAGCCTTCTGGACCAGGAGAGTCGGTTCTTTGATAAGCAAATTCCCAAGCCTCCTTCCACCTTCCTTCCATCAATCCATCCATCTGTCCACCTGCACTCACTTCCTTCCTCGGGGCTTACTTAATCAAGGCTTTAGGATTGACTGATTTGGGCGTGTGATATATCCTAGGAGTACATCTTTTTAGTGGGAACATTTAATGGGGAATTGAATTCTTCCATGAGGTCATCAGCTTCAGCAGACAGCCGTGGATGGAGAAGTGGAGATGGGGTAGGAGGTGGAAAGAATCAAGGGAGAAAAGGGAATTATTTATTAATTTATCACCATCCCTAAGACTTTACCATTTACTAACATAGCCTCAGGGTGCTGGTACAATCAAATATTAATTAGGAGACTAAGGCAGAGTTTAAAAATCAACTGGCAGTCATCAATCTACAGATGACAATAATAGAGCATCAGTGACTAGAGAAAAGGCATTTTCTGTCCCCCCTCTCACTTTCTGTTACTTAAATCAGAGTGCACCTATGTGCCCCTCAACCTCCAAGAAAGTCATGGCTGTTGGTGGCTCAGGAACACCCTGCAGAAAGGTGTGGTTAGGATCAATTACCCTCTTGGTTGGTTGATTGATTCATTGATTTTACTCTGCATGGGGCACCTGCACTTTAAGAAGCCCCACAAATTGCCTACTAACAATCATCGAATCAGAAGGAACCTTCACAAATTGTCTAGACCATCCCCCTGCCTCTCACCCCTACTGTAGGGGTTCTCCAGTCCCCAATATGGCCCCAGGGAAAAGGATATTTTGCTGCTTATTTTCCAGTATTTGCCAACCTACTTTGGCATCATGGAGAGCTCTTTCTCATTTCTATTAGGAACACATAATCTGGGGGAAAGGAGACTTTTGGAGCTAGATTGAGCGATTTATTGTGAGAAGGATTTATTTTGTTTATTTCTTTTTGTCATTTTGGAGCTCAAGGAAAAGCAATGGAAGGGAATAAAGCATTGGCATTCACAGATGATAATTTTCTCTTTTCTTCAAAGTTGCTTTGAATGAAAGGAGGGAAGTAGTTTGACATTTGGGGTGTGGGTGGCTCTTCCCAACATATGGAACAGCCTGGGAGATTGTAATCTGTGTGTGTGTGTGTGCTTGTGTGTGTGTGTCCCAGCGCATGTGCAGAAAGGAGAGAGGCTGAGGAAATCTCTTGACTAGTGGCACTGAGTAGCATAGCATTAGTATAGGTGAGAAGGGAGGTAGAAACCTAGAGGTAAGCAGTATTTATGGCTTTGCAACTCCAAGAGGAACAAAGGTGAACTGAATCTAAACTGGGAAAGAGAAGAGCTGGTTAGGGGCAGCTAGGTGGTACAGTGGCTAGAGCACCAGGCCTGGAGCTAGGAGGACCTGAATTCAAATTTAGTCTCAGATATTTATTATTTGTGTGACCCTCAACAAGTTGCTTATTTGCCTCAGTTTCCTCATCTGTAAAATGAAGATAATACTAGCCCCTACCTGCTAGGGTTGTTATGATGGTCACACAAGATAATAATGAAAAAGTGCTTAGGATAGTACTTGGCACCTAGTAAGCACTATATAAATATTAGCTAGATGATATTATTATTATTATTATTATTATTATTATCTTATAATGTGCTGGGTTCCTGAGAAAGCAGTACTGGCTCTGACTTCTGGAAGTTTCCATTCTATGGCAGGGTGAGACATCGCAGACATCTTCTGGTGTTATTTTGAAAGGAAGAAAGGCGACTTTGGGATGGGATGGAACATAGGTCAAAGTGGAAGGAGGGCCAGGAGACCAGAGCAGAGTTTTCTTACAGAATGGAGATCAAGAAGAGAAGAAAACTTTATCCAGCACACTTTATCTCTGACTTCCACAACCACCAATCAGATTTAGAATAATAACACATTATTCTAAACTTACAAATGTGGAAACTGAGTCTCAAAGAAGGGAATCCACTTACCCAATATCACACAGCTTGTAAAATGCCTCTAAATGAAAATTCAATGTAGCTTATCCATTACACCCTGCTGCCCCTGCCCCCACCCTTCCCGGCCCCCATGGTTCTTACAATGGCAGCAGCATCTCCTCATGCTCCTGACTGGTGTCAGGTGAAGGGACCAATTTGCCTATGGTCACAAACCCTGTCATTTCTACAGAAAAGTTCCTGGGGAAATGAAGACTCCTTTGCTGGAGGTGCCTGAGGCTTTGGGCTGCATTATTTGCTTCTCACATCCTGGTGAGTTTTCATCTGTCTTTATCATGTATAGCCTGGCCCCTCTACACAGGGATTAATTGAACCCCGGCTCCTCTCCTAATCAATAGAACCTCTTCTTCCTGCCCTGGCAAATAGAAGCTCTGAATCCAGGCCTGGAGAGGATTTAGGGAAAATATCAACCCAGTAAGAGGGGATGAAGCCCTCCCAGGACATCAGAAAAAAGGGTCCATGTGGGGTGTGGGAGAGGATTGGAGAAGAATGGAGGAGAGGAACCATAGAAATCATAAATGTGATTTTTGAATGTGCTGCTCCCCAAGAGCAGAAGTGTACCTGGTACCAGAGTATGGAGAAAAAAGGACCTTTTCAAGGAGAAGCAATTGTGTGTGTGTGTGTGTGTGTGTGTGTGTGTGTGTGTGTGTGTGTGTGTGTGTGTGTCCCCAGGCTGCTCTCTATTATTCATTTCATGCTAGGCAGAAAAAGGAAGCATGCTGGTGGATCAGAGCTGTAACTCAGGCAGTGTGACCACAGCTTTGCCTCTGGGTGACAACATGGAGAGGAGGGGTTCTATTTATCCCTCCTCCATTCCACCTCACCCAATATTTCCTGAATCTTTTTTGTCCCTAGGTCCCCAGTGGTTCCCATCTCCCTCATTCACTCTCTCCCCACCTCCCAAAGGGTACCCTACAACCTTTATTATGGGGTATCATGAAGGTGCCAACCAGCAGCCGTCATCCACTGCAAGGACATCGCCTACCATCCTCACTGACTTTAAGAGCATCTCTGAGTTAGGGGGTCCAAGCACTCCTCTGCCATCCCTTGGCTGAGCCTCTCCCTCTCCCTCTTTCTCTTTCCTTCTCTGCCTCCTTCCAGAGATTGTCTGGAGGATTGAATCTAACTTGGCAAATTATCTTCTTAGATGCCACCTCCTCCCACATCACACTCAGGCACACTGAGGCACCTCCTTGTGGGGCTTGAGGGGTTTCTGGGACGATGCCAGCAGAGAGGCCATGCTTTTCTTCCAGGGTCCAACTTCTGCTTCAAGTGTCTCTGTTCTGGCATCCCACCTCTAAACCTGCCACCTCCACCCTCCAGGGCCTGCCTGGCAGGATTGAATCCAATTGAGAAAATATTCTCCTGCATTCCCTCTCCATTGATTGCCTTTTAGAAACAGACCCAGGAGAAAGATTCCTCAGAGCCCCTCTCCCTCACCTTTTGTCTGCTTTCTAAGGGTTGCTCTTCTGAGAAACTCTGCATCTTCCTCCTCACCTTTTATCATCCTTCTCTCATCAGCTTTGCTTTAGGTCTTTAAATTCCTTAGTGGAGCTCTGCTTTTCAACAGCCTCAAGTCTCTCTCCACTCTAATAGATTCTCCACTCAGCTGCCCAATTGATCTTCCTAAAAGTGTGATTTTGACAATGTCACCCCCATACCCCCTATTCAATAAATTCTCTTCCTCCATAGCTTTAATGCCTGGCTTTCCTGGCTTCCTTTAAAGCTTCCTCAGAGGGGAGAGAGAAGCTTTAAGGTAGGAAGATAGAGACAGGATAGAAGTTTTAGATACCACGAGGGGGATGACGGAGTCGAATTAGAGATACGAGGTGGCAGGAATGAGTCTTTATTAATTACCAATGAGCCACAGCCAAGCTCTGATCAAAGGACCCTTCCGAAGGCTTTTACCAGTCCAGAGATCCAGATTCAATACCACACAGGTCAGAGAGATGATAGAGAAAGATTAAAGATGAAGCCTGGCCCAAGGCCAGGCTCCAGCAAGGACAGCCATCAGTGTGAGCTGGAAGGGAGCAAGATCAGAAGAGAGAGAGGCGGAGCTGGCTTAGGCCTATTTAATCTCTTTGATATGCAAATATACACAGTACATAGGGATGATTATCATTGGTTAATGACAAGGTATAGGTGTGGTTTCTCTTAACCAGGTGAGCACAAAGAAACCTGTGTTCCCGCCTAACCTGGGGGAAGCTGGGGTCAAGGGTCAGAGGCTTTCCCAGCCACGTGCAATACTGAGCATGCTCAGCATGCTCTCTTCTAAGGCAATCTGTACATACCAACTGTTCCCCTTGCCCATAGCTGGGGGTGGACTGCTACATCCTTCAAGTCCTAGCTAAAAATCCTATCTTCTATAAGAGCCTTACCTGATCCCACTTAAAACTAGAGCCTTCTCTCTGTTGTTATTGCTGAGTCTTTTCAGTCGTGTGGGACAATTCATGACCCCATTTGGGGGTTTTGCATATTGGAGTGTTTTGACATTTCCTTCTCTGGTTCATTTTATTATTATTATTTAAAACCCTCACCTTCTGTCTTAGAATCAATACTATGTATTGGTTCTAAGGCAGAAGAGCGGCAATGGCTGGGCAGTGGGGGTTGAGTGACTTGCCCAGGGACACACAGCTATGAATGATCTGAGATCAGATTTGAACCCAGGATCTCCTATCTTTAAGCCTGACTCTCAATTCACTGAGCCACCCAGCTGATAAGGAACTGAGGAAAATTGGGTTAAGTGTTCTGCCCAGGGTCACACAGCCAAGCAAGTGTTTGAGGCCAAATTCAAACCCAGGAAGAGAGATTTCTTGATTCCAAGCTCAGCACTCTGTCCACTGAGCAACCCAGCTATTGATAAACTCTAATTTATCTCATCTAGAGTTTGTACATAGTTGTTTTCATGTTGTCTCTCCCATTAAACCATGAGTTCCTCAAAAGCAAGGATTTTGTATTTTTGTCTCTGTATTCCTTAGGTTTAGCACCCTGCCAAACACTTAGTAGGTGTTTAATAAATGCTTGTTAGTTTGATTTGCTATGGCAAAGCCCTAAATAATTTCCTTTGACATTTGACAGTTTATCAGAAAAACAGTCACACACTCAGTGTCATCTACTTGTGCTCACAAGTTGTTAGACAACAGAACAGCTCCAAACAGCTCAGAAAAGCCAGTTGTTAAATTTTCAATATGAAAATGTAATTTTTGGATTATTAAATTTAATAAAGTAAATTTAATTTTAGTTAAATTTTATACCTTGGAAATTAGCAAATGCCACCAATCAGGGCTTTGTTGTTTTGCAAATTATCTATTCTTAAGGAAGTCATGGAGAAAATGTTAGGGGGCAGCTGGGTGGCTCAGTGGATTAGAGCCAAGCTAGAGACTAGAGGTCCTGGGTTCAAATCTTGCCTCAGACACTTCCCAGCTGTATGACCCTGGGCAAGTCACTTAACCTCCATTGCCTAGCCTTTACCATTCTTCTGCCTTAGAACCACATAGTATTGGTTCTAAGGCAGAAGATAAAATTCTATTATAGGGGGCAGCTGGGTAGCTCAGTGGATTGAGATCCTGGCCTAGAGATGGGAGGTCCTGGGTTCAAATCTTGCCTCAGATACTTCTTAGCTATGTGACCCTGGGCAAGTCACTTAACTTCCATTGCCTAGCCCTTACCACTCTTCTGCCTTGGAACCAATACACAGTATTGATTCTATAGTATCCCCCCAAAAAGAACTGGTTGTCAATTGTTTACCAGCTCAGCACTGCTTTTTAGATCCATCAGTGGCCTAGGACCTCACTAGGCAGGGAATAGAGGAGGCTCCCATAACCCAAGGTCTATTTAGTTAGTAACTATGTGACCTTGGGCAACTTCCTGGACCTCTCTGGTCCTCATTTCATGAGGAAGCTGGACCAGATCATCTTAAGATGTTTTCTGGGTCTGAGAATCTATGACTATTTGGTCTTTATAATAAATCTTCATTTAAATCTGTGAATCAATCCACAAATAGAAAATTAATAGTGTATTGCACTAAAGGGTTTTTTCCCTGCTCTAGGACCCTTAGTGATCCTTATGATGCTTGTCAAAGGGACATCAACATATGTATGATTTAGGGACTATATCCTTCCCTATGGTATCTTTCCTCCTTCCTTTCTCTTTCTTTTCTTTCTCTCTCTTTCTTCCTTTCTCTCTCTTCCTTACTCTTTATCTCTTTCTGTTTTTCTCTCATTCTTTTTCTCTTTTTCTTTCTTTCTTTCTCTCTTTTTCTTTCTTTCTATCTCTTTCTATCTCTTTCTTTCTTTCTTTCTTTCTTTCTTTCTTTCTTTCTTTCTTTCTTTCTTTCTTTCTTTCTTTCTTTCCTTCCTTCCTTCCTTCCTTCCTTCCTTCCTTCCTTATGATGCTTGTCAAAGGGACATCAACATATGTATGATTTAGGGACTATATCCTTCCCTATGGTATCTTTCCTCCTTCCTTTCTCTTTCTTTTCTTTCTCTCTCTTTCTTTCTCTCTCTTCCTTACTCTTTCTCTCTGTCTTTCTGTTTTTCTCTCATTCTTTTTCTCTTTTTCTCTATTTCTCTCTTTTTCTTTCTTTCTCTCTCTCTCTCTTCCTTCCTTTCTCTTTCTTTTCTTTCTCTCTTTCTTCCTTTCTCTCTCTTCCTTTCTCTGTCTTTCTTTTTCTTTCTTTCTTTCTTTCTTTCTTTCTTTCTTTCTTTCTTTCTTTCTTTCTTTCTTTCTTTCTTTCTTTCTTTCTTTCTTTCTTTCTTTCTTTCTTTCTTTCTTTCTTTCTTTCTCTCTTTCTCTCTTTCTCTCTTTCTCTCTTTCTTTCTTTCTTTCTTTCTCTTTTTCTTTCTTTCTTTCTTTCTTTCTCTTTTTCTTTCTTTCTTTCTTTCTCTTTTTCTTCCTTCTTCATTAATTTTGGTATACAACATATCCATTCCCCAATTTTATTCATGCCATTCCCAAAGCTTTGCCCTCTGGCCATTTGAGTGGTCTGGTTGGTGCAGCTAGTGATGGTTTTCCCTGATCTTGTGGAGAGAGGGGGGCATTATTGCAGGTTCCAGCTAAGGGAGCCCTAAGGACCAGAGCAGACAATCAGTCGCTTCCTTCAGGGGCATTGAGGCTCCAGTGATAATTGGCTACTGTCCATTGAGCCTATCCCATTCCCCAGAGAGGGTGGCTTGAGCACTGTAAACACATACACATAAGACATCTGTGCTTCTCACCAAAGAGGCCTAGGGGCAGGAGAAGGCCCAAATCAAGCCACTCACTCACTCAAGCCAGTGAGCATTTGGCAGATGCCAAGTCACACTGCCTATTGGTTCTGGGACTTTCCCCCACTCCGAGATGTGAGAGCAGAGCAGGCCCAGGAGAGTTTTGGTGTTATTTAGAGCTCCTCACACCTGGAAGCAGCTGACTCTTGCTGCCGCCCTTTCTTCATTCCTCTTTGGAAATAACTGCTTCTCCTGAGGTGTCCCAGGCTCAACTAAATAGAACCCAGAGGTAGGACCTTTGGGGAGCTAAATAGCAGAGTAATAATAGGTGACCTTTTACAGTTGACCATGGTCTTAGGATCACTCTTCTGCCCCAATTTATGATGAATCTTTACACTCTCAAACCTCAGTTTTCCTATTTGAATAATGGGAACAAAATTATGGGTTCTCTGGGCTAAAGAGCCCTGGGGAAATGATCTTAGGATCCTTACCAAGAAAAAAAAATTCAGCCTGTAAATGCTGACTAATAATTAAACTCACAAGGAGCCTCTCTAGATAATAATAATCCTTTATATTTATATGAGCTTAACACTTTAGACAGGACTTTCACAGGCATTAGTACACTTGAGTCTTACAATAAGCCAATGAGATGATTATCTCCCATTTGAAAGTGAGGAAACTGAGGCCCAAAGAGGTTAAGTGACTGCCCAAGGTCATATTGGTAGATTATAGCAGCTCTGGATTCCCAATGCTTCTTCTTCTTCTTTTTTTTTTAAACCCCTACCTTCCATCTTAGAATCAATATTGTGCATTGGTTCTAAGGCAGAAGAGTGGTAAGGGCTAGGCAATGGGGGTCAAGTGACTTGCCCAGGGTCACATAGCAGTGACTGAAGCCAGATTTGAACCCAGAAACTCCAATCTCTAGGTCTAGCTCTCAATCCACTGAGCCACCCAGCTACCCCTTCCTGATGCTTTGACCAGAGCCTTCCTTCTTCCCAAGACAGTGGGAACACATCCTGCTCAGGAACCTGCTTGGCTTAAATGTCCCTATGTGAAAAGTGCCTGGGTCCCTGGGCCTGCAGAATCCTTCTCTCTTTTTTTTTGGTGTTTTTTTTTCTGTTTTCCTTTTGCTATAGGATCCTTTTGTCCCTTCTTAGAATAATGTAAAATTCATAAAACAAAATACATTGGATTACAAAGGAGACCAATTATACTGAAATACAGTTATTAAATATTTTTAAAACAAGTTTATAAGACCCCAGGTTAAGTATTCCTAGGGTAAATAGTGCTTGGTGGCTTGAACTCCTTGGGGTGGGCCTAGCTAGTTCTAGGATATCATCTTAGCCTAGTCAAAGGCTATAGTGACTAAACAGACTATAAATGCACATGGACAGGTATGCATATATGTGCACAAGTTTATATATTTCTGTGGCTTTTCCTAACAGGCAGAACCCAGGTCTTCATAACCACTGAAGTCTGGGGCACTGCACACCTGCTGTCTCATCCCTAGAGATCCACCGAGCCCCTGGGTCTGCTGATTTCCCCATTTCCCTCCTCTGAGCTTCAGGAGAGGCAACCTTCCAAGGAGCTGACTGGCCTGGCAAAGAGGTCTTCTTCTCCTAAAGGCCCTACCAGTGTCAGCAAAGTAAATGTGTGGGAGCCAATAGCAGCACTTCCAATAGCCACTCCTGATTAGAAAGAGAATCTTCTCTCACCAGTGAAGTAGTCTGAGAAGTTTCAGTTACACATTATTTCACAAAGATATGAGCTCCCAATCATCGAAGCCTAGACTAGTTTCAGGAAAAGGCATTTTGTTTGGAAATGCGAAGCAAGTCTCAGCCTGTGCTTCTCTGTAATTGTGGCATTCACAGATACATGTGAAATGTGATCTGCAAATATTTTCTCAGGGTGTCGTTGCATCCCAAATCAAAGGACAGATGTCATGAGAATTACAGTGGGCAGCAGTGCAGCAATCACTGGATAGGCAGCTGGAAAGAGCAGTGGGGGGGCAGAGTCATTCTCCAATGCTGGGCCCTGGCCTGCCCTGGTAGAATCATGTAACAGAGACAGGCAACAGAGAATCGCTAGAGATGATTATGTCTCTAGATGGGAAGTAGCTTTTTTCTATCCCAGTGGAGGCTAGAGATTAAATTAATCAGCAAGGATTGAATTGAAATTGAATACCTACTATGTGCCAGAAACCCAAGTCAGGGCTCAGATGAGCCTCAAGAAATTGGTCATTGGTGCACTCTTTGTGGTGGCAAAAAATTGGAAAATGAGGGGATGCCCTTCAATTGGGGAATGGCTGAACAAATTGTGGCATCTGTTGGTGATGGAATAGTATTGTGCTCAAAGGAATAATGAACTGGAGCAACCTCCAGGAATTGATGCAGAATGAAAGGAGCAGAACCAGGAGAACATTGTACACAGAGACTGATATACTGTGGTACAATCGAATGTAATGGACTTCTCTACTAGCAGCAATGCAATGATCCAGGACAATTCTGAAGGACTTCTGAGAAAAAATGCTATCCACATCCAGAGAAAGAACTGTGGGAGTAGAAACACAGAAGAAAAACAACTGCTTGATCACATGGGTCGATGGGGACATGATTGGGGATGTAGACCCTAGTGCAAATATCAATAATATGGAAATGGGTCTTGATCAGTGACACATGTAAAACCCAGTGGAATTGTGTGTCAGTTATGGGAAGGGATTGGGGGAGGGGAGGGAAAGAATATGAATCATGTAACCATGGGGGAAAATATTCTAAATTAATTAAATAATTAGTTATCTATAAATTAATTAGTTAAATAAATAAACTCAATTAAGCAAAAAAGAAATTGGCCATTACAGGCAGCTAGGTGGTTCAGTGGATTGAGAGATGGGAGGTCCCCAGGTTCAAGTCTGGCCTTAGACACTTCCTAGCTATGTGACCCTAGGCAAGTCACTTAACCCCTATTGCCTAGCCCTTACCACTCTTATGCTTTGGAACCAATATATGGTATTGATTCTAAAGTGGAAGGTAAGGGTTTAAAAAAAAAAAAGAAATGGGCCACCTAGTTAAATTTTAAAATTTATCTTTTGGAATGCCAATGATAGGCACCCAGGTAAGTGTTAATGGGGGCCTTTGGACACTGTGAATCTTCCAAGTTATTGTTTTATTTTTTAAAATCAGGACTAATGTTCTTTTGTAGTTGCTTTGCCAATTACAGAACAATTTATTAACTTCAAGTTCTACCTAATGAATCTTGGGGATGAATTTCTTTTTATTTTGTTTTGTTTTAATTCTCTTGCAACCTTTGGGACACCCCAGTCTGCCAGAATCAAGGATTACATGATGGTGGTCAAGAATATTAACAGTGGCAGGCTGTGTATTTGTCATCAGAAGACCCCCCCCAAACCCCCACCACCAGGCACCAGAGTAATGCCCACGGCTCCTCAATGATGTATTTGTCATGTGGTCATTGACACAATCAATTGACCCCCTTACACACCGGTGTTTATTAGCCATTGTACACATATTTCACCCCTCCCCAGCTGACACATAATCTGTTCCTTGCTGGCTCTGACAAATGAACATTTCTCTGTAGACTCTTAAATGAGTATGTGTCACAGCCATGTCACTGATTAATTTTTTTTACCACCAGGCACAACGATGCATAGAAATGTAACTTATATTCATTTCCCGGCTTGAGCCCAGCTGTCTAAAAAATTCCACTAGCAGCTACTGCTGACAGACAGCTATCCCAGCACCTCGCTGGCCTGATGTGTGGCTATGTGAGTGCCAGCTTGTTAATTACTGGGTTTCTCTTCCGACCTGGCTGCAGTGCAGCCAGCCACAAGGACCTTTAATCACTTCTGGGCTTCGAATAGCCTTGGTCCAGAAGTCCCTGGTGCTTCAGCTCTAACTCTGGATTGTCTGCATAGAAGTTCTCCTTTCCAGCATTTTCCTTTTCTTAATCCCAGGTTGGAGATAATCATGGGTTTCAGACAAAGCCCTAACTAGCAATCCTTGTGCCTGGGGCAAACACCCACCCCCCCAAAAAATTCCCTAGGCAATTCTCAAGACAACTTTTAAAGATAAATTCAGTTGTGAGATGGAGTCTCCACCCCCCCCCCCTCCAAGCCATTGCACCTCAAGCCTCTGAACACAAAGTTCCCATCAGGCAGAGACCTTGGAATGCCATCTCCCCAAGGTATGGACACTACCCTGGAACAAACACTGGGAGGCCAATACAGGGGAGGGAACAGAGGGGGGGGGGGAGCCATCATCTAGTAGCTTCCAATTTTAACTATTTATTGTTACCCTAGTTACTGCTCTGATTTCAGATGTTACATTAGCAGGCTTACCCCTATCTTAAATGCTTTAACCTTTTTCTGTTTCTCTTTGTCAATGACTCTTTTCCCAGAGATCCCTTCTCTGGTCCAAGTGCCTTCTTAGTAGGGAGCCATCCCCTTATTACTTATCCTTCCAAATTGCCTGACTTCCCCAGCAACACCTCTCCCTCCCTTTGGCTTCCTTTTCTTCAGATTCACCTCTTCCAAGGAGCTTTCTGGAGCCACCTTGGACTCTAAATCCAACTCAACATTCCTACAACCTCACTCACCTCTGTCCATCTGTCTTTCTTCCTCCCCACCCACCCACTAATTACTCACTGATAACAAAAAGAAAACAAATCTGTTAAAAGCATTTAGGTCTTCCTCCGTCGTGTTCCCTCAGTTATTGTGTTGAGCTGAATATGTGGCATCTCCCATGAAGATTAAATAACTCACCCTCTAATGATAATTGTATGGATTTATCCTGTGTACTTATTGGCCCAATAAGGTGGCAGGCATTTCACCAAAACCAGAACCTTTGACCTCCTTGTAGTCTGGGCAGAGCTAGAAGCAGCCTCAGAGACCCCATTGAATATGAATCAGTTATGCCTGTATTACTTGTTACTGTAATTATTTGTCTCTAAGCTCCATAAAGGCCAGGATTATGTCATCTAAGTTTTCTTCCCCTCGAGGTTCCCAGTTAAAGACACAATGAAATGAACCATTGTATAGGACATAATAGTTTATTAGCATGGCTGCCAATGGACCTCTCAGAAATCTAGAGAAAGATAATTCAATCTGGCAAATTCCTGACCAAATCTCACATGTACCTTGGGATTCAATCATGGTAGCTCCTGACATGGTCTTGTGTCACAACTTAGATACATCCTAGTTTCCTTCAAGGCTCAGCTCATGGGCCATCTTTTACCATATGTCTTTTCTGATCCTATTCTTTAAAAAAAAAAATCCTTACCTTCTATCTTAGAATTGATCTCTGTTCTAAGATAGAAGAGCAGTGAAGGCTAGACAATTGGAGTTAAATGACTTACCCAGGGTGACACGGCTAGAAAGTGTCTAAGGCCAAATTTGAACTCAGGTTCTTCTAACTTCAAGCCTGGCTCTTTATCCAACAAGCCACCCAGCTGCCCCTTGATCCCGTTCATTGTAATTATTTGCTCTCTTATCTTCCAATGATGATATATCTACTTATTTGTTTACAGGAATATCCCTCAGTAAAATGTAAACTCCTGTAGATCAGGGGCTGTATTATTTGATTTTTTTTTTGGTCTTGGCATTTTCAACTTGTAGTTCAGTGTTTTTCTCTATGCTGTTGTTGTTCAGTTGTGTCCACTCCCTTTCCAGCTCATTTTACAGATGAGGAAACTGAGGCCAACAGGGTGAAGTGACTTTGCTTGGGGTGACATAGCTAGTAAGTGTCTGAGCTCAGATTTGAACCCAGGAAGATTAGTTTTCCTGATTTCAGGCTGGGTAATCTATCCACTGCGCCACCTAGCTGCCTAATGTTTTGTACATAGTAAATGCTAAATAACTGCTTGGTTGGATTAGCCAGGTGTCACATATAAAGTCATAGAACAGAAAACAAATTAACATTTTAAAAGTGCGTTCTATGGGGAGCATCATCTGCTGAACCATAGGGGTACTAAGATGAAAAGTGTTAACAGTTCCTGCTCTTAAGGAAGGCATAATGCTATAAAGGAATGAGAAGCACACAAATAACTGGAATGCAAACTAGAATGAAATAAGTAGGTATAGCTAAGTAGCTCAGTGGATAGAGAGCCAGGCTTGGAGAGGGGGAACTCTTGGGTTCAAATCTGACCTCAGACCCCTCCTAGCTATGTGACCCTGGACAAGTCTCTTAGCCCTAATTTCCTAACCCTAATGGTTCTGCCTTGGAACAGATACTTAGTATTGATACTAAAACAGAGGTTTAAAAAGGGGAGTGGTGGCAGTCTACTAGAGAGACATGAATATTTTGAGCAAATAACTTCAGTTGGGGAGTTGGGCAGTGAGGGAGAAATCAAGGAGGGCCTCATAGAGGAGATGACACTTGAGACTTGAAGGAAGAAAAGGATTTCAGCAGGCAGAGAGGTGGGTAGATTCTGGTCAGAGGGTCAATTGAAAAGATAACTGTGGGGGCAGCTGGGTGGCTCAGTGGATTGAGAGTCAGACTAGAGACAGGAGGTCCTAGGTTCAAATTTGGCCTCAAACACTTCCCAGCTGTGTGACCCTGGGCAAGTCATTTGACCCCCCTACCTAGCCCTTACCACTCTTCTGCCTTGGAGCCAATACACAGTATTTACAACAAGATGGAAGGAAGGTAAGGGTTTAAAAAAAAAGAAAGAAAAGATAACTGTGCCATCCCCATGGGTCACCCATCTGTCCAGTTGCAAGCAGCTCTTCTGGTCCAAGGGATGACCCTTCCATCATCTTCCCTGTAAAGCAGTCAGAGAAATGGCTTTGAAAGCCCCCATGGATTTCTTTGAGAAATGTGGAGCTCACAGCCCCGGAAATCAGGACAAAAGCACCACCCACAGCTTTGGTCCTGATGAGTCAGATTCTGCCTCCCACAGGCTCCGTGTGTGTGTGTGTGTGTGTGTGTGTGTGTGTGTGTGTGTGTGTTTCTGAAAGCAAGTGTGAGTGTGCCTTCTGAACGTGTGCCTATGTTCGTGTGTCTTTTCAAATGTGTGGATGCCTCCATGTACTTGTCTCCCTGCCTGCCGAGTCTCTAGATTCTGGTCCCTCAAGAAACATGGTGTTCCTTAAACCTTTGTAGAGGACTGACTGACTCCTTAGGGGCATTGCTGGGATGGGAGACAGGAGGAGACAAAAGCAGGGAAGGGAACCAGAGTTTCCTCATACCATTAGAGCACAGAGCTTGGGATGGAAAGGAATTTCTGGGTCACCTCTGACAACTCCCTCATTTTACAGATTAGAAAACTGAGGCTCAAGGAGATTAAGGGACTCGATGAAGGTCAAATAGAAAACAAGGGACAGAGGCAGGATTTAAAACTAGGTGTAGCTAAATCTAATGCTCTTTCCATTCTAACAGGATCCAGGTGGAGAAACGCACTCACCTTTTTCCAGCTGGAACTCCAGGTCTTAAGGGGAAGAGTAGGTAAGACATCCTGGCCCCTGGGGCAAGAGGGGCAGAGGATGGAGGCAGAAAAGGGAGAGAGAAGTGGGGGGGCGGGCGGGGCAGCTGCCTTCTCAGAACAGGTGTCAGTGAACTCCTGACAGCCACTTAGAACCTCACAGCAAGGCTTATTTGCATCCTCATTTGCATTGATTTACATATATTTGCATTCCCCAAATCAATGGAGACGGACTTAATGGCTCCTGCATTAGAGCTGTTGGCAGAGGCTAGGAGGGAGGTTTCCTCTGGGAGAAAAGGAGGTGAACATGAGGGAGGGAGGTTAGGGAAAGGAACAGAGGGAGAAGGATGAAGTGCCCCCGGCCCAGGGGGTCTATTTGTTGCTGGGTACAAATTCTGGGACTCAGGGTATGGGAAGGAAGAGGAAAGGATGCCCCCCCCCCCATAACCTGAGGCAATCAATCAATCATCAGGTATTTATTAAGCACCTATTTGTTCCAGGCACAGTGCTATACCCCAGGTTACAAATATAATGAATGAAACAATCTCTGCTTGCACAAGAGCATACATCCTAACGAGGGAGACAACAGGGATGGCTTATTAGTAAATATAGGAGAAATATGGAGAACAGATACAAAAGCTTCATATAGAAGGCTTGCCTTGGGTCTTGAGGAAAGAGAAGCATTCTATGAGGTGGGAATGAGGAGGAAGTGCCGTCTAGGCAGGGGGACCAATAGTGCAAAGGCATGGGGACGGGACACCGAGAGTCCCAGGTCAGTCACAGAGAGAAGGCAGTTCCTTGCAGTCAGAACAGTTGTCTGGGCAGTCCCCGTCCCCAAAGGCACTAGGGTTAGAGAACAATGACATGTGCAGGGGAAACAGCTGAGAGGCAGGGTCTCCAGTGGAGAGGACAGAAAGGGGAGAGGAAGGGACGAGAGTCAGAAGTGGAGGGGAGGCGAAGGATGCACAGGGAGGGTCTATCGTGGGGCAGAAATCAGGGCTATCGGAATCCTCTGGGCCAGGGTTAGACAAGGCAGGGGGACACGGGCTGGGACAGAAGTCAAACTAGAGTCGAGGTCTTTTCCCCATCTGAATCTCTGGACTGGGTGCTGGATGACTAAAGCTCTCCTCAGCCTCAGGTATCATATCTCTCTTCTGGTATTTTACCACCATCTAGTGGATCTGGGGAGGAAAGCCGTATTCCATCCTCATTCTCAATTTCTATTCTCTCCCTGCCATTTTCCCCTTAGTCTCTCTGTAGGCCTTGCCTACCATGACAGGAGTCTGATTTTGACTGGGGCCATTACTGAGAATCTTTGGGGTTGAAGAGTGGGGAGGATAAAGGCAGGGATATATGTCTGGGGGGAAATATATGCTTGATACACTTTTAAGGTCATTTAAAAAAATTATTGTTTTCTCCATTACTTCCTTAAGTGTACATCATCAACAAAACAATAAATTGGGGGCAGCTGGGTAGCTCAGTGGATTGAGAGTCAGGCCTAGAGATGGGAGGTCCTGGGTTCCAATGTGGCGTCAGACACTTCCTAGCCCTTACCACTCTTCTGCCTTGGAACCAATTTTGAATATTGATTCTAAGGCAGAAGGTAAGAGTTTAAAAAAATTAATCAATCCCTGATTCTTTGCTTTTGCCAATCTCCAAGGTATAAATGCCTACAATGAAAGAAAGGTTCATTGGCTTGAGCACACCTGTGGGTAGGGGCCCCAATGTAGAGCATAGAAGATACTCTCAAGTTTGTTGGGTTGGTCAGCAGACTTGGGTAAGCCAAGACCCCAAGATATCATAAGGCCATATCTAGGGAGGCTGACACCCACTGACACCCACTCCAAGGAAGTGGGTCATTTTGGTAGCTTCCTGTTTTTACTAATTATTCTTGTTAACTAGATGATAAGGTCCTTCTTTTACTTGCACTTTGGCCTTCAAAAACTTGATAACTATGATGCAAAGGGTGTCATGGTAATCCTTATATAAAACAAAGAAATACTTTGGAAGAGGGAGTTAGAAAAGGACTTGAAGATACTTTTACTTCCCCCCCCCCCCAAAAAGCTCTTCAAAGTATCATGTTAGATCTGGAAGTGACCTCAGGTATTTTCTTGTTCAACTACTCCATTTTCTAGAGGAGGAAATTGAGGCCCCAAAGTGGGGAAGTGACTTGCTCAAGGACAGAGGAAGGCCCATCAACTCTTATTGAAACTGAGCCCAAGATGAAGTGGAGTTAAAAGGAGCTCTAACACTCTTAGACTTACTTGGACTTGGTTAGAGCTGGGAGGGACCTGAGAGACCGATGTGGAAAAACAGAGACCCAGAGAGAAACAGTGGCAAAGCAGGACTCTTACCCTGGTCTTCTTCATTTAATTTTTGTTCAGTAATTTTCAGTTGTGTCAGACTCTTTGTGACCCCATTTGGGGTTTTCTTGGTCAAAATACTGGAGTAGTTTGTCATTTCCTTCTCCAGCTGATTTTACAGATGAGAAAACCGAGACCAACATGGTTAATGACTTGCCCAGAGTGACATAGCTTGTAAGTGTCTGAGGCAGGATTTGAACTTGGAAGGATACATTTTCCTTATTTTGAGACCTTTGCTCTATCTACGGTACCATTTAGCTGCCCCTAGCTTCTGGCTAATTGTCCAAGGATTTTTTTAGTCAGGTTTCTGAAATCTGGCCTCCCTCACGGAAACCAGAATACTGGTTCTTTCAGAGCAGCTGCTCCTATTTTCATGGTTCAAGACAAGATGCTTGAAGGAAGAGGGAATATTGGTCTTTTCAGAAGAATCCTAGACTGAGGCTTCTTCCTCTCTCCTGCAAGCTTGGTTTAGTAAGGAAGTTTGGGCATCTTGGGAGATAGACATAAAGCTTTAGGATGGGAAACAGTCACTTTGAAGGAAGGCAGGGGCTTCTTCTCCATCTTCCCTCATCTGAAGTGATCCCCTACTCCATCCCACTCCAAACATCACTTGGCATGGATCTGTGTTTCTCTCAAAGTCTCAACCAGAATCTCCTCCACAAGATCTCTCCTGATCTCCTTCCCCTTTCTTTTGTTGGTATTCTCTCCTTCTGTGAATTACTTTGCATTTGCTTATCTATACCCATAGTTTCCTTCCAGTAGATTATAAACTTCTTGAGTTCAGAAGTTTTGATTTTATCTGGAGTTTTTAATCTCTGGCATACAGCACAGTGCCTGGTACCTAGCAGACTATTAATAAATACTTTTTGAATTGAATTGATAAGGGATGAAGAGGTATCCCTAAAAAGACAAGATTCTCCAGCCTAAAATACTATCTTTTTTCCTCAGACTTACCTTGTCTGAAGGATCTTCTCTTCATGGTTTGTTCATTTATAGATAGAAGAGACAGTGACTTCCCAGCTCACCACTGCTCCCACTCTGATGGGCAACTGTGCTAAGAAGTAGTCTTTGAAAGACTACCATTATCATTAGCTTGACCCATCAGGGCTGGGTCTCACTTCTCACCCCCTGGTCCAGGCCAGAACTAATGTTCCATCAGCATCAACCTCTCTCTCCCTCATTCAAGGAATCCTTCACCCCAAATGGTGTCTGCTAATTTCACCATTTTTACCATCTTACCACCAAACCCAGATGGATAAAACTTTGCTCCTACCTCTCCACCTGGTTCTGTTGCTGCCTTCTTCTGAAAGATTACAAGTCTTTCAGTAGTAGTCATTTCCCATACTGGACCAAATCATCAGTTCCATTACCCTAGCTATTGCTCTGGGATTGGCCTGTGGGGATCTAGGAACCACTAGGTTCATGGTTGCTCAAATAAAATTAAATTCTATAAACATTTATTAAAGGTCTACTAGCTAATAAGTCATTGTGCTCCTGGCCCTTGAGGAATTTATAATCTAGGGGCAGAGGAATATAATATGTTAAACTGAGAAGAAAAAAAATGGAGGCCTCTGAGGAGAGGACTGTGCTGTTTGGCCTCACAGCTCAGCCTAGATCCAAGTTTGAGGATATATAGGAAATTGGTATTCCGGAAGCTAGTCCAAGCAAGAACTTTATTTATCAATATGCTGTATAGTAATTATACACAGAGATGGATATACTCTGGCACAATTGAATATAGTAAACTTCTCTACTAGTGGCAATGCAATGATCCAGGGCAATTTTGAGGGACTTATAAGAAAGAATGATATCCACATTCAGAGGAAGAACCATGGGAGTAGAAACACAGAAGAAAAACAACTGTTTGACCACCTGGGTTGAGGGGGATATGATTGAGGATGTAGACTCTAAATGATCACCCTAGTGCAAATATCAATAATATGGAAATAGGTCTTGATCAATGGCACATATGAAACCCAGTGGAATTGTGCATTGGCTACAGGAAGGGGTAGGGAGAGGGGAGGGAAAGCACATGAATCTTGTAACCCAGGAAAAATATTCTAAATTAATTAATTAAATAAATGAATTTTTTTTAAAATGCTGTATAGTAAGTTGGCAAAAATGAAAACAGACGTGCACACTATATGGCAACACAGACAGACATTTGGCCAAACAAGGCAAGGGTCACTTATGTGAAGGAAATGTATATAATGGCATGATCTTGTCAGGAGTTCTGGGCAGAATTCTGGGCAGGGGGCTGGGGCTGGGTTGGGGAAAGGGGTTGGATGGAGGGAAGTCTTGTACTTAAAAAGTGTGCTTGGTAGGGACAGAGTCAGCACCAGATGTAGAAGGGGGGCTTTCTTAATCAGACCCAGAAGGGGTTGGAATGGAATTCCCTAGAGTGATTTGTTAATCTCAGACTCAGGTAGGTGAGTTTCCTAGTCAGATCCAGATATTGGATGAGGTTTGAATTAGTAATCAGGACTCCAGGAGTGGGTGTCAGCACACAGCTGATACAGGAGTTTTAGCCAATCAGCAGCTGAGGTTATTCACAGGCTCAGAATGAATCAGTGCAATGGAAAAGTACAGGCTGTCTATCATTGCCTACATGTTTGTGGTCATTAGGACCACTTAGACTAAGTAACTCCATATTGAAGTCCTATCACTTACCACTACAATATCAAACAGTATATTTCTAAAATCCCAATTATCATGGACTGAAAGGGGACTGGAAGCTAACTCTCTTTAACCATCCCCCACCAAGACCCTCAAAGAGAACTTAAGGATCATCTAGTCAGAGATGCAAAATAAATCTAGAAAGGTAGATACAAGATATAGTAAGGTAAAGGAAAGCATTAGTAACCAGAAGTATGGGGAAATCTTCACAGAAGAGTTAGAATCTGAGCTGAGCTAGGAGAGGACAAGGGAGGAGAAAGAGAAGAGGAATGGGAGGGAGGGGGGCAGGAGAAGAAGCAGGAGGAGGAGGAGGAGGAGGAGGAGGAGGAGGAGGAGGAGGAGGAGGAGGAGGAGGAGAATTTGCTTAGGATTCCAAAAAATAGACATGAGAAGAGAGAGCACTTCAAATATGGGGACAGTCAAAGGCAAGGAGATGTGAGTTAGAATATAGCATGTAGAGGCGAATAGAGTGCTGGAGGCAGAACACATGGGTTCAAATCTTGCTCAGATACTTTCTAGCTATATGACCTTAGGCTGATTACTTCATTGCTCTGGGGCTCAGTTTCCCCATCTATCAAATGAAGGGGTTAGATTTAATGACTTCTGGCTTGAACTCTATTATCTTAAGAATGAATGAGATCACTCTACTGCAAATATGAATAACATGGAAATGAGTTTTGAACAATGATATATATATATAACCCAGTGGAACTGCTTGTCAGCTTTGGGGAGGGGGAGAGGGAAGAGGGGAGGAATCAAGAATCATGTAACCATGGGAAAATATTCTAAATAAAAAATAAAGAAGAATGAATGGATGTCAATCTAGGGAAGACCTAGGCCAGTGATGGCAATCCTTTTAGAGGTTATGTGCTGTGCCCCACTCAGTGACCATGTGCCCCACCTCCCCACTGAGTGCCAGTTGTGCTACCCCCCACCCAAGTGCTGCCATTGGACTGCTGGGTGGAGGGTTGGGTTAAGTGAGGAATGTCCTCATCAAGTATAGAGAGGGGGAGGGGAGTGGCCTGAGCTCTCTGCTCTCCTCCAGTTCTGCTGCCTGTGAGCCTCCCACCTTACTGTGTGATCCCATTGGGCTTGGACAGAAGGATGAGGGATGGGAAAAATGTCATCAGACATGGTGGATAGGGGAGGGGAGCAGCTCCACCTGAGTCCTTCTACCTTTCTAGCAACAAACTCTGGGGAGGAGGGAAGAAGATGCTCTGTATGCCATCTTTGGCACAAGTGCCATAGGTTCACCATCACTGACCTAGGGGCTTAGCCAGAACATAGAGTATGTAAAATGGAGTCACATTAAATAAATCTAGAAAGGTAAGCTGGAACCAAGAAGGACTTCAAATGCCAAATTAGAATTTGTATTTCATCATAGAGGCAATAGGGAATCACTGAATACTTTTGATCAGGGAAATAATCTAGCAGACTTGTTCTCTACGGTATAGATTTTGGCATTGTGTAATTAGAATTTGCTCCCCAGTACTCTCTTTCCCAGCATCACATTTGCTTATTTACACTAACTTACTAATGTAGGGAAGATATAAGTTTTGTGTAGCTCCTCCCTCTCACTCTCTGCTCCCAGGAAGGCAGTTGTAGAAGTTGGGTGAGAGTCAGGCAGGAAAATTTTACCTGCATGTTTTTTACTTAGGCTTTCTAATTTTATTCTTTTATTTCTTCTACTTCAAGTGATTATTAATAAACTTTATAAAATATAATACTTGGAGTTATTGGATATTAATTTAAAATTTACAGCAGCTATGTGAAAGATAAATTGAAGAGGAGAGAGTGGAAGCAGGAACACAAATTAGGAAACTATTATAACCATGCAAGGGAGGGGTCCTGGGGGTCTGAACTAGATGGTGGCAGTCTAAGTGGCAATAAAGGGATTTATATAAAATAATCTATGGTAGAAGAACTCACAAGGTGTAATTACTAATTATGGGATGGAAGGGAAAGGAAAGTTAGAGGATGACTCCAAGGTTAAGGTTTTGAACTTGGGTCACTTAAAGGATAGTGGGGACTTTGAAATAGAGAAGTTTAGAGGATGGCCAGATTTAGGAGAAGAGATGAGTCATTTTTTATCAAGGGTCACTTAGAAACTATTTTCACTGTTTTCTCCATAGCAGAAAAATAAACCTATTCCTAGGATGATTCCTTTTGTCTTTTTAACCCTCTTCTAGAGGCTTCTTCTTCCTCTCTCTGCTTCTATACATTACAAACTGAAAATGTCTTCTCTAATTGGTTCAGTTCAGGCTATTCATCCAGGGTAGGCTTTCTTTGGGGCAAGAGGAATATATTTTTAGAAGATGTTCCAGACTGACCTAGGACATTCTCATTTGGTATTCTAGCAATAGAGTTGTGGGATTGTAGGATAAGGGGCTTGGGCCTGTGATTTCTCAAAACTAGCAATGATCTACTCAGTCAGGAGATACTAGTCCTTAGAAGGACTTTTCCCTAGTCATTTTGTTTTTTTGTTTATTTTTTTTTGTCAGTCTCTGTTGTTGGAGTTCCTACAGTGAGCAAGAAATGTATATCTCTGGGCACAAAGATACACTACCGTTACAGTCCAGCTCAGCACTCTTGAAGTATCCACTCCAATGATTTCATTCCTCATCCCTAATTTATCACTTTGGTATTGAATCATGGGATACCTTGGAAAAAGTTATGCTAGAAGACAAGGTAGTCCTCCCCTTGCTATCTTCCCAGTTTCAGCTCACTGGCACCTTCTGCTGCTGGAGAAGCAGTTTCCCTTTAGGCAATAAAAGAGGGACTTGAGTCTTAGAGGCATTAGATATCCCTCTGGGACTCTCAAAGACAATAGGTAACAAAGCCAGATGTGATATCCTGGCAAAGGACAGGAAACCAGAAAGTTCAGAAAAAGGACCTGGGATTTGATGAGGAGGGAAGAATGACCACTTCTCAGGAAGTTATGGGTTTAGGAGATGGGGTGGGAGGTATTTCAGACCAGGGAAACCCAAAGTGCTCTCCTTTCCACTTTTTGTAGGATAGTTGATATTTGTTGTTTGGTCTTGTCGGTCACATTTGATTCTTTTTGAGGTTTTTGAGGGGTTTTTTGAGGTTTTCTTGGCAAAGATAACTGGAGCGGTTTGTCATTGTGTTCTCCAGATCATTTTACATATGAGGAAACTGAAGCAAAAAAGGTTAGGCAACTCATCCAGGGTCACACAACTAGTATATGAGACCAGATTTGAACTCAGGTCCTCCTGATTCTGGGCCCTGTGTTCTATACATTCTGCCACTGGTATTTACTGAACTGGAAAAGTCACAGGGGCACAGGCAACCAGACAAACAATCCTAGGTTAAGGTGGTCAGACAGCCAACTCCTTCCCACATTGAAGGAAAGAGTCCTCCCCTGAGAGTCTGATGCTCTTGTCCCTGCCTGGGCTCTGAATGTGTAAAGGGATCTGGTGGTGATGAATGGGGAGAGATAGCCCTTCCATCTCCAAGAACTCCAAAAAGCAATTTCTCCAAGAGTGAAATGTGGAATTAAAAAGCATGGGAGAATGAGGAGGCACTGGAGCAGGGGGGGAACTTCTAGGAAGAACTCTACAGTCATTCCCTCATGAATAATTCTAGAGTCTCCATGCAGGTACCTGTGCAAAGGGGTCTGGAAATGATTTAAAAGAGAAATGAAACTAATAAAAGAAAGAAGTAAGAATAAACATAGGTCAGAAATTAGAGCTGTCAACACAGAGCAGTTTAGGAAAAAAAAGCAGGGGGTGGGGAATCTACTCTCTAAAGAAATGAATTGGAACACAAAAATACCCAAGTAGAAGAAAATTCAATATAAGACAGTCAAAAGGCAAAATTTTAAAAGAATACATGAATTCTATTCAAGTAAAAGTGATTGACTTTGAAGAAAGAATGGGTATAGACAATTTAGGGCTCCTAAGTCTCCCAGAAGAATGAGTTAAACAAAAAAAAACCCCTAAATATCATAATGCAAGAGATAATAAAAGAATATTGTTTGGAACTTCTGAATAGAGAAAACAAAGCATTGATTAAGAAAATCCATGGATTACTGCCAGAAAAGGAAAAAAAAACACTCTTCAAGCTTCATAATATGTATTTGTTAATTTTATCTGTTTCTATAGCAAACAAATTGCAAATGAACAAGAAAAAGACCTTCAAGAAAGGTCTTGAAAAGCAAGAGCATCTAGACAAAGGTGATTGTTCAATCAGGGAAGAAAGGGGCATGAGCTCCTATTCACAAAATGTCAAGAGTGGCCAGACCCATCTTACTCATCATTCCCAGGGCACTAGAAGCTCTGGTGGAAGAAAATGACCACATTGGCACTTTACTGAAAGGTCTTAGCACTACTTGACTGAAGCCAAGGACGGAGCTCCAAATAGGGGTTTAAGGTACTTTGCCATTGAAGTCTCTGGGTCCTTCCTTGTCTCTGGGTGGGAATAACATTTACAATTTGACTATGGGATCTTCCAATACAGTAAATGAAAGTTGGCATAATCAGCCTGGCAAAGTTGGTGTTATTTGTGTGGAGCCAAGGGGAATCGCATTCCAACACCAAGCAAATGATTAAGGTCAGAACTTGACTCTGAGATACTGACTTGAACTAGCCCTCTGGAAAATCATGAGAGATATAACTAGAACTGAAATATTCTAGCTCCCAATCACTGACTCCCCCACAGAGACATTAACATGTGCCACAATATACCATTGAGGTCCCCCATCCCTGCCTTAATCTCTCAGTCCATTATTTTAGTCACCTGATTCTCAGATCCCACCTTTAGCTTCATTCTCTCTCCCAGGCTATTCAGCAGATTCTATGCCTAAGGAAGTTACCAGATTAAAACCTTAATATCTCTTGAATGGTTTAGGGATAGGGCAAGTAAGATAGGTTAGGGAAAGTGGGAAGAAAGAGAATTTAATTGTCATTAACTTCCTTCACATCCACACATTCAAAACTGAACTCATTTTTTTTGTCCCCAAGGTCTCTCCCCTCTTAATTTTCCTGTAGCTGTAGAGGACCACCATCATCCCAGTTAACCAGGCTTGAAACCTAGCTGTCACCATGGACTCCTTACTCTCTTTTACCCCCACTTCCAATGTTTCCAAATCCTATTGATTCTGCCTTTGTAATAGCTCTCAAATACATCCTCCTCACTTCTCTCCTCTGCCACTGCCCCCATGCTGGTGTAGGCCTTCATCATCTTACTGATTCACTATTGCAATAGTGATCTCCCCACCTTAAGTCTCTCCCAACTTTAGTTTATTCTTCACTCTTCCTAAAACTCAGGTCAGACTATGTCACACCCCATTCTCTTCCATTCCCAAACGAGACTTAGAGAATTCTATCCCCTTTCCAAAGAAGCAAAGTCCTTGAAAGATCCTTCTTCCAAGGACACTACCACTTACCTTTGGTTGCCTAGGAACTGTATTGCCCTTCTGTCCAAGGCTATGTCTAAGACTTCTCCAAGAGACTGCCCCTACCTGCTCCTTACTTAAGGAATAAAATTCCAGGGCTCAGAGGCTTCTTCTCAACCTCTCTTCAGGATTCCCCAGGGAGAGAAATGGCATTTCATTTTGCTTTTTGTTCCTCTCCTTTCTTTTGCCCAGGGACCTGCCACAGTCCCTTAAAGAATAGAGACTTTGTGGTTCCAAGATCCTAGATGCTTCTGGACAGTGATAACAGCATCTTCAACTGCAGTGTTAAGCATCAAGAGATGCTTAAAAGAGGTGGGGGAGAGCCAGGCTGGGAGTTGAGAGGATATGGGTTCAAATCTGCCCTCAGATACTTACTAGCTGTGTGACCCTGGGGAAATCACATAACCCTGATTGCCTAGCCCTGGCCATTCTTCTGTCTTAGAACTGATACTAAGACAGAAGGTAAGGATTTTTAAAAAAGAGGTGGGGAAATAGGAAGAGGAGGCAGACGACTTGACTTTGGGGAACAATTCTTAGGGCTTGAGGAAGCCTGCTCTCAGTTCCAACAAAGGGATGGGAGAAGGTAGTTCATATATATTCCATTTCTTGTTGCCTTCCTCACCACTTCAAGAAAGGGCAGATATGTCCCTGAAGATTGCTTATATCACCAAGGCCAATGAGAGCATTGACTACATAGGTCTCTATTTGTACCAGAAAGACTAGAAGTAAGAAGGAATGGGGGGGGGGGACAGAACAAGGCCATAGAGGATCAGTAGAGAGATGGTGCACAGACTAAAGGAGGTGATGGAATAACCAAGTGTATTGTGGCAGTGGTGTGACTATAGTACAAGGGTGATGGGGGATGACAACAGAAGGGAGAAAAACATACTGCCATGATGAGCCTAAAAGAGTGATGAGGCATAAGGAGATCACTGGAATTTAACTAAATGGAAAAGGGTAAGAGGTTAATTGACTATAGCAAGGTGATAGGGTTATTTGAGATGGTGGTGGGGTATATAACAAATAAAAGGATGTGATGGGTCATAGGGAATAATGAGTATATCAGAATGACACAGTATAATGAAATAACTGTATGATGGCTGCCTGTGATTGAAGCTTGATACTTAAGTAGGTGATGAATTCAATTTTCAGTGCCTAAGGTAAGTAGGATTGCTAATGCTAAATGGCTATTGCTATAATAACCAGAGTCACATGAGATCTACAGCATGAACCTATGGGCAGGAGACTTGGGAAAGCAGGAAAACTCCCTCTCCCATCACTGGAAATTACTTGATCCCTTTCCCTTTCGGCTAATGTCTCCTTTTATTCAGAAAAACAGATGTGACTAGTTATAAAAGCCATTAGTCCAATTGGCTCCCAGACACTGCATTTTCCACTGGGAGAGGCAGGTTTGAGGGAGCCAAAAAAGATCAGGCTTGGAGTTTGGCTATTGTTGACATCAAGTCCCCATTTCTTGGGGGCCACTTACTTTGCTTGAGTCAGCTTTGAATTGTGGTGTCTCCCTTAGCAACACTGATGAAAGTAGCTTAGTGGAGATCCTTCCAGTTCCAGCTTTGGCATGGCATTGACTCCGAAGAGGAGCCCTCTCTTGCTCTCTCTCCCCACAACCCTTTGTCACAAGCTCTCTTCTGACAGCTCTGCTCACACCTCCCACCACTGGTAGATCTGAATTTCTCATCCTCAGTTAAGCTTAGAGATCTGCCCCCAATTAAAATACCAATATCCTTCTCTACCAGGAACAGCTCAGCCTCACATACCTAAATCCCAGGTACCTCTCTCAACTCTCAAAATTGTAACTACTTCAGGATTTCCAAACACAATAGCACCTTCACTCTTCTGACACCCACCTTCACCTCCCACCCAACATACATCATAGGAAATTATATGCTCACTAACCCTATCCCTAAACACCCTGAAAGGTGCAAACAAGGGTCTGCTCAGTTGATAAGGGAATATGTATCCTTGAATGATGAGAGACCCTTGATTCCCAAAAGCCTATAATCCCAAGGTCGGCAACCTCCAGTCTCAGACTCACAAAAATATCTAACCTACCATCTTGCTATTCTCAGCTTGGGGAAGCCATTTCTGCTTTCATCCCTTTCACTGTCTTGCTTTCTGGCCCTAACCTTGATTCATTTCTCTATCACTTTTTCTCACTTCCTCTGCCCCTGATCTTGGGAGAAGTAGAAAAAAATTGGAAGAGTTCAAGACACTTAATGATTTTGTTCCTTTCTGTGTCACATATCAACCAATGTATGATTTCTACATCTCAGCAAGCCTTTTTGGTGTTAGTGACTTGAGGACAGAGGTCAGGGTGTTTGTGAAGCTATGAATGAAGGAGACATCTTTAGTCTTGCTCTTTGAGACTTCACGTGGAGTGTCAAGTGTCAAGCTCAGGTTCAAACCCCACTTCCCTTCCCATTCCAAAGGGTACTGCTTTCCAAGTGCAGAAGGAAATAAAAGGGAATGAAGAGGTAATGCAAAGAGAGACTGAGACAGAAAGTCAGAGAGATATGGGGACAGAGAAAGAAAATACAGTAACAGAAAAGACACAGAGATGTGGGATTGAGGTCTCTGATAAGTTTTCTGTGGAAGGAAGCTAGGTTTGCCACTATTGCAGAGGTTCCCCCTTCATGGCTCCACCCTGAACTCTTGGTCTCCTCTGAGTCCCTGCCTTGGACCCTGTATAGCACTCTCCAGAAATAAGCCTTGTCTTGACCCTGCTGCACCTTCCACACTGTGCTTGTTTTCCTGGCTATAAAAAAGGTAGATCACTCCTTGTTCTACCTCTATCTGGGGATGGAGGAAGAAAGAAGAAGGCTTCTGGCAATAACCATAGGTTATCTATTGAGATACTTTGATCTTGAGGCCCTGGGTTCTGTTTTGTATATGCTAGTGTAGATGGCTTTATCAGTCTGAATATGGAAACTTCTCCCCAATAATTTTATTTTCAATTCTGAGCCCCCAAAGTGGAGGAGTTAGCATGGTTTTCTTTGGTCAGTTAAGGAGGCTTGGAGAATGGTTTTAGATACAACCCATCTCCCATATTCCCCACTTCTTCTCAGAGTTAGGGCCTCCTCCTTATAGCCCATGATTTCTCTGTCTTGGTGACTTACAAGCTTACATTTCTCATCACACAAACCAGAATAGTGACCATTATTATAACTCCCTCCCTCCGCCAATACACAGACACATAGATTGGTGAAGCAGGAGACAGAAGGGACTAAGACCATTCAGGAATCCCTGAGGAAGAAGAGCCTTTTCTCATCCTAGTACAGTGGGAAGAGAACTAGGAGTCAAAGAGCCTGGATTCAAATACCACCTCAGCTTCTTACTGCCTATCACTTAGTTTCCCTGGACCTCAGCTTTAGCATCTATAAAATAATGGATTAGACCAGATGGCTTCAGAAATCCTGCCCAGCTCTAGATAACTAATCTTAAGGTTAGATTTCCACTCCAGGATGACAATGTAAAGGGTATGGGATGGGGAGGGGGCATCTTATATCGAAGGTGGGCTTTTCAGCCAAAGAGGGCATCAGTTTGCTCAGCATTTGGCAGTCTGCCCTTTGTGAAGCACCAGGGGATGAGAGGAAGTGAGAGTGGGTGAGAAGAATGTTCTACATTTCCATAAGCAGCAAAGCCAGTGTAGTTTCTATTAAGGGGTGATGAAAAGGGGAGGAAACCATAGCAATGGAATTCCAAACCAAACCCCATATTCTAGGATTTTGCCCCAAGAGATTAGAAAAAGACAGAAGGGTCAACGCTGAGCTCTCTCAGATTCCCTTGAGCTAGATCACCTGATTTCAGGGGTGCTCCCTGCCTCCTTCTGGGAAAAGCAGAATAACTCTTCTGGGGGCCGCTTCTGCGCTCCCCACTTACTATTACTCAGATTCCCCACAGCCTGGGGTGTCCCAAAGAGGCCTGGGTCAGGCGAAAGAAGCTCCCTCCAACAGTTTCGGAGGGTGGGGCACGTGTGTGTCTCCAGCTAACTTTCCCTGGTATCACAGAGTGGGACCCAGGCGGCAGGGCGGGGAGAGGTGGGGGAGAGTTAAACTAAGGAGGTTGGGTAACGGTTCGGCAACCTCTTCTCCCTCAGAGTACTTGCACAAGGGAAGCCTGTGGAAGGCGGAGCGGAGAGCTCAGCCGGGGCGGAGACAGCACAGGTGGTGGGAGGGCAGGGGCGGGCCAAAGCACCCGGGACTCGAGCTCGGAGCTTCGAGACGCTGGCTGCAAGAGCGCAGTGGGAATGGATTCTGAGCTGAGCGGATTGCCGCGGACTGAGGTGAGAATCTGTTGCCTCTACTCCCTTGCCCTCAATCTCTCTCTCCCTTTCAAGAATTCCCGACCACCCTAGCCCTCTTTTATGGGCTCCTCCTTTCTAAGATCTCAAAGCGTGATCTCTAGAGCTAGGCGCCCCTCTCCGCCTCCTGCAAGTTCTCTCCCGCCCCCCTCTAGTTGACCCGCCCCTCCCTTATCAAGGACCCGACTCTGCCCCCTACTCGCTCGTTCCGTGCCTCTGTCTTCCCTGCCCCGCCCTCCCCCCACTATTGGCAATCTTGCCCCCATTCTGACCACTTGGTTTCCAGTCTTGTGCCAGGCAAGGGACTGAGTCACAAGAGAGGGGTAGCCTGAGTCAGTATCCAGCAATCTCGACTCCGGGTAGTCACTCTTGACATGGGTGCGAAAGGTGGGGTGGGGGAAGAGTCGAGAGGAAAGGAGGAATAGGGATGGGACAAAAAGTAGAATTAAGGATGGAGGAAGGCACAGAGGGGACAGGGATGAAAGAAAATGCTCATTTCACATGGAGTGTGGGGCTAGGATGTGCCAGATGGGATGTGAGGAGACATGTCACAGATCCCTAGCAGAAAGGGTAGTGGGATTCACAAAATCAACTCCAGCATCCTCCACTGATTGCTTTCTTTCCCTGGCCCAGCCCTGACATGTCTGAGTTCTCTGCCCAGCCTGGCTGGGGCAGGATGTGGGGGCGGCCCTTTGGTGAAGGGACAGGAAGGAAGTCTGAATGGAGACAATAGGTGGAAGGGGAGGAGGAACTGGAAACTGGACAGCAGTGTTTTGGGTTAGAGCTGCAGAGACCTGTGGGAATGGTCTCTTCTATTCCTGCCTCCTGATTAAGACTAAGGTTCTCACTCCCCATTCCACCCCACCCTCATTATGTTGAACCTCCCCCTTCCTCTCCCCTGGTTCCAGGCTGCTGCTCTTGGACCAACACCTCATCCCGTGGCCTTCAGTGACCCCAGCCCCCTCCTGTGACCTTGGTCCCTTTCCTCACTCCACAGTGGCTTTCTAGGGTTCTAGGTATCTGCTTTCTCAGTGACTCTTTGTGGTGTAATGGAAAGAACACTGAACTGTGAGTCAAAGAAACCTGGGTTCTGACTTTGGCTCTGCCACCTTTTGGATATATGATATTGGGCAAGTCACTTAATCTCTTTGGGTCTTCCTTTCCTCATTTGTAAAACAAGAGTTTGGGGCCAGATCTCTTTCAACCTCAGAAAATCTATGATCTCTGTGACTCCTCATTCTGTGGGTCTAGAACCCTATAGCTTTGCTTGATTGTGGTTGGGGGGAGGTTTATGGGATTCGAATTAGGCCTCTTATACCCCAAAGCTGAGGAGATGAGTGTGTGAAGCTTAACTTGAGCCCTGTCCACCATTCCTACCTCCACCCTCTCTTTTTCAGGCAATGGCTTGAACCCTCATGGAGTCACCCAGGGACCTGGACATTGAGGTCTGGCTGGCAGGAGTACATCTGGAGCGCTACGCAGATACCTTCCGGAGGCACGGTGTGTCCACAGCTGCTGCTGCCCAAAGCCTGAGCCAAGAGGACCTTCGTCGAATGGGCATTTGGGCCACGGGTCATCGCAAACGGATTCTTCGCCTGCTACAGGGGGCCTCTTTGGAGGTCCCTACAGACGTTCCACAGGACACTACCATGGATACCCCAACTCCAGATCCTCAAGCACTCCCCACCAAACCAGTACCCAAACCAAGGACTGTATTTACTTTTTTCAGCACCACTCAAGGTGAATCGGCTCCACCTTCACTATTGGACCCTCCTATGGAAACCCTTCCAGTGATTCAGGGAGAGGATACCAGCTTAATAGTCCAAGATGAGGGAAGTATGGTCCCCAAAGGGTCAGAGCAATCAGTGAGCCAAGAGCCTTCTCTAAGTACTTTTCAATCACCTGTTGTCCCCTCCCTTCCTTTGGATCCACCTCCCATCTTGGACAGGATGACAATGATGCCCAATGATATCTACTTTGGGCTGGACCTTGGAAGGGGAACTCAACCAGGAATTCAGGAAACGTGAGTGATTTTAGCAATCAGCTGGGAAGGGGACCAGAAGATCTGAGATTCATTAGGAGGGAGAAATAAAAAGGGTGAGGGGAGGCAAAGCACTTTGCCTGTCTTCTCTCTCTCTTTACTCCTTGTGTTACAAGTTCCCTTCTGTCCTCAGGACTACAGATGGCTCCCTGCTAAACTCTCCTACTCCCATCCCCACCTCCAGGCCTACAGCAGGTACAGGTCAGTAGAGGTCCATAAGGAGGGTGGGGTCATTAGAGGTCAGAGTTCACCATGGGTATTCTACCAATTTACTTTCCTCCCTATCCTCATTTCACCAACTGTAGTGCATATCATGGACCCCAGCAGCCTGTACTATGGTGTTCAACCTGTTTCAGTCCCTGGGATTCCCAAAGGAAGGAAGATAAGGGCTGTCAGTCAGGCATCAGGTGAATCCAGGTATGTGCTTTGAGGGGAACCATGAAAGGTAAGATATGGAGGAGACATAGAGAAAAATATTGGGGAGAGATTTAGAAGGGTCATAGAGGAGAAGATTTAGGACAGATAATGATGGAGAAGAATATAGCAATCTTGAGGAGAAAAGATGGGGGTATATTTAGTCAACTGATTCACATCTCTACTCTACTTTCCCTAGGCCAAGCAGCCATGAACCAGAGGGGGGAGAGGACTGTGGCTATGCCAGTCTGGAGCTGCCTGGAGAGTCCACCCACTTGGTGTCCAATTTGGACCCTGAAGAGCCAGGAGACGATCTCATCTCCCCCTATGCCAGCTTCACCTCACTAGCTGATCCCCCTGCACCTGTGCTCAGTGGCTGGTTGGACAAGCTCTCACCGCAGGGGTGTGATTGGAAGGGGGTGATGTGGGGAACTTTGGACAGGAAAAAAAAAAACAGGGAGGAGTGTAAGGAAGGGAGGGAAGCCATAGGAAAAGTGAGGTTGGGTTAAGAAGAGTAGATGGAAAATGTTGATGACTTTGGAAGGAGGAGACAGTCTATTTCCCCTACCTGTAAGAAACCCTCCTCTTTCCCTTAAATAGAAAGTATCATCCTGCTACTTATGCTGAGGGCAGAAAGACTGATTCCTCCTTCCTCCCTTTCCCCAGGAATTATGTCTTTCAGAGGCGCTTTGTCAGGTTCAATGGAAAGAAGCTGATGTATTATGGAAGTGACAAGGTGGGTTTGCATGTATGTAGAAGGTAGAAATGGAGTATCTTAGAGGCCAGGAAGGTCAAGGAGGAATGTTAGGTTATGAAGGGATCTGAAATTTGGTTGGGAATCCTGGAGGGGGCAAATGAAGGTCTTAGGGAGAACTAGCATGAGGAGAGGAGTCTTCCTGGGGTCTCTAAGATGAATCATGAGTAGTCACATATGGCAAGACCAACTTGCTATAGTTGTTATCTGTGGGTCAGTGCTGGTCTCTCCCCAGGACTCCTTCCCTAAGGGGGTTATCCCACTGACTGTCATTGAGATGATCCGAAGCTGCAAGGATTGCAAGTTCCAAGTCATCACTAGCCAAAGGGTGTTTGTGTTCCGAGCTGAGAGTGAAGGTGAGAGGAGGGGCAGCCTGGGGTAGATGGCCAACAGGCAGACTTACTGCCAGTCAGTTCCCTTATGCCAAAAAACAGCATTTATGAAGGACCTACCATGTGCAAGATGTCAGGCAGAATGACAGAATGGAGGACTGGCCTTGGCTAGGGGCAAGTTCTGCCTCTGACAGGCTGTGTGATCTGACTCAGTTGTAAGATTGGGAACAAATGATAACCTTTCAGCACCCTAGGAAATCTTTGATTAGATGTTGCAGATGATTTGTTGAGTTTCCACTAAGGAGGGCATTTCCACACCAAGAGTTCCATACATTTATGAAATTACAGGTCTGGAAAAAAAAAAGACTGCAAATCACAGTGCTAGGTATTTATGATGCCAAGGCAAAAATGAAAAACAGCCTCTGGCTCCAAAGAACTTAGGTTCTACTGATCATTAGGGCATGTAAACATAAATAAATACAAGATAATATGAGGAAGGAAAGAGTAATAACAAGCAAATATCAGGAAATGCACTACATGGTCTGAGCTTTGATGGAAGATAAGACTGCAAAGTGAAGGTGAGAAAAAGAGAGCATTCCAGGCATGAAGACAGTCTGAGCAAAGGCATGGTTGGAGACATGAGTTGATATATCAAACTATGGGCAAGGAGGTGGTGCAATGGAGAAAGCTCTGGGCTTGGAGTCAGGAAGACTCCCCTTCCTGAGTTCAAACCCAGCCTCAGACACTTATTAGCTGTGTGACCCTGGGAAAATCACTTAACCCTCTTTACCTCAATTTCTTCAAATATAAAATGAACTGGTCATGAAGAGTTGAAAAATGACTCAACAACAATGTAAAATTAAGGGAATAAGAACATAGGATGGTTTGGTTAGAAAATAGAGTATGTGAAATACAAAGTAAATATGGAAGGCAATTTGAAACCAGAATATGAAGGACTTTGAATGACAAAATGAGAAGTTTGTATTTTATTCCAGAGGCAATAGGGAGACATCAGAAATTCCTGAGCTAGGAATTCTTGAGTCATAGTCAGGACAATGCCTGAGGAATATTATTTTGGCAGCTGTGTGGAGGATGGATTGCACAGGTTAGAAAGAGAAAGTAGGAGAAAGTTTCTTGTAATAGTCCTGCCCAAAGGTAATAACGAGGGTGGTGGCAGTTTGAATGAAAAAAAAAAAGGCACAGATAACAAAATATACAGTAAGAGTACAAAAATGTGTGCATATGGGGAGATGAGAGGTGAGGGAGAGGAAAAGTTACAGATAAGTGTGGAGTTGAGGTTATGAATCCTGGGTGACTAGAAACATGGTGATACACTCATAAGCAGCAAAATTTAGGGGAGGAACAATTATAGAAAAAACCACAATAAATTCTGTTTTGGACATGTTGCTTTTGAGATGCCTATGGAACTCTCAGATGGATATGTCTGTACATTATCACTTCATAATGGCAATAGATCTTTAATGGCACCAGTCCTCTCATCAGTCACAAACCCAGTCCCAATATCCTCCTGAGCATTATCTACATACCCTCACTCTCTGATACAATCTCCCTAATCTGCAAACCCACTTGCCTTTAGTTCAGAGGGATAACTGGTGCTCCACACTGCAGTCTCGACTGAAGGAGCAACGGCTTCTAGGCAACCCCAGGCCTCCTCATCCACCACGGCCCCTCCGCACAGGGACCCTAGAGCTTCGGGGACACAAAGCCAAAGTGTTTGCAGCTCTAAGCCCTGGGGAACTAGGACTGTACAAGAGCGAGCAGGTAAAAGACAGAGATGTGGCATTAGGGCCAGAATGGGGTCCCAGGTGGTATCAGCTGGATGGGGGCCCTTCAGGAGGGCACTATCCTCTAGCTCCTGACCTCTAGATGGATCCCTGATACTACTTCCTCAACTCTACCTCTTCAGTCCTTTTCTCTGGGCATTGGAATTTGTTTCATTGAGCTTCGGGGCTGCAGTGTCCGGGAGACCAAGAATCGAAGCTTTGACCTCCTTACACCCCATCGATCCTTCAGGTGGGCAGAAAGGGGTTGAGTCTAGGGTGATATCTTCAAATGGGGGTGCAGAAGGTGGGATTCAAGGAGTCTTTGGCCTGAATAACTCAGGAGTGGGACTTTTGGGCAAAAAGACTTAAGGAATTTGTATTCTAGGGCTCAGTAAGTATCATATTAGAATAGTGTCTAATGGGGCTTACAGATTCTCAGAATTAGAGGGTACCTTAGAAGCCATAAAGTCTAATACCTATTTGAATAAGCATCCTAAGAAATATCCAACAGGTAACCAAACCACCCAGTCTTTACTTGAAGACTTGTTAATAGGGAGACCCTTACCACCTCCGAGGCCATCTATTCTTTTTGGAGAGTTCGTGATGAAATAAGTAATAGCTGCCTCCTGGGGGCCAGTGGGAGCTTGAGGATCTGAGGGTGAATCTGTAGGAGGGAACAAGGTGGGTCCTAATGTGCTGGCTCAAATATCCCCACCAGCTTCACAGCAGAGTCAGCCTGCACTCGCCAGGTCTGGGCAGCTGCACTTCAGGAGGCCATCACTGAGACTCTTTCTGATTATGAGGTGGCTGAAAAAATATGGTCCAACAGAGCAAACCGACAATGTGCAGACTGTGGAGCTTCTCGTCCTGACTGGGCCTCAATCAACCTGGGAGTGGTCATCTGCAAGCATTGTGCAGGTGGGCAACACTTGGCCCAGGGGCAGAAGTGCCAAGAGGGAAAGACAAGTAGTAAGGAGATGGCTCTGAGGGGAGGGGAGTGGGAGCTTTATCTCCAAGGCTGGTAATGCCCAAACTCATTGCTTTCCTATAGGACAACATCGGGCTCTAGGCTCTGGGGTGTCTAAAGTGCAGAGTCTGAAACTGGATACAAGCATCTGGAGTAATGAGATCGTACAGGTAAGACGGCTGGTGAAAAAGTTGAAAGCAGAGGTGATTAATGGAAGAGATTGGGTAGCCAAAGGGAGGGTGTCTGGTCGGGGTGGGAGTGGAAAAAGGCTTGGGGTATGACAGGGTAGTTGGGATTTATTGGAACCAGTCACCACAGCTCCTTTGACTCCTTCTCATCTGTCAGCTTTTCCTCATCTTGGGAAATGATGGAGCCAACCGGTTCTGGATAAAGGCACTGCCTCCAGGAGGAGGGCTGCATCCAGATACTCCTCCTGGCCCGCGTGGGGACTTCATCTCCCGCAAATATCGGCTTGGCCTCTTTCGGGGGCCCCATCCTCAGTACCCTGACCATAGTCAGCTGCTGCAGGTGGGAAAGCTAGAAAGGATGGAGGGGGTAATCCTGAGGAGTATATGTGTGGGGGTAATGGCTGTCCCTTAGGCTTTCTGGGTGGCTCCCGTGGAAGGGGATTGATAGCTTCTCCCTCCCTCATTCAGGCACTGTGTACAGCTGTGATGGGACCCAACTTGTTGAAAACCATGATTCAGCTCTTCTCATATGAGGAACCATGCTCTGAAGGCAGTTTCTCTAATCTGCTTCCCTTAGGTAATTCCTTTCTGATGACTTCCCAAGGACCACCAACCCTCTTCCTTTCTCTAGCCCTGGCATATTCTCCCAGGCTCTAATATGACCTTCTCTAAGTTCCCTCTTTCCTGAACTTTTCCTCATAATGCCCTTGGGTCCCTCCCTACCACGGGCAAATCTAGACTTTAAGTAATGGTCAAACAGGACTCTATTCTACTAGCTCCACCTCACATCCTACCTTTCATCCCAAACTTCATTTGGGTGGGTGGGAAACTGAAGAATCTGGGCCATGCTCCCATTATTAGAGTGAAGGTAATCTGGGCTCACATATCTGCATTGTCTCCTGATTTAATCTTCCTATCTCACCCCACTCCACCCCCATGTCATCCTTCAGACCCATCTCCTGGTGTATACAATGAAGTCCTGGTGCCTGCCACACTAAGTGGCTTTTTGCACTGCAGTCCCATCAGCAGCAAATCTGGACCACCACCCCACCGCCGGGGTCGGGATGGTGAGGAAGGGGGACCCTGATAGAGTTGTGGGGAGAGCAGAAGCAGTTCTGTGGTGGGATGGGTGGGAGCCTTTGAACCTTTAATGATGTTGGGGAAGGGTCTGTACTGGGAAAAATTATTTTATGTTATTTATTTTTTAAAAAACCCTACTTTCCTTCACTGTATTGGTTCCAAGGTAGAAGAGTGGTAAAGGCTAGGCAATGGGGGGTGGGGGAGAGTGACTTGCCCAGGGTCACACAGCTAGGAAGTGTCTGAGACCAGATTTGAACCTAGGACCTCCTGCCTCAAGCCTGATACTGGGAAAGTTGATAGAGATGTTTGAAATAGGAGGATGCTGCCTGATATGTGGATCCCTCCCTCCCATTTTTGCAGCACCCCCCAGGCTATGGTGTGTGTTGGGTGCAGCACTGGAGATGTTTTCATCAGAGACCAACTCAGAGCCAATAAGTCTGATCCAACCTCAGGATGTAGTGTGTCTGGGGGTAAGCCCCCCACCAGTTGACCCAGGGGACCTTGACAGGTAGCCCTCCAAGTACTTTCATAACCTTTTTTTTCTATCCCCCAAATCTTATAGCTCCTTCCTCTGCCTTGAAGTTTTCCCTGCTTGATTCCCCCAACTTTATGCCCCTAGGTTCCCATTCTCTTTTGAACTCATTCTGACTGGAGAAAGGGTCCAATACTTTGGGACTGATGGAGCTGATAGTCTGGAGGCCTGGACCAGAGCAGTGGGCAAGGTGAATTAGAGCTTGAAGTTCCCTTCATCATACACTATCACCTTTCACAAGGACCCTTTCCTTATCCCCAAGCCCTCCAAGATCCATGTGCCTCAGGCTCCCAAGCCCATTCCTATGGGCATTCCTGAGATGTTATATCCCACCGGCACCCCCAAGATAGCATTCCTTGTATCTCTCTTCCCAGATGAACCAACTGATATTTCTCTCTTTCCATTTTGATCTCTCTCTCTTACTTTCTCACTCTCTTCCCCCACCCCACCCCTTTCCTCCCCTTTGATTTTCTTCATCTCTCTCTACTTGTTGCTCTCGTTCCTCTTTCCCTATTTAAAAAAAAAAATCTCTTTCCTTATCTCTCAGTGTTTCACCGGATATTTAACTATGTCTTTTCTCTTTCTTGGTTTCTGCCTTCCCTTCACCTGCAGTGGTTCTCCCCGTTAAGCTGTCATCAGCTCCTGGGTCCTGGCCTGCTGAGGCTAGGCCGTTTAAGGCTGCGGTCCCCCTCTCAGACTGCAATGACCCCAGGCCTCTGGCTGTCTGCCTTTGGCCTCCTCCGAGGTGACCATCTATTCCTGTGCCCAGCACCAGGCCCTGGCTCCCCCGCCCCTGAGGACACTGTGCACCTACGAAGACTACAGGAGATCAGTGAGCTAGGGATGGGAGATGTGGACAGGGAGGGAGGAATTTGGGGGGAAGGGACTAGAGGAAGTGCCCTAATCTCCTTTCAGGGTCACTTGAAGGTCATAAGGGGTCTCTTCTCACCCTTTTAGGTGTTGTGTCTGCAAACGATAGCTCTGATAAGAAGGACCATTTAGTCCTGGTGGAAACAGGAAGGTAAGAGCCCTTGAAGAAGCTGATTCTGCACCCCCCCTCTCTGCCACCCCCAACCCCTCCTCCAGAGCTCTGACCATATCTTGCAGCTTTGCTTCTAACTGCACTGTCCAGCTCTCTGTGCACAAGGCTTCCTCTTGAGCTGTGGAGCCTGGTCAGGTTGAGGTTTTCTTGCCCTCTGCTGGTAGGTGGAGAGCTCTAGGTCCCAAAATGAGCTGTCCCAAAATGGATTGGCCCATTGTAGGAAGTTGGTACTTCCTCATTTACTGGAGCTCTTTAAATAGACATTAAATGACCATTTGTCAGTTTGGAAGGCTCTTGCTCAGCATAGATGAGTACCGAGGACCATTCCCACTATAAGATTCAAAAAGGTTTCTGGCAACTTGGCTGTTGCTTTATACCATCCCAGTCATTCCATACCTGTTCCCTTTCACCTGGCTCTGACCTGAGAATCCTTGGGTCTCAGGACCCTGTATCTACAGGGAGAGGGGCGGATTGACTTTGCTGGCTGGAGCACTGCCATTGGAGGAGCAGCTGGTGGGGGGGGCACTTCATTGCAAGGGCAACAGATGAGTCGAGGAGACATTCCTATCATCGTGGATGCCTGCATCAGCTTTGTCACTCAACATGGTGAGGAGGGGGAAAGAGAAACAGGAGACAGCATGGGGAATGGTTCTATAGAATGGGTGGTGGAGCATCCCTGGCATCTAGGTTATGTTAACCTCATCCAATGCCATGAATAAGAGAGCATGGCTGAAGGGCATGGAAGATTGAGGTCAGGTACTGGACATGATGGAGGACAGAGGATAGTTGAGGAATGAAGAATAGTGGCTTTGAGACAAGAGACAAGTGTTAGGGGCTTGACAGGGAGAAAAGATGATGTAGGGTGATAAGGTGCAATGGAGTGTAATGGGTAGTGTTTGTAGGCTTACGTTTGGAGGGTGTATACCGGAAGGGGGGTGCTCGAGCACGAAGCCTTCGGCTCCTGGCTGAGTTCCGGCAGGATGCACGGTCAGTGAAGCTCCGGCCAGGAGAGCACTTTGTGGAAGATGTAACGGACACACTCAAAAGGTTCTTCCGGGAGCTGGATGACCCTGTGACCTCTGCACGATTGTTACCCCGATGGAGGGAGGCTGCAGGTAACTCCAAAAACCTCCCAGGTACTCATCATAAGCAACTCAAACCCTTCTAAGATTCTCCCTCTTCTCACTATTTCTTCCACTTCTCCATCCGGAGGACTGGGGAGGTGGAAGGTCATCCAAGTCTGTTACTAGAGATGAACCCCTAGACATTTTTAGTTGTATCTGAACCCTGCTACAGAGGAATTTATGTTCTGGAGTCCCCCTGATTCCATCTCTCTCTATCTAAAAGCCTCTGCATCTCTTTGGCTTCCAACCCTTCCCCTTCCCAATTCTCATTCCATTCCCCTTTTCAGAGTTACCCCAGAAATCTCAGCGGCTAGAGCGGTACAAGGAAGTGATTGGATGTCTGCCCAGAGTTAACCACAGGACATTATCCACCCTTATTGGTCATCTCTACCGGTCAGTTTAGTCCAATGTTCCTTCATCATCCAAGTTGACCTTGCAGTGTTTTTAATTCACTGCCCATAACTGATCTTCTAATGGACTCCTGACATTGATCTTGGTTCACAATTGGACCATGCTAGTCATCATATTCCATGCCTTTTCTGTTTTTTTCTCTCTCAGGGTACAGAAATGTGCTGCTCTGAATCAGATGTGTACTCGGAATCTAGCACTGTTGTTTGCACCAAGTGTGTTCCAGACAGATGGGCGAGGGGAGCATGAGGTTCGGGTGCTGCAGGAACTCATTGATAACTACGTTTCTGTCTTTGATGTAAGACCCTTCCTAACACCAGTGATTCTCAATCCCCTGACATTGCAGATCCTTAGTCTTTTTTAACACCTTTCAATCCTTCTCTGATTCCCTGGTCCCTAGCATCAAAAGCCTGAACTCTCCTGGATCACTGGCTATCTCTTTCTCTCCTCTTTGAGGCTTATAACCCTTCCTCCAAAGACCTTACCTCTGTGACAGTGCAGTTGATTCTGAGTCACCCTGGCTTGTTTCTTTCTCTTTACGTTTTATTGATGCCCTTTTATTTTGATGTCATAGGTATTTCTTTTTTTTTAAACCCTTACCCTCCATCTTGGAATCAATACTGTATATTGGTTCCAAGGCAGAAGAGTGGTAAGGGCTAAGCAATGGGGATTAATTAAGTGACTTGCCCAGGAACTGTAAGGGTTAAAATTATGGTTGAGATTGAATGTAATATTTGGTCGCCAAGGAATTTATTTTTAAAATCCTAATGAAACACCCAAACTCAGCTGGAAATTTTATGGTGATTTAATTACAACAGGAGGAAGAAAATATTAGAGGGAGAGAGAGGGAGAGAAGGAAAGGAGTTTAACTCAGTTCAGGCTGAGCCAAAGCGGGAGGTTAAGGCCCTGGAGAGCCAAGGCAGAGAAGAGAGTCAGTCCTTATCACTCACGTTACCAATCTGAAGGAAAGCTGTCTGTGGGGTTCCTCCAAGCTGGAGCTCCAGGATCGAACTGAACTCTAGCCCTCTCCACAGGAAGTCACGAGAACTCCTGAGACTGTTCTCTACCTCACTTCCTGCGTCTCACATGTGGCTTAAGCTTGACTTAGGACAGCCCAGAGATCTGTCCTTTTTTTGCACATGTCTGTTGGAGGCCATTTTCTCAGATAATAAAATCTTGAGTTTGATGCAGACTTTCCTAATCTTATTAAACTGAGTAGGGTGGAGAATGCAGAGTTTCCAAGACCTGATTCTGTTATTCCAAGTATCTTCATTGTTACTGATCAGGAAATAGCTAAATCACATCTTCTAAATAATGGTCTGATTAGGGTGGAATAGTTTTAAAATTCACAGGTCACACAGCTGGGAAGTGGCTGAGGTCAGATTTGAACCTAGGACCTCCCATCTCTAGGCCTGGCTCTTAATACACTGAGATCCCCAGCTGCCCCCTGTCATAGGTATTTCTAGATATTGTTTCTTTTCTCCATCTCACCCTAAAGGTCTTTTATTGCATCCACAAAAAAAGTAGTTATGAAAAATCAAATTGCACAGTGACTGCTGCTGACAGTGATACAACATTCTCAACCAATAGTTCTCCACCCTTTGAACAAAAGGAGAGTTATACATTTTATTTCTCTCATAGTCTCCTCATTTGAGCCACTCTCATCCCTCTCATCCTCAACTGCTAGTCTCTTACCCTCCTCATCTTTCATAATAAGCACATTCTGGTTTTCTCCAGGACTTTGAGGTGGAAAGGTAGGCAGCTAGGTAGTACAATGAATAGAACCCTGGAGTTGAATTCAAGAAGACCTGAGTTTAAATTTAGCCACAGACACTTATAAACTGTGTGACTCTGGGCAAGTCACTTAACCTCTCTCTGCCTCAGTTTCCTCACTTATAAAATGGGGATAATAATAGCATCTACCACCTAGGGTTGTTGTATCAAATGAGGTAACATTTGTAAAGCATGCTGCAAACTCAAGTGCTATATAAATGTTAGCTACTACTATTTTTAGTCTGCCACTCAGAAACTCTATTAGTTTTTTTTTTTATGCTCCCATAGTTCCCCAGTACTTTCCACAGATTGACTTTTATTCTCCCACAGATTGACTCAGACCAAGTGGCTCAGATTGACCTGGAAGTCAGTCTTATAACTACCTGGAAAGATGTGCAAGTAAGTAAGTCTGGTTCCTCAGTTATAGAACTGGGAAGCATCAAAAGAAGACTTTCTGACTAAATTGGGACTAAATTTCTGACAAAATTCCTCTCTGGATCATGTCCCTATTTCCCTAGAACCTTAAGATGTGGAGTTTTCTCCTTTCCTTTGTAACTCATCTTTCACCTAATCCCTATCCTACCCTCACCCTACAATCTATAAAGGCTCCAAGAGATTTCAAATTAAATACTCAACTAATTCCCCTGTCCCAGTCCCAAGCATAAGGACCAGGAGGAAACAAAAGCAATATAGCATAAGTATGGCTAGTGATCTGAAGCAGGAGGAGGGGACCAGCCTCTGAGCCTGACCATTCCCCATACCTGCTTCTCTACTCTTCCACTGACTACTTCCTTCTTGATCTCCACCCCCAAGCTATCTCAAGCTGGAGATATCATCATGGAAGTTTACTTGGAACAGCAGCTACCAGACAACTGTGTCACCCTGAAGGTCAGTCTTGGGAGGGCTGGAAAGTATGGGTTTTAAAATTAATGATATTAACTCACAAAAGGACATAAAAGGATGGGGGGAGGTGAGGGTGCCTGAGAGCTACAACCCTGGCCCCTGCTATCTCTTTGGCCTCAGGTTTCCCCAACTCTAACTGCTGAGGAGCTGACAAATCAAGTACTTGAGATGAGGGGAGCAACAGCTGGCACAGACCTGTGGCTGACATTTGAGATCCGAGAGCATGGCGAGCTTGGTGAGGACTGGCAATGAGTAGGAGGGGGGTCTGGGCTATAGGACTCAGTTCCTCTAATCTCTGTTCCTGACTTTCCAGAACGGCCTTTGCACCCAAAGGAACGGGTCCTAGAACAGGCCCTGCAATGGTGCCAACTCCCAGAACCAGGCTCTGCTTCCCTATTGCTGCGCAGGGTCTCCCTAGCCCAGGCCAGCTGCCTCTTCACAGGTAAGGCTAGCACCCCAACACCTTGTTCCCCACCATACTACTTGCAGCCTGTTCCTAACTGTACAGACTTTAGCCCATCCAAAAAGCACTGAACCACTAATCCCTAGATTATCCCACTCTCCCCAGTTTCCTTGGTCTATCACTTGCCCATCTATGCTCAGGTGTACGACGGGAGAGTCCCCGGGTGGGCCTGCTTCGGTGCCGAGAAGAGCATCCCAAGTTGCTAGGAAGTCGTTTTCAGGAAAGGTTCTTTCTACTTCGGGGACGTTGCCTGTTGCTGCTTAAGGAGAAAAGGGTGAGTACCTTTGGGATATGTCACTTTCAGATCTCCAAAACCCCATGGTAAGAATGACCCATGGGTAATGCTCCATATGATTCTTGCCCACTCTACCTTCACTATCCCAGAGGCCCTAGGAATGTGGTCTTGGATTTGAAAAGGTCACTGTGGGCAGAGAGGAGGTACATCTGGTTTATTGCTCATTCTGTTGTCCCCATGACCTTGGTGATTCTGGTTTCTTATTGACTCTGTCTCCAGAGTTCTAAGCCAGAGCGAGAGTGGCCTTTGGAGGGTGCAAAAGTTTACCTAGGAATACGTCGAAAGCTAAAGCCTCCAACACCGTGAGTCATTGGAAGCCCTTGCCTTTTCTCCATTCATATATTTTTCACACCCCAATCCATCCCTCTTCTTTCTCTTCCAACATTGCTCTCCTTTGGTTCCTAGGTGGGGCTTTACATTGATCCTGGAGAAGTTGCAGCTGTGAGTATCACCATCCATTCCAAAGTTTCCAGTTTGTTTCCTCTTGCTCTACTCTTCCTTCCCCTCATCTCCCTTTTCAAACCCTTTAACTCTCCTACTTCATCACCACCTTCACTGTAGACTGATAGAGGGGAAAAATGTCTGATTTTTGCTGCCTAGCCTGGTTCATGTCTATGTTCAGTCATTTTCACTCTCTCTGACCATTCCTTAGCTACCTGTCCTGCACAGATGAGGCAGAGATGTGGGACTGGACAACCAGCATCCTTAAAGCCCAGGTAAACAGGAAGTTGAGTTGGGAGAGCTTTTGTGGCCCATAGAGCTCTTCACACACTTCTTTTGTGCTAAACCATACCTCCCATGCTTCTCTGCCCAGCATGACGACTTGCAGCCTGTGGTCCTTCGTCGACATTCTTCTTCTGATCTAGCTCGACAGAAATTTGGAACAATGCCTCTGTTGCCTATTCGAGGTGATGACAGTGGTGCTACCTTACTCTCTGCCAACCAGACACTGGTATGACCCTTCCCTCTCCCTCTCTAACCCAAACACTGTCCCTGGACCCAGCCCTTTTGCCCAAGATATAACCTGGTTTCCCCTGCCCTTGTTCCTTCACGGCCAAGCTTTGCAAGCTCAGGGGTGATCCTGCTCTCCTGGGAAAGGTGCTTAGGGGGAAGCACCTCTTTGGCCATTGAAATCCATCCCCTGCTCAGTGTCTCAATGTTCCCATCTCCCCTGCTCTGCTCTTTGCCTATTGTTGCTCATTATGTCTTTCCCACCCCTACTGCCTGTACCCAGCGACGACTGCACAACCGGAGGACACTGTCCATGTTTTTTGTGAGTACTTTTTGTGAGTGCCCTTTTACCCCAAAGCCATGTGTCCCTCCTGTGTTTTTCTGTGCCCGCCCCCTGTCCAAGGGTCTGCTATGTGCTCCTGATTTGCTAAAATATTGATCTTTCTGTGAAGCTGGGAGGATGGTTCTGTTGGGGAGGAGGAGCTACTGGGTCATTAGATTCTGGGGAAGGGACCTTAGGGGGATAAGAGATGTCCCCATAGCTCTAATATTCTGCCCATTCCACATCCAGCCCCTGAAACTGTCTCAGGATTCTGTGGAAGAACAAGAGGAAGAGGCTGAGGAGCCAGTGTATGAGGAGGTAGGGGCCTTCCCTGAACTGACCAAGGACTCTCCACTCCCACTGGAATGGACATCTGAACCAGAGGTCCCTAGGGATTCACCCTCTAGCCAAACTGTATTTCCAGAGCAAAGTCAGAGCCTACAGAGTGACGGCCCCCTCCTTTCAAAGTCAAGCTCTCTGGGACAAGAGAAGGGACCTCCAGAGCTGCCTTCTGGTCCCTCCCAGAAAACCAGCTTCCAGCATCATTTGTCCCTGGAAGACAAACTGTTACAGGAGCTCAACTCACTGATACTTCGAAAGGGCGAGGCCACTGCTTTCAGTCTGCCAGCTTCTCAGCCTCCTAGCCCCCCAACATGGACCCCTAACCCCATTAATCCCACTACGCAAACTCCTGGACATTCTCCTAAATCTCCATGTAATTCCCATTCTCCATCTGGCCAGCCACTTACATGATCCTGAAGCCGCCAACCTGCTCTAGGATGGGAATGTAGAAGGGCCTATTGCTCAAGATATAAAAGACAATATTTATCCTAAGTGTTTACTCTCTAAGGGATGAAGCTAGAGGCTGGAAATACAAAGACAAAAAAAAAGAATAAAAAGCCCTCCCTTCAGGGAGTTTATATTCTACAGACTCCAAACCCCTCCCTCCCTCCCAGAATATTTAAAGCACCTCCCTCAGCTACAGGCCAGGGAGAACTCCTCCCTGTTCCTGAAAATCCAGTGTGGTGTGCTATAGTAGAAAGAATGAGTCAGGAGACCTGGGCTGCAGACAGGATTCTGTCACTAACTACTTCTATAATCTCTAGACCTCAGTTTCTCCATGTGTAAAATAAGAGGGTTAAATAGATAGCTGAACTCCCTTCCAGGACTGACACTCTATGTACTAAGTCCCCTAAGAGCCCTATTGCTCAGTAGGCCTGTTGGATTGGGGAGGTATGGATATAGACAGCCAGGCAGGATGGGAATCCATTTAATAAACTTTGAAAACAAATGGCTACATGTCTGCCTTTGCTACCCCTATGAAGCTGGGGTTGGGGGAGTGGGGAAAACCTGATGGAAGACCTTAAGGGTAAGTTATATACAATTGGGGAGGGGATCAGCCTGAAGAGAGAATTGGCCCAGATGCCTTTAAAGAAGAGAGAATTGAGGGAGTTTGGGACAGTCCTTAGAAAGGAGAAAGCAATTGTGGGGTAACAAGTGAGCCCACTCTTCCACCTCCACTTCCACGGCACTCCTTATTCCCCAGTATTGCTAAGTATTGGGGAGCTCCCACAATGTACCTTTGTCGCTCTCATCTCCCACTCCCGGGGCCTCAGGCAGCTTTCTCACCGGGACTGCTCTGGCTTTTCCGGTTCGGTGAGCAATTGGGGAAGGCAAATCCCGGTGCCCCCGAACCGGGGCCAAACCCAGCCCTGGGCTGCCCCTATTTCCACTCTAGCTCCCCCAAATCAGTTTGTCCCTTCTCTAAGGACATCGACGTCATCACAACCACTTCCTCTACCTTTCCCCGTTTCCCCTGTCCGGTGATGGTCTTGGTGGTGATGGGACCCCAGCAGCAGATCTGCATATGTAAATAAACATATTTGCATAAAAGAATACATTGGCTAAGGAGACTAATTATGGGTTGAGTCAGTGGCCCAGCCGGAAATGGAACCCAGGCGTCCAGACTCCCTAGCATAGGTTCTCTCCACCGCCCCGCAGACGCCGCGTCGTCTCTGCGGCCCCTGAACTCCCCTCCTGGTTCACCCGCCAGGCTCCGCAGGGCTCCTCCCCGTCCTTCGCTTCCTCGTCCCCAACCATCCCAAATTGGCACAGTTGGGACCCGAGCTGGGGCTAGACAGGGGAAGAGGAGGTGGAAAGGGGGACCGGGGGCGGGGCTCGTCTGGAGGGGTGGGGCCTCCAGGAGTTCCGGAGTCAGAGTCTCGGCTTCGGCCCGGTCTGCAAACGGAGTGGAGATGCAGCCGCCGCCGCGAAAAGTGAGTACGCTCGGGGAGTTGGGGGCACAGCAGCCTCTCTGGTGGCCGGTGAGAAGGGATGCCAGGGCCTGGAGGTCAAGGACGAGAGAGGGAGCGAGAAAACGAATACAGCCCCGCCTCCTGGTCCCCGCCCCTCGATCCCCCCCTCCCCACGTGGGGTAAAGTTGGAGTGTGTCCAGAATTAGGGCTAAAGCCCCTATTGCTATCCCAGTGGAATAGATTTCCTCACTCACCCCTTCCTTATAGGTGAAGCCGGTCCAGGAGGTGAAGCTTCGCTTCCTGGAGCAGCTGAACATCTTACAGAGCCGGCAGCAGAGAGAGGCAGATCTGCTGGAGGACATCAGGTAGACTCTTTCCTCTAGAGATCCAAGGGAACCCTTAGCTAGGCCTGTTGGAGGGCATCAGCCACTGTCTCTAACACCTCAACCCGCACTGACCACCTGCCACACGCATAGATACACTCCCACCATTTTACACATGTAGCTTCAGACTTGGACATATGTTCTCAAAATTGGTTGCTATAACTTTCCAATGGACAGACATAACCCTCTCACAAACACTACCCAGACATAGAAACCCCCAACTTCAGACTGTGTTGTGATGGAGGGTGAGGAAGTGAATAGAGGAAGGGGATAGGATGTTATGAACTGTTCTACAGATCTGAGACATACTAAGAAAAGGATGTAGAAGGTGCAGTATCTATATAATAACTTCTCTACCTTAGCACACACTATAGCATATGGTCTCTTATAACATAGGTTCACATCCTGTAGTTAAAGATATCCCTATCACCTATAGCCCCACTCCTCAAAAAACCTCTCCTGGCCCCACTAATTGTCCTACACTGTGTACATGATTTCCTCTTCTTCTGCCAAGTATGTATAAATCCACCTTCCCAAATTCCCCTGATAATGCACATAGAAAAAGCTCTTCTTCCCTATTGGAAAAAGTCTGTTTTTTCACAAACCTCAGCCATCTCATGTGCCTCTACCATCTTGACAGAAACCAAAGTGTACTTCCCCAGCGTCCTGCCTATCTCAAACTCAGCCTCATTGGGGTTAGAGTCTAATTTTTTTGACAAGTGACAGTATAGACAACACTAAAGTTACTCCCCTATTCTATATATTCCAGTTCACCCAAATTCCCCAACTTTAACCTCTAGAGGCTGGACTGACTGGCTGCTGGCAGTAGGTGTTAGGAGGTGTAGGAAAGATTGAGAGGCTAATAAACTTTTATTTCCACAGATCTTACAGTAAACAACGAGCGGCCATTGAAAGGGAATATGGACAGGTAAGGAATAGTTTTTCCGAAGGGTAGCTCCTCATATCTCTGCCCTGAGCAGAGTACCCTGCTATCTATACCCCTTCAGATCTCATCCTCACCATATATATTTAGAACTCTTTTCAATTCTGTGCCTCTAGTACCTTTTCTTTCTCAGGCTCCCCAAGGAACTGTGAGCTGTGACTATCTCTCCCTAGGTGGTGGTGGTGGTGATGCCAGTTGGTTTTGTTATATGGGACTATATAAATGATGGGCTCTCCCCTCAGGCATTACAAAAATTGGCCGGGCCATTCCTGAAGAAAGAGGGACATCGGGGTTTGGAGACTGATGGCAGGTGGGCAACAGGGGAAGAAGTGGAAAACTTTGTCCCAGAACCCAGAGAAAGCTGGAAAATGTAGATACTAAGCAGCCCTTGGGAATAGGGGGGCAGAGTTGGGTCTGGTATAGATGGTTTCAGGTGAACCTGGGAAGCTGGGGCTGGGGCTGATGCTGTAGCTAAGGTAGGAAGGAGGCTGACCCGGCAAGGACATGACAGTGGGAATGGGGGTGGGGAGGCTGTCAAGTGATCCCTGTGGCTAAGCTAATGGGCAGATCGATTGATGGACTGATGGGTCTGTAGGGAATCAGGGGAGGGGACCGGGGAAAGAATGCATTTCGCTTATTGGGGGAAGGGGTAATACACATTAAAAACCTTGTTTCTCTAAGATTTTAAGGATCACAGAAATCTAATGTACCTTCCCAATCCAATTCTGACCTTGGTTGTGGTTATTGTTGTTGTTTTGGGGGGGCAATGTAACAGAACTGTGTTTAGTGCCTGGAGATGTCTGCTGGAGGGCACCATGGCGGGGGGCCAGGCCCGAGTTCTCTGTGCTGACCGATACCGAGACTTGGCAGGGGGCACAGGTCGAAGTGCCAAGGAGCAGCTGCTGAGGAAGGTATGGGAGTGGCTTTGGGAGGGTAACCTGAAAAGAGAGGACTATAAGGGGAGGAAGTCCTGGGAAAGGGGGGCATTTGATCTGAGGGAGGAGTAAGGTGGATGTGATGATACCCATGTATTTGGGAGGGTGCCCATGTCCTGGAGGTACCCCCAGGGTGCTGAGCAGTTGCAGCGGGCCCAAGCTGAAGTGCTGGAGTCTGTGAGGGAGCTGAGTCGGAGCCGGAAGCTCTATGGGCAGCGAGAGAGAGTGTGGAGCCTGGTTCAGGAAAAGGCTGCTGATGTCCAGGCCAGGTGGGGGCTTTGGGAAAATGGAGTCTTGGGAGGGAGCTTTGGAAGTCTGAGGGTGGGGGAAGCTCCAGAGCAGGGATAGCATGAGGCAGAAAGAGAAGTATGTGATGCAATGCAAGGTACTATGGATTTGGAGTCAGGAGACTTGGGTTAAAATGTGAGCTTTGGTGTTTGTTAGCTATGAGACCATGGGGGAGTTACTCAATCTTTGTAAACCTCATTTGCCACATCTGTAAAATCAGAATAATATTTTTTTCCTACCTCATGGGAGAGTGAGGGAAACATTGTAAACCTTGAAACCTTATAAAAATTAGATTTTTAAATCATTAAGTTGATTAATTAACTATATTATTAATATATGAGTATATTAATAATATGGCTAATTGATTAAGTTAATTAATTTAATTAAATTATTAATTTACCATAACATACCATAATATAACATGATGAATTTCTCCAGACTGAAGGTTTTTGCATTTTCCCTTTCCTTATTTGCTTTCCTTCTCTATGTGCCCTAAACCTAACTTCTTTAGGCTGAATCGAAGTGACCACGGCTTGTTTCATACTCGAACCAGCCTTCAGAAACTCAGCCTCAAGGTCAGATGTGGGGGAGGTGGGGTTCAGGGAAGATGTGGAATGGCTAGAACACATGGCTGGGAAGTAATAAACTAGTCTCTACATCTGGGCTAAGAAGAGGCTGTTGGCCATCTGGGGCTCTAGGGTCCCCTGTCCCATGCTTGCTTCTTCTTTTTGCCCCTTTAGCTCTCAGCCCAATCAGCCCAGTACTCCCAGCAACTGAGTGCTGCCCGGAATGAATACCTGCTTAGTTTGGCAAGCACCAATGCCCACCTTGGGCATTATTACCAAGAAGAGCTGCCTGCTCTGCTCAAGGTAAGCCAGACTCTGCAGTGTCCCCACCTTTGTCTCTCTTATGTATACCAATGCTGCTGCCTGATGGGGGCTATGAAATAAGGGACTCTCTTTCTCCTCCCTCAAGCTTAGGCATAAGGAGATAAAGGTCAAGGTTTTAGTGTCTTGGAATTTCCTCTAGGGCTTGGTTGGGGACCTATCTGAGCATCTGGGTGACCCTCTGGCCATGCTGAATCGCACTGAACTGGAAGCTGCACAACAGGAACTGGAACAAGCCCAGCGTGGGGGGCAGGTGATTGCTCAGGTCAGTGCCCTCCCCATCCTTACCTCAGCACCAAAAACCTGCCCTCCTACATAGGTAGACCCTCCCATTATCATAGAACCTCATCTTTTATACCCAACAGTCCTGTCTCAACAATATAGATCTCTACTTACCTCCCACTTAGATCTTCCCTTCTTGCTCCCAACAAATCCCCCAGAGTAGTCTCTCTCAACATGGATCTTTTCTATTTGATTTCATCATGGAAGGCCCTTCTCTCCATTTGTCCCCACCATGCATCTTTTTCCTTCCTCATTTTCTCTCCCCACAATGGTCCATGAGTACCTGTCCCCATTCTCCCTTGCTCTCAGGTAAGCTGGCAACAAGAGTTGCTGCACTTTCTCCAAGAGCCTGGAGTATTCTCCCCCACACCACTACAGCAGTTTCAGCCAATGGGAGCTGACCAGGTGAGATTCTCTTCCATTTCTTTTCCTCAGACCAGACTCAGGACAAATGTTTTTGTGTGTGGGGAGTATCTTCTATTAGTCTGAAACCAATCCAGATGCTGTGTGTCTAAGGAATGGAGTCTTTGAGGTCACTATCTTCTCCAAGTTTCAGGTCTCCTTACTAAGTGTATCATCACATTTCTCCCCAAAGTTATCCAGCTGGGCTTCTCTATCTGTAGATGTTTTACTTTGTATGCACACATTGGTGTCTGTGACCTTTCAATTCAATTCTACAAACATTTATTGAGTGCCTTCTAGATACAAGGCATTGTGTTAGGTGCTGGAGAAACAGTAGCAAAAATGAAATAGCCTCTGCCCTCAAGGAACTTCCATTCTCATGGAATGATAACGGATAATTTATTTGCAAAGTTCTTTTAGATTTGCACAGTTCTGTACCTACTTTATCATATTTTATTTTCCTAAGAACTCTGTGTAGTATTACATGTGGGTTTGTCCTTGTTCCTGCTGTGTCCTCATTTCTGAGCCTCTGCTCCTGGAAAGAGAGACCGAGAGACACACAGAGATAGAAACAGAGAGAGAAGAAAGAGAAAAAGACAGATACAGAGAGGAAAGACAGAGCCAGAGAGATGGAGAAGAGAGAATGGAAGATGATCAAGCTAGAGGAAATGGGGGCATTGTATCCCCCTCCTAACAATGCCTGCCCATGCCCAGGTGTATGTGCTGGAGCTGGAAGGAGGCTCAGGAGGCATTGCTGGAGAGAGTGGCCTGAAGAAGGAGGCTCAGCACTGGGCCAACAGAGCTGCACGGGATTACAAAGTTCAGAGTCATGGACAGAGAGTGAGTTGGGGAAAGTCTGGAATGGCATGGAAAGGAAAGAAGGGCCCAAAGTGGGGCCTTCTGTGGAGAAGGCAAATGATTTGTCAGGAGAATCATAGAATATCTCAAGCTAAAAATGGGATTTCAATCACGTGCACTCCCCACTCTTCTCTCCCTTCTTCCCAAACCAGGTGCTACAGCGATTAGAACTAAAAAGGCAGCAGGCCCCAGAACGGGAGGCCTCAGGAGTGGAGCTTCGACTTCAGGAAGTTAAAGAAAGCATTCGTCGTGCTCAGGTATGGGCCTAACTGACTAGTGCCAGGCTAAAGTGGGGCGGGGGTCTCCAAATCCCCTTGCTTCAGTGGTCCTGGCTATAAGAGTTGGGTTGGTTGGGACATGCTTTGCCAGTGAGGGAGGAGAGAGGGGAGGTAGAAAAACTAGAGAGTAGCCTCTTGCTCATCACCCACCCTCTTCTTCCTCCCTTGTCCATGTGCCAGGTAAGCCAGGTGAAGGGGGCTGCTCGGCTGGCCGTGCTGCAAGGGGCTGGGCTGGATATAGAGCAGTGGCTTCGGCCAGCCATGACTCAGGCCCAGGAAGAGCTGGAGCAGGAGAGGCGGCTCAGTGAGGCTCGGCTGTCCCAGAAAGGAGACCTTTCTCCCACGGTGAGACAAGACTTTCCCTCCCCTGTACACAAAAGAAAAGCCCATCTCCACTGATTCCTCTCCTCCCACCCATGAGGACCCTACCTTCCAGATTGAGGGTGTTCCCAAAGACTCCTTTCCCCATGGTAAAACTTGACCAACTTGGAGACAGACCCTGATCAGGAAACTGGTGCAGAGATTTGGGGTTGGGCAAGCACATCTTTGATGAATATCGAATGTAATTCTGGGTGTGGGAGCCTGTGATCAAGGAGCTGATACCCCTTTTTGTGTCTCCCTACCAGGCAGAGGATGCAGAACTGTCAGACTTTGAGGACTGTGAGGAGGGGGGGGAGCTGTTTCAAGAGCCAGCACCCCCAACCCTCCCCACTAGGTCCCTCCCTTGCCCAGCACATGTTGTCTTTGGCTATAAGGTGGGGGCATGGTGGGTAGGGCTAGGGAGAGCCCCAGGGTGGGGGAGTGAGGACCCCTTGAATGAGTGGGGAGGGAAGGATCCAGACCTGAGTCCATTCCTGTGGGGCTCAGGCTGGGCGGGAGGATGAGTTGACCATCACAGAGGGGGAGTGGCTGGAGGTCGTGGAAGATGGTGATGCAGACGAGTGGGTCAAGGTGTGTTGGGGCCCTAGGGAATGGGGGTGAAGGGGCTGAGGGCCCTGGGATCTGACTCTGAGATGGGATGGGGAGCATGGAGAATATTTCTAGATGGTCCCTAAGGAAACATGGAGCTGAGGGCCTGGAGGGATAGCAGTCCTGGGGGGATAAGAGTTTTGATCTAGTTGGATTTCTCCCTTCTCCATCACTTCCAATGCCTCCCCCACCCTTCTTCCACTGCGAGCAGGCTCGGAACCAGCATGGTGTGGTGGGCTATGTCCCAGAGCGGTACCTTGACTTCCCAGACCTTGTTCCTCAGGAGGGTCACCACAGTGACAACCCCCTTGAGGAGAATTCCACAGGTGAGGGGGCACATTAGGAAACCAGGGGTATTAAGGTGGGTATGTCTTGTCCCTTTTAGCCACTTCATAGTCTACCTGTTTCCATTTCTCGCAGTGTGCCTGGCCCGAGCCCTGTACAGCTACATAGGGCAGAGTGCTGAGGAGCTGAGCTTTCCAGAGGGGGCACTGATCAGGCTGCTGCCCCGTGCCCAGGGTGGTGTGGATGATGGCTTTTGGAGGGGAGAGTTTGGGGGCCAAGTTGGAGTTTTCCCTTCTCTATTGGTAGAGGAGTTGTTGGGCCCCCCAGGATCCATAGACTCCCCAGACCAAGAACAGGTGAGCTGACTTTCTACCTTAATAGGGTAATTGGTGCTCTTGGCCCACCAAAGGCTAGCTCAGGCTTAGAATATAGGCATCAGCATTTTCCCCCAGGGTAGAGGCATTTTATTACAACTTGTATTCGGGGTTTGAAGGGTTGGTATAGGATAGAGAAGTGGGGTGAAGATGAGAGGCAAGGTCTCCTTATCTTCCCCCAAGAGCTGACTTCCTCAGTAACTTTCTAGAGTCTTAAAGCTCTTGCCTTATCTCCCAGATGCTCCCATCCCCATCCCCGCCAAGCTTCTCTCCTCCAGCTCCCATCCCTGCTGCTGATAGGACTGCAGGAGCCCTGTCTGAGGGTGAGTTGGGGAACCTGGGATGGAACAGAGACAGAGGACTCATAGGGAAAGAATATTTTATACCATGTCAAATTTAGTATCTTCTGTTGGGCTTTTAAAGCCTTCTTTAATCTAGCCCTACCCCACTTTTCCCTCTTCTAATCCACAAATCTTCCAAAAGACAGTCTGCTGTAATAAAGCATTTTTAAAAATTGTTGCCAGTGTTGTATTCCCCACCCACCTCAAAATCACCACCTGGCATATCTTCTCCATGCTCTCCAGCCTAACTAAACCTTACCTCAAGACTTCTGTGATTTGAAATGATCTCTTTCTCACTCCTTTAAGTTTCTATGTCATCCATAGTCTATACTATGCTATTTAGTGTTTAATTATACATTTTCTTGCATACTTTTATTCCATCTGTTAATTTTGTTTCTCTAACTAGTTAGTTTTCTTAAGAACCTATTTTAGACTCCTGTGTCCTGATAGTTCCCAGCACAGGGAGATACAATAGTTATTTGAGGAATTATTGCTTTGGGCATCAAGTTTGCTGACCTCTGCTCTTTCTCCAAGACCACCCACTGGATTGCCTTGGCCCAGTAGATCCAGCAGCCCCTCGTCTCCGACCGGTAAGATCTCTTCCCTGGGGTAGGCTGTGTAGGAAGATGGTTCAGCCTGTTCTGTCCTAATGCTGTGTAACTTATGGGAGGATGGCTAAAGGAGGTTGGTTTTGGGGGTCTTAGCACTGATTGTTGGCATTTTTCTTGTAGCTTCGCCCACCCCCACCCCCACCCACCAAAATTCTGGAGCCTGAGAGATTGGAACCCCTCACCTGAACCCAGTGGAAAGTCCTAGCCTCCTTCTTAGTGATGCCTCCCAATTGTTGAGTGGCTGCCATCAGAGAGTGTGTGATGACCTTTCCCCAACCTTATCTCCCCTCCTAGAAGCCAAGTCTGGGGCAGGGCCCTAGGACACCTAGCTGGTATGGTTGGGTCAGGTTTTCTGTGTTTCAGGTTGCCTTCTTGAGGCTATGGCCACTTGTGACTTGCCCCACCTCGTCTCCCACCTCCCTCTCCCCTCCCCTGCCCCTGGTGGGTTGGGTGAGTGGGTAGGTGGGGTCAGAAATTGTGGGAACCAGTGTGCATATCCGCTGTAATAGTCTGAGCTGATTTATTGACAGTGCAATAAAGGGGCAAGGAGCCCAAGCCAGTGGCCAGTGCCTGAGCTTTTGTGTGCTGAGAGTGAGGCCTAATGGAGAATATTGCTTCAGGTGCCCATTTTGAGCATGGAGCCTGCTCCCAGATGCCACACTCAAGCAGATGGAGCAAGTTAATGGAGAAGGAGGGACCTTGGGGTGAATGTAGGGTCAACTTCTCCCCACCTTTGACTTGTCTTGGGCTGGGGATGTAATGATGGGAAGGGATTGAGATGCTGGGGACCACTCTGCATTCCCAGCCCGAGATAATAGAATCCCCAGGAAGAGAGGTTGTTCTGTTTCCTGGAGGGCAATGCTGTTTCGGAGTGGGAGGGGGCTTCATGCTTGCCCCTCTTCCCTGCCCAGCCAGCTACTGATCCTTGCAGTAGGGAGTGAAGATGATGCTTGGGGAAAAGGAGAGGGAAGGGGATAGTCTTCCTGCCACCTTTAGCCACCTTCTCCACCCCCAACTCACACTTTGCCTCTGGTTGCCCTTCCCTTTTAGTGCCCCTTGGGGCAGTGGTGCCCTTATCCCCTCCCTCCTTAAAATCAGCATCAGTAGCTGAAGTATTCATTTTACCTTGCAACTTAGGGAAGTGGAGGGGTGTCTCCCCTTCCCTGGAAGCAAATACATTTTAGGAGGGCCAGACTCACCTCATATCCTTCCTGAGCCACCTGGTGGTGACACCTGATATTTAAGAAGGAAAGAATGAAAGGGGTACCATAAGCTCTCTAACTTTACCTAGTCAGAAAATGGACCTACTAAATAAAGACAGTGGCTCTACCCATTCTGATTCCCATATACATACATATGACTGTTGCCTACCTGGAGATCTGAGGCATCCAGTTTGGCTGGCTGTCCATTAGTTTCCCTTCTGGATAATACTGGCCTTGTGTCCCTCTCTCTGGCTGCTGCCTCCAAGTCTTCCATGGTTCCAGAGGGCCTCTCAATTAGAGAAGGAGTTAAGCTCCTTTCTCTGACATTTCCATTCTGTATAGGGGGACTAGATAGAACGCCAGCCTCTGGTCCTGATGCTGGAAGTCTTTCTGTGGCAGGAGTCCCAGGTCCAATCTGCCCTTTCCCAGAACCCTGGCCTCCCCCTGGGTCCTGCCCACCACTGGAGCCCCAGCTTCTATCTGTGGGTGAGCCATCACGATGTTCATGCAGCCCAAATCTCTTCTCAATGTGTGTAACCCGGAACCTGGAGGGAGGGGGATATATTGTGTCTCAGGAATGTTAGAGCTTCTCTGAACCCTTTTCCCCTACTCCCAACACTACCTCCCCCCAGCCCCATTTTCTGTCATCTGATAGCTTCTGACAGTAAAGGTGAGTCTTGGAATTCAACTCCAATCCCCTAAGAGCACTCCCTTACTGGAAACCCTACTTTCCCTCTACCCTCCAGGCAGGAAGTTCTAAGGGAAACATGGATAAAGTTCCCTGCCAGTCCAACTGTCTTAAACAGATGTACCACCTGAATGGGAGACCCTGAACTCTGGTCTCTTTCTCTTTGGGTATGCCATCCATACCTGCCCACAGAGAAAACTGTGGTCTCCCCTGGCCTAGTACGGCCTTTTCCCTCTTTGGAGCGGCCCTGTCGGATGAGAGGTGGTCTCTTGTTTCGGCTACAGTGGATACAAGGGGCAGCTGAGCCCAGGTGAACTGTATGGTGGTGAGACGGAGTCCCATCTTGCAGGCTAGGAGCACCATCAAGGCTGGGGGAATACAGGAGAATCTTTTTCACCCATACATTTGTATTTCCCTTATCCTGCTGTCTTTGTACCTTTCATCAAAATTATGAAATTTGGGTTCCTGCCTTCCCTAATTCTCTTTTTAGTATGTCTGTATCCCTTTCCTGTCCTTCCATCTTGTTATCTGCCCTATTCTCCCATAAATCTCATCCACACTAAGAGGCTATTGACAATGTCCAAAGACATCACAAAAAATTAAGGGGGAGGGGGCAGTTAGATGCCTTGGTGGATAGCCAGGCTTGGATTCAGAAGGATTTGGGTTCAAATCTGACCCCAGACCCTTCCTGACTGTTACCATGGAAAAGTCACTTGACCCCCATTGCTTAGCCTTTCCTGATCTGCCTTGGAACTAATATTTAGTATTGATTCTAAGATGGAAAATAAAAGCTTAAAACAAAAGAATGAATGGAAGGATTCAAGCAATGACACTTGGATAGCAAATTATCTATCTGGGAGTAGTCTTCTAGGTGCCCCTCAAATGATGCCATTCAACTGACTAAGTAGTGGTTTTTGCAGGGGCTGGCAATTAGGGGGAAGGTGTTTTCCTGACCAGAATTTGGGGCAATTCTCCATAATTCCAGCTCACCTGGACAGCTGTACTGTTGCCTCACCTTCACTGTCCCCGAGCATCTCTTTCAAAGCCTCGGCATTGGCTGTGAAAGAGAATTGGCAAGAGGATGTCATGAATGTAGAGATGGGGCAGAAGGTTGAAGAGTAGACACCAATAAGCACTTACCTTCGTTTTGGATGATGCACTGCACAATCCTTTCCACTGTGTCCTCATTCATATCCTCATCATCCGCTGTGGAGGTGAGGAAATGTGTCAACTTTAGGGATAGGGCAATTGGGACCGACCCAATGTCATTGGCCTGAGGAATACCTTTGATCTTCAAGACCATCTTGTTTGACTCCCTAGCAGCTCTGGTGGCTCAAGATCAGTGACTATCATAGATTATAGCTTTGGAGTTGCAAGGTACCTGACAGGCCATAGAGTACAATCCCTTCATTTTATAGGTGGGGAAATTGAGTCACAGAGGTGAGGTGGGAAGTAGTTTGCCAAAGGTCAACAAGGATTCTGTTCTCTTTCTCCTGCCTCCTTTCTACTTTCCCAGGGATTCTGTTTTAGCCTACCCTACAATGAAATTATCAAAATAATTGACTGGGGCCCCAGAGTCACTGTGATTTTTACCTAATAGTTACTGAACTCACTGCACTGACCCCCAAATTAAATTGCAAAAACTGCTCCTGATTTATGTTCCTAAAATATGAGCACTGAGTTATGGGCAGCAGGGGAACAAAAAGGGGATGGGAATCCTCTGCTGCAAGATAAGCACTGGGGGATTCATACACCCACCAGGAGTAGGAGAGAAGACACCTGTATAAGGTACACTGAGTATTAGTGAGGTGTGCAGATGTGTGTGGGACATAAAAGAAATAAAAGATGATTTGTCCCTGGTGATGGGGCTGCCCTTCTTCCACACTCACGTGGCTGGAGCTGGGCATCTTCAGGCTCTGAGCCTCTTGATGTTCGACAGCGATAACCCTTCTTCTTGAGTACATGGCAGATCATGAACCCCACGAGGCCCATGAGAAAGAAGACCAGCACGAGAAGGAACAGCATGTACAGCCCATGTTGGGGCTCAGGTCCTGGTTGCAATTCCGACATATGGCCCTGGGGGGCGGCCTAGCCGGGGTCAGGGCCCCAAAGAGGGATGGGAGTCAGGGGGAGGGCAGTGAATTCCATGTTTGGACCCCTACCGGAAGTCCTCCCAGGATTCTCCAGAGACCAGTCCTCCAGTAAATCTAGAACCCTTTCCCCACTCAGCCCAGGCGCTGTCCAAGGAATAGGTGCTAGTCTGCCAGGCCCCAGGGTACCTGGTTTAGGGGTTGCAAGTTGTTTTCCATACTCCTAATCCAGCCTCCATCCCTCTTCCCTTTGATCTCTTCCTTTCCTTCCTTCTTTCTGCATTCACAAACCCTACTCGTTCCCCACCTTCATTCCTCTCAAGGGCACTGTCGCTTAAGACTGGACGGAGCTTTATGATGGCATCCTGGACATAGTCTGAGTCAGCGCTGGCCCCTCGCTTCCTCCGCAGCCCCAGGCCGGAGCACCCTGAAACCTTCCTTTCCTTCAATATCCCTCCGGTTCCATCCCACCACTCTCCAACTCCTGGCTCTAAAGACATCTTGGACTCCCTTCCCCTCTTTATTGCCCCCCTCCCCCAATTCCTCTGGCCCGGCTGACCTTGTGGCCTCTGCACGGTCCCCTGGGATGCGGTTGGTGTTTTCGGCTCTGGCTCCGGCAGCGTCCTAGTACCTCTCAGTCTGCCCTGGGAGCCCTCCCCAAGAGCATCCTCCTCCCCCCTTCTCCCCACCCCCCAGGCCACCTCACCCGCTCCGGCTCCGGCTCCGGGCTGCGGCTGCTGGTGCCTCGGCTGGCTAGGAAGGGGAGGGGGTGTTGGGGGAGTATAGAGTTGACCGGGAGGGGGGGACTGAAAGGCGTGGATAGAGAAGGGAAAAGGGAGACTGGAATGGGGTGCAGGCGTCCTCTAGACTTTTAGTGATGGGGATGGGAAGGGGATGGGGGTGGGGTTGGGGGCGCCTCTACCGCAGCCACCTCCTAGTCCCGGCTGCTCTCTCCGGCTGTGCTCCCTGCGCGGGCACGGGGATAAAGGGGGCGGAGCGGCAGGTGTGTGGGACGGAATGCGTACGTGACACTACAGTGTCTGACATGGCTGGGTCTCCGTGTGTCAATATGTTCCATTCGGGAGGTAGGTCTCTCATGCACCGTGGCCACCGGTGGGCGTTGTGCCCCCTTGTTCTGGTTCCTGTTTGCGTCCCGGGATTCCCGGAGCCCAGGCAGGCCAAGAGGTGTCATTCTCCTTTGGGGCAAGGTGCTGCCAACTCCCTGCACCTTCGGGAAGCTCCTCATCTCCAGCGCCGGGGTAACAGCACGGCGGCGGAGAGACTTAAAGACCCCTACCTCTCCGGGAGGATAGGAAGGAGTGGGGGATTGAAAGCCCACGGATCGGTTGATTAATAAACGTTCGTAGAATTGAAAGATCTTGGGGAACGGGGATCTCTGAGATGTTCAGCCTCCCGGGGACCGATTGTGCACTTCAAGTTACACGGATACCCCAGGAACACCTTTCCTCTGGGGCCCGGCCCCACTCGCGGGGCCGAGCTCAGTCTCCCAGGCATTAAGTGCAGCAAGAAACTCGAAAGGGGGCGGAACTACAGCACTAAGGGGCGGGGCCTTGGCCTCCCACTCTCTTGCGGCTCGGAACCCGCGGAGGCCTCGGGTTCCGCAAGGGGCGTGTCGGAGCGCGATGACGCAGAACGCACGGGCCTGGAGGAGGGGCTGGAGGGCGGAGGCGCGGGGCCTGGTCCCCCGGTACTATGTCCAAGACGGTGGCCTATTTCTATGACCCGGATGTGGGGAACTTCCACTACGGTGAGAGTGGTGAAGGGAACCTCAGGTGGTGAGGTGGGGGTGGGGGACACGGGTGTGAGCAGACTCTCTCTCTTCCGTCTCCCACCCCCAACTACTTGAACCAAGAGGATTGGGGGGGGGTTGGGGGTGGGGTGGAGCGGGTTTCTTGGGACCCTGGGGAGGGGGAATCTTGGGTCCCTTGAGCTGGTGGGTCAGCTACTCTCCTTGATCACTCTTTCCTTCAGGGGCCGGTCACCCCATGAAACCCCATCGTCTGGCGCTCACTCATAGCCTGGTGCTACACTATGGACTCTACAAGAAGATGATCGTGAGTGTATCACCCCCATTCTCCTCCATACAGTGCTTGGGGAAGGGGTGCAGTGTGGGGTGTGAAGGGGGTCAGCTTCCCATGCACTTGGGGAGCAAGCTTGGAAGAAATTGAGACAAGGAGACCCCTTCATTCCTTGAGTCATAGGCTAAAAGAAATTGAAAAGGATCTAGGTTAGAGATCAAAGCTAGTGAATGCCCCTCATTTTATAGATGGGAAATCGAGGCCAAGAGAGGGGAAGTGTCTTAGGAAGGTTAAATAAGTAACCTATGTAGAAAGTTTGTGATTTGAACCAAGGTTCTTGGAATTAGATCCAACATTTTTCTTAAAATTCCATACTATGCCCACCAGAACTATGGCCTATTTGTTCTTCATATAACATGCTTTTCCTGCTACATACAGCAAGATATCAGAGCCCTATCACCTATAAAGGCACTTTGGGGATGTTCCTGTACACAAATAGAGCCAGCCTTGCCATCTTTCTGTTTTAGTCCGAATAGTTTTAGGAGGAAGATTCCAAGTTGAGAGTTAAGGGACTTGGGTTGACTACTAATATCCTCTGCATCGCTCAAAAAAAATATATATATATATATACATATAAAACCCAAAACTTACCAACAATTACACAGAAGCTTGTCTCCATAGCTATACTCCCAGCTAAGGCACATGTTTTTGACGTGGTTGGAGATTAGAAGAGTGAGAACTAGAATCATTCAAACCCAGAATGGTATGCCTGTGTATAACCATTGATTGCCACTTTTAGGATTACTGTTAAATATAAAATCCTTGGAAGGGTCTAGGTAGAGTAGGGTTACTAAACTGGATTAGCTTCCCTCTGAAGTCTTTTGATATACCTACTTGGTTTATTTTCCCACTGTTTGCTGTGTATATATAAAGGGAAAAGTGCCTACCTTTAGGGAATGTTCTATCTTTAGAAAATACAATCTCCAATTTCAGAAAGCTTTCAGTTTAGAGAGAACAACAATGATAATGCATGATATATATTGATTTGTTTTTTTCAATGTAGTTTCATGTGCAAAATCACATTTGAATCCAGAAGGGGGAAGGAAATATTAGGATGAGGGAAGGAAGAGAGATGAGCAGACATGAGCCTTTAGAAGGTTAGGACTATGTAGAGAGGGCCAGGAATATGTGGGGTAGGAGGGCAAGGGGACATAGGAATATGGGTAGGGATAAATATAATATAGCAAAATACAGTATAGCAAAATAGTCCACGATTGATCTCAATACCTTTACTCAAATTGATCTTTTCTTTCATAGGGAGACTTTTGTGTGAGAGGGAGTAGGTACTTGGATGGGGAATACTTTGGAACTTCAGGGATTGGACTGAAACAGTCAAAGCCCCCTAATTTGGAATTAGTTCTGCCCAAATTCAATATGTTTTTTGTATTCCAAGGTCTTCAAGCCATACCAAGCATCTCAGCATGATATGTGCCGTTTCCATTCAGAGGATTATATTGACTTCCTGCAGCGGGTCAGCCCAACCAACATGCAGGGCTTTACTAAGAGTCTCAATGCTTTCAATGTAGGGGATGATTGGTAAGGGAAAGTCAAGGGATGACCGTTGATGTGGATTAGTGTTGATTCCTGAGGTAGGGAATTAATTGTAAGGAAGAGGGAGGGAAACTTGGGGAGTCTATAAGGCACTGTGGGCAAATGTAACTGAGGATACACAGAAGTATAGTTCTGATCTTAAGGAATTTATATATTCAAGTGGGGGAGACCTAACATACAAGGGAAACAGTAAAAACTTCCAAACTTTTTACCTTGGCCTTGCAGATTTTTTCCAGTCTTTTTTTTTTAACTTACTTTCCAACATTGTTATCTGCTACTCCCCTACATGAACTCTCACACCAATTTTCTTTTTTCTCTAGCATGCTATGCAAATTCTGTGTTCCCAGCTTTACCCAAAACCTTTCATCTTTCACCGATTTAGATTCTCCCAATTTATTAGTTCAAGTTCCAGGTCTTCTATTAAGTCTTCCTTGGTAACTCTAGCCTAATTATTTTTCCTTCCTTTTAATTCCTGTAGCACTTCTTAATTCCTGTACCATTCACTTCAAAATTATATACCACATTATGATATCTTTTAAATAGTTCTTTATTTTTCTCTTATGTGTGCCTTTTCCCATAATCTTAAAATAGAGTTGGACAAATAGGCATGCAAAAATATAAATAAACATTCTCTTTTTTTTTTCCTTCTCCCTCGACCCCTCTTTCTCTCCCTCCTTCTCTCCTTGTCTCTTCTCAAACACACACATGTGTATACACACACACACACACATTTAAACAAAAAGATGAATGAATGAATAGGGCAGGATGTGAAAGGAAAGAGGCCTAAATTGGATTAGGTGTATCCTGAGGGGTGTTAAGTTTCTTGGGAAAGGAGCCAAGCTTCTGGGTGATCTAGCCACGACCTCTGTCTTACAGCCCTGTGTTCCCAGGCCTCTTTGAGTTTTGTTCCCGTTACACAGGTGCTTCCCTGCAGGGAGCTACACAATTGAACAACAAGGTAAGTATATCCCTAGCACCCCCATTCATCCATTGCCTTGGCATCTGCAACCACTGAGCTCTTCCCTTATCCTCATGTTCTCTATACCTTAGATGTGGGGAGGGCTATTATTTGGATGTTTGTCCTTTAGATCTGTGATATTGCCATTAACTGGGCTGGAGGGCTACACCATGCTAAGAAATTTGAGGTGAGTACAGGGGTGATGGAGGGAACTATGGGTGTCATGGGCATGGGATGCTGAGGGTGGGGGGCCAAAATATGGTGAGGGATGTAGGAGTGAGGTGCTCCTTCCCCCAAAGCCACTCTCCTGCTGCAGGCCTCAGGTTTCTGCTATGTCAATGACATTGTGATCGGCATCCTGGAGCTACTGAAGTAAGGAACTTACAGGGGAGGATGGGGTGAGATATTGGGGAATGGATTTGCTCTATGGACTTTGAGGGAGTATGAGTTCTTGGTTTGGGCTTCTCTGTTCCAACTCTGCACTCTCTGACATCTAGTAATCCTAGTATTCCCTTCTAGTAGACATCTTTTACCTAGATCACATTTATTTCTCTTTAAGCCCCAGTCTCCACTTCTTGTCCCTTCACCCCGAGCCCCATCCCTTCCTAGAGTGATAGGATATACTTTGTGTCGTAGTGTCCTTGATAGGAACAGCTTCAGTTAATCTGGGAACTGAGGGTAGGTTTCTGGTGATTAGGTTCTGTAAAGGGTTGCATGTTTGGGAGCAATATGTGAATGTGGGGTTGGGGGAAGAGATTCCCTTTTGACTCATCTATATCTGCCTCACACTCTTGGTCTTTCTTCATTTCAGGTATCACCCTCGTGTATTGTACATTGATATTGATATCCACCATGGGGATGGTGTACAGGAAGCCTTCTATCTCACTGACCGAGTCATGACTGTCTCTTTCCATAAATATGGCAATTACTTCTTTCCTGGAACAGGTAGAAAAATTTGGCTGAAGAGAGCAGGGGGATGGAGGGGTGGGGGTAGATTGAGGAAATGGTGGGTTAGGGGTGATAAGGGAAGAGAAACAATTGGACCATCATTGGTAGTGCAAGATCTACATGTGAGGTTGGAAAATCTAGGTTTGTAGTGTTTCCCCAGCAAGTTACCACTAGACACCTTTCCCCTACAGGTGATATGTATGAAGTTGGAGCAGAAAGTGGACGCTACTACTGTCTCAACGTCCCCCTTCGGGATGGCATCGATGATCAGAGTAAAGAATTACCTATTTGCCTTTATTTATTTTTCTTTACTATCTATTGGCTGTTTTCTTGGGCTCTATGTTACTTTACCTGGGTTGCTGGTTCCCTGAACCCCTCCTTCCCCTGGGTCTCAGTCTACTCCCTCTCCTTGGGATGTTAGATGCCTAATTCTTACCACTCCAGGTTACAAGCACCTCTTCCAGCCTGTAATCAACCAAGTGGTGGATTTTTACCAACCAACATGCATTGTACTACAGGTAGCAAACAACTTGAATGTTCTACAGTTTGTGTGTATATGTGTGTAAGTGTGTGGGGAGTAGCATACTATTTTTCACGTTAGTTTATATTTTTATTTTGGGGTTTTGGTTTTATATGAGTATTCTCTTACACAACAACCAACATGGAAGTATGTTTTGCATGATAATACATTTATAAACCAGATCAAATTTCTTATTGTCTCTGAAAGGGGGAGAGACAATTTGAATCTTATAATTTCAGATAATGTATGTTGAGAATTGTTATTAGATGTAATTGGGAAAATAAAGCATTTTTTTTAAGTGAGGGGACTTAGCTCTGTCCTCCAACTTGGCAGGAAGAGTGACAGTTTTTAATTAGGGGGAGAAATAATGGGGTAAACGATCACTCATGTTATCCCAGCCAGTTATATCACCTCAGCTGCCTAGTCTTTTACTCTCTGCAGTGTGGAGCTGATTCCCTGGGTTGTGATCGGCTGGGTTGCTTCAACCTCAGCATCCGAGGTCATGGGTAAGATTCTCTTCTTTATCTACCTTCTTGAACCCTTCAGAAGCACCCAGGGGTTTGGACAGAAGTACCTTAAGTTTATACACTTGTAGGTTTTAGGACAGTGTCCTGCTTGGCTTTTTCTTGTGAGGGGGACACAGATACAAAACCAGTGGATCTGTGATCTCATTAATGTAGATATTCCTTTCAATGATACAAATGAAAACTCAACAGTGCTGCCTATTGTGTAAAACTCTTCTCCATGGATTCCCCTAAATTTCCCATAAGGGGGCCCCTCAATAGTGCTGGGGGCCTTCCTCAAATTATAATATTGCTCAGTGGCCAGTGAAGCACATAGTCTGTCCATCAATTATCCATCACTTTTCTTATGTGACCATAGGATTGAGAAGACAGTGTCACAACCTGTATTCTTAGTCTGGTTGGAATGGGGCTCCTGGATTTTGGGAGATCTAAGGTAAAAGTGGCTAGGAAAATGGAGAAAGGATAAATAGTTTCAGCTGCTGATACTTTTGTGTCCCCAACAGGGAGTGTGTTGAATATGTGAAGAGCTTTAACATCCCATTGCTGGTACTGGGTGGTGGTGGTTATACTGTTCGAAATGTTGCCCGGTGCTGGTGAGTACTGCCCCATATCTATCCTGTATAAGTATCATAAGTTCATTGAGGGATTCCTAGAGAGGCCCTAGAACCTTCTTGTTCAGCCCCTTCTTTCTCTTTATTTCAGGACATATGAGACATCACTGTTGGTAGAAGAAGCTATCAGTGAGGAGCTACCATATAGTGGTGAGACATTCCTCTGATGCCCACCTTCCCCTTCTACAAATCTATTTCCTTGGAGTCCTAAGGTGGCCTGGGGTGGGCATAGAAGAATAATTTGATATCTTTCATTAGGCATAACTGAGTTCTCTAGTGTTACTCTTTTTTGATACTGAAACACTGAGTTGTAGATAAGCCCTAATGTCTTGACCCGTCTTCCTACCAAATCCAAGTTAGATAGAGATAAGACCCAAGAATCCTTATTCCCATCCAGAGCTAAGCTTATCCTTCCTTCTTCCCTGGGGCCTCTAATCTGTTTTTCTTCCTCTTCTCAAACAAAGAATATTTTGAGTACTTTGCCCCAGATTTCACACTTCATCCAGATGTCAGCACTCGAATTGAAAATCAGAATTCACGACAGGTCAGTGGCCTAGAGAAAGGAAGGGAGGAGGGTTAGGGTATGGGGGACTTACTGCCCATTGGCTTGGGGGTGGGCAGAGCCAGAAGGATTTGACTAAGACTTCGAGGCCAAAGGACTGAGGGAAACAAACTGGGGAGGAAAGCTCCAGGCCAGTCCTGGAAAGCAGGACAGTGAAGGGCTGTAACATTTTTTGTTGAGAGATAGCTCCCAACTGCTAATCCCTGACTACAAAAACTTGTGGAATTAGTATGCCTCAGTGAGGATGGGAACACTGATGCCTTGAAAGTTGCTGAGAAATAGTTCTTGTTCATGGCCAGTACCTGGATCAAATCCGCCAGACGATCTTTGAGAATCTGAAGATGTTGAATCATGCACCCAGTGTCCAGATCCATGATGTACCATCTGATCTGCTGACCTATGACAGAACTGATGAAGCTGATGCTGAAGAAAGGGGCCCTGAGGAAAACTACACCAGGTATGGAGTGATAATAGCTGTGGAGGGGGGCTTAAGGAAGACAACAGTAGAATGTTTTGCTCAGAACTGGAATAGAGCTGTGACAGGGTTGTTTTTTCTTTCTGGAGGCAAGGAAAGAGGAGAGAGGAATATTTGGAGAATCATGACATGTATTTTGTGGGAGGTACAAAAGTCTACATAAAATATTTGGTGGAAGGGCCTCAAGGAGACTGTTGCTGTTGAAAAACCAGGAAGTGGTTAGACAATGAAAGGAGTTGGGAATCTAGTCACAGGGTCCTACCACCTGTCGTTTGCTCCTGGTTCCTTCCCCTTTTTCTTCCACCTTTTTTCCCCTGGCTAGGTCTTAATGCTTTTAGATTAATTTATAGCACTGATCTCTCTCCCAACCTTCCAGACCAGAAGCTTCCAATGAGTTCTATGATGGAGACCATGACAACGATAAAGAAAGTGACGTAGAGATTTGAAGCCTGGAGAGACTCCGATCCACAGAGTTACCTCCCACCTGAGGGCTGGGCAGGTGGCAAGAAGAGTGACTTTTCCTGTGCGACTTTCTCTACCCTGGGTCTTTGCCATCCATCCTGGGGAGAAGAGTTCAGACTGCTATTGGTCCCAGAACCTACTTACTGCCCCTCCAGTCTCTTTCTCCCCAAGCCTGAGGTGATAATTGTTGGACAGGGAATGAGGGACAGCTCTGATTTGGGGCTACAAGGACAGCTCCCTTAGGCAGGTCATAGAGGTCAAGTGTCCCTGGTGGGGAGGAGGCCCAGTTCCTTGGTTTGCCCTTTGTTCTTAGGCCCCTGTCTCCTCTTGACAAAGATATTTTCAGGATTGAGAGGTGGGTAATATTGAAGGTACCTTTTTATTCCCTGCCATACTGTGCCCCTTTTTACACTTTAATTTGGGAGTAGAAAGAGACCAAGGGAGAATTGCCATTTGTTTCCAACCATATGAGTCCCTTGTGATTGGGGAAGGAAGGAGTAGAGAGGGGTTTCATGTCCTACCTTTTCATATTTTATGTCCATTTTACCATTGTTTTTATCCAATAAATTGAGTCCATATTTTTCTTATCTACTGCCTTCTTCCTAAAAATTTGGCTTCTCCTCCAAGTGCTGCTTTCATCTTATTGGGACTGTGGGAGGGGAGTTGAGGGTACAGTTCAATCCATCCAGGGATGAGTTCAGTAGTCTTCTTCCTACTTCATTTCATTGAATCCCCTGGTCCTTTCTCAGGCCTACAGTACTATATTAGCTCAGGATATGGACATGGGCTGTCAAGGTGCTGGTATTCCCCCCACCTGGTCCCTTCATGAACCTGGACTCTGGTAGGCTTAGGATTTCTGAGGTTGGCCTAGTGACGCAAGGAGCTGAGCCACAGCTCTAGGGATGGTTTGCCTACTGCTTATCCTGGCTGACCTCGCTAGAGGTGGGGCTGGGGAAGCACCGGCCTCCAGCCTCTGGCAGAAGGCTGATTCCCCTTCTCCCTGACAGCCTCATCAATCCTGGGAAAAAGGGAACTCAAAAAGTGTTTGCTGTTCTGTCGGAGGTCCAGCAGAGGGCGCTGTTCCTACTTTTGGACCCCTCAACTTCCTCCCTACTAAATTGGGCTTAATGGTTGGGCCCATTGGGCAGGTAGCGAGTTGAAGCGGTCGTCACCCCCAGGTTCAGCGCGCCATTGGTAGGCACCGCGCGGAAGTGTGGCTGGCTCGGGAGCTCTGGGCCGTCTCTACTTGATATTCATGAGGCGCGCGCATCTCGGCATGCTAATGAGTTCGAAGAAGGCGGGGAATTGAGAGGCGCTGGGCGGCGGCGGCGCGCGGGCGGCGAGGAGGGAGCGGGCGGGCGGCGCGAGCAGGATTCGGGGGGCAGCGTGCGAGCCGGGGACATGGAGCCACCCGGAGGGGGCCTGGGGCCGGGCCGCGGGACCCGGGACAAGAAGAAGGGCCGGAGCCCGGAGGAGCCGCCAGCAGCTGGCGGCGGCGACGGCGGCAAATCCAAGAAATTCGTGAGTGTCCCACCCACCCACCTACCCATCTGTACAGCCCCGGCCCCGGTGAGGTCCTTCCCGGGCCAACGGCCGGGAGCCGCCCCCGCTCTCGGTGCCCGGCTCTCCCTCGCCACCGTCACTCTCTAGCCCCTGCTTCCCCGCGCCCCCAACTGCCCTCCTACTCCTCTCTGCTCCCCAGATCTGACTCATTACTGGCGGCCCCTTGCGTATCCCCAAACCATCCCTTACCCCGCCCCCATGCACACCTGGACCCTCCTAATCCCCCAGCTTCCCTCTGTCTTCAACTTGATTCACCGCAACCACCTCCTGCCCCTCCTGACAGGCTCCCCCTCGTTCCTCCAGCCACCTTTACCCCAGTCTCTCCGGACAAAATATCAGACCTGGTTTCCCCTCTTATCTCTCCTCCTAAACCTGTCCTCTCACCGTCACTTGGCCTCCCAGGTACCTCTCCCTCCAGTACCAGACCTGGATCTTTTCAGCCCCTTTTCTCCACCCACCCCCACCTGACTCTCCTTAATTGCGTGTCTTCCCCTCCTAACCTCCCCCAAACCCTGGTCACTTTGAGTTCCTATATACATGCTAGTCCTAGACCTTTTTCATTCGACCGGTAATCTCCTCACTTTTCTCTTCCCCACCTTGGGAAGCTTTAGGTAGCCACCGCCTCAGCTTCTGTATGTCTTCCTTTGCTGTGGTTTGCTTTTTCCCAATGTTTTACCCAACCTTTACCCAATCTTCTGAAAAGATCCTTTCTCCCATAACTCTTTCTAAACTAATTCCCTTTTGCTCTCTCACCTTTTAACTCCTACCTTCTATCAAACACTCCCCAGCTTCCTTTTTTTCCCCCTGTTAACTTAGATGTTCCTTCTTCCTTGGCCCAACCCCCTTTCTCCAGGTACTTTCCTAGGTTCATTTTCTAAGCCTCTCTTGGCATTCTCTTCTTGTCTCCTCCCCCCCCTTGCCCCCGCCCATTTCCTGATCTATGATTTAGCCTTTTAACTTGTTAACTTTCCATCCAATAAAATCTTTTAAGCCCTGAGTCTGGTGTCATCTGATAATGGCTCGCTCTCAGGAATGTTACCTGACATGTGACCTCTCAGAAATTTGTCCTTGCATTTAAAGAAATAAACTCTTGTCTAATTACACATGCCCTCAATCATGTTATTACTCTCTTTTCCAGTATTTCTTTCCTGTCTTTTTAACACTTCCTTGGGGATAAACTTTTTGACTTCTTACCCTAGGGTAATAGAAACTCTTTTCCTTTACAAGCGGAGAGCAAAGTAAAATATGAAATTTGTGAATAATGTAATTTCATTTTATATTGTCTATGATGACCCTAACTTTAACCTCTTTTCTGCCTCTCCATTCTCCTCAGTTCTGCTGACAGTCTTACTCTCTGCTGTGTATATATAGTATGTATATACTATAAACTATAGAATAGCTTTCTTTCTGTGAGAATTGTTCAAAATCAGTTGTGAGAAAAATATATCCATATAACCCTTACTTATGTTCCATTATGATGTCCATGACTTGCCCCCACACTAATCCACCATTCCAAGTCCTTTCTCCAGGGATCTATTTAGATATGAGACACATGGTTCATAGCTCCTTAAAAAGAGAGGGAAGGTTAAGTGCAAGATATTAATAACTCCTTGCTAGTTACAACCATGTATTCACTTCAAAATGATAATCCCTTTTCAATCTTTCCTTTTTACTGAATAAATTGCTTATAATTTTTTTGCTTTCTTTCTCTCCCCTACTAGTTCCTCCAAACAATCCAAGTAATCTTCTCACAAACTTGGCAACAAAGCTGATAAAATGATGAATTGGAAGGAAATACAACTTTCTAACTGAGGTTGTTGGGAAATGCAGTACTGCACAGAAATTACTTGTATGGGGCAGCTGGCATAATGGAAAGCAATAGATTTGGAATGATTGGGTTTGAGTGCTGGTTCTGCTATTAACTGTTACTATGGGCAAATCCCCTAACCTCTCTTTAACTCACTTTCTTCTTTGTAAAATAGGACAATACTATATCTACCACTTAATTGACATAGTTGTTAAGAGGAAAGCATTTGTGTAAAATGGAAGTGATAGTTACAGAGGGAATTAAAGAAGTGATCCATCTATTTCTGCCTATGTCTGACAAAACCACATGTCCCTAGGCCTGTTAACAATTGATCTTTATAATTAGCCTCATTATTCCAGGCCACTAATTGTGTGTTGTTTGTTTTTCTGACTATTACTTCATCCAAAGCATGGAGCTTAATAGTTAAATAAAATTTCTCAGTGGCTCAGAAATTTTGTTCTATATTTTCCCCTATTTTGTACTATTGTGTCACCTGAATTTCTTTAGATTAGAAGCCAAATCTCATATAGCCTGTGTTAAGCTTTCCTTCTCAGTCTTGGGCCCCAAATTTGTAATTTCCTTCAGTTTCTTCAAATCCTTTGTGATACTTTGCATTGAGTTTGTCTTCTCCTGCATTCCAACTAGATCTGCTGATTTACAGTCTTAGCTTCTTTTTTACACTTTCCAGATCATTCTTAGGAATTTTTTTGTGCCTTTGATTGCCTAGCTCTGGTATGTTTCACAGGTTTGTGGAATCTATTGAATGTATGTTGCTTGAGGCTGAGATACTTCTAGCACTCTCTGCTTTGTAGACAATTGTACCTTCCAGTATAAGCTGAGTGGATTTGACTCAGAGTTGTTTATATTTGCTTTAGAGGGTGGAGTTTAAATAAGTTCCTTATTTCTTCTAAAGGTGTTGTTCTTAACCTTTAACTTGCTGAAATATCTAATCTGGTAATGAGAACTGTATTTTTTTTCCTTTCAGGAAAGAATTATTTAAATATCCTTTTCCTGGTAAATATAAGCTTTGAAAATTCTAACCCTACTCTTATTGCTTTTGGGTAGAAAAATGTTAGCCGAGATCTATAGACATTTAAAGGCTAGGACTTGGCACCAAATTTTGCTGTGTGAGAATGGTACATTCTGGTGATTGATAGCTTGTTATTTTTTAAAGTGAGATTTTCTAGTTAGAGGTGGAGACCAAACTCAAAGTTATTTCATACTGTTCCATTTCTAAAGTTTCTATTCTCTGGAACTACAGCATGAGCCTCTTTAAGAAACCTTGCATAGTAGAGATTATGTACCTCAGATGACTATTTATATCTGGTTCTGAGGAGATCACTAATCTCTTTAGGAGTTTCATACCTTTCAGTACTTTAGGAAGGTTCTGACCACAAATTTAAGAGGGACATGGATTATAAGAAAAGACTTGGGAAAGGAGCAAGGAAGGAGACAAATTTAGGGAAGTGGGAAAGCATATGAAGAATGCAAGGTCTAGGCGAGTTCTGGGAATCTGCTGTATGGAGAGGAGATGAAGCCTCACTTTAAAAGACTATTGTGTACTATCAGTGTGATTTCTTTTGACATATATTGTCATTCACTATTAGAAGACTTGCTTGATGCTTGATATTCTCTCTCTTGTTCTTAATGAGTCTGACTTCAATAGGACCCATGGAAATATGTCCCCTCCCAACCCCTTTTTTAAATCATCAGCTGAAAATGCTTCAGCTTGTATGTGAATAATAGAAGTCTCTCCTAGCAGAATTTGGACTAGTCTTTCCTCTTTTAGTTGTAGTAGTAAATGAGGCTAATGGTCCCAAATCTAGCATGATTGCTTATATCTTTTCCCAAAATATGATTTTAAAGAGAGATATCATGTTTGTATGCTTTTGTCCCCACATTTAATGGATTATAATCAGAAAAAAATGATGAGATAGAAAATGTTATGCCTTCCAAACCCTCCTAAAGTTGCTCTTTTGATAGGTTTATTTAAGCTGGGAGATATAGCTTTATTAGGTCTTTAAGCCTTAAGGAATAGGAGAGGAAGCCACCAGAATCTTCTTTCTTCTTTAAATTAACTTGAAGCATTTTAATTTGAGATATGGGGGCTATAAGTTCTGTCTCCTGTCCCTTGCTCTTTCCTCCTTCCTAAAACATAGTTCTAGTTGAGACCATAGTGGGGAATAGCTTACATGGTTTTGTATGAACTTATGTAAAGCTATTTGAGAAAGGTCAGGAAAATAGGATGCCAAGTAGGATTAATCAATGCCAAGGCTATAAAGAGAAAATAGGTTATTATCTTCTTGAACTTTTGTGCAAAAATTCTCATTTTCTTCCTTTAAAGAAGATATTAGCTGGGCCAACTAGGTAGCTCAGTGGATAAAGCACCAGAGGAGGACCTGGGTTCAAATTTGGCCTCAGGTACTATCTAGGTGTGTGATCCTGGACAAGTCACAACCCTATTTGCCTAGCCCTTGCCCTTTTGGGTTAGAGTTGTTACCAATAAAGTAAGGGTTAAAAAAAAATAGTTATTATGATTGGAAAGTTCAGAGAAGGCCAATCATTATGCAATTTGTGTGTTTTAGGAGTAATGCTAAACACAAGGTTTTTCATACCTGGGGTGAAGGATGGTCTACAGGAATGTGATTGTGATATTTAAGATTTTGAAATGACCTAAATATTTCTTCCTTCCAGTTATGTCTATAAAGAAACCCTATAGGGTTGCTTAGTGACAATGACTGGTACGTTTAGACTAGCCTCAAAGGAAATCCTCTTTCACCCAATATGTAATGAGGCTGACAGTGCAACCAGAATTAAATTCCTTGTCAAGGGAGAATTGTCATTAAATATAGTTACTCTTCTAAAAATCTGCTGTAATAAAAATAAATAAATAAAGACCTAGATAATAATAATGAGGAAATGTTTAAACTTTGTTGTTGGCATTATGCATCAGAAGAGGCTGGTTTTCTTTTCTTTGTGCCAGAATAACTTTTTGTTATTCCAAGGGACCCTGATCCACTTTACAAATGGATGTTGCACTTTATACTTAGATCATTTTATCTGTAGTGAAACAGTAGCAATTTAATAGACACATGGTAATTCTAGATATAATTAGGAACAATTTTAAATCTTGTGCGTTCCAGGACAGAAGGAATTTACGAAGACAAGGAATTAGCATCCTGACAGTCAGAAACCATTTACAGATTAGTTGACTAAAGTAAAATTCATGACTAGAAACAGTAGTTTCCCTATTCCTTTTTTAATTAAAAAATTTTTTTTAAACTCTTACCATCTTGGAATCAATAGTGTGTATTGGTTCCAAGGCAGAAGAATGGTAAGGGCTAGGCAATGGGGGTCAAGTGAGTTGCCCAGGGTCATTCAGCTGGGAAGTGTCTGAGGCCAGATTTGAACCTAGGACCCCCAGTCTCAAGGCTGGCTCTTAATTCACTGAGCTACCCAGCTACCCCCTTAGTTTAAAAATTTAAATGAACAAAAATCTGTTTTCTTTCATGCCTTTTTGCTAAAGCAAATTTCATATTTAAGTGTTTTTTAAAAAGATTTTCCCTACATAATCTTCCTCTATCTACCCTCTCCAATTATTTTCTACTTTGAAACTGCCTCCTTGAGTGTGTGCCTTGTGTTTTGAAGGAGTCTTGTATTTCAGTACTTACTCTACCTTCTCAGTAAAATGTCCCTTTGAAAAGCTTTAAAAAATTATCCCTCTCCTAACAAAAGGCCATTGGATGCTTGCCACCAGTTGGGGTGAGGGGAATTGGGAACAAGTCAACATTTACTACTCTAACCCTGCCCAGCTGCCTTTCTTCCTCTTTGTCCCTACTCTTCCTGGACAAGTTGGAGCCAAATGAACTGAAACCCTGTTGTAAAACAGTAGCTTGGATTTTATTCCTTCCACCTAAAGTACAGTCTCAGACCTGAATTCTAAAAGGAAGAAAGATCCTAGATAGAAATTAACTCCTTTAACTAGTTAAAAAATCATATCCTAGGGGGCAGCTGGGTAGCTCAGTGTATTGAGAGCCAGGCCTAGAGACGGGAGGTCCCAGGTTCAAATCTGGCCTCAGACACTTCCCAGCTGTGTGATCCTGGGCAAGTCTTGACCCCCATTGCCTAGCCCTTACTGATCTTCTGCCTTGGAACCAATACACAGTATTGATTCTAAGATGGAAGGTAAGGGTTAAAAAAAAAATCATATCCTCCTGCCCCTTCTTTTTCAAAAACACATATTTAGTATTAAAGGACAATTTTTTAAAAATTCAAGAAATTATCAACAGATAACATTTAGGTTCCAATCCATTTTGATTAATTGTACGATTTTTGAGTACACCATTGTACTTTAATAAATGGAGGAAAGGCTTTTTTTTTTTTTGGAAAGGCTTTTATAATGATTAGAAGTTTGCTAAGGATAGCCCAGGATATTGATGTAATTTTACTTTCACCTTTGATTCAGGGTGAAAAGAGTTGTAAATTTTATGTAATATCATGGTAATAAATTCTATTTTCAAGTTGATTTTTAACTTTCAGTCAACATATATGTGTTCTTATGAACAAAAATAAAATTTAAAAACCCAATCACTAAATTAAAAGTATTTTCCTGTTATTTATTTCTGTTGTTGAAATCAACAACTTGTATATATATTAACTTTAACAAGATAGTAACAAAGTCATCAACTATGTGAATTTTGTTGCTATTTAATAGTCTATGTAGTTATAATTAGTAAATATATTCTTTTGTGCTTTTGTTTTCTTTACTCTGCATCACTTTACTTTGTATATTTCCATATTTCTTTGTATTCTTATCTTTGATAATTTGAGGGATGTAAGATAGTATATTAGAGTTGTTTTAAGTTAGTATCTATTCCAGAAACAAAATCTAAGCTCTATTGGTTAATTGTTCTAATTTGCTTTATTATAACACCCTCTCCTTCCCCCATCTGAAGTTATTTGGCATAGCAGAAATAAATTTTAGAAAAGGAACAGATACCATCAGTCAGAGGGAGAAATGGAGAAAAGATTAAATAAACTATTCTATAGCTTGGCCCAGGAACTTTTTTTTCTTTTTTTTTTTTAACCAGACCTGTGATATCATTGGTATAAGTAACCAATGTCAGTGAAGAAACTCTTATTCAATGCAGATTGTAAATGTTTAGCCACTTACAGTCTTAGAAGGTTGCCTGAGTTTTTGAGATGTAAAAGTGATTTCTGCGATATTAAAGTATTTTGAGTTCTGTCAGAGATAATTTACTCTAATAAACTTTTATTTAGGTTGGGAAAATCTGGGTTTATAAGGTTGCTGGTGTGTGTAAAGATTGTAATGGTAAAGGTATAGGTGCTTTATGTCTTTTTTTCCTCAGACTTGAAAACTAAGAAAAGTTTCCAAAAGTTAACTGAACCTTGCTTATCCCTTAGACATGTAGGAAGAGCTGTTTGTGCAGCTTGTCCTTTGCCTGATTCATAGGTCAGTAGAAGGTGAGTGCTTTTGAGTGCAACGTAGTCTCTTGTGTAAATGAAACAGTGTCACCTGTCAGGAATTTTGCAGTTGAAATTACATGGAACAGCAAGTGGTAATGATATGGGGGAAGGGAAGTAGAAACTGTTTATGATATTTGTGAACTTATCTTTCTTGCCTGGACAGTTCTTTGGTATAGAATCCTGCTAAGGGCTCCAGATTCTTTCAAAGAAGGACTACAAAAGTGGAAAATGACCAGTAATGCCTGGTCGGTCCCTTTTTAAATATGGAGACCTCAAAAATGTGATCTTCAGGCCTAGTAATTATTACTTCATAGTTGTTAATCATTAAAAGTGATTTCTGTAAGATACCCATTATAAAAATGAGTATTAATCTGAATCTGGTAGAAGAGTGATAGTGATAGAGAATCAGAAGTTTCTCTTGCTTAATGTAGTGTCTCATGGTTTTTGTTACTCATCTATCACTGACTGAAGATCGAACAGGCAAGTGATTTCAGTCTGTATCTAAAAGTATGGTGACAGTCCTTCACCAGGTTTTGGTCTCTGACTTCCAGGAGTTTATAATCTCTTTTGCAATTCAAGAAATAGAACTATGAAGCAGGATTGCTTCATGAAATACAATATTCAGTATTAACTACAAATGCTATAAATCAGTGAAGGAAAAACAATATGTAGTGTAAGAACTTAGATTTTAAAAGGAGATAATTTTTTAGAGTTATATAATTTTAGAGCTGGAAGGATCTCAGATCAGAGATAGGGTTACTTTAGAAGGAAGGAAACTGAAACCCAAAGAGAGGGCATGGGATTTTACTAGAGCCTAGGCTTCCCACCCCACATTATTTTCTGGTCTGTACTAGAGTTCTTTACATATCTTATCCTTCAACCAGACTATATTTCCTCAGGGCAGAAACTTACCTAGCACTGTTGTCTGCACATAGTAGGAGCTTAATAAATGTCCAGTGACTTGAATTCTTGTACAATTCATTTCAGACAAAATGTACTTATTTCAAGAAGGTTATATAGGTGAGATAAAACCAATTGATGGAGGTTCCCGAGTTAACTGAGAAATATTTGAACTGTCTTTTGCTTATAGAACCGTCAATTACTTATAGAAAGCAAGTGTAAAAAAAAAATTGATAAATAGGTTTTGATACTTTCCATTTACTCCCCATTAAAGCATGTACTTTTCATTTTGGTCTGCTGATTGGAATATGTGATGGTCATTTTCTTTCTTCTTTTAAACTCTTACCTTCTGTCTTAGAATCAATACTAACTATCATTTCCAAGACAAGGACAGGGGTTGAGACCAGATTTGAACCCAGGATCTTTTTTCTCCAGGCCTGGCTCTCAGTCCACTATCTACCTAGCTTCCCTGATGGTGATTTTCTGCTTCCAGAAAGTAGTAAGAAGTCTGAGAATCTAAATATATATATATATATATTTTAGGGTTAGAATTTTGGGAAACGGTTCTGCTATCAAAGTGGAGATATTAATATTAAGTATTTAATTTTTTCTCTTTTCATGAATTTGAATATCCATCTGTGTTTTCACCAGTTATTTCAACTCTATTTCAGATGTAAAGAAATGAATCTTTATCTCTGCAGGCTAGTCTTAATTCTATGGTAATTAGCTGCAGTTGTTAGGAGTAGGAACATGAAGAACCTTCTGTCTATTTTAGAGACCTCCTAGCCAAATGCCATTTATGTTATAGATGAGAAGGAACTGTGGCTCAGAGAAAGGAAATGACTTGCCCAAGGTTATCAGTGACAGAGTTAAGACTAGAATTCTTCTTGTCCCATGTTACTGCCTCTAGTCTGATCCTTAAAGGACCAAGCTTTGTCAACTGATACAGTTCTTTTTTTTTTTTAGTCTGAAAGGCAAAGGAAATAGATAAGTAGGATGAAAATCTTTATTTCAAAGTAAAATTTTAATATCATTTTATTAGTTGCTTTGCCTTCTAGTTAAGAGATGGGGATAAAGAAAAGGAGAAACCAAGGCAGGAAGTAAGAGTAATAACTCCCCCAACACAAAGAGTCTGACTAAGCCATAGAGAAAGCACCATCCAATTTTTTATTATCCTTGGAAGTTGTTCTGGCTGCTTGATATAAATAATTTATAATTGTGATACTAAAACTCCTTCAGCCCAACTGAAAAGAATATATAGAGTTTTTGACTTAGGTAGGCTTTGAAGGATTCCCCCAGAAAAGAGGTCCCTGGTGATTTCTTAGCTCTACTATTTAAAGAAAGTGGGAGTTGGCTTTAGTTGGCAGCTTTTTGCATCCGCCATGGCTTATTTCGTTAGTTACTTCTAGGCTCATGGGTGACGTCTATTTCCTGAGATTGAAACCACAAGAAGAAGTGGTGAGAAGCCTCTGTAGGATATATACTATCAAGCAAGAAGCAGACATTGGGCTGATCTCAAAAATGAGGAATATTAGTTTATATGCATATTATTCTCTAGTCCAAAATTTCTATTTCCTACAGATCATTACCAAAATTCCCCAACAGCCCTCTTAATACAATTTTCCTTAGGTAGATCTAAATTCTCTTATTCCATAAGCAGTGTTTTGGGGAACACAGGTTGAAATTATTGATAGTTGGTTGACATTTTGATTAGGGGAATTGCGTACTTTAAGATTATTTTCTACCTCTTCATGTGTACTTAATATTATCAGAGCCAAAAAAGAAAAGTTGAAACTATGGTACACAGACTCTAAGAGTTAAATAGGCTTGAAAGGTTTTTTAGTCCAACTTACCACCATGTACAGGAAGCGCCTATATAGCATCTTTAAAAGTCATCTTGTCTCTGCTGAACACTTTTGGAGTTGGGGAGCTCAGTATACTTCAGCTTGCTCTTTTTTTCCAGGGCATCTTTTGGAATCTATGACTAGTTTGACAAACTAGAGGCTTTTGGATCATGATCTACCATTGCTTAGAATAGACGTATGTATAATACAGGTTTTTATTCAGGTCAATTCAAGGATGTTTAGTTACTGGAAGTACTAGATAAAACTACATTATGACCCTCACTTATAACGCATTCCTTCATCATTATTTTCTCGATGTCCTCTCTCAAAATCCTCCTAGTAAAACTATAATCTGTATATAAAGGATTAGCCATTTTTCATCACAATAGTTATTTTTCAGAACATTTAGTTGAGCCCATGAAGTATTGTAATTCCTGACTAGCCTGATTGTTAGTTCCAACAGGCTAAATGCTGAGTGGTAAGTTTCTAAGAGTTGGCTCATTATAGAAAAATGGAGAAGGATCTTCACTTAGAAAATAAGAGATTGATGTGTGCAGGTTTTAAAATTATATTAGGGGTGTCCTGACTAGGAGCAGAGTGTCCTAGTGCTTCCTGGCTACATGAAGAAGCAACTGCAGCTGCAGGAACTTCCTGTCTGCCAGGCCCTGGGTGTGTCACAAGGGCCTACCCTTCAGTAAGGGCAATCAGGCCTGCAGCTTACATCACAACATGGGAGGAGAAGACAGTTGCTATAGAGATTGAGAAACAGCATTCCTGAGTCACTAACTATATTTCCAAATGAGTGGACCAACACCCCTTTTCCAAAGTAGTGATCCCAGTTTCTCAGGCTAAGACAGTGAAGAGAGAGGCCTCATAAAAGGACGAATAATGAATGAGGTTGCTGGAACCTGGATACTTTTCGCATGGAATCTTCTCCAATCTTGTTTTTTCTACAAAAGGATTTTTAATAGGACATAACTCCTAAGGGTAATGAGAGGAGAAAACTTTGCCCTATCTTTTTTAAATGTCGGAATATATTCACAGTTATTTCCTTCACTTTTGCCAGCAAATATATTGGGAGGGTAATAACTTGTGATACTTGATAGCAAAATGCTTTCTGAATGAACTTCTATATTGGCAACTTGTCTTCCCAACCCCTAAATATGTTGTGGTACAAGGTCCTGGTCAGCTTATTTTGATGGACCTGTAGTAGGAATGAAATGTTCCTAGCCTAGTTTCCACCTGTTCCTTTTGCTGGAATAGTGAAACCTGAGTGGACTTCTTCCTTCTGTGCTATCAACTATCTGGGATCCTAGTCCTGAGGCTACAGGAAAAGCAGAGCAGAAGGCAAAGAGTTATTTTGTCCTGTATCCCAGGAGACTTCTTGGGTTATCATCAAGGTTAAGATATTTTGGACCAGCCTGCTAGGACAGATTTTTGAATTCTTATAGTTGAAATAGTTTTCCCCTCATTTAATCACAAAAGGAAGGGTAAGATTTATTCAAGTATCAACTCAATCCTCCCATCTCTAGACCTGACTCTCAATCCCCAGAGCTACCCAGCTGCCCCCTAAGATTATTGAAGTTTTGAAGGAAAATTCTTGGTTCTGGAATGGAATATGGTGAGGGTGGGCTGAAGAGAGCCTTTTTTTTTTTGGGAGAAGTAGGGTTCTGGAAGGTTTTATCTCAGTCTGGGTTTTACACTATGTAAAATAGTGCTTTGCACATTATTGGCATTAATAAATGTTTGTTGAATTGGAAAATATACACTGATGTATGTGAGCAGCTTTACTGTGGAGAGGAAAGAACTTTGGAAGAGTGTAGAGCCTAGCAACCAGGGGTTGATCTTAGTGGTCATACTACCTTGTGACAAGGCAGTTGCCATCTCTGCTTCTCAATTTGGCACTTGGACTTTCTATTCTTTAATTGTACTTCCTTAAACTGAACAAATTCAAGTTTTCTCAATTCCCTATAGGTTCCATTTTGCAAACCTTTTTTGCTCTACAAGAGCAAATGAATGAACTGAATATATAGCAGGATCCTAGTTAGGCTGTTACCACTGATAAATAGTAAGAAGAGAATCTAATTCTTTATCTGACTGTAATTTTTAGTTGTTATGACTATATTTTCTTCTTGAAGTAATCTTTGTCTTTTTCCTTTTATTGGAAGTAAAATTTTTGCATTTATAATTAGCCTTTGCCTCATAAAGCACAAGACAACTGAAGCACTGAGATTAGCCCTTTGAATTTCATTATGGTATATGCATAGCACTTTGCTGATACTGGTGTTGTAAAAGACATTACAGGCATTTCTTCTTTACACTAATATTATGAGATAGAGTAGTACTAAATAAAGGTTGGGAAACCATAACGGAGGAGGACAAATGGATTATCTAACCATCTCCATCCAATAGTGAGGATGGGGAAAATTTCATGGGCAAAGCTTCTAATAATTGAATTTAAACTTGTTGCATATGTCATACCTGGAAATAAAACATTAATACTGTAGCACAAGTAAAAAAAATGGAAAAGATGGACTGAGGACTCTTTTTTTGGTTGTAGGAGTCCTCTACTTAATCTTCTCTGAGTATGTAGGTTGGGAGTAGAAATAAAATTGTTGGTAGCAAGTGGCATTCATTTCCTATCTTAACTTAGTGTGAGCTAAACTTTTGCTACAGGTTTATTGTTTCCTTAAGGAGGCAGTTATCTTCAAGTTGAATGCTGTCCCATAATTGGATAATTCCCCTAAGGACAGCTGGCAGATGCATCTATGTGGGCTGAAGTTAAAACTCACTTGTCTCCTCCTTGTTGCTCGATCATAGGAAAGGAGTTTGTTTCTAAAGGTTCAGCTGTGTATAATTGAAATTCTTGTTCTCTTTTCCTCTTATCCTCAAATTATTGTAATTTCAAAGTTGGTTATGTTTACAAGATCCATTGGAGAGACCAGTCTTCCATGGATCTCAGGGGGAATGCATAATTGAACATCTATTACCCTAAATTTTATCCTTAACAGTTGGCAGACTTATTCTTAAGGAGTAAGCCACCTTGTTAGAGGACTGTTCTCTAGATTGCCTAAGTTATATGAATGAATATGCTATCCTTGGATATACAAAGCTGATCTGTACTTTTCTTCTAGTGGTGTTGAGGTTTTTCTGAGTCTTCTAGTTCTTTTTGTGAATAGTGGTTGGTATTTATGGATATGATAGCAATTTTTAAGTATTCAAGTGACTGTCATATTGAAAAGAGGCTAAATTTATTCTGTTGGACCTCAGGGCAGAACCCAGTAACTATGAATGAAAGTTGAAGAGACAAATTTAGGCTTTCTAACAATGCAAGAGTGGAATTGGCTGCTTGTATTTAGAAGATGGTGGGTTTTCGTCCTGAGAAATTGGATAGTTACTTATTGACAAGTTGCAATATGAATTCTTTTTTTGGATGTAGTTTGAATTCATGGTTTAAGAGTTATCTTCCAATTCTGTAATTCTCTGTTTCTGAAACCATTGACCAGGGTTAGGTGTGTAGTCTGTGGACATGGAACAGTTTCCCTTCTGTATATAAAACCTACAAATGTAGCTTTATTAACATCATACTCTTACCAACCAACTGGTTCAAATATAAGGTATATTTTCAGGAATTTTGGGGGTTCACACAACTTCCTTTCACAGGATGATCTTTTTACCAGAAGCTCCAGACCACTTTGGTGACACCCTTAGCAGTTTAAAGAGATATATATTTGTTGAGTTTTGTTGGGACATTTATAGGATGGGAGGAAGCATAGAAAAGCTCAAATAAAAATCCAGATTTATTGGGAAGTCAAAAAAATGCTCTTCCTTATTGTGCTCAAAGGAATAGTGAACTGGAGGAATTCCATGTGAACTGGAATGACCTCCAGGAATTGATGCAGAGTGAGAGGAGCAGAACCAGGAGAACATTATACACAGAGACGGATGCACTGTGGTGCAATCAAATATAATGGACTTCTACTAGCAATAATGCAATGATCCAGGATAATTCTGAGGGAAACACTATCCACTTTCAAAGGAAGAACTGTGGGAACAGAAACACAGAAGAAAAACAACTGCTTGATCGGGATATGACTGGGGATGTAGACTCTAAACAATCACCCTAGTGCAAATATCAGTCATATGGAAATAGGTCTTGATCAGTAACACAAGTAAAACCCAGTGGAATTGCACATCTGCTAAGGTGGGGGGAGGAGAGGGAAAGAACATGAAGCATGTAACCATGGAAAAATATTCCAAATTAATTAAATAAAAGTTTTCAATTAAAAATGCTCTTCTGCTTATTTTAGCAAGAAGTTCATGCTGCCATTTTTCTAGAGTTTTGCATTTCCTTCAAACTGAATTATGTTTTACAAGAACAGACTGAGGGATCAGGAGAGGGGTTTCTGCTGAATCTGTTAACGGATTGCTTTAAGGATTACAGAAGTTATACAGGAAGGCCTGGAGTCACAGATACATCAGATTTCTGCTGCTTCTAGCAGTCGCATCATGGAGGCCTGGACAAGTAGTAATATCCTTTTGTTTTATAGTTCTAGGCAGCAAACTTCTCCAGGTGCCCCAGGTGAGCTCATATGCAGTTTGAACTTTGGAGTGCTACCTTAGTGTTGGCCACTCTGAACCTTAACAGAGTGAATAAACATTAAAGTGTATACTAGCAGGTGGAATATGTGTATGTAACACCTGTGGAGGCTGGGCAAGATGTTAATGTCTAACCAAGTCTTCCCTTTATTCAGTAAACTCAGTAGCCTCCTTTTTCTTCCAGTTTCACAGACAAAATCTTCTGTTTGGCTTTTAAAGCGCCTTTACAACCTGTTCCTTTCTTTTCCAGTCTTTTTTATACTACTTACTCTTCCCACATACTTTTTGATCCAATAATCCTGGACTCCTTGCTATTTCTCCCAAGAGATATTCCATCTCACACCTGCCTGAACTTTCAACTGATTGTCCCCCATGCCTGGAATACTCTTCTATTTTCTTTTCCTCCTGCCTTCCTTCAAGCCTCAGCTAAAATCCTGCCTATCCCAGCCTTCTTAATGCTAGTGTCTTCCCTCTGTAATTATCTCCAATTTATTTAGTTTATATCTTGTTTGTACATGACTGTTTGCATGTTGTCTCTCATTAGACTGTGAGCTCTGGGTTTAGCATAGTGCCTGACCCATAGTAGATGCTTAAGAAATGCTTGTCCACTTGCCTATGCAATTTATTAAAAAAAAATTTTTTTTGGTGCTTTTTTAGAAAATTGCCTTTATTTCCCAATACCCTCTTGCCTTACCAAAAAACTTTCCCTCATAACAAAGTATAGTTAAGCAAAACAAACTGTCACTCTGACTGTTTCTGATAGCTTACATCTCAGTTGGTACTCGTAGTCTTCCATCTCTACTGTTATCAACAGAAGAGTGGTCAAGAGTGTTAGAGTTTATCATTAAAGAACTATGAAAGACTTAAGATCTCTTTCTGATCAATGAGAACTGATGATGATTTCTACTACCTGCCTTCTGACAAAAAAGTAAGATATTTAAGCTACACAATGAGATACATGCTTTTGGACAGAGAATGTGGACATTTGTTTTTCTTGACTAGGCACATTTGTTACGAGGGTTTCATGTTTATTTTTTTCTTTTGAATTGGGATGGTGGTGAGAAGGAAAGAAAATAAGTGCCTATTAATTGAATAAAATGACTTTCTAAAAATTTGTTATATTCATATACCACAAATTGTTTAGCTTCTCCACAATATATTTCCAGGTGGTTTTTTTCCCCTCTACTATGAAGAGTGCTACTATGAACATTTTGTTATACATAGAACTTTCTGTCATTTATTTCCTTTGGCTATTTATAGTTGTTTATCTTTATAATACTGTTGTTATTATTTAAATTGTTCTGCTTTGTAACAAAATTATGGCAATGTAAGAAACAGATTTGAGGAATTCAAAATAACTTGAGATTTATATGAATAAGGCTAAACCATATCAGAACAGTTCAATGGCCAGTCTTGACTACAGAGGACTTATGATAAAAATCTAAAATTCTCCTGTCTATAGAGAGGTGGTAGACTACAGGTGTGGAATGTGGTATACACTAGTAGATATGGTCCAAGTGGTAGTTTGTTGTATTTAACTAATGAGATCACTGGGTCCAGAAGAACTGAGTGACTTCCTGCATTGACAGTTCACAACTCCCCCAACAGTGATAATACTTGTCCTCCTAATAACCTCTCTGATATTAAACATTTTGGTGACTTGTTTTTAAATCATCTTTGCCCATTTAGATATGAGGTAAAACTTCAGACTTGTTTTAATTTATATTTCTTTTATTAGTGATAAGGAAGAATTTAAAAATATGGTTGTTGATAATTTGTGCTTCTTCTGAGAATGTTTCTCTGTCTTATGTGTTAATTCTTACAAATCTTAGATGTCAGACTTTATCAGAGATATTTGATTTAAAGAATAATTAACTTATTGTAAAGTACAATAATGAAGACTGGAAATACTCTGATGTATGCAATACCTTCTGACTGGTTTGGTCATCCTCTCCTATTAGATGCCTAATAATTGTGACTAAGGAAGCTCCCTGTTCTTAAAGGAAAAGACTATCCTTAAGTTATTTAATTCAGTTGGTTAGACTTCACACAGAAGCCTATTCTTGGTATCTTGATGTATCTTTGCCTACCAGGGAAATTGCCATAAAGGAATGAATAAGGCTATTTGCTTACTTTCTATAATCAAAAGATTCTTTTTACCATTCAGTCAAAGCAAATATTATTGTTTCCATTGCAAAATTGTCATGTGATGACTGACTCAGAACCCTGACTCTTTTTTTTTTAACTTTTACCTTCTCTAGACAGAAGAGCAGTAAGGGCCAGGCAATGAGAGTTAAGTGACTTGCCGGAATCACCTACTATGAAGTGTCTGAGGCCAGATTTGAACCCAGATCCTCCCAACTCCACACCTGGCACTTAATCCATTATGCTTACCCAGTTACCCCTCCTGACTTAGTCTTTACCTTGAAGAGAGGGAAGAAATATTTTTCTGTTGTGGTGACTGATGATCCTAGTATAGAGCAGTGATCAGAAATATAGTACCCAGTGATGTAAACTCTAAATCTGCTACATCTATGAATACTGTTGATTTTATAAAATTTATTGAGTTTAGGAGTTTTCATCTCTTTCAGGGAAAATCCTATTTTAAAGAATGTCATTTTAACATACTAGTCAGTTGGATGAAACTATTTCCATGGTCCAGGTAATGATCCTTGGTTCTTCTGACTCCAGTAAATTTCACATAGAAAAATCTTGTAGACTGAATGTTTTTAAAACACTTGTTTCTTGTAATCTTGTAATTCTTGTAAGTTCAGTGTGTTTCTTCATTAAGTATATTTGTATGCCAAGACTTCAGTGAAGTCAGAGTTGAAGAGATAAAAGAGGGGTAAAACAGCATAGCCAAACCTAGTCCATAAGAAGTAGCTTTGGTTAGAGTTAGCAAGGATCTAGGATAGCACAAGGAGGGAAGGTCTCAGTGACATGCAGAGGGAGAGGTGTTGTTAGTGAAGATAAGAGTTTTCAAGGAAATATTAATTTATTGATTCATTAAATATTTATTAAGTGCTTATTACTATGTGCCAGGAACTTTGCTAGGCCCTAGGACAGGAGTCCTCAAACATTTTACACAGGGGGCCAGTTCACTGTCCCTCAGGCTGTTGGAGGGCTGGACTATTAAAAAAAAACAAACTATCTGCTGTCTGGGATAGTGGAGGCTGCAGCACTGGCTGTGATGGACCTGTCACACCTTGCACAGGCCCAGCACTGCCACCACTATACCGGGCAGCAGTACACACAGTGGGGAATCCCCTCCCCCAGATCACTGCTCACCATGCTGACATCTTCCATTGTGCAGCCACATAATCCTTTGCGCAGCACCTCATTCTCAGAACCAGGCGCCTCTCAAAGGATTGTATCACTGGAAATAGTACTGTACATGAGTGACGCCATGCTTTGCAGCACTGCCATATACAGTGATCCTCTCACTGACCACCCATGAAAGAGGTGCCCCTTCTGGAAGTACATGTGCACTCGGGCCATAGTTTGGGGACCCCTGTCCTAGGGATTCAAAGACAAAAAAGGTAATTGAGACAGTTTTTATCCTCAAAGGACTTTACTATGTTTTTTGTTTTTTTGAGAGAGGGAAATGGAACACAGATAAGTAATTACAAAATACACAAATAACAATTTTGCCTGGTGGGAAGGCACTAACAGTAGAAGAGAATAAGAAAAGCTTCCTATAGGAAGTTGGCACTTGAAGTAAGTTGGACATTCTAAGAGGTAGAAATGAGGAAGAAGTTTGTTTCAGTCAATGGGAGATAACCTGAACAAAGGTATGGAAGGGGAACAGTAAGCAGACCATTTTGGCTCCAACCAAGTGTGCATAAGAGGAGAAATATGTAGTAAGCCTGAACTGGAAGGATGGAGTCAGATTATAAAGGTCATTAGATGCCCAAAAGAGGAATTTATATTTTATCCCAGAGGCAACAAGGAACTACTGAAGCTTCTGGAGTGGGTGAGTGACATGGTCAGATCTGTGCTTTAGAAGTTAACTTAACAGTTGTGTGGAGGTTGAATTTTGGAAGAAGAGCAACATGAGACAGAGCATAATTATTATTTTTCCTTGTTTTTTTTTCCCTCTGTGAACCTGTTTTTAAATTTTTATTATTTTAATAACAAATTTCCACATGAGTTTCAGTTATATGGTCCAAACTATCTCCCTCCCTTCTTCCCTCCCCCTCTTGGAACTACCAGGCAATCCATTCTGGGTTAAATGTGCATTATTACCCAAAATGTTTCCATATTAATCATTTTTGTAAGTGAATAATTTTGTAAGAGCAAAACTCTAAAACACATACTCAAATAAACAAATGATAAATCATATGCTAACATCTGTGTTCTTACTCCCACAGTTCTTTTTCTGGAGGTGGATAGCATTCTTTTTCATGAGATAGAATTGTTTTGGATTATTGTATTGCTGTTAGTCTATCATATTTGATTGTTCCACAATATTGCTGTTACTGTACATGTTTTCCTGGTTCTGCTTATTTCACTCTGCATCAATTCATGTAAGTCTTTCTGGCTTTATTTTTTATTTGCCAAAAGTGTTTGCCACTTTCTTTTCTTTTTAATTAATTTAGAATATTTTTCCATGGTTACATGTTTCATGTTCTTTCCCTCCCCCATTCCAGAGCTCAGGAGCAATTCCACTGGGTTATACATGTATCATTATTCAAAACCCATTTCCATATTATTATTTGCAATAGAGTTACCTTGTAACGCCAATACCCCAATTATATCTCCATCGACCCATGTGATTGAGCAGTTGTTTTTCTTCTGTATTTCTACTCCCCACAGTTCTTTCTCTGAATGTGGATAGTGTTCTTTCTCAGAAGTCCCTCAGAATTGTCCTGGATCATTGCATTGCTGCTAGTAGAAAAGTCTGTTAAATTTGATTGTGCCACAAAGTATCAGTCTCTGTGTACAGTGTTCTCCTGGTTCTGCTCCTCTCACTCTGCATCAATTCCTGGAAGTCTTTCCATGAAATTCCTCCAGTTCATCATTCCTTCAGCACAATAGTATTCCATCACTATCAGATACCACAGTTTGTTCAGCCATTCCTCCATTGAGGAACATCCCTTCAGTTTCCAATTCTTTGCCACCACATAGGTATAAATATTTTTGTACAAACAGGTCCTTTTCCATTTTTTTTTAAATCTCTTGGTTATAGACCTCGTAGTGGTATTACTGGATCAAAGGGAATCTGAGAGCATAATTAAAAAGCTCTAGATGCAGTCAAAGCAGACATGAACAGGGCCTGAATTAAAGCAGAGGCAAATAGAAAAAAGGACATGTTTGTAAGACTTGTTGAATTAGAAGGGGCAAGACTTGCTTTGATATAAGGGAGGAGGGAAAATGAAAAGTTGAGAATGATATAGTTTGTCAGTAATTAGAAGGGTGGCAGTACCCCAATGGAAAAAGAAAAGGTTCCACATAAGCTTTCTGAAGTTATATGATCCAAATTCTTTCCTTCCTTCCTTCCCTCCTCCCAGAGCTGGCAGGCAATTCAATCTGGATTATACATATATTACCACACTAAACATTTCCATATTGTTCGTTTTTTTATTTTTTAAGTTTAATTATTTTAGAATATTTTTCCATGGTAACATGATTCATATTCTTTCCCTCCCCTCCCATAGCCAATAAGCAATTCCGCCAGGTTTTACTTGTGTTACTGATCAAGACCTATTTCCATATTATTGATATTTGCACTAGGGTGATTGTTTAGAGTCTACATCCCCAGTCATATCCCCATCGACCCATGTGATCAAGCAGTTGTTTTTCTTCTGTGTTTCTACTCCCGCAGTTCTTTCTCTGAATGTGAATAGTGTTCTCATATTGTTCAGTTTTATAAGTGAATAATCTTATAAAACCAAAACCCCCAACATATACTCAAATAGACAAGTGAAAAATTGCTTTCATCTGCATTCTTACTCCAACAATTCTTTCTCTGAAAGTGGATAGCATTCTTTGTCATAAATCCCTCAGAATTGTCCTAGATCACATCTGATCTTTCCATAGTATTGCCATTACTGTGTATAATGTTCTCCTGGTTCTGCTATTACACTCTACATCAGTTCATGTAGGTCTTTCTGACATTGTCCTGTTCATCATTCTTTACAGCATAATAGTATTCCATCACCATCATATACCATAATTTGTTTAGCCATTCCACAATTGAAGGACATCTCTTTAGTTGGAAATAGGAAAGTTGAGAAGAGGATTTGGTTGAGGGGCAAAGAAGAAGATAAATTCTGTTTTGAATATGTTGAATTTTAAGTGCTCATTTGACATAAGAGTTGGAAAAACAGTTGGGGCTGTGGAAATGGAGCTTAGGAGACAGATTAGGGCAAGATCTGGAGACCTGGGAATCTTCTACCTAGAGATAATAAATAAAACCATGGGAACTGATGACTACTAAGAGAAGATATATAAGAAAAAATGAGTGGTGGGAGATATTGAAAATTAAAGGACATGGATGCTAATCTACTAAAGGAAACTGAGAAAGGGGGCCAGCTAGGTAGGAGGAAAACCAAGAAGATTGAAGAGAGAGAAGTCAGTGATGTCTAATGCTGCAGAAAGATCAAGAAGGTTAAGTCAATAGCTAATAAATATTTTTTAAAGCACCTGTCATGTGCGAATTAAGACTTGAAGATACAAAAAAAAAGGAAAAAGGCAATATTTGCCCTCAAGGAGCCCACTCACAATCTATTTGAAAGATATCACAAACTAATGGATGAGAGCTGAAAAAAAAAACTGTCAAAATTAGCAGTGACGAGATTTTGGTAATTTTGGAAAGAACGGTTTCCAAATTAAAATGGATTGAGAAGTAAACAAGAGGAGAGGAAATGGAGGTAGTATGTATATATGGCTTTTACTAGGAGTTTGAAAGGGAGGAGAGATACAGGATAATATTTTGAGAAAGATGAGTCAAGAAGGAATTCTGTTTGTTTTAAAGGATGAGGGAAACCTAGGCATATTTATAGATATCATGAAAGGAGCCAAAAGATAGGGAAGAGATTAAAAATTAAGGATGGGATGATTGAGAGGGCAAAAAAAATATTGAATAAAAGGGATGGTGTCAAGGGCACATATATATGAATGAAGGGTAGGGGAAGGCCACCTCGTTATAAGAAACTGAACAAGGGAGGAGAGAATGAGTGATGTTGAAAAGGGGTTTTTGGATGCTCAATAGGGTAACAGGAAGTTCAGGACAGTGGCCTCTATTTTCTCAGTAATGTATGAGGTGAGATCCTCTGCTGATTGGTGGTGGGACTAAAGACAGGGCTTGGGATAGAAGATAGGAGGACTTTATAGGCGAAAGTTTTAAGAGTACAACTATAGTAACATTTACTAGTCAACTACTATTTGTTCTTTCATGCTCCTCAAGACCTCTTTTTTCAGTGTTCTAGGGAAACTACCCTGCAAAAGTACATTAATACATACAAAGAAGCCCTTAAGAATCTGTATTCAGAAATACAATGTGTTTTAAGCTTTTTTAACTTAGAAGCTTTAGAATTTTCTAAATAACAAGTCACCAATACTATCTTCACTTTGTTGGCTTCCATTCAAACCTAATTGTGTTGGTATACTGTCAAGTTCTTTAAAATGTGATTTTACCTGTTGCTTTGTTTGCTGTTTGTCTCTGCCCTCTGCTGGAGTGTCAGGATTATGACAGATATAAGCAACCTTTCATTCATCAATGAAATGCTCTGTGTATGTGTGTAATTTCTACCTGTGCCATAAGAGTGATATAGAAAGCATATTAATTTCTACTAAAATATATTTTATTTGAAACTACTGAAAATGGGATTGTTGTAAGGATTTTAGGGAAAGGGGAAAAGGGTTTTAGGAAAGGGAGAACACAGTTAAATAAAATAAGTTTATTAACAAATAGGGAATGATAGGGAAGGGAAGAGGATAATAGGTCAGCTTACTAATAAACTCCAGATACTTAACCCACTAGTTATTATTCTAAGCTTAACCTTGTCTAAACTAACCTAAATTAAATCTAATTAAGGAGAAGTTCACATAGAAAGCCCAGATTCCTCATACAGAGTCCTTAGTGAGTCAAGCAGCAGAGATACAGCCGAACCAGTCCTTAGAAGCTTCAGGAAATGGAGAAATCCTCTTCAATTCACTCTGTCCACCAGAATGAATGGGGAAACTTCCTCTTCACCTTTGCTTGATGTTTTTATAAGACAGGCAGCTTGATAGATGGGTTTGTCTAGGAAGAGTACATATCAGTTCAGGCTTGAACTCCAGCACCAGACAGAGTCAGTTGAAAAACTGCTTTCTCTAACCCCTTAGAATTCTAATCCATGCAGCTCCTTTAGAATCCTTGGTTTGAGGGATGTCAATCAATCCTTTGCAACAGAGTCCCTACAGTTTTGGAGAAGATACTTTTTGTGCTATAAACCCAGAGGCAAAAATTCATGAGAATTACTAAGTAATGGAGATAATACCAGACTAAGAATGCAGAGACCTAAATATTAGATCTGGTTTTACCACCTAAATAGCTATATTGAAAACATTCTTCTTGGATCCAAAATAACCTAGTATTGACTGCTGGAGCTATCCAGACCCTTGCTGCTACTGGCACTAACACTTGTATATACCCCACTTGGCTTTGTGGTTGCTAGTAGGAAATTATTGTTAGAAGGCTTCTTAAATGGTATTTCCCAGGTGGGAAATCACACACAGAAGCCAGGGATATTGAACATCTGAATCCTTAGAATAGGATTATAGATTTGGAGTTGGTAGGGACCTCAGAAGTCATCTAATCCCATCTTCCCATTTTGCAGATGAGGAAACTCAAATCTAGGGGAAATTGTGACTTGACGAAAGTCATAGAGGCAGAAAGCATCAGAAACAGATTTTGAACTCAGGTCCTCTGACTCCACAATTCATCTTTCTACTTTGGTATACAGTGACTAATTTCAAAGGAAGACACTTCGCTTGAAAACCTAGGATTTCCTTGCAGAGCAGAATTTAAACTTATCTCTTACTGATTCAGGAAAATGAAGTGAAACATAAAGGCATCATATAGCAATGCTTATTAGTGAGATTTCTGAACCCTTCCTTCTGTGGTATGGCAGTCATAGCCAGCACAGATTTTTACTGCTTCTTTTTGTTACATCTCATCCCTAACAAGGCTGGCTTTCCTCTCTCAGAGGGTTAATATTGCTTTGGGGGTAGAATAGTGTTTGTGAGAATAGTGAATCAAGGAGTATCTACTATATTGCTATATCTTACTACAAGAAAAGGAGTTGGATTTAGGGTTTGATGAAAACAAAGGGGATCTGTAAAAGTAGACCAACTATTCCCATTAGCTTCTTTATTGAAAAGGCATTTATAACTCTCCTTAAAACTTTCTTTTCCCCATTCCCACTCTAGCTCTTACCCTGCTTGGAGGATAGTTTGGCAGTTTCTTCTTTGTAATCAGTTGGGGATAGAGTAGATCCTTTTTCATTCTTTTCTCAACCCATCTTGTGCTTAGTGTGTTTTCTCACATTTCACTAAACTGTCTCCCTCTTTTTCCTCCTTTCTTCTGTTTAATAGACTTTGAAGCGGCTCATGGCAGATGAGGTAAGGTGATTTTATTCTGCATGTAGTTTTCATAGTTCATTTCCTATTCTATGATGATTACCAGTTGTTAAATCATGTTTCCATGTACACTTGCTTCTTAGTACTGTGTAAATGTGACATTTTGTATCCTCAAGCTTATCCACAGGCTTCTCTCCACCCTTTGCTATGTGTTTAACTTTAATTGCATGTGCTCTTTCTCTGGCATATATATGGTGCCCACAAAAAGTTCATCACTTTCCAAGATTAAAACAGTATCTTTAAACTCTGAACTACCTGCTTATTTAAGATTGGCTTTAAACTGTTTTAAAGCTCCAAATATAGTTGCAAATATTTGTAATCAACAGTTGCATGAGAAAGAACTGTTGCAGGTTCTTTTGGTTTGGGGCATTTGTGCTTGGGGCTTGCTAAGAACATATAACAATTTTCCTCTGCTAGGAATGGTCCATGAATACTTGAAGGTAAGGCTCCAGTTAACTCTGGAATATAAATGAAGATAGTACATGTACATCCAAGAAAAGGAGTTCAGGCTGGAGTCCATACTTTTATTTGCAGGACAAACAACCAGAAAAAAAGGTTGATATTCATTTGAAAACTACCTATTGAATTTTTACTACTTCTATAGCACTGTTGCTAGGTGCTGTGGGCTATCCAGAATTAAGTAAATAACATGATCCTTTTCTCCCTGGAGTTTGCTTAGATATTTTACCCTAGAATGACCAGAATTTAAGAAGAATATGAAGGACAAAGCAAATTTTTGAGTGATTTGATGCTCCTGGTCGTTTTAGTTAAGTCCTGTGGTCCTGTATAGTTTTGGATTTGGCAGAGAAGTTATGCAAAGGTTTGGTTATCCCTCTTGCTGGTGATTGAGGGAAACAATAGATAACAATAGTTCAGATAGGTTAGAGTATTTGGTTTTAGTTTTTTTGAAGCTAGAGAACTTGGTAGAAGGTAAGAAAAAGTATTAATTTAACTTTAAAAAGCCCTTAAGGCTCAATAATGCTCTTAACATTGGGGGAAATGTGCAGTGGTGAAATTAGTGTGCCTTTAGACCTTTGATAGTGGTTAGAGCCATTTCACACTACAAAAACCCTGGAACTGGGTTTGGGTCTCATGTCACTGATCTCTAGAAGCCACAGGTACATACATAAGGGCTTAGATTATTGACTATACGATATGATTTTTAGTGCAGAGGTAAAGCCGAATCAGTACTAATTTTATTTTTCTTTCTTAGCTGGAGAGATTTACCAGCATGAGGATCAAGAAAGAAAAAGAAAAGCCCAATTCTGCTCATAGGAATTCATCTGCCTCCTATGGTGAAGATCCTTCTGTACAATCACTTCAGGATGTCTCTGATGAGCAAGTGTTAGTCCTTTTTGAACAGATGCTGGTAAGTTCATAACCCTAGGACATACTGCTTATTCCTGAAAATCATTCACTGGACAAGATATGACCCTTTCCATGCAGTACTTCTTCAGTGAGCCCTTCCTGCTCTATTACAAGGATCTTAGAGGTAACTCTGAACACTAAAATGTGCAAGGATTAGTTCACGACTGTTAGGTTTTGTACCACCTAAATTATCGGCCAGTTTCTGAATGTTTGGTCAACTATAGGTACATGGGGAGAAAGTATTCTGGATCCTACTGATAGGCAGAACTTGGCTCTGAGAGCATCTGTTGTGGGGAAGGGGATGAAACACATGCATAAATAAGAAAGTGAGATACAAGGAAACGTAATTTTCCCAAAGTCTCACAGTTAATAGTAAATCTGCTAAGAGTACCAAAATCATTAGACATGCTTTACAGATTGGGACCAGTAAGAGTTGACAGGTTTTATATAATAGGGCTTTTAAAAAATGTTTGGTTTTTTTCTAATATGTTTAGTACATAGACTATAAGTTCTGGTAGGCAACTCATCTAACTCAAACTTTATATCTGTCCTAGTGACTGATGTAGCATTCTGCCTACATTAGGATTTGATAAATGTTAATTGGATTAAATAAACTGAAAGAGAGCAAACCAATCACATCTTTTGAGAAGTTAGAAAATTCTTTTGTAAGTTGGCAGAAGACTATAATATTTTATATTTCTATATAGTATGTAGTTATAACCCAATACAAAGACTATACTTTTCTTTGAATTTAAACATTGTGATATAGTGGAGAAGACTTGGGTTTGAATCCTAGGCCTGCTGCTTGATAGCTATATGGCCATGAGTATAAATCATTTAACCTGTTGGTCTCAATTTTTTCACCTGTAAAATGAGGATAATAATAGTTTCTCTACCTACCTCACAGAGTACTTTTAAAAGACAATTAATCTTTCAAAATATGAAACTACAGATCTTTATTTCATACCAATTGCCTAAAACAAACAAATAAAAACAAACCTTCTTAGAATCAATACTGTTGGGGGCAGCTAGGTGGCTCAGTGGATTGAGAGCCAGGCCTAGAGATGGGAGGTCCTGAGTTCAAATTTGACCTTAGACACTTTCTAGCTGTGTGACCCTGGGCAAATCACTTAACCCCCACTCCTAGGCCTTACTGCTCTTCTGTCTTGGAAACAATACACAGTATAGATTCCAGGATGGAAGGTAAGGGCTTTAAAAAAAAACCAGAAACCAATGAAGTGTATTTTCTTTATAATGTTGTAGTCACTGCATAAGTTGTTCTTCGTTCTTCTCATTTCCCTTTGCTTTAGTTCTTACAACTATTCCTTGTTTTCTTTGAATCCTTTCACCATGGAAAAAAATTCAATAATATTTTATCACATTTATATGCCACAGTTTGCTCAGCCATTCCCCAATTAATGAGCACTCCCCTTAGTTTCCAATTTTTTGCAACAACAAAATACATGACTATAAGTATTTTTGTTTATGTGGGTACTGAAGAAACAAAAATCAAGACCATCAAGAGACAGAAAGTGTGATCTCTATCAAGAGTTCTCATGAATTGCAGTGATAATAGGTCAGCAAAGATAGCCAACATATCAGTTGTGTCTGTGCTTCTCTGTATTCTTCATACTCATTTTTTTCTTGCAGTGAAGCAATACTTCATTACAGTCATGTACCACAATTTGTTTAAATGTTTCCCAGTTGATGGAATTTATTTTGTTTTCAGGTCTTTGGTACTCCCAAAAAGTGCTGACATAAATATTATAGCGTATATGAAACTTTTTCTGTCTTTGACTTACATGGGGTCTACCAGCATGCTCTTCTTAATTGTTAATGTACAGATTGAGTTTTGTAGTGATTCCTCTTAATGTTTTGGGTAGAAGTCACTTATTTCTGCAATTCACCTATACCAGAAGTTATTTCCTAGAGGAAGCTAGCTGACTTAGTAGATAGAACATTGCACTTGAAATCAAGGAGATTGGAGATGAAATCCTGTCTTAAATATTTTCTATCTGTGTGACACTGGGCATATTCACTTCAACCTTTGCACAGTAATAGTTTCATCATCTGATAATGGGGATGAATAATAGTATCTCCCTCACAGAAATCTTGTGAAGATCAAATAAGATAACATTTTCTTTTTAAACTCTTCACTTCTGTCTTATTATCAATTCTAAGACAGAAGAGTAGGGAGGACTAGGCTATTGGAATTAAGTGACTTGCTTAGGGAGGCCAGATTTGAATTGAGATCCTCTTGATTCCAGGCCTGGCATTCTATCCATTGTGCTGCCTAACTGCCCCAAGAGAAAATATTTTTGTAGTACTTTTTATTTGCTTTGCAAAGCTCTCAAAATGTTATATAAATATTAGCTATTTTTTAAAAAAGATGGTTTCCTCAGTTCAAAACAGTGCTAAGTGTAGGCTATGTCCACAGGAGATAGAAGACCTTGACCGTAGTCACTGAGACACTTTGGTTTTTTTTTTTTTTAGACCAAAAACATTGCTGGAAAGGACTTAAAAACTTGGTTGATGTTTTATTAAGGGAACTAGTTCCTTTCTCAGAAAGATATTTCTTTGCTCTAAACAGAACAGAAAACTTGCAGACTAACTGTGTGTCTGCAGTAAATCAGTGGTGTTCACCTTCATAGAATATAGGATTTTACAGAAAAAAAATATTGGCTGAGGTAATCAGAATTCTTCCTATGTAATAAGAAGGCATACTTGTAACTACTAAATATAATGCTTTGAGCCAAATTTTAGTCTTTTCAAGTTTAAAGCTGAATAAGATTATTCCTTTGCCTTCATGACAATATTAAGGTATGGGCTGGGGATACATGGAACTCCCTTAGCCAAATCCAGAACACAACCTGTTTCCTGATTGAGGAGATTCCCACTAACATTTATTTGACCTTATGCTTTCTTTGATAGACATACTCTGAATTTATGCTCTTCTTTACCAGTGTGCACTTAAGCTAATACACATAAGCTTTTTATTTGTAATTGTGACTGCTAAAGACTTCTTACACTGAAGTACATGATATCTTTTATGATGAGCTTATTTAAACATTTCTCTCTGAATAGAAATCTACTTATTTGTTCTCCAGTAGGAGCTACTGGTACCTCATGTTGTCATCATGCCCTTTAACCTAATCTCTTCAAGGAGGGAAGATTGGTTTAGGATAAGATCATCCAGGGAAGGCAAACATTCAGACCTAGAGCTACAAAATGAGCTGCTGCTTGAGGGATGACAGTTTGCAGATGGTATGATATAAAGATATTTGAAATCTACCTTCCTGGTGAGAGAGCTATGCCATGTGAACAGGTTTAATCTCTAGGGAAAGGAATTATGAGTTTATTCAGTGAGCATTTAGTGAGCCTAGCACCCTGCTAAAGACTGAGTTGTATAGAACACTGTAAACATGTAAAACTTTGGAGCTGATTTTATTTTCTACTTTTTTACCCTGCCAGCTGGATATGAACCTGAATGAGGAGAAACAACAACCTTTGAGAGAGAAAGACATCATCATCAAGAGGGAGATGGTGTCCCAGTACTTGCATACCTCAAAGGCAGTGAGTCTTTTTTTAAAAAACATATTTATGAATAATTTTTAACATTCATTCTTTTTAAATTTTTACTTCCAAATTCTCTTCCTCCTTCTAGTCCCTTCCCCACTCACTGAGAAGGCAAGTAATATGATAGCAATTATATATGTGAAATCATGTAGAACATATTTCCATGTTGCAAAAAAACACACAAAAAAGAAAACAAGAAAAATAAATGGAAATTATGCTTCATTGTGCACTCATTTCATTAGTTCTCTCTCAGGAGGTAGATAGAGTTTCTTCATGAGTCCTTTGGAATTATTCTGGATCATTTTATTGTTCAAAGTGGGTAAGTTTTTCACATTCTTACAATATTGTGGTTACTATGTACAGTGTTTCCCTGGTTCTGCACATTTCCCAAGCTTTTCTGAAACCACCCCCTCATTATTTCTTATAGCACAATAATATTCCATCAGAATCACATACCACAACTTGTTCAGTAATTTTATAATTGATGAGGCATTCCCTCAACTTCCAATTCTTTGCCAGCACAAAAAGGGCTGTTATAAATATTTTTGAACATGTAGGTCCTTTGACTTTTTCTTTGATTTCTTTGGGATGCAAAAAAGTAGTATTGCTGGGACAAAGGATATGTATGTAGTTTTAAAGCCCTTTGAATAGAGTTCCAAATTGTTCTCCAGAATTATTGATATTTGCCTGTTTTATCCTAACTTGTCCTAAGGTACAGCCCTAAATACCTAACAAATCTTCTTAATGAAGTGTAGGGGGAGAGATTCTCTGTCGTTTTTGTCTAGTCTGCTGCTCATATCCCACTGATTGAAGACCAAGTGGCTCAGTGGTGTGTCTGAGCAATGGGACTCTAGTGTCCTAAGAAATCTTATTTAGCTGGCTTTGATTCTCAGATGTTAATCAGTTGTCTCTTCCACTTTCTTTTCAGGGTATGAGTCAAAAGGAGAGCTCCAGGTCTGCCATGATGTACATCCAAGAGCTTCGTTCAGGCTTAAAGGATATGCATCTACTTAGCTGCCTAGAATCCCTTCGTGTGTCACTCAACAATAACCCTGTCAGGTGAGAGGCCAGCCTCAGTTGAGGGGAGCTATTTTAGAAGCTTGAGGATATCTTTGCTATAAGTAAATTGTTAATTTGATTTGATGCTACATTGATTCTGTTTTCCTTACAGCTGGGTACAGACCTTTGGAGCTGAAGGCCTTGCATCCTTGCTGGACATACTTAAACGACTCCATGATGAGAGAGAGGAATCTGCTGGGTGAGCAGCTTCTTCACTATCTTCTAGGAAGAGGAAAGTACAAAACGGGCAAGCCCTCTTATTTTGTAATCATTTTTTTTACATGAGATGTAATGGATTAGAAGCTTACTCTTAGCTAAGGATGGATTTTTTCTTAAATTTTTTTTAAAATTTTATTTGGTCAATTTCAAAAATTATTCCTTTGCTACAAAAATCATATTCTATTCCTCCCTCCTATCCCTCCACCCTTACTGTCGCTGACGCACAATTCCACTGGGTATTACATGTGTCCTTGATCAGAATCTATTTCCATGCTGTTGATGTTTGCACTAGGATGTTCCTTTAGGGTCTACATCCCCAATCATATCCCCTCGACACATGTAATCAAGCAGTTGTTTTTCTTTAGTGTTTTTACTCCCACAGTTTTTCCTCCGAATGTGGATAGTGTTCTTTCTCATAGATCCCTCTAGGTTGTTCATGATCACTATGCTGCCACTAATGGAGAAGTCCATTACATTCGATTATACCACAGTGTATCAGTCTCTGTGTACAATGTTCTCCTTCTCCTGGTTCTGCTCCTTTTGCTCTGCATCACTTCCTGGAGGTTGTTCCAGTTCCCTTGGAATTCCTCCACTTTATTATTCCTTTGAGCACAATAATATTCCATCACCAACATATACCACAATTTGTTCAGCCATTCCCCAGTTGAAGGGCATCCCCTCATTTTCCAATTTTTGGCCACCACAAAGAGCACAGCTATGAATATTCTTGTACATGTTTTTTTCCTTATTATCTCTTTGGGGTATAAACCCAGCAGTGCTATGGCTGGATCAAAGGGCAGACAGTCTTTTGGGCATAGTTCCAAATTGCCCTCCAGAATGGTTGGATTAATTCACCTCTCTGATTATAAGAGATTTAGAATACTTTTTCATGTGCTTATTAATAGTTTTGATTTCTTTGACTGAAAATTGCCTATTCATGTCCCTTGCCCATTTATCAATTGGAGAATGGCTTGATTTTTTGTACAATTGATTTCGCTCTTTGTAAATTTGAGTAATGTAAAATTGAGATTTGAACTCTGGACTCCATTCCCCAGGAGTCCTTGCTAGCTCCCAGAATGCCCACTAATCTCACAGAATTCTCACCTGGGACGAGAACAAAATTTTATTTAAAGGGTCTTCCCCGTAGGCGGGTGCTCTTTTGGACTTCCGTTTTGGGGCAGATGTGGCTCTTTCCATAATGTAGATGAGGTCTTGTGTAGGCCTCTCTGGCCTAGGCACGTTTTCCTTATCCTGTATTTTCTTTAATCCTTAATCTTCAATAAACCTCAAAAAAATATAATACTCCTTGCAGAGAGAAACTAATTTCTACCTGCCTCAATCTCCCCTAAATTTTAACTGTCACAGTAATCAGACCTTTGTCAGAGGTTTTTGTTATGAAGATTGTTTCCCAATTTGTTACTTCCCTTCTAATTTTGGTTAATTGTTTTGTTTGTACAAAAACTTTTTAATTTGATGTAATCAAAATTATTTATTTTACATTTTGTGACTTTTTCTAAGTCTTGCTTGGTTTTAAAATCTTTTCCTTTCCCAAAGATCTGACATGCATACTATACTTCTAGAAGTGAAGTCTAGTTAAATTTAGAACTGTCTAGTTAAATCTGCCTTGTCCAGGGTTACTTTTGATATGGATATCTTTCTAAGAGGCTGGCTAAGTTCTAGACCTGGGCTGTATGTATAGGTTAATTTTCATACAAGCTTGAAGACTGAGTTGGGCATGGCCATCAGGGGAAGTACCTAGGATCAATTTAGGCTCACCTTGAAGCCCCAGCTAGGTAGACTTCCTCAGCCTTCTGGTTTCCCTTTAAGAATGGGATGATCTAGAAATGACCTAAACTACTCAATATGAAGAACTTTTGGGTGTGGCATTCCAGGTCTGAGTTTCTAGCTATTTATACTCACCATTTTCACTTCCTTGCTTCCCACTCACTTCTCAGGCTCTTACAATCTGTTTTAGAACCTCATCATTCTACTGAAACTGTTCTCTAAAGTTATCAGTGATTTCCAAATTGCTAAACCTGATTACCTTTTTCTCAGTCCTTTTTCTTCTTGCTGTAGGTTTTGACACTTGATCTTTGCCTCCTTGGTGCTCTCTTCTCATTGGGTATTCATAATACTATAACCTTCTGGAACTTCCATTTATCTGACCATTATTTTTTGTCTTTTTTTTTGCTGAATCATTATCTGTATCCCATCTCCTTTGCATGGATATATTCTGGAACTCTGCCCTGAACACTCTTCATCAATCAGTCAATAAACATTTATTAAGCATCAACCATATGCCAGAGTGTATGCTAGGTACTGGAGATACAAATACAAAAGTGAAACAGTCCTTACCTTCAAGAAGCTTACAGTCTACTAGGAGTATAACATGTTCCCAGATAAGTGAATTCAGGATATATACCAAGTAAATGCAAACTGATTTTGCTTGGGGACACTAAAAATAAAAGGCTAGCATTTATATAGTGCTCTAAGGTTTTATTTTTGTTTTTAATCCCTTACCTCCTATTTTAGTATCACATCTTAGACAGAATTAGTGACAAGGGCTAGGCAGTTGGAGTTAAGTAATTTTCCCAGAGTCACACAGCTAGGAAGTATCTGAGGCCAGATTTTAACTCAGACCCTCTCAATTCTAGGCCTGGTGCCCCATCTACCAGGCCACCTACTTGCCCCTTGCTTTAAGGTTTATTATACACTTCACAAAGATCTCATTATTTCCTCACCACAACCCTATAAGTTAGGTGCTAGTTTTAACCCCATTTAATAGAAGAGGCAGACAGAGATTAATTGACTTGCTCAGGGTCACACAGCTAGTAAGAGTAAGTGGCAGGTGTTCCTGACTTCAGATCCCATTCTCAGTCTACTGTGACACCTAGCTGCCTCAACTGGAGAAGTCATGAAAGGCCCCAAGTAGCAGTTGAGCTGAGCCTTGATAGGAGCTTTGGGTGCCAGGTGTTGGGGATGAGGAGGGAAAGCATTTCAGGCATGGTAGAGAAGCAAGGAAAAGGAACAAAGGCAGATGGAGTGTCTTGTGTAAGAAACAACAATTGGGCAAGCCTAGAAGCAATATAGTTTGTAAAGTAGAGTAATCAGCCTGTCAAAGAAAGCAAGAACAAGATGGCAAAGGGCTTTAAATGCCAGAGTAAATTGTATTTTATCTTAAGATAACAGGGAGATATTGGAGTTTGTTAAGCAGGAAGTGACATAATTGGACCTGTGCTTTAGAAATATCAGTTTTGTATCTGTGTTGAGAATGATTAGAGAGTAGATTTGAGGCTGAGAAACCGATTAGAAAGCTAATTCAACAGCCTAGGTGAGGGACGATGACTGAATTAAAGTGGTTGTCCTCTTTCCTACTCCCTCCCTGGAACCCATTCCTACTCTTGATTCCCTTCCTTCACTTCTTAACATTATGTATTGTCTACATATATGCCTCTGAAATCCAAGTGCCCAGTCCCTATCTATCCTGAGCTCTAGCTCTTCACAAATAACTGCCTGCTGGACATTTCCACCTGAATGTTTACATGGATCTCAAAATCAATATATCCAAAACAGAATGCATCTGTGCCCAAAAATGCACCCCTTTTCTTAATTCCCTATTTCTGTCAACTGTACTCACCACCCTTGTAGACACTTTCTGTAGGTTCATAATCTCAGAGTTGATTCTCAACTCTTTGTACTCAATATTTAGTCAGTTGCTAAATTGATCATTTCTACCTCCATAGCTTCTCTTATTCCATTCCCTCCCTCTACTCTCATAGCCAACATCCTAATTCAGGCTCTCTTCTCTTCTCACCTTGATTTTTTTTCCCCAAAAAAATCCTTATTTTCTGTTTTAGTATTGATTCTAAGACAGCAGAATGGCAAGAGTAAGGCTATTGGGATTAAGTGACTTGTCCAAGTCATACTGCTCTTACCTTGATTTTTATAAGAGCCTCCTAATTGTTCTTCTGCCTCAAGTTTTTTCTCTGCCTAATCTGTTCTCCTGCCAGTCTGACATTCCTAAAGATAATTGTGACTATCTCATGCCCTTGTTCAAGAGGCTTCAGTGTATTTCTCTTGCTTCTAGGATAAAATTCAACCTCTCTAGTCTAGTATTTAGTATCCTTCACAGTCTGAACTTAGCCTCTTTTTCTAAAATAATTGTATATGACTTTCGGTTAAACATTATGTTCAACCAAATTGGCCTACTTGCTGTCCCCTGAGAGGACATTCCTTCTCCTTTCCCATGCCTTTGCCTAGGCTGTTCCCAGTGCCTATAGTGGTCTCCCTCCTCACTGTCAACATCTAAGAATCTCCCTCTTCTTTCAAAACATAGTTCAGATGCCACCTCCTATAGAGGCTTCCACCCTACTTTTTAGTGCTCTCTCCTCCATTTCTATTTTCTCTCTTTATATATTTTATATATACTTATGTGTATGCCTGTTTTTCTGAGTAGAACATAGCTCATTATGGGTAGGGGCTGTTTTGTTTTTGCCTTAAGCAAAAGCGCCTAATATAGTACCTGTCATATGGTAGTTTCTCAATAAGTGCTTTTTGAATTTTAATTGAGTATAATGGAATGATATTAATATATGAGGCATTTTAAAAAATGATAATTAATACTTTGATGGACAGTTGCTTGGGGAATGTGGAATTTCATTGATAAGAATACTTCTTCCCCTGATGTAGCCACCAGTCCTTCTAAAACTTAATAAATAGACTGAGTTGAATTGGCCAAAAACCCATCACATTTGAGATGGATACATGTAATGTATCATTGGATCAGTATTTAAAGCCTTTCCAGATTGGTTGAATTAGCCAGAACTTGTAGTCTACATCACATTGAGGCACTAGAATAGAACTGTAGAGAGTACTAAAGAGAATTGATATGGGGCAGCTAAGTGGCTCAGTTGATTGAGAGCCAGGCTTAGAGACAGGAGGTCTTGGGTTCAAATCTGGCCTCAGGCACTTGCTAGGTTTGTGACCTTGGGCAAATCATTTAACCACCATTGCATAGCTCTTACTGCTTTTCTGCCTTGGAACCACCACACAGTATTGACTGTGGATGACCAGCAGATTAGTGGGAAGGTTTGTGGTTTCATTCTGTGGAAGAGAGAAAGTGGGAAAGCATGCAACAAGGCAGGAGTAGCTGAGACTGATGACCTGTCATTCAAACGAGAGTGTTCTATTTGTAATGTTACTGGGAGAAGCAGTTGGAAGAAGAAACAGAACAACTGAAGACAGAAAGTAGAGGTTATCTTTTGGCTTTGAAGACAGAAGAAAGAAGGACAAAGTCCAGCTCTCTCTCTGATTTGCTCTGTTGTGATAGTGACAACTTCCAGACCTGTCAGCCATTTCTTTCAATTGAACTATATTTCACCATCATCCAACCTAAGACTCATTGTAGTATTAGGGAAATTCCCAACCCTCTTACCTCCATTTCTTATCCTTCCCTGTCTTTTCCAAATAAACCACTTACTTAAGATAAAGAAGAGAAAGAGTATTTCATTTGAGACATCATAAACTCACCCTGAGTTGATTTAGAAGAAGGTAGGGAGAGGGGAGAAAAAGGGAGGTGGAAGGGAGGAAGAAAGTAGGTAACAACCTAGTCTGTTAGTTATCAATTACCAATCAAAATAGTTCCTTATTACAATTTGGCACCCAGACTGACTGAATTCACAATTCCTAAAGGCAAAGATGTTTAAGCAAGTGATCTGTGCAGTCGTTGTGCTGGCAGCTATTACAGGCTATTGGATTTACAGTATCCTGTATAGTAAAATGACAAATATGATTGTAGATTCTGTAGAATACATAAGTAACACCATAATGTTCATTCTCAACATGCCATTTCAAAAAGAAACCATTTTCTGGCAAATTCTGACACAGATTTGCATCATTTCCATGGCTGCAAGACAAACTGTGACCTACCTTAAAAACATTTACAGATGTGTGATTCCTAAACATACAGCACAGGTCATAGTAGTGGATACAAACTTGGAGACTCTAGTTAAGAACATGTTTGAAGAATTCCTGAAGGCAAAAGGGCTAGATCAGATAAAGGATAAGGGAAATGGTCAGGCAAATAAGGCACCTAAGGAGAAAGAAAGAAAGGCCAAGAAAGCAAAGTCCAGTGCACAGGGCAATGACAGTGACAAGGACACTAAGGCAAATAGTGAAGCTGAGAAAATCTTTCCACTCAAAGACATTTCCAAGATTCCTAACAGAGCTGGTGTGTTGCATTCAAAGGTTTATAGGCAGTTTACTACCCAGGAATTGGATTCCATGAAGAAAAGGTTCCCAAAGTTTATAAAACTCATAAGGAGCTGAAACATGCTTTCTGAATTTTTGAACCCAGTTTTGAGGATGTGGAATTTCTTTTGGCAGAACTTTTTAGCCCCAATGAGCATCGCCAGTTCATTGATAGGACTAGGTCAGAAACTGTCCCAAGAAGTTGGCCTACAGAGGAGCAAAGGGAAGACTTTGATTTCTCTAATCCCATCAGCATGACCTATCTAAGGAAATCCAGGGAGGACTTTCTGCAAGCCATAAAAATGTGTTGCTCAAAACCATATGTTTGGGGAAAATTTGACAGATTGGTGCAAAATAAAGGAGAACATCCAGCTTCTTTATTGATTGTCTATCTGAGATGGCTGAAGCTATAATGGGCATAGAAACAAACACAGAAGAGTCTGCATTGTATGTAAGGAGACAGTTTGTGAAAGGATGCACATCACACTTAAAAATTTTTTTTCAAACATTATTTTTCTAAACATTACCATGAGTTTGATTGAATTAAGAGATGCTGCATCATATATATTTGATAGTCACACCGATCAAAGTAAACAGTTGGCAGATTTACAGCAAAAATTGGAAGAATCACAGAAAATTTTAAGAGTCAAGGAGATTGAAGAAATTAAGAAGTTGGATACTGTTAGAACATACCCAAAATCTGTTTATAAGCCAAGAATGCAGAGAGACTAGGCAATGTTTTGGTTTTTTTTGCCATAAGATAGGACACCTGATCAAAGACTGTTTTCTAAAAAAAGAAGTATGAAGTTAATAACAACAAAAGCACACAAGTAAAATACAATAAGCAAAAGCCTACTTGTTGTGATCATTGTGCATTGAAATCCATTCAAAATGCAACAGATTTTCAGAGGGAAGCTATAAAATCAGGGACTAAGCCCAAGTATGCAGACCTGGTTAGGAGAGAATTATGAAGCCAGGATTATAATGTATTTAGTTTGGTACATGGAGATAGAGAAAATAGTGAAAGACAGATTGCTGTTAAACTTAAGAGAAAACAGATAAGAAACAGTAAAAAAATGGTGCAAGAAATTAAATCTGTGAGTGCTGAGAAATGTAAAACAAGCAAAAGATCAAATGATAGGCAGAGACAAGTAAAACAGCTGAATGAAGAAGTTAAAAACATCATTTCTCAAATAAAAACTGAGATAGGAGACTTGGAGAAAAACTGTATAGTAACCACACATGAAAAGAGTAGAAATCCAGACAGAACATACTTGGAAAACTTCTTTCAGTGCAGATTGGGCACAGGGATTGAATTTTGTAAAAGAAAAAGTCAGAAAAAGTCACATAAAACTCAAGCAGGAGTTAGTGAGAGATACAGAAACACAAAATTTCAGTTCCCTGAAGCCAAATGATTGTAGCAGAAAATGAAAGCACAAGTTTACTGTTACCAGTGAGGTTACTGTTAATGAAGATGTAAATGATTTGAAAATATTCACAGATTTGCACAGAATCCCACAAAACACAGTTAATTCTTCAAATAACTATATGGCACAGATCTCCTTAGAAAAAAACATCTAATTTGAATCCTGAAGCTGAAACTTTTCATCCTGCAATGACTGATTTAGACAATACAAAATTTAATGAAAATGAAGATGACATTACATTTGAAAATAATAATCATATTCAAAGTAATGGAGGTGAAATAACAGTTAAATTTGAACAGATGAATTTAATGACAGGTCGTCAATCTCAGCTACTCCTGTCTTGTTGCATGCTTTCTCACTTTCTCTCTTCCACAACTGCCACTAATTCTTAGCTTTTAAACTAAAGAGAGGCCCAACTAGTGATGAGAGTTATGAATCTCTTCAACAGGTGCCAAAATAGTTATTCTAAAACATTTATCTGACCATGTCACTTTTTCCTCAAGTGTCCATTGGTTTTCTAAAAACTCTAGGCTAAAATGCAACTTTTCCCCCTATATTAGGGGGGACTTTTCACAATGAGATTCCATCATAACTTTCCATTCATACTCTCTAGAATCTAGCCAAATTGTCCTATTTATTGTTCCTCACATTTGGTATCCCATCTCCTGCCTTCATTCTTTTTCTCCCTGTGTGGAATACATTCCTTCTTCACCTTTATTTCTCCTAGCTTAAAATCTTTAGCTTCCTTTTTAAGGTTCAGCTCAGGGGCCACTTATTGTAGGAAATGTTTCTTTATTAACCCCTTGCTTATAGGAGCTGTTTCCTTCCTCAATTGATTTTGTCTTTGCTTATGTACATGTTCTAATTTCATTTCTTCTTGTAAAATGGAAGCTCCCTGAGGGTTGGATCTGCCTTATCTTGATCTTTATAGTTACTCCTCTAGCAGGCACTTACTAAGTATTTGTTCAAGTGAATGGCTCTGCTCCCTTTTTTTGCCCTTAGGATTTTAGGGCTGAGCTAGTTTAGGAACCTCTTTTTTGGGTGTTGGGAGGGAATGTAGTATTAAAAGCATTTCACTGATTGCTTCTTTTCTGTGCAGAAGCTATGACAGCCGTAATAAGCATGAGATCATACGATGCTTGAAAGCTTTTATGAACAACAAGGTGAGATCTTTTCCCTTCTCCATCTTTCTATCTCTCCTACATTGCTACCCAGTTTTCTCTCTACTTGGGAACTCCAAAGAGGCAGGCAAGAGCGTGAAATCAAACAACTTTTTGTTATCCTGGTTAATACCCATTTCTCAGTGACACCTATCCATCCTTTATTAATTCTTCTCAGCTCAGTTCTCTTCTTCCCTTGGTTTTTGTCCTGCTAGTTTCCTAACCTACATACATTCTTTTCAAATGCTTGGCTTTTCTTCTTGCCTAGTAATAATAGCTTACTAAATGCCAGGCATGGGGGCAGCTAGGTAGATAGAGTACCAGTCCTGGAGATAGGAATTCCTGGATTCAAATAGAACCTCAGAGATTTCCAAGCTATGTGACCCTCGGCAAGTCACTTAACCCCAGTTGCCTATCCTTTACCAATCTTTTGCCTTGGAACAGATATTTGGTAGCAATTCTAAGGCAGAAGTTAAAGGTTTTAAAAAACCCAAAACTATACCAGGCATTTTGCTCAGGGTTTTGAAATGATCCTCACAAAAACCCTGGGAGGTAGGTGTTATTATGATCCCCATTTTATAGTTGAGAAAACTGAGGCAAATGGAGGTTAAGCAATTTGCCCAGGATCACATAACTAGGAAATAGCTGAGATTAGATTTGAACTCAGGTCTTCTTGACTTAAGGTCCATTGGTAACTGTACCACTTAGCGACTCCCTTCTCATTCTAGTACTTCTCATGTATGCTAGTTTTTAGCATCCCCTTACTCTTTCTGCTTTGACTCATAATAAAAAATGATAACTATCTCAGATTAGTTCTCCCTTTCCTTAATCCGTTGCATGTTTATTTGCATTTATGAGTAGTTTATTTCAATCCTTGAGATTTTGGGGTTTTGTAACTGTGGGAAAAGATTTTGCTTGTCTTGTGGTCTGAGATTCCATTTAAAAAGATACATGGATTTGGTTCTATCCCTTCACATTGTCTTGTTTGGATCTAAAATCTTTAATCCTTCTTTGTTCTTCCCTTGCCAGTTTGGGATCAAGACAATGTTGGAAACAGATGAAGGAATCCTGCTACTGGTCAGAGCCATGGACCCTGCAGTCCCCAATATGATGATTGATGCAGCCAAACTACTGTCTGCTCTCTGCATTTTACCACAGCCTGAGGATATGTATGCAACTTGGAATTTTCTTCCTTTCTCATTTCTTTTCATTTTAAACCCTTACTTTTTGTCTTAGTAACACTATGAACTGTCTGTGGCCAGATTTTATTCCAGGTCCTCTTCATTCCAGGTCTGATGCTCTGAGCCACCTAGCTTTCCCTTTCCCTTTCTTTTCAATCCCTAAAAGTATTTATGCTGGAAGGATGGTTTGTTTGACTATGAGGGAATGTGCCACTTGAACTCTATTACTTGGATGGACTGTACTATATGGAATCTGGTGAATCTCATTGCCCAGTATAAGATTCCTAAGTGGAATGGTTGTCTTTAGAAGAAATCTTTTTATTAGGAGGACTAATAGAGGATATCCTTTTGGCCTCTGTCTATATGTAAAGCCTCTGAGGGATGGAATCAATGGTGTGGGAATTTTCTTATACTTCCAAAAAGATCTGTCTCATAAAGTTGTGCCAGAATCATCATACCCTCTCTTTTCTCTTTTTATTGTTAATATTTTTGTTGACTCTGGGGTAGGACCTTAAATAATCTATCTTCATTCTTCCCATCCTTTTTTTCATACTTTCCAACCACTACCCCCAATTCAGGAATGAGCGTGTTCTGGAGGCTATGACAGAGCGAGCAGAGATGGATGAAGTAGACCGATTTCAGCCTCTTTTGGAGGGATTAAAGAGTGGAACATCCATTGCCCTCAAGGTATGTAATCTGAAAGCAACACCTGGGAAGAGAGATGGAGAGGAACAATATTTTTTGAATCTTTTAGTTTCACACTAGAATAAATGGAGTATCTTCTTTTTTGTATACCTCAAGCTAATGGGTAAATAGGGGCAACTAGGTAACACAGCGGATGGGATGTTGGGCTTCTTGGAGTCAGGAAGACCTATCTTCCCGAGTTTAAATAGGACCTCAGACATTTATTGTTATTAGCTGTATGACCTGGAGAAATCACTTAACATCATTTGCCTCATTTTCATCATCTATAAAATGAATTGGAGAAGGAAATGGCAAACCACTCCAGAATCCTTGCCAAGAAAACTCCAAGTGAGTTCAGGAAGAGTTAGACATTTCTGAAATGTCTGAACAACAACAAAGAATAAGTAAGGGGTTTCTTTTCCAAGAAAGGAGACTTTCTTGGGTGCCCCATTTTGTAAGCTGGAGCATATCTAGAATAAGGTCATCCAAGATTGGAAATCATTCCCTATAAAAAATGATTATAGAAATTGAGGATATTTAACCTTTAAAACAGAAGCCTTACACACTACTACAGGAGATACTTGGTCTTCAAGCCGAGACTAGATAACTATTTGTCAGTGATACTGTAGATAGGAATTTTAGTTTGTTACATTTTGGATTGAGAATTTGACATAAAGGATTGGAATCAGGCTGATCAGAATACAAGTTCAAGCTCTGACACAAACAAGCAGTATAAACTTGGCAAGTCTTTCAGTGTCCCCTCAACATAGCTCTTTTAAGACTAAGTTACAGATGAATTACTGATCAACTTTGGTAGAGGAGTTTCTTTATTGAGGAGCCTAATGAAATCATCGGTCTCAGCTTAAAAAAAAAAAAAGAAAAGATCCAGAAAGCTGCCTTGCAACAAATAGCCACCAACTGACCCAACCTTGATTCAACTTATGCTGGGAAATTGCTGTCACTATTTTGTAACAAGACATTTGCCCACTTCAGTGTTCCACTGGACCACAAATTTTATTTAAAACTCTGATCTATTCAGTCTAGTGATTAGATTGGGTCTAATAACTTTACTGTGGCAGCTAGGTGGTACAGTGAGTTCAAATTTAGCCTCAGACCCTTACTAACTGTGATCCTGAGCAAGTTACTTAACCCTGTTTGCCTCAGGTTCCTCATTTATAAAATGAGTTGGAGAAGGAAATGGCAAACTACTCCAGTATTGCTGCAGAGAAAACCCCAGATGGGGTCACAAAGAATCAGAAACAGCTGAAATGATTGAACAATATGACTTTAGTATTTCTTGTAGCAGCTATGTTAGCTACAAAAGATATGTATTTTCCTCTAAAAACAAGTTTAATGGAAAAGGAACCTTCCTTAGTTTCCTCCAGAAGTTAACACTGACCTAGCTGTCTTATCTTTCTTAGGTGGGATGTCTACAGTTGATCAACGCCCTGATCACACCTGCAGAAGAACTTGATTTCAGAGTTCACATCCGAAGTGAGCTGATGCGCTCAGGTCTGCAGCAAGTACTTAAGGTGAGGGCAAGTCACTCAGAATTACATTATTGACTTGGGTTTTCCTTTTTTCTCTGCCCTAGTATCTCTTTTCCTCTGGGAAGCCTTGGTTGTCTTTTTAAAACAATTTTGGAAAACAACAAAGAAATAATGAATACCTAGAAGCTAGGTTCTTTGATGCCCATGTTTGCCTTTTGATAGGACCTGCGGCTGATGGAGAATGAAGATATGAAGGTACAGCTGGCTGTGTTTGATGAACAAGGGGAAGAGGATTCCTATGACCTGAAGGGAAGACTGGAAGACATACGAATGGAAATGGAATATCCTTCTACTGTATAGTGGCTCCAATATGTGGTGCCTATATTAAATTCAGTTGTAGCAGCTGAACTTTAGGTGAAATACTTATGCCCTGAGAAAGATTTCATTGCTTAAGGAGACCTTGTGGACATTATTTATACTATTCTCAGGCTTCTTTGGGTTAGAGAAAACTAGACAAGGACATCAGGAGTCTTTATTTACTAGAGGGGGATAGAAAAGTTAATATTTGCTTTCCGGATATACTATGATATTTGAATTTAATTGCAGGAAAACATAGGTCAAGAGATGTGACCAAAGTATGACCTCTTAAGGAGGTCTCTAACCTCTGACTCCTTTGTCTGTATTTCTTAGATGAGGATTAAGAGTTATTGGCAGGGGCAACTGGGTAGGTCAGTGGATTGAGAGACAGGAGGTCCTGGGTTCAAATGTGGCCTCAGACATTTCCTAGCTGTGTGACCCTGGGGAAGTCATTTAACTCCCATTGCCTAACCCTTTCCATTCTTCTGCCTTGGAACCTTGGTTCCAAGGCAGAAGGTAAGGGTTTAAAAAAAAGTCACTGGCAATAATTTGGTTACATATTGAGATTTGGTGCAACTATGTTTGTAGTTGCTTTATATGTTCTCTTTCCTACTTAATCCTCTAGATTCTTCAGAATTTGATCTCTTGAATTAAGGGGACTTGATTACATATACTAGCAACAGAATTTGTTTTTTTAGGATACCAGGTCCTTAAGGTGGACCTGATTTGCCAGTTTACCAGTTTCATAGAATTCCTACAAATGTTAGGAATCTGTGACTAGCCTCATTTTAAAAATCATACTTTCCTTAACCCTTCCCCCTTTTCCACTGATTTCAGTGAAGTTTTCCAGATCCTCTTGAACACAGTCAAGGATTCAAAGGCTGAACCACTCTTCCTGTCCATCCTGCAGCACCTGCTGCTGGTCCGAAATGACTACGAGGCCAGGTGGGGCAGGTGGAAGGGTGCCTGACAAAGCCAGGGGCAACTTTGGTGTTAAATTAAGGGAAAAAAACAAACTTTTAGTTTACAAGGTAAAGTAGAAGGGAGTAAAGAATATTTAAGGATTAGGGTTCATGCCATTAGTATCTAAGCAGTTTCCCTTTAATTAGACTGAAAGCTACCTCTATTGGCTTAAAGATACAAATAGTGTAATCTCTTTTGGAGGGACATTTTAAGATTATATTTAAAATAATCTCCATTTAGAATAAGGGAACTGTACCTGTCCAAAAAGAATAGTTAGCAGATGGTGGTACCATTTTCCTGTCAGGAAGAAAAGACAGAATTTTTTTAAAAGTTTATTTAATTAACTTAGAATATTTTTTCCATAGTTACATGAGTCATGTTCTTTCCCTTCCCTCTTCCCACCCTCCTGTACCAACAAGCAATTCCACTGAGTTTAACATGTGTCACTTATCAAGACTTATTTCCATATTATTAATATTTGCACTGGAGTAATTGTTTAGAGTCTACATCCCCAATTATATCTCCATCGAACCATGTGATCAGGCAGTTGTTTTTCTTCTGTATTTCTACTCCCCACGGTTCATTCTCTGGATGTGAATAGCGTTCTTTCTCACAAGTCCCTCAGAATTGTCCTGGATCATTACATTGCTGCTAGTAGAGAAATTCATTACAGTGATTGTGCCACAGTGTATCAGTCTCTGTGTATAAGGTTCTTCTGGTTCTGCTCCTCTCACTCTGCATCAATTCCTGGGGGTCATTTCAGTTCACATGGAATTCTTTCAGTTCATCAGTCCTTTTGGCACAATAGTATTCCATCACCAACAGACACCACAATTTATTCAGCCATTCCCCAATTGAAGGGCATCCCCTCATTTTCCAAATTTTTTGCTACCACAAAGAGCACAGCTATAAATATTCTTGTGCAAGTCTTTTTCCTTATTATCTCTTTGGGGTATAAACCCAGCAGTGGTATGGCTGGATCAAAGGGCAGGCAATCTTTTAGTGCCCTTTGGGTATAGTTCCAGATTGCCTTCTAGAATGGCTAGATCAATTCACAACTCCACCAGCAATGCATTAGTGTCCCAATTTTGCCACATCCCCTCCAACATTCATTACTTTCCTTTGCTGTCATTTTAGCCAATCTTCTAGGTGTTAGGTGATACCTCAGAGTTGTTTTGATTTGAATTTCTGTGATTATAAGAGATTTAGAATACTTTTTCATGTGCTTATTGATAGTTTTGATTTCTTTGACTGAAAATTGCCTATTCATGTCTGTTGCCCATTTATCAGTTGGGGAATGGCTTGATTTTTTGTACAACTGATTTAGCTCCTTATAAATTTGAATAATTAGACCTTTGTCAGAGGTTTTTGTTATAAATGGTTTTTTCTCAATTTTTTGCTTCCCTTCTAATTTTGGTTGCATTGGTTTTGTTTATACAAAACCTTTTTAATTTAACATAATCAAATTATTCATTTTACACTTTGTAATATTCTCTATCTCTTGCTTGGTCTTAAAATCTTTCCTTTCCCATAGATCTGATGGATAAACTATTCTATGTTCACCTAATTTACTTATAGTTTCCTTCTTTATATTTAAGCCATTCACCCATTCTGAATTTATCTTGGTGTAGGATGTGAGCTGTTAATATAAAACTAATCTTTCCCATACTGTTATCCAGTTTTCCCAGCAGTTTTTGTCAAATAGTGTGTTCTTGTTCCCAAAGCTGAGATCTTTGGGTTTATTGAACACTAGCTTGCTGAGGTCATTTACCCTAAGTCTATTCCATTGATCCTCCCTTCTGTCTCTTAGCCAATACCATATTGTTTTTATGACCACTGAAAAAAGACAATTCGAGAGGAGAGGAGGCTAAAAAAATGGAATGCAAATTTGGACTTTTGATTATCCAGACAACTCAGGCAGCTGAAGTAAAATAGTCCTTTGCATGGCTGTAACAATCATATTTCAGATTTCTAAAAAGGACCTTATCTCAGATTTTTCCCTGGAGTTCCATACTGAGTTAGTGATTGAATGAGTCAGTCAGTCAACATTTATTAAGCTTCTTTGTGCCAAGTACTTTGCTAAACAGTGGAGATACCCAAAGGAAAATAAAAGAAAGTCCCTTGTCTCTAAGAGCTCACAGTCTATGATGAGGGAGACAATATTGCAAATAACTATATGCCAACAAACAGTAGATTGGATAAATTTGAAATAACCAACAGAGGAGAGGCATTAGAACTGTTTATTGCAGCCTTGTAACTTCTAGAGTTGAGAATCTTTTTGGAGCTTGGAGGTATTTTGGTTTACTTCCTCCCTTTTCCTTTTTGGCAGACCTCAATATTACAAGCTGATAGATGAGTGTATATCCCAGATAGTGCTGCACAAGAATGGGGCCGATCCAGACTTCAAGTGCCGACACCTCCAAGTAGACATTGAAGGATTGATTGGTAAGCATAGGGATAACTACTGCTGCTATTTGATTTTACCAAAACATTTCCACCTCCCATCTTCTTTCCCAGTTAATTAACCAAAAGAACAAGCATTTATTAAATGAAAACATAATACTAGATGCTAAGGACAAAAATGAAATTACAATTGTTTCTCAAGCTCAGAATACATACACATAAAGTATATATGTAATACAAAGTCATTTTGAGGAACAGGCACTCTGGGAGAATCAGAAAAGGCCTCTTACAGGAGATGACATTTGAACATAGCTCTGAAGGAATTGAGGGGTTTTGATAAGAGGCAAGGAAGAGAGCATATTTTCAGTTTGTGCCAAGGCACAGAGATGGGAAATTGAATGTTGTGTGTGAAGAATTAATGACTAGGCTAGTTTGGCTACTGCCAAAGAGTGAAGAGTGCCTGGAGAGAACTAATATAACAACACTGTTGTTAGATAGTGTTGGAGCCAGGTTTTGAAGGATTCTAAATACCAAATGGAAGAGTTTTTATGTTATTCTATATCTTACCCTTGTCTCCATCCTGAACTCCAGGCTGCATCACCAGCTGCCTCTTGGACATTTTTAACTAAATGTCCAATAGGCATCTCAAATACAACATATCCAAAACAAAACAACTTTGTTTTTCCTTTCAAAACTATCCCCTTCTGAACTTCTGTATTACTATCCATGGCAACACTATCTCTCCAGTCATTCAGGTTCACTACCTCAGTGTTATCTTCAACTCCCTATTCTCCCTGACCTCAACTACCCTATCAGTTACCAAATCTTTTATTTTCTTGCTCTTCATCCATCTCTTGCATCTAACACTTCTCCCCAAATAGCTACTATCCTAATTTAGGTCCATATCTACATTATTGCAATAACCTCCTAATCTACAGTAGTAGATTAAACTTTACTCACTCTATTCTATCCACACAGTTGCCGAATTGACTTTTCTAAGGTCCAAGTCTAACCGTGTCACTTTTACTTAGTAAACTCTATTTTTTAGTACATTTAGATTCTCTGTTTTTCTAGTATAAAATAAAAACTTCTCTAGTTAGCATTTAAAGCCCTTTCAAACCTAGCCATGGCCTACATTTTTGACCTTCATTACATATTACTCTCATTCACGTACTCTATGATCTAATCATTCTTTCCTTGCCCTTTTTCCCCATATGTAGCTCTTAATTTCTCATCTCTTTTTATACCTAAAGAAGGTAAACTTTTTCAAGCTAAATGTATGTGTAGGGTGCAGTCTTGAGGAAGTAGAGAAAGGGATCTCTTGTTTTAGTATATTCTAGGGGATATTACAAAGGCACAAAAATCTATGCTTTGAATGTATTTCCTTTTCCTCTATTCTTTTTGGAATCTCTAGTTTCTTTAGAGACTGAACCCAAACTCTGTCTTCTACATGAAACCTTCCCTAAATCTTTCAAGCTACTACTACCCCACCCACAGAACCATCTTGTGTCTTTTATATCTATCTGTCTGTCTGTCTGTCTGTCTGTCTATCTATCTATCTATCTATCTATCTTTCTTTCTTTCTTTCTCTATGTTTCTTTCTCTCTTCTTTCTCTGTCTCTGTCTCTCTCATATACATAAAAAATTGCCCCAATAGAGATTATAAGCTTCTTGAGGGCAAGGACTCATTTCACTTTGTCTTCAAGAATATCACTCTGGCAATTTTTTGGAGGGTGTATTGGGTTGGGAAGAGACTTGAGACAGGAAGACCTAGGAGAATCCTATTGCTAAAGGTCAGAAAAATAGAATAGATCTCCTGGAACTAGGTAGATTACATTAGCAGTTGTAGACATTTGACCATTCACACATATTTTCTTATTTTGGTGCTGACATCTAAAAGAACATTAATGGACAAGGCAGCTTTCTGCCACAGACCCCCTAAAACTTTTTCCCACTTGAAGTAGAAAATAATCTTAAGTGTTGATACCGTCTCTGTATGAGCAACCTGATTGGAAGCACCATCTGAGATACCAAGCATCTAGGAATTAGTTGCAGGTTCTGGAAGTTAGAGAAGCAACATTTAGACCAAGCTCCTTCCTTCTTCGGGGTTATGTTCTGTGGTCAAGATACTTTCCCCTCAGAGCCAAGGCAGATAAATTAGCTAGATAAATGACAAGATTAAATGGATGTCAAAATAGTTTATACAGGCCCTTCACAATTTATTAAAGGGTGAATTTGACTTTGTCATTTTAGAGTCCTGGATTCTAGGTGTCCTGTTCTTTTTATATCCTTAGAACCAGGTTGAAGTGTTGGGATTGGATATCTAAGAAGTAGGTTAACCTGTTAGGATTTTAGTGGGAGACATATCTTTATATCTTTATATCTATAAATGCTAAGTAGAAAACTCATGTTGTGGGGCAGCTGGGTAGCTCGGTGGATTGAGAGCCAAGCCTAGAGATGGGAGGTCCTAGGTTCAAATCTAGCCTCAAGACACTTCCCAGCTGTGTGACCCTGGGCAAGTCATTAGACCCCCATTGCCTAGCCCTTACCACTCTTCTGCCTTGGAGCCAATACACAGTATTGACTCCAAGAAAAAGAAAACTCATGTTGCTCACTATAAAGACGACAAGATAAAATTGGAAGTATAATGTTATTTTTAATTTTGGAGGCATTATAATCATGTAGGTCAATCCCTTTTTAATCACAGGACAGAATAAAGGTCTGTGGGAACTTTATTCTTCCTTAGCTGTTCATCTGTTCCTATGGAGGGACCATCAATATCCATGAGCTTCTTTAAAAAAAAAAAGTGAACATCAAATTATGTTCTTAATGAGGAAGATTATATGAAAACATGACAAACTGCTAAATACTGAATTTCTCAATCTTTGTTGATGTCATGATTTTTTATGTAAAGGGCACACTGTATTCTTATCACAGAATTTAAATGTAGAGCATCTCCATTATAATTTTTTTACCCAAGATTTGAAATAAACCAAATATACTGTTCCTCCAAAGTAAGGTGATTGAAGGTAGTCCAGATGAGAGCCTGACTTTGGGTACTGGCTATGTGAATGGAGAGAAAGATATGCTAAGATGTCGTGGAGATAGAATCAGTAAGAAAAGCAACTAATTAGATACTTGGAATAAGAGAAAATGACAAGTTGAAGGGTGATATTGAGGTGTTTTAACTTGTGGTACTGGTAGGATGATAGATAATGCCCTCTATAGGCATCTTAGAAACAGGCGTGTGGGAGAGGATATGATTTTAGATCTAGATCTAGATCCACATAGTTTACTTAGCTTTCTCTCTGTCTTGTATCTAAATTCATCCTTATTTTTACACATACATTCACAATTTTGTCCCTGTGTAGGATCTAGGAGATACTCCATTTGAATCTAGATGTAACAAGCCCTTTCAGGTTGAATTTGGTTAAATGTAATGAGGAAAGGGAGGGGGATCTGCTCTTTGGAGTACATTTTAGGAAGTCTTGGAAAGATTCTTGGCTAGAATGGAGTGAGAGGGCATATTGGAGATTTTACTTCTCTCTTTTTTTTTTCCAGATCAAATGATTGATAAAACAAAAGTGGAGAAAACAGAGGCCAAAGCTATAGAGCTAGAAAAGAAGGTGATTATGAAGAGCCAAAGAAGGTTTACTTAAAGCATCTCTCACTTCTTTTTGTCTGAGAATTAGTCTTGGCTGCCTAACTCATTTGTTTCTTTTTCTTCTCCATCTCTACAACCACAGTGAATCCCCATTCTCCTTCTCTAGTCATTCTGGTGAGGTTGGCAAAAAATTTTGATCCATGGAAAGAGTCCTACCTGTAGGCATTATTTAGCTGCTTAGTTTAGAAAGCAGCATGGGTATGGACATGTAGAAACAATAGTGTTCTTATACTATTTCCTTCCCTAGGCCATGAACATATTAGAAATGACAAATGGTGACCTTAAATAACTGATTGCTCCTTTGGATTTTATTAGCATTCTTAGGTCTCTTCCCTTGTAGCAATAAGGTCCTGATAGGTCTCAATTTTTGTGCCTATAATACTACTACCTACTTTCACCAGACTCTGTGTTCTTTGAATTCCCTGTGGCCATCCTCCAGCACCTTAGTACACTCTTGGGAGGAGGGGTGGCTTTTGCTCCTAAATTCCCTTTGCTTTTTAAATCTTATAGGGCTATAAAAATGTAAGCTATTTCCAATAACTCCAGATTGAATAAGGGGAATATCCTTATACTTCAGACCCACACTTTGACTTCAGAAGTGATCATTGAAATAATATCTAGGATCCCTATTCTCAACTCCCAGATTTTTAAATCTTAGGATCAAGGCATTATCCTTTTCCTTTCCTGGACATTGCTTCTGTTGTAGGGCCGCCCTGGAGGTAAAACAGTTACATAACATATATGTTAGAGAGAAAGCTCTGTGCCTTGCACTGGGAGATGAAGTAGCTTCCTGGAATATTGATTCTTTTTTCCTTAGCTTGACTCAGAGCTAACTGCCCGTCATGAGCTACAGGTGGAAATGAAAAAGATGGAGAATGACTTTGAACAGAAACTCCAGGACCTTCAAGGGGAGAAGCAAACCTTGGATGCAGAGAAACAACAGTTAGCTAGTGAGAAAAAGGACCTGGAGGCTGAAGTTTCTCAGCTGACTGGAAAGGTAACATCTAGATGGGGGAAGAGATGATATTAAACAGCTGCCTATTAAAATTGGTCATTCTAAAGCCCCAAGATAGTCATGCCTAAGAATAGGCCTGAACTACCACTTGCTGGGACGGTAAGTGGGAAGTGCTCAATTTCTTATGTTGGTATTGCTTTCTTCTGTAGGTGACCAATTTGTCAAAGGAGCTGGAAGATGCCAAGAAAGGCATGGCTTTGCTCTCAGCTGCAGTAGCTTCTCCTGTTCCTCTTGCCCCCAGCAGTGATACTGTTCCCCCAGCCCCTCCTTTACCTAGTGGTATTAATGTTCCACCTCCCCCTCCTCTTCCTGGTAGTATTAGTATACCCCCTCCACCTCCACCTCCACCTCCTCTTCCTGGTAGTATTAGTATACCCCCTCCACCTCCACCTCTTCCTCTTCCTCTTCCTGGTAGTATTAGTATACCCCCTCCACCTCCACCTCCTCCTCTTCCTGGTAGTATTATACCTCCTCCACCTCCACCTCCACCTCCTCCTCTTCCTGGTAGTAATAGTATACCTCCTCCACCTCCACCTCCTCTTCTTCCTGGTAGTATACCTCCTCCACCGCCTCCTCCTCCCCCTCCTCTAACTGGGGATTCTGGAATGCCCCCCCCTCCCCCTCCCTTACCTGGTAGTACTGGAATCCCTCCACCCCCTCCGCTCTTGGGGGGGCCTGGTATCCCTCCACCTCTCCCAGGAATGTGTTTGCCTCCTCCTCCTCCCCCTGCATTTGGGGGTCTGGGAGTGACTTCGGCTCCAGCTCTGCCTTATGGATTGGTTCCAAAGAAGCTTTATAAGCCAGAGGTGCAGCTCCGAAGGCCCAACTGGTCTAAGGTGAGAGTTACTGCCAAGTTCTCATGTCTATGATCAAAAAGCTGCATCTGGTTCCTGCTTCAACCTTTTTTAAGTGGCTAAACTCTCTAGATAGACTTTACTTTCCTATGGCTCAGTCTGTCTTCAGAGTCCCAGCATTAACACCATTCAATAGCTATTCATGCTCTTCTGTATACAGAGTACATTGCTACCTCTATGGATAATTCAGCACACTCTTCTTTCTGCTTTAAAATTTTGGATTTATAATCAAGTTAATGTACTTTACCTTTTGCCCCAGAAGATGGCAGCACTGTGGTAACAAAATTTCATAATCAGCCATTTTGAAGTTTTCAGGCATCTGATAACTATTCTGCTCTGAAAGTTAGCAGATTCCATTTGTCATTAAAACACATACACCTGTATCTTGCTTCTTTAACAAAAACCCTGTCTATACTTAGCCTTACTGGAGAGTATTTTGAAACCATTAGAATTCAAGATACTTTGTTTTCCCAATATATTTTCCCAATAATAATTTTCAATATATGTTTTCCAAAATTATAAGTTCCAAACCATCTCCATTCCTCCCTTCTCTCTCCCCATTCAGAAATGACAAGCAGTTTTATCTGGGCTATACATGTATTATCATGCAAAACCCACTTCCATATTGGTCATTGTTGTATGAACATACTCATACAAAACCAAAACCCTCAATAAAAACCCAAAGAAACTAAAAGAAAAAATCATATTCTTTGATCTGCATTTCTACTCCAACAGTTCTTTACCTAGAACTGACTAGTATTCCCTATCATAAGTCCCTCAGAATTGTTCCAGATCATTGCATTGCTGAGAGTAGCTAAGCCTTTCACAGTTGATCATTTCACAGTATTGCTGTTACTGTGTACAATGTTCTTCTGATTCTGTTTATTTCATTCAGCATCATTTCAAGTAGGTCTTTCTAGCTTTTTCTGAAACCATCCTGTTCATTGTTTCTTATAGCACAATAATATTCCATCACCAGTGTATACCACAGTTTGTCTAGTCATTCTCCAATTGATGGACATCCCCTTAGTTTCCAATTCTTTGCCATCACAAAAAGAACTTATAAATACTAACTCCAGACTTTGCCTGTATCCACAGTTTGTTGCTGAGGATCTCTCCCAGGACTGTTTTTGGACAAAGGTAAAGGAAGATCGGTTTGAGGACAATGAGCTATTTGCCAAGCTCACACTTACCTTCTCAGCCCAGACAAAAAGTAAGTACTTTTCCTTCCCTGTAGGGGAGGAATTTATTGACTTTGACTAAGTTAGGAAAGGAAATCGAGGGTAGGAACTTGTCTTTTAGGAAAAACCAACACTGAGTATATAATAAGATTAGAATGATAAATCTCCTTTAATCAGTGAGACTTAGCATTTCTAAATTATTTTGTGGTTACATGAATAGCACAGCTCTAACTGTGCCTTGTGCCTGCCATTTCTTTGCTGGTTGTTTTGTGGTGGGTATGTGGTTGGCTACAGATAACACTGAACTAGATCTGATTCTTTTTTCTCTCATTTCATTCCAACTTCTGGTTTTCTCCATGGCCCATTTCTCCTACAGCTTCTAAAGGTGAGTACAGCATGACATAGGCTTTCATCAAAGTCTCTCAAATTAAGAAAACAGAGGCAGAGAGGAAAAGTGGTGTTGGGAGAATGCAGAGAGAAATATTCAGTTAACTGAGGCACGATTTGGGGAATTCACTACTTTTTGAATATAACCAGGGGTGATTTATTTAGTAGGATGTTATTAAACTCTCTAGGGACTCAGAGGAATCTCAGTTACTGTAAAGACAGTACTTAATAGGAAAGAAAGTTCTGTATGCATTTAAGCCATCATTCAAGCTACAATTAACGTTTTTCTGAAAAATGATGGGAAGTTACATCTGATGCTGTCTCATATCATTGTTATTAGCAAGCCTTACATTTGTATGGAGTTACATATTCATAAAAGCTCCCTATATATGTGCTCAGGGTACTGTGATACACATTATCTTATCTGATCATTGCAATAGCCCGATAGGGTAAGAATGTGTTACTGTCTTAGGTTTAGAAAGGTCAAAAGACTTAGCCAAAATTATAGTTAATCAGAACAAGTATAGACAACAGAACCCTACTGATCAGATATGGACAAAAGGAAGGTACTTTGAATCTTTCTCTATTTCTTCAACTTGGTGCCAAATTTTCTTGTTTTGACAATAATTCCTATGATTAGGAGTTGAAACGGAGAATAGTAATAGATTAAGAATGGATGTTTTGGGCAGCTAGGTAGCACAGTGTATAGAACGCCAGGCCTGGAATTGGGACAGGGACTTGGTTCAACTCTGTCCTCAGACATTTCCTAACTGTGTGACCCTGGACAAGTCACTCAACCCCAGTTGCCTAGCCCTTATCACTTTTCTGTCTTGGAATCAACTTAGTATCAATACTAAGACAGAAGGTAAGCATATAAAAAAAAAACCCAAAACAACAAATATTCAGATGTTAAACATGAGGATTAGAAAGAAACAGAAAGTAAAGCATATTCTGGGTATAGTGCACTAAGCCATAGCAAAATTTAACCAGCTAGAGAAGTAGGACGTGCTTGTGTGGCTCATTGAGAGGCCAGCATTGTCCTGTCTTGAGGAAAATTTTTAGATATGAGAGTTTCATCATATTGCATCATTTCCTTGGTTATTCACTAAACATACATTCCTATGTAAGTATATATATGCATATGTTTATATATGCATGTATATATGTATATTCCTGCTATTCTGATATATATATATATATATATATATATATATATGTATATTCCATACCTCTATATTCTATTACCTCCTCTTGCCCCATCACTGTGATACCTAGCGTTGGCTTTAAGCTCCTGGCTAGCTTCAGGGGAGAGGATTTGGTTGACAATAAGTCACCTTCTCCAGAAACTATCATCAAAAAGAATGACTTATCTGATTCTTTTTATTCCTTTATCAACTAAAGGAAGATTTATAAGCACTGTCCCATTAAAGACTAAGAGACTATAAAATGCCTTAGTCTATGTCTTTTTGTAACTGGCCATGAATTGGACACTAGTGCTGATACTTCTGATGTCTACATTTGTCTTCTATTGATCTTCTTTCTCTTAGAGATCATATCTTTTTTTTTTTTAAACTCTTACCTTCCATCTTAGAATCAATACTATGTATTGGTTCCAAGGCAGAAGAGCAGTAGGACTAAGCAATGGGGGTTAAATGAATTGCCCAGGGTCACACAGCTAGGAAGTCTGAGGCAAGATTTGAACCCAGGACCTCCCTTCTCTGGGCCTGACTCTCAATCCACTGAGCCATCCAGCTGCCCCCACTTAGAGATCATATCTGTGAAGTCTTGGTTTCCTGTAAATTGACCTCACTTAGTTGGTTTATTCATTGTTAGGGAGGCATTTAGAATAAAACCTGGCAATTCTCTTTTCCATTCCCTACCAATGATTCTTCTATCACAGGCTGCTCTAAATTTTAGGGAAGTTTCTATAAGTAAATATCTTTTAAAATTCTTTTAGAAAATACTTGTCTCACCCTTCTTGTTCTATACATTTCTCTTTATAAAGTAAGCCTCCTCATCCTTTCTCAAACAAAATCGTGCCCTTTAAAAGAAATTCTTATATGTTTTACCTCTTAAAAGTATAGAGATAAGTCTGTGGCATGGTATCCTTGAGGTATAGAACTTGATTTTGCTCTATACCTTCCAAAGATTGTATTGTTAAGTATGTCCTGGGTTTTTCCAATTAAATAGGCTTACCTCACTCCATTTTCTTCTATTATTGTCTGCTTGGGAGTAGAATGGAAAGCTAATTAAGTAGGTCTTTTTCTCATTGTCCACACTCCTCAATTCCCAGTAACCTTTGTCATTGTTTCTTCATAGACATGTATCCCTTGACACTTAGCAAACTAATGTATAAACTTCCTGTTTTATGAAGAAATAAAACAAGCAGTAGGTTATCTGAAGACTGAGTTTTGAAATTGTGAGGTTCTTTTAATGTCAATTACATAAAAAAAGGATCCTCCCCTTTTTTTCCTGCTTGTGTTCTCCTTTCTGTCCACCAGGTGGCGTCTAAACAGTCCCATTGTCAATAATGAGTCTTCAATGAAATCTGCTATTTAGAATGAACAGTTTATAAAGACTTGGCCTGACCTGTGTACTTTTCTGTTCCAGTCTCTGGGCTCCATTTTCCTATTTAAGCTTTTATTTCAAGATTATTATTATTATTTTTTAAACCCTTACCTTCTGTCTTGGAGTCAATACTGTGTATTGGCTCCAAGGCAGAAGAGTGGTAAGGGCTTGCCCAGGGTCACACAGCTAGGAAGTGGCTGAGGCCAGATTTGAACCTAGGACCTCCCGTCTCTAGGCCTGGTTCTCAATCCACTGAGCTACCCAGCTGCCCCCTCAAGATTATCTTTTTGCAGATGGTCTTTCCTATTGAATCTTCTGTCTGTTGGATAGGAGTGGTCAGATGAAAGTTGGACAAATTTACTTGATATCAAGGTGACAGATGTTCTCATTAAGCAGTATTTTCAGGGATGCCAGACCCCCCTTTATTATTTCTTTTGGACTTTAAAAATATAAAGATAGTCATCACACATCAGGCTACCAGGAAAATGTTCAAATGCTTCTTAAGATTACCCAACCCTGTATATATTATTTAATCTCTGGAAAGCTTAGAATTTGACTCAGCAATCAATAATTATCAGAATACATAGTTCCATTAGAATCATAATAATGGAAGAACTGGAAGATTGCCATAATTTCTAGTTCTTTTCTCTTTTTGTATTAGTATTGTTTCTAAAAGTGCCACAGACTAAAATAGGTCTCCAGAAGTTCTGCCCAGTATCTCTCTTGATCCAGCTTACTTATAGTGATTATTTAGAACCATTTCTCCTAAGAAGGAAATGTAGACCCCGAGAAATATCCTTTCCTTAGTTTCCTTCCATTCAAATCCATTATATAGGTCCTGCTTTGGGACTTTGTACTCAACCTAATGTATCTTGCTCCAACAAGTTTGCTAGTCTTAATATTTTCTTCCTTCTCTATTACAGCTAGTGAACTTTCTTTTAGGCAGGAGATATCTGAACAAAGGACCCTGAACCATAAAGAGGTAGTTGACATGTAATGAAAAAAGACACTAGACAAGGAGCAAGAAAACTTGAGCCTCTAGTCCTAGCTCTGCCACTTCCATCTATGGGACTTTGGGAAATTTTATTAACCCCTCCAGTTTTTTTAGTTTCCTACTTTGAAAAAGAGAAGAGATTTGGAACTTGTGATTTAGAAGATTCCTTCCAGCTTCAAAATTCTGTGATTTTTACTGTCTGCTTGTTATTTCCTATGTAGCCTGCCTCTGAGAGTTGTCATTATGGTTTTTAATTTTTTTATTTTTGAGGTAGATTGACGTTTTTGGGAGAAACTTGAATGCATAGTAGCACAATCATTTTTTTTTCAAATTATATTTAGAAATTGGAGAGAAATTTAGTAGCTTTCCTATATCTCTGTCTTTTGACTAATTTATTTTCAGCTGATTGGTTGCAGATTGTCTATACCCCACTATGATTTATCTTTACACCAGACTAGGAGGCTTTATTTTAGTTGTGTCATTATGATTTTTTAAAAAACTATTGCCTTCTGTCTTCGCCTGTTCTAAGAAAGAAAAGCAGCAAGAGGTAGGCCATTGGGGTTAAGTAATTTGCCCAGGATCACACAGCTAGGAAATGCCTAAGGTCAAATTTGAATCCAGTTCCTTCTGACTCCAGATCTGCATCTGTATCTACTGTGCTACCTAGTTTTTCCCCCTTGTCATTATATATATATTTTAATAATATTTTATTTTCCCCCCTATTAACATGTAAGAACAAATATTTTAACATTCATTTTTCTAAAAAAGTTTTGAGTTCAAAATTCTTTCCCTTCTTCTAATTGTCCCTCCTGGCCCTCCCCCCTTGTTAGCCTCACATTTTTCTGTAGCTATATCAGTTTTCCAAGCTATTCTACCTATTTTGAGTCCAAGTTTCATTCTTTCTCTCCTTGCATTTCTGAGTATATATCTGTAGATATAAATATGGGTGGTGTGGGGCCAATGGAGGAAAGAGTTGGTGGCAAGCATATTAATGTTCAGAACCATATCTAGTTTTCACCTCCAACTCACCAACAAAAGATTATAGGAAAAGGAGGCATGATACCAGATAAAAGGCAATTCAAATCACCACCCTTAAATTTTGAGCAATTCAGTATTATCTTTCCTAAAGTCCTATTCTAGTATCTCATTGTAATGTGGAAGATGACCCTGAGTTCTTAAAAGTTATATCAGCAGACTACAAGCTCTGGCAAGCTACCTACCACGCCTGGGAACAATCCCTTGTTGATGTTGATGCACCTGTCTAGCTAAGTTTGGAGGGGCTCATCTTGAAATTGACTGAAGGAGTCAAAATATTTTGGTCACTGCAGCTTTTGAGGACCATAAATTATATTTGGATTTCAATATTCTTTGGTTAAAGGGAATACCCTCAAGAACAAAATCATAGATTCTTAAAGTATTGAAGTAATTCAGTACCTAAAATTTTCCTGATGCAAAATGCCCTTCATGTTTTCACCATCAGGTGGCACATTTCACCAATTTCATTACAGATTTAGATCTGTTTTGTTTCTCTAGTACAGAATCTGATGTAATAATTCCACAGACTTTATCCAACTCTAGACTGTATAATGTTCTGTTTCTTGTCAGAAAATACATTGGGTGATTGAGGGATAGTTAAGGTAAAAGAAACTTGGAAATTAGTGTCTTTCAGGATACATGAGTTCAAAAAATCAGAGTAGAAGAAATAACTACTTTGAAGTTTGTCCTAAGAGACCTGAGTGGACTAGAATTTCATTTTGTGTCAATAGTGCTTAGCACAGTGCCTGGCACATAGTAAGTACTTAATGAATGCTCATTAATTGTTTGGTATGTCAGCCAAAAAAGCTAACATGATCTTGGGTTACATGGTATCTAGGACTAGGAAGGTGATAAAAGCCTGCTGTATGGTACGCTACCTAGAGTACATCTGGAGGATTGTGCTCGGTTCTTGGCATTTAGGAAGTACTTTGATAAACTGGAAAGTATTCAAAGGAAGGAAACCAGGATGGGTGAAGGGTCTCCTGAAAGCACCTTGTGAGGATCAGTTAAAACAACTGGAGATTTAGAGAGCTGAGTAAGATCATTATAGATATCTCTTAAGTATTTAATGAGCCATCATTTAGGGAAAAAAATGACTTATTCTGCTTAGACCTGGAGTCAGGACTTAGAGTAAAGAATAGACTTTACAGAAAAAACTGATTTAGATTTCGTGTAAAATTTTTTGTAAAAAATAAATTTATGTAAAGAAAACCACCCATTAGAGCTATTTAGAACTGGAATATGCTGCCTTAAGAGAGGTAGGTAGTATGTTTCTCATTAATAGACACTTTCAAGAAGAGGATGTGAGCCTGTTATACATAAATTATAGAGAAGGTTTTTATTCAGGTGTAAGTTGGGCAAAATGGTCCATGAAGTCCCTTCTAGCGCTGATGTTCTGTTGTTTTGTAAAAGGTTCCTACCCCTTTTTAGTTTGGTGTCATAAGGCCAAGTAAGTGACCGATTTGTTTGTTTGTTTGTTTTGTGGCATAGATACTAGAGAGTATGCTTTGTTGTTGTTGTTATTGTTATGCCAGGCCTCAGGCACATCAGTACTTCTTAGTGACATAAAGACCAGAGTATTTTCATGGTTAGGCTTAACCACTAGTATTTTCACTCTTATCCATATTTGGAAGCTGAAAAATCTTGGCCCCCAATTCAAAATAGAGTTACAACTCACATTTATAAAGTGCTTTCCTCACAGTAACCTTGTAAAGGAGATATTAATAATAATAATAATGACTGACATTTATATGACTCTTTAAGGTTTTCAAGGTGCTTTAGCTACATGGTCTTATCTGAAACTCCTAGCAACCCAGAGAGGCAGACATAACAGGTATTGTTACCTCTATTTTTCAGTGAGGAACAGAGGGTCAGAAGTGTCACATTGCTAATAAATATCAGAGCTAAGACTTGAATACAAAACTTCTGACTCCATGTCTAGGTTTCTTTCCACAATTCTCTGGGTCTTGCCTTTCCTACAACAGAGAATATTTAGCCAAAGATCAGGGATTTTAAGCCATTTTATTCAGGATTTCAGTTAGGCCACCTCACACAGAACTTCATTTTCAGCCTTTCTATATAATGATCAAGGTCATAATGTTTTCTTCTCCCCCATGTTGTTTCTTTCCCTTCACCTGCCCCAGGAGCCTTCCATGGTCTTGGAAATTCTGCCCAGTAGGTAGGTCTAGTAGGCACTATATTGCCATTCCAGATGTCTTCAACTACATAATTTATACCCCCTATTCCATTTACCATTACCTAGATCTTCCCAAATCCACATCCAGCATGCTTTCCTACGGCTCAGTGAGAAGCCCTTGGCATTTTTCCTGATAGACAGAGTACTTTATGAAGATTTCCTGAGGTGATTTTTACTTTCTCTAGAAGTTTTTAGACACTGAGGACATTAAAAACATAAACTGAGCCTCTCATAAAGCCTTTGAGTGCAGTCTTATATAATTGTTTATATAGCTTCCTTTAGGGTTTATTGGTTAGATTCTTAAGATTTAAGAGACTGTGGGCTATATTGTCCACTTCCCCTACCTCTCCCTGCAATCCCAAAGTCTATTAGAGCCTGGAGGTCAGGATTTGGAAGGTCTTCCAGGGGCTTTATTATAAGGAACTGTGCAGAAGCATCTCTTCTCTGGCTCCTGTGTCATCCTAGCCTTGCCCTCAGTGTCATGGACACCTCTTTTTAGAAAGGGCTGCCCAGAAGAGGGTAAGCCCTTTTATTCTTTCTCCCCAGGACCTCCTTCGGACAAAGGGGGGCTGCCCAGAATCCCCCTACAGAGCATCCTTCCCTGCTCTTCACCCTTTCTCATTGTTCCTGCATTGCTCTTTTCAGCCACGGGGCGAGCGCAGTTGAGCTACTTTGGCTCAGGTTCCAAATGATGAAGTCAGAGGCTAGGGATTGGAGGAGACTATCAGGTGATTTTCAGTATCCGCAATGACGAGGCACCCCTCCCTTCCACCCCCCTTCTTTCCCTACCCCCACCCCTTCCTGCCTCCACCTCAGGAACAAAGAAGGGAAGAAAACAGGACTATGACAAAAACAAGCAGCTGCATCAGCAGGGCCTGGCTGGGGGCAGGGTGCTCTCTCCATCTGTTCTTTTTTTCATGCTTCAAGACAGCCTTTCTGCCTCCCAAACTAGGAATAAAGTGAGTCTGGGTGGGTTTAGGACTCTTGGTTACAAAGAAATGATGTGGAATTTGCAGTCTGTTTGTAGAATCCCCTTCATGACAAAGGAAAAATGAGATGGGCATATTATTATCTAGAAACATGTAGGTTTATCACCCTTTTCATCCTGTTTCTTTTGAAATAGATTTTTGTTTATCCTTGTGAATGAGTGTTTAGTTAAGGTCTCTGAAGGATTTGGGAAAGTAATAACCTAGATTAAAAGAAATCCTGAATGAAAATAAAAGGGGGGGAATTTCCTGAGACTGTGCTGTGGACGGGGTCTCTTTGATTTTCATCTCCCAGTGCCAGTCTGATGTAATTAATAAATTTTATTCAAGTCTCCTTTTGAGTCTTCACTCCTGCCCTCTAACCCTCTAGCCCTGTCATTCCCTTACATAACATAAACTGATTATTCTCCTCCCCACCTTTACTGATAAACCCCTCAAGCCCTTGCTTGGGGCAGTGCCTATGCTTCTATTTCCTACCCACCTAAATCTGATACTAAGTGTTTCTCAGCACTCCCCTATTGAGTCACCCTGGGTGTGCTGGGAAAGTATCAGAAAGAGAATGAATAACTGTATTGTCTGAATGAGCATCTATTTTTCTGGAGCTTCCAGCCAACAAATATATGTGTTCTCAGCAACCTGTATGTACCTTTGTGCTCCACCCCAATCCTGCTTGACAGCCTTTGACTCCTTCAGCCTAAGGACACACATTTCTTTGCTGCTGCTTCTCAGCTTCACTTGACTCTGTCAGTGTACCTCTCTTAACACTCTTCAACTTCCCATACTCATATTCTTTTAAATTCAGAAGGGGGGGTGGGGTTTGAATTGGTAGAGAAGTCAGTTACAGAAATTTTGTTTTGGTATAGGAAAGGCTACTGATTCTAATAGACACACTACATTGTTTCTATTTGAGTGCAACTAAGAATGTACTGGATGTCCCTGAGTCTTCCATCTGTGTCCCAGGCATAAAGAATAGAACTTGGAATTCTTCATAGGGGCAGTTTATTACACTAGAACTTGGGACCCCACCTCCAGTAGGAACTGTTCACTCCTTATAGCAATACTTGTAAACCGTTTGGTGGAACTTAAAGCTCATTCCTTACCTCTTGCTTCATATAGATCAGGTCCATAAGCACTTCCAGTCCCTTTGATCTCAGTGGAAGGCCCTCAGTTCCTATTGAGAAATCCTGTTTCTTCCATGGTACCCATAGTGGTGTCTTGGCATTGATCCCAAAACACTGTCCCTTCTCAAAGTGATTTTAGACTTGTATTTGTGGGTGCTATCACTTGATCCTGATTTTATGATAGTCTTAAGATGAGGACTCTCCAGACTGTAAACACCAACCACTTCATAATTCTGACAGCATTTTTCCATTTTCCATTTCACCTTTTCTCATTTTTTCTGCATTGTTCTTTTTAGCAGTGAGGTGCCTGGCTGGATTCTGGGGAGATATGTTACAGGGAAACTAAGGTATTCCCATACTGAGTTCCCAGGCCTTGTTATTTACATCATCCCAAGCAGAGCTGGTGGTTTTGAGGTGGATTTGGAGTAAGGACCATTGATAGTAATAATTGGCATTTATACAGCACTTTAAAGTTTGTAAAAAACAACAGCACTTTAAATACAGTATCTCATTCGAATTTCTCAACAACCCTATGATGTAGGATATTAAAGGTAATGTCCCCATTTTACAGACGAGGAAACCAAGACTCAAGAGGTTTGAGGGATTTGCCTATGGTCAGATAGCTAGAAGGTATTAAAAGTGGAATTTGAAATTAGGTCTTCCTGGCTCCCAAGTTTAGAATTCTGTTCACTGTGCAAAGGGGAGTTCAAGCCTTTAGCTGAGTTCCCAGGCCCAAAGATGCAGCAGCAGGCTAAATCTATTAACAGTATTGACCTGGTGTCCCAGGTCTTCTCTGCTGACTCACCCCCACCTGCAGTTCAGGCTAGTCCTTGAGGATTTTGTCTCCAGGATGTCAGGCAGTTCATTCATTACTCCCCCATTTCCTGTTTGTAATTTTCATTGAGATGAGCCTACAGCAGGAATTCCTGGGGAAATGAAGGCAATGACCCTGGGACTCCCAGAGGCTATTAGATCATGAATTGGAATAATGGAATTCTGTGCTCTGGGCCAGCCTCTTTTCCCTTCTGTGACCCAGGGAAAAATCTGTTAACACTAAATGACCAGGCAATGGACTGGGAGTCAGACATTCTAGTGTCTGAGTTCTTTTTCCAACTCTTTTTTTTCTTTGAGGGTACATGTCAAAAATTTGTCTTTGTGCTTTGCTTTAGCTTCTCCCTCTGTGAGGACTGGGATGGGGGCTAAAGAGGGCCCTGGTTCTTTGGTGAAGTACTAAAAAATGAAATGAATGGAATGAAAAATAAAAGGAAGGTAGGTCTCCAGGTTGGACAGCAGAGGGTGTCCTTGTGCTTCTCTTCAACTGCCTGGTTCTGCTGCATTCAGCCATTTTATACAGATTGTTTTCCTCCCTGGATATCTCCATTTTGTGTTTGTGACGCAGAAAAAAAAAGGACTTAGCAAGGGAGGAGCCCGGACTGGGAGGGGGGAGGAGAGGGAGACAAGCTGAGGCAAAGCTCTCCTCTCCTCTGCTCAGCTGCTGCTCATCAGGGACACACCTCACTGCAGGCACTGGCTTCCTGGGCAACAGAAGGAGCAAGTCCCTTCTCGAAAAGCCTAAAGCAGGGAGATGTTTGGCTGATAGATGCCTTCTGGCAGTAGCAGTATACCTTCAGCCATCTAGGTGCCTATATACTGCAGGAATTAACATTCTATGCTTTTCTTTTCTTTCAGGCTCCTCTGAGGGGTTCAGTGGACCCTATTGCAGAGAGTCTGAGTGAGACTTTAAATCACAGGCTTAGCTAGGAGATTTCATCTTATGCCAATAGTTTAGGAAGTTATAAATGCCTTGAAAAGTCAAGGAAGCATACTGAGTTCCTTCTATAAGGTCCTGATAGAATTAGATAAATGGGATAAACCCAGATGTCCCCTCTTCACCTTGAGGCTCCATCTCCCATCATTTCTCCCATTGTTTCTCCACTGGGGGAAGTGATGGAAGGACTGGCATATTTGGGGACAATGAGAAGTATAGAAGAAATCAGGGTATTACTAAATAGAAAGACATAGCCTTTTGCTCTGCCATGATTATAGGATATTCTCTAACATCTGGAAAATGGTTTGTAAATCAGAGCTAGGAGTTCTTTGTCATGGATCTAGGACCAGAAAGAGGGAGTATCATATCCACAGAAGTCTTACCCTATAAACTATCTGATATTTGGGTTCCTGCTACCTCCTAAATCCTTTATTGTCCCTTATACCTTTAGTGGTAGAGGTATTACCGGCTCCATTGTGAGAGAGACTCAGTGTGAGAACCTGCTATGTTGGCAGAGCCCAGTGTTGCTTGTTCTTGAGGGTTAGGCTCATGGTATTGTTTTGATAAATAGCAAAATCTCTTAGGAACAGGAGGTTAAGGCTGGAGCAGAAATTATACGTGGGATAGGCTTTGGGACCTATAGTCTAGCATCATGAGGTTCCCGAACCCTAGCCCTCCCCATTTTCTTAACTTATATAATTCCTGAGAGTGTCTTAGGCTCATAGGATGAGTTCAGAACATTAAGCTTTTAGCTAAGCTGCTTGCATGGTCTTGCTAAACTACTCAGAATTAGGTCAGTGACTCTGACTTTCAGCCACAGAAGCAAGCATTCTGCTTTCTAGCCCCAGGAGTGCACAGGCTGAGTGGGAAGCTGTAGAAGCTGATTTCCTGGCAAGGCTAACGATGCACATGAGGAGGAGGGCACTGGGATCAGCAAAGCTTGCCTGGGGAGACTAGATTTGGCCAGCTGCCCTCTCCAAGAGCTGATGCTCTTATCAGCAAAGTGCTTCACATCTATGGACTAAGTCAGGGCAACAGCAGCTAGAAATCTCTACCCTGATTGTTATTCCATATACTGCCAGGGAGCTAGCTAGATTGTTCCCAGCCTTTCTCCTCCACTGCAGACCCTGGAAGAGTCCCAGACAGTTTGGGTCTTTGGCAGGCACTTCCAAATAAAATTCTTCTCTGTGCTGTTGCTACCGTATATCTCTAGACTTCTGTCCCTTGGAGACTTCACATGATTTCTTAAATTAGAATTACTCGGCTTTTCATCTATTGATGCCATTATTAGTGAGGCAAGACAGGAGTCCTCTGTACAAGATTACTTATCCTACTCTGGTGGAAATAGGAAGTTGGTATCCAACCAGTGATAAAGCTATTGTCTTAAGTGTTTTACCATATTTCAGCTTTTAAAATTTTTAGTTCCAGAAACAATTGTGACTTAGAGGGTCAGTGCTGTGTATATCCCCCTCAGTACTGACATGGACACTGTCTTTTCCTTTGGAATTATGGTCAAATACAGGTGCTGATACTGGAATAACTGTAGACTGTCAGAAAGTCAAGGACACCAAAGTGGCAGAGATAGAGAGCACAAACACAGTCTTTGCTTGCCTTCTCCACAATTCCCTTAATGGCAAAATTTATGCTCCCTCCTATGTGCTTCCTAGTACTCTAGTACATGTCCTTAGTTATCTTTAATCAATAGTTCATTACCAGATATACTGAAGTATGCATAGAAAGCTTTTTTTGTAGCAGAAAAAAGAAAGTAAGTTAGTACCCTTTTTGGGGGGAAGTGATTGAACAAGTCATGGTATGTTAGTATAATGGAATACTGTTATACTGTAAGAAAATGTGGAGGGGCAGCTAGGTAGCACAGTGGATAGAGCATCAGGTCTGGAGTCAGGAGTCAGGAGTCAAATATTATGGCAGCCACTTCCTAGCTATGTGACCTTGGGCAAGTCACTTAACTTTTTGCCTAACCCTTGCCATTCTTCTGTCTTAGAATTTGGAAGTTTGGAATGAAAGAAAATATGAATATGAGCAATTCATAGAAGCATATGAAGGCTTGTATAAATAGTAATATAAGCAGAACCAGAAGAACAATACATGATTGTCCCAAAGTAAATGAAAATAACCTTAACAGGCATCCAAACTAGAATTATTTCTAATGACTAATCTCAGTTGTAGAGAATGGGAGATGAAACATATCTCCCTTCTCTCAGTAGAGAAGTTTGAGGAAATAGATGTAGAGTGTAGTTTATTTAATCAGAAACAGTTGTTGCATTCAATTTTGCTTAACTGATCTACTATTGATTTTATTCTTTTATAGGGCAGGGTAGATATTTGGGGTCTATGGGGTGATTGCAGAAGACATAAATAAAACTTTAGAAGAACTTTAAAAGAATGTTACTTGGTCCCTAGATTTTAAGGGAGGCAATATGGTACTGTGGACTTTAGTCAAGACAGGCCTAGGTTTGCATCCTTCCTCTAAAACTAGTAATGTGAATTTGGGCAAATTAAGGCTCAGGAGGTAAATTAGTCCACAGGAGAAGACTAGATTTAGAGCTGGTGTTCTTTGTTATTTACCATAGTCTCTGACTGATCTGTGAGAAGCTTCCCTCAGTATTAGTGCCTTCCCTCCCATCTCTATCTCATATGACATAATTGTGTAAAGATTAAAATTTAGGAATATTGGGGAGACTGAGGCAAGGTAGAAATTAGTTTCTCTCTGCAAGGAGTATTATATTTTTTAGAGGTTTGTTAAGGATTAAAGAAAAGATAGGATAAGAAACACGTGCCTAGGCCAGAGTGGCCTAGACGAGAGAGAGAGAGAGAGAGAGAGAGAGAGAGAGAGAGAGAGAGAGAGAGAGCGAGAGAGCTCAAAAGTCTTTGAATCAGCTTAAATACCTTCCCAAGTGAGATTACAAGGCATTCTGGGGAAGTGGAGCAAAGGCTCGTGGGGATTGTAGTCCTATATTCGAGTCTATTTTTTACATCTGCATGTTGTCTTCTCCATTGGACCGTGAACATGTTGGGGACAGAGATTATTTTTTGCCTTTTCTTTGTATTCCCAGTCCTTAACATGGTGACTGACACATGGTAGACATTTAATAGATGTTTGTTTTGGGGGCAGCTAGGTAGCTCAGTGGATTGAAAGCCAGGCCTAGAGACTGGAGGTCCTAGGTTCAAATCTGATCTCAGACACTTCCTAGCTGTGTGAGCCTGGACAAGTCACTTGACCCCCATTGCCTAGCCCTTACCACTCTTCTGCCTTGGAACCAATACACAATATTGATTCCAAGGTAAGGGTTTAAAAATAAATGTTCCTTTTGTTTATCTTCTCTGAACCTCAGTTTCTTCATTGGTAAAATGAGAATAATTCCTCTAGTATTTCCTTCACAGGGTTATTGTGAGATAATGTATGTAAAACACTTTGCAAACCTTAAAACACTTCTAAATGTTATTTATTTCTTTTATTAAGTATTTACTGTGCTTATAAAAAGCTTTACTGCAGAAACTACCAAGAAGGAGTTGAATCTATAATTGAGTTGATGATGGAAGAAATATAGACTTGCTAAATTAAGAAGTTATATATATGTAAATATATACATATAGGGAGGGTTTAAAGAAATTTTCAAGACAGCTATTTAAGAGATATCATACTATGGTATTTTAATTGTCAAGCTAATGTTAAAAACAATGAGTACAGTAGGAATTCAAAGAAAAGAAGGATTCTTTTAGGCAGCAATAGTCAAGGAAAGTTTGTTGAAGAAGATGGGATTTGACCTGCATGTGGAAAACTGAGTAGTATTTAGAAATGGACATGGGGAGGGGGGGGTGGGTAGGACACAGGGTATTTCCAAAGAAGTCATTCTTTCCCCTTATGTTTTATTGACAAGTTGATATTTAGGCACTAACTGGACCTTTTCTGTGGGTCATCCATACTCATTGAGACCCTGGGTGGTCACTTGCAGAATCTTTTGTATCGAAGTATTACCTTATAAGGGCAGTAGTGATCACTGCAGGTCTACAGAGCTATTCTGTAAGTTGAAACGTCTCAGGAATGGAATTTGGTTTATTGTTAATGCTACCTTTCTAATCTTTCCCCTAGCCAAAAAGGATCAGGAAGGTGGAGAAGAAAAAAAGTCAGTGCAGAAGAAAAAAGTAAAAGAGCTGAAGGTATTGGATTCAAAGACAGCCCAAAATCTCTGTAAGTATAATTGTGATTCACCTTTGTAAGATGAAGGAGAATAGCTTCCTAGCAATTTGGCTTCAGCTATGCCTAATAAATAAAGTGGTGCAGAAAGGTAGTGTCTTGCCTCAGGAGCTTCCGCTTCCTTCTCTTGGACACCTTGGACTGAAATCTGGAGGATCTTCTTTCAGGGATGTAGTAGAAGACATTCTTATTCAGGCAAGGGGTAGACTAGGTGGTCTCTGAAAACCTTGATGTCTTGGAGATGCTATGATTCTGGATTTGGAATTTCTACCTGCTGATTTCACAACTTTGTCTCTCTCATTGTATCAGAAAAACTTTGTTCAGATGGATGAGACATTGCTTAATTTTAGTTCAGATGAGCCCAAAATACTTTAGGATTGTTATATCCTAGTACTAAAACTCTACTTCCAAAGTGAACTTTTGGGTCAGAAATTTTATAAAATTTTACAAAATTTTAAAGTTTAATATTAAAAAATAAAATTAGTAAATATTTAATATTTAAAACTTAAATTTTACAGAAAATTTACCAGGCAAATAGGAAAAGTGTTCCTGGAGGTTAGGATGGAAATTGATTTGTGTGTATGCGAACAAGGTGGATGGAGAACTGGAATAAGCATATGTGTAATTTCCAACTGATCAAGGATTCAAACAAAAAACATTGAACACTTTCTTTGTGGAAGGCATCATAAATGGAAGAGAGGAGAGCATTGTCTTCAAAGGACCATGACATTTATTTATGAAAAAATTAAAATAGCAATTCAGTTCAACAAGCCCATGTTAGGATTTAGTGTGTTTGAAGCCTCATGCCAGGAACTAGGAATATGAAGACAAAAAATTAAATTGTCCCTTCTCTCAAGCAGCATAACTCCAATATGTACAATATCCTCCATCTGACAAAGCACTTTTCTCACAATAACCCTGTGGGATATAGGGCATGAGAGTGTTATTCTTCTCATTTTGCTGATGAAGAAGAAACAAGACTCAGAGGGAACATAATTTATTCATGGTCATACTGAGAGTAAATGTGGACTCCAGAATTGGAGCCCAAGTTTCTCCAAGTGCAGGTCTAGCTATTCTTTCCATTCTCTTGCCTCCTATGTCTTTCTGAGAGATATTGCCAAGTAATATGTAATTTCCAGATGAATAATGTAGGCAATAAGGGCTGTGAAGAGAAAAAGATCTTTGTGGGATCATGTAGCCTGGCAAATGAGATTTGACCTGGAATGTGAATAAAAACAATTTTAAAGGGCATAAAGGAAAAAGTAAAGTATTCCCAGTGAGGGGCCAGATGTAAGCAAAGATGTAGGGATGAAGAAGGGACTGAGGACATTCAGGAGACAGCAAGTAGATTGGTTTGGCTGCAATGAAGGGTTAATATAACAGAGCAATGGGAGCTAAGGCTGAGCAGATTGGTTGGGGTCAGATCATGAAAGTCTTTAAATTTTAGGACAAGGAGTTTGGAATTTTATCTTACAGCCAGCGAGGAACCACTAAAGGTTTTTTGATCAGAGCTTGACATGATCAAACAGTATTTTAGGAAGATTTCTCTGGAAGCAAGATAGAGAGAGAATGGTTTAGAAGAGGATGGAAGAAACATTTTGTTTCTTATTTTCTGGCAGCAATCTTCCTGGGTTCCTTTCGTATGCCCTATCAGGAGATCAAAACTGTCATCTTGGAAGTGAATGAGACTGTTCTGACAGAATCTATGGTGCAGGTGAGTAAGACGAAGTAGTTTAATTGTATAGACCTGGTCTGTTGAATTTATTTTTCTTATTAATTTAAATCATTTTCTTTTCATGGATGTTGATCAATATTAGCATTGAAATATGTGAACAAGAGCAAAAGAAAATGTGAAACCAAAATAGTACAAAAGTGATTATGCATGTATCTATGCATTATTAACTTAAACAAAATTTCAGTATACTTAACATCAATTTTATTTGCTCTTTAAAATTGTTTTTCTTTATGTAGCTGAAGGTCCTGGTGTATATACTGTTCTTTTGGTTCTGTTTTCTTCACTATATATTGGTTCAAAAAAAAATAAAAAATTAGTTAAATTTTTTTTTAATCTTCACATATTTTCTTTGCATCCTTTATATTTGTTATCTACTATAGAATAATAATATTAAATTACATTTAGCATTATTGCAAAGCAAAAACTGATTGAGCAAGTCAAAAAAATCAGGGAATAAGTACATGAACTGATGCAAAGAGAAACAAACAGAACCAAGAGAAAAACATTGTTATTGTATTGATTTACATTTTAAAATCCTTAAGAGGAGGTCATACTGTGAAAAACTTTAAAATTAGTGAAGTTCCTGTATTACAGATAATGAAATATATCTCCTCTTATGACAACTGGGAAAGAATTATATAATATCAGATGTGTTTACTGTCATATGTTTTTGCTTACTTGTTTTTCTTTGTTAGAAGGAAGGTTAAAAGTAATCAAGCATTTGTAAAGCACTTACTATGCACCAGGCACTGTGCTAAACTCTTTACAAATATATCTGATTTGATCTAAACAGTAACTCTGAAAGGTAGGTGCTATTATTATCCCCATTTTACAATTGAGGAAACTCAGACAGAGGGTCAATGACTTGCCCAGGATTACATAAGTAGTAAGTTTCTGAGTACTTATTTGAATTTGTCTTCTTGACTCCAGGCCCAGTGCTCTCAGTCAGTCAATAAACATTTATTAATCGCCTACCATGTGCTAGACACTATGCTGGGATACAAATAAAAACAGCCCCTGCTCCCAAAGAGCTTATAATATAATGGGGGAACACAACTCATAAAAGGAAGCTGAAAAGTGTTGCCTGAGGAGGAAGAGTACCTACTAGGGGCATGATGGAAAGGCCTGGAGAAGTCCAAAAGCAGTAGAGCTAGTGGAAAATGGGGATAATAATAGCTAACATACATAGTACTTATTATGTGCCAGGTACTGTGCTAAACACGTTACAATAATTATCTCATTTGATTCTCACAATGACTTTGGAAGGTATGTGCTATTAGTATCTCTATTTTACAGACAAGGAAACTGTGGTAGACCAGGGTCATATAGCTAATTAAGTGTCTGAGGCTGGATTTGAATTCAGGTCTTCTTGACTCTAGGCTCAGTGTTCTCTCTACTATGCGTAGGGGTCAATATGGAAGTGGGGGGGGGTAAGGCTGAAATTTCTATGATATAAAAATGAAAGACAATAAAATGTATTATTAAAATTCCATTACAGTATATATTCACATAAAAATATTTATTCAAATATTCTCCAGACATTGCAGACATAAAGTCTGTTTTCAGCTTTTTCCTATTACAAATACTGCTCCTAGGAATATTTCTGTATAGTTAAGTCTTTTTTCCCCACTTTCAGTAATGACCTTAGTATCAGCATCAATAAGACAAAGGACATCATATTTTTTATCAGGAAGTTTAATGCAAGACTTTCCCAAGTCCATATATTCCCAGCTTCTTCTAAAGGCAGTGTTTAGAACTATGCTGAATCTTTTTGTTTTTCATAGAATCAAATTCTTTCTTTAAATCATGTCTAATTAGATTTTTTTCCCCTGTACACAGTTGCACAAGCTATAGTTATAGCTACTCTAAATTTTTATAGTGTGACATTTTGTAATTAAATTACTTATCCTTTTGTAATTTATTATGAAGTTAGGTACTAACCTGTTATCGTTTTTTTCACCAAACTGCAATCCACTTTTCCTAGCAATTTTTGTTAAATAATGAATTCATTCTCCAATGATTTGGTTTCTTGAATTTATTGAGGACTAGACAGTCATATTAATTTGGTTCTGAACCTTTTTCTTTCCTTTTCTTTTCTTTTTATTGTCATGATAAACACATTTCCTTATTGGTCATTGTTGTAAGAACACACTCATACATAACCAAAACCCCAAAATAAAACCATAAATATACTGATGTGAAAGACAAATCTAACAGTTCTTTTCTCTGGAGGTAGATAGCATTCCCCAGCATAAGTCTTTCAGAATTGTCCCAGATCATTGCGTTACTGAAAGTAGCTAAGTTTTCACAGATAATCATTGTCCCAATATTGTTGTTATTGTATGCAATGTTCTCCCATTTCTGCTTATTGCACTCTGTGTCACTTTCTGCAGATCTTTCCAATTTTTTCTTTCTTTCTTTTTTTAAACTCTTACCTTTCACCTTAGCATCAATACTATGGATTGATTCCAAGGCAGAAGAATGCTAAGGACTAGGCAATAGGGGTTAAGTGACTTGCTTAGGGTCACATAGCTAGCAAGTGTCTGAGGCCAGATTTGAACCCAGGATCTCCTGTCTCTAGGCCTGGCTCTCAATCCATTAAGCTACTCAGCTGCCCCCTAATTTTACAACTTTTTCTGAAATCAGCTTGCTTATCATTTCTTATAGCATAATAGTATTCCATCACCAACACATACCACAATTTGTTCAGCCATTCCCCAATTGATGGACATCCCCTCAGTTTCCAATTCTTTGTCACTACAAAAAGAATTGATATAAATATTTCCGTGTAAGTAGGTCCTTTCCCCTTTTTTATTATCTCTTTGGGGTACAGACCCAGTAGCAGTGTTACTGGATCAAAGGGTATACAGTTTTATAGCCCTTTGGGCATACTTCCAAATTGCCCTCTGGAATGTTTGGATCAGTTCACAATTCTACCAACAATGCATTCATTAGTGTCCCAATTTTCCCACATCCCCTCCAACATTTACCACTTTCCTTTACTGCCATATTGGCCAATCTGATAGGTGTGAGATAGTATCTCAGGTTGTTTTAATGTGCATTTCTCTAATCAAGAGTGATGTAGAACATTTTTTCATATGGTTATTGATAGTTTTGAGTTCTTCATCTGAGAATTGCTTGTTCATATCCTTTGACCATTTGTCAATTGGAGAATGGCTTGTATTCTTATAAAATTGGCTTAGTTCCCATGTCAATTTGAGAAATTAGAGACATTTGTTATAAAAATTTTTTCCCAGTTTGTCATTTCCCTTCTAATCTTGGTCACATTAGTTTTGTTTGTACAAAACCTTTTTAATTTAATGTAATCAAAATTATTCTTTTACATCTTATAATTCTGTCTCTTATTTGGTCATAAATTCTACCCTTCTCCAAAGATTTTCCAGGTAAAATATTCTGTGTTCCCCTAATTTAGTTATGGTATCACTATTTATATCTAAATCATATATTCATTTTGACCATATCTCAGTATAGGGTGTGAGATATTGATCCAAACCTAGTCTCTGCCATACTGTTTTCCAATTTCCCCAGCAGTTTTTGTTAAATAGTGAGTTCATATTCCAAAAACTGGGATCTTTGGGTTTATCAAACACTGGAATATGAACTCACTATTTATGTGAGGAGTAAAAGAAGGGATTTAACTAACTATAAGTATATAAAATAATAGGTTTATTTAGATAAAAGGGGAAAAGGAGGGAATCAGGGGAGGACTAACTTCTAGCCCCACCACAGATATTAAAACCTAAACTTCCTAAATTTTCCTAAACTATCTAATTAAATGAGTAATTAAAGTTAGAGAGGGATTTGTAAAATCTACAAGGCCCAAGATTCTCACACCCTCCTTCTGGGTCAAGCAGGACTCAGGATGCAGAGTCCTCACAGGATTCAGGAGGGAATGAGGATTAACATACTCACACTGTCCACCAGTGTGGGGTAATCACTCACTCAACAACTCCTTCAAGATGGTCCAATTTCCTGGTAGCTCTAAAGCCTACTTCAGAGAGACACCTCCAGACCCTCTCTTGTCTTCTTCCCAGAGAGGGTCCACTTCAATTCCCAACTGCCTCTCCTCCTCAGTGCTTTGGAATGTTGACCCAGTCCCTGCTCCATGGAATCCTGGCCTGCAGCATCTCATGCTGTTAGCCTGCCTTGCTAAATCCCCTTACTAATAGTTGCTAAGATCATTTACCCCAGTATATTGTGTATTTAATCTACTCCATTGATCTACCATTCTTTTTCTTAGCCAGTACCAGATTGTTTTGAAGACTGCTGCTTTACTGCTAGGTCTCCTTCCTTCACATTTTTTTTCATTAGTTCCCTTGATAGCCTTGATCTTTTGTTCTTCCAGATGAATTTTGTTATTATTTTTTCCTAGTTCTGTAATTATTTGGTAGTTTGGTATAGCACTGAATAAATAAATTAATTTAGGTAGAATTGTCATTTTTATTATATTAGCTTAGCCTATCCATGAGCAATTAATATTTTTCTAATTATTTATATCTAACTTTATTTGTGTGAAGTGTTTTGGGATTGTGTTCATATAATTCCTGTGTTTGCCTTGGCAAGTAGATTCCCAGATATTTTATATTGTTTAGAGTGATTTTAGATAGAACTTCTCTTTCTAACTCTTGCTGCTGGACTTTGTTGTTTATATATATATGCTGATGATTGATGTGGATTTATTTTGTATCCTACAACTTTACTAAAGTTATTGATTATTTCAACTAGATTTTTAGTTGATTGTCTGGGATTCTCTAAGTATACCATCATATCATCTGCAAGGAGTGATAGTTTAGTTTCCTCATTGCCTACTTTAATTCCTTTTTCTTTAATTGCTACTGCTAGCATTTCTAATACAATATTAAATAGTAGTGGTGATAATGGGCATCCTTGCTTTACTCCTGATCTTATTCGGAAGACTTCTAACTTATCCCCATTACAGATGATATTTGCTGAAGGTTTCAGATAATTTATCATTTTAAGGAATGAAACATTTTTTTCTGAAGGCTTTCTGCTTCTTTTGAGATAATGATGTGATTTCTGTTAGTTTGGTTATTGATATGGTCAATAATGCTGATAATTGATCTAATGTTAAACTAGCCCTACATTCCTGGTGTAAATCCCACCTGGTCATAGTGAATGATCTTGGTGATATGTTGCTGTATTCTTCTTGCTAGTATCTTATTTAAAATTTTTGCATCTATATTCATTATTAAAATTTTCCTATAATTTTCTTTTTCTGTGTTTGTTCTTCCTGGCTTAGGTAACAGTACTATATTTGTTTCATAAAAAGAATTTGGTAGGATTCCTTCTGCCTATTTCCCCAAATAATTTATGTAAAATTGGGACTAATTGTTCTTTAAATGTTTGATAGTATTCATTTGTGAATCCATCTGGCTCTGAGGATTTTTTCTTAGGGAGTTCATTGATGGCTTGTTCAGTTTCTTTTTCTGATATGGGATTTTTTAAGAAGTCTATTTCCTTTTCTGCTAATCTGGGCATTTTGTATTTTTGTAAATTGAGTCTTTTTCTAATCTATTTAAGGGATTTATTTTAACCCAGTATAAGATTGTTTTGAAAATTGCCATTTCATAGGATAATTGGAAATTTGATATTGCTAATTCATTTTCTATTTTATTTATTTTCCTTGATATCCTTTATCTTTAGTTCTTCCATTTAAATTTCCCTATTTAATTCAAATTTTAACTAAATTGATATTTAACTAGTTTAATTTATAAATTTGAGTGTTTTTTTCTTTTCTTCTATATTAACAAGGAAGAATCAGTTTCTTGCAGTAGATAGAGAACTGGCTTTGGAACCAGCAAGAACTAGGTTCAAGTCCTGCCTCTGGGACATACTGATTTGTGATTGTGGACAAGTCATTTAATTACTCAGGACCCTGAGCAACCCTGTAAAACTCTTTAAGTTACAGAGAACGGGTTCAACTGCTTTAGCAGAGAGTGTTCCTCTCCTAGAGCCTTCTCCACATTGATGAAATCACAGGCTCCCAGACTTCTACATTAAATGCTTTTCTAGTTATTTAGTTCTTCTAATTCCATAAACAAAAGGTCCTTACAATGTGACTGAATAGATTAATTCATTAGTACTGTGTATTTGTTCTAAGGCAGAAGAGTGGCAAGGGCTAGACGATGAGGGTTAAATGACTTGCCCAGGGTCCTACAGCTAGGATGTATCTGAGGCCACATTTGAACTCAGGCTTCCCATCTCCAGGCCTGGCTCTCTATCCACTGAGCCACCTAGCTATCCCTAATTAAAAAACAAGTAAAATTATATTCATTTATTTTATAATTTTTTCTGGGTTTAGTATTTAGGAATAGTTGTAATTTTGTATGGCTATTTTTAAAATCCTTTTTTGGTGAAGCTTTTTTTGTTATCTTTTGGATTTTCTAAGTAAGCCATCCTATCATATCCTCTTTGCCATTTAAAATGTTAATTTGGGGGCAGCTGGATAGCTCAGTGGATTGAGAATCAGGCCTAGATATGGGAGGTCCTAGGTCCAAATTTGGCCTGACACTTCCCAGCTGTGTGTCACTTGACCCCCATTGCCTAACCCTTATCATCACTCTTCTGCCTTGGAGCCAATACACAGTATTGACTCCAAGACAGAAGGTAAGGGTTTAGAAAAATAAAATAAAATGTTAATTTCCTTAATTTTTTTTTTACTATTGATAACATTTGTAAAACTGTTAAAATATAGTGAGTAGAGGCATCCTGCTTTCATTCTACTTCATTATAAATGATGATAGCTCTTGGTTTCTGGTAATTTTTAAAATTACTGCCATGCCTATTTTTTTAGTATTTTTGTCATAAATGAATGTTGTATTTTATTAAGCATTTCATTGCATCTGATATTATTTTTTTTCCTTATTTGTTTTTTTTTAATTTTATAGTATTTTATTTGTTCATTTCCATGCATTTTTCATTAAAGACAAAGATCATTTTCTTTTCCTCCCTCCCACCCCCCGTGGCCGACGTGCATCTGATATTATTGTGAGGTGTTTTGTTTTTATTATTGACATATTTTATTGTGCTAATTATTTTTCTGATGTTGAACTATCTACATTTTTAGCACAAATCCAACTTAATGATAGGTAATTTTTAAAAGGATATTGCTGTTTTTTAATATGTATTAAGAACCTTTTTTTTTTAGTTGGCACTTACATGAGGCAGGTGCCCTCTAGTTTTCCTTCACATCAATCCTTGGCCTTTGAATGGGATCAATAGGACATTTTAAGAGATAATACTCAACATATGAGACAGACTAAACATCTCTCTTTCCCTTCCCTCCTCTTACCTTCTCTCTCTTTTTTTTCTTTTTTTTCCCCCAGAACCTCATTAAGCAGATGCCAGAGCCAGAGCAGCTAAAGATGCTGTCAGAACTAAAGGATGAATATGATGATTTGGCTGAGTCAGAACAGTTTGGTGTAGTGGTGAGATCTAAATCAATGAGCTTCTTACCCCATGGGGAGAGGCTTTTTGTCTGTCTATCTCTCTGTCTATCTGTCTAATCTATCTCTACCCATACATCCATTGTGAGTGACCACTTCACTCCCACCCCCTTTTTAGCCTTCCTCAGTATTAAACTTGGACTTAGTATTCCTTTCCTTAACCCACTTTGGGATTCCATTCCTTACCAATGCCATCTGCAGTCTGTATCCCTACCCCTACCTTCCTCCCTGCTACTATTTCTCTACCTAGTCATGCTATAATCTCTTTGTCCTTCCCACCAGATGGGTGCAGTACCCCGACTTCGACCACGGCTCAATGCTATACTTTTCAAGCTACAGTTCAATGAGCAGGTAGAAAATATCAAGCCTGAGATTGTTTCTGTAACAGCTGCTTGTGAAGAGGTACGAAAGAGTGAGAACTTTTCTAGTCTCCTGGAAATAACCCTGCTGGTGGGCAACTTCATGAATGCTGGCTCCAGGAATGCTGGTGCCTTTGGCTTCAACATTAGCTTCCTCTGCAAGGTGAGAATGGGAGTTAGAACAGAGAGAGCCCAGGGCAAGTTTTCTAGCCCTTTGGGCCAAATAGTAGGGGCTACAATCTTCTGAGGCTGTTTTTTTATCTCATCCATCCACTGCTCACAGACATTATTATTCTCAGCTTCGTGATACGAAGTCTACTGATCAGAAGATGACACTGCTGCATTTCTTGGCTGAATTGTGTGAAAACAACTACCCTGATGTCCTCAAGTTCCCTGATGAGTTAACCCATGTAGAGAAGGCCAGCAGAGGTGAGGACAGACTCTTAAGGTGGCCTTGGGAATTGGCAAGTCCCTGTTTAGAGAGGGAAGTAGAGATTATTTGGTTGTACATTAAATCTCAAGCTAATGTGTAAATTTGGGTCCAAGGAACTTGAGTCCATAGTGAAAATATAAGTTAGAAAGGGGCTTCTTTGTGTAAAATCAAGGAGACTATTTAGCAGCACAATGAAAAGAAAGTCACCTGGAGGAAAGGTATTTGTTTTTAGTCTCAGACCTCAACTCTCTTGGGTTTCCCATTCAGAAAGCATTGATGTTCTTGGCAAATGTTAAGACATCTTGACCTGGGAAGAGGGCAGAGATAATGTAGCCTTCTACTATTCATTTTCTCTGCAAGTAGAAGGAATCCCATATATTACACTGGCCACTCTTGACCCAGCTATAGATTTCTATGCAAGACTCCTTATTCCTAGAATTCCATTCCTCTAAGAGCCCTAGGGCCAAGATCACAGGGGCCCAAGGGGCAGGAGCTCAGTTCATACACTAGCACTGTAGGTATTGGGGTTTACCACTTAAATTCATGACATTGTTTAGTCATCAAGAGGCTTAATGTCTTGTACACTTTAGAGAGCAATTGAAAACTCTGTCATGTGAAATATTAAAAACTGCTAAATGAATGTAATCAAGTACTCTAAGCAGTTAGGAAGTGAAAACACTGGCTCGAAGGGTTGTTGCCCTAGGCTAAGATCCTTTCAGGCCTATCAAAATTCACTATTCTTTGAAGGTATAAATTCATTGTTGCCCCATCTGTCTCATTCAGTCTCAGCTGAAAATTTACAGAAGAACCTGGATCAAATGAAGAAGCAGATTTCAGATGTAGAAAGAGATGTTCAGAATTTTCCAGCTGCCACTGATGAAAAAGACAAATTTGTGGAAAAAATGACCATATCCTTTCAATGAATGTGAAGAGGGGGAAACACTCAAAAGGGGGAAGAGGGAGGATAGCTATGGGGTAGAAGTATAGAACACATTTTAGTGAGATCTCTTTGGAGTCTAATAGGTGATGCATTTATGTGGAACCCACTCTGAGTGTGTTTGTCAGTTGAAGATGAATTTAAAGAAGCAATATTATTAGAATCTTGGTCTTGGTCCTTTACTTCTTGGCCTCACAGCTTTGTAAAGGATGCCCAGGAACAATATAACAAGCTTCGGATGATGCACTCTAACATGGAAACCCTTTTTAAGGAACTGGGTGATTACTTCCTTTTTGATCCTAAGAAAATAACTGTGGAAGAATTCTTTATGGACTTAAACAATTTCAGGAATATGTTTCTGGTAAGCAAGCAATCTTTGCCCCAAAACCAAGACACCCAAGGGATATTTCTCCTAGAAACTAGCTCACTTGGCTTAATTATTATGTTTTTCACTCATAGCAAGCAGTCAAGGAAAATCAAAAGCGCCGAGAGACAGAAGAAAAGATGCGCCGAGCAAAGCTAGCCAAAGAAAAGGCGGAGAAAGAACGATTAGAGAAGCAGCAGAAGAGAGAGCAGCTGATAGATATGAATGCAGGTATGAATGGAAAACAAGGCATAGGGGGTGAAACAATGAGGAAACAATGACTTGATATTTGGGCAGAGAAAATGGCTAATTTCTGAGCTGGACTCTAATAGCTGAGTCTTTGGCACAGTTCCTCAGATCAATGTTATTTTGCTCTAGTTTCCTCTGCTAGATTCTAATTTTGTCCCCTCTTTTTTTTTCCTTTTTACATCTTATCTTCTTACTCACACAACCTCCTCCCTTTCATATTCTCTTATTATTAGATGACCTTGGTGTTACTGTAACACACTCCTCTTTTCTGCCTATTCAGAGCTCATTCTGGTCTTCTCTTACACCCTACAGAACTCTATTTGCATTATCTCTAAGACAAGCCCTGCCAGTTCTTTTATAGCAGCAATATTATCCCTTCCCTCATTCCTAACTCTCCTTCTATCTCTAACCATCCTCATCATCATGGCTTGGGAACAGTTGCAGAGTGTGGGTTTGCAAACCATAACACACACTTTCTCTCTCCTATTCCTCTCCTCTCCTTCTTTCCCTCCCTCCCTCTCTCTCTCTCTCTGTTTTTCTCTTTTCTCTCTTCTCTCCTTCTCCCTTATTCCCCTCTCTGTCTCTCCTTTCTCTCCCTCTCTCTGTTTCTCTTTGTGTCCCTGTCACTGTCTTCCCCCCCCCCACACACACACACACACTCTCTCTGCTCTTTCTCCTCTCCATTTTCTCTCTGTGCATATCTCTCTCTTGTCTTTTTTTCCCTCTCTCTTCTCCTCTCCTCTCTCTGTCTGCCTCTCTCTCTCTGCCCTGTCTCTGTTTTTCTCTCTCCTTTCTTTCTTCTCTTCCTCTCCCTCTCCCCCTTCCCCCATCTCTCTTTGTTTCTCTGTCTCTCTTCTCTCTCTCTCTCTTCTCTTTTTTCTCCTTTCCTCTCCTCTCCCTCCCTCCCTCTCTGTCTCTCTTCTTTTTCTTTTCCTCTCTCCCTCTCTCTTCTCTCCCTTTCTTCCTCCCTCTCTGTCCCTATCTCTTTTCTCCTCTCCCTCATTCTCTCTGTGCTTCTCTCTCTGTCTCTTTTTCTCTATCTCTTTCTCTTTGTCTTTTTTCTTTCTCTCCTCTTTCTTCTCCTCCTCTCCTCTCCCTCCCTCCCCTTCTCTCTCTTTCCCTTCTACCTCCCTCTCTGTCTGTCTTCTCTCTTTCATCTCTCCTCTCTCCCTCCTTCCCTCTCTTTCTCTTTTTCTCTGCTCTCTTTCTCTTTCTCTCTTCTCTCTACTCCCTTTCCCTGCCCTTCTCTCTCCTCCCTCTGTCTCCCTCACTCTTCTCCCACTCTCTCTCTCTGCTTTGTCTTTCTCTTTCTTCCCTCTCTCCCTGCCTTTGTCTCTCTACTTTGTCTGGTTCTCTTTCTTCTCTCTCTCTTCTTCTTATTCCCTCTCTTCTCCCCCCCCCTCTCCTTTCTTCTCCTCTCCCTCTCTCCCTCATTCTCCTACTCCCTCCCTCCCTGTCTTTTCCTCCCCCCTCCCTTTCTCTGTCTCACACACACTCTCTCCTCCTCTCTCTCTCTCCCCCATGTCTGTCTCTTTCTTTTCTCACTCTCACTCCCTTTTCTTCCCTCTCCTTCTCTCTCTCTCTCTTTTTCCTCTCCCCTCTCTCTCCTCCCCTCCCTTTATCCCTCCCTTTTTCTCTTTGTCTCTCTTTCCCCTCTCCTTTCCCCCTGTCTCTCTGTCACACATATCCACTCTCTCTCCATTGCTCTCACTCCCTGCCTCCCCTCACCCCAGGATCAGTCTTTCACTACCAGAAGCATTCCATTGTTGAAACATATGGTTCAAGAGCTTGAATACAAGCACACACATACTCTCTCTCTCTCTCTCTCTCTCTCTCTCTTTCTCTTTTTATCTCTTATTCTCCCTTTCTCCATCTCCCCCTTCTTCCTGTTTCACTCTCTCCTTCCTTCTCCCTCCCCCTCTCTTTTTTCTCTCCCTTCTCCCCCTTCTCGCCCTCTCTCACATACTCCCCCCCTCCCCCCCTCATCTCTGTCTCTTTGTCTCTGTCTCTGTCTCTCCCTTCTCTCTCTCTCTCTCTTTTGCTCTCTCTCTCACTCTCTCTCTTTCTCTCTCTCTCTCCTCTCTCTCTCTCTCTCTTTGTCTCTCTCTCTCTCTCTCCCTCCCCCCTCCCTGCCAGAAACATTCCTTTGTTGAAACATATGGCCTCAATTACTGCCCCTCTGTTTCCTGCCTCTGCTCTTTTCCTGCTCCTGATTCCCTTCCCATCCCCCTTTCCTCCACCTCTGGCTGCTTATGTTGATGACAGAAGAAATTTAACTGATAAATTTTATATTTAATTATCAGTAACCAAATGAAATTCCCTTACTATCTTTTCCCCTTAAGCTGTTTCTTCCAAGTGAGGATTAGCGGTTGTGCCTCTGAAATTCCAGGCCTAGTAAAGTTAAACTAGTTTAGAGGAACTGAGCAGTTTGTGCTGTATTAAAGTCAGGGTGTTTTGGTTTGTTTGGTTTTTGTTTTCTTAAAGACTATAGCTTTTCCTGGACCTGTACCAAGCAGATCTGTTTGGAGTTTGTTTAGAAACTGAGTTTAGAGGTTTATTATTTTTCCCTCGGGACCTTTTCCATCCTGGCACCTGTTGAATACAAATCCCCATGACAGCTTAGCTATCAGAGCCTAAAGGAAGAAGCAATAATAGCCTATTTCTTTGTCCTTTCCCAGCCCAGCTAATTTCATTGGCCTTTCAGCACCCCAGCTCATCTTAGCTGTAAAGGGTGGGTCACAGTCAGTAGTCAGTCTTAATCCCCTCCTTTGGTATCTGTCTGTGGACTAGAATGGACCTAGAAGCTTCTATTCTGTGGCATAGTAGATACTGGAAGTGAGAGAATCCCATTATGGTGGAAACAGCATGGAACTGGGACAAAAAAGACATGGGTTTCAATCCTAGCACCCTCACTCACTTCCCATGTGACCTTGGGGAAGCCAGCCTCGTGGGGCTTCGGTTTTCTCCTCAGTAAAATGAGGGGCTGAAACAAGGAAGGGAGCTTCTCATTTGGCTCCTGTAACCCTGGCACATGAGCATTGTTAGGGCTTGGCCCAGTCAGCAGGGGGCGCCGTTTCCCTATACCCTGTCTCCTCTGGCCAGCATGCAAGCTGGAATCTAGGTCAGCTGCACTGGGCCTCTTCAGCAGCCAGGTGGCGCTTGGAACACTCTGCCAGAGTCTTAGAAATGACAGCTGTTCCTGGGGATTTTGCAGTTTCAGGTTTCACCACCCAGGAATTGTTGCCATGGAAACAGACCAGGGTCTTGAGCAAGGATTCTATATTAACTCCTTCTATGCCTACAAGAATTGTTCAGTATATGTAACAGAGAACCTAAGTGGAATATGGGAGAAGGGGGGATGGCAAGAGGGGGCAATGCTTGTGTGGAAGCTTACCCTTTATTTGTGGCTTCCTGCCTGTCTTCCCTCTGCAAAGAGGAAGCAGGCCCCTGCTGCAGACTTCTGAGCAGAATGCCTTGAGGGGCTGGGGGAAGGGAAGTTTCATTTCCTTTCTACCATTTTAATCTTAGTCTCTGCCTGGAAGATCTGTAATCCTTTGTCTTGCTGCTGACTAAAAGAGGAAAGAGACTAAAGGTGTAGTATACCTGACAGGAAAAGAGTTCAACTGTTTGCCTTGATAACCAGGATCCTAGTAAGGGACAAGCAGTGCCATTTAATTAATTAAAGAGGTTTCAGTGCTGAAATCTCATTTCAGTAAACTTTAGGTAATATGTAAGTAGACACAACCTAAATTTCAAGGCCCTTCTGCCTTTCTATTCCCATCTGTCACTGAGGTCATCTTGAAACCATATAAAGCAATAGAGGCCAAACAAAGTTTATTTTCCGTGTTGGGGAGTTGACAAAGCCCAAGCTATTTGCAATACGAGGGTGTCGGCATATGAACCAGTTATTCCATACCCTCCTTCCTTTCCTTATAGAGGGTGATGAGACCGGTGTGATGGACAGTCTCTTGGAGGCCCTACAGTCAGGTGCAGCATTCCGAAGGAAGAGAGGACCCCGACAAGGTGAGTGGGGGAACTATTAGAAACTTCCATGTTTTAAGCTATGAGGTTTCTATGTTCTAGGGATACAAATGCTACACATGAGAAAAGGATTGACCAAACTAATTTTTTGTTGGAGAGTTAATATTGGCAGTCTGTGATTACATGGGTCGAGGGGGATATGATTGGGGATACAGACCCTAAATGATCATCCTAGTGCAAACATCAACAACATGGAAATAGGTTCTGATCAAGGACACATGTAAAACCCAGTGGAATTGTAGGTCGGCTACAGGAAGGGGAGGGAGAGGAGAGGGAGGAATAGGGTATGATTTTTGTAACCAAGGAATATTGTTTGAAATTGACCAAATTTTAAAAATAAATAAAGAATATTGGCAATCTTGTGAATAAAGAAGCTACCTTACCCAGGCCTCCTTCATCTAGAAAAAGTCATCTGGTTGTCAATACCTCAAACCCTAGAACTCATTTACCACTTTGGAGGAGAGCTGTGGTTTCACGTCCTCTAGAAAGATCTAGAATTAGAGAGGTAAATGGCAACAATTTATTTCTGTGGACACAAAGAGTTTATACCCATGTGTGGTAAGAATTGGTATGGATGAGAAGAGTAAAATGTTTAGAGAAGAAAGGAACAGATATAACCTAAAAGTTTGGAGCTGGGATGGGAGGTGGACTCTTGAGACAGGGACTCATGTCTATGTTTGAGAATTATCTGCTCCAGAAGTGAACTTTCTCACCATGCTTTGCCTTTGGTGGTTTTAGGTATGTAACACTGAATTAGAGTCCCTGAGGAAAAGGATGAAGGTGAGGTGAGATGTTGTTCAGATAAGGAGATGAGGAGGATGAATAAGTGGAGAAATTGAGAGAAGCTAAGGGACCTAATCAAAAGTAGGGGATAGCCAAGTTTCCTATTCTTTTCCTTCTCAGCATAAAGAGGCACCTATACTATAGTTGCATCACCATGTTTGATAAAGATGTTGCTCAGAATTGATGATGCTTTGGTGTATGAGCTATTGAGTCTTGGGAGTGGTGTCCTCTTTCCCAGAATGGAAGGAAATGGTAACTAAAGGCTTACTTTAGACATGACCTTACTACTATAGAGCTCACTCTCTTGATATTTTGTGGTCCTGACGTCTCACCTCATCTTTAATCTAGGGATCATCTTGGAAGAGAGAAATGGAGCCTATGTGCATACTGCCACAGCCAGTAATTAATGTAACCGGTTCCATTCAAGTTACAACATGATATGTGTGTAACCAAAGCAGTACTGGTTACAAGTTGAAGGTTTAGCCACTAAAAGTGGGGCATGCAATAAAAAGTTATATTTAACTAAACTATATTTTGCAGAATAGATCAATAGGTACTGATCCAGAAATCTGATCTCTGATGGCTTAATTAAAACTATTTATCATCCCCATTTATCACTTGAATAACCAGACAAGGAATGACTATAGAAAATTAAATTATATGCTAGAATCTTTGGTTATAGCACAGGTATAATCCTAGTCATATTCCTTAAGAAACAGAATCCCTAAAGCCTAAAGTAGAACTGAAATTTATTAGTATAATGATTTGAGACTTAGAAGATAAAGTGGGGAAATAATTTTCCTAAGCATTTTCTGGTACTCCTCAGTCTCAATCTAATGGAAATGATCTTTGGGTGGAGTGTTGTGTTATGAATGTTTTGAGTAGGGAGAAGGCAGAGCGGACTGAATCAGTGGTGCTTGGCCCTTGCATATTGACTGAAGTAATGACATGATATTTTTCTTGTCAACTTATAGACAGTGATACCTACATGTCACATAAGGTATACTGTAACCTCATAATAAACATTTCAAACCCCTCTCAAGTACAGTTTCCTTCAGATTTCTTTTCTTCACTCTCAACTGTGGGCATGCTGCCTACAGTCCATGGGGAATTCCCATCTGACCCTAAAGAAGCATGTCTTATGGGAATACACTGGAATTCCAGATGCTTCCTGAATGTTTCTGTACATTCAGACCCCTAGTGGCTCTTTCCTTGGCTCTGTTTTCTACCCCTCCTTGGAGTAAAAATTCAAGATTCAAGAGTTAGAGGAAGGAACTGGAACCTTAAGTTCCTCATAGGAAATAAATTAGTTGATAGCTCTTGTTGGTCTTCCTGTACAAGAGGTTATAGGAAGAATTGGAAGGTGAAGTATTTATATCTTTGAGTACAATCATATGTTTGGACGTAGGCATAGATTAGAATTCATATCACAGAGATAAGTATGGTGATTCCATTTGATAGAAATCTCATCCTCTGACCTGTCTTCATCAATGACCTCCATTCTTTAGATTTTGTGATTCATAAAGTTATTATCTAAAGGGATCTTCACTGAGTACATCGTTGGAAATCTTCAGGGATAGCAGTAATAAGTCTCCTATTTTTTTTTTTTAGAGAAGTGCTTGGGCAGGACTCTTTAATTGTCACAATAAAAAACCATAGTAGGGGTCAAGAGCCCTGGGTTCTAGTGCCAACTTTCCTTTTTACTTAGCTGTGTTATTTAAGACAAGCCACTTAAATTTCAGGACCTCAAATTTTCTAATTTGTTCAGTGATGGTCTAGTTATAAGCTGTATTAAAGGGGGATACAGAGGGTTAATAAGCTTCATCCTTTGAGATGATGGCACTACATCCCTCTATGACTTCTGGACTAATCCCCATATTAGTGCCTGCCTTTTTGGTTGCATCATCTGACTTATTGCCTTAAACAGAGGCACTGCTTATACATCTTCACAGATTCTGTCTGGGATTGCTCATTCCCAGTGAGGCAGCTGTCCCTATTCAGAGACACCAGCAGCTCTTCTCTAGAATGTAAAGGAATGGAAAAAAAATCTACAGGCCTCTAGGGAGTGACCATCACACAAAGGCCCTTTATTGGGCATGGGAGGAAGTGGTCTAGGAGGGAAAAAGGGGGACTTTCAAGGCTGGTTCATTAAAAACAGAGACCAAGCTGCTGTGGTTTGCAGTGTTAAAGAACAATGGCTTAAGTATAGAGGGGAAGAATCTCTGTGATTGTCCTGCAGGAACTTTTTTCAGGCTGATGATTGAGTCAGTTTGTGATTTTAGTGACTCAACTTTGTTTCAGTATCTGAATTATAACCTCTTGTACTGGCCATCTGCTTAATGGCACAAGAGTCAAAGGAAGAAAGAAATCCATCTACTCCACCCGCATCCCCCTTCTTTTTCTCCTCTTCCAAGCCCTATTTCCTAACTCTTTGGTCCCATTAATTGGCTACAACTAGCAGAAGATGAAAGTGACACCCCTCTGGGGTCCAGAAGGGTCTCTTTTCTAACCCTGGATTTTTATCCTAGTTTTCTAGGAGATAGTAATGAAGTTGCCTCAGTGGGACTTTTCTTTTTTGCAGAATTTTAGAATATTCTTGATCAGAAGAGAATGCCCATGGAGCAAAAATAGGACAATAGATATAATTAGGAGCTTATTAGGACATGAATGAATTTTTTAGTTTAACTATGGATGTCCCCATCTGTCCTAGTTTCCCCTTCCCTGGGGGAACTTATTAAAAGGCCCATTCTTTAACTAGTTCCCATCCTATGTTCTATAAAGCCCCTTTTCCATCCCCAATATTGTATAGCTGATTCTTGCTGACTTCTTCCCTTTCTGACTTTTCTTCTTGCCAGAGGGAGAGCATTGATCAGTGCCTTCCCCATCCCACCTAAGAATATTGCTCCTTTATTTGTATTAATATTAGTTATTAATTAATCTTAATAAAATTACATAAGGGAAAACTTTCTCATACTTTTAATATACTTCTTTGTACCTTTGGGGGTTTTTTTGTTTGTTTTTTAGTTTTCAGTTTTAGTTTTCACTAAGCTAAAATTAGCTAGCTAATAAGGGATGGGAAAGTCATTTTGACCTTGACTGTTCAAGCTACTAAGCATTGTTACAATGGGCAAGAAGGAGTCAGGATATTTAGGTTCCATTGCCAGAATTGATATCAGTTTGCTAAGTGAATTTGAACTACATTTTGTATCCATCCCTAGTGCTTTAGCTTCCCTAACCTTAACAGAAGAGTATTCCAGACCCCTTATTAACTCCTATAATGGTTTAAATAATAGGTGTTTATCCAATCTGTAAAGCTTTAGGAATTCCTTAATGTCTGAGAAAACTGGGAGTTGGTCCACAAAAATTTTCCTGGGCAGTGGCAGCAGTTTTCTACAGAGAAATAAAATGAGGTAAAAAGCATTTCAAGAAAGGTCAGTATTTAAATTTTGGACACCTACACTCCTGTCTTCTATTTTGACCAGACCATATCTTCCCTATAATAGCTGCCCAAAGCCACTTGACAGAAACTAAGTTATTTATCCCTGTAAGCCTAGCTTTAATTTTTCCTGTATCTAGTCAGAGATTTTACTTTACCTGTGTCTTGTACTTCAGATCTCCAAAAAAAAAAAGGCTTCATAGCAGCAAATGAAACAGTGATATAGTTTCTGAGTTTCTCTTCTCTAAAAAGGACAAGTGAAGCAGAGGAACAAAAAAGAACTGCAAAAAAAAATTCTGGGCAGTTTTTTAAGTTAAAAGGGGTTTGTAGGACCCAAGGTGGAGAAACAATATGGAAAGGTAATATAGAAAAAGTCAATATAAATCAGAAACTTAGTCCCTAAGGGACTTGGTAATTTTGTCCAGTACACTGAAGACTTCTATGGCAACTCTTTGTAGGAAGAAAAAAACCACCTCCAGGGAATATTCATTATTTATGGGGTGGTTAACATGTAACTCCCAAGGCATTTAAGCCCCACACTGCCTGGGAGTTGATAAAACTCAGATCCAGCTAACTAGAATAGTAGAGGACCACTGTTGGAAAATATTTATTCTTCATTCTCCTCTCATTAATTTTTTGTACCAGTAAGTAAGTGGAAGAGAGAAGAGACTTCTGAGTTGATGAATGGGGGGGAGGGGGCATGTCGTGTGTGTGTGTGTGTGTGTGTGTGTGTGTGTGTGTGTGTGTGTGTGTGTGTGTGTGTGTGTGTGTAGAGAGAGAGATCTGTCCTGATTGTCCCCTCTGCAAGACACCTCCCCCCCCCATCCTACTTCATGCTTGTGAAAGGAGCAGTGGGTTTAGTACTGATGACTGTGATCTCAGTACAGCTGGCAGTCACAGAAAGAAGAGGAAAGGGGATGATGCTTGCTTGGACTTTCTAATCCAGTTTGGCCTCTGCTCCAGAGAGGGCACATCTTACATATATGAGACCAAACTCTGCTCTTTTGAGGCTCTCTTCACCTGCTGATACCATGATCCCGCAGCTGCTTCACTGTGTTCATCTCTAATGTTTCCCTACTCTGACCTTCTCCATTTTCCCATACATATTTCCAAATGCATGCTGTTTGCACTTAGAGGCCGTGGGAAGGGTCAGTAGCCCCAGAGATGTGTGGTAATGAGGAGCCGCCTTTGTGTCCTTGCAGACCTAGGAACCTATGTGGAAATTCTAGCAGATAGAGCTTGGAAAGGAGGGGGTGCTTTCTTATGGTCACTGGTACTGAAGGATTTGGGATGTTACTGATGGCGGCCTTGGGACTGCCACTGGAGTGGAACCTTATCTTTTGACCTCAGATTACCTTATAATAGGGATCTTAACTTGAAATCCATAGAAAGGGCCTATGGGTAGATTTCAGGGGGCCCATGATATTTAGCATCTCCTTAATTATAAATGTTAAAAAATATTACTCTGCTGAAGGGGCTCATGGCACCCCAAAAAGTAAAAACCCCTGCTTTACCAAATCGATCTAATGACTACTCTGTAGTCTTAAAATGACTGCCCATTCAGGCTCATCTTGAAGTAAGATTCAGAGCTTCAGGATTACGCTGTTCATCATAAAGTAGGTGGGCTCTCTCTCTTTCTCTTTTTCCTTTTGAGGGTGGGAGCAGTTAAGGCAGTCATCTAGAGATAAGGTAGTCACATGCTAGCAAAACACAGCCCTTCCTATTGCTTCTGGCTATGGGAGATCCTCTGCCACCTGCAGAAGGCTCCCCCTGGGAATGGGGATGCTATCCTAGCTGTGACTAGTTGAATGTCTAGTTGACTGAATTTGGCCTAGCTGTGGCCAAGATGGATTATTGAACTCTCTTGTTCCTCATGTCCTTCTTATTTCAAACAGATTCCTGCTCTCCAAGTTTGTCCCTAATTAATTCTCTGCCACAAAGATTGAAGGGGTAAGGAACAAGGTTTTCCCAATATAATATAATGTCTCATATCCTTTCTCTTACAGCCAACAGGAAGGCTGGGTGTGCAGTCACCTCTCTACTAGCCTCAGAGTTAACAAAGGATGATGCCATGACTACATGTTCTGCTAAGGTGTCCAAGATCAGTGAGGGAACCCGAGATATACATGATTTACGTGATGAAAATAAGGAACTGATTGGTCGTGCAAGCTAGGCCTGAGCTTTGCAGCAACATTGGCTAAAGAGCTGAGCTCAAGGCAGCCCTGCCTTGCAGCATGAGCCTAAGGGGTCAAGTGGATTTTCCTCTATGGCAGCCAACCTCCCCTGCCTTCTTTCTTTGGCCTGCTGCTCTCTGTATAGCATACACAGCTTCAGCTGTCTGGAGGCAAGAAGGAAAGGACACCGAGGAAGAAACCCTGAGCACCCACTCAGCACTGGCTGTTGCATTACCAAAGCAGGGACCATCTTATGCTGCCTTAACCCTAACTGTCTTTACTTAGTTACTGTGGTGCCACACCTCAGGCGGTGCCCAGCCTGCTTTCTCAGTCCCTGGCTCCAAAGGGGCCAACCCCAAGGTCAATCTTGCTGGATTAGTGTTCTTTCTGCTATCTTGTGCCCTGCTGTGGCTTCTCTAACCCGAGGAACTGCATGGGGCTCTTGAACTTTCTGACTGTATTCTTATATTGCCTATCATTGCTGCCATCCATGCTTTTTTCTCCCCTTCTCCATTTGCTATTGATATTTATTGTTTATGGTGAGGTGTTGGTTGCTCCTTCTAAAGAAATGAAGAGTAGCTTTCACCCTCCCCCCACCTCCAGAAAAGGGCCCTTCCTCCCAGCTTCACAAAGCAAAAAGGACTGGACCACTAATATCCAGCATGAGCTAGAGCACCTGAGGGGAAATGGTCCTAGAATCTGGGCATTGCTGGACTGGGCATCAAGACAGGACAGCCTCCCCATACTCTCAACTCTACAGAGTGTCCTTGCTTATTGTCCTACCCTACCTTTTCCTTCTGTACTTGCCCCGTCACTACTAATACCCACTGCCCTTGTTATTCTTAGGGCCATGGCTCACCCTCCCACCCTAAGTTTCAGCTGTTATATGGCTGCACAAGGCCCCTACCCTCTCTAAGTTTCCAGGGAAAGGGGAGGCAGAGCCTCCTGGCTAAGAAATCGTTTTGCAAATGGATCTATTTTTGTATAAGATGTTGTTTTTTAGAAAATATACAAAAAAAAAAACCCTCTTCCCTGTTTCCTGCCCCCTCTTTCTCCTGAATGTGAGGGTTCCTGGAATTTCTCCCCTCTGCTTATCCTCAGAGACCAGGACCCACCTCACTGCCCTCATCTGAACCTCTTCCAATTGGTAGGTTCAAATTCCAGGCCCCAAGAAATAGTTTTGGATTATTAATTTCTGAGATTTGTGGGTGGCTTGGTACTTATTCCCTGGCCAGATTAGGCTAGGGCAAGGAACTGAGAGGACCCAGGTACTGCTGAGTTTTTATAAATTTAATATATTTGAAGAGCCAAATGTGCAAATGTTAACTGGGCACCATGAGGAGGGAGGTCCAGATTAAGGGTTGGGGGGATCATGTGAGTTTGGATGCTCTGTAGGCACTGTGCCCTAATTCTGCACTGGATACAAATTTTGTGCCATATCCCCTAGCAAGATAAAGATTCTTAGAATTCTCAAATGCAGGGGATTATCTTGCCCCTCCTCATGTCCCCCTTTATTACCTTACTCACAGATAGGAAGAGCAGAGTGGGACCCTCTAAATTTAATCCCAGGAATGGTAGTTGGTGGGACAAGAGGAAAGGTTAAAAGGAAGGGCCTTCAGAAGAACACTGGAGGCCTCAAGGGCTGAAAGGGAATTCTGGGAGTTGGGAAGGTCCAAAATCCTGGATCTAGGTCTTGGGGCAACAGCTGTTGCTGTGAGAACTTTTTTGCAGATGCTGTGGTATAAGGAGTACTTACTACTCCCTTTGTCCCTCCCTGCTGGCTGACATTCAGGCTTTGAGCCTTTCTTTTTTTAAATCACTTTTGCTAAGACATATTTGATAAAAAAAAATAAACAAATAAAGGGCAAGATACAAATCTATTTCCCTTGCCTTTTGGGCTTCTGGGACATGTCATCGCCTCTGATTTGTTGGGTTTATTTGTTTCAAACTGTTAATAAAGCATTGGAACGGTATTCAGTCTTCACTGTGAGATTTTGGCCTACCTCTCTACCATATCCTAAGAAGATACTATTTTTCCTTTCTCAATCGACTTGAGAAAATCCAAGATCTTTCCTCTTCTGCTGGGGTCATGCTTCCTAAGGACTAATTCTTATCAATATCAAAGAGCACAAGTCTGGGAATACAATTCTGAAAAATTACAATTCCTGTGCTTAAGCTTAAAATCTAATGGGGGGACATGATGTATATGAATCAATGCTGCACAAGGTAGGATTTTTTAAAAAACCCTTTCTTCCCATTTTGGAATCAATACCATGTATTGGTTTTAAGGCAGAAAAACAATAAGGGCTAAGTTAGTGGGGGTTAAGCTGTATTTTTATTTTGTTGAGCGCTTCCCAATTATATTTTAATCTAATTAGGACCCCATATAGACTCACACATAGATAGTTGGTATGTATCTCTGATCTTAAGTAGAGAACTATCTTCAGATTCACCCAGATGTCTGGGTGACCCTGAGCAAGTACCTTCCCAGTGGTCCAGACAACTCTTTAAGATTATAAATTGCAACTCTGGTACTGATCAAAGAGTTCTCTATGCCAGTGGAATCTTAACTTATCCATCAGTCTATTTTTTAAAAGTATGTCTGATTATTATGCTTAAATCATTCAGTATGAATTCATGGATCCCTTGCAGTAACTTAGCCCAAGGCCTGAGCCCTACTGTTCTAAAGTCATTTTCAAGACTACTCTATTACAAAAATAAATAATATGGAAATAGGTATCAAGTGATAACACATATATAATCCAGTGAAATTGCTTTTCAGCACAGTGGAGGAAGGGAGAGAAGGGGTTAAGAGGACTATTTGATAAAAAAGATTGGGCTGGATTATTTTAAAATAGGATCCCCAGGAATTTAATTACAAAGAGGTTTATTTATAATTTATTTACAAAATATAGCAAAAGTGAAGTTAGAAAATCAGAGAGAGGATAGGGTAAGATATCTAGCTTAAGCACTAAATATATTTGCTCCAACCCCTAGCTCAAAAACAGGCAGGGGAGTTTAGTCCTTAACCAGAGAGGCCTTGGTGCTTGTAGCTGAGGACCTAGGGATACAGGGAGCCTCTCTCAAAGAGGATAGGTTTCTCCTGAGGCTAGTCTCTTCAGAAAATCCAGGAAAGGAGTCAGCTCTTTTCATTCATGTGTCAGTCAAAAGGGAGAGATTTAAGAACATTAACACTAAGTTCAAGGTCTCAGGTCCAGTAAGCAAATTCTTCACCAGCCTCCAACTCAAACTCAGAACTCCAGAAGTCAAAGTTTTCTCTGAAGATCTCAGATGATTCTCTGATGATCTCTCTCAACAGGAAGTTGTAACTCCCTTTTAAAGACATTTTCTTTTGCATTACTTCCTGTGCCTTCCTCCAATTTTTTGTCTACCAATTACTGTTGAAGCTTTGCTTTAGGACTGCCCTGGGGCACTCAGTTTGATTCTGATTGGTCACCCACTATTGCACATGTTGAGGTCACAGACCTCTCCCACTCACTGATTAAATGGGATGTTTACACTTTTGGTGATTAAATATAAAAATGGTCAGGGGTTACAATTTAATTTTCACAGTCAGGGAGAGTTAATTTCATTTTCACAATCAAGGGAGAGTTAAATTTAATCTTTACAAGAAGGAGAGAACATGAATCATGTAACTATGGAAAAATATTTTAAAATAACAAAAGTCATTTTCAGTGGGAGTTAGGGGAGAAAGCATAGAAAGCTTCAAGGAGATGGTAGCGATTACTAAGCTTTTAAAGAAGACAAGATTTTCCACAGGTAGACAAGGACATTGTGGAGAGCAGGTAAGAGGAGACCGTGACTTCAGAAAACAATGTAGTTTGGCTAGATAATAGTGTTAAATGTGAGGCTAGAGAATGTGTTTAATACTGTGCAGTTCTGGATGAGTCACTTCTCTGCCTCAATTTCCACCAAATGAAATGACTGGACTAGATTTCTAAGGTCCCTTCTATTTACTAGAATCCTAGTAGACTTTGTTCATTTAACAAATTTGAAAGTACTTACTTTGTAGACCATAAATAAAGAATTAGGTACTGAGGGAGATTCAGAGTTTAAAATGAGATGCCTATAGTTTACTTGGGATAAGATAAGCATAATTAAATAATTTGGAGGAGAGGCATGGAGAGTTCTGGATACTTAGAGTGAACTATTTTGGTTGGAGGATAAAATGTAGAGAATAAGATGATTGGACCTGAAAGATTTTTTTGGCAGCTAGGTGAAGGACAGCTTAAAGAGAAAGGCTAGAATGCTAGTTCCCCAAAAAGTTTAGTGCTGATATCTTTTATTTTTTTAATCCTTACCTTCCATCTTAGAATCAGTACTGTATATTAGTTCCATGGCAGAAGAGTGGTAAGGGCTAAGCAATGGGGGTCAAGTGACTTGCCCAGGGTCACACAGCTGGGAAGTGTCTGAGGCCACATTTGAACCTAGGACCTCCCATCTCTAGGCCTGGCTCTTAATCCACTGAGCCACCCAGCTTCCCCCTGATGTCTTTCTTAACAGAAAAGTTTGTCAATAGAACAGACCAGGTAAATAAGATTCAAAGCATTTGAATACAGCAGCTTACCTAATGTTTGATAAACACCCCAATACCAACTACCAGGGTAAGCATTCCCTCTTCAATAAGAACTTCCAGAAAAACTAAAAACTAGAAAATAGTTTGGCAGAAATTAGGGATAAACATCTTAAAGCACAACAATCTCCAAATCAATGTGTGATCTAAATATAAAAATCACATACTAACAATGCGCAAATTAGGGGAAGAGTTTTTAATGGAAGAGATAGAATGAGTATAAGAAATAACAGGCAAGTTTTGATTACATTAAAATGTAAGGCTTTTGCATACAAATCAGTGCAGGTAGGCTAAAAGAAGCCATTGGGGAAAATCTTTGTGATACTTTCCGAGAAAGGTCTAACATCCAACTGAAAGAAGAAATTGAAGCTATCAGCAAAAAGAATTATGCAAATCACTAACAATAGTAGAAAGTCAAATTAAAACTTGTTTTACCTTAATATTGATTGTAAAAAGACCCATATAACAAATAGTTATTGGACAAAAATCATTGTTGGACGGGCTCTGGGAACATGAGCACACTGATGTGCTGTTACTGTAACTGAAAATTTGGGGAAACAATTTTGAACTATGCTAAAATAATGCTTTTTAAAAACTGTACCAAGCATATATTCTTTTAAATACCCTTATCTTCTGTCTGTGTACTGGTTCTAAGGCAAAAGAGCAGTAAAGGCTAGGCAATGGGGATTAAGTGAATTGCTCAGGGTCACACAGCAAAGAAATGTCTGAGGCTGGATTTGAACCCAGGGCCTCCCATCTCTGGGCCTAGTTCTCAATCCACTAAATCAGCAGTACATCTGATGGACTTATATCCCATGATGGTCAAAGACAGACAAAAGCATGTGTATTTTATGTGGGAACAAAGAGTTATTGAACAAAGAGGGTGTCGGTTAATTGGAGAATGATTGAACAAATTGTGTTACATAAAATGTGTATATAACTATCGGACTATCATTGTGTTGTAAGAAACAACAAATATAGGGAATTCAGAGGAACTTGAGAAGACTTAGATGAACTAATGAAGAACAAAGTGAATAGAACCCAGAGAATTTGCCTAATGACTTTAGTAATGCAAAGGAAAACATTGAAAGACATCTGATTTTAACGCAGTGACTTATCAGCTTCAGAGGACTGGCCATACCTCCACTTGTCATCAAGGTGGTAGACTAGAGTTGTACAAGAGCAAATGTTATCCCAAGATGAGACAGATGAGAGACATTCTGGATCATTGTATTGATCAAGTAGCCAAGTCTCTCACTGTTGATCATCATTGTAACATTGCTGTTACAGTGCAGCTTTGTCAATTCTATGTCCACATTTTTTTTTAACTTTTACCTTTCACCGTAGAATCAATGCTATGTATTTGTTCCAAAGCAAAAGAGTGGTAAGGGCTAGGCAATGGAGATTAAGTGATTTGTCCAGGGTCACAGCAAGGAAGTGTTTGAGGCCAGAACCTTCATCTCTAGGCCTGGCTCTCAATCCACTGAACCACCTAGTTGCCCCCACTTTTATTGTTTCTTCCAATTCTAATTTTTAAGGGTTTCTTTCTTTCTTTCTTTTTTTTGGAATTATTTTCAAAGAGCTTTGTATCTCTTTCCCATTTGGCCAATTGTTTACTTACATTTATGTTTTAGGGGTTTTGGTTTTATAAGATTACTTACAAAAATGAATAGTATGAAAAAAATAAATTATTTTAAAGAACAGAAATTGGGGGAAGAGAGGGAAATTGGCCAAAGTCACTTACCTCCAGTTGCCTGGCCTTTAACCTTCTTCTGCCTTTGGAACCAATTGATTTTAAGATAGAAGGGAAGATTTTTTTTTTTTGAAAGAATAATTAGCTTTGAAAAAGTAGAGTAAAATCCCACTAGGAAGTGTTTGCAGCCTCCCACAGAAATGCCAAACTGATAAATTAATATTTTGTCCTCTGGACAATGGGAAACTATGAAAACTGTATGTGTATGGGAGTAACAGGTCTAGAACTAAGCTTTAGGGATATCAGTTTGGCAACTGGGACAAGAATGGATTGAAGAGGGGGGGAAATTTGAGGCAGGGGAACTAAAGATTTTTTGCACTAGTTCAGACAAGAGGGGATAAGAAGGGGTGGGGTGAGAGAGTGGAGTCCAGGATGATTTTTTGATTGTGAACCTGAGCAGCTCTAAGAAAATGAAGAGGGAGATGGTGCAGGTTTGGGGGTAAAGATGCAGGAAAGATGAGGGCTTGGTTTGTAGATCTGGGAGTTATCTGCTTAGGGATGAATCCATGAATGCTGATGAGAACACTAAAAAAAGAATGGAGAGGGGAGAGAGGCCAGGGCGAAGCCCGGGGATACAGCCATGCCCAAGGGACAGAATATGATTGATGAAACGGAAGAAGAGACTGAAAAGGTAAGAAGAGGCCTGTTTTGAGCAGTCCCAGTAACTCACTAGGATCCAAAAGGGGGTGCTCAACCGTGTCAAATGCAGACTAGAGGTCAAGGATGAGGATGAAGAAGAGGCCACGGATTTGGTAATAAAGCTACTGGAGATGTGCTCTGTGCCCAGGGGAAGTGAATCAATTGTTCTGTGCCCCTGCTTTATCCTTTCCCCTATGTCCTGGTCACTGACAAAAACATTCTGGATGAGCTGACCAGAAACCTGAACCCCAGCTGGACCGTCTGTTTGTTGTTGTTTGTTTTTAGATAAAAGCACAGGAAACTGCCCCCGACAGACGTGAAGTGTGAGAGACACACAAAGTCCTAGGCTGGGAAGTGATAGCATGTGCTCAGACCTCCTGACCTTCCCCGTCTAGGCTGGGACGAGATCAGGACCGCCTCGGCAGTCTGAGGCTGGGGCTAGAAATAAAGCCCTTTAAATAGCCCTAGAGACTGGATGTCTGTAGCCCCATCCTGATGAGAGGTGTGGGAGCTGCGCACCAGGCGGCGCCTCGGTCTGTGAAGTGGCGTGTAGCGGGCAGAGGGAGGGACTCCTCACCCTTCCTTCCCCCTCTGCCCTAAGTGCTCTTTATGCTTTGTGCACACATACCAATCTGGGGACCACAACAGCCCACGCACCCAGTCGGTCTGCAGCCTTGCCAGGAATAGAACCCAGGCATCCTGAACCCGCAGCACCGCCTTCATCCCCTGCCCAGCTGTCAGGAGCCAAATGGAGGCTCCTACCCTAGTTATACTCTCCGCCCACCCTAGGCACTTCTTCCAGAAACTCAGCGAGAAGGTTGGGTTTCCATGACAACGCACTTCGGGTGCTGGGAAGGGTGAGATGGAACCGAAAGCTAAGTACTGAAAGGGAGGGAGCATTCCCCCCTGCTTGTGGGGTAGCCCAGCTTTCCCTCCTATGACTGCATTTGTCTCCGTATCCCCTCCCCCCGCAGCCCCTCCCTCTCAGTGTTTTTGCCGCATATCAGGCAGCAACAGCCTCGGAATCCAAATGTTGCTACGGGGAGAATTGGAGAGAGAAGGGGAAAGAGGGAGGGAGGAAGGGAGGAGAGGAAGAGATTGGTAGAAAAGGAAGGAGAGAGGGAAAGCGAAGGGAGTGAATGGAAAAAACCAGGAGGCAGAAGATGGGGGGTGGGGCGCAGCTGTCTGTGTCTCAGTGATGTACGTTTCCTGCGGAGGCTCCAGGCCTATCGGATCTGGGCAGGGGGACCCCTCGACCTCCGCGGGGGTGATTGCAGAGCTAGGAAGGGGAAAGTGTGTGCCGGGGGAGCAGACACTAGCTGTGTGGTGGGGTGGCATTTGCAGATAGGGGAACTGCGGTAAGGGCTGCCTGACATTGAGGTCGGGGAGCGAGGATAGGTTCGCGCCCCCTTCCCCTTGCCTCCTAGTCCCTCAAACACCGCTGCAGCCCCTGATGCCGAGGGACTCCGCCCTGCTCCCAGGGAAGCAGCCATATTAGAGCCAGGGATTTATTTTTAGCTGAAAAAGGGAGGGGGCCGAGGAAACACTACCTCCCCTCTCCATTCCCCTCTTCTCTTTCCCCATCCCCCACTCCCAGTCGGCTTACTTATTCTTAACATTAGTGGCTTCCTGGCCAGCCAGCTTCAGTCCCCTCCCCCACGCCTCTTCTTTTGCCTAGATACTGGCGCTAGGAGATGTAACAGACCCAGCTACAAGGATCCCACCCCGCACCTAATTGCACATCCACAGTGACGCATATCCACACAAAAAACTCCCGTATACACTCACAACCACACCCGTTCACTCACATCGACACGAATACACTCATGTGCACAATCACACAACCACACCTAGTTACACATTCATATTCTTAACTCCACCGTACACACGGACTCCCTGACTTCTTCCGCTGAAACACAGGGACGCCTCCCCCTCCCTGCCCTCCAAAAAAGAAACAAGAAACACAGGGACCAAACCGTTCAGAAGAAACCATTTTATTATTTTTCCCAAAGAAAAAAGCTATATAAATATTAGAGTATAAAACTTGCGATTATGGGGGTAGTGGAGGGGGCTACATGACTATGCAAGAGAAGCTTCTATCGAAGGGGTACAGAGGTCAGTACTGGGAAAGTGAGACTGGGCTGGGAGGGGGATCTGTAGCACACAGACACAGCATAAAAGCACAGGACGGAGTGGGAGCAGACAGAGACTAGCCTCCATGCTGCCGTCCCCTCGTCATCACAAAAGCAAGCACACCGCACTAGCTACACACCAGCTACTCTACACCAGCTCAGGGATTGCGGTCAGGGTCGCTACTCACTACACTAAAGAGTGGTGAAATGCAGGAGGGTCCCCTCTGGGTGAACAAGACTAGTGCAGCCCCACCGGGCCAGGGTCGGGACAAAATGATGGATCGGGGATGGGAGGCATTACCCAGGCTCCAGGAAATTCTGGAAAAGGGTAGGGAATGGCAAAGTAGAATAAATGGCACCTGAGAGGGTGAGGGAATACAGACTTCACCGGGATCTAGAAGAGAACCCTTCCTCCCTCCCCCGACCCATCTGTCTCTCTGCTCCTGGGTCTCTGTCTGTCTGGGGGAAAAGAGCATGATGTCTGTCTGACCATCATGCAGAACCTCTTCCTGGGGGAAGGGTGGGGGGAGGACGTGTGGCTTCCTGTATTGGTCAAACTGCCCTAGAACAAACTGGCCTGCACTGACCCTTCTTGCTTATCTTACCTGATGAATAAGGGAGTAAGGATGCTTGGGTTGCCCCTGGCAACTGTGTCCAGCTGGCCCAACCTGAATGACTCCCCCTCCCTTTTACACATGCCCACACACAAATCCCCGTAACATCTATGCCAGGCCCAAGAGCTCAATCTCACTTTGATGCCATTTGGTTCCCTTTAAATCCCCTGTGGCCAAGGTGACATCCCAGGCTCTGTATCCCAGGAAGGAGATCCAACCCAGAGCTCTCTTGTCCACAGAGTCCTTGGCTCCGGGACAGTTATAGAATATGGGGGCCTGATTAGTTCTGAGAGCCCAACCAGTAACTAGTGGGAGGTGGTGGTGAGAGGACCCACAACCCCTCCTTCTTTGAGACCCTGACCAAAGATTTGTCTTCCTTTCTAGTGGAAAGGTCCCCCCTCCCTATACCCTCCCTACTCATCCCAACATGCCATGCTATTTCCCAACATGCAATGGATTCTTTTGCTGAGGGGTGGAGAAGAATAAGAGATGAGGAACTCTGAAGAGAATGGTCCCATTAACTCAACCCTGCTCCCTGTTTCCTGGGGCCTTGGACAGGGTCTGGGGGAGGAAGATCTCCCCCAAACCTGTCCATGTTCGGTTCATGGGGATGATGACTGCATTTGTTCCCAAGCACCTGTATTCTATCCATGATTTCAGGCACTAGAGGGATGGGGTGGGGGGAAGAGGGGAAGGAGGGGAAACAGGAAAGGAAATGGTTTGAGAAGTGGGAGTCAGAGGTCACTGTGCCCCCACTTCTCTCCACAGGTATGAGACAAACACAGTCCTGTCCCCATTCCCCAGATCTTAAGGTCTCATAATACCCATAATACTCAAAAGAAGGGAGGGAAGGGTTGGAGGTTTGGGAGTGGGAGACAGAGTCCACTTAACTGATGGGGAGAGGAAGAAGAATGTGTGGGGAGCTAAACTGTAACTGGGGCTTCTAAGCTAGGGATGGAGGAAAGGAGGGGAGTTATATATATGAATCTCTTTATCTGCACTGTTCCTATGGGCACAGCATTTGTATTGGGGGGGTTCCTGGCAGTACCCCCTTTGCATATTCAATCCCTCTGCAGGCACAGAAGGGGGTATTCACAGGGCACTTATTTGTGTTTCCCAAGAGGGAAGGGTCACCATGACTCCCACCAGCAGCCTGAGGGTGATTCCCTACATTCTGAGGGTTCAGGGAACTGGGAGGAGGCTGGATTGGTGGGAGGGGGTTTGCCCTGTGGCCCTGTGCTTGGGACCTAATGCTGACCCTACTTCTTTTCCTTCTTGCCAGATTTCTTCTTGTTTCCATTGCCACCTGCAGGGGCCTTGCCATCTCTCTTTCCAGCGGCGTTGGCCAAGGTGGCAGTGCTGCCTGGGATGTATACATTCTGTCTATAGTCAGGCACATGCTGCAGGGTGAACTGGGGCCCATAGCGGGCACTCAGCCCCATGGTACCTGCGCCACCGCCAAGGGTCGAACTCCCATCTGCAGCTTCTGAAGAGAGAAGAGGGAAAGAATTAGAAATGTGATTTGGGGAGCCAAAAATTGGATCCTTCCAATCCAGCTCTGCTCAGTGCCTCCAGTCCATACTCCCTGACCCACAAGTCTGGGCAGCAAAAGCCACCCAACTGTCCTCATCTTTAAAATGAGAGGCCTGGACAAGATCAGTAAGAGAGACATGTGTCTATCATAGTGGAGAGTGCTGGTCTTGGAGCCCGATCTGGGTTGATCTGCAGCAAGGTAGCAAAGGAGGTAAGGCCTTGAGCCTGAGTCAGGAAGAGGAATTCACATCTGGGCTCAGTCACATAGGGCCTGTGCAACCCTAAGCAAACCATTTAATCTCTTTCTGCCTCAGTTTCCTCAATTGTAAAACACATAATAATAGCACCTACCTCCCAAGAGTGTTGTGGGGGTCAGATGAGATGATATTTGTAAAGCTCTTAGCACCATGCTTGGCATATAGTAGGTACTTAATAAATAAATGTGTTTCCTTCCTTTCTTACTTTTGACGTCTCGGGAGAACATAACCTGCAAATTCTAACTCTCACAGCCTTCCAAATTATCCCCCCTGGTTTCACTGATAACCTTTGAGTCTCCCGGTGTTGTGAAGGTTAGATGAATAGGAGGATTAGCCAAAGAAGCCTGGAGGGGGGAAGGGAGAACCTAATTTATGAGCTTTTCTCTTCCCAAAAACATGAAAGGGGATAAGGAGAGTGACTAAGGCTGGAGAGGTTGAGTAATCCTGGGACACCAACCAGGAATTGGGAAATAAAGACGAGAGATTTCCAGAAGAAACCTGCTCCAAGTGAGAGGGAGAATGGACATTCCTTTCCTCTTTTCTCCTCAGCCTCGGTTCATTATTCTCTGAACCTCAGGTTTCTCAAACCCCTTTAGGCTCATTGACTCTGGGTCCTTGCCCTCCCAGGTCAGAAATCCTTCACGAGAATGGGGGAGAGGTTTCTGGGAGTAGCCAGTTGTATTCTTTCTTTCCTTAAGATGGCCCCCTCTGTCTTCCTTCCACCCCCATTCCTTTCATTCTGACATTTCTTGGTTTTTCCTAATTAGCTCAGCCTGGGAGCCTAGCCTGGCCCTCTAGCTCCACCTCCTCTCTACCTCCCCTCCAGCAGCCTCTTCCAGTCTTGGAATGTGTGTGTGTATATATGTGTGGTGGTGGTTGGGAAGGGGGGGGGGGTTGCCAATACAAAGCAAACTGAGCTGTGCCTCTCTGAAGGGCCAAGTCTCCAGAGTGATTTGTAAAACAGAGAAGACAGAGGGGGGGGAGAGGGGGGAGGGGAGAGAGAGGGGAGAGAGAGAGAGGGGGGGGGAGAGAGGGAGAGAGAGAGAGAGAGAGAGAGAGAGAGAGAGGGGGGGGGGAGAGGGGAGAGAGAGAGAGAGAGAGAGAGAGAGGGGAGAGAGAGAGGGGGAGAGAGAGGGGGAGAGAGAGAGGGAGAGAGAGAGGGGAGAGAGGGGGGGAGAGAGAGAGAGGGAAGGAGAGAGAGAGAGGGGAGAGGGGGGGAGAGAGAGAGAGAGAGGGAGAGAGGGGGGGAGAGAGACAGACAGACAGAGAGGGGGGGAGAGAGAGGGAGAGAGAGGGGGGAGAGAGAGGGAGGGAGAGAGAGAGAGAGAGAGAGGGAGGGGGGGAGAGAGACAGACAGAGAGAGAGAGAGGGGAGAGAGAGGGGGGAGAGAGAGAGGGGGTAGAGAGAGGGGGAGAGAGAGAGAGGAGAGAGAGAGAGAGGGAGAGAGAGGGAGAGAGGGGGGGAGAGAGACAGACAGAGAGAGAGAGAGAGGGGAGAGAGAGAGAGAGAGAGAGAGAGAGAGAGGGAGGGAGAGAGAGACAGAGACAGAGAGACACAGAGAGAGAGGCAGAGAGAGAGACACAGAGAGAGAGAGAGAGAGAGACAGGGAGAGAGAGACAGAGACAGAGAGACACAGAGAGAGAGGCAGAGAGAGAGACACAGAGAGAGAGAGAGAGAGACAGGGAGAGAGAGACAGAGACAGAGAGAGACACAGAGACAGAGAGAGATTGGGAAAGAGAGACAAGCAGACAAAAAAATCGAGAGCCAAGCAAGAAACAGACACTCAAAGACAAACAGTGAAAGCCAGAGAAGCAGAGATTCAGTGGTTAGACTGAAGGTAGGGTCAGGGTTTTGGTGGGTGGATGATGACATCCCACCCTACTTCACCAAAATCTTCCATGGACCCCTTTTCCTACCTTCCAGAAAGGTCCATTGTGGGCAAGGACAGGCAGCCTTTACAAAAGGAGAAACCGAGAAACATGTGATAATAGAAATAACCCTGGATTTTTAGTCGGAAGTTCTGGATTTGAGCCCTGACTCTGCCAAGTATTAAAAAAAATTTTTTTAAACCCTTACCTTCTGTCTTAGTATCAACTCTTAAGACAGAAGAGCAGCAAGGGTTAGGCAATTGAAGTTAAGTGACTTACCCAAGGGTCAACAGCTAGGATGTGCCTGAGGTAATATTTGAACCCAGGACCTCCCAATTCCAGGCCTGGTGCTCTAGTCATTGAACTACCTAGCTGCCCTTTACTCTGTTAAGTATCAACTATGTGAATTTGGGTAAGTCATTTCACCTCTCTTTCCTCATCTGTAAAAATGAGGGGGTTGGGGGACAGCTAAGTGGCTCAGTGGATTGAGAGCCAGGCCTTAGAGATGAGACATCCTAGGTTCAAATCTGGCTTCAGACACTTCCCAGCTGTGTGACCCTGGGCAAGTCACTTAACCCCCATTGTTAACCCTTAACACTCTTCTGCCTTAGAACTAATACACAGTGTTGATAGAATATTGTGAAGACAATTCTATTCTTCTATTATAAATATCTGAACAGAAGAGAACAATTAATTATATTGGAAGAATTGGTCATGAAAATCTTCTAAGGAAGATGTTGATTAAAAAAAAATTCATTCATATCCTCAGATCAGTTTTGTTTAGGGGGTTAGGGGAAAATTCCGATTTAAAAATGTCATAAAAGATCAGATTTTTCTCTCTACCCTATTACTCCCCATTCCCAAAGAATTTAGGGGAAAAATCAGCCATTTTGTTCAAAAATTGTTCTTGTATTAATTTTGGGAAAAAAGCATTGTCATACAGTATTTGTAACTAAAAGCAAATCAATTGTTTAAAAAGCCAGTCTGGGGGGGAAAGGATGTTTTTGGTCTTTTATAATTGTCATTAAAATATCTGGCAAACTAAAAAAAAACTCTGAAGACAGAAGGTAAGGGCTCAGAAAAAAAGTGAGGGGGTTGGAATTAATCTTTATGATCTCTTAATATTTGTTGATTCTTTTTAAAGTTTAAACTCTTATGTCAACATGGAAATAGAGGGATTCCCCAGTTTACTTAGTTTAAGGGTAGAAACCCCAGGTTTTGACCTTGTCACGGGAGAGGTTTCCCCCTGAGGGAAGGTCCCACTTCACTAGACTATAGGCATCCACTTCAGCTTTGGCACAGTGGGTCAGTCTTCGCAAGCTGAAGGTCCTGAGTTCGATACTCAGGAGGGTGTGATATACTGGGAAAGGCTTCTGGACACAAAAGAGCTACTTGACTTCGGATGGGGTCTAAGTGGGACCTTGGGGAAACCTCTCCTGTGACAAGGTCAAAACCTGGGGTTTGTACCCTTAAACTAAGTAACCTGGGGATCTCTCGATTTCCATGTTGACACATAGTCTGTCTTAGAATCAATACTATGTATTGGTTCTAAAGCAGAAGACTGTTAGGCAATGGGGGTTAAGTGACTTGCCCAGGCACACAACTAAGAAGTACCTGAGGTCACATTTGAACCCAGAATCTCCCATCTGCAGACCTTTCTCTGTTCACAGCTGCCCCCTTATTCATTGATTCTTAACAGTGTAAAGGGTATATATACAGGGTGGTGGCAGTGGAGAAACTGTACTTAGCAAAGTAGCACTTTCCCCCTCAGTCCCCTGCAAGCTCCATTCTGTCTCCCCAGATTGCAGATTCCAGCCTGGGACCTGCTTTTCCCTTTCCCTCAGTCCAGCTGCACTGAGTTTGGGACATTCAACAAACCATTTGAAGGCTGTGGGCCAGAACCGGTGTGAGCTGCAAACCGCAGCCTCCTGACTACCTCCCCCACGATCCCTTCTGTTTATTTAAAAAGTCTCCAAGTGTAAGCTCTTGCTCCTTCTCCCCAGCTCCTTGGGCTTGGCCTCTGTCTGAGCTCCTGGAGGCGCTGAGTCTGTGGAAAACGGGCATTCCTGACCCTCTCCCCCACCACACCCTTCATTCCCAGAGGCTCTAAACCCTCAGGGGTCATGGCCTTGCGAGGCTGCAAGGTCACAGGGCCCTGACATGAGACAGAAGCTTTCTCTGGCCCTGGGCCCTGCTCTGAATTTAGCCCTGACCCCTATTCCAAGGGGACCCAGAGGGGGAGTATGTTTGCTCATGAATGCCAAGTCTATCTCTGGTTTTTAAATCTCTACTAAAAGGGAGCAGGAGCTCTCTGCCAGGGGAGCCTTTGACCACAGCAGCTATGTATACTTGACCACAGAGGTTCCAATTTAGTGTCTAACCTGCCTGCCTCCTCCCAATCCAGCCACATCCTCAATTTCCTTAGCCAGAATTATCCTGTGCCTTGGATACACCTGTCTCCTTGGCTTCCTTGGCTCTACCAAACCCTGAATCATGGAGGTACAACAAAAAGGGCAAGGACTTGATGTGAGTGGATCTCAGTTCAAATCTCATTTCTGTCACATACTAAATGTGTGGAATTGGACAAGTCACTTCATTTCTATGGCTCTCAGTTTCCTCATCTGTAATATTAGTAATTGGCATTATATAGTGCTCTGCAAACCCTTCAAATCCAACTGTAAAAGGAAGGGGTTGGACTGCCAAGTGTTTAAGCTCTTTCCCAGTCCTAAATCTAAGATCCCATGATCCCTGTCCTGTCTTCTTCTCTAGAGACTAGTCACCCTCATTGCTATATGGGGCTTCACTGAGCTTTGCTTAGATTAGGAGGGGTCAGACCTAAAGCCAGCTCAAACATTTTGTTCTCCTGAGAGTTGATTGTTAAATTTTCAATGTGCGCATTTACATTTAAGCAATAGGAAGCACTACAGATCAGGGGTTGGCTTATTGTTTTGTTGATGATCTAGACCAGTGATGGTGAACCTTTTAGAGACTGAGTGCCCAAACTGCAACCCTCACTTGGCATGTAAGTTACCTCCTTACCCCCTACAGGGAAGGGAGGAAGCGCTCACATTGGGCTACTGGGCAGAGGGGTGGGTGATGGGAGAAATGCCCTCAGGTGTGGTAAAGAGGGGGAGAGGAGCAGCCCCCCTCCAGTATGTGTGCCATAGGTTGGCCAACACAGGTCTAGACTTAAGAAAATGATGAAGAAAATGTTAATAATAAAGATCAAACTTTAGAATGTATCTTGGATACATCCTCACAGCTTCTCCCCCTCAAATCCAGGTGTTAAACATTTACCAGAATATCCTGGGAAGTTATTACAAAAAGTAGCAATAGCCCTCTTGCTATCCTGTGGGAGTGGGGTGTGGGGCATGGCTGAGCCCAGGGTTTCAGAGCTAGAGGTAGGCATGGAACCTGAGCATTCTGACTTCCCAATCTAGTTTTCTACACACTAGTACTCTAGGAACCTCACCTCCACCCCTGGGTGTTCTCAATACATCACATGCCTGACTAGTCAGTCATAAGATGACAGATAATTAACTGGATTGAGAAGTGGTCATGGAGTCCTATCCTCTTATTTATAAATGAAAAAACCTGATGGCAGAGAAAGAAAAAGTTCAGGATTCCATAGCTAGTGATTATTTAAGGTAGGATTTAAACTAAGGTCTTGCTGACCCCAAGTCCAGTGCTCTATGTTGCTTTTCCAGCTTGGGGCTTGGTTTTGAAATACCAGGTCCTCAAGACCCCAATTTCCATCCAAAGACATCATTCTGTGATAATTACCAACCCCTCCTTCCCATTTGACTTTGTTTCCCCTCTCTTCCTCCTTGCTCCCCTCCCCCCAGCACATAACTCACCATTGGCAGAAGCCAGGATCATCGCCTGCAGCATCTCCGTGTCAAATTGATTGTTGGGCCAGGTGCCTCCTTCATCACCATTCTGGGAGCTAGGAGAGATGGACAAATAGAGAACATTGACTCTGGCCTGTGATCCTTTCTCCCTATGCTGGTCCCAGACTGGGATCTTTTCATTCCACTACATGGCATACATGGGATCTGTTGTTTCTGTTCAGTCTTTTTTAGTTGCATCCAACTTTTTTCATGACCCCATTTGGGATTTTCTTGGCAAAGATACCATGGTTTGCCATGTACTCCTCCATCTCATTTTATAGATAAGAAAACAGGCAAACAGGGTTAAGATTTTCCATGGGTCACACAGCTAGTAATTGCCAGAGGTTACATTTGAACACAGGTCTTTTTGACTTCAGGACTTCTATCTGCTTTGCCACCTAGCAGGGCTTATAGAAAAAGTAGGAGAGGTCAATTAGATTATATGAATGTAAAGGAATATTATTGTTCTATAAAAAAAATGGATGTGGGGAATTTATTAAAACACAGGAAGACAGGAAAACCAGGGAAACATGGAGTGGTACAGAGCAAAAGGAGCTGAACAAGAACAATATACACAAGAGTGCAATAGTGTGAATGAAAGCAAGGTGACATGCAGCTGAGAATAAAGACAGTAAACAGAACTGGCTTCATATGAAAGATGATGAAATACAATCTCCCTCTTCTCAGTATCAAAGATGGGGGACTATGGGGACTCTGTATTGTTTTTGCAACATAAATGGCTCCTATGTCAGTTGGTTTACTTAACTATATTTTTTTTGTGAAAAGGGAGGGTTCATTCAGAAGGGAGATATTGGGAAATATCTGGTATAAAAACAGAAGGCAGAAAACACTTTTTAAAAGAAAATAAAAATATGGAGTTGTCTATATTAGTGGAATTTCTGGGATCAGAAAAGGCATTTCTTCCCTTCTTCCTTCGCTTCCTAATGTCTGGCAAAGTCTATCATTCTATGATGACCAAAAGGGATTACAATGCAAATGACTACTTTTCTTTTCTATGGATCAGTAGATTATACTGATTTTTTCCATCTTCTTTCTTTTTCCTTAAAAATATATACTTCTTTGTTAAATGGGATAGCTTTCAGGAAAGGGGAGAGAGAGAGAGAGATGGAGGAGGAATGTATGCAATGCAAAAACAAAAGGGATCAACATGCTTCATTTATTTATTTGTTTAAGTTATTTTTTAAAACCCTTACCTGCCACCTTAGAATCAATACTATGTAATGATTCCAAGGCATAAGAATGGTGAGGGTTAGGGAAGTGGGGTTAAGTGGCTTGCCCACAGTTACACATCTGAGGTCCGACTTGAACCCAGGATCTTCTGACTCCAGATCTGACTCCCTATCCACTGTGCTACTTATCTGCCCCCACCTATTTTACCCTAAAAGCACCCCAACAACGTACATATATAAGAAGGAACAGTGAACTACCTTCAGTAACAGGAGCTGAAATCTGCACGTGCCACTAAAGTTTGTGGTATTGGTAGAAGAGGGAAGAGAAAAGGAATTTATAGAATATCTACTACTGGGTGCTAAGTGTTTTTTACAAATATGATCTCCTTTTATTACATTGAACAAACTACTTCTCCATCACGTTGGAGCCTCAGTTTCCTCAGCTTTAAAATGGGGTGGCTGGGTCAGGTGATCTCTTGGAGCCCTGATATTGCTTGACATTTCATCTTTTTGTTGAAGGTTAGGGCTGCTAATGCCTTACCTGCCCAGTATATTACAGGATTCTGAACAGAAACCCCCCCCCACACACACACACACATACATTCTTTGCTAACTGATAGTAAAGGGGAAAATAGCTAGGCAAGGGGTGGAAAGGCAGGAGTTCTGATTCCTCAGATCCCTGGAGGTGGGCACAGCCCCTTTATGGTCAGATGACTTCTACAGCTGCTTCACACTCAGCCCCATCTGACCCCAGCCTGGGGAAACCCTTAACAGCCAGTGCTGGGTGTAAGTGGAGGGTCCAGGGAGCTAGGGAGGAGGAGTTCAGGCAGGGAAGACTGGGACTACTGAGAAGGAAAGGGTGGCAGGTAGAGTGGGCAATGGCAACCAGAATGGAGATTCTGCTACCTAAATCTCTTTTAGGCACCCAAGAACAGTCCACTCAGGGGCAAGAAGAGGGATATGAGAGTGGTATGTGGGGTAACAGCTGCAGGGGCGAAGAAAGGAGAGCAAAGGATAGGATTGGGGAGGATACTAGGGACTGGGCATGCCACAAGGTTTCAAAGGAAGTGGTTAGGGGCAGGCAGCCAGGGAGCCAGGCAGCTGGGCAGCCAGCCAGCTCTTTGGAGGGAAGGCCTGGAGGTGGGGGAGAGGATGAGGCTTTGGGATTTGGGAGGGAAAGATCCTATATTGGTGACTTAACCCCAGTGGGTCCCAGTTCTGTGAGATGTTGAGAAAAAGGGAAGGGATTATTTCTCTTGAAACTAGAGATCAGAGAACAACTTCAGGAGCAAATGTGCTTCTCCTAGGGTTTGAGGAAACAGTGAAGCAAGGATAGTGGGAGAGCTAGGTTAGAATGGGGCTAACGATTAAGATGGTTTAATCAAAAAAAGGGGGGAAGGGAGGAGGAGGGAAAGAACATGAATCATGTAACCATGGGAAAATATTCAGTTAATTAATTAAATAACTAAAAAATTAAAAAAACCCTCTCCATGCAAAGGAATTTTGCGTTTGGACCACACATCCCTGGCAGAAGCTAGAATTTGCTCTGTTAAAATGTATATGTAGGGGGCAGTTAGGCAGCTCAATGGAATTAGAGACAGGAAGTCCTAGGTTCAAATCTGGCCTCAGATGCCCCTCATTGCCTAGTCCTTACCACTTTTCTGCCTTAGAACCTATACACAGTATTGATTCTAAGACAAAAGGTAAAAGTTTTTTTAAACGTATCTGTAGAGTTATAAACTAACATATAAATATAAGGATTTTTCTTGTTTAATAAAGAGAAATCTATGAAGTTACTTTGAAAATGCAAAGGCTATGTGGTATAGGAGGAGGAATACTGAACTTTGAGACAAAATATTTAGGTTGGAGTGCCTGTTCTATCATTCATTGGTCATGGGACCTTGGAAAATTCACTTAATCTTTCTCTAAAATGAAAAGGGTTGAAGCCCTTACCCTTCTGTCTTAGAATTGTTACTAAGACAGAAAGTAAGGGTTAAAAAGGAAAAAAGAAAAAAGGGGGACAGCTACGTGGCACAGTAGATAGAACATCAGACCTGGAGTCAGGAGGAGGACCTGGGTCAAATCTGGCCTCAGATACCTCCTAGCTGTATGACCCTTAACCTCATTTGTCTAGTTCTTATCCTTCTGTCTTAGAGTTATTACTAAGAAAGAAAGGGTAGTAAAAATTTTAAAATATCAAATCATTAGCTAAATTCACCAAAAAGAGGAAAATGAAATATTTTTAAGCCATAAAGGAAGTCAAACTTAGAGTATAACATAGAATATGAAACTATAGAGCAATATAGTGGTTCCCACTAAGTGGAAAGATATTGGTTTCTTATAAGTGAGGGTGGATCAGGAAGATGGGATCAGAATTCAGGGGAAAAGATCTCCCAAATCTGGAGAAAGAGAAAGAGAAAAATTGGAGATCTTGGGAATAAGCTGAAAAGCCCTTAGTATTTATTCTACCCATTTTAACTATATACATGGGGAAACTGAGGCCCAGTGAGTGGAAGAAACTTGTTCACCATCTTATACATAGTGGATATATAGAGGCTAGAAAAGTAATTACTGCCAAGGCCAAAGAGCAAAGCCTGGGGAAGGGGCAGCTAAGTGACTCAGTGAATAAAGAGCCAGGCCTAGAGACCTGAGGTCTTGAGTTCAAATTTGACTTCAGACACCTCCTAGCTGGGCAAGTCACTTAACCCCAACTGCCTAGCCCTTAGCAGTCTTCTGCCTTGGAACTAATACTTTCTATGGACTCCAAGTCAGAAAGTACGGGTTTAAAAAAAAAAAAAGAAAAGTAGGGACTCTCTGGGGTGTTAATGAAGAATACAAGCTAGTTTAAGTCAGGAGTAATGGGGTTTGGGTGACAAATAGAAAAGAGGGCTAAGAACTAATGAGTGACAGTAGTAAAGCTTAGGTAGATCTGTTAGATCATCTTAAACCCTAGTTGTCACTTGTATTAGCAGTGAGAACAATGAGGGCTTTAAACCTGAACTCAGCTAACCAAACAGGAAAATGCTAGACTGTCACTTTTAGCTCTACACAGTGGCAGCATCCTTGAAGCTGATAAACCTAGAAGCATCAGAGGGTAATGGATGGAGAGATGGTTTTCAATTTAAGAAGCCCTGGGTTCATGTTCTAACACGGACACACATATCGGCTATATGACCCTAGACAAGTCACTTAACATTTCAGACAGTTCTCCAAGACTATAAATTGCAGAGGTGTCAACTTGCATGACTGAAGGATGTTTCCTATAAAAATTACATTAGTCCAGTCTCTCTCTCTCTCTCTCTCTCTCTCTCTCTCTCTCTCTCTCTCTCTCTCTCTCTCTCTCTCTCTCTCTCTCTCTCTCTCTCTCTCTCTCTCTCTCTCTTCTCTCTCTCTTTCTCTCTCTCTCTTCTCTCTCTCTCTCTTTCTCTTTCTCTCTCTCTCTTCTCTCTCTCTCTTTCTCTTTCTCTCTCTCTCTTCTCTCTCTCTCTCTCCACATATGTATGCATACACACATACATATAAACCCTCATATAGGTACCCTAAATTGCCTTCCACTTGTAGGAAAGTTTCATTGTTTGCACAAAACTAGTTACGATGGAAAAGAGGTGGGGCATCTAGGTGGCTCAGTGGATGAAAAGTCCTGGGTTCAAATTTGGACCTAGACACTTCCCAGCTGTGTGACTTTGGGCAAGTCACTTAACCCCCATTGCCTAGCCCTTACTACTCTTCTGTCTTGGAACCAATACACAATATTGATTGTAAGATGGTAGGAAAGGGTTTAAAAGAAAAGAGTAGAGGAAACACCTAAGAAAGCTGGGAAAGAAGCCAGGATGATTTACCCTCACCATCATCTCCTTCCTTTTTTAAAAATCCTGGATAACAGTAGCTGAGAATACTTCTGATCATCCAGAGCAGGAGTTATTAACCATGGTTTTTTTTTTTTAAGTCTGATAAAGCTTCTGGACCCCGCTCAAGAGAAATGCTTTAAAATTCATAATGTAAAATAAGGCAGCCAGGTAGTTTAGTATATATAGCACCAGTTCTGGAGTCAGGAAAACTCATTTTCCAGAGTTCAAATCTGGTCTCAGACACTTACTAGCTATGTGATCCTGGGCAAGTCATTTTTTGCCTTGGTTTCCTCATCTGTAAAATGAGCTGGAGAAGGAAATGGAAAACCATTCCAGTAATTTGCCTCAAAAAATGAAGTCATGAAGAGTCACTGAAAAAAGTGAACAGTGACAACAATTATAAAATATAGGATTGCAAAGGAAATCAACTATATTGAAAAACAGCTATCAGAACATTTGTTTTAAAAGTTTACCATCTCTGATTGGAACCTTTAGTCTAGAGAATGAGAAGATCTCTTCCCCCTTGTCTCTATCATCTGATAAACTGGGATTCAGTGAAGTTTGATTAATAATAAGACTCTACAAACAGGGCTAGGACTGGTTAGCCCAGACATAGACACACTAGCCTTTTTGTTGTTGTTACCATTCATTTGAATCTTTTCTTACAAAGTGTTTTAGGTTCCCGGTGACTGTTGAGAGCATCAGTGGGAACAGAGGTGTTGTGGGAAGTTATCTACTTACTGTAAGGGTGGGGAAGAGCTTGAAATAGTCAGAGCAGAAGAAGACTAGTCACAGACTAGCTCTAGGAGGACCTTTAAGGCTCAGCATATTAGGAAAAAAGTAGTTGAAGCCCAGAGAACTTGGAACTTGCCTGAGGTTATGTAGGTAGTATGGAATTTGAACCTTAATCCACCAGTGCTAAATCCAACATTTCCTACTGTGCTACAATTGGCTGAGAAGGATCCCAGTATACCTGGGATCTGAAACTTCTTCCCTATTCAGAGCTTCAGTTAGCACCCAGTTCTTTCTCTCTTACTTTATCTTCTTTCTCCCCAGCCCCCACTCAAACTCTCACCAGGGTGCTCTGTTGAAGGCTCCAAGATCAGAGAAAAACTCTCAGTCTGAGATTTAGTGGAAAGAGGATTTCCTACTCCAACAGTAAACACACACACACACACACACACACACACACACACACACACACACACACACACACAGCTCCAAACAGGCTGTCTCCAGACAATTCAATGTGCCAATTTGTATCAGTGGGATAAGGGCTAAAGGGAAGTGATCTGAGGTGGAATATGAGAGAAAAGGAGAAGGGCTACTATATATGAGGATATGGATGTTTGTTCTAATCCGTGGGAGACAGATAAGAGACTGACATATAGAGACTGGGGGGGGGGGGGGAGGGAGGGTCCTGGGAAACAGACCTAACACTCATAAACCCTCACCAGACCCACTGAAAAAGCACAGCGCACTGGGAAATGAAGATTGAGAAACAAAACAGGGAAATACAGAGAAATAGATCAAAGCAGAAAAATAGAAATAAACAAGAAATAGCAAGACATGATAATCGGGGGCAACCACACACACAGAAGTTTCTGCTTTTTTTTTTCTTTTTAGCATTAAAGCTGTGATTTTCCACTCACAGGGGTATTTTCCCTTATTCTTTACAGAGCTCTTCCTTCCCATCTCGGCTAATACTTCAGTAGACAGTTTTGCAGTGTCTTTCCTCTACTGCTGCCCATCCTCCTTCCCCTCCCCCTCTGCTCTTCGTTTCTAGGAGAAACCAGCTGCCTATTGCTGCAGTCTGCTGTTTTCTGAGCTCTTCCTGAAATGGAGGGTCGGAATGGGAGTTGATTCCAAGTCAAAATCATGGAAATGGGGAGAGGAATAGAATGACCCTCCACCTTTTTACTCGAAGGATAGATATGCTCTGGATCCCCCCACAAAGGTTAGAGGCAAGGAGGGATTTTTTCTTTCCATTAATGACAGCCTGGATTGATGAGAAATAGGAAAGTGAACAAGCTAGAAGAAGCCCCTCAGGTTCAGCTCTTTTATGGACAGGCTCTTTCATTATCTGGGAAGTAGGAGGGGAGTGTTCCACTCAAATCTCATTTTAATACCATCTTGGGAATTTACTACTAATGAAACCCGTTGATTCCCCACAGTGTGTTCTGAGGAATGGGGGAGGGGAGAGATAAGTGTAAAACTATAGTCCAAAATGGTCTAGGTAGGTCTCCCCTCCCTCTGGGTTCACCCCAATCAATTTTGGGATCCCAGGATTCTCCTGAAATCCACAGTGTGGAGAGGTCAGGATGGGGGAAGGGGATAAGTATTTGTATTTTGCCCCAAACCTTAGGCTTCACCCTTCCTCCGTTTCAAAGGAAGATTTTTTTCAAAGGAAAGGTAGAATGGTAGAGTCACCTACCCACTGGTGCCTGGTCTCTGGGCCTGAGAGAAACGCCAGTCCGTGTTGGGCGGAGCTTGCTGCAGAGAAAACAGAAAAAGAGAAGGAATTGAGTGAGGCTGAATAGAGTGAGTGGTCAGCCTCTGGCACATGGCTGTGAAAGAGAGGGGCTCAAGCTCCTGAGGAAGGAAGGGGCAATCAGAGGAAATGGGGGGATGTAGGAATCAGGAGAATCAACATTCCCACAAAGAAATAAACCCTGGGATGCTGAGGCTAAAGGAAAGTGATGCTGAGCAAGTAAAGAAATCTTTCTTAAAAAATAAACCCATTATGTTTTGGGGTTTTGGTTTTATAAGATTACTCACTTACAAAAATGAACAATGTCTTACATTATAATACACATAACCAAAATCGAATTGTCTGCAGCACTGGGAGGAAGGGAGAAGGGAAGGGAGGGAGGGAGATAAGTTCCATCATATAACTTAGGAAAACTTGTATGGAAATTTGTTATTACATGTAAGTGGTAGAAAAAGAAAAAGAAAAACTCCATCCCCTCCCTCTATCTTCCCAGGTCCCTGTTTTTGGAAGAAAAAAAAAAGGCACAACTACCAGAAAAGGTTTGAGAATGTTATTGGGTTCAGAGAAGCAGCAAGCTTCTTTTTCCTGTGGAAGGAAATGGAGGGCACTATATGCAGAGTAAGGACCCTGGCTGAGTACCCATGAGCTTGGATAGCTCAGCATCAATACTTCAACAGCTTCTGCTTTATACACAGTTACATTCCAGGTTCCCTGTTCAAATGCTTATCTCCCCTTGCCAAGCACTGTTAATTTAGGAGATAAGCCAGAGATTCAGCTTTGGAAAGGCCCCCCCCCCCCAGGCCAAAAAGGACCTCCTACCCACATACTCCATCCCACTAGACAATGGCCACTTTTCTACAATGGACAGAGAGAGAACAAGGATGTTCTGTCTTGAGTGGTGTGGGCCACAGAGATTATGACCTCCAGGATATCAGCTTTCATAGGAGTCTGGACTGTCCCCCTTCTACTTCCTCTTTCCCCTCAATCCCACATTCATGATGACTTCCATTTGCATAAGACTCTGAGGATCCATCACAAACCAAATATAGGACTGGGTTATTATCCATCTCCTGGATCTCTATAGTCCTATTGCACCCTCAACCCTCCCCCCACTCCATCTCACTATGAAGAAAACTTGAATATATCATTATCATAACAGCTTCAACTTATAATAACACTTCAAGATTTAGAAAGCACTTCAATTATATTTCCCATCTGACTCTGACAACTCTGTGTAGACAGTACAGATATTATTAACTCAGTCTTGCAGAATATACCCAAGAAAGGAAGTAGGCAAGTCATGAAGAAAGATAGGGATTAGCAAATGTGCTCTATTGGTGCCCCTGAAATGCCAAGAGATCTGAAGCAGGAGTTCCTAACTGTTTTTTGGGTCCTGGATCCCCTTAGCAGTCTGGAGAAGCCTATAGATTCCCTTCCCAGAATATTTTTTAAAAATCATAATAAAATAAAATATTAATTTTATTGAAAGGTTAAAAATATAATTTTCCCATTCACGGTCATGACCCCCTGACATCTATCCATGGACCCCTGGAGAAAAGGGGACCATGGATTCCATGTTAAAAACCTTGATCCAGAGGAAGGTTCCCAGTATATTGAATAGAGAAGCTGAAAAGTATTTATAGAAGAAAGATAAAAGCTGCAAAAAAAAAAATGACACTATGGACAAGTTTACATTTGTATTATTGGAGGGAATACCTGAATCCATAACATCTATCCAAACATAGAAGTAATTTACAGATGAGGAAACAAATTTAGAGGAGTTAAGTATCTTGCCCAAGAGGCTGTAGCTAGTAAGGGCTAGAATCTGGATTCCAGCCCAGGTCTTCTGCCTCTACTACCATACTGCCTCATAGAGCTGCTCTCAGCAAACACCTTGTAGTTATTTCTGCCTTACCTCATGGCCTCTGGAAATAGTAATTGATTCTCATGATTGCTCCTGGGAGGAAGGAAGGAGGGAGGGAGGGAAAAGAGAGAGAGAGACAGCGTCAGAGAACCAGAGACAGAGACAGGCAGGCAGAGATATGCAGAGACAGAGAGAGGCAGAGACAGAGAGACAGAGGGGAGGGAGAGAGACAGAGGAGAGAGAGAGAGGGGAGAGAGACAGAGACAGAAAGAGATCGCTTGAGAGAGAGACAGAGAGAAAGACAGAGAGAGACAGAAAGAAGGGGGGAGAGAGGAGAGGAGAGGAGAGAGACACAGAGAGAATTCCTAATTTCTCTGGGAAAAAGGAAGACATCCCAAGCCTAGGTCCAGGGGAAATCCCATCTAATGATGAAAGCTCTATCACCTTTTTAGGGTTGTAGTAGTGTAGTAGCAGGGGGGTAGCAAATTCCTTAGACAAGAAAAGTCTAGTTCAAGACTACAGAGAATCAAGAGATGTGGGCTCCCCTCTTATCTCTGGTACCAGCTGTGTAGCCTTGGACAAATAATTTTCCCTTTCTGGGAATTTTCTTCAATTTCTTAGGCCTCATCTGTAAGATGAGAGGATTGGACTCAAGGATCACTAATATTCCTTTCAGTGCTGATATCTTATGAATCTATGAAAGATATCTACTTCATCACAAGTGGAAAGATATTATCAGAGGTATCTATCAAATACTAAAAGGCTAAATAAGCATTCCTTGTAATAGAAGACTATGTGAGGCTTTCCCCTTCAGAAAGGAAGGCTACTGGAGGATCTCAAGAACCAGCCCCTCCCCTTCCCTTCCCCCAGTTCTACCTGAGTGTGAGGTCCCACAAGTTCCTGCTTCACCCAGGTGTCCACCTAGGCACAGCCAGCTTTGGTGAATGTGTGTGACCCTGACAAAGACAGAGCAAATGTCTATCACTCATTGATTTTAAAGCATTTTGCAGATGGGAGTGGGCTGCCAAAAGTACCCTACCACCTCAGAACTGAAGTTCTGAGACTGCTCAGTACAACTCACCTGACATCCTGGATACTGAAGAGTAGCACCAATGCTTCTCCTACCCAAGCCTTCTCTTTGCAGGGTAGAATCTCTTTCAAAGTGTCAAATCTGCATTAACCCAGAACTCCACCAACCTCACTAAGAAGCTACCCCATTGTTCCTTACCCACTTTCCAGGGCCTGCTCTAGTTTTGTCTTGTTAGAGACTCTGGTCCAGGTTTATCTGAGTAGTCATGAGATCTCTAGTCTCAAGACACTGTGGAAATAAATACTTGTATCTCTGGGAACTCTTTCAAGCCCATATCTTTCATACATCCTAAGAAGACTTTAGATCAGGAATTCTTAATCTTTTTGCATGTGTCCTAGAACCCTTTAGCAGCCTCTCATAGTAATGTTTTAAAATAAGTTAAATAAAATAGATAGAATGATAAGGGAATCCAATTGTATTGAAATAAAGACACAACTTTTTCCCATCAAGTTCATAGATACCCTGAAATCTATCCACAGATCCCCTTGAAGGTCCATGGGCTCCAAGTTAAGAGCCCCTGTTTTAGAATGTCTGGTTATCAACACTTGCTGTCCCCTAGGGACTTAATGCAGGTGGCAAGAGGTAACACTAAGACTGGGCATTGTGTATATTGGGTGGGGCAGGGAGAAGGGGGAGAGACAGATAGAGGGAGAGTGGAAGAGGAAGAAGAAGGGGAAAGGGAAAAGAAGAGGAAGGGAGAGATAAGAAGGGAGAGAGAGGGACCCAGAGACAGAGATATGGTATAATATATCCTGTGAGAAAGATACTTGTATATGTGAGGAAGTTCTTAGTTGTGTGTCAGTGTAAATTCTGTGCATGTATGCTAGTGTGTCTGGTAAGAATTATACCTGTGGTATGCTTGGTCTTTGCAATGCATATATGTACATACATATACATAGACATACATGTAGGTCTCTGTATAAGTGTATATATGCAAATGTAAACATGTATGTATGGTTAACATGCATAAACTAATAGGAGAGTGTGAATATGAAAGACAGGGAAAAGGAGACAAAAAATTGCCCTCTGGGCAATTTCCTGTTCCCAGAGAGTTTCAGAAATTGTAACTTCCAAGCTTTGATTACCAACCAAAAGGTATGAAGTACTTTGAATTTGTCAGAGATGTGGACCTTGAAGGATCCCACAAAGCTACAGATGTTTCCCCCTTGACAGTGGGGCCAAGAGGTTTTGTCCCCAAAACAGGTCTCTAAGCCCTGAGCCAGCCTTTTCTCAAAATGTAGGAGTGTGTGTGTGCAGATGAACCATTCTCCTGGCCTCTCTCTTCTTACCCTCCTTAATCCCCACACCCCACTACTCAGTTGCTTAATAGAGGTGAGTTAGCTCAGTTCCCCCAGAAGAAATGACTACCTGATTATTGGGAGTAAGTGTAACCTCGGAAGGAAGGCAGGATTAAGAAGGGGGAAAAGAAGTATCTGGTGAGGACTCCCCTCCATCGATTTCCCAAGTTAAGGTAGTTAGTTCTACAGCTTTCAGAGGGTCCCAGGCAAGGAGGGAGGAGCAGCTCACCTGGCTCGGCTCCCTCAGTGTATTGGACCGAGACAGGCAAGCATCAGGCTCCAAGGCCAAAGCTGAAGGCTGTGGGGCACTGAGTGGCCTTAGGAAGGTGAAATCACTTCCGTCTGAGGCTGGAGAGAAGCAAGTCCGGTAGCAATGGCTCTGTGAGTGCGCAGGCCGCAGAGTTACCTCCATGTACTTCAGAGTACCATCCGAGCTCAGTTGCACATTAGGACTAGACTGCTTATAGAAATCCCGGGAGGGCGAGTCTTGGCGCCTGCAGCAACCTTCCCCATCCGCCCCCCTCCTCAGACACTTAGCTGACAGAAAGGTGAAAGAGACCAGAGAGAGGAGGCTGACAGCCGCCAATGCTACAATAAGATAGAGGGTGAGATCAGAGCGCTCTTGGGGGTGCAGGAGGAAGTCTCTGGATTGGGGCAGCTCCTCCGTGTCTTCGTCCTGCAGGGCCAGGAGCACCGTGGCAGTGGAGGAAAGCGCCGGCTCGCCATTGTCCTTCACCAAGACCACCACCAACTGCGTATCCAAGTCTTCCTCCTGCAGGGCACGGGCTGTGCGGACCTCCCCGCTGCGAGCTGACACCTGGAAAAGGCCTGGGGTTGTCGACTGAGGCAACAGCGAGTAGGAGAGCCAGGCGTTGTGGCCCGAGTCTGCGTCCACCGCTGTAACCTTGGTGACCAGAGAGCCTGCGGGAGCCGAGCGCCGGAGCCTCTGCGGGGAGGCGATCTCTCGGCCTGGATGAGGATGCAATACCATCGGGGAATTGTCGTTCTGATCCTGGACAAACACGTGCAGAGTGGCGTTGGCACGCAGGGCCGGGTAGCCCGCGTCCCTCACCCCCACGGTGATCTGTAGCACTTGCAGTAGCTCATAGTCAAAAGTACGCTGGGCAAATACTCGTCCATCCTCGGGATTAATGTAGATGAAGGAGGAGGCTGGGGCGCCCTGGATCTGACTCCCTACGATGGAATAGCTGAGGCGGGCGTTGTCTCCGGCGTCGGGGTCTGAGGCGGCCACTGTGCAGAGCAGGGAGCCCGGAGGTCGGTTCTCGGAGATATAGGCACTGTATACCTGCTGCGAAAAGCTAGGCGCATTGTCATTGACATCGGAGATGTTGAGTAGGATAGTTAGGCTGGTTTGCAGAGGAGGCGAGCCCGTGTCCCGGGCCAGCAGCTCAACGGTGTAGTGAGCTGTGGCCTCCCTGTCCAGCCTCTCGCTGGTCAGCAGTGAGTAGTGGTTTTCAAAAGGCTTGATCTGGAAGGGCAGATTAGGAGAGATTGCCAGGGTCATCCCTCGGTTCACACCTGAATCCCGGTCCCTCACATTGAACAGTCCCACCACGGTGCCCACAGGTGTATCCTCCGGCACTGGGTTTACCAAAGAGGTAAGCAGTACCTCAGGTGCATTATCGTTGGCATCCTCTACCTCAATCTGCACCACGCTGTGGCCCTCCATGGAGGGCTGGCCCTGGTCTCGGGCTCGCACGTGGAGCTCATAGAAACTCGATTCCTCGAAGTCCACGGGGCCCAGTACTCGGATCTCGCCAGTTCGGGAATCCAGACTAAAGAGCCCCCTAGCCACCTCTGATGTGTGGTCCCCAAAAGAATACTCCAGCTCACCGTTGGGGCCGGAGTCAGCATCTGTGGCGTTGAGCCGAACTAGGAGCTTACCCTGAGGCGTGTTTTCGGGGACAGTCACCCTTAGCAGAGAGGGCTCAAAGGCCGGCGCATTGTCATTGATGTCCAACACAGTGATGGAAATTCGAGCAGTTCCCGAAAGGGCTGGGGTGCCCCCATCCACAGCAGTAAGTACCAGCTGGTGTTCTGCTTGCTCTTCTCGGTCCAGAGGTCGCTCCAGCACCAGTTCGGGGAACAACCTCCCGTCTTTCAGGGTCTTCACATCCAGGGAGAAATGGAGACTAGGGCTGAGCATGTAAGAGCTCACAGTGTTGGTGCCCACATCGGGATCTTGAGCACTGTCCAGAGGAAATCTCGCACCTGGAGCGGCTGATTCTGAGATTCGCACCTCTCGTTCTGGGGTGTTGAAGCCGGGGGAGTTGTCATTGAGGTCTAGAATTTCCACTTCAACACGAAACAGCTCCAGGGGATGCTCAGTAACCACCTGTACCGGCAGCAAACAGTCCGTGCTGGCTCCGCACAGGCTCTCACGGTCGATCTTCTGGTTGACCACCAGGGCGCCGCTGGCCAGATCCAGGGCAAAATAGCGGCGGCTCTCCTCGGAGCCCAATCGCAACCGGCGGCTCTCCATCTCTGTTACCTTCAAGCCCAGATCCAGAGCCACATTTCCCACTAGTGTCCCCAGCTCGGATTCCTCCACCACCGAGTATCGGAGTTGCCCAGACACCCAGCCCCAGCCGGACAAGGACAACATGTACAGTACTTGCCATTTCCAAGCCAGCTGCGGGGGCACCTGGGGCCCCATGCTCAAGCACTCCCTCAGTGACAGCCACGCTGGTTTGTCGGGTCTCCCAGGGGACCTATAGGGCCTGGGATCAGAGCTGCTGAAATCCTTGCAGCTTCTTCCAGAGGCTTTTAAAACTGCTCCAGGGCTTGCCTGCCTTGCGGCAGCTCTCCTTAGTCACCAAATGGCGGGGGTGGGGAGTGGGGGAGAGGCGTGAGAAGGGGAGGGAAACAAAATCAGAGCTGGAGGGGGGAGGGAAGAGAGCAAGAAGATAACTAGCAGATCCCCCAACCTAGCTCCACGTCTGATTGGCTGAGAACTCCGCCTGTTTTGGGCCAATGACGAAGACTTCCGAGTCCGTGAAACCTAGGAACAGCCTCAGAAGTCTCAGAAGCCTCCCACTCGCCCCTGAGCTGAGTGCGCCAGGTTGATTCAGCCTCTTGGCAGAGAAGTTTGACAGCTCAGATGGTGCTCGCTGGGAAGCCGCGGTTTGGAAGCTGAACTGGGTTACAAAACTCCTCATTGTTCCGCTTCAGAGGCTTCGTGCGGGATTTCAGGCGCTTCGACAGTTTCGCCTGAACCAGATACAAAACTTGCCTTTGTACGGAAGGCAAAACCCGGGTCTCCCAGCTGAGCCCGCTGCTGGGGATGCATGAAAAGAGGTTTGTTCAGACTAGGACACACAGGGCATATTCCCAGCAACAAATGACCTCACTCAGACGCAAGGATATGCTTTCAGCAAAGTCCCAACATAGGCCAGCTGGGCCTCCTCGGCCTTTCACAACTCACCAAGACTAAGATAGGACTACGGAGCGCACATGCTGAGCTTGGAGCTGCTACTGACTCTCAGAAAGAAGCTTAAAGACCTAGCTTCAGATTGGCCAAGCACCTTCAATCTCATTTCTGGGGATATTTGGAAGGATGCTGCAATTTTGTGCCCCCTTCCAGCCAAATAAACCCCCAATTCCAGCCCATCTACCATAGTCATTGGGCTTCAATGGTTTGGGATCTCTGGAAACCCTTGGATGATAAAATTCCGGTGCCTTCCAACCAGGCCAAGAGATTGCACCAGCTGAGGTTTAAGAAGCAGAAACCTAGGCCTGTCACTCAAGTACTTCCCCAACATGGTCACACCTTCCCCAACCCCATCACTCCTTTATCCCATCCCTCTTCCATCCCATCCCTCTTCCCTCCAAAAGAATTGAGGTGTTTTTTTTTTAAGATATAGGCAGGAGTTTGGGAGGTCCTAGGTAGCCCCCACCAACTGTCTGGATCGCCATTACCCCCTCTTCCCCATCACCCTCCCCACCACCTTGTCTTGGCGCACCTTTTTGGAGCAAAGAAACCACAAAGGTTCCATCTCCACTAAGAAAGGGAAAGAACTGGGAAGATTTTTGGCAGTATTGGCCTCACCTGCTACATCCCAATCTACAGCTCTTTGCTCCCCCTTGCCATATCTGGTGCAGACAGCCCACTATATCTTTCTTGCTCACCAATTACCTTCATCTCCTGCTCTCCGATATTGGTTCAGCTCACTCCCCAGCGCTAACGCCACAAAACTCAATGGATATGTTGTAAAATCATCTAAAGCACAGGGCCTACCCCACTGCTGGTGTTCTGAAAATGGTGACTCATCAGCATTGGCCCTGGCGTTGGGGGTCAGATCCTCGATGGACTGCCTCGAAGCCCCATGCGTGGGGCCAGGCCAGCCCAAAGGTGCTGCCTGATCCAGGGGCAGCGTGGCTGTGGGTCTCACCTCCAGTCCGTAGAGCAGATCGGAAGGCGGGCAGCTTGGGCGGACAGGCTCCCCTGCCAGAGGTGCACTCGGTGATTTCACCATCATGAAGCTATCGCTCCGAGAGGGTGCTGAAGCCAAGGGTGTGCAACCATGAGAGTGACCGCCCACGTCCACAAATTTGATGGGATCTTCCGAACCCAACTGGATTCGGAGGATGCCATTGGAAGGTGGGAGCCCCTCCCTCCTTCGGGACCGACTGAGACAGGAGCAGGTCCCGCCAAGGCATCGCAGGCCGCAAGCTGTACCTCGCAGGCACTTGGAGAGCAGTGCCACAAAAGAGCCGAAAGAGACAAAGCAGATCGCTACCAGGGATACTGCAAGGTAGAGGGTCAAGTGAGACTCCCCTTGGGGCTTCGCTGAGTGCTCCCGGAGATCAGGAAGAGCTGGGTGTGAATCTTCCTCCAGAGACACCAGCAGTGTCACGGAGGTGGAGAGTGGAGGACTCCCATTGTCCTTGACCACTATAACCAGCTTCTGGGGCGGAAGGTCAGCTGGGATTGGAACTGCTGTCCGAATCTCGCCTGCATAGCGAGACACAGCAAATAGGCTAGGATCCGGGGCCTCGAGAAGTTGATAGGAGACCCAGGCATTATATCCTGAATCCAAGTCCACCGCAGTGACCTTGGTTACAAGATGGCCAGCTCCCACTGATGGGGGAAGTGCCTGTGGGCACAGAGAGCCTTGCCTAGCCTTGGGACGGAGTACCGCAGGGGCATTGTCATTGAGATCTAGCACGAAGAGGCGAACTGTCACCGTGCTGCTGAGGGGTGGGTCGCCCCGATCTCGGGCCTGTACTTCGAACTGCAGTGTCTGAGTTTGCTCGTAGTCGAAGGACCTGGTGGCGTGGACTGCTCCGGTCTGAGGATTGAGGGAGATGAATGAGGAAGCCAAGACATCCCGACCTCTGGGCTCCAGAAGGGAGTAAGAGATGAGCGCATTTAAACCTGAGTCTGGATCCGAGGCTGCCAGAGAGCACAGCAGATCTCCAGGGCGGTTGTTCTCCTGGACGAAGACCTCATGGGATCTCTGGATGAATGAAGGTGGGTTATCATTCACGTCGGAAACATTAAGGAAAATTGTCCTGCGTGTGCTCAGAGGTGGAGAGCCCGAATCAGAGGCGGTAACTGGAATCTCATATTTGGATTCCACCTCTCGATCCAGGGCAGCAGCAGTCACCAGGGAGAACTGGTTCTTGAAGGCTGACTTGAGAGCAAAGGGCAGGTGTTCGGGGATACGGAGGCTCACATCACCATTAGGCCCAGAATCTGGGTCTTGTACGCTAATGAGTGCCACCACGGTGCCAGGTTCAGCGCTCTCGCGAAGGGTACCCAGTTCCGAGGTCAGCGTGATCTGTGGGGCGTTGTCATTCACATCCAATACATCCACTCGGAGACTGCAGTGCTGTTCCATGGCTGGCATCCCCCCATCCCTAGCCCTCACGTCAAATTCATAGTAGTTGTCAACCTCAAAATCTAGGGGACCCCGGAGTGTGAGTTGCCCCGTAATAGAGTTCAGGCCAAAGAGAGCCCGAACCCGTTCTGGGGTATGATTGCTGAAGGAAAAGGTGATGTTACCGCTGGAACCCTGGTCGGGGTCAGTGGCGTTGAGCTGGATGAGTAAAGTGCCCGCTGGTGCACTCTCAAGCACACTGATTCTGTAAGAAGACTGCTCGAAAGTTGGGGCGTTGTCATTTACGTCCAATACAGACACTTTGAGTTCTGCGGTGCCCGACCTTGGAGGGCTGCCCCCATCGACGGCAGTCAGCACCAGACGGTAGTCCGATTGCTTCTCCCTATCCAAAGGTTTTTCCAGCAGCAGCTCTGGGACGAGACTGCCGTCACTGCGCTTCTTCACGTCTAGGGCGAAGTAATCATTAGGGCTCAGCCTGTAGCTGCTGATGGAGTTACTCCCCACGTCTGCATCCTGAGCCTTCTCTAGGGGGAAGCGCTGCCCTGGGGGTGCCGCCTCCCCAATCTCCAGGTCTAGCTGCTGCCTAGGGAATCGAGGAGAATGGTCATTCACATCCACGATCTCCACCTCTGCCCGGTACATTTCCAAGGGCCCCTCAGTCACAAACTCCAGCGGCACAACGCAGCTGGCACTGAGCCCACAGAGAGCCTCTCGATCGATGGGATCCTTGACAAGCAGGGCTCCGCTGTCCAGATCCACGCGGAAGTACCTCTGGTTCGCCTCGCCAGCGACCTGCAACCGACGAGCCGACAGGCTTTCGGCATCTAGCAGGAAATCCTGGGCAATATTTCCCACAAAGGTCCCCTCCTTCGATTCCTCGGGGACTGGGTAGCGGATCTGCCCGGAAACGTAACCTAGCTGGCAAAAGAACAAAAGGCAAGCCCCCGGCCGGATTCCAGCCCAGATCTTAACCCCGTGGCGCATCTCCGCCCCAAATGCTTTGCACCTGGATGGACTCAAGGCTCGGGAAAAGCCGACCCCGAGACAAAAGGCCACGGCAACCAGAGACACCTGCTTCCCTTTCCCGGCGCCAGCTCCGGCGCGGCTTCGCCGGCGCTTCAAGGGTTACCCGCCGCTTTCGCGGGTGGCGGGGTCGATTTGTCCGCCTTTCAGCACCCGATTGGCAGACAGCGCCGCTCGGGCTCAGCCAATAGGCAGAGCAAAGGAAGCCAAGAGCGCGGTAGGGTTAATGCGTCGCAGCATTGTAAAAACTCCGTTTTTCCTCCTCCCTTTTGCTCAACAGCGTTTCTTTTCACGGGTTCGTCCCTCTCTAGATACCCAGGCAACATATATACGTGACATTTCCAAGCCTTTCCCTGGACTCCACTGGGGCCACTGAATTCCCGGTGAACACACTGCCTAAGTCGATGGCATTCAGTTGCAGGGTTTTAAAAGCCTTTCTCAATTTGACTTCATCAGAACGGCAGTTAATCGGACATCGCTATAACACCCCGCAACTGGCGCGCTTTAGTATTTTTTCGAAAAACGTGCCTATCTGTGTAGCAAAGGCACACATATTAACATACTCAATTAAGTTAATGCAGAACACGTTTTATCGTAACAGGAGGCAACAGCGGAAACTGGATCTCCTTCTAAAGGCATGGGCGTTAGAGATAGTACCAAGGCTTTCAAGGACGAGATGCACATTCGGGGGAAGGGGGAGGAGAAGGGTGAAGAGAGAGGACCCAGAAGGTGTAAAGCGAGACGTTTAATTAGAAAAGGAACCCATCTTTTGGCAGAGCTTTTGGAATCTCCTTAGCTGGCAGAATTCAAAGCCTCCAGATTTCACTGTTTACACACAGCTTTACTCACCTGACTCACCTCAGTAAATAGCATAGTCCCTAAAAACCCTTCCTCTAGAAAGGATAACGCACCAGATGTGTTGCTAATTACAATAAAAGCGTTTTCTAACAGCTCAGGATCTTTCTCTAAGACTGAGGCGACCCTTTTGGTACACACCTCCCAGCACTCGGTTCCTCCCCTGAGAAGCACCCACTCCTGCGCAAGCGCACACACTTCACACCATCTGCACCTATACCCTGCAATGCGAACACCAGTTCATTCCGAGCACCCAGAAAGAGAGAGTTCCAACCAATCCTTTTTATGTGAGGTTTCTGAGGCCACCCGGGGTCTCACCCTGATGATCACGGCGTCCAAGTCCAGCAGCACAGACCGTTATCCTTCCTATAGCCCTCTCAAAGCCCGAAATAGGGGGGAAACTTTCCTGCCTGAGGTGAGTAGACAAAAGACAATGTTCTTCTGCCACATTTCGAAACAAACAACTTTTAACTCCTTTTGGGGGTAGCGGTGGGGAGATCAAATCAAGAACAGCACCTTGGAATCTCACAGGATTTTCCCTTGAGATGTTACCAATCCAATGACCAAGGGTCACAAAGCAGAAATTCGTCAAGAAATGGTCCTCTTAAAAATCTCTGGAGCTTCAGATTTAGAAAGCAAGACATCCACACCAATGCATTCACTGTTTGCTTTACTGGGATTGCAGCAGCACTGGACCTTAACTCTTAAATGTCACATAGACTATACCTTTCTGTAACTACTATTTTAAATTCAGACCCAAATTCCCCATTAATAACGGCTAATTTCCCTGGAAGTTCTTAGGGTCGGTTAATACTCCACCTCTAACTTCTCAAGCTCTCTAGCTCACATAGAGAGACCAAGATCCTGGGAGGAGGGCTGAGACAAGACTTGATCCTGTCTATATTGAATTTCCAGAGATAGTCTACTTAATAACTTGAGATTTGAAAATGGATTAATAAACTCTCACAGAGGGAATATATTTTCTACACCTTAGGTTCATACAATGGCATTTTGAAAGTCTGGATGTTCCTCTGGACTTTTTGATGGAATCACAGAAACTCAGAGATAGGAGGGATTTCAGAAGTCTTCTAGCCCAACTTTTGCTCAAAGTATGAATCCCTTCCCTGAAATCCCAACAAGTTTCTTCTTGAACACCTTTGACTAATAAATATTCTAATGCCAATGGAAATCCCAGATTGTGAGATGGAAATGAGGTTTTTCTTTGATCTTTATTCTTTCAGTCTCTCAGAATAACTCCCACCCCCATCAAAATTTTTTCCTATAAGTCAGCGATGGTGAACCTTTTAGAAATCCAGTGCCCAAACTGCAACTCTCATCCTGCATGAGTCCCTTGCTTTACCCCATTCAGGGGAAGGAGGAAGTGCTCCCATTGCATTGCTGGGCAGAGAGGCGGGTAAAGTGAGGATTGTCCTCAGGATCTAAGTGGAGAGGGGGAAGGGAGCAGTTCCCTTCAGCATGCTCCCACACACGTGCCATAGGTTCACCAACACAAATATAAGTGATACAAGATGAATAAAGGGGTTATATTGAGAGTAATAATGTTCTATATTCCTATATAACAGGTTAATTCTACAACCCATTTTTCCAATAGTCACCAAGTAAGAAAGTCCAAGTATTATTTCCACTTCACAGAAGAAACTGAAGCTTACAGTAGCCCATTAAGCAGAGTTTCCCCATTTCTGGCAAGGTGAAGGTGGCCTATTCTAAGTGTAAAGAGCTCTAATTTTGATTCAGAAGACAGATCAAGCTCTTTTTCTTGCTAAATGTGTAACATTGCAAGTCATAATCTTTCTGGGCCCCAGTTTCCTCATCTGTTAAAGGAGGGACCTCCACCCCCTAGCTCAAAGTCTATAATTCTTGTCATATACAAGTCACTACTGTAACCTAATTTGTGAATGAAATCTTTGGTGGCTAAAAGCTCATGTAGTTGAATTAACTTGTTTTTCCTATAATTGTGCTATTTCCATCAGTTCCCTACAAATAAAAATGGGCTTTGCTTTTCTCTTTTCACTAGAAAATATTTCTGAGAATAGATTGCACATTTTGGGTGAGCAACCTGCAAGGAAATCATAAAGATATTACCATGCACAATAAATGACAGACTATGATTTTGAACATCTGGATGAATTTGACCCTGTGAGATATTAGATTATAAAATGGTGGAGTCAGAAGAGATCTAATTCAACCCCCTCACTTTGTTCATAAAGAAACTGAGGCCCACAGAGGCTCTTGTCCTTTTGCCTAATATCACACACAGTCAGTAAAAGATCTAGGACTCAAATTCAGGACCTTCCTTGGCATCATGATGCTTCATTCTAATAAGGTCCCTGGTTTACAGGAAATACATTAAAGAGAACTTCCCACTCTTAACAGTTTTCACCAGTCCAAACCCAGACTACCATGGATTTTACCTCCAATTCAGTTTTCAGAGCACAGTCTTGCAGACAAGAATATTGAACAGTTCTTTTAACTATTGTCAGAATCTGGGTCTCAGGTCAGTCATCTCCCAAATGAATGCCGTCTTTTCTCCAGAGATGAATTAGAGCTCTAGTTCTTCAGATTTCCTACTTAAGTTAGGAATATCAAACAGTAGTTTCTTACCTGGACAGGAGGGGTGCTCTCAGCACCTAACACTTGCCTACAAAAGGCGGGATCGCAGCTCCGTAGGGTGTTCTGGAGACTTCCCATAGGACTTGGAGCACAGGGCTTCTTTAGCAGCAAGTCGCTACGGCGAGAGTCTGTAGTGAGGTATACCTGGTGGTAGAGGTGGGGGGACATTAGGCCTCCTCGAACAGCATCCACGTGCAGGGAAGGCCCAGGCGTTCGGTACAATGAACTCCCTGAGGAACTGTATAGGTTCTTTGATTTTTTCCATTTGTAAACTCGAAATACAATCACTCCTAGCACGGTGACTGCGAATCCCACGGAGACCAAGATCACAGACAAAAGCAGGTAGAACGTGAGATTTTTATTTTGCTCCTGAGGAGCCAAACCGGATGGGGACTCCACGCGGGCATCTGAAGACACCTCTGTCACAGACACTGTCAGAGTCACCGTGGTGGAAAGAGGGGGTTCTCCATTGTCTTTAATCAGGATCTCAAGCTTATGCCATGCTGGGTCAATGTCTTGAACTGGTCGAGTGGTACTGACTTCTCCAGTTCTGAGCCCTACGGCGAAGAGGCTCTGGTTTGAAGTTCCTAGGAGGCTATAGGAAAGCCAAGCATTATGGCCTGCATCAGCATCCCAGCCTACTACGCGAGTAAGCAAGTAATTAGCACCACTGCCTCGGGGCAGTGTCTGTGCCGAGCTCCGACCTGGCCTCGGGTAAAGCACCTGAGGGGCATTGTCATTGAGATCAGTGACAAACACGTTCAAGCTAATGTTGGTTGACAAGGGTGGGTTGCCCCCATCGCAGACGTGGGCGGTCAGCTCAAACTCACGCTGATCCTCGTAGTCCAGAGGCAAGAGGGCGGACAGGATGCCGTTGTCTGGGTGCAAGGCGAAGTATCTGCCCACCAGCCCAGTTTGGTGACCTCGGTCTAGGAGTGAGAAGGATAGACGGGCGTTGTTGGGGGCGTCAGGATCCCAGACGCTAAGGTTCAGGATTGCAATTCCTGCAAGGTTGTTCTCCTCCACGTAGACATCATAGGAGGACTTTGTGGCTTGAGGAGGATTATCATTAATGTCAGACACTTGGACTCTGAGAGTAGTGACTGCTGAGAGAGGCGGGGATCCTGCATCTCGGGCTGTGATACTGATGTTGTACTCTGGAACAGCTTCACGGTCCAGGGAGGCACTGGTTGTCAAAGTAAAGTAGTTTTTTAGGGAAGAAGTAAGGCTAAAAGGAAGGCCAGATGGAATCTCACAAGTCACCAGACCATTATCCCCCGAGTCCAGATCGGTCACACTGAGCCAGGCGACCACAGTTCCTGGGATGGCATCCTCAGGGACTGGGCTGTACACGGAGGTGACAACGATCTCTGGAGCATTGTCATTCACATCTATGACTTCAACCAACACTTTGCAATGGGCCCCTTCAGGGTTGGGGCCCTTATCTTTCGCCTGGATGTAAATCTCATATAGCTTCGTGTCATCGAAGTCCAGCCGCCTTCGTACTGTCAGCATTCCGGTCACCAGGTCTAGGGAGAAAAGGTCCTTCACTCGGGCTCTATTGTGGCTGCCGAAGGAGTAGATGACTTCTCCGTTTGGTCCCTCGTCCAGATCTGTTGCATGAACTTGTACCACTGGAGTGCCGGGGGCAGCATCCTCCCGCACACGCGCCCGATACAGAGAATGATTGAACTGGGGGGCGTTGTCGTTGGCATCAAGCACAGTGATTAAGATGGGAAGGCTAGCAGAACGGGCTGGTGTTCCTCCGTCTAAAGCTGTCAACACTAACTGAAGGGTCCCCTCGTGCTCACGGTCTAGGGCTTCTTCTAGCACTAGTTCCGCGTACTTGCTACCGTCTTCCCGGGTCTGCACGCTCAGCACAAAGTGTTCATTTACACTTAGCTCATAGGTTTGTAAAGAGTTAATTCCCACATCTGGATCGTGTGCACTCTCGAGAGGGAATCGCGCCCCCGGGGCCATGGCCTCACTGATTTCGAGTTTCATTCCACTGGTAGGGAAAGCGGGGTCGTTGTCGTTGACGTCCTGGATCACCACCTCCACTCGCTGAAGCTCCAGGGGTTTCTCCATTAGCAATTCCAAAGTTACCGTGCAGGACGGGAGTGTCCCACACAGTTCCTCCCTGTCCAGTCTTTCGTTCACGAACAATTCCCCCGTCTCCCTATTCACCTCAAAGAATCTCCGGCCAGCTCCGGACGCCACAGACAGCCTGCGCTCCCACAGGCTGCTGAGATCCAAGCCCAGATCGACAACCACGTTGCCCACTCGGAAACCTTTCTCTCTTTCTTCCGGGATCTCATAGCTGATGAGCGCGGAAACACTGTCCCAGGCGCCAAGCAGAAGCAGGACTCCCACCACTCTCCCAGTGCTGACCCGGCGGCTCCTCCCGGCAGCTGGGACCATCTCACACAATAGCAACTTCTTTCGCCCAGTTTGTTCCAGCGGTTCCCTCGGAGAAGCTAATTTCAGTCAGCCCGCGCTCGGAAATTTCGGAATGGAGCGCTCGGCGCAAAGTCGGACATTGCTTTTTCCGCTTTCCGGGCGCCTTTGATTCGTTCCCCGACTCCTCAGTCTGCGCCTTGTCCCGGGGCACAGCGAGGGGAGGGGGAGCTGCAGCGGCCAGATCTCCAGCCTCTTCATTGGCCGACAGCGGCACACAGAGTTCCAGCCAATAACTGCACGAGGAATGTGCTCGCGCCGGTTCTAGCTGTCGGACACCGCGGCGCGTAAGAACCGGAGTTTCCTTCCACTTCTCGCCTGCGTTTCCAAACGCTAGAAGCTCGCTCACTGCCAAGGCAAACTATCTGAACCTGAGGAGCCAGTGCTCCGGGACTCGGCCTATGCACAGTAAGCCAAACTAAGCCTCTGCTTTAATAATTAAAGATTTGGACCGTTCGTTCTCTGCATTGTCTCCACTGAGAGCAAAATTTTGCGTAGTGAAACCAAGTTTAGCGGAATAGAACCAAAGTTCCCTGCGAATTTCACGCACTAGTTTTAAGTTCTCGTTCTTTCGACTATGCTTTTAAACACAATAGTATTCACTACAAAGTCTAAGCATTGAATAATACCTGTGTTGCCCTATAGTTCTGGCTCCAATGGAAGCAAGTCTGGACAAAACTTGTCTGACAAAAGAAAGCCTGTGTATTAAGAATGCTCAGCTAATGTTTCCGTCTGTGGAGACCTTAATGGTCTCTTTCGGCGTCAAATCAGATGACAGGGCGACCAGTTCCGCTTAGTTTGCCGTTTTCCTATGAAAGCCAGATACTATAGCTTGACATTTTCTCTTCAAAATACATATGACTTCGATCTCTCTTACTTGCTAGGAGCCAAGGACCAAGAAGAAAACTTTTCTGATCTACTTTCACTTAAAGCTTACAATCATAAACCCTCTCTCCACTATGGATTACTTTTCCCTGGTAGGAAATCTGAATTTCCGGGTGTCCCAAGGAACTGATATTAACATCAGATTGGTCTGGTGCCATATTGTATTGAAAATGCTGGTTCACCTGCAAATTGGCAGCAACATTCTCTGATTTTTCTTAGAGTGCAACAAAGGCTTTAGTCATAATAGTTCAACAGCCACCAACCTGTGTCACATTTACTTTTGTATTCTCAAGGGTTCGGGTCATAGTTGATGTTTAATAAATATTTGTTGAAATGATTTCGGTACCATTCCTAGAAGGATACTTGTCAATTAAGAACGCATACAGAACAATTTCCTGTGCAGATCATAGGTCTGAGTAGTTCCTTGGGCTACATTCACATAAGAGCCACCACAGATGAATGTGGGGAGGGGAGAGGGAAACGAACCACTGGACTTGAAGTCAGAACAGAGGGGGTCGTGTCCTCAGTCCAACACTCCTTGTGATAATGAACAAATAGTTTCCTTAATTATAAAATGGGGACAAGAGCTATTTTGCTTTTAGGTTCCAGGTAAAATTCCACCTTCCTCAAAGGAGCCTCTCCTGGTCACATTTAACGCTAAGACCTTCCCACTGAGATGATTTTAAATTTATCCCCCAAGTATCTTTTTTATACATAGTTGTTTGTATTTGTCTTTTCCATTAAACCCTGCACTCCTTCAGGACAGGGATTGTTACTGCTGTTTGCCTGTCTTTATACTTTCAGTGCCTGGCAATATAATAAATGCTTGCTGACTTGATTCTGCTTGCTTCATGGAATAGATGTGAAGATCAAATGGGGTAATAGATTAAAAGTACTTTGTAATAATAAAGTAATATATTTACAGAACCTCAGTATTGAGAGGAATCTCAGAGGTTCTCAAGTCCAATCTGAGTTGGAATTTTCCTTGCAACTTCTCTTACATATATTGATCCATCCTTCATTTGAAAACCTCCACAAGTATTTCATTACCTACCCAAGCATCCCATTTGACTTTTGGGCAGCTCAAAATGTTGGAATGTTTTTCCTTAACTTGAGTTGATAATAAGTACATGTAACTTCAGTCTTCACTGTGTTATGAGAAAGTTGAAATAGGAGTTAAGAAGATGGGAGTTGGAGGGGAGAAGAAAGGGGGGGGGAGTTTGACTGGGCTATACATGGTGGAAATTCATGACAGAGGACACACTATCTTGAAAGCATTAAATGATTCTTTAACAAGATATCTTATGGAGGGAAACTAAGATAGGAGAAAAAATCATGGATCATATTCATAAAGGAGATTGAGCAAGCTCCTGAATCATATGCCTACTTTCTTATTTTTATGTAAATTTTTGAGAATGAATTACACATGTTTTGATGATATCAAGGATGAAAATATGGGAAAGGAACAGTCAAACACTGCAAATGATTGTCTATGGAAAAACTGTGGCTTTACTGTCATAAAACTGACTGAATAGTGTAGGGAATATAAGATCTCATCATTGTTTGCTGATTACAAAAAAAAAAGCATTTGACTCATTAGAACAAAGTGTATCATTAGAATCTGTCCTTCAAAGAGAAATCTCTAATACATCTGTTAAAATTATACAATATTTCTTGAGAATCTATTTGCCAAGACAGACATGATTACAAAACACTTATCACACAAATAAAGTGAAATCTAAACAATTAGAGAAACATGAATTTGCTCATGGATAGGCTGAGCTAATATAATAAAAATGACAATCCTACCTAAATTAATTTACTTATCAGAGCCATATCAATCAAACTACCTCAAATTATTTTATAGAACTAGAAAAAAAAATTCATCTGGAAGAACAAAAGATTGAGAATATCCAGAGAATTAATGAAAACAATATGAAGGAAGGTGGCTTAGCAGTACCAGATCTCAAACTGTACTATAAAGCAGTAATCATCAAAGCAATCTGGTACTGGCTAAAAAAGCAGAATGGCGGACCAATGGAATAGATTAGGGGTAAATGATCTCAGCAATCTAGTATTTGATAAACCCCCAAAGGTCTCAGCTTTTGAGATAAGAATTCACTATTTGATAAAAAAAAACTGCTGGAAAAAATGTAAAACAGTATAGCAGAAACTAGGTAATGTGATAAAGGATGAAAGGTTTACAAAAACTGAGAGGTGCAAACCTCAGAGTGATTGACAGGAGCATGTGACTAAGGGTCATATGGGAGCCTGAGGCTAGATATCTGAAGAAAGATTCCATACCCAACTGACTTCTCTCCTGGAAGGACCTGAGTATAAGGCTTGGAAGAGATTTTCTCCTGAGACCAACAGAAGAAAGAGGCTTTTGGATCTGGCTGCTGGCAGCATCAGTAAGAAGATCTCTGGATCTGCTTGGATGTCAACCAACTGAAGATCCTGGCCTGTAGCATCCCAAGCATATTCACATCTATGAAATATAAATGACTGTATGGCTACTGTGTCTCCAAGCATAAGGTTATACCAATGAGGTTTGTGAATGTAACCTTGAACTGGCCATGCGGCCCTTGGCTAAGACAAACTCATTAACATGCTCGGACTCAATTCCCCGGAAAGCGCGGTTTGCAATCTACACGCCCAAAGGTGTTCCCTCTACCTTGCCACCCAATCTTGATTGTCTATACTTTGTGATGTGGTTACTACGTCCTTGGGAGTACCGCCCAAGCAGGACAGGAATAAATTCAGAGGCAAACCCATGAACTTCCTCTTGCCTCTTGGCCTTTCCCTTTCATGGAGCTCCACTGGGCTCCTCAATGACTATATCTCTCTCTCCTCTTGACCTTCTCCTTCCCGAGGCTGTAACCACCTCGGCTTGCATTTCCTATCTTAATCTCCTCATCCACCTCGTGTTCCTTTGTACTCATACTCTCCTATCAAAGGGAGTATCATAGGGTTTGCCTGCCCTATCCAACCACTGACTTGTCCGTGTCTTTCATTTCCACCCTGGTTCTCGGTTCCTACCTCTCCTCGGGTCCCATCACAAAGGTGAGCCCCTTCCCTTGTGGGACCCTGCTGGTCAGGGAAGTCCATTAAGGAAAACCCCACATGGCCCATTTGATTGGATTCCTGGTATGTGACTTGGATATTGGAAAGTTAATACTTAGCTTAATAAGATAGTTTATAGATATTAGCTTTTAAGATAAGTAGAAGTATAATATATTCCTAAAATTTAAATTACTCCTAAAAATAAAATTACTCCTTGTTCCTTCCTACCCTTCCCAACCAATAAATTTGAATTTATTTGTTTCCTCTTGTTCTTTCCTCACCCAAAATCCCATCATAACAGTATAGAACAGTATCTCACACCCTATACCAAGATCACATCAAAATAGGTGTATGATTTAGACAATAGTGATACCATAAGTAAATTAGGAAAACATAGAATACTTTACTTGTCAGATCTATGGAGAAGGAAAAAAATTTATGGCCAAATAAGAGATAGAGATGTAAAATGCATAATTTTGATTGTTAAATTAAAAGGTTTATTTGTACAAACAAAACCAATGTAATTAAGATTAGAAGGGAAACAACAAACTAGCAAATTTTTTATATCAAATTTCTCTAATAAAGATTTCATTTCCCAAAATATATAGAGAACTAAGTCAAGTGTATAAAGAATATAAGCAGGGGCAGCTGGGTAGCTCAGTGGATTGAGAGCCAGGTCTAGAGGTCCTAGGTTCAAATCTGGACTCAGAGACACTTCCCAGCTGTGTGACCCTGGGCAAGTCACTTGATGCCCATTGCCTAGCCCTTACCACTCTTCTGCCTTGGAACCAATACACAGTATTGATTCCAAGACAGAAGGTAAGGGTTTAAAAAAAAGAATACAAGCCATCCCTCAATTGACAAATAGTCAAAGGATATAAACAGTTTTCAGATGAAGAAATCAAAACTATCAATAATTGTTTGAAAAATATTCTAAATAACTCTTTATTAGAGAAATGTAACTTAAAACAACTCTGAGGCACCACTTTACACCTATCAGATTGGCTAATATGATAGAAAAGGAAAATGATAAGTGTTGGAAGGAATGTGGCAAAACTAGAACTCTACTGCATTGTTGGTAGAATTCTAAAGTGATCCAATCATTCTGGAAGGCAATTTGGAACAAACAATATAGTCCCAAAGGACTATATATTCTTTGAACCAGTAATACCACTACAAGACCTGTATCCCAAAGAGATTTTAAAAAGAGCAGGGGGTGGGGCTTACTTGTACAAAAATATTTTTAGCAGCCCTTTTTGTGGTGGGATTGGAATTGGAATTGGAAATTATAGGAATATCCATCAATTGAGGAATGGCTGAACAAATTGTGGCATAGGATGGTGTTGGAATACTACTGTGATATAAGAAATGATAAACAGATGATTTCAGAAAGAGCTGGAAAGACCTAAATTAACTGATGCAGAGTAAAATAAGCAGACCCAAGAGAATATTGTACACAGTAACAGAAATATATACAATGATCAACTTTGAAAATTTGGCTACTCTCAGCAGTGTAATGATCCTGGACCTGGATCCTGGAAGGACTTATGACAAACAATGCCATCAACCTCCATGAAAAGAACTTTGGAGTCAGAATACAGATCAAAGCATACGATTTTTCATGCTAGTTTGTTTTTTTTTTATTTTGGGGTTTTGATTTTCTATGAATTTCTCTTACAAAAATGAACAATATATTTTGTATGATAATACATGTATAACCCAGATCAAATTGCTCACCATCTCTAAGAAGGAGAACAGAAGGGATGGAGGGAGACAATTTGGATCTTGTTACTTTATAAAATGTATGTGGAACATTGTTATTACATGTAATTGGCAAAATAAAATTCTTTAAAATATTAAACAAGATTTCTTGACACATTACTTTAAAATGTTATCTGTCCAACCACTCTGGAGGGCAATTTGGAATTATGCCCAAAGAACTTTAAAAGAATGCATACTCTTTGATCCAACCATACCACTGCTGGGTTTTTACCCCCAAAGAGATAATAAGGAAAAAGACTTGTACAAAAATATTCATTACTGTGCTCTTTGAGGTGGCAAAAAATTGGAAAATGTGGGAGAGTTCATCAGTTGGGTAATGGCTGAACAAATTGTGGTATCTGATAGTAATGGAATACTATTGTGCTGAAGGGAATGATGAACTGGAGGAATTCCATTTAAATTGGAAAAACTTCCAAGAATTGATGCAGAGTGAAAGGAGCAGAACCAGGAGAACACTATACACAGAAACTAATACATTGTGGCACAATTGAATGTAACAAACTTTTCTATTAGCAGCAGTGCAATGATCCAGGACAATTCTGAGACACTTATGAGAAAGAATGCTATCCATATCCAGAGAAAGAATTATGGGAGCAGAAACGCAGAAGAAAAATATATGATTGATCATGTAGTTTGATGGAGATATGATTGGGGTATTGGAATTACAAGGTCAAATATGAATAACATAAAAATGGGTTTTGAACAATGATACATGTATAACCCAGTGGAATTGCTTGTTAGTTCTGGGAGGGGGAAGGGAAGAAGGATGGGAAAAAGCATGAATCATGCAACCATGGAAAAATATTCTAAACAAATAAAATAAAAATGATTTCTGTTTAATAGCCGATTACTAACATAAAATGATAATAAAACAACAGGGAGTGGGGAAACAAAGTGGCATGTGTATCTCATGGAATATTATTGAACCATAAGAAAAAACAACTATGAAAAATAAAGAGAACCAAAAAAAGACATAAGAGCTGAGGTAGGTAGAAGAAAGCAGAACCAAAGAAATAATATGCATAATAACTACAACATAAAATAAAAGTACAATACAGTGAAAATTTTGTGTTATTATAATGATCAAGTTTGAGTCTCATCAAAGATGATAAAATACATTTCCCTTCTTTCATTGGAGAGTTGGAAGATACAAATTAAGAATAGTGCATATGTTGGTAGATAGCAGTATGTGTTTGATTATTCTGAAATTTTAAAAATGGTTAAAATGGGAGCTTCTATGGGTAGAGGAAGCATATGATTAGAAACAGATATAATACAAAACAAAAACAGGCTTTTAAAAAATACAATAGATATCAATTAAAAAAAATTAAAAAAAAAACAAAGAAATGTGTGCTTCCAAAGACTCAACTGTCATAGAGGATATATACACAAAATCCATATAAAAGAGCATTCTTTATTAAAAAAAAAAAGGTCCCTATATACTCACATTTTCAGATAATATTGTGCTGTGTAAGGATTGGGGGAAGGGAGACTGGGAATTCTGAGATGAGGACTGAAAAAAGTTGAGTGGCAGTTGAGAAGCAAAGACTTTTGGAAGGAAAAATGGTTCTGGGGGGATTCTGAGGAAACTCTGGGTTTCTGACCTGGGACCTGAAGCTGTCAGGACCAGTTCTGGGGGGCTGAGGATATACCTAAGCCACTTGAGAATATCCTGCTTCTTCCTTCAAACTGATAGCTGACCTGCCTCCAACATACATCTACCACTTTTCTTAACCTGAAGAAAGACATCTCAGACCCCTAAGGGGGGGGTATTTGGACTCTCAAAGGAGGGCACAGCTCCCTTATCTCTCCCTGACTCCCTGAACTTATTTCACCTAGGCCAAACTAATAATTAAGTTAAACAAATTAATAAAAAGGGTTTTAGCTGGGAAGGGACAGAGACATCTATTGGGCATTATTACAGGCCCATCAGATCACAGACCATGTAGGACCTTGACAGGGCTACCTACTCCCTCTCCCTTCATCCAGTTTACCTGAACCCCAATAATAAACCATTTATAGTAATCAGGTATTCGTGTAGGCCTCTCAATAATATTAGAAAGGGTTACTTCAAAAAACTAGAGACAGGTCTCACAAAGAGCACCTGAGGCCTTTCCCTCAGAGACAAGACCCATGCCTAGGGCTTGCCTCTAAATCCTTTCTGAGGGGAAGGCACTGAAATCATCAATGAGGGTAGCTGACAGGGGAGCCTGCCATCAAATCCTCTCCAGCTACTTCCCTTTGGAGAAACAGTGTGATAACTAACAACCTGTTATCACAGGGGAAAGGGAGGGAGACAGTCACTTCATTCTTACTAGCTTCGGCTCCCTCCATCACACCCTATTCCTGTTTCTATAACCCTCTCAATACTTTACTGATATACCATTATATTCAGTGAACTAAACTTTTATTATCATAACAGCTATTTGAATCAAGAATCTGAAAATTACAGTGAGAATCCCATAGTAAGAACCCCCCCCCCCATAGCCTACCAATCCACACACGAAAAGCTAAATGGATGAAAAGTATCTATTGTTCAGTTATTCAGTTAGATGGCCAGTCAAACTCAATGGAATTAGTTTCTTGGGCAGGTAATAGCAATGGATTATAAATTGGTCCTAGTAGTGAAAAGAAAGCAGATTGCATTTTGAAAATTATACAGAGTTTTCCTTTGACACTTGTTAAAATAGAAAAATAAGACTTAGGACATGAGTGATTGATAGGGCATGGGATTAGACTATCAAATATTTATACAGACCCTCAATATGCTTTTTCAGTTTGTCATGCTACAGGAAAGATCTGGAAACAACGAGGTTTTATTACTGCATTGGGAAAGCCAATTGCTCATGTAGAAATAATAACTGAGTTGTTGGATCCTATCCAGAAACCTAAGCAGTTAGTGGTGATCCATTGTAGAAGTCCTACTTATGGCAGAGATTCAGTCTCTAAAGGAAATCATAGAGCTGATATCACTGCAAAATTTGCTGCCAGGAATGGTCCAGTGTATGTAATGAATTTGTCAACTATTGAATCTGATGATCTAGAAAAAGTTTATGTAGACTCAGAAATTCAGAAATGGAAGGAGAAGTTTGGATCAAGGAAAGAAAAAACATGGAATATGGGTTGCAGATACTGAAAAAACACTGTTAACAAAAGACTTGTATATCTATTTGTGTCAAGCCATTCACACAAAAGGTCATTTTGGTACTCAAACTGTAATTGATTCTGTAAAGAGGCAATGGGTAGCACCTGGAATAAGTACTGTAGCAAATAAGATCTGTACAAGTTGTTCTATTTGCCAAAAATTCAATCAAGGGGCATTCAGACAGAAAGGTTTAGGTGATAGACCTTTAGCATATTGTCCATTTGAGAGTCTGCAAATTGATTACATCAGCATGCCAAAAGCTGGAAGATACAAGTTTTGTCTGGTAATAGTAGACAGATTAACTAAGTGGCCTGAAGCATTTCCATCAAATACAAATATAGCTAGTTTTGTGGTAAAAGTGTTGATTAAGGAAATTATACCTAGATTTGGAGTGCCACTTATCATAGACTCTGATAAGGGATCTCATTTAACCCAAGTTATCCTGAAAAGAGTCTATGAGAATCTAGGAATAACACCCAAATATCATGTTCCTTATCACCCACAAAGTTCAGGTCAGGTGGAGTGTGTAAATAGGGAACTCAAGACTATTGTGGGGAAGACCTGTGCTTAAACTCATCTCAAATGGTCAGATAGTCTTCCCATAGCTTTGTTTTACCTACATACAAGACCAAGAGCAGATTTGCATATATTATCCTATGAAATGCTCTTTGGCCATACTCCACTACAAGCAAAAACTTGTAAGACAGTCTATACATCACTCTTAGGAGGAGATTGTCAACTTGCTTCTTACTTAAGTGCTTTACAACAAAGACTCAAAGCATTACATGATATGGGAGTATTAATTCAATCTGGTCCATTGGATTATTCTCTCCATGATTTCAAGCCAGGAGATATGGTATATGTCAAAAATTTTGCTAAAACATCAGCAACACAAGAGAGTTGAGTAGGTCCTTACACCATTGTATTAGTTTCTCCATCTTCAGTTAAAGTCTTGGGTAGAAATTTGTGGTATCATTGTTCACATATAAAATTAGCACATGGTATATGTAGGATTCCAGGCATATACATCTGGAAAATGTGGTTGATGTATTGATATTATATTATACTTGGTCAAGCAGTTAATGAGACAGCTCAGAGGCCAGAGGAATCTCTGGGCCTGAGCCACACAAGGCTTAGCTCTGGCCTGATCAGACATGATTTATGAGCAGGCCATGCAGTCTTTGTTCTGGGAGTTTGAAAAGAGCGGGCTGAATTTACCACGCCTCTAGCTTATACGTCATTGATATGTCAAATCAATGTAAATCCACTATGTGCTGTTGCATATGCACTATGTACCTCTTACCTCATTATCTTAATAAATAGAGAGGAATAGCCATCTTATCTTCTTTTTCTCTCTGACTTGGAACTTAGCTGCATGCCAAGGAATCGCTCCCTCTATGGAGCCCCTCTAAAGATCTCTAAAGATCTTCTTTCTTTAATCTTTTATTTCCTTCTTACCTGACCGCAGGCCAGTGCAATCTGCACTTAGAGCTTAGACTCTCTATTCTGCAAGTGGTACCTTTTCTTCTACTGATTTTTTCCTCACACCTAATTCCTGATCCTATCTAAGAATTATACTCTCCACGCATTCTTGGTTATTTTTATCTTCCTTCACTGTATGCACTACAAAGGAAGATAACAGGAACTTATCTGTGCTGTTCCTCCCTGAAATCTGATCTGTGTGTGTCTGCCTCAGTTTATCAACCCTCTCTCTGGCTTCTGTTCTCCTCAAAAATAATATTCCTTTAGATGTTCCCTTTTATGCAGTGGTTGCTGGCCAGCTACTGTAGTATAAATAATGAAAATGTACAAATCATCGAAGAAAAAAATGAAGAAGAAGAGATCATAGAAAATTAGAATCATCAGGCAAATTGAGTCTGCAGTCAAAAAGATCAGTAAGGGGAGTACCATTCCAGTGGAAGAGGATATAAGAGGACAATGCAGATCAAGAGGAGAATTCAAGAAATTAATGGACATTGTTGAAAGATTGAAAACTTACAACTTTAAAGACTTTGAAAATTTTCAATGAAGGGAATCACAGGACTAATGGACTAATTGATTAAAATTTAGGGTAATGTAATACAAAACAACATAACACATATTCACACAAACAAACATAAATATATTTACTACCATGGAATTGAAGAAGAATTATTCAATCAAGATGAGATGAGAAGAGAAGGAAAGATTTGAAGTAGTGGTGAGTATATTGCATGCAACAGTAACGTAACACTAACATAACAGTGACACTGACATTACACTAGCAAAACATGACATAAAGTAATAATGGAACAAAACATAAACATGGTTAGGTTACATTGAATCACTACTTAAATGAGTGACATATGTGTAAATATGAAGTATGTGTGTATATATGTGCTTGGTGCTCAGGGAGGAGTAATATCTTTGGTATGGAGGGCTTGTCGTGCCCTTCTAGGGCAGCTCTCCAGCCTCTGACCCTCACCTGACAATCAGCTCTCACTTGTGGCTCCCAGTAGTTGCTAGCATGCAGCAGCGGCCACACCCCAGGCAACGGCTTTGTCAGGCCGGTTAAACCTGGTGAGGGTAGCCATCGGGTCGTTGTCATCGACCCCTGGTGAACTAGGGCTTTGCTCACCCAGCATGTGAAGACTGTTTCGGTGGAACAGGCGGAAGAAACCAACAAGAGGGTTCAACGGCTGAGATGGCGATACAGCAAGGCACTGTGGAGTGCTTAGGGCGTGTTGGAGCACAAAAGACAACATGGCCATCCAATGCAGCTGAGGAAGTCTCCAGATGTAACGACTTTTCGTGCCACTAGACCCAGGCTTCCAATGCCGAGAGAGTGGGACTGTCTCTGTGCATCGACTTTTCCACTTAAATCTTCATGCACAAGTGTCTTTGTGCACAAAAAACGCACAAAGACAATCGTTATCCTCGGTTACCAAGAGACTACTACTATAGCATACATGTATATATTGTATGTATGTACTTTATGCATATGTGTATATATGTATAAACAGCTCATATATCTATTGTTACATGTAGTTTTCATAAGTGAGTTTGATGTTTTGGTTTAATTTTGGTATAAAACATATGCAATGTTGTATTTATTATAATTTTCAAAATGTATTTCAATAGTATTAGAATGTTCTGTATTAGCTGATAAGAGTAGTATTTATGAGTTTAGTGTTTTCATGGAAGTTGTGTTCATCTTTTGTTTTGATGTTATTTGCTTGTGCTTTTGCATATGTTTGAAATTTTACTTGTTCATTATTTAAAACCCTTTTTCTCTTTCCTTGATAAAATCCCTAGAATAGGTTAGTATTAGTTAGATCAAGATAGTTGAGCATAGGTTGTTATTTTGGGTAGATATCTTAATGTAGATAATCTGTAAGTAATTTAGGTTGTACACAAATGCTAAAATACTGTTTTCAACATGATTTAGGCTTTGTGCAAAGGAGGGACTGTTAAAATAGGAAATAAGACTTAGGATATGAGTGATTGACAGGGCATGGGATTAGATTTTTCCCTGGAGCTGATGGAATAGAATCCCAGAGAAACAGTTAAGCAACTGACAATCTCTTTGGACCTGGAAGAAAGAGGAGTTGTATTTTCCTGGAGCAGCTTGAGAAACCATCATTCAAATTACAAGCCTGGAAATATCTTTGGCTGTGGAAAAGAAGGCAGTATTCATTCTTCTGCTGGACAGATAGAACAGATCACCTTTGGATATTTCTCTTGGGATTTTTGGACTTTGCCCACCAAAAGACTCTGTTGTAAGATTACTAATCCCTAAAGACTTTACCTTTAATGTACTTAGAAATAAGATAGTTGTAGTCAGATAGCTTATAATTTAAAGGGTAAAATAATTAAGATCACTTCCTTTCCCTTCTTTCCCTTTTTACCTTCCCCTTCCTTGTTTTAATAAAATAAAAATAATTATATGTTCCTTCTATGTTTCTTCCCTAAAACTCCTTCCATTCTATTACAATATTTCACACTGCAACCACTCTGGTGCAGGCCCCTATAACTGCAGGCCTGGATTCTTGTAAGTCTATTCAGTTGGTCTCCCTCCCTCAAGTTTATCCTGACTTTAGTACATTCTCCTGTCCACTTTCAAATTGATCTTCCTAAAACCCATGTCTGACCATATCACTCCTGCCACCCCCATTCAATAAACTCCAGTGTTTCCCTATTATCTTCAGGTTCAACTATGCAATCATCTGGATTTTTTTTTTCTGTTAACCTTTATTTTCTGAATTAGTAACGAATCTGAGACAGAAGGACAAAGGCTAGGCAAATGGGATTTAGTGACTTGCCCCTGATCACACAACTAGGAAGTAGTGTTTGGTTTTTAATACCCTTTATAAGCTTATTTCTGTCTTTCCGATTTTTCACCCAATTCTCCTCCATGTACTTTGTGATCTGGTAACACTTACTCCTCTTGCTATTCCTTGAACACAATTCTCCTTCTCCTGATTCAGAGCATTTTCACTGGATGTCCCCCATAACTGGAACACTCTACTTATCTCCACTTCCCAACTTTCTCAGCTTCCTTCAAGTTTCAGTTAAAGTTTCACCTTCTTCAAGAAGCTATTCAGGACTATTTCCTTTTGTCATTCATAGGCCATTTCTGCCTTCATGTTGCCTCTCATATATATATATACTTTTCTCTCCACTTACATGGCCCAGTTCAGAAATCATTACCTCTCCCTAGACTATTGTAGTAGCCTCTACATTGATTTCCTGGATTGCTTCCAGTCTCTCCCCTCTACAGTCTATCCTCCAGAGTGCTGTTAAAGTGATTTTCCTTGAAGCAAAGACTTCTATCATGTCACTTATCTGCTCAGTAAACTCTACTGATTCCTTACCATTTCTGGAACAAAATACCAACTTCTTTGGCACTCAGAACTTTTCATATTCTGTCTCCAAACTACTTTTATGTTGTTTTTTTTAAATTTTATTTAGTCAATTTAGAACATTACTCCTTGGTTACAAGAATCATATTCTTTCCCTCCTTCCCCTCCCCTTCCTGTAGCAATGTGCAATTCCACACAATTATATGTGCCCTTGATCAGAACCTATTTCCATGTTTTTGATGTTTGCACTAGAATGTTCATTTAGCATCTATATCCCCAATCATATTCCCCTCGACGCATGTAATCAAGCACTTGTTTTTCTTCAATGTTTCTACTGCCATAGTATTTCCTCTGAATGTGGATAGTGTTCTTTCTTGTAGATCCCTCCAGGTTGTTCAGGATCACTGCATTGCCACTAATGGAGAAGTCCATTACATTTGATTGTACCACAGTGCATCAATCTCTGCGTACAATGTTCTCCTGGTTCTGCTCCTTTCACTCTGCATCAATTCCTGGAGGTTGTTCCAGTTCACATGGAATTCCTCCACTTTATTATTCCTTTGAGCACAATAGTATTCCATCACCAACATATGCCACAATTTGTTCAGCCACTCCCCAATCAAAGGGCATCTCCTCATTTTCCAATTTTTTGCCACCATAAAGAGCGCAGCTATGAATATTCTTGTACAAGTCTTTTTCCTTATTATCTCTTTGGGGTACAAACCCAGCAGTGCTATGGCTGGATCAAAGGGCAGACAGTCTTTTAAGGCCTTTTGGTCATAGTTCCAAATTGCCCTCCAGAATGGTTGAATCAATTCACAACTCCACCAGCAATGCATTAATGTCCCCACTTTGCCACACCCCTCCAGCATTCATTACTTTCCAATGCTATAATGTTAGCCAATCTGCTAGGTGTGAAGTGATACCTCAGAGTTATTTTGATTTGCATCTCTCTGATTATAAGAGACTTAGAACACTTTTTCATGTGCTTATTAATAGTTTTGATTTCTTTAACTGAAAATTGCCTATTCATATCTCCTGTCCATTTATCATTTGGAGAATGGCTTGATTTTTTGTACAATTGATTACTTTTCTGTTTTAAACACAACACCCTTCATGTTCTCCATATTTTCTCCCATTGGCCTTTTCACAATTACTCTCCCATGTCATTCCATCTCCATTTCTATGCCTTTGCCTTTGTAGACTGTTGCTCATACTTGAAATGCTCTTCTCCCTTTGTTTTAGAATCACTAGCTGTCTTCAAAGTTCACTTTAACAACACTCCCTACACTGGACTTTTCCTCATCCACTAACTAACTGCTAGTGTCTCTCCTCAAAAATTATCTTTTCAGAACTGTTAAGTCCCTATTTGCATCAGTATATTTGTGGTTTTATTTTGGAGTTTTGGTTATGTATAAATGTGCTCTTACAATAATGACCAATATGCACAATTGAATGTAATGGACATTGCAGCAATGCAATGATCCAGGACAATTCTGAGGGACTTATGAGAAAGAACACTATCTACATCCAGAGAAAGAACTGTGGGAGTAGAAACACAGAAGCAAAACAACTGTTTGATCACATGGGTCGATGGGGATATGATTAGGGATGTAGACTCTAAACAATCACCCTAGTACAAATATCAATAATATGGAAATAGGTCTTGATCAATGATACATGTAAAACCCAGTGGAATTGCACATCAGGGGAAGGGGGAGGAGAGGAAAAGAACATGAATCATGGAACTATGGAAACATATTCTAAGTCAATTAAGTAAATAATTAAATAAAATTTTCCAATTCTAAAAAAAGAAGGTAAAATGTAAAAAAAAAAAACCCAAACAAACCAATAACTAATATGGAAGTGTTTTGCATGGCAATAAAAATAAAAATTTTAAAAATTATCGTTTCAGGGGAAGCTAGGTGACTCAGTGGTTAGAGAGCCAGGCCTGGAAATGAGAGGTTCTAGATTCAAATCTGGCCTCAGACATTTTCTAGCTGTGTAACCCTGGGCAAGTCACTTAACCCCCATTGCCTTGCCCTCACCCCTCTTTTGCCTTTAGTATTGAGTCTAAAGTGGAAGGTAAGAGTTAAAAAAAAAAAAGAAATGATAAGTAAGGAGATACTGAACATCAAGATGAATTAGCTTTCTTATTACATTGAATGTGACCATGATTCAGAGCAGCTTCTGAGGGAGAACAAAATACTATCTGGGCTAACAGCTCATATGACACAAGATAAAAAGAAAGCTTCTGTCTGTATTTTATATAAATATACCTCTTTAGAAAGACAGATAGGATGGAACTTGGACTGAGAAGAGTGACCAAAATTTTGGGAGGATTGGAGACTACCATTCCAGGATCAGCTGGGGTTGTGTAACCTTGAGAGGAGACAACTTATGGGGGCACATAATAGATGCCTTGGGAAATTTGAAGGACTGTCATAAGGAAAGGAAATAGTTTTATTCTTCTTGACCTCAAAGGGTAGAATTATAAATAATGAGTGGATGCTGCAGAGAAGAAGATATTTTCTGAGGTCAAATTTGAACCTAGGACCCCTTACCTTCAGTCCTGGCTCTCTATCCCATGAGCCACATAGTTACCTCTGAAAAGATAATTTTTGAGGAGAGACACTAGCAGTTAGTTAGTAGATGAGGAAACGTTCAGTGTAGGTAGTAGTGTTGAAGTGAACTCTGAAGAAAGCTAGTGATTCTAAAACAAACGGAGAAGAGCATTTCAAGTGTGAGCAACAGTCTACAAAGGCAAAGGCATAGAAATGGAGATGGAATGACATGGGAGAGGAATTGTGAAAAGGCCAATGGGAGGGGAATGTGGAGAACATGAAGGGTGTCGTATCTAAAACATAAAAGTAGTTTAGAGACAGAATATGAAAAGTTTTGAGTGCCAAAGAAGTTGGTATTTTGTTCCAGAGATGATAAGGAATCAGTAGAATTTACTGAGCAGATAAGTGACATGATAGGAGTCTTTGCTTCAAGGAAAATCACTTTAACAGCTCTCTGGAGGATGGACTGTAGAGGGGAGAGACTGAAAGCAATCCAGGAAACCAATGTAGAGGCTACTACAATAGTTCAGAGAGAGGTAATGATTGTCTGAACTGGGCCATGTGAGTAGAAAGAAAATGACAGATATGAGAGGCAACATGAAGGCAGAAATGACATATATGTGAACAAAATGGAGTAGTTATGGAGCCAAAGCTCCTTGCAGAAGCCTCCTAGTTGCCTCCTCTTTACTTATAATTTCCAACTTCTTTTTTGTTTGTAATAAGTCAACAAGCATTAATTAATCACTTACTAAATGACAATCACTGTGTTAAACCCTGGGAATACAAAGAAAAGCAAAACAGTTCTCAAGAGTTCTCAGTCTATTGGGGGAGAGAGCATGCAAACTTCTATGTGCCAATAAGATGTATATGGGTTAAAAAGGAGAAATCAACAGAGGGAAGGCACTGACAGTAAGACGGATTAGGGAAAGGCTTCTTGTAGTAGATGGAATTTTAGCTGGGACTTGAAGGAAATCAGAGAAGTTAGGAGGTAGAAAATTCAAGACATGAGGCATAGGCAGTGAAAATTCTTTGAGTTGGAGGTGGAGTGCTGTATTATCGAGGAGGCAGGTGTCACTGCATCACAGAGTAAGTGGAGGGGAGAAAGCTGTAAGAAGGGTGGGTAGGAGTCAGGTCATAAAAGACTTTAAAGGCAGGATTGTGGAAATGCCAGACGTTGGGAAGATAATATTGACAGGACTTGGCAGTAGACTGAATATGAGAGGGGAGACTGAGAAGTCAAGGATCATAACCAGGTTGTGAGCTATCTTGGTGTCTTGGAGAATGGTGGTGCTATTTGCAATAAGAAAGTTTAGAAGAAGGGAATGTTTACAGAGAAAGATAGCAAGTTTAGCTTTGGAATTTAAGAAGTCTTTAACACTGTTTAAGAGTTTATCTTTAAGTTCTTAACTTTAACAGTTTAACTGTTTAAAAGTTTACATTTACATCTTTAACTGTATTTAACAGTTTTAACTCTGTTTAAGAGTTTAAGAGACATCCAGTTCCAGATAACCAATAGGTATTTGAAAATATTAATCTGGAGATAGAGAGATTAGGAATGGTTAAAGTAGATTTGAGAGGAATCAGTATAGTGATGATAACACAATCCATGATAATGATACAACCCATTTATTGAAATAATATAGAAGGAAAAGAGAAGAGAGTCCTGGACAGTGGCCTGTAGGATGCCACATACTTATTTTGCAAATGGCCTGAGCTTTTTTGGTGAAATATGTAGCAGGGTCTTCAGCTGAGAAGATGGAAGTAGCGGGAGTCATGGGAAGTTTGAGGATGGTTGAAAAGGTTTGGAAAAGCTGCTCTGGTGAATACGATCATAAATCCATTAGGGGGGTATAAAAGGATTGCCCTGCATCAATGAGATTATGTAACATAAATTTGTCATGGACCCATTCATCAGTTTCATAACTTTGCTTTCATGTGTATTTTCCTGATTTATCACAGAAGGTTGACTCACTGGATTTCTAACCCTGATTACTGGTCAGGTACACTGAGAAAGAAGACAAATGTTGAGTCACCTTCCTGTGATAGAGACGTGAAGAGAGAGATTTTGCATAACTCGTGGACCAAAATGCAAGAACCAGGGTTCCAATGGAATATTCCCAGTTGGTGGCAGTTTGAGCTGATTGGGGGGGGGGAGGGGACTTTGTCTCTGACTGGAAGTCACTCTCTTTCCCTAGAGGTTTGAGCCTGGCTGAAAGACCTTTGTGAGGCTGACTTGGTTTTTTGGGGTGTCTCTGGCTCTGAGCAGTTGAAGTTGACACTGAGAAGAGAAACTTGATTTTTGGGATTTGGTCTCTGTCTCTCTGGCTCTGAGCAGTGGAAGCTGATCAGGAGAGAAGCTTTTGAGCTGGTGGTCTATTTGAGATTTGAACTGGCCAGGAGAAAATTTAGAGACTTTGAACTTTGTTTTTCTCTGGGGTTGAAGATGAGAAAGGAGTCCAGCCAGGCTGAATTTATGAAGAAGAAGAAAAGATTTTGAAAAGGCTGCTGTCCTACATCTTCCTAACTGTCTAAGAGTCACACTTGTGACTCCCCAAACCTACAATTTTATCTCATTTAAATTAGGGAAATCCTCATCCCTCTTACCTCAGTTTCCCATTCTGTTATCCCAATAAACCCCTTAACTTGAAAAAGGAAAGGAAAAGAATATCTTTATAGTTAACTCAAGTGGGGAGGGAAGGAGCCAAGGGCTTCAAGAAGAACTGGGTGGAGATTGTTGGTAAAGGGAGGGAGTGAAGGGGGGGAGGAGGTTAGGAAATAGATTGATCCATCAGCAATTAGTAGGGATCAGTAGGGAAACTCTGAGTATCCTCTAGTATCTATCTAGAGCAGTATTCCCTGTGCACCAGCATCCCTGTGTGGTAGCATCCCTCAGCATTTTTCTGTTCTACCTCCATTACAAATAAGCAGGTTTAGGTTCCTGTAGCAGCTCTCTCAAGTCAAAGCCAGAGAACAGTTTACCTCTCTATTTCAACAAGTAATAGTTTCCTTCAGTTTAATTCTCTATTTCATTCCCTAGGATTGTAGAGTGCAAACCCATCCTCCTAGTCCCTGGGAGTCATCCTGGATTTCTCATTATCTCTCCCCCCTCCATCCAATCACCACCCCATTGCCCCTATATCAAATTTACTGCCAAGGCCTGTCAATTTCACCTTTGCATCCTCTCTCCTACACATCTTTCTCTCCTCTAACACTGCTACCAATCTAGTGCAGACCCTCATCACTGAATATCTGGACTATTGCAATAGCCTGCCAGTGGGTCAGCCTGTTTCAAATTGATCCTGGCTCCAATATATCCTTCATTCAACCTCTAAAGAGATTTTCCTGAAATGTAGGTCTGACCATGTTACCCTCTAACCCAATAAACTTTTGTGGCTCTCTATTGCTTCCAGGATCAAATACAAAATGCTTTATTTGACATTCAAAGCCCTTTTTAACCTAGTCTCCCCATCTTTCCAGTATTTTTACACTTTTCTCCCCAATACATATTCTTTGATATAGTGGCAGTGGCCTCCAGACTGTTCCACAAATAAGAAACTTTCTCTTGGCTTTGGGCATATTCTCTGACTGTTCTTATTTAGAATCCTCTCCCTCTTCTTCTTGGCCTATGGACCTCTCTGGCTTCCTTTTAATCCCAACTAAAATCTCTGACAATGGAATCCTTCCCTAACTCATTTTAATTCTAATATTTTTCCTTGGTGAAATATTTTCTGTTCATCCTGTATAGAGTTTGCTTTATATGCATTTATTTACATGTTTTCTCCTTTATTAGATTATAATCTCTTGAGGGAAGGCACTGTCTTTTGCCTTTTCTTTTTAACTCCAGCACTTAGAACAGTGCTTGGCATATGGTAGATGCTTACTAAATGTTTATTAATTCAGAAAAGTAGGCAGTTTAGTTGAAATATTCTTAGGTTCACAGGATCATGGAATTCTTAAGCTGGGCTTTGAGATATCATCTCCTTCAATCTCTTCTTTTTACAAATAAGAAGATTGAAATCCAGAAAGAATTGACTCATCCAAAATCATGCAGATAAATAACACAGCTAGGACTCCACTTCTGGTTCTCTAACTCTATATCCAGGGTTCTTTTCATTTAATATATACAGTTGTAGAATTACTGACTCAGAGCTAGGAAGTCCCTTAGAGGGTATTCTGGTCCAACTCCTTTTTAAAAATTCCTTATCTTCTGTTGATTCAAAAGCAGAAATGCAGTAAGGGCCCTGCAATTGGGGTTAAGTGATTTGCCCAGAGTCACATAACTAGGACGTGTCTGAGGCCAGATTTGAACCTAGGTTCTCCTGACTCCAAGCCTAGAACTCTCCAGTCCAACTCCTTAGCTTTATTGATGATAAAACTAACAGCAAGAAAAGTTTCTAGGCAAGAAATCTTGCCTAGAGTTACAGAGGAAATAGTAGAACTAAGAATCAAACCCAGGATGTTAGACTCCAACTCCATTCTTTCCATTTTATATCAGCCAACTATAATTCAGTATTTAGGACAAAAGGCATAAGGGTTTGTATAATTGAAAATCTGTTACCCTAAAAAAGAACTACATATCCTGAGAGCCCACTGACTTCTTGCCATTATGTACTTTCTGTAGACAGAAGATAAAGGGAGTGGGGGTTGAGGCTCTTCCTCTGTTTTTGGCATGATGTAGGAATCAGCAGTGATGGTGGTAAGGTGGAGATTTTTAAATGGCTAATCAGCCATGGGCATGTGGTCTTTATTTTGTGTCCCTTTTGTATCTCTATTTCTAATGATCATTTAATAAACCTCATAAGATATAATATTTTTATTATTTGGGATTAAATTTTAATTTTTACAAGTTTGATGTAACTTCTTTCGAGAAATATCTAGAAAGTCCCATCACTTTTCTTTGAGACCCTTTTCGTTATTCAACCAGTGAAACTTTGTTCAATGGCACCATATTTACAGAGTATCTGGGGGACCTCCAATATATTTACCATGACCAGATAGTTCTTCTCCATTCCTTGGAAGAAAATGAGACCTAGATGGAAGCAACTACCTCTTGGAAGTCATCACAGAGTCCAATGAAGCAGTGATTTGGCCTAATGAACTATAAGGACAAATGCAGCTCCTATAAATCCATTTTAGGTTAGCAAAATGAAACATTGCTATAAACTTTATCTGGATTAGTTTGCAATGTCCCACTTTTATAGAGAGGAAATGGAAGTGCTGGGGAACTGGATCAGTGTCTGCTGGACCTATTGCTGCCTAAAGCTTTATTCCTCAGAATTCATTCCCAAGGAGTCATGGATATGAAGAAAAAACGCTATTTAATATATCAAGAGATTTTTAAATGGGGGTGGGGATGATGGAGGAAAGATTACAGAGTAATCTTTCTGAAAGCCATATTAAGCAATGACCCTGTAATTCAGTGATTAAATTCTAATATCTCTTATGTGAGTAGTCAAGTGTGTCAGATTGCTTGGAGTCAAAATCTGTTGAAAGTGGATAACTTACCACCATGTGCTTTTTTTTTTGCTACCTTCATTCCACAAAAACAAATCAACCAAACATATACCAATTTATAATGATTTTTTTTAATTTGTAAAAATGGGATAGTCAGGCACTAATATATTATGAATAGTTAGATTGGTGTTCCTGTGCCATAAGGGAAGGGGAAGGAAGGCAAAGGAAACAAGTATTTATATAACACTTACCTTGGGCTAGGCATTCTGCTAAGTACTTTATACATATCATCTTATTTAATCCTCATAAACCCCACAAAGTAAGTGTAGTTATTATCTCCATTTTACAGTTATAGAAACTGAGGCAGTAAGAGGTTAAATGACTTGCCCAGGGTCATATAGCTAGGAAGTTTCTGATGCTGGCTTTGAATTTAGGTCTTTCTGACTTCAGACCCGGTATTTTAACTACTGCACCACCTTGACACTTCACAAACACACACACACATACAAACTTACACCTATATATGTATGTATATATCCATTTATGTGTGTATGTGTCTATATAAAGATATATGTAAAATATTATTATATGTTTATATACATATATATGTGATTATATATATATATATATGTAAGTGTATTGCATATACAAAAATACTGTTTGGCTTTCAAAGATTTTTATAACTTTGGCTCCCTCCTGCTTTTTCTGTCTTCTTATACCTTCCTCTTCAACAGGTGTTCTTTGGTTCAGAGATAAACATTCACAATTCATTGATGTACATTTGCAATCAATATACTCTGATTCAGTACATACTCAACACCCATAACTATATCTATATATATGTGTATTTATAGATATAGATATGTGTTTAAGTATATATATATATATGTTGACCTGAGAATTTAGAGGCTGAGGGAAAGGGATTTTTTTCCCCAAGGATCAAACAGCTAATTAGCATCAGAGGCAGGATTTGAATTCAGTTAATGATTACTAAACAAATTAAATGGCTTCACTTTCATGAACCTCAAGTGATTTTCAGACCTTAATATAAAAACACACTTATGAAATTAAAATTTTTATTTATTAATAATTAATTTATTGATAATTAATGATAAACATTAATAATTTTTTAAAATTGAGGAACTTTGAACTCCAGTGATGTTTGATGATCTTTTGGAAAAAAGCCAGATAAGGCAATGAACTCACCAACCTTAGAAACTGAGGCAGTTAGATAGCATCGTGGCCAGCTTTGGACTTAAGAGTCAGAAGATCTCCCATCAAATCCAGCTTTAGATCATTTACTAACTGTGTGACCTGAAGCAAGTGGTTTAACCTTTCTCAGCCTGATGTGGACAACAATAGCAACAACTTCACTGGGGGAGGGGGTGTCTGAGGACCAAATGGGTTAACATATAATTGCTTTGCAATCTTCTAAGTGGAATATAAGTGGCAGTTATTATTTTTGTTATTATTACAACAGGAGAACTTTAGAGTTAAAATAAATTGGAGAATCATGAATCCCAAAGGTGTCTGGTGATTACTGAGAAACTGGTCATTGTCAGGTTATGACCTAACCTACATTAAGATAGTCACCTTAAGTTAGAGTAAGGTCTCTCACCAAGAGGATCCAGTCTTGAATCCACTAAGAGTTGTGGAAAGGAAAGACTAGACCTTTGGTTCTCCCACCTCCTGCCTGGGATCCTGGTGGCAAGAAACAGAGCCGAGGCCCTAAGGAAGCAGAATTAATTGGAAAGGCTTCTTCTCTACTTAGGCTAAGGAAATTCTCCACTTTCTGAAATAAACTGAAGGTGAGAAAACAGAAAAGTAATTAATTTTGATTTTCAGTAACTCTCCTTAATTATAAGGGACTATCTTCCCTAGGTGAGATATCAAACACAGCTTTCAAATTTTATTTTTAAAAATCACCAACTACTTTCTTTAGGTTCATTTCATCTCCTGGTTGACAGAATCTTGAAGCTATCACATACCTAGAGGATTCCTTGACTCCTCTAAAATAGTAAGCGCAAAAGTAAAATTAAATTTGGCTAGTCTAAAATCTAGAATTTGACTAGTATTGCTAAATGGGAAGAGAAAATGGACTTATGATTTCATTGGCATAAACATTCCTGAGGAGACTCCAGCTATGCAAAGTCAACACCTTCTCTAGGTACATAGAGTACCAAAAACTTAAGTGACTTGCCCAGTGTCATCATACACCCAGGAAGTGTCAGAAGCAGGACTTGAATTCAGGTCTTTCTGACTCTCTAGCTCTAAATCCTATTGCACAATGGTTCTATAAATTGCTAAAAAAGGAGTATTTTAATTCTGCCTTTACATATATGATTCCATTCCTTCAGCTTTATTAGTCTATATGACATTGAGCAGAATACAGTAAAAGAGCAATCTGAATTTCTGCTTACTTTCAGAAATTCAAATTCATTTGCTATAAAAACTCAGTTAAGAGAGACCATCTTTACCATACAAAATAGCACTGTCTCTGGACTCAGCGGATCTGGGTTCAAATCCTGATTCTGATATCTGTCTGGCCTTGGGCAAATCATGTAATCTCTGAGCTTCAGGACAATGATTTGTAAAATGAAGGGGTTGGAGTAGCTCTACGCTCTAAATCTAATATTCTTTAATATTAACTTTAAAATTTCTGATAATAGTAATGATTATGATTTTTGAAGTGTACCTCTTTCATTCAACCCATACTGATCTACTACTACATGCTGGGTTCAGGGGATTACAAAATGAGAAATGAAATAATCCATGCTTTCAAGGAATTTATATGTCTTCTGGGAAGCTTATGTGCCACCTCTGTGGAACTGTATGGGACATAAGTTGTTGATCCATGAGAGTAATTACTATGATCTAATTTATGGCTCTTTTATTTTATACAGCTGTGTTTTCTTTCCTTGATGAGAAACTTTCCCTACTAGTATAGATTGGCATTTTCTCTGCATAGTCTGAGAGATTTTCTGACTTAAAACAAATTGATAGTGCTCAGGATACAAAGGCCCTGCTATTACTCTAATGAAAAGGGAGAAGAAATGAACTGAATTGACCTATGTTTTAAAGGGTATCTAAATGGATGCTTACATAAATAATTAAAGTTACAAACTATTTTCACATATATTATTTTACTTGATCTTTATAAGAGTGGATGAAAATGATTCTCTTCACCACAATATTAAGAAGCATATTTCTGCTCTGTCTCTCTCTGTCTCTCTGTCTGTCTTCCCCTGTCTCTTTCTTCTTTCTCACATTCTCTCTTCCTCCTTCTCTCTCCCTCTCTTTCTCTTTCTCTCCTTCCCCCTCATACACACACACACATGCATATGTACACATATACCTTCCCAAAAAAACTCTAGTCACTTTGCTGCATACTTATAATTGCAAGTTTGGAAAAGTTCTCTAGAACTATTAAAACATAACATGATCTGTATATGCCAACAATGAACAACTATGGGCTTCACCACTATGGCCATTCCAGCCAAGTTCAGGTTGTCTACTGGGTAGAAGAAAAAACTTTATTTGGCCATTATTTGAACTAGAAAATGTTTTCAAAGGTTAGTTATCCATCAAATCTCTTAGTAACCAGTGACCGGAATTATACTAATGGCTCTGGCAGGAGTCACTAACAGCAGATGAAAACTAGGGAAGCTATTGGTTGCTATAGTGATGTGGCAGAGATGTGACAGGCCTGTAGGGAAGAGTTGGAGGAAAGATCACTAAGCTTACAAAAACAGCTATTATTCTGATGGAACAATTTTAAAAAAGAGCCAGCCCAGAAAAGGGTGGTGGTAGCTGTAAAAAGGATATGTAGTACTGGAACTTAGTGTAGGGAAAATACAAGGAACTCTAAATTGGTTAGCATTACAAGAAAAAAATAAGAAGAAAGAAGAGTGATACCTATATATTGTTGGTCAGGAACCGTATTAACTGTTTGAAAATGTAGTTGGAACACCCTCAGGCTATATCTATATGCTATAAAATGGAAGCAAGAGAATATGAAGTATTTTTAAAAGATATTTCTGTATTTTAAATGTAGCATACCAGGTATATTAGCATCTGTATGATTGGTGTATTAATATTATATCTTATGTGTTCATACACCAGACTCATGGTCATGTTACTTATTGATTATTGTATTTCCAAATCTTCAGTCCAAAAGACAAAAGAATTCCTGGGCAGGGCTGCCACAGGGTATTAGCTACCTCCTTGTTAGACCACACTCTACCAAGTCACATGTTTGATTAACCTCCTCCTCTTTGATTACATGATTGTCAATTCAACCAGTGTTAAAACCTATGCCATGTCACATGTTCATTAGCTACCTTCCACTCCACATTCCTAAATTCTCCAATAAAAGTTTGGGGACATGTGTAGAGCTCTCTCTCAATTCTATCAGAGGGGCATGCATGATGGAGCCTATATTTTTTAACTCCTTGTCTCTGAGTATCCCTTTCTCTCTCTCTCTCTCTCTCTCTCTCTCTCTCTCTCTCTCTCTCTCTCTCTCTCTCATCTAACCATTTCCCCTCAGTTTCCTATCTTCTTTTCAGGCATCCACCCATGAAAATATTAATATGTAACTGCAGGAGGTTACTTTAAAATATAACAGCTTTTAACCAGACTATCAGGTGAAATGTTTAAACCCACATTTAAATGTAATATGAAAATAGATTCAAGTGGAAGGCCACTAAAATGTAAAAATAAAAATAATTTTAAAAACTATAAACAAGGTAGATTCTTAGAGCTGCATGAAGTTGGGCTGCAAGGTATTACTACACTGTCAAAAGGGTCCATAACAAAAAAGTTCAGAATCTTTGATCTAGAGGAGAGGAAAATTCTGAAACCTTTCTTTCATAAGAGTTCATTGAAAGGAATATTAGGTCAATTTTCAGAATGGTACCTTGTAGCTCAGTGGTTCTCAGAATATGATCCAGTGTTCCCTGAGGATCCCAAGAGCTTTTCAGGGTGTCCACAAGGTCAAGACTATTTTCCATAATAAGACTTAAATGTTCTTATGTCTAATATAATAAATATCAATAGAAATAATCCACCTAAACAAAAGCTCTTGGGTATGGGTTCTCAATAATTTTAAAGAATGTAATGGGGTCTTAAGACCAAAAGATTTAAGAACCCTTATTGCAATCCAGCAGCATTATTCTCTCTCTCTCTCTCTCTCTCTCTCTCTCTCTCTCTCTCTCTCTCTCTCTCTCTCTCTCTCTCTCTCTCTCTCTCTCTCTCACCAGAGAACAGTCCTACATAAAAATGTTCAATAAGAGCCAACATTTACTCAGTTTCTTTCCCCTCCCAGCTGCATTTCTAACTCTTCAGACTGCATCAGGATGATGTGGATATCTCCCCTACACTCTCAAATTTTGATTTCCTTTTTTTCTCTTGATTTAACATAAACTCCTTGAACATAGGGACTGTCTTTGTTTTTGCTTGTATTTGTATTCTCACTGTAATTTAGCACAGTGCTCTGTGTAAGAGAGGAATCAAATCCAATTTGTGCAAGGCAGAAATCAGATGCAAAGAGAGAGAGAGTGGGGGAGGTGCCAGAAGAAAAAACCTCAAGATTCCAGTCAGAGAATCTGAAGCTTGGGAACTCCAGCTGATCTCACTCTTTCAACTTGAAGCCCAATGGGTAGAAGCAGATCTCTCTGGCTAGGAAGAAGCTTGGGTCTCTCTCTGGAGATCATTGTTTCCCTGTGAATCCCTGAATACCTCTCAATCAGCTCTCAACAACACCTCAGAGTCATCAATGAATATTGGGGACTGAGACTTGAAAAAAAACATCCTCTGAGACTCCCCTTTTCAAGGATTCAAGGAGATTTTCCATCTCTCTCACTAACTTGTTCCTGAACTCCAGTACTCAAGCTAGTTTGCTCAGGAGTAGGTATCAAACCAACAGCTTGCCAGAAGAGGGGTTAAGGCCTAGAGCCTGAACCCTGATATCTTGAAGGGGTCAGTCTGCCAATCAGTAGGGCATCCTGATCACCCACTTTCCTTACCTGACACCCTTACCTCTCCCTTTTCTGTGTGAACCCAAATAAAGTGTCTACTTCTTAGAATCTGGTCTGACTACTATGTGAGACTAGGAAGGGGAGCTGAAGATTTGGGGAGAACCACACCTCTCCCCAAAAGGGAGGATTAGCTCAGGACCCCAGGGATCTAAACAATCAGACTCAAGGAGCAATCATTTCTCCTGGGCTGTGGAGTAGTCCAAAGTTGGGGGGAGAAGTGGCAGTTGTTGTATCTGAAGGATCCAGAGGCAGAAGAGTCCATCCTGCCTCTCAACAATAGCTGGGACCAAAAAGGGGAGGCAGTGTGTCATTTTACCAAAGCTTTTCCCTCTAGTTCTTAACCTCCGTCTCCCAGAACCATATTCTACGGAGACACACTCCTTCCCTCAGGGAGTCAAAATTGGGTTACCTTCCCCCAAAGGGAAGATAGGGGAAGGTCAATCTTCCCCCTCTCCATGCCCTTAACTCTCTCTCTATCCCTCCATTTCCCTTGTGTGTGTGTGTTCCCTTTCTAGCCATACATAACATTAGTTAAGTGCTTAATAAATACTTTTAGCCTTCCTATCTTTAATTAGTAGTAGTAGCCCAACATTCTATTCTTTGTTGCTAAGATCCTTGCCTTTTTTGGGATTCTGAGTGTGGGAAGCTGTTATATTGGGCACCAGGGGCAAAGTTTGAATATGCCAAGTTGTCTGATTTTAGGTGACTTTTTGGGCTAGCATTCATAGATTTATTATAATAACACAACTAAATAGACATTAGGAAGATCTCTCTACCACAAATTTCTCATTTTACCTCCTTTATTCTATTATTATTCTATTCTGTTCTATTTTTAAATAAGAATTCTGTTGATTTTTTCCATGCTATCTTTTAAACTAAAAGCTCCAAATCACTAACATGGTCTAATCTATAACATATTGAATAATATAGAAGTTCAAATACTGAATTCTATAATGGAAAATTTTCAGGCAAATTATTAGTAGATATCCACCCAATTTATGAAGTGTTTTGGGCTGTTTGTTGAGTAGAAAATTATGATCACACTATTTATTATAAACAATAAAATATAGCCAGCTCTCTACTCTTGCCATTACTTGCATATATGATTTGAATAAAAATTAAAACTGAATGTCTGCTAGCAATGTGACCCTGACCAAGTTGCTTAATTTCCTTGTACCTCTGTTCCCTTGTTTAGAATAATAACTCAAATATGTATCAGTTGCCGCAATACAATACAATACAATACAATACAATATCTTATGTTATCCCCCAAACACCATTTATGAGTGTCCTGCTAAGGAAATGAAGGAAAAGGATATTATTCCATTAAGTTTCTAGTCTGGTTTCTTAAAAATGGCATTCATTCTTCTACAAGTACTTGTTCCCTCACCTGAACTGCCCAAAACTTTGAAAAGACCCTATCCTGAGGCTAAAATCTTAGACATTAAATATCTGTCATTATAGATAGACATTAAAAATCAATTAAAAAATTTCCCTTAATTACTAAAAAATCCCCACCCCATCCTATTCACCATACTGTCCCCATCCCAAAGATTCTGAATTTAGGTCATGATTAGGTCATTGTTCAAAACATTTGTCAAAACCCATTACATAGTTCCCCTCCCCTCCCCCATGGTCTCACTCCAAAGCAAACTACTCCTTCCACTATACCCTCTGGAATGTCTGCTCTCTAGGCAACAAACTTGCTTTCATCTTAAATATCTTCATTTCCCACTCCTTCCATCTTTGGCTCTCATTGAGACCTCCAAATGACAGCTTCTCTACTACTTTTTCCAGCAATAGGCTGCACTTTGAGTCCTCCCACTTCCCTACTCACTGGTCAAGGTAGAGGAAGTAGAATTCTCTTTAATTCCCATTACTATTCTCCTCTACCATTATAACTCAGAAACCTCTCCTTGTTTGAGGTTCAATCAATCTATGTCTTCCACTCAGTCAAAATTCTGGTAGCTATTGATACCATCTTCCAAGACACTCCTTTTCCTTTCTCAGTAAATTCAGCATTTAACTGACAATCTTTCTTTCCTCCTCAACTCCTGCTTTCATAGTAGGGGACTTCAACATACATTTTGATATTTCCTCTAACACCCTAACTCTCAGTTTCTCAAAGTACTCATTTCCCATAGCCTATTCCTCCATCCCACCTCAGCCACGTGCAAAGATAGTAATACTCTTGATTTTGCTATCAATTTCAAATACACCACTTCCATGTTCACGAAAACCTTGAACTTATTTAATCATAATCTCTTGGCATTCTATCTCTCCCTTTGCTTTCCAAAACCAAACCCTTGTTTACATCATGACCTCCAATCTCAACCCCTAACTTCTCTCCCTTCGTTGGCTACACTCTTCTTTTTCTCATCTTGAACTCTTGAAAGTGAATCAGTTCAAAGCTCTTCTTCTGAATCCTTTTCCTCTTTATCTTATCAAAGATCATTCATTCCCTGCCAAGTCTGCCTTGATTCATCCTCTATCTTTCCTCCTATGCATAATGAAGAAGAAAATTATTAAGTCATATCAATTGAGGCCACTACAAATTTGTTACATAAATTCAACTGTTGCAAAATACTTATATATAGTCCTAATTAATTTATTAACCCATACACCACAGTAGCTTTTCCAAACCTTTTATCTATTCTCAAAATTTTCCATGGATTCTGCTATCCTCATCCTCTCAGGTAAGAATATTTTATTGAAATTTGAGGCGATTCACCAAGAGTTCCCTCTTCTCCCCTGTTTATCATTTCACATCACTCAAATGTATTCTGTCACTATATCCTCCTTCGCTCTTATTTCATGTGATCAAGTGATCCTTCTCCTTGCCAAGGCAAAGTGATAACATTCCATCTTGTCTTTGCCAATAAATTGCCTCCTCTATCATCCTCACCCTTTTTGCTTATCTTCAATTTCTCCCTTTATATTGGATGGGTTTTGTCTTAATGCCTAAAGACATTCATGTCTCTAGCATCTTCAAAATGTCCTAACTTGATCCACTCACCTCTGCTTTCTTTCCATATCTCTTCTTCATTTTATGATTAAACTCCTTGAGAAGGCCATCTATAATCAATGCCTCCCTTCCTTTCCTCTCATTCTCTTAACTTTCTACTGTCTGGTTTCTGACCTCATCATTCTATTACAATTGCTCTTTCTAAAGTTACCAATGATTTCTTAATTGCCAATTCTAGTGGTCTTTCTCAGTCCTCATTCTTTTTGACCTCTCTGTATCCTTGATACTGTCAATCAGTCATTTCTCCTTGATTCTTTCCTCTTTTTGGTTTTTTGGGACACCACTATATTTTCTCCTGTTCCTGACCACTCCTCAGTCTCCTTTGTTGGCTCATTGTCCAGGTCATGCCTAATAATGACAAGTATCCTATAAATCTCTTTCTTGGGCTCTCTTCCTTTTTCTTTACTAATTCACTCAATTATCTCATTAGATCCTATGGATTAAATTATTGTCTCTATACTGATGATTCTCAAATCTACTAATCCATCCCTAACCTCTTCGATGACCTTCAGTCTTATATTTATAACTGCCTATGGGATACCTTGAATTGTATGTCAATGTATCCAAAACTTGAACTCATTATCTTTCCCTCTAAACCTTCCCCCTTTCTAAATCTCAGTTATCATCTAGGATACCACCACCCTCCCAGTCCCCCAGGCTCACAATCATGGTATCTTCCTTTCTCCATTCTCTTTCACTCTTCATATCCAATGTGTTGTTGAGCCTATCAATTTTACTTTTGCTACATTTCTAAAATATGCCCCCTACTCTCCTCTGACACTAACACCACTCTAGTGCAGGCCTTCATTATCTCACATCCAGACTACGATAATAGTCTACTGATTAGTTTCTCTGCCACCAGTGTCTCCTTACTCCAGTCCTTGACTCAATTGTCAAAGTGAATTTCCTAAAGCCTAGGTCTGATCATATCACCATTGCCCTGCTTGATAAACTTCTATCACCTCCAGGATCAAATATAAACTCCTCTATTTGATTTTTAAAGCCTTTCATCATAACATGTCCCTTCAACCCCTGCTTCCTGTCTTCTTCTTATGCCTTGCATATAGCCTTCAATTCAATGATATTAACCTCCTTGCTGTTCCTTGAATAGGACACTTCACCTCCCAACTCTGTTTTCACTGGCTGCTCCCCATACCTTGAATGCTCTCTTCCTTTATCTCCACATTCTGAATTCCTTGGCTTTCTTCAAGTCTTAGCTAATTGTACCTTCTACAAGGAGAGCTTTCCCAATTCCTCTTAATTCTGGCACTGTCTTCCAATTGATTTATTTCTTATGTACCTTATATGTAGCTTGTTTGTATAGAATTGTTGGTAGTTTGTCTCCCCCATTAGATTATGAGCTCTTCTGTGGCAGGGATTGTCCTTTGTCTTTCTTTCTACCCTAAGCACGGTGCCTAGAACCTATTGTTCAGTTTCGTCCCACTTTTTGTAACCCCATTTGTTTTTTTGTTTTGTTTTGTTTTGTTTTTGGCAAAGATACTAGAGTGTTTTTTTTCTTTTCTAGATCATTTGGCAGATGAGGAAACTGACTTGCCCAGGGTCACATAGACTAGATTTTACCTCAGGTCTTCTTGACTCCAGGTTGCTGTTCTATCTACTGCATTAACTAGTTGCCCATGCCTAGAAGTTAGAAGACACTTAATTAATGTTCTTTATTTTTTTACTAAAAATAGTTCTGTGGTATAGGTATTGATATATATATATATATATATACATATATATATATATATATATATATATATATATATATATTTAAAACACCCTAATCTTCCATTTTAGAAACAATACCTATTATTGGTTTCAAGGCAGAAAAGTGGCAAGGGCTAGGTAATGGTGGTAATGGGGATCAAGTGACTTGCCCAGGTTCACATAGCTAGGAATTGTTTTGACATTTTCAGATGAGTAAACTGAGATGAAGAGACATTAAGTGATTTGCTAAGATTGCATAGTTAGTAAGGCACCAAATTGAGACTAAAGCTCAAATCCTGTTTCCAAAATTGAAGTGCTTAAAAAAAACCCATACTCCTTCTGGATAGTATAAATAAGGCAAAAAAAATGTAATCCTAACCAAAACCATCCTTTAAATTTCTAAACAAGCAAATGTGTATTATTCTGGCAAGTAATATTTAAAGCAATTGCAGTTACCTCAACCCCTATAACCACCAAAGATGAAAAATTGGTATCTCCTTTTGTAGAATATTGGAAAAATTATTTTGTCCAGTCAAACAAGGGCATTGCATGGGAAGCCAAAGCACAATCTGAATTTTCAGTGATTCCTACAGATTCAGTTTAAAAAAAACAAACAAACAAACCTTTCCTTCTGTCTTAGAATTGACCCTAAATATTTGTTCAAAGGCAGAAGAGTGGTAAGAGATAGACATCTGAGGTTAAGTGATTTGCTCGAGGCCATTCAGCTAGGAAATATATGAGGCCACATTTGAACCTAGGACTTCCCATCTCCAGGCCTGATACTTTCCACTGAGCCACTTAGCTGTCCCCAGATCCAATTTTAAAGGGCTAAAGAAGAATATTCAGTTATGAGCAGCTCTTCATATAGAATACTAATCTCTGAAGATTTTTTATCTATGAACTTTCTTCAGCATTACTCTCATAAGTTATACAAAAAGAAAGAGGAGTGATAGTTCCAGCTTTAGGAGTCAAGAAGGATAGATATCTAAGGGAAAGTGTGCTTGATATAGTTGTGGAAATGCTAGCAATAAGACCAGAGGAAAAAAAGAAAAGCTGTAAAGAGAGATAAAGAGGAGATCAAACTTATCCCTATTTGCTGATATGATGGTTTACTTTGAAAATACTAGGGAATCAGCAAAGACAATAGCTCCAGAGAAGCAAGTTGAACCTTCAGAATCAACACTTAAAAATCAATAGCATTTCTCCAAAGTAATGACAAAATCCAAAAGGCAATACTAGAAAGGTAAATCCCATTCCAAATAACAAAAAATTCCACAAAGTATCTGAGGATCAATTTACCAAAATTCACAAGAGACTTTTTACATTCAGTTACAAACTGCTGTTAAAGACATTAAGTGGATGGAAGGATATTCAGTGCTCATGGCTGGGCCATGCTAATATGATAAAAACTACTATGCTACCAAAGTTAATATGTAATTTTAATGCCAACCCAATCAAATTATCAAAGGGATACTAGTATTAATTTGGAGAAATTTGGATCTATAATATTGATGAAAATGCTGAAAAGAGGTAAGGATAAAGGGAGAATAGCACTTTCACACTTCAAACTATATTATAAAGCAGTAATAATCAATTCCTCTAATACTGGTTAAAAACATAAAGAGGTAAATCAATGGTACAGACTTGAAAAAGGAGAATCAGAAACAATGGAGCTCAATAACACATTATTTGATAAAGTAGAGGAAAAAAGTTTAGGAAAAAGCTCCTGGTTTGATAAAAAGCTGATGGGAAAACTAGGAGGCCATCTGGCACAAATTAAGTTCAGGACAACACCTTACATCATATTCCATGATATTTTCGGAATGGATACATGACCTTGATATTGAAGATCACACTATAAAAATTAAAACAGAAGCAGATTATATACCTATTATAGATATGGGTATTATTAATCAAATATATTGTTTATTCTATTATATTCATCAAATAAAGAAGAGAGACAATTTAAAAAATAAAATAGACAAAATTACATGAAACCAAAAAGCTTCCATATGGACAAAATTAATTCAGTTAAGATAAGGGAAACTATAGAACGGGGGTAAAAAGAACAAAACCCTGTCCACTGGTTGTTACTTTACTGCCTAAAAACAAACCCATGCCTCCTCCATCTTCAAAACACTTTCTCTTAATCTATACACTTCTGCTAGTTATCATCCCACATTTCTCTTGACTTTTGTGACTAAATCTCTTCAGAATGCCACCTACAAGTGATACAAACTATTAATTAACACATGAAAGGATATTCTGAAGCACTAATTATAAAAATATGCACATCAACTTCCGGTCAAGATGGTGGCTTAGAGAAAGCTAAAGTTCAGATTTCCGGAAACCCTTCCTTACCGATCTCAAACTATATGCTCCTAGGGCACCGAAATTCAAAACGAACAACAGCATAGACCCCAGGAACCCTCCTCTTAGACCTGGATCAAAAGGTATGGCCCCCCCAAAAGCCAGAACCCAAGATCACTCATACCTAAGGGGTAGGCAGAAGGAAGGCCCCAGGACCCATCCCCCCCAACCGAGAGCGCTGAGTCCGAGGCAGCAGATGGAACCTCAGAGCGTCAGGGCTGGCTATTCTGAAGGTCGCTTCCTGAAAACAACCTGACTCAGTCGCAGGGGCACCCAACACAGACAGCAGGGAAACAGAAAGAGATGGGGGGGGTGCTCTGGGAAGCTGCAGCCCCTCCCCCCTCAGAGTGCAGGGTCTTCTGGCCAGCAAAGGTATTGAAACACCTCACGGAGAGTGCCAAGCCAGGCTCAGAGCATGGAAGTAAGGCAACGGAGAAGCAGCGGGAGGGAACTGAGGAGGGCAGAAACACCAGTAATTCCTGGCTTCCTCGGGAAGACAGAACAGCTGCAGAGAATGGACAATTTGCCTAGGGCTAAAGCCTCTGAACACCAGACAGAAATAAGAAAAGCTATTCCTCCCGACTCAGATAGAGATGGCAAACAGCACAGAAGCACAAACGCCTCAAAACTCCAAGAAAAACAAGAAGAAGGGGGCAACTTTGGACACTTTTTATGGAGCAAAAATACAAAATACAGAGGAGATAGAAGAGGAAACACAAGCAAATGCTCCAAAACCTTCCAAAGGAAATGGAAACTCTCCACAAACCCATGAAGAATTTGAATTGGAAATGATCAAAAAGATGGAAGCCTTCTGGGAGGAAAAGTGGGAAATAATGCAAAAGAAATTCACGCATCTACAAAACCGGTTTGACCAAACTGAAAAGGAAAACTAGGCTTTAAAGGTCAGAATTAGGCAACTGGAAGACAACGAGCAAGAATTAATAAAGCAAAGCCAAAAGACCAAGAAATTAGAAGAGAACATAAAATATCTCACTGACAAGGTCATAGATTTGGAAAACCGAGGGAGAAGAGACAATTTAAGAATAATTGGACTACCAGAAAAGCCAGAAATAAACAGCAAACTTGACATCGTAATACAAGATATAATCAAAGAAAATTGCCCAGAGATCCTAGAACAAGAGGGCAATATAGACACTGAAAGAATTCACAGAACACCCTCTACACCAAATCCCCAAAAGACAACTCCCAGGAATGTAATTGCCAAATTCCAAAGCTTTCAAGCAAAAGAAAAAATGTTACAAGAAGCCAGAAACAGACAATTTAGATATAAAGGAATGCCAATCAGGGTCACACAAGACCTTGCAAGTTCCATTCTGAATGACCGTAAGGCATGGAACATGATTTTCAGAAAGGTAAGAGAGCTGGGCCTTCAACCAAGAATCAGCTATCCATCAAAACTGACTATATTTTAAAAAAACTGACTATATACTTCCAAGGGAAAGTATGGGCATTCAACAAAATAGAAGATTTCCAATTTTTGCAAAGAAAAGACCAGAGCTCTGTGGAAAGTTTGATATCAAAAAACAAAGAGCATGGAATACCTGAAAAGGTAAATATGAAGGAAAGGGAAAAGGAGAAGAATGTTATCTTTTTCTTTTACTCAAACTCTCTTCTATAAGGACTACATTTATATCAATCTATGTATATTAACATGTGGGGAAAACATAATGTGTAAATAGGGGAAAAAGAAAAACCAAATAGAATAATCTTTCTCACACAAAGATTCACAAGGGAAGGGGAGGGGAAGAAAACTCCTATAAGAAGGAGAGGAAGAAAGTTTTTACTTAAACCTTACTCTCTGGGAAATCAACTCTGAGAGAGAAGAACATCCAGATCCATTGGGATCTTGAATTCTATCTTACCCAACAAGGGTAGGGAGAAGGGAAAACCAAGGGTGGTGGGGGGAGGGAACACACAAAAAAGGGAGGGAAGAAGAGGGGGAAGGGGAGGGAACAAAAAGGGAGGGACTAGAAAGGGAAACATATCAAGGGAGGGGACAAGGGGACTGATTTAAAGTAAATCACTGGATTAAAAGGTAGAGCTGAAGAAGAAAGGTTAGAATTAGGGAAGGATATCAAAATGCCAGGGAGTTCACAAGTGACAATCATAACTTTGAATGTGAATGGGATGAACTCACCCATAAAACGTAGACAAATAGCAGAATGTATTAGAATCCAAAACCCTACCATATGTTGTCTTCAAGAAACACACATGAGGCGGGTAGACACCCACAAGGTCAGAATTAAAGGATGGAGTAAGACCTTCTGGGCCTCAACTGACAGAAAGAAGGCAGGAGTAGCAATCATGATATCTGATAAAGCCAAAGCAAAAATACACCTGATCAAAAGGGATAGGGAAGGTAATTATATTTTGTTAAAAGGGACTTTAGATAATGAGGAAATATCACTAATCAACATGTATGCACCAAATAATATAGCACCCAAATTTCTAATGGAGAAACTAGGAGAATTGAAGGAAGAAATAGACAGTAAAACCATATTAGTGGGAGACTTGAACCAACCATTATCAAATTTAGATAAATCAAATAAATAAATAAATAATAAAGAGGTAAAAGAAGTGAATGAAATCTTAGAAAAATTAGAATTAATAGACATATGGAGAAAAATAAATAGGGACAAAAAGGAATACACCTTCTTCTCAGCACCACATGGCGCATTCACAAAGATTGTCCATACATTAGGTCACAGAAACATGGCATACAAATGCAGACAAGCAGAAATAATAAATGCAGCCTTTTCAGATCACAAGGCAATAAAAATAATGATCAGTAATGGTACATGGAAAACCAAATACAAAACTAATTGGAAATTAAACAATATGATACTCCAAAATCGTTTAGTTAGAGAAGAAATCATAGAAACAATTAATAATTTCATCGAGGAAAATGACAATGGCGAGACATTCTTTCAAACCTTTTGGGATGAAGCCAAAGCAGTAATCAGAGGACAATTCATATCCCTGAGTGCATATATTAACAAACTAGGGAGAGCAGAGATCAATGAATTGGAAATGCAAATAAAAAAACTCAAAAGCGATCAAATTAAAAACCCCCAGCAGAAAACCAAACTAGAAATCCTAAAAATTAAGGGAGAAATTAATAAAATTGAAAGTGATAGAACTATTGATTTAATAAATAAGATAAGAAGCTAGTACTTTGAAAAAACGAACAAAATAGACAAAGTACTGGTCAATCTAATTAAAAAAAGGAAAGAAGAAAAGTAAATTAACAGCATCAAAGATGAAAAGGGGGACATCACCTCTGATGAAGAGGAAATTAAGGCAATCATTAAAAATTACTTTGCCCAATTATATGGCAATAAATACACCAATTTAGGTGATATGAATGAATATATACAAAAATACAAACTGCCTAGACTAACAGAAGAAGAAATAGAATTCTTAAATAATCCCATATCAGAAAATGAAATCCAACAGGCCATCAAAGAACTTCCTAAGAAAAAATCCCCAGGGCCCGACAGATTCACAAGTGAATTCTATCAAACATTCAGAGAACAGTTAATCCCAATACTATACAAACTATTTGACATAATAAGCAAAGAGGGAGTTCTACCAAACTCCTTTTATGACACAAACATGGTACTGATTCCAAAACCAGGCAGGTCAAAAACAGAGAAAGAAAATTATAGACCAATCTCCCTAATGAATATAGATGCAAAAATCTTAAATAGGATACTAGCAAAAAGACTCCAGCAAGTGATCAGAAGGGTCATCCACCATGATCAAGTAGGATTTATACCAGGGATGCAGGGCTGGTTCAATATTAGGAAAACCATCCACATAATTGACTACATCGACAAGCAAACCAACAAGAACCACATGATTATCTCAATAGATGCAGAAAAAGCCTTTGATAAAATACAATATCCATTCCTATTAAAAACACTAGAACGCATAGGAATAGAAAGATCATTCCTAAAAATAATAAACAGTATATATCTAAAACCATCAGCTAATATCATCTGCAATGGGGATAAACTAGATGCATTCCCAAACAAGGATGCACATTATCACCTCTACTATTTGACATTGTACTAGAAACACTAGCAGTAGCAATTAGAGAAGAAAAAGAAATTGAAGGCATCAAAATAGGCAAGGAGGAGACCAAGTTATCACTCTTTGCAGATGACATGATGGTCTACTTAAAGAATCCTAGAGATTCAACCAAAAAGTTAATTGAAATAATCAACAACTTTAGCAAAGTTGCAGGATACAAAATAAACCCACATAAGTCATCAGCATTTCTATATATCTCCAACACAGCTCAGCAGCAAAAACTAGAAAGAGAAATCCCATTCAAAATCACCTTAGACAAAATAAAATACCTAGGAATCTATCTCCCGAGACAAACACAGGAACTATTTGAACACAACTACAAAACACTCTCCACACAACTAAAACTAGACTTGAGCAATTGGAAAAACATTAACTGCTCATGGATAGGATGAGCCAATATAATAAAAATGAACATCCTACCCAAACTTATTTATCTATTTAGTGCCATACCCATTGAACTCCCCCAAAATTTCTTTACTAATTTAGAAAAAAACCATAACAAAGTTCATTTGGAATAACAAAGGATCAAGGATATCCAGGGAAATAATGAAAAAAAAAAAACACAAATGATGGGGGCCTTGCAGTCCCAGACCTCAAACTATATTACAAAGCAGCAGTCATCAAAACAATTTGGTATTGGCTAAGGGACAGAAAGGAGGATCAATGGAATAGACTGGGGGCAAGCGACCTCAGCAAGACAGTATACAATAAACCCAAAGATCCCAGCTTTTGGGACAAAAATCCACTATTCAATAAAAACTGCTGGGAAAATTGGAAGACAGTGTGGGAGAGATTAGGAATTGATCAACACCTCACACCCTACAGCAAGATAAATTCAAAATGGGTGAATGACTTAAACATAAAGAAGGAAACCATAAGTAAATTGGGTAAACACAGAATAGTATACATGTCAGACCTTTGGGAGGGGAAAGACTTTAAAACCAAGCAAGACATAGAAAGAATCACAAAATGCAAAATAAATAATTTTGACTACATCAAATTAAAAAGCTTTTGTACAAACAAAACCAATGTAACTAAAATCAGAAGGGAAACAACAAATTGGGAAAAAATCTTCATAGAAACCTCTGACAAAGGTTTAATTACTTAAATTTATAAAGAGCTAAATCAATTGTACAAAAAACCAAGCCATTCTCCAATTGATAAATGGGCAAGGGACATGGATAGGCAGTTTTCAGATAAAGAAATTAAAACTATTAATAAGCACATGAAGAAGTGTTCTAAATCTCTTATAATCAGAGAGATGCAATTCAAAACAACTCTGAGGTATCACCTCACACCTAGCAGATTGGATAACATGATAGCAAAGGAAAGTAATGAATGCTGGAGGGGATGTGGCAAAGTAGGGACATTAATTCATTGCTGGTGAAGTTGTGAACTGATCCAACCATTCTGGAGGGCAATTTGGAACTATGCCCAAAGGGCGATAAAAGAATGTCTACCCTTTGATCCAGCCATAGCACTGCTGGGTCTGTACCCCAAAGAGATAATGGGGAAAAAGACTTGTACAAGAATATTCATAGCTGCGCTCTTTGTGGTGGCCAAAAATTGGAAAACGAGGGGATGCCCATCAATTGGGGAATGGCTGAACAAATTGTGGTATATGTTGGTGATGGAATACTATTGTGCAAAAAGGAATAATAAAGTGGAGGAATTCCATGGAGACTGGAACGACCTCCAGGAAGTGATGCAGAGCGAGAGGAGCAGAACCAGGAGAACATTGTACACAGAGACTAATACACTGTGGTATAATTGAACGTAATGGACTTCTCCAGTAGTGGCGGTGTAATGTCCCTGAACAATCTGCAGGGATCTAGGAGAAAAAACACTATCCATAAGCAGAGGACAAACTGTGGGAGTAGAAACACCTAGGAAAAGCAACTGCCTGACTACAGCGGTTGAGGGGACATGACAGAGGAGAGACTCTAAATGAACACTCTAATGCAAATACTAACAACATGGCAATGGGTTCAAATCAAGAACACGTGTGATACCCAGTGGAATCAGGTGTTGGCTATGGGGGGTAGGGGGGGGGAAGAAAATGATCTTTGTCTTTAATGAATAATGCTTGGAAATGATCAAATAAAATATTATTTTAAAAATATGCACATCAAAACAACCTTTAAGATTTTACTTTATACCCTGCAAATCAACCAAAAAAGATGCCCCCAAAATGACAATAGTCAATGTTGGAAGGGTTGTGGCAAAATAGGCACACTGGTACAACCATTTTGGAAATCAATTTGGAATTATGCACATAAAGAGACTGAAATGCCCACTCTCATTTGACGCAGGGATTCTACAAGATTATTATATCCCAAAGAGGTTATGAAAAGAAGAAAATCCCCTTATAGCCCAAAATATTTATAACAGCACTTTTTGTGATAGAAAAGAATATGAAACAAAATAGATATTCTTCACCTGGAATATGACCCAACAAATTGCAATCTGTGATAATGGAATAATGTGCTGTTAGAAAGTATGAATGTAATCATTATAGAAAAGCATATAAAAATCTCCACAAACTGATGCAAAATGAAGAAAGTGGAGCCATATATATGCATGTGTGTACATATATATACACACATATGCACAATGAGTACAACAATTAAAAGAGGACAAAATCATACATATAATCAAAAATTAATGTTGCAAAATTATAAAGAATAAATATGGCTTGAAAGAAGATATGAGAAGAGACGCTCACCTCACCTTTTCACAGAAGTGAAAGAACCACAATTGTTGCCCATTTTACATATTTCCAGGCTTTTTCAATATCAGCTATGCTGATTTAAAAAATCTTTATATGTCTTTTAAAATGTCATTTTTAATAAAGAATGGCTCTCTTGGAGGAGGAGAGGAAGAATACTGAAGGAAAATATGGTCTAAAAAATTAAGTTATCAACAAAAACTAATTAAAGAAAGGAGAAAGTGCCCTATCTCTGAGTTGTCCAGAAGGAAAAAATACTTTCCATTAAGGGGCAACTCTGCTAAGTTTTCAAATGATTGGCAGTAAAGAAAAGAGTAAAGTAATGTCAAGAAGAAGGAAAAATATTACTACCTTTCTATTAGAGAAAGTAGGATATGTTCATTGTTAATATTACAAGTAAAAAATAACAACATAAGAACAAACAAAAGAATGAAATGAACTACCATAACAAGTTACTGGAAAGAAAATGTCTAAATCTCTTTTTCCAATAGAGAAAAAAGTTAAGGGTAAATAGTTTGATTTTGCTTAATCCTAACTGCAGTATGATGTACAGTCCAAGCAACCTCTCTTTCTTTAACTCATCCAAAACATCAGTTTAGACTTGTACTAACAGATAAATATTTTTAGAAAAAGAAATGTTACAGAAGTGTGGTCAATGGTTCATCCTCAGATCCTGGGTAGAAATCAAGGATATGAGAGACAGGAAAGCATTTTATCATTAAACACCTTGAGCACCTTCTACATGCTCTACGAAAGAAAGGAAAAATTGTGGATTGTCTTTTACAAGTTTAGTTAAAAAGTCAGTGTCTTACAAACAGAACAAAAGAAATGAGGAAGGAAAAGGAAAGAGGGAGGTGCAGAAAAGATAGTACAGTTGTCCAAATTAAGGGCAAGAGAAGCTCTACTTAGTGATTTCTGTGGTTCATAACTTTGCAATGGAACGAAGGATGGAGAACCACGTGCTGGGGTGTATTTAATGAGGTATCTAATTGTTAGTCAGTATGAGTTCTCAGTGATGGGGAAAAAAAAACAATCACAAGGGCCTGTATTAGACCTTAGAACAAACAAGAACCTCACCTTAGAAGGAAAGTTCTGGTTCCTGAGTTCTGGCTGACCACCAACCTTGGAGTTGATTTCAGCAGGAAAATTACTCTTCAAGTCCGTTGGGTCCGTCTTCAGAAAAGTGAACTCGCTCTGTCCTGGTTCCGAAGTAAGACACACCTCATAGGAATATGGCAAGGGCAATGTCCCATTGATGCATTTACTAGTAACTCTGGGATCCAGGCTAGAGTAAAGGTCAGTGGGAAAGGAATCCAAAACTACATGATGTTTGGATTTTCGGCACTTAAAAACTACCATGAACACTGCGCTCAGGAAGAATACAAAAGATACTAAAGCCAATGCAATGACCAGAAAAAAGTTAACTTTCCATTGTGTGGGTAGATTTTCCGACTGCTCCTTCATCTCAGGCAACGCCTCCTGCAGACTGTCTGCAAAGACTAGATGCAGAGCCACAGTGGCCGACAGAGGGGGCTGGCCTCCATCCTGCACTGAGACCAGAAGGCGGTGCCGGGCTGCATCTCGATCAGTCAAAACCCTCGCAGTCCTGATCTCGCCTGTGCGCAGCCCCAGGCTGAAGAGCCCCGGATCCGTGGCCTGCAGCACGCGGTAGGCCAACCAGGCGTTGTGTCCAGAGTCTGCATCCACTGCCACCACTTTGCTGACCAAGTATCCTGGCTCTGCCGAGCGAGGAACCATGTCGAAGAGGGCCGATCTGTCAGGCCCCAGGGCCGGGTACAGGATGTTCGGGGCGTTGTCGTTGCGGTCCAAGACGAACACTCGCAGAGTGACATTGGCACAAAGGGCTGGGGAGCCTGAGTCACAGGCCTGCAGCGTCAGTTCGAAGGTTCGGACCTGCTCGTAGTCGAAGGAGCGCTGAGCGAAGATGTCTCCACTGTGGCCATTGACCGACACGTAGGAAGACAGAGGCAGAGGGGCCAGATCACTGCTGACGATGGAATAGGACACTCGGCCATTCCCCTCCAGGTCCGAGTCAGAGGCTGAGACCCTCGCGATGGAGGCTGCAGAGGGGTTGTTCTCAGGGACGTAAACAACGTAAGAAGGTTGGAGGAAAACAGGGTGATTGTCATTGACGTCAGCTATGTTCAGTGTGAGGGTTTTGCTGGTGGACAGAGGAGGGTTTCCCTTGTCTGTAGCAGTGACTGTAATGTTATACTCTGGGATCTGTTCTCGGTCCAGGGGCCCATCTGTCAGCAGCTTGTAGTAGTTCTTGGAAGAGGATTCTAGCCTGAAAGGTGCATTTCCCTCTACGTAGCACGTGACCTCCCCGTTGACTCCAGAATCTTGATCTAGTGTTTTCACCAAGGCTACCACTGATCCGGGGAAACAATCTTCAGGAATCGTTGCTGAAATGGAAGTGAATATAACTTCCGGAAGGTTGTCATTAACGTCCAGAATTTCAATTTCAATCGTGCACTGAGTAACCAGACCTCCCCCATCCCTCGCTTCCAACACCATTGAGTAGTCCTTGGTCTTTTCAAAGTCCAGGTTCTTTAGAGATGTAATTTCCCCGCTGTTTGGATCCAGAGAAAACATTTGCCATTCTCTGTGGGAAGAGCTGTCGAAGGAAAAAGTGATTTCTGCATTGACCCCCTCATCCTTGTCACTGGCCTCCACACGCAGCACAAAGGAGCCTGGAGGCAGGTTTTCTAGCAGACTGACCTTGTAGATGTCCTGGCTGAAGACAGGGGCATTGTCGTTGGCGTCGGTGACCTTGATTCTAATTTGAGCCGTGCTGCTTCGTGCTGGGTTCCCGCCATCCACTGCACTCAGGATCAAGTGATAGGAACTTTGCCTTTCTCTGTCTAGAAGTTTCTCTAACACAAGTTCCGCGTATTTATTGCCATCTTTTTTCTTTTTTACTTCGAAGGAAAATACAGGATTGGTGCTTAGGTAGTAAATTTGGAGGGAATTGAGTCCTGTATCTGGATCATGGGCGGGGTCTAATGCAAATTTCGCACCTGGCAGGGTAGACTCAGAAATATTTAAATTGATGATGTTTCTCCTGAACTGGGGTGGATTGTCATTTATGTCTTCAATTTCCACGTTGATATAGAAAACATTTAAGGGATTTTCCACTACAGCTTCTAATGTCAGAGCACAAACTCTTGTGTGGGGGCATATCTGCTCTCGGTCTATTCTGTCCCTAACAAGTAAGTCCCCTCTCTCTGAACTCACACTAAAGAATTCTCTTTCTCCACTAACCCGGAGCTTCCGGGAGGATAAATCGCGGACTTCCAGTCCCAGATCCTTGGCGAGATTCCCCACCACCGATCCTTTCTCCATTTCCTCGGGAATTGAGTAGCGAATCTGCTCCGAAAGCGCGCGGCAGAACAAAGACACCAAGAAATGAAACAGTACTTGCCTCCTGACCGGCCAGCCCTTCCGTCCAGCACTGATTCCCATCTCTCTGGCTCTCACTACCGCTGCCTTTCCAGTTAGGAAAATCACACTTCAAGCCATTTCTGGATTTTAAGACTCCCTCCACAGCGAAGAAGCGCCTCTATGATCAGTGCATCAGGGACAAGCTCTGTGGAGAAGAGAGTCTCAATGATTAAGGACTGGGTCTCCTTTCTGATGTAAGCTCTGGGACTGTGCAGGAAATTACTCTGTAGGAGTTTCCACCAATCAATCTCGAGTCTTAGTTCTGGCTCGGCATTGGCGGACAGCGGCGCTCGGAGTCTCTTCTCTAGCACTGCACTCAAGAAAGTAAATAAGTGCGCCACCAGGGGTCAGTAGAATTCAGTGCAAGCAGAACCCTTTCTCTAGTGAAGCTGCTATCGGAAGTAAAATGGTATAATCCTATTGGCTGTCAAACGAATTCCTGAGGAGATTGTTACGTCTTGGATTTTCCTGGATTTCTAGTATTTTTGTTGTTGTGCAGTCTTTTCAGTTGTGTGACTCTTCGTGAATCCATTTGGGGTTTTCTTAGCAAAGAAACTGAAGTGGTTTGCCATTTTCTTCTCCAGCTCATTTTACAGTCGAGGAACTGAGACAAATAGGGTTAGGTGACCTGTCTAGAGTCGGTCACACAGTTAGGAAGTGTCTGAGGCCAGAGAGGAGTCTTCCTGATTTCATGCCCAGCACTCTATCCTCCAGTGCCACCTAGCTTCCCAGTTTTCTCAGTCTTCTAATTTTGGAAATATGTTTTGATGTAATTTTGAAGTTTATTTGGTGACGAATGCTTCCCCCCTCCCTTTGCATTTCTGAAGATGTAGAATACTGCAATCTTGGGGTGAATCTTTGATGAGGTGGTCAGTTGAAATTATGTAGAAATCTCAGAAGAGTGTATTCTCCTAGGTCAGGATTTTCATTTTTCTTATTTTTTCTAAACCCTTACCTCCAGTCTTAGTATCAATTCTAAGACAAAAGAGTAGAGGGTTAAATGACTTGCCACTTGTCATTTATGTCTCCATGAGTTAGTTAGTGTCTGAAACTGGATTTGAACCCACATTTTCTCCAGACCTGGCAATCTATCCTGGTGCTACCTACCTCCCAAGATATTCACTTTCAAAATATTAATCCTTTTAGATTCTCTCAGCACTGTGTAGAAAGCACAAGAGTGAACTCTGATCAGACTGGCTAAAATGAGAGAAAAGGAAAATGATTCATGCTTGAGGAGACATATGAATGAGTCATATGAATGAGACATATGAAAGAGTCATATGAATGTGCTATTGGTGGAGCTATAGACTAGTCCAACAATTCTGGAGAACAATTTAGTTTGTCCTCAAAAGGCTATAAAACTGTGCACCCCTTTGACCAAGCAATACAGCTACTAGTCCCAAGAAGCATGTTCAAAATATTTATTGCAAATATTCCTTTTTTTCATTACAAAGAATTAGAAACTGAAGAGATGCCTATCAACTATGGAATGGTTGAACAAATTAGGATACATAAATGTGATGGAATACAAGATTATGCTGTAAGAAATAATGAAAATTTTAAAAAACTGGGAAGAGTTTTATGAACTGATTAAAAGTGAAATGATCAGAACCAGAAGAACAATTTACACAGGAATTATAATATTGTAAAGATAATCAACTGTGAAAGATTTCACTATTGAGATCAGCACAGTGATCCAACAGAACTCCAAAGGACTCACTATGTAAAATACTATTCACCTCCAAACAAGAAAGCTGATGGACTGAATATAGATTGAAGTATATTTTGCCTCTTTTTTCTAGCTTTTTTTTTTGGGTGGGGAACATGTCAAACGTGGAAATGTTTTGCATGAAAATATGTATAATAAATGAAGATTTATAATGGGCATTGTGTTTCTTGCTTTTTCAATGGGTAGAGGAGGAACTGGAGGGAGGTAGAGAATTTAGAACTGAAAATAAAAGAAATTCAGAACAACAAAACAAAAAAGAAAAGACCAACGGACAAGACAGGTAAGGGGAAACTATTTACAAAATGGGAATGGGAATAAATAGTTCACTTAAATCTGGTTCTGAGGAAGCCACCATTTTGTAAAAAAATTATTTCTAACATGACTATAAAGATACCCTTTCCCAATTTCTCCTGCCCTTGTCCTTCAGTTTAGCTCAGAGATTGGCATATCAGGGTTTCTTAGGAGAGTAATGACTTAAGAAAAGATAAACATTCAATGTATGCTAAAGAAACCACAAAAGAAATTTCATCCACAGAAAACAACAAATGTGAATTCAGAATTAAGCTAAACTTAGGAAAAATTGTAGGAACTGGTTCAGAGTGAAAAAAGCAGAATTGAGGAACAATTTACACAGTGATTACAATACTATAAAGGAAAATAACATTGAAAAGCATCAACTCTGATCAATACAGAACTAATCATGACTTGAGAGGAATGATAGTGAAGTTCTCACTAATTAGAGACAAGAATGTAATTGCAAAATGAGACATGTTTTCACATTTAATTAATGTTTTGATATGTTTTGCTTAACTATTTCTTTGTTACAAAGAAAAGTCTACCGGGGAAAGCATTAGGAAGCAACAGTTCAGAAAAGAACAGCAATAAAACATCTTTTAAAAGATCAAATCATGTTGTTTCTCTGTTCAAAATCTTTCAATAGAAATTTTATATACTTAAGACCGTTACAATTTAATGACTTTGTCTCCAAGCTATCTCACAATACTTCCCTCATGTACTATAGGATCCAGGCAAACTAAACTACTTGCTCTAAAAGCTAATACCTTTGGATCTTTCTCACCTCTGGGTTTTTGACCATGATGCTATCTACACTTGGAATATCCTTCTTTTCTTCATCTCCTAATCCAATCCCCATCTTCTTCTGTTACCTATCTATCCTTCAAGGATTGACCAACATCTCCATGAAGTACTATTTCCTTCTTCATGCCCCCAGCCTAACACACTTGACTAAAACATCTGATACAATAGAATGGTTTACTCCTCTTATACATATTTATTGTATATAATTGTATTACAGTTATAGGTGTTTTGGCCTCTATTCAACTATAAATTTTGTGAAAGAAGAACACCTGACTCATTTTTCCTTTAGACATTGAACATAGTAAGCACTGAATGACCAAGAAAGTAGAGAAATTATCTCAAGCCAGCTTTCTGAACACAATAGGGGAGAAACAGTGGTTATGTGTGTGTCCTCAATGAGTGTAAATGATGCCTTTGTTTTAAACACTACTCAAGAAATGCCTTAAACTTAAACAATATCTACAGATTGATAGTGTATCTATAGGTAATTCTAAAAACAAAGGAAACTTTGAAAATTTTGTTATGCTTTAAATGTTAACTAGCTTGACTTTTTCATATATATCAAATACTTTGTAAATCTTAAATGCTTTAAGAGAAGATATTAATATCATTGTTATTATTTCACACAAGGATCAATATGTTCTTCCTCACTTATAAATTGCATTGATTTCTGTCAAGTAAGTAAAAGTCAATAAAATAATTACTAGACACCCAAAGAGAACTACTAGCCACCACTAAAAATGGTTCACAAAGTACTCTATAACACCAGAAATTGGGAATACATGTTGCATTTAATAAACTATGCCAGAAAGTCAAAGAATTTTTCTATGATTTCCAGATTTTAGACTTTTACTCCAGATAAAAGGGAATTCTGCTAATATCTCATGGTGGTAAAATGACAAAGAAATGGACTCACCTGCATGACATTTTGATTCCCTTTACTAAACTCTGAATCACTGGAGAACAAAAGTGGTGCATTTTTCTCACAGCTCTGCAGACTTAGGAGTGTGTCCGCATAGTTGGGCTGAGGGAAAACCAGTTGACTCTCCCGAGAGTCTGTAGTAAAGGAAACCTTATGGGAATATGACTGGAGAAAAGCCCGAACTCCATCTGAACCCACAAATTGGGAGGCAGGGTCTGCTACAAATTTGTCACTGCCTACCTCTGGTAGATGTGACCTCCACCACCTGTGTAGCCTGAGTCCCAGTAAGGTGATAATGAAGGCAAAGAATAGACAAGAAACTGAAGCCACTGAGATAACAAGGTAGAATGTGAGATTTGAGTTATCAGTGGCCTCAGGTGTCTCCATGATGCTAAGATCTGAAAGAATCTCAGGGATACTATCTGCCACAACCACTGTGACACTGACAGTGGTAGAAAGGGGTGGATCCCCTTTGTCTGTGACTGCCACCACAAGATTCTGCTTGAGGGTATCTTTGTCCAAAAATGAACGAGTAGTTCTGATCTCACCATTATGCAGGCCCACTGAGAAGAGCCCAGGATCTGTGGCTTTGAGCAGGTGGTAGAACAGCCAGGCATTTTGGCCTGAATCTCCATCCACCGCCACCACTTTGGCCACCAGGTAGCCTGGCTCTGCAGAGCGGGGGGCCAACTCTACCCCACTGGAGCCATCAGTGGGGGAAATGGGATACAGGACTTTAGGGGCATTGTCATTCTGATCCAGGATGAACAGAGTTAGAGATACACTGCAGTTGAGAGGCGGTTCTCCTGAGTCTGTGGCTGTCACTTGTAGCTGCAAGTCCCGGAATTTTTCATAATCAAAAGAAAGCAGAGCATAGAGGACACCAGTCTCTGAATTAATGGAGATATAGGAAGAGAGAGGAACCCCCTGGAAGATGTTATCAGCTATGGTGTAAATGATTTGGGCGTTCTCCTCGCTGTCTGGATCACTGGCAGTTACTAAAAAAATGGAAGAGCCTTTCGGATTATTTTCCAGGATGTAAACAGAATATGAAGTTTGACTGAAGGTAGGTGGGTTGTCATTGATGTCAGCCACATGCAGGGTGATGTGAGTGTTTGTAGAAATAGGCGGAGTCCCGAGATCTGTGGCTGTCACAGTGATATTGTACATTGAAACCTGCTCCCGGTCCAGGGCCATGCTTGTCACCAAACTATAGTAATTTCCATAATTTTTTTCTAATTTAAAAGGTAGGTTATTTGGGATGGAACACATGACATGACCATTCTCTCCAGAGTCTTGGTCGTGTACATTTAAAAGAGCAATGACTGTCCCTGCAGGAGAGTTTTCAAGAATTGAGTTGGTCAGAGACGTGATGGTCACTTCTGGAGCATTGTCATTCACATCCACTACGGTCACCAGCACATTGGCTCTTGCAAAAAAACCTGCATTATCTTTAGCTTGCACTTCCATCTCATAGAATCCTGATTCCTCATGATTCAGATGCCCTATTGTTGAGATGCTGCCTACATGACTGTCCAACTCAAAAACTTGTTTGGCTTTGCTGTGGATGTTCCAGAAAGAATAGGTTACTTCCCCGTTAACTCCCTCATCAGGGTCGGTGGCGTTCACGGAGAGCAACCATGTTCCCACAGGGACGTTCTCAGGAATACTCACGCTGTATACGGACTGAGTAAACACTGGAGCGTTGTCATTCGCATCGAGGACAGTCACCCGGACTCGAGAGGTACCGGAGCGGACGGGATTTCCCCCGTCTGAAGCTGTGAGGATGAGGTGGTGAACTGGCTCCTCCTCCCGGTCCAGGGCCCGCTCCAGCACCAGTTCAGGGTACTTGACATCTGCTTTGCTTTGCACATGCAGAGAGAAGTGACTGTTTGGGCTCAGTTGATAACTTTGGAGACCGTTCATTCCCACATCCAAATCCCATGCATTAGGAAGAGGGAAAGTCATTCCCCGGGCTGCCTGTTCACTTACTTCTATGTCTATTTCATCTTCCTGGAAGCTTGGAGCATTATCATTAATATCAATTATGTCCACTTCTATCCCATAAATTTTCACTTTGTCCTGCAAGAGAATCTCCACATTTAAAAGGCACTTTGGGGCTCCCGGGCAAAGCTCTTCTCTGTCTATTCTGTCTGTGGTGACTAAGCTGCCGCTTCTGCCATTTAAAGAGAAATGCTGCTTCTTACCTCTGGATACAATGCGGGCTCCTCTCTCCGACAGTTCCCGCGGCTCCAGCCCCATGTCCTTGGCTATATGGCCCACGAAAGAGCCCTTTTTCATCTCTTCCGGCACCGAGTAGTGGATCTGTCCGGTCCCGTTGTCCCACAGCAGCCCCAGTAGACAGCAAAACAAGATTCGCCCTCTGCTGGCCTGTTGCCTGTGTAATGTGGTCATTTCGTTTTTCCTGACTAATTTATTGCCTTCTTTGTTCTCTTACCCAAATTCGGTGCGAATCTGCTCTTTTGCGGACAGTATCCACAGTCAAGTGAGGACTTGTGGGCTAATTCTCCTTGCAATCAGAGCTTGATCTTCTAATCTGCTCCTGCTATGTGAGGTAGGCGTGGGAAGGTTCAGACTGGATCTCTCCCAGTGTCTCTCTCCCTGATTGGTGAACAGCGGCGCTCAGAGTCCTCACCAATTATTGCACAAATTTGGAGTTAAGGAATAGATTTTTTTTACTCTACCAGGCTGAGTATCTGTCGCTGGTATTCCAATTTCGTCAAGAATTCAGAAGCTGAATTTCTATTTTTTTTTTAAAAACACAGTTCGATGTATTTCATTAAATATCCCCCAATTCCATGAACGTTTTTTCAGCATTTATTTAAAAAATTTTTGAGTTCCAAATTCTTTCCCTCCATTTCATCCTCTTCTTGAGAAGATATAGACAAAAAAAGAAAATGAAAAATAAAGAAAAAAGTATGGTTGAATTTGCTGAGTTCATCAGTTCTGTCACTGAAGGTAGATAAGATTTTTCACCATGGATCCTTTGGAAGAACATCTCTTTTAAAGGGAGGCTTTCTTTGTTCTCTTAAAGTTTTCTTCATATTTTTGTCCTCCTGAGATAGATGATTGTAAAGTAGCATATCTTGCCTTACTTCTTTTGATTTAATTAATTAATTAAGAAAAATTTCCCTTGGTTACCTGATTCATGTTCTTTCCCTCCTCCTTTTTGCTCCCCCCCCCCCCATAGCCAATTCAACTGGGTTTTACATGTATCATTGATCAAGACTTATTTCAATAGTATTAGTATTTGCACTAGGGTGATCATTTAGAGTCTAGATTCCCAATCATATTCCCAAAGACCCATGTGATCAAGAAAAGGTTTTTCTTTTGTGTTTCTACTCCCACAGTTCTTTCTCTGGATGTGGATAGCATTCTTTCTCATAAGTCCCTCAGAATTGTTCTGTATCAATGCATTGCTGCTTGTAGAGAAGTCCATTACATTTGATTGTGCCACAGTGTATCAGTCTCTGTGAATAATGTTCTCTTGGTTCTGCTCCTTTCGCTCTGCATCAATTCCTGGAGGTCATTCCAGTTCACATGGAATTCTTCCAGTTCATTATTCCTTTTAGCACAATAGTATTCCATCACCAACAGATACCAAAATTTGCTCAGCCATTTCCCAATTGAAGGGCATCCCCTCATTTTCCATTTTTTTTGCCACCACAAAGAGCCCAATCTTGCCATCATTTCAATTGTCAATTTTAGGACTTTTGTTCAACTAATTTCATATGCTAATTAAAATAATTGTACATTGATTACTTTTATTTTTTCTGTAATATCTTTAATAAAATCAGTTTGCTAATTTCCAGTAGGAAATGTACTGTTGGGTTCTGATGAAAGGATGCTTTGCAATGGGGAAAGGAGCAGCAGAAATTCATCAAGGGAAATGTGGCATCATTCTAAAATTGAGAAAAGGAGATGTTTCCATATTGGAAGAGTCAACAGAACTATGTGCATGGTGAATTGTATTTTACAAATGGCAGCCACCTCTCTCAGCAATATATAGAACCTATCTTTTGGAATGTGAAGAGGTTTTGTTTTGTTTTGTTTTTTTTTGGCTATCAAAATATTGGAAACTTTGTCTCTGCCCTCAGCAACTGAACACCCAAAGCCCAACATATACTATGCTCATGATACACAGAGGCTCTTTTCTGTCAGTTTAGATTGTTATATCAAATGAGCTTCTTCTGGTCTAGAGAATTAATTTCCTTTGAAAACGATTTTAAAGTAAATCTGAATGAAATAGTTACTCCAGAATTAGTCTTATTATTACCATTTAGTGAAAGTATGTGATAGCTATTAGAAATTGGAAGAGAGAATAATCAGTAATATTCTACCTAAACCACAGCAAAGAGCATTTCAGATTTATCATTTGGGCTTATCAGGCACATTATGGCAAGTTAAATCATTAATATGAATATATAACAAACGGACTAATTAGGAAGAATTACGGTGCCTTTCAAATCTCCTGGAGAAATAACACTTAAAGAATTAAGAGGCATAGGAAATTTTTAAAAATAAAAACATTATATTTTAAATGCCCTCAACTCACCTTTTCGTTGCCAGCTGGGTTAGACTGCAAATCATTAGGCATTTCAGAAGAATAGCTTGCTAAAGCATCAAAAGGACTATTGGAAAGGAAATTCTGTCCAACAGAACACTGGTCATTGGACTTCATAAAAGTGAATTCATATTTTCCTAACTCTGAAGGCAAACGTAGTTGGTTGGAATAAGGCAAAGTTCCATCTTCATAACAGGGTGGGATGGTAGGCTTTGAGTAGAGATCTGGTGAGAAACAACCTAATATTTTGGGATTGGAGGACCTCCTAAAGCGTAGAATGATGGCCGATATTACTGTGATTAGAAACAGAATCGAGATTATTGTCAAAGCTATTACCAAATAAAATTGTATCTCAGATTGGAATTCTGAAGTGGATGAACGCTCCTCCTTCATCTCAGGCAACGCCTCCTGCAGACTGTCTGCAAAGACTAGATGCAGAGCCACAGTGGCCGACAGAGGGGGCTGGCCTCCATCCTGCACTGAGACCAGAAGGCGGTGCCGGGCTGCATCTCGATCAGTCAAAGCCCTCGCAGTCCTGATCTCGCCTGTGCGCAGCCCCAGGCTGAAGAGCCCTGGATCCGTGGCCTGCAGCACGCGGTAGGCCAACCAGGCGTTGTGTCCAGAGTCTGCATCCACTGCCACCACTTTGCTGACCAAGTATCCTGGCTCTGCCGAGCGAGGAACCATGTCGAAGAGGGCCGATCTGTCAGGCCCCAGGGCCGGGTACAGGATGTTCGGGGCGTTGTCGTTGCGGTCCAAGACGAACACTCGCAGAGTGACATTGGCACAAAGGGCTGGGGAGCCTGAGTCACAGGCCTGCAGCGTCAGTTCGAAGGTTCGGACCTGCTCGTAGTCGAAGGAGCGCTGAGCGAAGATGTCTCCACTGTGGCCATTGACCGACACGTAGGAAGACAGAGGCAGAGGGGCCAGATCACTGCTGACGATGGAATAGGACACTCGGCCATTCCCCTCCAGGTCCGAGTCAGAGGCTGAGACCCTCGCGATGGAGGCTGCAGAGGGGTTGTTCTCAGGGACGTAAACAACGTAAGAAGGTTGGAGGAAAACAGGGTGATTGTCATTGACGTCAGCTATGTTCAGTGTGAGGGTTTTGCTGGTGGACAGAGGAGGGTTTCCCTTGTCTGTAGCAGTGACTGTAATGTTATACTCTGGGATCTGTTCTCGGTCCAGGGGCCCATCTGTCAGCAGCTTGTAGTAGTAGTTCTTGGAAGAGGATTCTAGCCTGAAAGGTGCATTTCCCTCTACGTAGCACGTGACCTCCCCGTTGACTCCAGAATCCCGATCCTCGGTTTTGAATAGAGCAATCACGGTTCCTGGCACAGAATCCTCTGCAATGGTGCTGGATACAGACGTAAACGTCACTTCCGGGTTATTGTCATTTTCATCAAGAATTTCGAGTATAACTTTGCATTCAGCAGCCATACCACCCCCGTCCCTTGCTTCTACACCCAGTGTAAAACTCTCAGTGTCTTCGAAGTCTAGGTGATCTTGAGTTTTAATTTCTCCATTTTGGGGATCCACATTAAATATATTAAGAGCATTATCCCCTGTGGTTTTAAGGAAATAGGTGATTTCCGCATTGATTCCCTCATCTTTGTCTGTGGCTTTCACCCTAAGCACTGAGGAGCCAGGGGGCAGGTTCTCTCGAAGACTAACTCTGTAGAAGTCTTGGCTGAAGACTGGAGGATTATCATTCGCGTCAGTGACATTGATCCTGATCTGAGCGGTGCCGCTTAATACTGGGTCACCACCATCCAAAGCCATTAGAACCAAGTGATGAGAACTTTGCTTTTCCCGGTCCAGAGGTTTCTCCATTACTAATTCAGGGTATTTCCTTCCGTCTGGGCTCTCTTTTACCACCAGGGAGAAATGCTCATTAGAGCTAAGTTGGTAACTTTGCAAGGAATTGACACCCACATCTGGATCTACAGCAGATCCCAGTCCGAACCGGGAACCCTTCAGGGATAATTCACTGATTTGTAAATTTATGCCATTTTGAGGAAAATGAGGTGGATTGTCATTAATATCTTGTATCTCCATGATTACATGAAAAACATTTAAGGGATTTTCAGCTACAGTTTCTAACGTCAGGGCACACACAGGCTTCTTTCCGCACAAGTGCTCCCTGTCTATTCTGTCACTAACAAGTAATTCCCCGCTTTGAGTGCTTACGGTAAAATGCTGCTTCTGTCCATTAACTCGCAGCTTCCGAGCCGGCAAATCCCACACATTCAGCCCCAGATCCTTGGCGAGATTCCCCACCACCGACCCTTTCTCCATTTCCTCAGGAATGGAGTAGCGGATGTGCTCAGAAAGCGTCCGGCAGAACAAAGAGGCGAAAAAAGGATATAGAACTTGCCATCTCAGGACCTGAGCCTTGAGTACTGGTTTCCTTCCCATACCTTCGGCTCTTTGTGCCACCGCTAAATCTCGATTCCGAGAATTCGCCTTGTAAATCTCCCTCGATCCTTAAGAGTCCCCCAGGAAGAGTATGCAGTTCCCCTAATCTTGGTTTTTGATGAATCTGGGATATTGGGGACAGGATCAGTGGAGCAGCAAGCCTAAATATGTGCCGGGTGTCCTGTAGGATGTGAGCTGTGGGGTTGCACAGGAAATTACCCTGCACTAAAAGCCAATGAATCTTCGGCTCCAAGTTCTTTCTCATTCGGTATTGTCCAACAGCGGCGCTCAGAGTCCAATCTAGTGAACTGCAAGAAGAAATTCTCTTCCAAAAACTTGATCAACAATAGGATAGGGTCCATTGCCTAGATGCGAGATCTTCAAACTTTGTCACTATGGAGTTGGTGGTTTTTTGACTGTCAGTTTTTCAGTTGTTAAAATAAGTAAACAGTGACTTCCATAACGAATAGAGTAAATGGCAATGGGGAAGGAGTGTATCATTGTTAATTGAAAGACATCTCCTATTTTGTTTATTTAAAAATCTTTTTAAAAAAAGAGATTCCATATATTTCCCACATACTGAAAGAATATTATATTATTATCATATATTTGGCATGTTACTAGGAAGTTATAGAAAACGTAAATGAATCATTTCTCTACTTGTTTAAAGAAATCATTTTTACTCAGGATTTCAAAGGTTTATTTTCTTATATTTTACTACAAGCACCTAAATGTAGCCTTTAAATCCACCCCACATTTGCATATACCTTCTATTTCAATCAGATCCATATTTCATGTTTTCCAGAATCTTCGATTCTCACTTCTATTCATATAGTACATAATAATAGTTTTCCTATTTTCTGTTTCCTGAGATCACAGCAAATGCCTTCAATTACATAATGTCTCAGATACAAGTCCTTTTTTTAGCCAAAAAAAATCTTTAATTCCATTCAATAGCAAACAAAATTTCTTTACATTTTTCTCTCAAGTATTATATGTAGATTTTGTTCTTCCTTCATCAAACCCTCTCTTCCTTTCCTCCTCTATAAATAATATATATGTAACTTTTCTCTTTTTATTGGTGTTGTCTTCAACTCCACATTGCTACACATCCTGCTTAGTGATTTCTTTTAGTTTTATTTATACTTCTCTTTAATATAGGATTCATTTCTTTTCTTTATTGACTTTTATCTAAGTCTAAAGCAAGTGAAGTAAAATGTAAGGTGAAGCAATTTCAGGATTAAGGGAAGGAATTCTTTTTTATTTGTCATGTGATTAAATTTTTTTAATTTTAATAAATTTCCACATGAGTTTTCCCAAGTTATATAGACCAAATTGTCTCCCTTCTTCCTTCTGAGGGAAGGAATTCTAACCTGTAACTCATCAACAGAAAGAGTAGAACCAGAACAGAAGATGATATTGATTTAAATGTTTATTCATTGGGATTGGCTCAATTTTTGAATGCACTAGATAATTATATACTTTTCTTCATTATGGCTTCCTAGACCCCAGTTAGATTTTTTAAAACCACATAGAGATTTCAAGCTTCTTTCTGTCTTTACAGTACTTGTAATGAAGTGGTAGAAATAGGGACAGAGAATGTGAAAAATTATAGCTTTTGTGTTATTCATGACCACTAACTTGATTGTTAATACTTTAAATGTGGACTCTTTGTCCACTGACCAAAGAGTTTACTATAAAAACTGAACCAAACCATTGATAATCTCGCTATAAATTGAACCAAAACCTCACATTAAGTTGCAATTAAATGGAAAAAAATTAAGTTGTGACCTCTTGGAAAAGCAAATAAAAGAGTTTGAAAAGTAGGTTTCTTCTTGAGTCCAAAGAAAGTCAGAAACATAATTTTTCTAATCCTCTCATAGTGTTCCTGATAAACATAAACAAAAAAGACACCATGAAGATAATTATAGTTTAAGTACCAACATCTGTTCCCAAGAATGAAGACTCAGAGAAGTTCTATGAAGACTTTCCAGTTCCTCTACTATAGACCAATGTATATTTTCACATTCGAGGAATTTAATACAATGGTGGTCAGTGGAAAGGATGGTAGAAATGTGTCTGAAAATTCAATTTATGTTAATAAAATGAAAGATCAAAGGCTCGAAGGCCATTGAGAAGTCTTATTCCCATGAATCATTAATATTTTCTTCAGAAAGAGAGAAAGAAGACACTGAAAATGTTAAACACTGATTAACATTAAAAATGAAATTGACTATATATTTACAGAAGGTAAATAAAAAGTTTACAAATGTATTACAGAAATATCTATGTGCAATCAAATCACTGACTAGTTATTGAAAACAAAAACCAACATTATATTAAAAGAAAGCATAATGATGTGAAAATGACTAACAATTCTAACAACTTCAACTCAACATATTACAACTATCAATTTATGGACCCCACCTTCTATGGAAATAAGAAAAGAAACAAAGAAATCATTACTTTCTTCTGCAAAATGCAATTGATATGGAATAGTCTCCATCATAGTCCAAAAGAATACCAGAACTACATTAGCCAGGACCCACTTGATCTCTTTGTCAAATAAAGAGCCATCATCTCAAAGGGCAACAAGAATTTAAAATATAAATTGAATTGTAAAGCTCAATGGAGAGGAAAGCAAAGATGAACAATGATTAGAGTCTAGGAAATGCATTGGAGGAGGTTAAGAGAAGATGCCATATAATTAAAATTAGTGAAGATGAAAATGAATCTATCAAAATTTGGCTTGGATTCCATCTAAACTACATCACTTCAAGGACTTTCATAGATGAAGTGACCATGGAGAGGAAGAAAATGGCCTAGATTTTTCATCATTTTTATAACTTTTTTGTAGAGGAAATGACAAAATCCTGAACAATTTGGGGAAGTTATCATTTTACAAGATATCTCAGAGAAGGAAAGATATAAAAAAGAACTGGAAAAAATCTCTGAATAACAATAATCACTAATCCATATTTTTTACTTTCCTATGTTCATAAAATCTTTATGAATATGATTTATACATGTAGGAAAGGTCTCCATGATGGAAACATGATATGTGAAAAGGGAGGATCACAATATTATCTGTATCAGAGCATATTTTAACAAGCACATAAATAAATTAATGGTTCACAGAATACAAGATCTCATTGTGTCTATGTGTGTAAATTTTGTTCTTATAAACCAAGAGCAAAACAATTCAATATTTAAATTTCTCTTTCAACGAGGTATATTTCACATGCATGCTAAAGTTTCTTGATAAAAGTAATCATTGTATAAAGTATGTGTTTAAAAAGATATTTTGAATATAAGTACCAACAGACACATACTACAAGAAGAAATATACTTAATAAAGGTGTTTGCATGATCATGGAAGACATCTTGCATAAAGTTCAAGAGGAAGACAGATTCTCTATAGATATCCCTATTTGTAAATGATATTGTGTAGGTTACATCAAGCACCAGGACACCAGAGAGCATCCTTGATGAAAATCTATGATTACTACAAAGAGATTGGTTTAACAATACAGAAACAAATGGGTAGAAAATGCCTACCTACCCCTCCCCCAGATTATGATAAACAGTTGGATGGTCCTTGAGACAGAACATCATTATCATCCACTCCAGAGGCACAATGAGTTGGAAGAGAGAAAGTTGAATTGCATTTAGGAAATCAAGAAGTCCTTTTAATAATCTAGCCATACTCTAGTACACTTAGTACACTCTAGTACCCCCCCCCCCAAAAAAAACCCAACTCTAATATCTTAGAATCTTAGAACATCATATGCTCTGGGAGGAAAAATCTAAATGGTGGATAACCCAAAGGCAAATGAAGAGAGGTTTGATGGTTGTGAGTTGACAAAAGCAACATTTACTTCATTTCCAATATGCAAAATGTGGTGTAAAGCAGGGTCTGTATCCTAAAGAGATAATAAAAAAGGGGAAAGAATCCACTTGTACAAAAATATTTATAGCTACTCTATTTGTGGTGGCAAATAATTGGAAATTAATGGCATGTCCATCAATTAGAGAATGCCTGAACAAATTGTGGTACATGTTGGCAATGGAATACTATTGTGCTATAAGAAATTATAAGCAAAATGATTTCAGAAAGAGCTGGAAAGATCTATGGGAATTAATGCAGAGCAAAATAAGCAGAACTGGGAGAACATTGTACATAATAACAGCAATACTGGATGATGATTATCTGAAAATTCAGTTGCTTTCAGCAGTGCAATGACAATCCTGAAAGACTTAAGAGTGGGAATACTATCCAACTCCAGAGAAAGAACTGTTGGAGTCGTCTTTCACATCAGTGTATTTTTGGTTTTATTTTGGGGTTTGGGTTATGTGTGACTTTATTCTTACAACAATGACCAATATGGAAATATTTTCCATGACAATAAAAAATAAAAACAAAAAAAGAGGAAAGATGGATTCTTTTAAAAAATGTGGCATAAGGGATACCATTCAGAAAATGTATAGTTGGATATATAATGAGAGTGAGAGCTAAGAGATGAACAATCTGAGGGACAAACTGGTATGCAGAAAATTAAAACAACAACAACAACAAAACACTTAGAGAAAGCCCTCTATTACACTGAATCTCTGAAGAAAATCTCTGGGAAAATATAGACATAGATTGGGTAAAATTGGACAAAATAAATGATTAAAATTTTCTAAATATGTTCTATTTATTATATATATTATATAAGATTCTATATAGATTATTCCTTTGATCTGAAAAGAATTAGATTTTCTCAGTAGGGATGTCAGAAACAGCCTTAGGAGTGAGAAATAGTAGGAACAAATGACTATATAAGCTGAAAACCCAATTAATAACAGATTTCATTTAATTGTTCAAAAAAAATTTCCCTGGAGCAATATGGAGCCATCACATGATTTCTACAATAAAGAATTCCTGTAAGCAATATCTAAGTCAGTTTGAAGTGTTTAACGATTATTAAGGTTAAACCAGACCTGTGATGTCATTGATATAGAGAATTTCCAAATTGAGGAAGCTCATCCTACCAATACTAGGCTGGAACCTCCTCTGCAACTTAAGTGTCTTATAGAGCTGCCTAGAACACTGAAAAGTTAGATGACTTGGCCAAAATTGGTCAGTCCATGTGTGTCAGAGATAGAACTTGAAACCACATCTTCCTCTATCCACTGGTTATTAATTGCCATTTATGAGGGGCTAAAACTTCAAATTGCATTCCGGAAAACATTCCATATGATGTTAGTATTTCAACAACAAATACACAAAATACCAAGACTATTTATAAACATAAGAAAAGAATCAATAGAAGTCAACTGAGATACTATATTCAAGTTCTTGACTTCGTATTATTGAAATGAAACGCAGAAACTTAGAACACTCTGACAGTCTATACAACACCCCTCATCATCCATTCCCAGAGTCAATATAATGGAAAAGTCAAGTAATTAATTGCCAGTCAATTTAATTGTTCTTAATGATGCAGACAAAAGCTTTGAGACAGAAAGAAAATTATTTTGCACAAGAACGTCTATTGATTCCAGTCAGACTATACAATCTTATTTATGTGTTGTGTTAAATATTCATTATATTGGTCAGAAAGATACACTATCCAGAGTGATAAAGTATATAATATAAGAGATGAATAATTTGTTCAATTGCCAGCACATATTCTTGTCCATTTTGGGCATGCTAAGAAGTACATAATTTTTAAAAAGTCTGTTGATGATGTTCAGTTGGAAATAGGTTATAAGGTTATAGCCAATCAAGATAAAATTATATCAGGAATGAAAAAACAGTATATTGCTACATGTATTTTCTAGAGATTCAAAGGTTTAGTTACAAGTAAAGAAAAATAAGTGAAAAAAAAACTATCCAACTACCCTTAAATTGAGGCACTAGGTAATAAAAGTATATGGTTCCAATGAACACTTTAAAATATTGACAGGCATATTAATGAAAAAAAAATTACCTTTGCATATTACCAGACTACTTAATCAAGGAGGAAAAAAGAGAAAGGAAGGAAGGGAAAAAAAAAGAACAGAAACTCACCTGGACACAGATTTGATCATTATGTACTAAAACTGTACCAGGCATACAATTCGGTACTAGCAGAGAGTCTCTTTTCTCACAACTCTCTTGACTAATTAAAGTATCTGCATAGTTGGGCTGAGGAAAGAGCATCTGACTCTTTTGAGAGTCCATGGTGAGAGAAACCTCATGGGAATAAGTCTTAAGGTAGGTTCTAACTCCATCAATGCCCCCAAATTGTGAAGCAGGGACTCCTGCAAAATGTCCATTGCATGATTCCAACACTTTGGAAATCCTCCACTTGTGAAGCCTGAGTGCCAATAAGACTATAATGAATACAAAGAAAAGGCAGGATACAGCAGCCACAGAAATGACCAAGTAGAGTGTGAGGCTTGAGTCCTGTTGGTCCTCAGGGTCCTTCAGGCTGCTAAGGTCTGAGAGGATCTCCGGGATGTTGTCAGCTACAGCCACTGTTACACTGACTGTGGCAGATAAACGGGGTTCCCCATTGTCAGTGACTGCCACCACTAGACTCTGCTTGAGGGAGTCTTTGTCATGGAAGGCTCGAGTTGTCCTTATCTCACCTGTATGCAGACCCACTGAGAAGAGCCCAGGCTCTGTCGCCTTCAGCAAGCGATAGGATAGCCAGGCGTTCTTGCCAGAGTCTCCATCCACCGCCACCACCTTGGTCACTAGGTAGCCTGGCTCTGCAGAACGAGGAGCCAACTCCACTCCTGTGGAGCCATCAGTGGGGAGGGTGGGGTACAGGATTTCTGGGGCATTGTCGTTCTGATCCAGGATAAACAGAGTCAGAGACACATTGCTACTTAGAGGAGGATTCCCAGAGTCCCGGGCAATCACTCGGAGCTGCATGTCCCGGAACTGTTCATAATCGAAGGAGCGCAGAGCATAGAGGACACCTGTCTCAGAGTTAATGGAGACATAGGAAGAGAGAGGAGTACCATGGATAGTCTCTTCCTCAATAGAGTAAGTGATGTGGGCATTTTCTCCACTGTCCAGATCACTAGCTGTCATTGAATAAATGGAAGCAGCTCTAGGGTTGTTTTCAGGGACGTAGGCCGAGTAGGATGCTTGGCGGAAGTTGGGCGGGTTGTCATTGCTGTCTGCCACGTGCAGGGAAATCTGGGTACTTGTCGTTAAAGGTGGAGTCCCTCCATCGGTGGCTGTCACTGTGACATTGTACTCAGAGACCTGCTCCCGATCTAGGTCTCTGACTGTCATCAGACGATAATAATTTGCATAAGATTTTTCTAATTTAAAGGGTAGATGTTCAGGGATGGAGCATAGGACTTGACCGTTGTCCCCAGAGTCTCGATCATGCACATTTAAAAGGGCAATCACGGTTCCACTAGGCGAATGTTCTGGGATTGAGCTGGTTAAAGAAGCGACAATGACTTCTGGGGTGTTATCATTCACATCCAGAACTGTAACCTTTATTTTTGTTCTGGCTAAGAGACCACCACCGTCCTGACCTTGAATTTCCATTTCATAGACTGCAGACTCCTCAAAATCTAGGGTTTCTTGAATAAAGAGCTGCGCGGTGCAAGAATCCAAATGGAAAATCTCTGAAGCTTCGTCTTCGGAGTACCTTATTGAATATGTCACTTCCCCATTAACTCCCTCATCTGGATCGCTGGCGTTGACTGTGAGCAGCAGTGTCCCTTTGGGCACGTTCTCAGGAACACTCACACTGTATTCCGACTGAGAGAAAACTGGCGGGTTGTCGTTTATATCAAGAACTGTCACGCGAACTCGGGCTGTTCCTGATCGGATAGGATCTCCTCCATCCCAGGCTGTGAGGGTGAGGTAGTGGACATTTTCCTTTTCCCGGTCTAGGACCCGCTCCAGCACCAACTCCGGATTCTTGGCCCCATCGGCTCTGTTTTGCACGTGCAGAGAGAAGTGATGGTTTGGGCTCAGTTGGTAGTTCTGGAGGGAATTAATTCCCAAATCTGGATCCCTGGCATTTGGAAGTGGAAAACTTGTTCCCACTGCTGCATTCTCGCTGATTTTTATTTCCACTTCGTCAACCCGGAAGCGGGGAGCATGGTCATTTATGTCCATCACTTCTACTTCGACTCCATAAATGTTTACTTTGTCATCCATTAGAATCTCGACATTTAAAAGGCACTTTAGGGTCCCGGGGCAAAGTTCCTCCCTATCTATTCTGTCCGCGGTCACTAAGCTGCCGCTTCTGACATTTAGAGAAAAATGTTTCTTACCTTTGGAGATGGTGCGGGCTCCACTCTCGGAAAGCGCCCGAGGATCCAGCCCCAGGTCCTTGGCCACATCTCCTACAAAAGAACCTTTTTGCATTTCCTCCTGCACGGAGTACCGAATCTGCTCGGCTCGGGTCTCCCTCAGCAGCACCAAAAGAAAACAAAGGAAGATTCCGCACCAACAATCCCTGCGCCTCTGAACAGTTTGGGCCATTGTCGTCCTACAGCGAAATTGTAGGTTCCCAAGTAACTAGGCTAGGTTTGTCTAAGTTTCTTTGTACTCTAGGCTATTCTCATTCGCAGGCCAAATCGCAGGTTCAGAGAGTTTCTCCGTTAAATTGGGAATAACCCCTAGCTTGCGTATCAAACGAGCCAGCGTTTTCCTCTGTAGGCGTGACCAAGTTCCGGCAGGATCTCGCTCACAACATTTTTCTTCCTGATTGGTGAACAGCGGCGCTCAGAGTCCTAACCAATTACTGCACCCTTTAGGAAAACTGGATAGATTTCTTGCAGATGAAGGTTCTATAAAGTTCCCTTGTGTGCTTTGATAAGCATTTATAGGTCTTATTCAGGTGTTCTCTGATGTTTCTCTCTGACAATGATCACAATCCCTATATCTTAAATGATCACAACCTATATTCCACTTATTCCTATGTGAATCTTATCTCAGGATTTATAATTCCACCATAGGTTTCTTTCATTCAAAATAAACACGGGATCTTGAGATTTCACTGCTGGGAACTTAAAATAATTTCGTCTCTTTTCATATATATTTTCCCCATTGACATATCTGATATCTGAAAATCAAGCCCCTCCCACAACTTAAGAAAAGAAATAATGCTGAGTGTTAATATTTCTTTTCTTAAAATTGAATCAATTGATTCAAAATGTGGCTACAGGTCTCTTAGTTTCAGAAATGTTATGATTTTTCATCTTAAGACTAATACAAAATATCCACAAGCAGAAGAATTAAAAATACAAAGATAATACTTATGAGCAGAGACATGATAGGACGGTAACCAAATGATCTTTAGACCTACTACTGAAGATGGATATACTTTAGAAAAATAACATTGGAAATACCATTTGCACACATTTGTTAAGATGCAGGAGGAAAAGGGGTGGGGAACAGGTAGTAACCACTATTTGTCCTACAGGATCACATAAAAAGTCATTTATCTACATTACCTCATATTTATATGACCTTATTGAGGTTTTGGAATTATTATCTTGTTAGTACAGAATTTATTAGACAACTAAAACCACAGAAATCTTAGCGGTAAAGAGTGATGAAGTTATAAGTATAACTTGAGAGGGCACTGATGAGATTTCATACAATAAATATTATAAAGTCAAGAACCCACCTGCGCAAGGGTATTCCTCTGAGAACTGATGTCATCATTTAAATTACTCTTGGTTAGCATGGAAGAGACATCTGTGTTGAAAACATCAAGAACTGGAGGACACTGATCAATTGATTTCAAATAATCAAATTCTGTATTTCCTTGGTGTGAGGACACACACAAATTGTAGGAATAAGGCAAAGTTCCTGCACTGTAGTTTGGGGGGACTTTGGGCCTAGACTTAGAGCAAAGAGCAACTTGGGAACAGCCCCATCCTTTAGGACTGGAGGATCTCCGAAGGCGCAGGGTAATGGCCAATGTCACTGTGATGAGAAACAGAAACGAGATTAGTGCCAAAGCTATTACCAAATAAAATTGTATCTCAGATTGGAATTCTGAAGTGGATGAACGCTCCTCCTTCATCTCAGGCAACGCCTCCTGCAGACTGTCTGCAAAGACTAGATGCAGAGCCACAGTGGCCGACAGAGGGGGCTGGCCTCCATCCTGCACTGAGACCAGAAGGCGGTGCCGGGCTGCATCTCGATCAGTCAAAGCCCTCGCAGTCCTGATCTCGCCTGTGCGCAGCCCCAGGCTGAAGAGCCCTGGATCCGTGGCCTGCAGCACGCGGTAGGCCAACCAGGCGTTGTGTCCAGAGTCTGCATCCACTGCCACCACTTTGCTGACCAAGTATCCTGGCTCTGCCGAGCGAGGAACCATGTCGAAGAGGGCCGATCTGTCAGGCCCCAGGGCCGGGTACAGGATGTTCGGGGCGTTGTCGTTGCGGTCCATGATGAACACTTGAACCGACACATTGGCACAGAAGGAGGGGGATCCAGAATCCCGGGCCTGTAGAGTCATCTTGAAAGTTCGGACTTGTTCATAATCCAAGGAGCACTGGGCAAAGATGTCTCCACTATGACTATTGACTGACACGTAGGAGGACAGTGGAAGCGAGTCCAGGTCACTACTGATGATGAAGTAAGACACTCGGCCATTCTCGTCCAGATCCGGGTCATAAGCTGAGACCCGGGTGACTGACGCCCCAGAGGGGTTGTTCTCAGGAATGTAAGCAACGTAGTATGGTTGGAGGAAAATGGGAGCATTGTCATTGATGTCAGCGATATGTAAAGTGAGGGTTTTACTGGTGTACAAAGGAGGGTTTCCCTTGTCTGTGGCAGTCAATGTGATATTATACTCTGGCGTCTGCTCACGATCCAGGGCCCCGTCTGTCAATAGCTTGTAGTAATTCTTGGAAGAGGACTCTATTCTGAAAGGGATGGAATTTGATTGCACATAACATGATATTTCTCCATTGCTCCCAGAATCTATGTCACGGGTTTTGAAGAGGGCAATCACTGTGCCAGGTTCGGAGTCTTCCAGAACAGAACTGACTAGAGATGTTAATATTATTTCAGGTACGTTGTCATTCTCGTCTTGTATGTCTATGACAACTTTACACTGTGTAGAAAGACCTCCTCCATCCTTAGCCTCTATATTCATTGTAAATTTTTGTGTGTCCTCAAAATCCAGGGAACCTTTGGTTCTGATTTCACCTGTGCTTGGATCCAGGGAGAACATCTGTCTGGCATTCTGAGTGATGCTGGTAAAGGAGAAAGTGATTTCCGCATTTACTCCTTCATCTTTATCAGTGGCAGTCAGGCAAAGTATGGAGGAGCCCGGGGGTAAATTCTCCCGTATATTAACTCTATAGAGGCCCAGACTGAAGACTGGGGGATTATCATTAGCATCGGTAACATTTATCTTGATTTGAGTGGTGCCACTGCGAGGAGGATCTCCCCCATCTATAGCTGTTAGGACCAAATAATGAGAACTTTGCATTTCTCGATCGAGAGGTTTCTCCAATACTAATTCTGGGTATTTTCCACCATCGGGATTTTCTCTTTCCACCAATGAGAAATACTGGTCAATACTTAAATAGTAATTGTTGAGTGAATAGATGGTTATATCGGGATCATTGGCTGATTCAAGAATCCATCTCGCACCTGGCAAAGTGGACTCAATAATTTCTAAATTTATTTCATTCTGACTGAATTGTGGAGCATGATCATTAATATCCTCAATCGCCACAGTTACGTGAAAAATATTTAAGGGATTTTCAACCACAGCTTCCAACTGTAGTTCACATACTGGTCTTTCCTTACATATTTCCTCCCGGTCTATTCTGTCGCTGACCAATAATTCTCCGCTCTTGCTCACGCTAAAGTATTCCCTCTCTGCACTCACCTGCAGCTTCCGAGCCGGCAAGTCCCGGACCTCCAGCTCTAGATCCTTGGCGAGATTCCCCACCACCGATCCTTTCGCCACCTCCTCAGGGATGGAGTAGGTGATGTGCTCGGAAAGCGCCCGGAAGAACAAAGATGCCCAAAAGGCACAGAATACTTGCAGCTTAGGGGGCTGCCTTCTCTCTGCCGAGTTCCTGGCCATTCTTGCTTCCTTTTCGCTGTCTTTCCAGCCCTACCAAACAGCTGTTTATATCACTGCTACAATCCTTCAGAAATATGAGTCTGGACCCCAGCTATATTCCTCTGAAGTGAGTATTTCTCAGGGAAGGGTCTATGGCGCAGCGAACGCGACTGAGTCTGTGCTGCTCTTCTCTCTGCTGTATCTTATGACGGTACAGGAAATCACTCTCAGGAAGCTGCAGGAACAATCGCGTTTCAGCTCTAATTCCGTACTGGCCAGCAGCGGCGCCCAGAGGTTCATTCCCAAATTGCAACATTATTTCGCTTCCTAAAACCAATCTTTGCAACTCAAGAGCATGATAATTTTTCTCCACGTGAGAGCCTCCATTTATAAAAGTTCAATGGGTTTGAATTCATTGTTTTGTATGTGCAGGGATTACTCTGCAAGTTGTCATATTATGACTTTTATGGTTTACAAATCTAGTGCTGTTTCAAAGGCGGACAACTTTACAAATTTTAGGAACAGGAAAATACATGAAATGTCGTATTGGTCTACCCATTTACAATGCCAGTGCGGTAATGACTTCAAAGACAGTTTGGAAGGGGGAGGGAAGAGACAGACACACACACACAGAAACAGACAGAGAGAGACAAGACATGGGTGGGTATAGTTTCCTTTCGTGACAGCTAGTAATGTGAAATAAAATTTTTGAAAAACCATGAAGAGCTACAATTTTCTTATAATGCAGATATAATTTTATTAATTTGTTGAGAAATCTTTTGAGTTGAAATTATCTATAACAATTGTTTTAAAAGGCGCATTAAAATCATGTTCAGATGGATTAGAATCTGTCTTCAGATTCGCACAATAATGGGGGGGGGAGAGTCTAACTGATTATGATGAACATCATTCTCACCAATGATAATCCAGTGGAAAGAATTGCTGGTTTTAAAACCTGCCATTAACAACACTATTTTTAAAAGGAACATAAAAGCTTGTGACCCTGGGCAAATCACTTAACCCCCATTCCCTATCTCTTACAGCTCTTCTGCCTTGGACCCAATATACAGTGTTGGTACTAAGATGGAAAATAAGGGCTAAAAAAAAAAACCAAATGATTCCTGTTCACTTTAAAGGACATTTTTGTTTCAGTTTAGCTTTAATGATCATGATTCTTTCCTTAAAACCCTAGAAGACACCCAACACTTCCTTATTTGTTGAAAAGCTATTTACCTCCATTTAAACCCTTTAGACAACCCATTTTCATTCCTATGTTTTGGGTTAGGAGAATTGTTTTGGAAACAGGACAGTAAGCAGAATCATGATTCTGAAGTGTTTCTTCAGGGATGTGCTTGAATTTGTATTGAGAAAGAATTAATCATAAAAAGAATCGAACATTTAAAACTCCTACAAATTCATCATTCAGAATCTGAATTATGAAATTAGAATCCTTAGGAAACTCCAGGGAAGGATACTATGTTTACCAGGTATTATCATTAATTTCAAAGCACAATTGGAAGATTACAGAAATGGGTAGAACTTAAGAAGCTCTGTTTTTATAAAAGGTGATATCATAAGTAAATTAGGAAAGCATGGAAAAACATACCTGTCAGATGTATGGATAAGGGGAGAGTTTATGACCAAATGAGATAGAGAGGTTTATAGGAAGTAACATGAATTAAATGTGGTTACATGAAATTAAAAAGGTTTTGCACAAGGAAAACCAATGCAGTCAAAATTGGGGGAAATTTTTACAGCAAATTTCTTTGATAAAGGGCTCATTCCTCAAATACAGGGGAAATCAAACCAAATTTATAAAAATATATGGGGCATCTTTCTCCTCCTACATCTCTAATTGATTCTGAGACTGGCACCCTCCATGTTCTGCTCTCTCTTTTTTTTTTATGAGGAAAACCAGGAGAACATTGTACACATTAGCAGCAATATTGTAACAATGATCAATGGGGAAAGACTTATCTACTCTGATCAAGACAATGATCCAAGACTTCCTAACTACCTGTGAAGAAAAATGCTATTTCCAGAAAGAGAATTGGTGAACTCTGAGTGCAGAATGAAGCATACTTTTAAAATGTTCTTTCTTTCTTTGTTTTCTTTTGCAACATGGCTTATATAGAAATTTTTTTTTGCATGACTTCACATGTAAAATGGATATTATCTTATTTGCCTTCCCAAGAGGTGGGGAAAGAAAGAGAAGAAGAGAATTTGGAAATAAAAAAAATTAAAACGAATGTTAAAAATTTTTGCATATAACTGAGAAACATTTAATGAAATAAATAAAAATATATGGAAAAAAGAAGCTCCCTGATGAAATTCTTCAATTATAGCCTAGTTCTATAAGATCTCTGGTTTTAAACAGATTATCTTAAAACCCATTATTTGATAAAGAATCTACAGTTTAATCCTTAGTAAGATATACATTGTGTTTTTACTAAATTAAAGTTTTACTCTAGAGTGCATAGACTATTGTATCAACCCTCTCTTCTGAAAAACAAACTACTTGGAGAGGCCAGATGTACCATAAAAGGAGAATGAATTTCACTTGGATGATGGAATATGCTAAATAAAAACCTAAGGACTTAGATTCTAAGATTCCTTGCCCAGAAGAAAGACTGAGTTAGAAGAAGATGAGTTTGCCCTGAGTCCAGGAGAGAGCAGGTGATAGCTAAAATATCAAAATCTAGAATTTTCTATGACAATTTTCAGACTAAGACAATGAAGTTTTTGAACCAGCAGTGTTCTAACCAATCAGAAAGAATCAATTGTTTACACAAATATAACAGTTTAATTATGTCAGGAAGTAAAATACTAAGAGTGTCATTCAGAGTAGAATAATAGATAGTGCATTAAGCCATTAGTTGAGTGACAAATAAAGGAGTGCCATATTTTAGCAACTTAGCAATCACCAGATAAAAATAAATTTAAAATTAATAAATTAATTATTCCATCATCTTTGTAGAAAGTGAAAAACAAACATAATAGATAATGAGGAAATACGATAATTATTAATTAGGTGAAAGAAACTCACAGAAATGAGAGCAGGATCTCTGGCAGAAAACCTTGACTCCTCTGGTATTAAGGGCTCCTTTTTCTCACAACTCTGCTGACTAATTAAAGTATCAGCATAATTGGGCTGGGGGAAAAGCAATTGGCTTTTCCTAGAATCCATGGTGAGAGAAACCTCATGGGAATAAGTCTGGAGAAAAGCCTGAACCCCATTGAGATCCATGAGCTGGGAAGATGGGATGTTCCTCAATGGGCCACTGGAGGACTGTAACAGCTGCGAATTTCTCCAGGACCTTAACTTGATCACCAATAAGGCAATGATGAAAACAAAGAACAGAGAAGACACCACCGCCATTGCAATGACAAGATAAAGCGTGAGACTTGCATCTTCCAGGTCCGCTGGAGTCTCGGTATTGCTGAGATCTGAGAGAATTTCGGGGATGCTGTCAGCCACAGCCACTGTGACACTGACTGTTGCAGATAAAGGAGGTTCCCCATTGTCAGTGACTGCCACCGTTAGAATTTGCTTCAAGGAGTCTTTGTCATGGAAGGCTCGAGTTGTCCTGATCTCACCTGTGTGTAGATCCACTGAGAAAAGCCCTGGATCTGTTGCCTTCAGCAGATGATAGGATAGCCAGGCATTCTGACCAGAGTCTGCATCCACTACCACCACCTTGGTCACCAGGTAGCCTGGCTCTGCAGAACGAGGAGCCAACTCCACTCCTGTGGAGCCATCAGTGGGGAAAGTGGGGTACAGGATTTCTGGAGCATTATCATTCTGATCCAGTATGAACAGAGTCAAAGACACATTGCTGCAGAGAGGTGGATCGCCCCAGTCCTTGGCAGTTACTTGAAGCTGCAAATCCCGAAATTGTTCGTAATCAAAAGAGCGCAGTGCATAGAGGACGCCAGTCTCAGAGTTAATAGAGATGTAGGAGGATAGAGAGGCCCCATAGAAAATATAGTCCGAAATGGAGTAAGTGATTCGGGAGTTCTCTTCTGTGTCGGAGTCACTAGCAATCACTGAATAAATGGAAGAGCCTCTTGGATTATTTTCAGGTATGTAGGCAGAATAGGACGTCTGACTGAAGTGGGGAGGGTTGTCGTTGATGTCTTCTACTTGTAGGGAGATGTGAGTGTTTGCAGACAACAATGGGGTTCCTTGGTCTATGGCTGTAACTGTGACATTGTACATGGATGCCTGTTCCCGATCAAGGATTCTGTCAGTCACTAAACTGTAATAATTTGCATAGGATTTTTCTAATTTAAAAGGCAAATGACCAGGAATGGAACACGTAATGTGACCGTTATTCCCAGAGTCTCGGTCATGTACCTTTAAAAGGGCAATCACAGTTCCTGGAGGTGAGTTTTCAGGGATTGAACTGGAGAAAGAAGTGACCATCACCTCCGGAGGATTATCGTTCACGTCTAGTACCCTGACCAGTACCTTTGCACTAGTCAGAAGACCACCACCATCCTCTCCTTGAATTTCCATTTCATAGATTTTCGATTCCTCATAATCCAGTGGTTCTCCAAGTATTAGTTTCCCTGTCCGAGAATTTAGCTGGAAAATCTCTGAAGCTTTGTCGTCTATGTTCCGAAAAGAATAGGTTACTTCCCCGTTGATTCCCTCATCCGAATCCGTAGCGTTCACTGCTAGCAGCAATGTCCCCTTGGGCACATTTTCTCGAACACTCACGCTGTACATGGACTGAGTAAATACTGGGGCGTTGTCGTTCGCGTCTAGGACTAACACTCGAATTCGAGCAGTTCCAGACAGGCCTGGATCTCCTCCATCCAAGGCCTTGAGGATGAGCTGGTGAACAGATTCTTCTTCCCGGTCCAGGGCCCGTTCCAACACCAATTCCGGGTACTTGGCCCCATCTATCCCACTTAGCACATTCAGAGAAAAGTGCTTGTTCTGACTTAGCTGATAGCTCTGGAGGGAATTTACTCCTCTGTCTGGATCCCTCGCGCTGGGAAGCCCAAAACGTATACCCGGAGCGGCATTTTCATTAATTTTAATTTCCACTTCATCTGTCCGGAAGCGTGGAGCGTTATCATTAATGTCCATCACTTCTATTTCTAAGCCATAAATTTTTACTTTGTCTTCCATTAAAATCTCCACATTTAAAAGACAACTGGAAATTCCAAGACAAATTTTCTCTCTATCTATTCTCTCGGCGGTGATTAAGCTGCCGCTTTTAACATTGAGAGCGAAATGCTGCTTACCTCCGGAAACTATGCGGGCTCCTCGCTCTGATAACTTGTGGGGCTCTAGTCCCAGGTCCTTGGCGATGTCACCCACGAAAGAGCCCTTCTCCATCTCCTCGGGAATAGAGTAATGGATCTGCACGGCCCCGGTTTCCCACAGTGATCCCAGGAGAAAGCAAAGCAGGATTCGCCCTCTGTAGTGCCAAAGCTTCTGCGGAGAGGTCATCACTGCATCCCCAGCTGAATGGTTTGGATTTCCTATTTTTCAGGTTATCTCTGGATTGATTCTTGTTTCCTCACGACGTCGGGATTATTGACATTCACTGGAGGAGTCCGAAAGGCTCTGAGGCTCTTGATATGGGTCTCTGTGAAAATCAGCAATGAACATTTCTGTTTTGGGTTCTTTGTATTGTGCGAGAAAAGACATGCAGGCGGGATCTCATAAGGCTTTTCTCTTCCGAATTGGTGAACAGCGGCGCCCAGAGCCTTAACCAATTATTGCATCCTTTTAGGTAAACTTAGTAGATGACCAAAATATTCATAATGTATGTGATTTTCTTGTTTTTGTTTTACATGCATTTCATTAAGAGAAGGTAACAGTGATGGTATGCAGTTTTCGGTTAGTTATGCGAACATAAATGTTCCTTGTAGCTTTAAATTACAATTACCTTTTCCCATTACACCCTTGGAATACTGGGATTTCATTACTAGGGAATAGAAAAAAAATCAATGAAGTAACTTAATTGTGTTTAAAATGTATTCTATAGGAGTGATTTCTCATCTCCAAAAAATTTCAGCATCTGTTTTATCCTTTTATTTTAAAGAAAACATTCCCCATATAATTTGTTGTGTATAACCTTAAAAATTTCATCTGATTAGTCCAAAATGTCAAAGTGGACTCTATAAGAACCAGAATATATTGAGTTCTCATTTTAAAATGAGTATATAATAAAATAACTTTAATAAAGGAAGTAGCAATTTTATCATTCTTAAGGGCAAGAAAATTATAAGAAATATTCTAAACAACATTGAAAAGATTACCTCCAATTCTGTTGATAAAAATCCATCAGAAGCCATAGTAGATATAACATTACCACATATAATTAAAGATTCAAGTTGATAGATGTGTTAAACAATGCTAATGGGAGCGAAAGTTGTTATTTACATATGTAGACTAAGGAAGGAATTATATTATTATACCATAGGCATACAACTATATAATCCAACCAAAAATAAAGCATTTTTGATCAAATATATAGCTATAATGATCTAAATATGGTTTTAGGTAAAAAGATATTAGTGAGGTTCAATATTTGATAACATATTTAGTAGAACCCTACCTGTCCAAGAGTGTTGGAATGACAATTGACGCCACCATTTACGTTATTCTTAAATAATATGGAAGCAATATCTGTGTTGAAAAGTTCTAGAGGACACTGGTCAGTTGATTTCAGGTAATTAAATTCTGTATGTCCTGGGTTTGATGCTACACACAGATTATAGAAATAAGGCAAAGTCCCTTCACTGTAGTTTGGGGGGACACTGAGTTCAGATTTAGAGCGAAGATCCCCCCAGAAACAGCTCCATACTTTTGGATCGAAGGATCTCCGAAGGTGCAGAGTGATGGTCATAGCCACTGTCAGGAGAAACAGCACAGATATTAGGGCCAGAGCCACAACCAAGTAAAACTGTAGTTCATCTTGGGGACTGGAAGTAGCTGCTCGCTCCTCCATCATCTCAGGCACCACCTCCTGTAGGCTGTCTGCAAAGACCAAGTGCAGAGCCACGGTGGCAGAGAGAGGAGGTTGGCCTCTGTCCTGCACAGAGACCACTATCTGGTGCCTGGCTGCATCTCGGTCAGTCAAAGCCCTCGAAGTTCTAACCTCCCCAGTGCACAGCCCCAGGTTGAAGAGCCCGGGGTCTGTGCTCTGCAGCACCCGGTAGGTCAGCCAGGCATTGTGTCCAGAATCTTCGTCTACTGCTACCACCTTGGTGACCAGATGGCCAGGCTCAGCTAATCGAGGGATCAGGTCGAAGAGGGCTGAGCTGTCCGAGTCCAGTGGAGGGTAGAGGATGTTTGGTGCATTGTCATTTCCATCCAAGATAAACACTTGCAAAGTGACATTGGTGCAGAGGGAGGGAGAACCTGCATCCTGGGCCTGTACAATCAGCTCAAAGGTACGAACTTGCTCATAGTCGAAGGAACGCTGAGCAAATAAGTCCCCACTGCTACTGTTAAGTAACACAGAGGAGGATAGTGGCAGGAGGGGCAAGTTGCTCCTAAGGATGGAGTAGGACACCTGGCCGTTTTTTTCTAGGTCTGGGTCAGTGGCTGAGATTTGGGCTATGGAGGCTCCAGAGGGATTGTTCTCAGGTACATAAACGACATAGGATGCTTGGAGGAAAGTGGGGGGATTGTCATTGATGTCTGCAATGTAGAGGGAAATGATTCTGCTGGTGGACAAAGCAGGATTCCCCTTGTCTGTGGCTGTCACAGTAATGTTATAGTCCAAGGTCTGCTCCCGATCCAGTGCCCCATTTGTCAATAACTTGTAGTAATTCCTGGAAGAGGATTCTATTTTAAAGGGAACAGTTCCTTCTATATCACACACAATCTCTCCATTTTCTCCAGTATCTCTATCATCTGTTTTAATCAAAGCAATTACTGTTCCAGACACTGTGTCCTCAGGGATAGGATTAGACAGAGACGTTAATGTTATTTCGGGAACATTGTCATTTTCATCCCTAACTTCTAAAACAACTTTGCATTGTGCAACCAGCGAGCCAGCATCCTTGGCTTTTACATCCATGGTGTATACCTTTGTTTCTTCAAAGTCTAGAGTCTCCTTAATAATGATTTCTCCAGTGGTAGGATCCAGTCTAAACTTGTGTGAGGCATCTTTGGCGATGCTTGTGAAGGAGAAGGTGATCTTTGCATTAACCCCCTCGTCCTTATCCGTGGCTGTCACTTGCAGTACGGAGGATCCAGGGGGCAAATTCTCTGACACGCTTGCTCGGTAGACATCTTGACTGAAGACAGGAGGATTGTCATTAGCATCAGTGACTCTGATCCTGATCTGAGCGGTGCCACTTCGGATGGGATCACCCCCATCAACTGCGGTCAAGATTAAGTGATGGGAACTCTGGATTTCTCGGTCTAGGGATTTCTCCACCACCATTTCTGGATACTTACTGCCATCGGGATTATCTTTCACTCTCAGAGAAAAATAAGGGTTCGAATTTATCTGATAAAATTGCAAAGAATTGAGTCCAACATCTGGGTCGTCAGCTGATTCAAGAATTAATCTAGTGCCTGGTAATATAGACTCACTGATTTCTAAACTTAATTCATTTCGACTGAATCGCGGCTCGTGATCGTTAATATCCTGAATCATCACAACTACGTGGAAGATATTTAAGGGATTTTCCACCACTATTTCCAACTGTAATTCACAGGCCTGACTTTTCCTGCATAGGTGCTCTCGATCTATTCTGTCACTGAGCAGCAGATCCCCATTGTCTGTATTCACAGAAAAGTATTTCTTCTCTCCAGCAACCCGCATTTTCCGGGTCGGTAAGACCCGGATATTGAGCCCCAGATCTTTGGCAAGATTCCCCACCACTGACCCTTTCTCCATTTCCTCTGGAATGGAGTAGCGGATCTGCTCGGAAAGCACACAGCAGAACAAAGAAGTCAAGAAGGGAAACAGTACTTGCCTCCTTATTGTTATTCCTGGCTCTTGGGAGTGGCGCCGCATTCTTTGACCTTCGTACAGCGGCCCTCAGCAATACCGAGAAACCGTAGTTTAAAGGGGAAGGAAAATCAAACAGTGTCTCCGCTTCGCGGCTCTAACGCCCCTTATTTTGGGGTCTAGATCTGCGCAGCAAGGAGACTAAGGTAAGTGTGCGCTGGGTCTCCTCTCTGCTGCCAGCCTAATGCCTATGCAGGAAATTTCTTTACAGGAAGTTACAGGATATGGCTTAGCTGTCTCTCCGTCCTGGCCAACAGCGGCGCTCCAAGGTTTTATTAGGAACTGCAAGGCTACGAGGATTTCTAGAATCTATCTTCCTAGCTCAAAAATTTGTATAGGCTTTTGGAAAGACCCCGCCTATGATAGCCAAGTAATTTGAACTTTAGCTCGTTTCTCTTAGTGACAGCTTCAAAAGATATTTCAAAGCCTATTCTCTACGATTTCCTTATAAGTCCCGAGAAGTAATAATACTACACCACAAATCTCTTATTTATGCTTTTATCCAAATCCTTTCAAAATTCAAACTTCTGCAAAAGAAGGCCATTTTTCTGCAACTCGTTTTCCGGCGCAATAGAACCCTCATTTACTTTAAAGCTGGACGGTAACAAATGTTGAGTAAGAGAACAAATCAACCAAATGAAATCACCAAAATTATCACCACGAATCAGTTCTTTGCCAGTATTATCAGTCCCTTCATGCTGATTTTCAAATTTCCCAGGGCCATTTAAAAGAATGAATTGGTGCTTGAATAAATGGGTCGAGGGGATATGGTTGGGGATGTAGACTCTAAATGCACATCCTAGTGCAAACATCAACAGCATGGAAATAGGTTCTGATCAAGGACACAAGTAATACCCAATGAAATTGCTTCGGCTGCGGGAAGGGTGGGTGGAGGGGAGGGAGGGAAATATTGCGATTATTGTGACCAAGGAATAATGTTCTAAATTGACTAAATAAATTAATTCAAATTAAAATAAAAGAACTAGTTGGGGAAGGGGGAAGAGGATAAATTACTTGAATAGATCTTTTCTTTTCCCAGCTCAGAGCCAGATTAGTCTTTTTTTTTTTTAAAGGGAATCAGTCGTGGGTGAACTTAATATTTTGATCGGCTATTCCTGGAAGATGATTGATTACCTAAGCTCAGTGTTCTAAGACCTGTTTCCTTCCTTGGCTTAAAGTTTAGGGAAATGAATTGGAGGGACAAGAAGAAGCATTCCCTTCCAAAATGTTCCTCTAGGACTATCTTGAACTCTTGTTGAATGAGTACCAACCAAGAAAAAGAAAGCAAGAGTTCTTGTCTCAGTATTTCAGTGCTTCAAGGTTACATGGCTTCAAACCTGCTGAAGTTCTCATTAAGTGGTCAGAATTGAAACCACTTTATCACTTAAAAGAGCTTTTGAAATTTGCCAAAAAAGTTAATCCCCTGTTGATTTGTCTCTCCAAATTTAGTTAGAGTAGTTTCATGGATTACAGAAGGAGTATTTGTCAGTAGCCTATACTTTAATTTTTTTTCTTTATATGATCTTCCAAAGTTTGTGTTTTCCTGGAGTAGTCTTCTAAGTCCCAGAGACACCTTTACCTCAGATGAAGCATCTATGTTGGATCATTGACATTCATTGCAAAATTAAGATTGTTAAAAAGTCTCAGAAGGAAAGTCAAAGTATAAATTGACGTGAAATTGAATTGAATAAAAACAAAAGAATCTAGACCATCCTTTTTTATATGATTCATGAATATACAACTTTTTCAAACTAGTTTCCCCCTCCCCCCATAGGAAGATTACCAAATACGTTTTGGTCATAGACAGGAGTTGTATTTTAAAAATTATTATTAAGGACTATGTATTTTGCTCAATGAACTTAAGGAAAAAATCCTTACATTTTGTCTTGGTATCCATTCTAAAACAGAAAAGTGACAAGGGTGAGGCCAAGTGGGGTTAAGTGGATTGCCCAGGATCATAGGAAGTATCTGAATCCAGATTTGAATGCAGGTCCTCCTAACTCCAGGTCTGGGTCTCTATTTACTGTGCTACCTACCTGCCCCTGCTCAATGAACTTTTTCATCAGTAGTATCATTTTGGAGGATTCAGTTGTTGACTCTGGCCTCATTAACTTGGCTTTTTAATAAATTTTGATAATTAATGGAATAAACTATTGTTTTCACTAGGATAAGAGGTAAAACTTAGATGTGCTTAGATGCATAAATAATTATTATATGGAGCACAAAACCAAATGGATGAGGTAGATAATGACATATTCCATTTAAATAACACAGCAGTTTCAATAAAAGCTAAATAGGAGTTGGGGAAACCTTACTGAATTTTTATTAAACCACACACTAGAATCCAAACCCAACCAAATAACCCAAATAATAGTAGAATAGACAAGGACACAAACTCACGGGAACCAAAGGAGGATCATGAGTGGAGCACTTCGAATCTTCTGATACTAAGAGTGGCTCTGTTTTCTCACAGCTGTGCTGACTTAAGAGGATATCAGCATAGTTAGGTTGGGGAAATATCAAATGGCTCTTCCTAGAGTCAGTGGTGAGAGAAACCTCATGGGAATAAGTCTGGAGAAAAGCTTGAACCCCATCGATGCCCAAGAATTGAGAGGCAGGGACAACCCCTAAATGGTTACTACTTGAACCTAAGAGCTGGGAGGTCCGCCACCTCCATATCTTGAGTGCCAGCAAGACAATGATGAAGGCAAAAAACAAGCAGGAAACTGAAGCTACAGCTATGATGAGGTAAAGTGTGAGGCTAGAGTCTTCGAGATGGGAGGAGGCTTCTTGGCTGTTAAGATCTGAGAGGATTTCAGGGATGCTGTCAGCCACTGCCACTGTGACACTGATTGTGGAAGACAGAGGCAGTTCCCCTTTGTCAGAAACCACCACCACTAGACTCTGTTTGAGAGCATCTTTGTTCATGAAAGCTCTGGCAGTCCTGATTTCTCCAGTGTGCAGACCCACAGAGAAGAGCCCGGGTTCTGTAGCCTTGAGCAGATGGTAGGACAACCAGGCATTCTGGCCAGAGTCTTTATCTATAGCCACCACCTTGGTGACCAGGTAGCCTGGTTCTGCAGAGAGAGGAGCCAACTCCACTCCTGTGGAGCCATCAGTGGGGAAGGTGGGATACAAGATTTCTGGGACATTGTCGTTTTGATCCAGGATGAACAGAGTCAGAGACACATTGCTGCTGAGAGGCGGATTCCCTGAGTCCCGTGCTGTCACTTGTAGCTGCAAGTCCCGGAACTGTTCATAATCAAGAGATTGAAGAGAATAGAGGATGCCATTCTCTGAATTAATGGAGATGTAGGAGGATAGAGGTGCCCCTTGGAAGATGTCCTCCTCGATAGAGTAGGTGACACGAGAGTTCTCTTCGCTGTCAGGATCACAGGCGGTCACAGAATAAATGGAAGCTCCTCTAACATTATTCTCCTCGATGTAGGCAGTGTAGAATGCCTGACCAAAGATGGGAGGGTTGTCATTGATGTCTGCCACCTCCAGGGAGATGTGAATGTCTGTGGAAAGGGGCGGGGATCCCTGGTCTATAGCTGTTACAGTGATATTGTACACAGAAATCTTTTCTCTATCTAGAGCTCTATCTGTCACCAAACGAAGATAACTGCCAATTGACTTGTCTAGTTTAAAAGGCAGAGACTCCAAGATAGAACACGTGACTATGCCATTCTCCCCAGAGTCTGGATCATGCACATTTAAAAGAGCAATTACAGTCCCCGGGGGAGATTCTTCTGTCACTGGGCTAAACAGAGAAGTGACAGTCACTTCCGGGCTATTGTCATTTAAATCCAAGATCGTAACCAGCACTTTAGCGCTTGCTAAAAAAGCACCGCCATCCTCAGCTTGTATTTCTATTTCGTAGAAGTTCGATTTCTCATAGTCTATTTCTCCAAATGTTGTTATTTCCCCACTTCTCGAGTTAACCTGGAATATTTGCAGATTTTTTTCATTTTGTCTCCGGAATGAATAGGCCACTTCCCCATTGATTCCCTCATCTGGATCAGAAGCGTTCACAGTGATCAGCAGTGTCCCCTTAGGCACGTTCTCTGGAACATTCACGCTATATATCAACTGAGTAAACACCGGTGGGTTGTCATTGACATCGAGCACCACCACGCGGACTTGAGCTGAGCCAGAACGCACCGGGTCTCCCCCATCCGAGGCCGTGAGGATGAGGTGGTGAACAGGCTCCTCCTCTCGGTCCAGGGCCAGCTCTAGCACCAACTGTGGGTACTTGGCCCCGTCAGCTCGGCTTTGCACAAGCAGAGAGAAGTGGTGATTGGGACTCAGTTTATAGCCCTGAAGGGAATTCATCCCCACATCCGGATCAAATGCTTCCGGAAGAGGAAATCGCATTCCCGGAGCTGCGGTTTCAGAGATTTTAACTCCGACTTTTTCTACTTGGAATTTCGGAACATTATCATTAATATCTGTTATTTCCACTTCTACCGCAAAGAGTTTTACTTCATCCTCTACCAGCACATTGAAATTCAGCCGGCACTGGGCCCTCTGAGCGCAGAGCTCCTCCCTGTCTATTCTATCCGCGGTGACTAAGCTGCCGCTTCTGATATTCAAAGCGAAATGTTGCTTCTTACCTCTGGAGACTATGCGGACTCTGCGCTCCGACAGTTCCCCCGACTGCAGCCCCAGGTCCTTGGCGATGTCGCCAACGAAAGAGCCCTTCTCCATCTCCTCCGGCACTGAGTAGCGGATCTGAATGGCCCCAATCATCCCCAGGAGAAAACAAAGGAGGATTCGTCCTGCGTAGTCCCGGTGCCTCTGAAAAGCAGCCATTGCTTTCTTGCTGTGAAATTATCGAGTTTTCCAGTAATGCAGACTGTGTCTAGATCAATTCTTGTATCCTCTGTATCTTAAGCTATCGGCACCCAAAGCTTGGAGGACCTGGTGGCTGAGCCTCCATGCAGCCCAGACTGTGTAGGTCTGATATGCTGGGGCTTTGTGCTTTGAGTTGTGAGTCCTGCCGGATCTCTCTACGCAGTTTTCTTCCTGATTGGTGAACAGCGGCGCCCAGAGTCCTAACCAATTACTGCATTCGCACACACATTTTGGGGAAAAAAAGGAAAACTACCTAACATTTGTTATATACTTTACTTCTTGCTATATAGCATTGTTCCCCATTTTCTCCTTACTATATTCTGTAGGAAGTTATTATTTTCTTTTCGCAGGCCGGAGGGACAAAGAGAGATAAAGTTCTATAGTATAATTAAATGTTAGATTCCAATAGAATGTTTGTAAGTCTTAATTTAAACTCTAATGTGTTTACTATTTGGCAGATTTTCCTGAGTGTCCTTGGAAATCGAGTTCTTTTTCATCTTGTATTTAATAAGGCAGGAAACAATTTTACTTTAATTTCCCTCTCTTTTATAAGTATCAGTTTAAATCTTCCAACTCTTTTTAGTGTTTTAGGTCTTGGAATGACTGTATAAAAACATAAGGCTCTTCTTAAATATATTAAATTATATATAATATACATATTAAATATATAATATCACACACTTGTACTTTATGGTGCCATTTAACCACCACTGCTGGAGATTAATATTGTGTGGAAGACAGTTTTCCTATGACTATTCTTTTTCTTGGGATTACTGTGATGGTGTAAGAAATAGAAGATATCAATAAAATTATTTTTAGAGGAGGAAAAAGAACTACGTGTTCCAATGCTATTTTAAGAATGTGCGCTATAGACTGTTTATTTTCTATTGAGCTAACTATTGAAAATATATGTTCTAATTTTAGGTACTTCATAAGAAAGCCAAGAGGCAGAGTCTTTACGAAGTTAATTGAGCAGAGAGAAAAAAGATAGGGAGCCTTAGCATTAAGGGAAGGTAGAAGATGAGGTGGGGTCTGTTTTAGAAATGAAGGAAGAAAATATGGTCAGAACTAATCTAATCCCAGGGGCTAAGGTTTCCAAGCAACAAAATACTAGTGGTTATTTTTTAAAACTCTGGGTATGGAATGAAAGCAAAAATGGATATGAGGGTAGGGAATTGTACATATTGGTGGAAACATAATCCTTATTTTCCTTCATACAAATATTCTTCTTTAGCATATAAGTAAAACCAAGCCCAGAAAACAGATTGATTTTGACTAGCAGAAAACTAGAGTGCATTTTGCACGAAGTAAACTTGAACAGCAAGCTGGCATAGATTCAGCAGGTGAGAACAAAAAATAGAATCTCTGAAGTTAGCAAAAGCATAGAAAGGAAACGGAGCTAAAGGAGAAGAAAGAAAGATACACAATGTATCTTAGCTTTTGCTTTAAACGTCTGGGTCTCCACAATCTACTTGGATGCATATTTGTTTTAAAATAACTAGCTTGGGGTCAGCTGGATAGCTCAGTAGATCAAGAACCAGGCCTAGAGACTAGAGGTCTTGGGTTCAAATCTGGTCTCAGACACTTCCTTAGCTGTGTGACCCTGGGAAAGTCACTTAAGCCCCATTGCCTAGCCCTCACCTCTCTTCCGACTTGGAACCAATATACTCTATTAATTCTAAGACAGGAGGTAAGTGTTTTAAAATAAAAAATAATAATAACTAGCTATTCCCTTCCTCTCCCCCTCTTTAGCAAGGTTTGGTGAAACCAGGAGCAGCAGGAGGGAGTTACCTTTCAAAATCTCATGACAAGTATTACTACATTTCTTGAGTTTGTCAACCTACTCATACCCTGATGGCCCTGTTTCTAAAATACACACAAAGCTTTGACATAGTGAAGATTTGAAACGGCAAAATTAGGATTACTAGATTACAGCTTTGTGATAGGCTATATCTTTCTTTCAATGAATCACAAACTAGTAATGATCTGTATTTTGGAGGAAACGTGGAAATCGAACACATCAATGAAAAATAATCAAAGGAAAGCTCACCATATCTAGTTTCACTGGGTAGGAAGCTGAATCACTGATGCCAAAGGGTGGATAAGAAGATCGAGACGAATCAAAGGAAAGGAGATCCTGTCCTGGGTTTAGCGGACCATTGCATTTGGGGACATTAAACACTGGCTTTCCCTGGTCTGTGGCCACACAGAGATTGTAGGAATAAGGCAAAGTACCCTCGCTGTAGTTTGCGGGAGGGCCAGATCCAGACTTAGAGCAAAGATTTGGCCGGAAACATCCCCACTCGTCGAGATTGGAGGATTTTCGAAGGCGCAGTGCGATGACCAGAATCACCGTGACCAGAAATAGCACCGAGACTAGAGCCAAAGCGATTACCAAGTAAAACTGTAACTCGGAGTTAGGATCTAATGTATCAGTGCGCTCCTCCCTCATCTCTGGCAGCGCCTCCTGAAGGCTGTCGGCAAAGACCAGGTGCAGAGCCACAGTGGCGGAGAGAGGGGGCTGTCCATCGTCCTGCACGGAAACTAGCAGTCTGTGGCGGGCAGAATCACGTCCAGTTAAGGCCCTAGCAGTCCGAACTTCGCCCGTGCGCAGCCCCAGGCTGAAGAGCCCCGGATCCGTAGCCTGCAGCACGTGGTAGGCCAGCCAGGCGTTGTGTCCCGAATCTGCATCTACCGCCACCACCTTGGTGATCAGGTATCCTGGTTCAGCCAAGCGTGGGACCATATCAAAGAGGACTGAGCTGTCTGGGCTCAAGGTGGGATACAGGATGTTTGGTGAATTGTCATTTCCATCCAAGACAAACACTTGCAGGGTGGTATTGGTGCAGAGGGCTGGAGATCCTGAATCACAGGCTTGAAGAATCACCTCGAACGTGCGGACTTGCTCATAGTCGAAGGAGCGTTGAGAAAAGATGTCCCCGTTGTGGTCACTGACAGACACATAGGAAGATCCTGGCACAAGATCGAGGTCACTCCTGACGATGGAATAGGACACCAGGCCATTTTCCCCTACATCTGGATCAGAGGCCGAGACGCTACCAATAGAGGCTCCAGAGGGGTTGTTCTCTGGGACATAAATGACATAAGAAGGGAGTAGGAAAACTGGAGGGTTATCATTAACGTCGCCAACAACCAGCGTGAGGATTTTGCTGGTGGATAGAGAGGGATTTCCTTTGTCTGTGGCAATCACTGTGATGTTATATTCTGGAATCCGTTCTCTGTCCAGGGGTCCATCTGTCATTAACTTGTAAGAATTTTTTGACGAAGACAATATTTTAAATGGGACCTTACCTTTTATTTCACAAGAAACCTCTCCATTGTGTCCAGAGTCTTTATCACGTGTTTTGATCAATGCAATCACGGTTCTGGGCAAAATGTCCTCTGGAATTACAGAGGGTATGGATTGTAATAGTACCTCTGGGGCATTGTCATTTACATCTAAAACTTCAATTTCAATTGTGCACTGTGTAACCAGTCCACCTCCATCCCTAGCTTCCAACACTAAAGAGTAGTCTTTGTTCTTTTCAAAATCGATACTCTCTGCAGTTGTAATCTCCCCGCTATTAGCGTCTAGATCGAATACGTACCAGAAGTCTTGACCTGTACTTCGGAAAGAAAAGGTGATTTCTGCGTTGACCAGCTCATCTTTGTCGGTGGCTGTCACCTTAAGCACCGGGGAACCCCGGGGAAGATTCTCGGGAAGACTGACCCTGTAAACGTCCTGGCTGAACACTGGGGCGTTATCGTTAGCGTCTGTGACATTTATACGGATCTGAGCCGTGCTACTTCGAGCAGGGTCCCCACCATCCACAGCAGTCAGGAACAACTGATGAGAATTCTGTGTCTCCCGATCTAGGGACTTCTCCAATACCAATTCTGGATATTTATTGCCATCTTTATTATGCCTATTCACTAGTGAGAAGTCAGTGCTGGGACTGAGTTGGTATTCTCGCAGAGAATTGCTGCCGACATCTGCATCTTGTGCTGAAACTAGGATAAACCTAGCTCCTGGCAGTGTAGACTCGCTGATTTGCAAATCAAAAGTATCTTGACTGAATTGTGGCGAATGATCATTAATATCCTCTATCTCCACAGTTATGTGAAAAAAATTTAGTGGATTTTCAGCAACTGTTTCAAAATCGAGGACACACACAGGCTTTTTCCCGCATAGCTGCTCTCGGTCTATTCTTTCTTTGATCACTAGTTCCCCAGTCTCTGTGCTTACAGCAAAGTATTCTCTTTCTCCACTAATCCGCAGTTTCCGAGACTGCAAATCACGGAACTCCAACCCTAGATGCTTGGAGAGATTCCCAACCACAGACCCTTTCACCATTTCTTCTGGAATAGAATAGCGGATTGGCTCTGGAAGTGCTAGGCAGAACAAAGACAAGAAGAAAGAAAACAGTACCTGCGATTTCAGTGCTCTGCCAGAGTTTTTTTCCATTTTTCTTACTCTATACAGCTGTCTCTCCCACTCAGGGAAGGCTGGTTTAGCGTTTCCAATCCTCAGTGGAATCCCAAGAGTTTCTGAGATAAAGGTAATTACTCCTACTTTGAGTGGTGACGAATTCAGTTATTTTGGGGGCTGTGTCCCGTATAGCGAGCCCCAGGAAGCGAATACTGGCTCTTCTCTGGGATGTAAGTCGGGCGACTGAGCATAGAATCGCCCAGCAGGAAGTTCCAATAAAAGGATCTCGGTTTCAGCTCTGCCTCTGCTCTGGCCAACAGCGGCACTCAGTGAACTCACTGGAAACTGCAGCCTTTGCGGCATCAGCATATCCACTAAAAATTATTTTAAGCTTCTGCCCATTAAAGCAATTCAGTGTTTTGGAATATGGAATCCCATAATTTCGTATATATTTTTGTACATACATGAATACATACATACATATGTGTATATATATACATATATGTATGTATACTCTTTAAAGAATTTCAGAAGATCCATAAGTGTTTTTCCCCCGTTGAGGAATCTCTGATACTAGTTACAATACATTCATTCGATAGATTTTTGTTCTTTTTTCAAGGGCAAGGTTTCTTCAGCATGAGTTAATTTTAATTCCACACAGAAATAATGCACACTTGCTGTAGCGCCCCACCACTGATGAAATCTGTGTTAACCGAATTAAACTGAAAACTATGCCATGGGGGATAGATTGGTGAGTTCAAATCTTGTCTTAAGAACTAATCGACTGTGATTGGGCAAAAGACTCTCCAAATCTTATTTCTTCAAAGGAAGATAATAATGCACTTACCTCACAAAATCGAGACTCAAAGCAAAAGCATTCTATCGCCCCTGTCGTAGTTATAGTTACACATTTTGTTCCCAATTAAGAAAAGTACTCTCTTCATGAAGCAGAAAGTAATGTTTGAATGCACAATTTCTAATATTTCCTAATACTTACATCAATTCTACAGTATTTGACCACGGGAAGGCACTTAAATCTCCCAAGTTCCTAGGAAATTATTTCAGGCACGATGGTGTGAACTCACTAAATAAGAACTTAGTAAGTTTCTATTTTTGCCACTGCGTAGTGAGGTGGGCGTTATACAGGATCAAGATCACTGAAAGTTTATTTGGACTATTTTTACACTCTAGGGAAAGTTATCAGCCTGGCCGGTCTGAATTGGGTTAAAAAGCATGGAGGTAATTTGTCTGATAAGTTCCCTCCTCTTCTTTGAATACCTTAATTCTGTCTCTTAAAAATTTTATGGAGTTCTTTGGGGTTGGGAGTGGAACAGTAGAATACTTTTCCCCGTAAGTTTATTTTTTTATGATTTTCTCTCAGTTTGTCAGGAATTTCCTAAACCAGGAACGCTGTCATAACATTTCCCCACAAGTGATATTATCCTCCATTACTAGAGCAGGTTTGCAATTTTACATTTTGGGGGGGATAAATTTTGCATTTTACAGAGAAATAAAATGGGGAAACTCGGTTATTTTTACATGCAAATTACTAGAAGACCCACAACTGTATTCTTTTCAAGATCATAGGGATAGTTATTTAATAAATAAAAAGTAAATATCTAATGTGGCAGCCATTGAATTACATGCAAATTTTGTATGAATACACAATTAAATAGCTTCAGGGTTTGATCCCTATTTTCGTTGATTTCATTTATTCAGCAAAATTCATCCTTTTGTTTGGGAAACAGTACATACAATGATTTTTGTTGTTCAGACCCTATCCCTAAGCTTCTTCTGAATGATTTGCTCAGGTGCTTCTAACTTTCTGTAGTCATGCAATTGTAATTCTACTCAGAGAAAAAGCTAAACAAGTCACCTTTAATGCTTCATTTAAGAAATAGGTTGTAAAAACCAAGGGGTACAACATAGGCAAGTTAACATATGCTTCTTACATGAATTAGTAATTAAGTAGACTTATGGACACATTCAATTACTCATTCATTCATAAAGATCATACACTATGACCAGGTGGGATTTATATTAGAAATGCAGGAGTGGCTCGATATTAGGAAAACTGAAAATAATTGATCACATCAATAACAAAACACCAAAAATTATATTATTCTGTCGAAAGATGCAGGGAAAGCTTTTGACAAAATGAAGCACCTGTTCTTTTAAAAATCATTAGAAAGCATACGAATGAATGGCGCTTTCCCTAAAATGATGAATAACATCTATTTAAAACCAAGAGGAGGATTTTTTTTTTGGTAATGGAGATAAATTAGAAGTCTTCCCAATAGCTCAGAGGTGAATCAAGGATGACCATTATCACCTTTATTATTTCAATATTGTACTAGAAATGTTAGTTAAAGCAATAAGACAAGAAAAAGAAATTGAAGGAAAAAGAATAGGTAAAGAAGAAACAAAACTAACTATTACTCTTAGCAGATGATATGATCCATACTTAGAGAACTATAGAAAACAAACTTAAAAGTTTATTTTATAGCAACGTTATGGGATGTAAAATAAATCCACATAAATTATCAGCACTTCTCTATATTACCAACAAAACTAAGGAGGAAGAGATAGAAAGATAGATTCTATTAAAAATAACTGCAGGCATTATAAAACACTTGGAAGTCTACCTACCAACACAAACTCAGGTACTATAGGAACACAATTACAAAACATTTTTTTTTATACAAATAAATATAGGTCTAAACAACTAGAAAAACATTAACTGTTCACAGGTAGGTCTGTAGCCAATACAATAAAAGTGTCAATTCTAAAATAATTTACTTATTCAATGCCATACCAAACTACCAAAGAATTATTTTATAGAGCTGGAAAAAATAACAAAACCCAACTAGAAGAACAAAAAGTCAAGTATCTCAAGAAAATGAAAAAATAATCAAGAAAGACAATCTAACAGTACCAGATTTAAAACTACATTATGAAGTGATAATCATAAAAATAAACTGGTTCTGGATAAGAAATAGGGTGGAAGAAATTGGTGGAATAGATTACACGTACAATATGCAGAATAAATGGACATTGTAATCTAGAGTTTGATAAACTCAAAGATCCAAAATATTTGGGTGAGAATTCATTCTTCAACAAAAACTGCTGGGAAACCTGGAAAGCAATCTGGCAGAAATTGGGTACAGATGGACCTTTCACACCATATACCAAGATATGATCAAAATGGTTATATAATTCAGAAATAAAAGATGATATACACAAATTAGGCGAGCCTAGGAAAAAATTGCCTGTCAGATCTGACAGAGGAGTATTTTACGACTACACAAGAGATAGAGAAGATCACAGGAAGCAAAATAGATAACTTTGATTTCATTAAATTAAGGTAAACAAAACCAATGCACCCAACATTAGAAGGTTAGCAGGAAGTGGGGCAAAAAAAATTTTTTTTGGCAGCAAGTTTCTCTGATAAAGGCCTAATTTCTCAAATATATAGGGACTTGAGTCAATTTTATAAAAACAAATTCCATTCCCATTGATAAATAGTGAAGGGATATGAACACAAAAATTTCAGAAGAAATTAAAGCTATCAATAGTCATATAAAATGCTTTAGATCACTAATAATTAGAGAAATGCAAATTAAAACAGCTTTGGGCTATCACTTCACACCCATAAGATTGACTAAGAACAGAAAAGGAAAATGACAAATGCTAGAGGGATTGTGGGAAAATAAGTATACTAATGTACTGTTGGTAGAGTTTTGAATTAGTATAATCATCTGGAGAACAATTTGGAACTATGCCCAAAGTGTATAATCATCTGGAGAACAATTTGGAACTATGCCCAAAGCGCTATAGAACTTTACATACCCTTTGATCCAGCAATAACACTACTTGGTCTGTATCCCAAAGAGATTTTTAAAAGGGGAAAGCACCTATAACTACAAAAATATTTATAGCAGCTCTTTTTTGGTGGCAAAAAATTGGACATTGAAGGGATGCACATCACTTGAGGAATGGCTGAACAAGTTGTGGAATATGATTGTGATGGAATACATTGTGCTGTAAGAAGTAACAAGGAGGATAGTTTGAGAAAAAATCATAGAAATGTATTAACTGATGCAAAGCAAAGTGAGCAGAACCAGGATATCATTGTAAACAGTAACAGCAATATTGTAATGATTATCAATTGTTACTTTGTGACAACGTTTGTACAACCCAATGGAACTGCTTGTCAGCTTTTGGAGGGGGAGAGAAGGGAGGTAAAGAAAATGAATTATATAAATATGGGAAAATATTTAAAAATAAAGTGAATAAATTGTTACTTTTACCAATACAATGATCAATGACAATTCCAAAGGACTCATGATAATAAATACTGTCCATCTCTGGAGAGAGAACTAATAAACTCTGCCTGAAGATACATCTTTAGCTGCTTTATTTTTCTTGATTTTTTGGGTGGGATGCAACCATGGCTAATGTGGAAATATATTTTGTATGCTGACACATGGATGAGGAGTACCATATTTCTTGTCTTCTCAATGAGAGAGAGAGGGCCTAGAGTAAGTTAGAGGACTTAAAACTTGAAAGAAAAATGAATGTCAAAAAGTCATTCATTTGTGAAAGAAGCATATGTTTATGATAATGAAGAATTCAAGGAATATGCAAAAACATATAAAGTGATGCAAAGTGAGGTAATCAGAATCAGGAATACAATACACATAACTTCTACAAATCAGATGGAAACAACAAAATAAAAGGTGTTAAATGCCATGTAAGTATAATGCCCAAATTTGGCCATAGAGAAGAATCCAGAAAATGCAACTACCTCCCTTCTTAGAAGAGACTATAGGTATGAGATGTTACATAAATTGTTTTTTTTTTCCTTTAATGGTTGATAGACTTACTGGTTTGTTGAAAACCTAGCGCTTTTTTTTTTTTTGCCTTTGATGATTTCCTAGGGAAGGATGGCAGGGTAAAGAATATATTCATGAACAAATGTGATTTAAACAAAAGATGTCAATAAAACTGAAAATAAAATAAAATTTAAAATAGTGGAAATATAGGCTAAATAATATGGAAGAATCTCATCCCCAAAGCAAATAAAAACATAAAGAATGACATCCTACATAGTTCATATTCTAAACTGTAAATCAAACCAAATTCAACATTTAAAAAAATATCTTTTAAATGAAAACTTTAACAACCTATATTAAAAAAAGAAAGCTGAGCCCAAACCTCATGAATATGAAATATTTCCCTTCAGAGCCAAGTTTAGGAAAGAATTAACTCACTTGAATAAAAGTAGATTTATCTTTGCATTCTTGCAATTCTCTGGCTGTTGATAGAGATTGTTTTTTATCACAGCTCTGAATACTTAGGAGAGTGTCTGCATAGTTGGGTTGGGGAAAGATCAACTGACTCTTCGGAGAATCTGTGCCGAGGGAAACCTGGTGGGAATAGGTCTGAAGAAAAGTTCGAACTCCTTCAATGCCTGCAAACTGAGTGTCAGGAACACTTCCAACATAGCCATTACTTGATTCCAACAATTGTGATGTCCTACATTGCCACAGTCTGAAGGTCAGTAAGATGATGATGAAAATGAAGAACAAGCAGGACATAATAGTTACAGCAATGACTAGGTAAAACGTGAGGCTAGAGTCATCTGAAGACTTAGCAGTTTCTAGGTTGCTGAGGTCAGAGAATATCTCTGGGATGCTGTCAGCCACTGCTACTGTGATACTGACTGTGGTTGATAGAGAAGGTTCTCCATTGTCTGTAACTGCAATCAACAGCTTCTGCCTAAGGGTATCTTTGTCTATGAAGGCCCTGGAAGTCCTGATCTCCCCAGTGTGTGGTCCCACGGAAAAGAGCCCAGGTTCAGTGATTTTGAGAAGTCTATAAGACAGCCAAGCATTCTGTCCTGAGTCTCTATCCACTGCCACTACTTTGGTTACCAAATAGCCTGGTTCTGCAGAGCGAGGGGCCAACTCAACTCCAGTAGAGCCATCCGTGGGAAAAGTGGGGTACAGGATTTCGGGGGCATTGTCATTCTGATCCAGAATGAACAGAATTAAAGAAACGTTGCTGCTGAGAGAAGGGTCTCCGGAGTCTTGAGCTATTACTTGTAGTTGCAGATCTTGAAACTGTTCATAATCGAAGGATTGAAGAGCATAGAGGACTCCAGTCTCTGAGTTGATGGAGACATAGTTCCTTTGAACGTCACCCTCAATGGAATAAGTAATACGGGAATTTTCTTCGCTGTCGGGGTCATGGGCTGTTATGGAATAAATAGATGAACCTCTGAGGTTGTTCTCCGGAATGTAGGCAGAATACGATGTTTGACTAAAGCTAGGAGGGTTGTCATTAATGTCTATGACTCTCAGAGAAAGTTGAGTAACTGTAAAAAGAGATGGAGTACCCTGATCAGAAGCCGTCACAGTGATGTTGTATTCAGAGATCTGCTCCCTGTCCAGAATTCCTTCTGTCACCAAACGTTGATAATTATTAAGAGACCATTGGAGTTTGAAAGGCAGATTAGCCGGAATCGAACAAATGACGTGACCATTTTCTCCAGAGTCTCGATCATGCAAATTGAACAGGGCAACAATTGTTCCAGGTGGAGCGTTTTCAGAGACTGAGTTGGTGAAATAGGTGATTGTCACTTCTGGGGCATTATCATTCACATCCGTGACTTTAACAGCGACTTTGGCGCTCCCAAAGAGCCCTGGCCCATCTTTAGCTTGAATTTCTAATTCGTAAAGCCTGACTTTCTCATAATCCAATGACTGCTTAGTTAGTATTTCCCCTGTATGGGACTCTAAGTAAAAAATATCTGAAAATGGTCTTTTAAGATTCTGGAATGAATATGTCACTTCCCCGTTGATTCCTTCATCCTCATCAGTAGCGTTCACCTTGAGTAACATAGTTCTGACGGGTACATTCTCTGGTACACTCACGTGATAAACAGATTGAGTAAACACTGGAGCGTTGTCATTTGAATCCAAGACAATTATTCGGATGCGGCAGGTGCCAGAAAGGGCTGGATTTCCCCCATCTGAGGCCGTGAGGATGAGGAGGTAAACAGGCTCTTCTTCTCGATCTAGGGCCTGCTCCAGCACGAGTCTCGGATACTTGGCCCCGTCGTCTCCAGTTCGCACAAGTAGAGAGAAATGATCACTTGGATTCAATTGGTAATTCTGAAGAGAGTTCACTCCCACATCAGGATCCCACGCACTGGGAAGCCCAAATTGCGTTCCCTGAGCTGCATTTTCATTGATTTTTACGTCTAATTCTTGTGTCTGGAAACGAGGGGTGTTGTCATTAATATCTTTTATTTCCACTTCTATGGAATACAGATCCATTCTGTCCTCAAACAGAAGCTCAAAGCCTATCAAACATTGTACACTCTGGGCGCAGAGCTCTTCCCTGTCTATTCTGTTTGCCGTGACTAAACTGCCGCTTCTGACATTCAATACAAAAGGCTGAGTCCTGCCTCCGGTCAAGATCCGTGCTCCTCGTTCCGACAGCTCCCACGGCTCCAGCCCGAGGTCCTTGGCGATAGCGCCCACAAAGGAGCCTTTCTCCATCTCCTCGGGCACCGAGTAGAGGATCTGCCTGGCTCCAGTCTCCCAAAACACCCCCAGGAGAAAGCAAAATAAAACAACTTGCCTTCTGTCATCCCCGAACCTCTGTCCAGCCGCCATTGTTGTAGCACGGCAGAATTGTTTCGTGTATTCTTTCTAGAGTACTATTTCCAGAATAGTGACGAGTTCCACAGAGTTGAGGCAATCAGCATTTACCAGTGGATTTCTGAGTTCAGAGGACTGGTGGTGGTGACTGGGGGCTGAATTTCCGGGCAACCTCTGCTCCTGTATGTCTGATTTGCCGTAGAAATGGAGGCGGGGATGGTCTAGCTGGATCTCTGAATGTATTTTTTTCCTTGAATGGTGAACAGCGACGCCCTGAGTCTCAAACGACTACCGCACCAGCAGATAAAGAAAACTGTTTAACATCTTCGTTCTTTAAAAGTTCCTTTATTTCTTTTAAACATAATTAAAACAGTATCTTTATTATCTCGTATCTGAAATGCAGTGAAGATACAAGCAAGTTGTAAGTATCTGTAGCTACTGCCTGCGCTTTCTTTTGGTTAAACCAGCTTTGTTTGACAGTAAGCTGTTTAACACTTCTTATTTATGACTTGGGTAAAGGCCAGATATGACAGCATATTTATCAGATTTTCAGGTGAATCGAAGCTGGAGAAATATGTAATCCACTGTAGGAAAGAATAAAGATCCCAAAACACCTTTCTAGGACTAAAGCATTGGGCTTTATCTAGGAAGATAGAAGTCAATAAGATCAAGTGCAAAGTCTTACACGTGGTTCAATAAATCAACATCACAAGTGCAAGATGCTTGAGGGAATGATATGACAATAGTTTGAAAAAGATCTAGGTATTCTGCAAGCCCAATGTGAGCTAGCTGTGCATGATGCAACAGCCAACCAATGAAATTTTGCACTCCATAAGAGAAACAACTTTCTAGAAATAAGATGATAATTCTTTTGTGCTCTTCAGTGCTCAGACACCATCTGGAATGCTGTCTTCAGTTCTTGGTGTCATGATTTAGGAAGGATATTGATAAGTTTCAGAGTATTCAGAAGAGAGTAACTGGGATGAGGAAAGGTTCACAGTTTCAGTTCAACTGAAGTAATTCGAGATGTGTAGCCCAGAGAAGAAAGAACACCAGAGAGTATCAAAGATGTACTCAAGTAGTTAAAAAACTATACTATGCAAGATAGATTAGATTGGTTCTATTTGACCCTAGGTGACAGAAGCGCAAAGAAGCAAATTTAGACTTGATTCTAGGAGAAACTTCCTAACCATTAAAGCCATCCTGATGTGGGCTGGGTTGCCTTTGGATGCAGTGTATTCCCTCCTCATTGGAGATTTGAAACACTGACAGGATGACCACTGGTGAAATATGCTGTAGTTGGAAATTCTTTTTTGAATATTTGTTGGACTGGTTGGCTGCTGGAGTCTTTTCCAACTCTAAAATTCCTTATCCTGTGGTTATTTCTATTTTTCTTCCTAGGGAATTTCATTTTCTTATTTTTCATCACAAGACTCCATAGAACCATTCCAGAAATTCCCAATGCAAATCAATCTTCCCATGTTCTCTTAAAAAAGGAATTAAGTGACATAGAAACAATAACATCTCTTCAGGAAGTGGAGGTTGTCTGTTTATTTGTTTTCCTGAGGTTTTCATTTTATTTTCTGTCCTTATTTGAGAAAAGCTTAGTCATCACATTTGCTGTTTAATACAGATCCAGAAATTGGGGAAGGTTTGGATTTCATCCCCCAATAACCATGTGATTTGGGTCCTATTATGATTTCCTTTATACAGTTAAGGAAACTGATGTAGAGAACAGTTAAGTGGCTTGCCCATGACCACAATTATTAAGTGCCTGAGGTTATACTTGAACTCAGGTCTTCCTGATTCTAGGACTAGCACTCTATCCACCTAGGCAGTAGTTGCCACAGTATTGTATTGTGTGAATTGAACTGATACATTTGTATAGTATGTATGCATATATATGCCTTCTTTATCATAAATAAACCCACAGTTCTTTAAAAATACTATTTGTTTAGTGTGTCTATTCTCATGCCCATTCCCCTATCTTATATGCCTTAGAAACGGAAACTATTATAATAGTATTTCTGCTTCCAAAACTCAGATATTTTTCAAAAAAAGAACCAGATCCTGGAAATTTCTTTTAAGCCTTAGTAATAGTGACAAAGCTATTCACAATTTTTTTAATTACAAGAATTAATAGCTGAATTATTCTTGCTAAACTAGAGAATATAAAAAAGGTGACATAAAATCACAATAAGTACACAATAGAATAGAATGAATCTGTGAGCTACGGATTTCTACACTATGTTAACATAGTCAAAAGACCTGAGAAAATTAGGCTTACTGTTCATATTTCCAAAACATTCAGACTTCATTATCTCTGTTAGGCACAAAACCAGCATTTCCAACAGTATCTGTTCAAAAGGATTTTTTTTTTTGCCAGAACATGAATAATCACAATACCATTTCCTTATATTGTCTAGAGAATATTTGATCAGGAACACATTGGAGGAGGGAATGTTGATATACATAATAATTTTAAAAGTATTAAGTTAAGCAATAAACCCAAGCCAATATCCCTGACAAACTTAAAAGTAGAAACCTCGATTGGAAAGCTACATTTTCCCATCTTGTTTGAAGTTTAAATAGTACATATGCCTGAATAGGGAAAATCCTAGGATGTGAAGAGAATACTCTGAAATTTTTTGTTATTTCTGAAAATTATTTCTTATTTTGTTACAAAAAATGTATATAAGCCAACTTTTCAAAGACTGGTGCATGAATGTTCTTCCTACCCTGGAAGCTAGAAACTTTGTACACAGTAGTGGAGAGTTGGTGTGGTAAAAACAATTATTTATGCAAAAGTTGAGTCAGAGATAACACTCTCTGAATTTAACTGGGGATATCTTCTTATAGTACAAATACAGGCTATTATCCGACAATACTTGAAGTCTTCCGCTTGCCACAAGTTATGAGAGAGTGTGTTTGTGGAGCATAGCCTTCAAGAACCTAATGGCTTTAGTGTAGGTACCAGAATATATTCCCTTGTAAGTGGGAGTTGTTAGGTGATAATTTTTTTCATTTTCAGAGCAGGAGAGATTACACTATTCTAATGTTTAAAACTCGACAATTAACGTGAAATATTAACATTAAAATAAAAGTGAATTAAGAAACTCACGTGAGATGAGATAACCAAGTCAGAGATGATCTTTTTGTTTTCATCGCTGGTACTTAAGATCAAGGAGGGATCATTAGAGAGTAAATCTTGCAAGGGAGCCATTTCCCCAGTCAGTTTAAGAAAATTATATTCCATTTTCCCCACTTCCGAAGCTGCACACAAATTGTAAGAATACGGTAAAGTCCCCTCACTGTAGTTTGTGGGGACATTGGAACCAGTCTTAGAACAAAGATCCACCCGAAAACAGCTCAGATTTGAAGGATTTGATGACCTTCTTAACTGAAGGGCAATTGCCAGAGTAATGGTGATGAGGAATAGCACAGAGATGAGAGCCAAAGCTACAACTAAGTAAAATTGTAGCTCAGATTGAGATTCTGGGGCAGGCGGAAGATCCTCCTTCATCTCCGGCAGCGCCTCTTGTAGGCTGTCAGCAAAGACCAGATGCAGAAGCACGGTGGCTGAGAGAGGGGGCTGGCCTTCGTCCTGCACAGACACCAGAAGACGGTGCCGGGAAACGTCTCTTTCAGCTAAAGCCCTTACAGTCTTGACCTCACCTGTGCGTAGCCCCAGGCTGAAGAGTCCCTGATCTGTGGCCTGCAGCACCCGGTAGGCCAGCCAGGCATTATGCCCTGAGTCAGCATCTACAGCGACTACCTTGGTGACCAGATAGCCTGGCTTAGCTGATCGAGGGACCATATCGAAGAGGGCAGATCTGTCTGGCCCCAGAGCAGGGTAGAGGATATTTGGAGCATTGTCATTGCTGTCCACGATGAACACTTGCATTGTGACATTGGCATTGAGAGAGGGAAAGCCGGCATCACGGGCCTGTATAGTCAATTCAAAGGTGTGGACCTGTTCATAGTCGAAAGAGCTTTGAGCGAAGATGTGTCCGCTGTGACTATTGACAGAAACATAGGAAAACAGTTGCAGGGGTTCCAGGTCGCTACTGACGATAGAATAGGACACTCTGCCGTTCTCCTCCAGGTCCAAGTCAGTGGCTGAGACACAGGCGATAGAGGTTCCAGAGGGGTTGTTCTCAGGGACATAAACTACATAGGAAGATTGGAGGAAAACGGGGGGATTGTCATTGACATCTGTAATGTGCAGGGTCAGAATTTTGCTAGTGGTCAAAGGTGGATTTCCCTTGTCTGTGGCGATTATAGTAATGTTATACTCTGGGATCTCTTCACGGTCTAAGGCACCATCCGTAACTAATTTATACAAGTTGTTAGTGGAAGAAGATATTTTAAATGGAATGTTATCTTTTACACGACAGAATATTTCTCCATTTATACCAGAATCTGGATCCACTGTTTTAATTAGGGCTACCACAGTTCCAGGCATGGAGTTTTCAGGTATATGATTGGATACGGAGGCGAAGGTCACCTCAGGGGCATTGTCATTCTCATCTAGAATTTCTATTTGAATTTTACAGAAAGCAGTATGGCCTCCTCCATCCTTTGCTTCTACTCCAAGAGTGTAGCCCTCTCCTTTTTCAAAATCGAGTATTCCTTTAGTTGTTAGTTCCCCACTTCTACTATCCAGTTTGAACAAGTGTTTCAGTGTCTCTACTGTGCTGAGAGAGTAAGTAATTTCCGCATTGTTCCCTTCGTCCTGGTCCGTGGCAGTCACTTGAAGCACAGAGGACCCAGGAGGCAAGCTCTCTTGCAGAATGACCCTGTAGATTTCCTGGCTAAAGACGGGCCAGTTATCATTGGCATCCGTGACGTTGATACGGATTTCTACTGTGCCACTTCGTACTGGGATCCCGCTGTCCACAGCTGTCAGGATCAAGCTATAGGAACTCTGTTTTTCCCTGTCCAGAGGCTTTTCCAATACTAATTCTGCATATTTACTGCCATCTGGATTTTCCTTTGGCAGTAACGAGAAATGGGGATCAAGACTTAGAAAATACTGCTGTAGCGAATTCACACCTACGTCTGGATCCTGAGGAGATTCCAGTGTAAATGTTACTCCAGGAAGCGCTATCTCGCTGATTTCCAAGTCAATGATATTTCTACTGAATCGCGGAGGATTGTCATTAATATCCTCTATCACTACAGTTATACGGTAAAAGTTCAAAGGGTTTTCAGCCACCATTTCAAATTCCAGAGCACACACAAGCTTCCTCCCGCAGATCTCCTCCCGGTCTACTCTGTCGCTGACCAGCAAATCCCCGCTTTCTTCGCTCACACTAAAGTATTCCCTCTCTGCACTCACCCGGAGCTTCCGAGTGGGCAAATCCCGGATCTCCAGTCCCAGATCCTTGGCGATGTTCCCCACCACCGATCCTTTCGCCATCTCCTCAGGAATTGAGTAGTTGATATGCTCGGAAAGCGCCCGGCAGAACAAAGACCCCAAGAAGAGGAACAAGGCCTGGCTCCTTTGCTCAGTGATCATTTCCATCTTTCAGTCTCTCAGTTCCACTGCTTCTCCAGTCTCCGAAACGTCTTGTTTCAAACACCGAACTGTAAAAGCTCATGAAAAAGAAAGGCAATGTCTCTTCAGGGGCAGAATCTATGAGCTGCGAGCTTGAGATGGGCTCCTTCTGACTGCAAAAAAACCAACTCTGAGAGGTTCCAGGGGTGCTCTTTTACTTCTGACTTGGCATTGGCGGACAGCGGCGCCCTGTGTCTGTTCAAAGAACTTCAGCAAGTCGCAGGTGAATAAAACTCGTTTTGAGCCTGATCCGGTGGAGTGCAGGGCTCCAAATCAGAAGAAGCCTGGGTTGATATCTTGCTTTTGAGTCTTATTAGCTACAGGCAAGTCATGGGGGCTAGATCATAATTTTATACATTTGGAATTGGAAGGAATCTTAAAGAGGTTTTTTTAGTCTAAACCTCTCCTTTTACAGATAAGGAAGTCCAGAAAGATCGAGTAACTTGTCCATGGTCATGCAGCTGGCAAGAGAGAGCTATGATTTAAACCTAGGTCTTCTGAATCCGAAACCATCGTTCTTTCCACGGAATAATGCTGCCTGTAATCACAATCTTTCAGACCTTCAGTTTTATTATTTTTGTGAACTGTGGTTAGTAATACTATGTACATCAATAGATGATAATGCACAAAGACAATCGTCATTCTCGGCTTCCCAGACTCTACTACTACTACTATTTACCTCACAGGATCCCTGGGAGGAAAAATAAAAGAAGGCATGTATTTGATATTGGGTGTGTGATTTCTTTGGTAAAGATTGTAGGAACTAGATGAGGAAATTCCTTCCAATAATGCAGGTCTCTGCCTTATCTGAAGCTTATGGTCTTAGAGAGTTTCTTAGAGCACTGAGAAGTTAAATGATCTATCTATAGCCAATATATCTCAGAGCTGGTACAAGCCTTCTTGGCTTGGAGTCTAGCTCTTTCTATCCACCAACCAGGATGCCTCTCAATGTACATCTCAAAAGATGCTGTTTGGAAGTGCTACTTTCAGCAATTTTGAAATATTTACCTTTCCTCAATGAATTTATTTTAGAAAATTTTAGATTGATGTGTTTGTTTGAAAGTATGTTCTCAGAACTTGTTCCCTTTATATAGAAGAGGTTAAGTTTTGTCAACTCTTTGGTTTTTTATTTCCTTCTTTTGTTCATTCTACCAAATGATTCTTTCATCCATATATTTGCCAAATACTTACCATGTAGGAAATACAAACTTTAGTTGATCACTATTTCCATTAATGCCATATATGTTATGCTCCTTAATCAATACATTAATGCCTCTTTAAGTTTATTACCATGAGGGTTCCTTTCTAATGTCACATGTATATTCAGTTTTAAAAATAATTCACAATATAAGTTTTTAGATGTGATCTAGTCCTAAATAGTTCTAATTCCTATAAAATGTCAGTCTCTCATGCCTCTTCTAGATATGTGTTCTGATGGATTACATCAATGGGCTGCCCATACTAATTCTTCTCATAGTCTGAACAATGTGCATTCTGTATCCATTTTCCCACATGAATAGGTAGGCCTATGATTGTGTACTTCATCCTCCATGGAAATCCTACACCAAAGCCTCATTGTGGTATGGAGATGAATCTGGGCTCTTAAAGACTATAACAAGGAAGCTAAAACACTGACAGATTCTACAACCTGGGAAGGCTTTGAATATGTGCCCACTGATAGAACATATCTATTTCCTGAGAACCACTCTAAATAAATATGGAGAGGCACTTAATGAGTAGGTTGGCCACCAAGAGATGAATTCTTTGCCTCTAGCAATCTTTGAAATGAGGAAAATAAAAAGTGGCTTTCATTCTTGGGGGGACTTCCTCCTGCTTCTTCAGTGACTGGTAGAGTACCAGAAAAAGGATGCAGAGAATAGTGATAATTAAGCAGTTTATAGATCATCTGTAAAGATTAATTGACTTTTCAGAACTGGAAATATGAGATTTCAGTACAATGATAAAAAACCCTGATAATGTTAGGTGAACTATAACATCAGTATTGACACTTTCATTACATATGAAAACAAGACCAAAAATGGAAGGAGGTATGTCTCTTCTTTGGAGAATAAAATAGAGAGTTATGGGAGTGGATTCATAGTGTATTCAGAGGCATAAAAATAATTTCTTTCTTTAAACAAATTTAAAAACCCTTACTTTCCATCTTAGAATTGGTTCTAAGGCAGAAGTAAGGACTAGGCAATGGGGGTAAAGTGACTTGCCCAGGGTTGTACAGCTAGGAAGTGTCGGATGTCACATTTGAACTCAGGACCTCCTGTCTCTAGGCCTGTCTCTCAATCCTCTGAGCCATCCAGCTGCCTCCCATAAAAATAATTTCAAAGGACTTTTAGTCACTTAACTCAGGATGGGAATCAGAGAAAATACTGCCATGGATATAATTGTAATTTATGTATAAACATTTGTTACATAATATGATGATATATAAAGAACTTCTATGAAGGACCTGATAATATTTTTCAGATCAGGGCAGCATATATGTGGTGATTTAAATGCAAAGGGAGAAATGGGAGAGAATAGCAAAAAAAAGGAAAATATGGTCTTGAATTAAGAAACAATAGCAACTAAGTGGGTCAGTGGATTGAGTGCAATACCTAAAGATGGAAGATCCTGGGTTCAAATTTGGTCTCAGATACTTCCTAGCTGTGCAACTCTGGCCAAGTCACTTAACCACAATTGCCTGGCCCTTTTGACTTAGAACCAATGCTCAGTCCTGATTCTTTTTTTTTTTTTAAACCCTTACCCTCCATCTTGGAATCAATACTGTGTATTGTCTCCAAGGCAGAAGAGTGGTAAGGGCTAGGCAATGGGGGTCAAGTGACTTGCCCAGGGTCACACAGCTAGGAAGTGGCTGAGGTCAGATTTGAACCTAGGACCCCCAGTCTCAAGGCCTGGTTCTCAATCCACTGAACTACCCAGCTTCCCCCACTGATTCTTTTTTTAAAAATATTTTTTATTATGAGTTTGACAAACACGAAAACTTCCATATGCAAAGAATAAAAAAGACAACTCCATATGACAACCACCACTACGTATAGATTTTAAGATAAAAAATAAATTTTAAAGTGTATTTACAACCCTGTCCTTCTAAATGTCCTCTTACTCTCTTCTGTACATTTCCTGATTTATCAATGTTTTTTAATATATTTAAAAAGTTTTTTCCAATTATGCATAATTGCAATTTTCAAATACATTTTCTGAAATGATAAGATTCAAATTCTCTCTCTTCCTCCTCTCCCTCCCCTTTTAGTATTGATTCTAAGAAAGTAAGGGCTTAAAGAAATAGACACCAAAATGCTTGTAAACTACCCAGAAAACTTAGGTTTACACATGAATACTTTCTTCTAGGAGAAAGTGGGTAGGGTAAAAAAAGGGATCTGTAAAACTGACACAAATTTAAAGAAGAGTCAGAAAGCAACATATATATATAGAAATAATTAACATTAAAACCCTGACAATCTTAAGATATTAAAAATGATAGCTTCCTAATGTGGGAAGTATTTCAGAATATAACAGAACAAAAGTCACAATTAACAGAAAGTTGGAAGAAAAATAAGATGAGAAAGAAAGACTATGTAATTGAAACAACTAAAATCTGACTTGCTAAAACAAGTTATTGGATTGAAAATTAGAAATGGATAAAGACAAAGACATAGACTAGGATTGTAACCACATTGCAAGTTCAACCTATGTAAAACAATGCAGCAACAGGAAGCCCAAGAGAATGCATAACTTGGTTGAAAAAGCAAATATCTTATCTCTTTTCCAAACAAGATGGCATTCAATAACACCATGCTTTATAATATATTATGCCATAAGCTGGAGGACTTTTTTGTCATTTATATTAGAAATTGTTTAGTTTGGAAGACCTGAACCACTCTAACCATCAGCATTTATTTGAACATTAGCAACATTAGCAAGGCTCAGCTCAAGGAATCAGTAAGTGGCACTGGGATTCCAAAAATAAATCAAAGTCCACTTAGAGTATAGTAAAATATAAAATCAATGTCATAATTTGCTCTACTTACTGAAGACCATCAACAGAGATGAATTAATACCTTGAAACTAAACTAAAACAAGTTATAGTAATGTTATGGCCTTAGTTTTCCAAAACTCAACTTGGACATACTCAAGCAAATGAAAGCATTGCAGACTAAGGAATTTTCCAGAAGTATTCCCAATCCTACAAGGTACTTAATATAAGGTAGTAGATGCTGAAATTGTTATATTTTTAGTAGGCATACATTTCTTAAATAATAACAACATTATATTAAATAAACCAACGGTTGGTCATTATAATTCAATTAATATACACAGCATCTGCCATGATCAAGGCTCTGTGTTGGGGGACAGGAACATGAAAACAAAAGTGAAACAGTTCCTAATATTAAAGAACTTATATTCAATCAAGGAGATTACATGTTATGAGGAATTATGATGATTACAACAAATGATTGGCACAAAGTATTATTTGTTTCTAAGAATCACAAAGGTATATTTAAAAGTTTCATTATAGAACGATCAGTTTCACAATACCAGTAAATCTCTGGAGCAAACTAACTTGAAATCAATAATTTCATTATGGAATAAGAAAAAATTGTATATACAACGACTAAAACAATATATATGGAAAGAACAATAAAAGAAATGGAAAGGTATATAACCATAATGACTAAGATTTATAGTAGAATAGAAATGAGGAAATACATCTCAGTCCTTTTTGTAGAGAGTTATGGAAGTACAGATGGGGAATGTAGCATAAGCTGTGAGACCTGTGAAATCTTTTATCCTCTTTGGAACAGACTAAATAAGAGTCAACTTCTAAAGGGACAGGGTTTAGGTTTTTCCACCTAGGGAGAAACCCTTGTTCAACACCTATGTCTCCATGCTCACTTAATACCTCTTGAGAGTTTCTTCTTTACGTAAGGATAAAATTCACTTTGAAACATACAATAAAACAAATAATTTTCATGCTACTTAAATTTCAAATATATGAATAATTAAAGATAATAGAAGTGTATTTTAAAAATAAAATGAATTTGACGTTCCAAAATAGAAAGAATAATCATTTAAAAAAATAGAACCTCTACAATATTGACAAGTAATCATCCAGGCTTTGCTTGAAGGAAGTAGTGCCTCTTAAAGCAGTCCATTCTACTTCTGGAAAGCTTTTTTTTTTTTTTAAACATCAAGCCTTAATGTGTTTCTGTACAACATTGCTTTTAAAAAAACCACCTCTCCTAGTTGAACCCTTGGGGATCAAACAGAATGTTTCTAATATCTTTTTCAATGTGACAGTTCTTCAAATACCTAAAAGCTTCTCCTTTCAAGTCTTCTATGTCTCAAATACCCTGGTTTCCTTCAATTGATGCTTGAATGATATCTTAATGTCCTTCACCATTCTTCTTGCTTTCCCCTGGATGTTCTCCAGTTTGCCAAAGTTCTTTCTAAAATGTGACTTGCAGAACTAAATACAGTAATTCAGAGGGGGTCCAAGAAGGTCAAAGGAATATATTTTTCCTTGTTCTGGATCCTGTCATTACAGTCTGATTATAGTATCATTTTTGGCTTCTGTATTCTGTTGACTAATATTGATCTTGTGGTCTTTGAAAATCTCCAGATCTTTTCAGGTGAACTGCTATCTAATACCCCTCCTACATTGTAAAGTTGATTTTCTGAACTCAAATATAAGACTAACTTTATCCTATTTAAATTTTATTTTATTAGATTTGGCCCAATATTCTAAAATCTTTAGATTATTATGAATCCTGATTCTGTCAAGCACCGTGTTAGTTATCCCCTTCAGCCTGTTGTCTCCTGCAAATTTGACAGGCCTGCCATTTATCCAAGTATTTTTTTTTTAAGTGTTCAACCACACAAAGTCATTTACAGGTACTTAGGACACTCCATTGGAAAGATTCTTTCAAATTGAATTAAAAACATTAGTGATTACTTTGTAGAGGTGTCTAACCATTAATTTCAAATGTATCTAACTGCTATCATTCCATGTACATCCCATCACCTTCTCCATAAGACAACCCTAAGAATTGTTTAAGGAGAGTCTTTATCAAATATTTGGCTAAAGTTCAGGTGGACTATTTCTACAGGATTCTTTCAGTTTACCAGTAAAGTCCATCAGAAAGAAAGGAGGAGAGGAAAAAGGAAGGAAGGAAGGATTAACTTGGCTAAGCAGTTCTTGTTGGAGTCATCTAAATTTTTGTCACCATCCCCTTAGTCATAGATTCTAGGGTTTTTGCAAGGAATTTAAGTCAATCTAAGTAGTTTATAGTTTGCTCTCCATTGTCTCCTTTTTCTCTTTTTAGAAATTTGGAACATATGTTGTTCTCCATTTGTTGGGCACCATTTCCACTTTTCACATTCCAGCAATTATATCAGGCAGCATTTCATGACTTCTTGATAGAATTCATCTTGATCACTTTTATTCTTTCCAGAGGCTATTGTCTTTGACAAATAAGCAAAATAAGATCTGAGTAGTTCTGCCTTTTACCATTATTAGTTATCTCTTTCTTTCTTTCTTTCTTTCTTTCTTTCTTTCTTTCTTTCTTTCTTTCTTTCTTTCTTTCTTTCTTTCTTTCTTTCTTTCTTTCTTTCTTCCTTCCTTCCTTTCTTTCTTTCTTTCTTTCTTTCTTTCTTTCTTTCTTTCTTTCTTTCTTTCTTTCTTTCTTTCTTTCTTTCTTTCTTTCTTTCTTTCTTTCTTTCTTTCTTTCTTTCTTTCTTCCTTCCTTTCTTCCTTCCTTCCTTCCTTCCTTCCTTCCTTCCTTCCTTCCTTCCTTCCTTCCTTCCTTCCTTCCTTCCTTCCTTCCTTCCTTCCTTCCTTTCTTCCTTTCTTCCTTTCTTCCTTCCTTCCTTTCTTTCTTTCTTTCTTTCTTTCTTTCTTTCTTTCTTTCTTTCTTTCTTTCTTTCTTTCTTTCTTTCTTTCTTTCTTTCTTTCTTCCTTTCTTCCTTTCTTCCTTTCTTCCTTTCTTCCTTTCTTCCTTTCTTTCTTTCTTTCTTTCTTTCTTTCTTTCTTTCTTTCTTTCTTTCTTTCTTTCTTTCTTTCTTTCTTTCTTTCTTTCTTTCTTTCTTTCTTTCTTTCTTTCTTTCTTTCTTTCTTTCTTTCTTTCTTTCTTTCTCTTTCTTTCTTTCTTTTTTCTTTCTTCCTTCCTTCCTTCCTTCCTTCCTTCTTCATCATCATCATATCTATCACAAGAGGCAGTCTTGCCCATTTGATCTTTCTTTGATCTTTTTTCTTCCAATATTGCTTTAAAAGAACCATTTCTTTTAAAAGAAATCCTTGCTTGCCTCAAATATTTCTGATCCTGACATAATTCTTTTTTCTGACACAATTCTTTTTTGTTTTAATTTTAAAATATTTTCCCATGTTTATATGATTCACTTTCCTTCCCTTACCCCTCCCAAAGATTACAAGTAATTCCACGGGGTGGTACAAATGTTATCACTTGATACTTATTTCATATTATTCATTTTTGCTATAGAGCTATTTTTAAAGCCTAAACCCCTAAGTGATGCCTAACACAATTCTTACAGAACCTTGCTTAGCTTTTGTACTCAATCATCATTACCTCCCCTACTTCTTTTTCTGTTACTTCTTTTAAAATAATCTGAACTGCAAAGTCCCCAAATACTCAAATGTCTCTGAGTTCCATGAGCAAACATGGTCTTCTGTTTGGACAACACTCCCTTTCTACTTCTAGGAATTGTTTCTCTTTGTGTCTTCAGAATTTCATTCTTCAGAATTTTTTATGATCCTGGGCTGATTTCCCATGTAGAATTGTAGCCAAGTCCTTAAATCTGAAAGACTAACTCACATCTACTAAATGCAGAATTCAGGGAACATTTTCAAATATGAGCATAATATAATCCTTTTTATAATAGATAGCATTTCCAACAAGGATGACCTTGTATCTGTTTCCCCCCCAAGGCAAAGTGATTTAATAATATCTTAAACTATCATTCCGGCAAGAAACTTTATTTGGAGCTGGAAATAGCATTGGACCTTCCTCCCATTTATATATAGCTTCATCATGAGCAGTTTACATTGAAAAGTAGGTTTTGCCTGATATAGAAATCATAGGTATTTAGAGCAGAAAATTATAAAGACCAAATAGTTCAACTCCATTTTCCAGGTGAGGAAAGTGAATTGAAAAGAAGAGAAAATGACAGAACTGGATCCTCTGACTCTAATTTCACAGCTCTTCCTACAACATCTATATTCTTTTCAATATTTTTTTACCAATATGGATTAAGATGCAAACTCATGTTTATTGTTTTTCCAATGATAAAACTCTACAGATGATCATTAGTAATGAGTGAGCTTTTTTAGTAGTATCTTAACCTGTACAAAGTACATTAATGCATTATTTCATATGCTCTTCACAATTACCTTGAGGAATATGTACAAGATATGGGAGAATTTGTATTTTAAATCCAAGAAAACTGAAGCTTAGATTAAGTTTAGTGGTTACACATATAGTAAGCATGAGAGATTGGATTTGAATTTGGATTTCTCCTAACTATAAATGTGACATACTTTTCACCATGACTTACTGCCTCTTAGTTAATTAATATGCTAGCACTTAAACAGCAAATTAGGACTAAAAATATTTCAACAACCTGTAAAAATGAACAAAAACTAATTAATACTATTCCAAATTGATAACTTCTGGGGTTATTAAACTTGTCACTAAAATATGGATTTGTATGTAGTCCAAATAGAAATGATGCAAAGAGGATTCTTGCATTGCTAAATTATAGCTAAGGTAATTGAATATATCTAAAATGTCATAAGAAAGTCTAGAATTGAAAAATCACTCTTAATATATAAGAAATATCAGGTCCAGAAAAAATTTATCTAGATAAGACAAGCTTACCTGAATGAATGATGGATTCTCTTTATAGAGAATTGACTCATCAGGTATTAATAAAGCCTCCTTTTTCTCACAGCTCTGCGGCATGATTGAATTATCTGCATAGCTAGGCTGATTGCACACCACCTGGCTTTTTCTAGAGTCTGTGGTGAGGGAAACCTCATGAGAATATGATTGCATAAAAGCTCTTACTCCATCTATGCCCATAAACTCTGAGGCTGGGATATCTTGAAAATGTCCACTGGTGGATTGTAATATCTTAGAGGTCTGCCACCGGCAAAGCCTCTGAGCCAATAAACCGATAATGAAGAAAAAAAAGAGGCAGGATACTGAAACCACTGCAATGACCAGAGAGAGGGTGAGATCAGAGTCTTTGGAGGGTTCTGAGGATGCCATGCTGCTGACATCAGAAAGGATCTCAGGAATTGTGTCAGCCACTGCCACTGTGACACTCACAGTGGCAGAGAGAGGAGGATCTCCATTATCTGTGACCGACACCACAAGATTCTGCTTCTGCTTGAGGGTATCTTTGTCCAAGAATGGATGGACAGTCCTGATCTCTCCTGAATGCAGACCTACTGAAAAGAGCCCAGGTTCTGTGGCCTTGATCAGCCTGTAGGACAGCCAGGCATTCTGACCAGAGTCTGCATCCACTGCCACCACCTTGGTCACCAGGTAGCCTGGTTCTGCAGAACGAGGTGCCAGCTCCACTCCTGTAGAACCATCGGTAGGTAAGGTCGGGTATAAGATTTCTGGGGTGTTGTCATTCTGATCCAGGATGAAAAGAGTGAGAGACACGTTGCTACTGAGAGGAGGATTACCAGAATCCCTGGCTGTCACTCTTAGCTTCAGTTCTCGGAACTGTTCATAATCAAAGGAACACAGAGCATAGAGAACACCAGTTTGAGTGTTAATGGAGACAATGGAGGAGAGAGGTGCACCATGTACTGAGTCTTCTGCAATAGAGTAAGAGACATGCCCATTCTCCCCAATGTCGGAGTCGTGAGCAGTCAGAGAGTAAATGGAAGTTCCCCTGGGATTGTTCTCCATGATATAGGCTGAGTAGACTGTCTGGATGAAGGCTGGGGGGTTGTCGTTGATGTCTTCTATGTGCAGGGAGATGTGAGTGTCAGTGGAGAGAGGGGGATTTCCCCTATCTGTGGCTCTCACGGTGATGTTATACATGGAAACCTGCTCCCGATCCAGGGCTTTATTGGTCACCAGACTGTAATAATTTCCATAGGACTCTTCAAGTTTGAAAGGCAGATGTTCTGGGATGGAGCACGTGACCTGGCCATTCTCCCCAGAATCTTTGTCGTGCACATTGAAAAGGGCAATTACGGAACCGGCAGAAGAATTTTCAGAGATTGAGCTGGTGACAGAGGTGATGGTGACATCGGGAGCATTGTCATTTACATCCAATACTGTGATTAGAATTTTGGCTCTGTCCAGAAGTCCAGGACCATCACGGGCTTCTATATCTATGTCATAGAAACTAGATTCCTCATAATCTAGATTTTCCAATACTATTATATCACCAGTTAGAGAATCCAATCGGAATATTCGAGAAGTTTTTTTGGTTATTTTCCTAAAAAAATAATTTATTTTTCCATTGATTCCCTCGTCCGGATCAGTGGCATTCACCGTGAGCAGCCAGGTTCCCACTGGCACATTCTCAGGAACACTCACAGTATACAAGGATTGAGTAAAAACTGGAGTGTTGTCATTTGCATCAAGGACAGTTACACAAATGTGCACGGTGCCAGAGCGAACCGGATCTCCCCCATCTGAGGCTATGAGGGTGAGATGGTGAACAGGCTCCTCCTCCCGATCTAGAGCCCGCTCCAGCACCAGCTCCGGGTACTTGGCCTCGTCGGTTCCTCTCTTCACATGCAGAGAGAAGTAAGGGTTCTGGCTCAGCTGGTAGTTCTTGAGGGAATTAACCCCGACATCCGGATCAAAAGCCTCAGGAAGAAGAAACCTTGTTCCTGGTGCTTCCTTTTCAATTATTTTTATTTCAGTATCTTTTGTCTCAAATCGGGGGGAGTTATCATTAACATCAATTATTTCCACTTCTACTCCATAAATTTTCACTTTGTCTTCTAGCAGAATGTCTATGTTTACAGTGCACAGGAAAGCTTTCCCACACAGCTCCTCCCTGTCTATTCTGTCTGCGGTAACTAAGGCGCCGCTTTTGACATTCAAAGCAAAATATTGTGTCTTACCTCTTGGGACAATACGGACTCCACGCTCCAACAGCGTCTGAGGTTCCAGTCCTAAGTCCTTCTCGATGTCGCCCACGAAAAAGCCCTTCTCTGTCTCCTCAGGAACCGAGTAGTGGATCTGTCCTGATCCAGCCTTCCAAAGCATCGCCAGGAGAAAACAAAGCAGGACTCTCCCATTGCAATTCCGGCGCAACTTATGAGACGCCATTGTTCTCTCGCTAAGAAATTTTCTGTATTTGTTCAGTTTCTCCGTCTGGATGAACTCTTATCTCCCCTGAGTCGTAAGAAACAGGACTTGCCAGAATCTTAGATGGTTGGTCCAGCTCCTGAAACCGAGCAAGCTTCTGGGGCTTTGTGTAGTTTGAACCGGAGAGCGCAGGACTGAAGTTCTCACTGCATTTCTCATTCTTTCCCTGATTGGTCAACAGCGGCGCCCAGAGTCCTAACGAATTACTACACCATTTCTGAGTTAAATTTGCACATTTTATAAAAAAGGTTTTTGTTTCTGATATTTCCCATGTTTTTTTGAAACAACGAGTCATGAAAAATTTCTTGACTTCCTTTATTTCCGTAGTAACATACATACATATATATATATATATATTTAATTTTTAAAGCTGAGCAAGAGATGCTAACTTCACATTTCCATTTCTATTTGTCCAATTTCCCTCGTTCCATATTATCAGGCTGAATGTAAGACTACTGATAATCCCCAAGGTTCCTTTCTTTTTTACGACGCCCCACTCCCATCCTCTCCTCCACACACCAGTGTTCCTACAGAAGAAATTTCTAGAAGATGAAGCCTAAGACCATTATGCTTCATGAACTACAGAATGAATGCCTTACAGATGGATTTTTACAACCTCTATCGAATGAATCCTAAATTTAGAATCACCAACTAAAATGGAGACATTTTCACTGTTATGTACTTGTCCATGTTATGTATGCTCAGAAAACTATCGTTTCTTATGTTGAATGACTACAGTACTGTAATTAAATTCTTCTACAGGAGCATTTTTCTAATCATAATTGAATATGTGTATGTCTGCAAGCGTTTTTTAAGACACCAAAGAACTAGACATTAGAAAATGGTAAATAAGCTTACAGATTTCCATTTAAATCATGCTACATTGGAACCCAGGTTTTTCTGATTTGATTTCCAGACCAACAATTTATCCCTTGTACCAAGTTGCTTCCAGTGCCTCCACAGTCTAGTTACCAAGAGAATTTTCTTTCTTTCTCTTTTTTTCATCCTGACTTGTGATTTCATTGGTGAAAGATGTCTGAGTGAGAAAATTCTCTCTACCCATGTAGAAAGACATATGAAATATTAACTAACTTGCCCAGAGTCATACAGGCAGGATCTGAGAATATATCAGGTCTTTCTTGGTTCCAAGGCCAGTCTTCAGTCTACTATACTATGTTGTTACCAAAAAAAAAAAATACTGTCTAGTACCCAAAATTAATATCATGGAAATAAAGGAAAACCCAAACTACATACTTATAGTATTTAAGGGAGAAGAAACCATATGGAATTGAGATGCAGGACAAAAAGGCAAAAATTAAAAGGCGATACAAAAACTTACCTGAGAAGAAATGACAAACTCAGAAATTATTTTGGATTCCCCGTTACTGTTATTCAGGCCACAGGAGCTATCATGAAAGAGGAGATCTTGTGGAGTAGACATATCTCCAGTCAATTTAAGAAAATTATATTCCATTTTCCCCAATTCGGAGGAAACACACAGATTATAAGAATATGGTAAAGTACCTTCGCTGTAGTTTGGGATTCTTCCAGGTGAAGGATGAGAAAAAAGATCTGTCCGAAAACAACCTAATACCTTGGAACTGGAGGATTTTCGAAGGCACAGGGCGGTAGCCAGTATGACGCTGAACAAGAACAATATGGAGATTAAAGATAAAGCTACTATTAGGTAAAATTGTAGCTCAGACTGAGGGTCTGGTATCTCTGATTGCTCCTCATTTATCTCTGGCAAAGCCTCCTGCACACTGTCTGCAAAGACGAGATGAAGAGTCACAGTGGCTGAGAGAGAGGGCTGACCTCCATCCTGCACAGAGATCATCAGGTGGTGCCGAGCAGAGTCTCTGTCAGCCAAAGCTCTGGCTGTCCTTACCTCTCCCGTGCGTAGTCCCAGGTTGAAGAGCCCCGGATCTGTGGCCTGCAGCACGTTGTAGGTCAGCCAGGCGTTGTGCCCTGAGTCAGAGTCCACTGCCACCACCTTGGTGACCAGATAGCCAGGCTCGGCTGATCGAGGAACCATGTCAAAGAGGGTTGAGCCTTCAACTTCCATGGCGGGATAGAGGATGATTGGGGCATTGTCATTTCGATCTACTATGAACACTCGCAGGGTAACATTGTCGCAGAGGACAGGGGAGCCAGCGTCACAGGCTTGCAGCATCAGCTCGAAGGTGCGGACCTGCTCATAGTCAAAAGAGCGCTGAGCGAAGATTTCCCCACTGGGGACGCTGACCGACACATAGGAGGACAGAGGCAGAGGGTCCAGGTCACTACTGACAATGGAATAGGACAAGCGACCGTTATGCTCCAGGTCTGGGTCAACTGCTGAGACACAGGAAATAGATGCACCTGAGGGATTGTTCTCAGTAACATAAGCCACATAGGAAGGTTGGAGGAAAACTGGGGCATTGTCATTGACGTCTGCTATATGCAGAATGAAGGTTTTACTGGTGGATAGAGGAGGCGTTCCTTTGTCAGTGGCAGTTACAGTGATGTTATACTCCGGGGTCTGCTCACGGTCCAGAGTTCCGTCTGTCAGCACTTTGTAGAAATTCTTAGACGAGGATTCTAATCGAAAGGGGATATTTCCTTGAAGATAACAGATAACCTCGCCATTTTCTCCTGAATCTCTGTCACGTAGTTTCAGAAGAGCAATGACAGTGCCAGATTCAGAATTCTCTGGAACTGGACTGAACACAGATGCCACGGTAATTTCGGGAGCACAGTCATTTTCATCGAGAATGCCTATGTGGATTTTGCAATGTGTTGCTAGATCTCCAAAATCTTTTGCCTCTATGTTTAGTGTATAACTGTTAGTATTCTCGAAGTCCAGGTTATCCTTAGTCGTGATCTCTCCTGTCTTTTGATCCAAGTCGAATAAGACTCTTACATCCTTGGCTGTATTTTGGAAGGAGAAAGTAATTTCCCCATTAACTCCCTCATCCTGGTCGGTGGCTGTCACACGCAATACCAAGGATCCTGGTGGCAAGTTCTCACTCACACTGACCTTGTAGACCTGCTGGCTGAACACCGGGGCATTATCATTGGCATCCACTACACTGATTCTGATCTGAGCTGTGCCATTTAGGGCTGGCTGCCCGCCGTCCAAGGCCATCAAGACCAAATGATGTGAACTTTCTTGTTCCCTATCCAGAGACTTTTTCAGCATCAATTCAGGATATTTCTTGTCATCTGGACTCTGTTTCACTGTTAAATCGAAGAAACTGTTTGGTTCAAGGTAGTATCTTTGCAGAGAATTAGTCCCAACATCTGAATCCACAGCAGGGTCTAGAGGAAAGGACGTGCCTACTTGAATGGATTCTGAGATCTTTAAATCTATACTAGACTGTTCGAATAATGGAGCGTTATCGTTAATATCTAGCACGATCACAGTTATATGGAAAATACTGAGGGGATTTTCGGCAACTGTTTCGAAATCAAGCGAGCACATAAGCTTCCTTCCACATATTTCCTCTCTGTCTATTCTGCCGCTCACCAGCAATTCTCCGCTCTCTGAGCTGATGCTAAAATATTCCCTCTCTGAGCTAACTCGTAGCTTCCTAACCGGCAAGTCCTGTACCTTTAGTCCCAGATCCTTGGCGAGGTTGCCCACCACTGACCCTTTTGCCATCTCCTCTGGAATGGAGTAGCGGATCTGCTCCGAAAACGTGCAATAGAACAAAGACACCAAGAAAGAGACCAGTACCTGCGGTCTGAGAGTCAGAGCTCTTTGTCCAGCGATCCTTCCCATCTCCGGCTCTGTGCAGTCAGAAAATGTTTAGTTCTCTCAGAAGCCGAAGTGCAAATTTGTGGTAAAATATAAGGTTCCGGATTGTAGAAGGACCACTTTTGCTGGGCGCTGTGGTTGCGAATTTGTGTTCAGAGAAAGAAGTAGGCTGGAAAAGGACTATTTGTTGCTGCGCAGGAAATTAACTGAGAGAGGGGTGGCGACAATGGATCCCCAGCTTCGGTGAGCTCCTATTCCACACTGGCCTTCAGCGACCTCCAGTGTCTCTGTCTGAGAACTGAAACAGCTCTCTCAAAAATGGGTCTTCTTTCCCGGGGGGAAAAACATTTCAGTGAAAATCAGGATGAACAAATATTTTTCCTCAGTACCAGACACTAATTTTCTCATATCCCTTTGCAAATTTTCTTTCCATCCCTGAATTAGGATGTTAATTAAACAATATCCATTTGTGATAGAAAATCATGGGATCATAATTTTACAGCTACAAGGAACCTTAGAGGCCACTCCTCATTTTACAGAATAAGAAAACTGACGTTCCTACAGGCAAAGTGACTTATCCAAGGTCACACAGCTAGTAGTTGGTAGAAACTGGAATCCAGGTCTTTTCCTCTAAGTTGAAACATATCCTCAGTCCCGTTCTTTATCACAGAGGTGATTTAATTGTTATATTTTAGGAGACATTTCTGCTACTATTTCTATGTAAAGGTAGTGACGTTTTGTTGGTGGGTTCATTCTTGATCACTTTTTTCCTTTAATTTTCTAATTACATTTTTCATATACTTGCTTGGAAAAGTTCAACATGTGGGACACTTGAGCTTTACTAAATCAATTTGCTTCAAAGAATAAGGAATTCTATAGATGTGAGCTTTCCTTCTTCTTGGGCACATTCACCACCCATGCCTGGAGTCTTATCATTATTTTTGTTCATGTTTATCCATAAGTTTTCCAACAAGTCATTAATCACCATGCTGAAGACTTTTCTAAGAAAGTCTTTACTTAAGCATTTTGCTAGTACAATTCATACCACATATCCCTTACTCCTTGCTTTCTCCAAATAACTTCATTTTCCTCATAAAATTTTCAACCATAACTTCTAGGTAGCTTGTTGGATGTGTGTGTTAAGAATAATAGTTAATAAAAGATTGTCTATTTATAAATTTGTATTTATCCATTGTAATTTTGGTCACCTGCTAGTTTGAATTTTTAATGCATTCAATGTTTCACAATTTGTAGTATGATTATAAAAGTAGCAGAGTATAAGTATATAAAATATGATATTTGGGAATCTTTTAAAGCAGCATGCAGACTGTCAAATGAAATTCAATCAAGATTTAACAATTCTGATCAATGGCAATGGCCAACCAAGATTCCAGAGTAACAATGATAAAGCAAGCTGCCCCATTTAGTAGCTGAAATGATGGGTTCATGTTGCAGAATGTATTTTTCTGACATTTTTCTGACACAGACAACAGGGCAATTTGTTTTTATTGACTATGCCCATTTTTATAGAAGTGATTTGTTCTGCTTTATCTATGATGGGAGGGGGAGAGGAAGTAAGAAATTTGAGAGTAAGTAGTTTAAGGATAGAGTTGCCAAAAATAAGACAAAGTAAAAAGAAAGGAAACAAATGTAATTGAAACATTTTGAAAGTAAAGAGTAAAGAAGAATGAAGGTGGGAAGGAATCACAGCTGAATAGGACATCTTAGGAAGTTACATGCTGTATTTATTATATTCTTAAAAGGAAAAGCAAGTTGTATATAGTGGAGGTTCTTAGTTTCTTGTACAATACTTAAAAAAAATTCCTTACCTTATGCCTTATAATCAATACTGTGTAATAGTTCCAAGGCAGAAGAGTTGTAAGGGCTAGGCAATGGTAGTTAAGTAACTTGCCCAGGAGTACACAGCTAGGAAGTATCTAAGGTTAGATTTGAACATAGGACCTCCTATCTCTGGGTCTGGCTCTGAACTATATAGCTGCTCCCCCTTGCAAGATACTTTTTTTTAAACCCTTACCCTCCATCTTGAAATCAATACTGTGTATTGTCTCCAAGGCAGAAGAGTGGTAAGGGCTAGGCAATGGGGGTTAAGTGACTTGCCCAGGTTCACACAGCTAGGAAGTGTCTGAGACCAGATTTGAACCCAAGACCTCTAGTCTCTAGGCCTGGTTCTTGATCTACTGAGCTATCCAGCTGACCCCTTGCACTTTTTTTCAGTGTTTCCTTGTTGTTGTTTATTTTCTGATGACTATGAACAGTTTTAATAAGCATGCATTTAATAGGAAGGACTAACTTGCAATATAGAAAATGTCCTTCACAGAGCTTGGTCTTATTGCATACTATTTTTAAAAAATATATATGTGTGTGTGTGAAAATGCTAATCTTATTTATTGTTTCTTAAGTTCAGAATGAAAGTAAAACAATTAGATTTACTCCTATTTGACTTTGGGCCAGTCTACAGTTTTTGTCCATTCATCAATCAGTCAAGATGGCAACTGCATGTCATAGATTGGACAAGTGTTTTTACATGGGTATTGTCAAGTTTATGTCTTTTAAGTGGCAATGGATCACATTTTGGAAGTTCTGCATTCTGCTACTTGACAAAATTAGCACAATGTAACTAATGGCCAAAATACATTTAGAATCTTACCAAGTCTATAGAATGCCTCTTTAATTTGTTCTCTACAGAGATAGCATCCTTAACAGTGGTGAACATCATAGGCAATTATATACCTTCTGAATTTATGCCTTGATTGCTATTGCTAATCAGAGCAATAGAAACTGAATGTATGATATCACTAGTATAAGGAAGTCCTAGGAAAGGTAATTCCTTTGACTAATGTGTATTGTCATCTGCTCTGTAATTCATAGATTGCTTAGAGTACCTAGAGAATATATCTTGCCCAAGGTCATGTAATTAATATGTATCAATGGTGGAATTTGAGACCAGGTTTTTTGGCTTTAAGGGTAACTCTTTAATCACAGGATCATTGAATAAAATTATCCATATTGCATAATTGAAAATGTTACCCTAAAAAAAAAAAGAACTACATTTTCTAGGATTCCACTGACTTCTTGTCATTACATACTTTCTGTAGATAGAGGATATAAGGCGGGGACATGGAAGGTGCCACCTTTTTACTTCCAGTCTGAGCTTGGTGGTGGTAAGGTAGGTGTTTGAACTGGCTGATCAGCCATGGACATGTGGTCTTTATTTTGTATCTTCTTTATTCCTTGATTTCTAATGATCATTAATAAATCTCTTAAAATATAATATTTTTATTATTGAGATTTAAATTAACTTTTACAATGTTCATTTGTTAATTTTGCCTCTTTCCTATTAACATATACATGTACACATCAAAAGGGAGATTCTTTGAATCTATATTTTGCTCTAACCAGTCAAATGCTTTTGTGTATTCAAAAAACAATAGACAACAGGATATGGTATTTTCTGGTCTGTATTTGGATTGCTTCAGAAAATCCTCTGGAATGAAATGCTCTTTCCTCTCAATAGAATGATGGGGGATTACAGGGTGTACTATCATACCTGGTATTATTACTGCATACTATCAGACTTAGCAGTTGCATTGTTTGATTTTGTTTGAACGACAAGACAGGGAACACTATTTCCTCTGCACTGACAGGTGAATATCTCACAGAGATTAGTGAAGAGTTCCATGATAGGCGTAGGAAGGCTACAACATACAATATTGAGGCATCTCCCTCCACCCCCAACAAACTTATATAATGCAAGATGACAGATATGCAAAAATAACATTTTCTTTTTAAGTCATGTGATTATTCAAAAGTAACATTATGATTGTAGAACGATAATTGAGTATCTGAACATTATAATGGATCAATCAGAAAATATATCTATTATTAGCTAAATTAAGCACCCAGTTTCTATGAACTATGATGGCATCATAAAAGTCTCATAGAGAACCACTAATTCTAAGTCATGTTAATTGATCTCTAGTGTATAACAGTTTGAAACATGCACATGTGTCCTGGATAATACCCTTAAAACTTACCAAGATGAATGAATCAAACTTTCAGATAAAAAGTATTGCTATTCTAGGAAAATGCGAAAATGTACAAAATTTATTTGATATTAAATCAATGGTGAAAAAGATAATGTTTCTAAACATTAATTTGACAAATAGCTTTTACCCTGTTCTAATAATAATGTTCTGATATTAATTCCATTAGCAATTTCCGATTAAAGAGTGGAGTTTGTTTGAGGGTGCTATACTAGGTACCTTAATTACATTGAACAAAGACAGAGAAAGGTAGTCAAGGACTGACATTAACTTGGAAGGGTTTCATAAGGTTTTCTCTATGACTCTTCTATTGAAGTCCTTACAATAGATGGAAACAAGACCTTAAAAACTATAGGGTCCAACATAAAAACTTGACTGAAAAGGAGAAAGAAGCCAGAGAAGGGTTGGTGATAGGGTTAGAAAAAAACATCTCTTGATTGTAAACCACTCTTCTTTCCTCTACACAGCAAAGTCCTATTCAACACACTAATAAATACACATGAAGAAATAAAAGTTGTGTTTTGTTTAGCTTTTTGACGTAGTTAAATGAATAAATAATGTTTTTGATGAATCTGGATTAAAAATATCTCAACTGATTTGAACTACAAAGTTAAGAATTCAAATGAATACAATGTTATTATTAGATCCCAAAATCAACAATGAAAGTTGGACTATTACCAAATAGGTGGCTTGGGATAATAGAAAGCCAGGTCTGGAGATGGGAGGTCCTGGTTCCAAACCTGGCTACTTCCTAGCCATGAAACTATTGTCCAGTCACTTTTATTTTTATTTTTTTTTAAACCCTTACCTTCCAATTATTAGTTCCAACGCAGAAGAGTGGTAAGGGCTAGGCAATGGGGGTCAAGTGACTTGCCTATGGTCACACAGCTGGGAAGTGTCTGAGACCAGATTTGAACCTAGGACCTCCTGTCTCTAGGCCTGGCTCTCAATAGACTGAGCCATCCACCTACCCTGAGTCTAGTGTCTTTTAACATCAATTGTCTAGCCCTTACCACTCTTCTGCCTTGGAACTGATACTTGATATCTATTCTAAGACAGAAGGTAAGGGTTTTAAAAAAAGAAAAAAGAAAGAACAGCTATAGGGTGTAAATCGGTTAATTTGAAAAGTACAGAGCAACTTCAATGGACAGAAAATTGATGTATGTGAATAAAAGGTCTTGGATTATTAATTAAACTAATTAAATATTGGATTGCATCAATAAAAAACTAATGTTCAAAAAAGAAGGAACAACATTCCTATTCTCAGTAGTCTTCAGTTTGTATCCTGAGTTATTGGCTTTAACAGAGAAGACCACACAATATACAAGAGAGTGTCCAGAACTGCAGAGATTCTTTAAACCAAAGAATATGATTAATAGTTGAAGAAGTAAAGAATATTTAGTCAAAATCTAATAATTAAGGAGTAAGTTATGGCAGTCTCCATTCAAAGGAAACCTATATTATAGAATTAGAACTACTCTGTGTGAGTAAAAACCAGTGACTCAAAGTTATAGCTTTCTCAATGTGGGCTTAATATGAAAAAGACATATCTAACAATTAAAACTTAAAAAATAATTATCTTCTGAGTTAATAAGATATATATTTTGAAGTACTTAAGCAAAGACTGATCATTTCCCAGTCCAGGTTATTACAAAGAAGGTTACTAGATCAAGTTGGAAGAAGGATTGGATGACCAATACTATTTCAAAACTCAGGTAAAATATCTCAGGTATTAAATACTATAATGAAACACTACTTTTAAAAACAAAGCATACCTGTAGAAATGTCTGATCCTTATTAAGGACAAATGCTTCATGTGGAATTAATAGAGGTTCTTTTTTATCAGAGTTCTTTGGTAAAGTATCTGTATAGTCTGGTCCCAGAAATATCAACTGGCTTTTTCTAGAGTCAGTAGTGAAGGAAACCTCTTGAGCATGTGTTTGGAGAAATGCTCTCACTCCATCAATGCCAACAAATTGGGAAGATTGCATATTTCCAAAATGCCCACTAGATTCCTCCAGCAACTTGGAAGTTCTCCACCGGTGCAACTTGAGTGCCAATAAAATGACAATGAAGGTGAAAAACAAACAAGAAATGGCAGCCACCGAGATAACAAGGTAGAGTGTGAGGCTGGAATCTTTAAGGTCATCTGTTGCTTCCAAATTGCTGAGCTCAGAAAGGATCTCAGGAATGCTGTCAGCGACAGCTATAGTGATAGTGACAGTTGCAGACAGAGGGAGCTCCCCATTATCTGTCACTGCCACTATGAGATTCTGCTTAAGGGTATCTTTGTCCAAGAATGGCCGGACAGTCCTGATCTCTCCTGAATGCAGACCTATTGAAAAGAGCCCAGGCTCTGTGGCCTTGATCAGGTGGTAGGACAACCAGGCATTCTGACCAGAGTCTGCATCCACTGCCACCACCTTGGTCACCAGGTAGCCTGGCTCTGCAGAACGAGGTGCCAGCTCTACCCCACTGGAGCCATCTGTGGGGAAGGCAGGGTACAGGATTTCTGGGACATTGTCATTCTGATCCAGGATGAACAGAGTCAGGGACACGTTGCTGCTGAGAGGAGAGTCCCCAGAATCCCTGGCTGTCACTCCTAACTTCAGTTCTCGGAACTGTTCATAGTCAAAGGAACACAGAGCATAGAGGTCACCAGTTTCAGAGTTAATGGAGACAATGGAGGAGAGAGGTACACCGTGTACTGAGTCTTCTGCAATGGAGTAAGAGACATGCCCATTCTCCCCAATGTCGGAGTCGTGAGCAGTCAGAGAGTAAATGGAAGTTCCCCTGGGATTGTTCTCCATGATATAGGCTGAGTAGACTGTCTGGATGAAGGCTGGGGGGTTGTCGTTGATGTCTTCTATGTGCAGGGAGATGTGAGTGTCAGTGGAGAGAGGGGGATTTCCCCTATCTGTGGCTCTCACGGTGATGTTATACATGGAAACCTGCTCCCGATCCAGGGCTTTATTGGTCACCAGACTGTAATAATTTCCATAGGACTCTTCAAGTTTGAAAGGCAGATGTTCTGGGATGGAGCACGTGACCTGGCCATTCTCCCCAGAATCTTTGTCGTGCACATTGAAAAGGGCAATCATGGACCCGACAGAAGAATTTTCAGAGATTGAGCTGGTGACAGAGGTGATGGTGACATCCGGAGTGTTGTCATTCACATCCAGTATGGTTACTAGAACTTTGGCTATGGCCAGAAGTCCAGCCCCATCTCGTGCTTCAATATCTATATCATAGAAATTGCATTCCTCATAATCTAGGTTTCCCAATACTGTTATATTTCCAATCAAAGCATTCAAATGAAATAACTGGGAGATTTTCTCGGTAATTTTCTGGAAATGGTAAGTCACTTCCCCATTTATTGCTTCATCCAAGTCAGTGGCACTCACTGTGAGCAGCTGTGTTCCCTGTGGTAAATTCTCAAGTACGTTGACGCTATACACAGACTGAGTAAACTCTGGAGCGTTGTCATTGGCATCCATGACAGTCACAAGAACTCGTAGAGTGCCAGAGAGAATCGGATCCCCCCTGTCGGAGGCCGAGAGGATGAGGTGGTGAACAGGCTCTTCCTCCCGGTCCAGAGCCCGATCCAGCACTAGCTCCAGGTACTTGCCTCCATCTGCTCGTTTTTCTACACGCAGAGAGAAATAATGATTCAAGCTCAATTGGTAGGTCTGAACAGAATTCATTCCTATGTCTGCATCAAAGGCTTCTGGAAGGGGAAATCTTGTTCCTGGCACTGCGCTTTCGCTCACTTTGATTTCTCTTTCTTTTGTCCCAAAGCTGGGTACGTTATCGTTGATATCAACTATTTCCACTTCTACTCCATAAATTTTCACTTTGTCTTCTAGCAAAATTTCTGCCTTTATAGTGCACATGGATGCTTTCCCACACAGCTTCTCCCTGTCTATTCTGTCTGCTGTGACTAAGCTGCCGCTTCTTACATTCAGAGCAAAATGCTGTTTTTTACCTCTGGAGACTATGCGGGCTCCGCTCTCCGATAGCTTGCGGGGCTCCAGCCCAAGGTCCTTGGCGATGTCGCCCACAAAAGATCCCTTCTCCATCTCCTCGGGCACCGAGTAGTGGATCTGCCCGGACCCGATCTCCCACAGCATACCCAGGAGAAAGCAAAGCAGAACTAGACCTGGGCAGCTCCCAAGCCTCTGTGCAGAAGTCGCCATTGTTGTCTCGCTAATGGTCTTTTTTTCCTGTTGCAGATCCAACCACAGTATAGAGATGAGCTCTCCGGCCCAAAGTATTCAAAGAGATCAAAACGCACCTGTATCTTGGAGTCCGTTAGAGGGTTTCTGGGCGATTCGGTTTTATACGGAAGATGTGTCTGACAGTATCTGCCTAGCCTTTGTGAGATTTCGGCTAGTTTTATATCCCCGATTGGTCAACAGCGGCGCCCACAGCCCTAACTGATTACTGCACCATTTCTCAGCAAAGGATCAAAACTTGATCATTCTTAATAATTTTATCGCTTGAAATATATTTTTAAAAGGAGCATCAATTTCACTTAATTTTCGTGGCAAATTCAGAGAGTATACAAAACAGGGAATAGTTGTAGATGGCAATAGAGTAACCTTGTCTGCTTATTTCGTAGAAATAGTTTATTTTAATGATTGTCCGCTAAGTGAGTATTCACGTTCCCTTTACATTTTAAAAATTCCATTCTATATTCCCACTGTGAACCTCAGCAAATATTTCTCATCCCCCTCACGCAGACAGATGAAGTTTTTGTGCTAAGTTGGACAAAGAAAGTTTTGAAAATTGGAGAATGGTTTTCTTGTGTAGTGTTATAATTTTATGCCATGAATCTCCTGAAGAGATTACAAATGGAATCAATAAAAATAGAAAGAATGTGATCATTTGCATTATTGTGTAGGCTACTCAGGAGATGGTTGAAAATTTTTTTGGTATTAATATGTTAATGCATCAATGGAGGGAATCTTCAGAGCTTCAGAATGCAAAAAGTAAGATCTAATTACTCTGTATAAACTTTGTATAATCATCATTAGCTATTGATATTACACTGATAATACATGACCTAGGGGTTTCTAAACATCAAAGTACCCAACATAAGAAAATTAAACACAATTTTCATAAGTGTTCTGGATACTTAGGTTTTGACTCTTGAGATATGCAAGAGATTACTTTCTTCATCGACAATGGTGGCACTCACTGTGAGCAGCTGTGTCCCTATAGTAAATTCTCAGGTACATTCATATTATCCATAGACTGAGGCTAAATGCATAATTTTCTGGAAGGCATTATTTTGACCTGAATATGAAATATCTCTCAATTGCATTTGCACCTGTTACATATTTCCAATATTCGGGGAAGGGCTTTATTTCTAGATGTCTAGATGATGCAGAATTACCAATGGGCACTGTAATAAAAATACTTTTTGAATGAGTATATTAAAAGTGAAAACTCAAGTTAACTTATTTTAGCATAGGTAATGTGAACATTTGTTTTGTTTTGCATTACTATCCATATTGGTAACAGATTTTGCTCTTCTTGCCTTCTTATTGTGTGGGAAAAGGGTCTAGAGAGTGAGAGAATTTGGAACTGAGAAAAGGGTGCTTTAGCAAACAAATAGAAATTTTAAAATCTCTCTTTACTGCAAGTAAGCGTTTTACATAATTTGAACCATTAAATTACCTGGAAGGGAAAAAATTCTTTGTCAAAGCCCATTAATTCATGAAGAAAATTAATAGCCAGAACAAAAAGTATGGACCACACAATTCCAGGGAAGCTTGATACATCATAAACCAAAGGTAAGGTACCCCTTCCTCTCTTTATCTCTCCCAATTTGCCTACTAAGAAAATATCTGAAATGTTTACCAGTAAGTCAGAGATAGAGAATATGTCAAACTAACAAATCCCTAACTACTAACAATTAAGATATTTAAAGTTAAAGATCCAATGTAAATTAAGACATTGCACAAAAAAGCAAAAAATTAAAAAATGATTGCAAAAACTTACATGAGAAGGAATGATTATATCAGAGGACATCTGGAGTTCCCCACTACTATTGTTCAGTATTCCAGAAGCATCATTAAAGAGGAAATCCTGTGGGACCAACATTTCCCCAGTCATTTTGAGAAAATTATATTCCATATTTTCTCCTTGAGAGGCTACACAGAGATTATAAGAATATGGTAAAGTTCCTTCACTGTAGTTTGGGGGCACTATGGGCCCAGTTTTAGAACAAAAATCCATAGAGAAGCATCTTAATATAGGTGAATTGGATGATCTTCCGAAGTGAAGGGCAATGGCCAGTGTCACTGTGATAAGGAACAACACTGAGATTAGGGCCAAAGCTATTACCAAATAAAACTGCAGCTTAGACTGGGGGGCTGGAATTTCGGTGCGTTCCTCCATCATCTCTGGCAGCGCCTCATGTAAACTAGCTGCAAATACCAGGTGCAGAGCCACAGTGGCTGAGAGAGGAGGCTGACCACCATCTTGCACCGAGATTAGTAGGCGGTGCCGAGTTGCATCTTTGTCACCTAATGTCCTGGTTGTCCTAACTTCGCCTGTGCGTAGCCCCAGACTGAAGATACCCGGATCAGTGGCCTGCAGCACGCTGTAGGTCAGCCAGGCGTTATGTCCTGAGTCAGTATCCACTGCCACCACTTTGGTGATCAGGAAGCCAGGCTCTGCAGAGCGAGGGACCATATCGAAGAGGGCTGAGCCATCAGTCCCCAGGGTCGGATAGAGGATGACTGGGGCATTGTCATTGCTATCCAAGATAAAAACTCGAACTGAAACATTTGCACAAAGAGCAGGTGAGCCCGAGTCACGGGCCTGAAGAATCAGCTCGAAGGTGCGCACCTGCTCATAGTCGAAGGAGCGCTGTGCAAAGATATCTCCTCTCTGGCCATTGACAGACACGTAGGAGGACAGTGGTAAGATAGGGAGATCGCTCCAGATGATAGAATAGCTCAAGCTGCCATTTTGCTCCAAGTCTGGGTCAACTGCTGAGACACAGGAAATAGATGCACCTGAGGGATTGTTCTCAGTAACATAAGCCACATAGGAAGGTTGGAGGAAAACTGGGGCATTGTCATTGACGTCTGCTATATGCAGAATGAAGGTTTTACTGGTGGATAGAGGAGGCGTTCCTTTGTCAGTGGCAGTTACAGTGATGTTATACTCCGATGTCTGCTCACGGTCCAGAGTTCCGTCTGTCAGCACTTTGTAGTAATTCCTGGAAGGGGATTCTAACTTGAAGGGAATATATCCTTGAAGATAACAGATAACCTCGCCATTTTCTCCTGAATCTCTGTCACGTAGTTTCAGAAGAGCAATGACAGTGCCAGATTCAGAATTCTCTGGAACTGGACTGAACACAGATGCCACGGTAATTTCGGGAGCACAGTCATTTTCATCGAGAATGCCTATGTGGATTTTGCAATGTGTTGCTAGATCTCCAAAATCTTTTGCCTCTATGCTTAGCGTATAACTATTAGTATTCTCAAAGTCCAGATTATCTTTCGTCGTGATCTCTCCTGTCTTTTGATCCAAGTCAAATAAAAGTTTCACATCCTCGTCTACATTTTGGAAGGAGAAAGTAATTTCCCCATTAACTCCCTCATCCTGGTCGGTGGCTGTCACACGCAATACCAAGGATCCTGGTGGCAAGTTCTCACTCACACTGACCTTGTAGACCTGCTGGCTGAACACCGGGGCATTATCATTGGCATCCACTACACTGATTCTGATCTGAGCTGTGCCATTTAGGGCTGGCTGCCCACCGTCCAAGGCCATCAAGACCAAATGATGTGAACTTTCTTGTTCCCTATCCAGAGACTTTTTCAGCATCAATTCAGGATATTTCTTGTCATCTGGACTCTGTTTCACTGTTAAATCGAAGAAACTGTTTGGTTCAAGGTAGTATCTTTGCAGAGAATTAGTCCCAACATCTGAATCCACAGCAGGGTCTAGAGGAAAGGACGTGCCTACTTGAATGGATTCTGAGATCTTTAAATATGCAGGCGTTCGTTTAAATAACGGAGCGTTATCGTTAATATCTAGCACGATCACAGTTATATGGAAAATACTGAGGGGATTTTCGGCAACTGTTTCGAAATCAAGCGAGCACATAAGCTTCCTTCCACATATTTCCTCTCTGTCTATTCTGCCGCTCACCAGCAATTCTCCGCTCTCTGAGCTGATGCTAAAATATTCCCTCTCTGAGCTAACTCGTAGCTTCCTAACCGGCAAGTCCTGTACCTTTAGTCCCAGATCCTTGGCGAGGTTGCCCACCACTGACCCTTTTGCCATCTCCTCTGGAATGGAGTAGCGGATCTGCTCCGAAAACGTGCAATAGAACAAAGACACCAAGAAAGAGACCAGTACCTGCGGTCTGAGAGTCAGAGCTCTTTGTCCAGCGATCCTTCCCATCTCTCTAGGTCTGTGTAGTCGGAAACTCTTTAGTTTCCAGAAACTAAAACGTAAATGATCTTGAGTTGAGACCACGTATTGAAGAAGAACCAATTTCTCTGTCTAGCCTAGCATGGATGAATATTTGTGTTCTCCAGAAGCTTAAATGAATAAACATTGCGTCTGCTCTTGTAAGCTTTGTTGCTGGGCAGGAAATTACCCAACAGGAAACTACAAGAGATTCTGGGTTTCAGCTCTCCCTCCACATTGGCCTATAGCGGCGCCCAGTGTCTTGGTTGAAGAATTTCAGTCAATTGATGGATACATTTTTTCTTCAGGACAAAATTGCAGTCACAACCAGGAAAAAGAACTTCTTGGCAAATATCTGCTAACGTATTATTGATTGCTCCTCCTATCAATATACAATTCTTGCTTTCCTACCAATTGGATTAGGAGTGTTAAAAATGCCTCCCCCCCCCAGCAGTCAGTTCGGTATAGTTTATAAGGTATTGGACCTGGAATAAAAAAGGTTTGGGATTCCAACTCAAATCCTGTTGCAGACACCACCCATGTGATCCAGAACAAGCCCCTTGACCTACCTATGCTCTATAAGGCTCATTTGCAAAATTAGGGTGTCCGACTTTATGCTCTATAAAGTCCTTTCCACCTCTAAATCTCTGACCCTCTCATCTCATAACTGAACCAACCAAAAGATAGATATGACAGATGTGATTTAGTGAGAGCATTCAATTTATGTCTGACTGACCAGAAGGAAGGAAATTAGATTGGTAGTCAGGATCACCACATTCTGTGCCTGACACTGTGCCTGATGACCTCTTCTCAGTCATGCTGGAGTTGGAACTTCTTTAGAATGGAAAGAGGACTAGGGGCCAAGCCAAGATGGCAGCCTAGTTAGCAGGGAAAGTCTGAACCACTCTGACAATCCTTCTTAATCAGAATGGAAAGAGGAGCCCTATTGCTTTTTTCTAATTTATTTTATCTATAACAATCTGAGAGAAGCTGAGTGGGATCTCATCGATCCATCAAGAAAGTTCATTTTCCAGAAGAATCTATGTATGCTAAAGATCAATGGTTTTTAAATTTAAAACAGCAAGAAAGTTTAGAAATTATTTGTCCAACAAACATTTATAATGCCTTTTGTAAATACTCTTTTAGTAATAGTGGAGTTCTATCATTTAATTGCTTTTTTTTCTGTTACAAATCTGTATCAAACAAAACAAATTTTCACCCTGTCCAAAACAAAGCAAAAAGAAATGAAACTATAAGCTCCAGTTTGTACTGTAAATCAATCACTTCTCTCTGGATGTGTCTAGCATGTTTCATTGTGGGTCCTTTCAGATTGTGGGTGAATTTTGTTACTGATTAAATAATTGATCCAGTCTTTCATAGTTGTTTATATTTGAAATATTGTGTAAAATATTCTGTTGGTTCTGTTAATTTCATTTTGAACTTTTCATGCAAGTCTTTCTAGTTTTCTCTGAAATAATCCCCTCCATTATTCTTACAGTTTAATTGTATTCCATCACATTCATGTGCCACAAATTGTTTAGCTATTCTCCAACTGATGGACACCCTCTCAGTTTCAAATTCTAAGCCATCACAAAAGGAACTATACATGTTTTGGTATGTGTATTATTTCTTTTTTCTTTGCTTTCTTTAGGATATAGACCTAGTAGCAGTATCTCTGGGTCAAATGGTATGCATAGTTTAATAGCTTTGGGGGTATTTATCATTTTTGCCAATGTGATGGGTGTGAAGTGACAGTCATGCCTAGATTAATGAGGAAAATGAATCCCATTAGAAGGTCAAATTTATGCAATTCTGCACTTTTTGAAGTTGTAATTGATTCCATCTCAGTGAATAAATTCAAATAATAGAATCACTTAAATATGTAATTGAGACTTTATTTGTATTCACTTTCTCTTTTTAATTCTTTTATTATCAGTTTTAAAATAATCACTATGTAGGGACCCCCAAAATGACTTGTAAATGGGATTATACTTTGAAGAATGAATGTGATTCCTTTGGAATTGGTACCTCCCTCCAACCCAGCCACTCAAATCTTGATCCATTGATGAAATCTCATTCTATGTAACTCTTGTCCCATTTTCTCCTATGTTCTCAAACAAAGATATACTCAGAGATCTGGAATTCTTTCTCTATTTCTTTTAAACTTTTTTTAAGATTCCACTGAAGAACTCAGATTGTCCAATTGTCCATTGTTGCTTCCTCTTTTTCCAATAATGGTCTTGATGAAAAATTTTATTCACTTTTCCCCCCCATAAATCATCCTTACTGATTTGGTACAGTTTGCTTATGTTCACACTGGTTTTCTTTATTTGATTAAATAGAAATTTTTATTTTTCAGAGATTGCATTATTTTTATCTACATATTACACCTAGAAGAGTATTAGTACAAAAAGATGATGTTTGTGCTGGGGAAATGTAAAAATACTATTACTTTTATCAAAGAAATTCCAGCCCACTTTCTTTCAGGCTTTCAATCAGGCCCAGATTACTGCCCATCTGCAGTATTTGTTCTTTTTTTGTGCTGAAGTACTGAATAAAAGGTATATCTTGCCAACTTTGTCTTACACTGGAAAAGGCATTCTTCTTACGCTTAGTTTTTTGAGTGTGTATTATTAAGAGGAATGGTTGTGGATCTCAATGAGGACATTCTGTAGGGTTCTGGGACTTGATACCTTTATCATAAACAGGAGCACAGGAGATCCTCCCACATACAGGAAGAATCTTCAGTTCCAATTTTGCATGAACTATCCTCCTTGGCAATGGCAGACTCCTTAAAGTGAGTAAGTGTTTCCCTGCTTTATTCCTTCAACCAATCCTTTTATGGAATGGGTTTTGGCCTTCACATTATCCTAGTTCTTCTCCTTTGGACATCCTCAAAGAATAATTAAAAATCCAGAGAAAGATTCTTGAGGCAACCACTGCTAGAATGATACACAAGAACAAGTAGCTAGTGGAATATCACCCTAGTAATATGGTTACACCCTAATTATTATTACCTTATTCAAATAAGGAAGATTATGCCACATAGTAGATTTCACCAGTGGTATTTCCATTTTCCTAAGAGTCTAAATGATTATTGAATGGTAGATAGTGAAAAACTGTACTCTTTAGAAATAATAAAATTATTATATTTACAAATAATATGACTGTAGCAAAACAATAAACCAAGTGACTGAACATTCAAACATATCCGTTCTCTGAGTATTTAAATTATGATAGAAATAAAGCAGCAAAGTTTCTGGGATACATCAAGTTTTATGATTAAAAATTGCACAAAATCATATTGGATTATCTCCAATGAATGACAACCTGAAATTCTCATAATTTGCTCTAAAACATACTAAAATGAGGAATTTTAAAAGATCAAACACTTTAAAATCAAATAGCCCATGAATACAAAGTATTCAATGGTCAAATAAGAACAAGCATGTATTGAAAATGAAATAATTCATCTTCCAAATGAAAAGATAGTGCTATTCTGGAAGGTAACATGAAAACTGGATTGAATAATTCATTCAATATCTGATAAGACAAATAAAGTATATGAAAACATAACCCTAGCACCATGCCTTCTAAGTTACTTCAATAAGATTTTTTCGCTAAGATGCTACACTGGCATGCCACACATTGTAGATGAACTAAATCAGTTAAAGCCAAGAAAGGATGTCACCTTGGAAAGCATCAATAGGGCTTAGTAGTCCTTGTTCCTATCATTGAAGCCATTTGATTTCTTAGCGCTGGAACAAACACCTTAGGACCAATTTTTTCTACTCCTCACTCTCATTTTCATAGCTGTGAAAAATGAGGCCAGTGAAATGGAAACTGAAAGGGTATTCACTAATTGATTGATGACTGAAAAAGTCATTTTATAAGAATGTGAGGAAATATTATCTTGCTCTAAGAAATGGAGGTGATGGTTTAAGAGAAACCTGGGAAAATTTGAATTAACTGATGCAGTGTGAGGTAAGCAGAACCAGATGAACAATTTGTGCAATAACAACTATATTTTTAAAAATAACTGAAAGAATGAGAAACTCTGATCAACACATGATTAAGCACAATCTGAGAAGACTCATAATAAAACTTGCTGCTTACGTCCTGATAGAAATGTGTATGACTCTGGGTACAGATTGAGACTTATTTTTCTGGACTTCAACAGCTGGGGGATTTATTTTAACTACATATGCTTGTAACAAGTGTATTATTTTTTTATTTTTTCAGTGGGAGTGAGGAAGAAAGTTGTGATGGAGAGGTGTTTTCACCTGAAAATAAAAGATTGGGCCAGAGAGAGGAAATTATAGGTCTTCAAGACAAATTTTCTGACTTTCATTCAATGATTTAACAAAGTCCTAGTCAACCCATTTGCCAATATAGATCAAGACCTAGAAGTTATGCTTATTTTCTTTTTTTTTGTAGCAGATAATGCAAATGTGGAATGAACACAGAATTTCAGATGAAAATTAATTAAGATTCAAATTTATTTCAATAGCCTAGAAATGAGCCTAGACTAAGAAGATTAAATATAAAAAATATAAACTCTCACACTTCCATACCAAACTATGATTGCATCAAATAAAGTACTAGGGAGAAAGAAGTGTCTAAGTAGTGATGTGGGAGAAACACACCCAAGTTTATAGCAGGGTCTTGCCCCAAGAATGGGAGACTAAAACTTCATTCAATACAGCAGTAAGAAAATAATTGTATTTGAAGAAGTGGTGATTTTTGGTGATATAAATAATAGCCCAATAGCTGGTGAAATAGTTTGGGGGCTAATCTGGTAGCCCTAGGAGATCCCCAGGGCCTAGTAGAGTAGCCTCTTTGGAGTTGATAGTATGGAGAAGCAGCTCCACTGATTATGTGGTATTAATGGAGGTTCTTTTTTTTAAAATCAGCGTTCTGTGGTAAAGGATCTGTATAGTCTGGTCCCAGAAATAGAAACTGACTTTTCTGAGAATCAATAGTGAGGGAAAACTCTTAAGTATGTGTTTGGAGAAATGCTCTCACTACATCTAGTGGCACTATTAATAAAACAGAGACAGTACAAAGCTGATTCCTAGCATAGAATGTTACAGATCTAGTGCACAGAGTAGCTACTTGAACAATCTACAAACCATGCTTGATTAATGTGGAAACTACAGGTCTTGCAGTTGATGTTTAACTAGTGCTCACTAGTGAGAAATGCAAAATTTCAGAGTATGAGGGTCCCATTCTTATTAAGGCCCCTTACTGCCCACTGTCAGCCCATATCAATAGGAATTTGTTTGAAAAAAAGCTTTAGAAATTTGAATTGATTGAAAACTTAATGTGAGCCAACAGCATGATATAGACACCAAAGAAACAAATGAAATCTAATAGTGTGTAATAGAAATATGTTGTTCAAAATGAAAGAAGCAATCCTGTCTAAACCAACTTTGTACTGTTGAGACTTTATCTTCAATTTTTATCTTTAGTCAGAGGAAGAAATTTGAGGTACACATGCATAAAATAAAATAATCTGTCCATCAAAAGGAACCAACATTGTCAAAAAGTATTGAAACCAGACTACATAAAACACCATTGAAAAAATTAGGAATAATATATGAGAAGGTTGTTAAGAAGTAAAGTAACCTTCAAAGATTCAATGGACTATATATAAGACATAAAAGAAGGGATAGGAATAAGCACTTATATAGTATCTAGTATGTATTGCGCTAAGTACTTTTTTTAAAACAAACATTAACCTATTTGTTCAACCCTGTGAAGTAGGTACTATTATTATCCCATTTTACAGTTGAGAAAATGGAGGGAAATAGCAGTTAAATGATTTACTCAGGTCATATAAGAATTATAATATGCCCCCTATATTACCAACTGCCTCTAATTTTATTTCTAAAAGGAATTAAAACAGTTCTGTATAGCTATGGCAGGGTTACATTGCAAAGAGTCAAGTTGGGGCTTAATATAAAGAAGACATATCTAATAAATAGAACTTTTAAAATATGACAAATTTTTGCACCAGTAACATTTCTAAGTATATGTATACTCTAAAAGAGATTGAGTAATGTTATTGGGGAAAAGATTATGACATTTTTCTGGAGGTAAGACAAGGTGAAAACTAAGATTCCTTTCACATTTAAGTTGTAATAGATAAATATATTATATTGAAAATGAAATCTAAGCATACCTTTAAGAAGGACAGATCCTCATTAGAGAGAACTGATTCATGTGGTATTAATGGAGGTTCTTTTTTATCAGAGTTCTTTGGTAAAGTATCTGTATAGTCTGGTCCCAGAAATATCAACTGGCTTTTTCTAGAGTCAGTAGTGAGGGAAACCTCTTGAGTATGTGTTTGGAGAAATGCTCTCACTCCATCAATGCCAACAAATTGGGAAGATTGCATATTTCCAAAATGCCCACTAGATTCCTCCAGCAACTTGGAAGTTCTCCACTGGTGCAACTTGAGTGCCAATAAAATGACAATGAAGGTGAAAAACAAACAAGAAATGGCAGCCACCGAGATAACAAGGTAGAGTGTGAGGCTGGAATCTTTAAGGTCATCTGTTGCTTCCAAATTGCTGAGCTCAGAAAGGATCTCAGGAATGCTGTCAGCGACAGCTATAGTGATAGTGACAGTTGCAGACAGAGGGAGCTCCCCATTATCTGTCACTGCCACTATGAGATTCTGCTTAAGGGTATCTTTGTCCAAGAATGGCCGGACAGTCCTGATCTCTCCTGAATGCAGACCTATTGAAAAGAGCCCAGGCTCTGTGGCCTTGATCAGGTGGTAGGACAACCAGGCATTCTGACCAGAGTCTGCATCCACTGCCACCACCTTGGTCACCAGGTAGCCTGGCTCTGCAGAACGAGGTGCCAGCTCTACCCCGCTGGAGCCATCTGTGGGGAAGGCAGGGTACAGGATTTCTGGGACATTGTCATTCTGATCCAGGATGAACAGTGTCAGGGACACGTTGCTGCTGAGAGGAGAGTCCCCAGAATCCCTGGCTGTCACTCCTAACTTCAGTTCTCGGAACTGTTCATAGTCAAAGGAACACAGAGCATAGAGGTCACCAGTTTCAGAGTTAATGGAGACAATGGAGGAGAGAGGTACACCGTGTACTGAGTCTTCTGCAATGGAGTAAGAGACATGCCCATTCTCCCCAATGTCGGAGTCGTGAGCAGTCAGAGAGTAAATGGAAGTTCCCCTGGGATTGTTCTCCATGATATAGGCTGAGTAGACTGTCTGGATGAAGGCTGGGGGGTTGTCGTTGATGTCTTCTATGTGCAGGGAGATGTGAGTGTCAGTGGAGAGAGGGGGATTTCCCCTATCTGTGGCTCTCACGGTGATGTTATACATGGAAACCTGCTCCCGATCCAGGGCTTTATTGGTCACCAGACTGTAATAATTTCCATAGGACTCTTCAAGTTTGAAAGGCAGATGTTCTGGGATGGAGCACGTGACCTGGCCATTCTCCCCAGAATCTTTGTCGTGCACATTGAAAAGGGCAATCATGGACCCGGCAGAAGAATTTTCAGAGATTGAGCTGGTGACAGAGGTGATGGTGACATCCGGAGTGTTGTCATTCACATCCAGTATGGTGACTAGAACCATGGCTCTGTCCAGAAGTCCAGCCCCATCTCGTGCTTCAATATCTATATCATAGAAATTGCATTCCTCATAATCTAGGTTTCCCAATACTGTTATATCCCCAGTCAGAGAATTCAGTTCGAATAATTGCGAGGTTTTCTCGGTAATTTTCCGGAAATAATAAGAAACATCCCCGTTCATTCCTTCGTCCGGGTCTGTGGCATTCACCCTGAGCAGACACGTCCCCACTGGCACATTCTCAGGAACACTCACGCTGTACTGGAACTGAGTAAAGACCGGAGCATTGTCATTTGCATCAAGGACAGTCACTAAGATGAGCACAATGGCAGAACGAGATGGATTTCCTCCGTCAGAGGCAGTTAGGGTAAGGTGATGAATGGATACCTCCTCCCTGTCCAGGGCCTGTTCCAGAACCATCTCAGGATACTTGGCGTTATCTCTTCCACTTTGTACGTGCAGAGAGAAGTGATGGTTCGGGCTTAGTTTGTATTTCTGCAGTGAATTCACCCCCACGTCTAGATCAAAGGCTTCTGGGAGGGGAAATCTTGTTCCTGGCACTGCGCTTTCGCTCACTTTGATTTCTCTTTCTTTTGTCCCAAAGCTGGGTACGTTATCGTTGATATCAACTATTTCCACTTCTACTCCATAAATTTTCACTTTGTCTTCTAGCAAAATTTCTGCCTTTATAGTGCACATGGATGCTTTCCCACACAGCTTCTCCCTGTCTATTCTGTCTGCTGTGACTAAGCTGCCGCTTCTTACATTCAGAGCAAAATGCTGTTTTTTACCTCTGGAGACTATGCGGGCTCCGCTCTCCGATAGCTTGCGGGGCTCCAGCCCAAGGTCCTTGGCGATGTCGCCCACAAAAGATCCCTTCTCCATCTCCTCGGGCACCGAGTAACGGATCTGCCCAGACCCGACCTCCCACAGGGTCCCTAAGAGAAAGCAAAGCAGCATTCGCCCTGTGTTGCAGGAGAATCTCTGCGGATCAGCCATTTTCATCTTGCTGCAGTTATTTCTTCTTTTTACTCTTGCAGCAGATCTGTCTGGATAAACTCTTGGGCCTTCTAAGTACCCGGAGATCCGCATTTATCGGCGATTCCGTTGCGCAGATGGACTTGTGTCTGCAGCTTTTTCTTTGTGCTCCTGATCAATCCTTGGCTCTATGGGTTGGAAGGCGGAAGGAAGCTGCTGTATTTCTCTCCCTGATTAGTGAACAGCGGCACCCAGAGTCCGAAACAATTATTGCATCATTGGGCAAAGCATGGAAACTATGGCTTACATTCCAATTAAAACATGTCCATGATACATCTACTTACTTTAGTTTTTGTGAGAGTTGCAGAAAGCACTGGTCCAAAGTAGGGGTTCCTTACAGACTTTTCATATTTTGTTTCATTTTATCATATTAGAAATAAATAATTTCTTTTAATATGGATTTTTTAAAATAGTGAAAAGTGTTCACGCTCCCTTTCCAGTTTCTTTACTGTATCCTGTTTTGCCATCGTGAATCTCCAGGTCCTACATTAGACTATTAGCAATTTCCAAGACATAAAATGAACTATTTCTCCTCCATACTCAATTTGGAGAAGCATTTAGGTCAAGGAGAGAGCAAGTCACTTAGGTTTTGTGAACTACTCAGTCTCTCTCTGACTTGTTACAACTGTTGACCCTTTGAATTATTCTAAATTGTTGGTCATTCAGTGAAAATAGAAGTTACTTAATTGTTACCTACGTCTATTATCTATTAACAAAGGTTTATTATTATTTATATATAGTGTAGAATCTACAGTACATCCCATGTAAGATCTGGGGATTCTATCCCACCTTATCCTCCTTTGAAGAGTTGGGCCCTCTGAACTATGTTGTATCTCTTCCTCAGGATTCTAAGAGTACCTTTAGGCACAGGGGGAATTTTTAATATCATTGTCTAAAGTTCCCAGCCAGTGTGCTTACTCTCATTTTTCAGTTGATAATTAATTTAGTCATCCAGCCCTAAGTAGCTTTCAGAAAAGATTTTTTTTTACTAAGGTATTACATATGCATGCATAGTTGGTGCAAACCTCCCCCCCCCCCAAAGTCTTTGATCTACTTTCCTACAAGGACATACAGATTCCCAGGGCAAAGGGTGTTCATGCTCCTTTTTCCAATTCCTAGGTTGCTCAATAATTTCCCCTTAGGCATGGCAGAGTTTTTTGTTTTGGTTTGTTTTTTTGCTAGGATTCTTATATAGTGAGTGCATGATTCCAGTCTTTGGCTCCTGATGCAAACATTGGAATCATTTGGTTGGATATGCTAATTATTGCATGAATACTTTGAAGGTTCTAAGACCTTCAGGCAAGGGGGCAGAAGGGAAGAAGGGAAGAGGTACAGGAAATAAGGTCAAAGTTAAGGCCTTTCTACACCTACTCCGCCAAAACCATTTCTCCTCAGATATGTGCTGGAAAGCCATACTTGCTTCATTTACTGTAGTTTCTTTCCCTTCTATCCTTGAAAATTAATAGCTGATTCCTGGAGAAGTCACCAAGTTTCCCAGACTATTGAAAAAGAATTCCTTTCTGGTGTCATTTCATTTAATCTAATGGCTTTGAAGGTTTTTTCCACATATTTATAAGGTCTTCTCTTTGATTGATTCATGAGTGTTCATTTCTAGCTTGAATGGGGTGGGGTAGTTTCAACCTCCACTCTTACAGTAGCAACAATATTTCTACATGTATCAATGGACTAACTTGAACTACTGAAAGAAGGAAAACTCTGAATTGATCAGTCTTTGCATGATTTATATTAGTAATCACACTAACCCCATATATGCAAGAAACAACATTTTTTTTCACATCAAAGATCTACAAATGGGGAAATGCATTCATGTGTACAGAATTACTAGAATATGAGATTTTGAATTAAGATATAGTAGGCACAGTTCATTAATATTTTAATCAATATCTCTAATTTGGACAAAGGCAATACTTTGAGCAGAACATAAACAATTAGCAATTTATTCATTTGCCTTAGCAATTTAGTGATCATTATTAATCTGGTTGGAAAGTGCATATTTCTCATTTGATGATTCCAATAACTTAATTTCATGGCAAATGTGAATGACCAAATATAAATGGCAGATTATGGAATTTTATAGAAACTCTTTACTTTATATCTCAAAATGAGATAATATCACCAGATGGAATCAAGATATTTCAAATATGCATATTATTTGTTTACCAAGATAATGCTGTCTGATAAATTAGAGGAGCTAGACAATGTGAAAACAAAGCCACAAATACTGAGAAATGTAAATGTAAGAACTAATGCACAATGGAGTCTTTGTACAAAAAAGGAAAAACAAAACAAACCAAGGGATTGCAAAAACTCACCTGAGAAGTGACCAAATCAGATGTGACCTTGAGTTCTCCATCACTGTTGTTTAGGACCCAAGAATCCTCATTAAAGTGGAGATTCTGGGGAAATGTCATTCCTTCAGCAAATTTGAGAAAATTATATTCCATCTTTCCTGCTTCTGAGGCCACACACAGATTATAAGAATATGGCAAAGTCCCCTCATTGTAGTTTGGGGGGACAACAGGTTTGGCCATAGAGCAAACATCTACATGGACACAGCTCAACATGTTGGGCTTGCAAAATCTCCGAAGATGCAGAGTGACAGTAAGTGTTACTGTGATGAGGAAGAGCACAGAAATTAGGGACAAAGCTATTACTAGGTAAAACTGTAGCTCAGACTTGGGGTTCAGGATATCTGAGTGCTCCTCCCTCATCTCGGGTAGCACCTCCTGCAGGTTGTCTGCAAAGACCAAGTGCAAAGCCACCGTGGCCGAGAGTGGGGGCTGCCCACCATCCTGCACAGAGACCAGCAGGCGGTGCCGAGTTGCCTCTTTATCAGACAAAGCTCTGGTGGTCCTGACCTCGCCTGTGCGCAGTCCCACGTTAAAGAGTCCCATATCCGTGGCCTGCAGCACCCGATAGGCCAGCCAGGCATTGTGTCCGGAGTCTGCATCCACAGCCACCACCTTGGTGACCAGGTAGCCAGGCTCCGCCAGTCTAGGGACCATATCGAAAAGGGCAGAGCTGTCCGACGCCAGGGCAGGGTATAGGATGTTTGGGGCATTGTCATTGCAGTCGAGGATAAACACTCGCAGGCTAACGTTAGTTTTTAGAGCAGGAGACCCAGAGTCTTCCGCCTGCAACATCAGTTCGAAAGTCCTGACCTGCTCATAGTCGAAGGAACGCTGTGCGAAGATGTCCCCACTATGTCCATTGACAGACACGTAGGAGGACAGAGGGAGTGGGGCCAAGTCACTGCTCAGTATGGAGTAGGACACCCGGCCATTCTGTTCAAGGTCAGGGTCCTCTGCCAGGACCTTGGCGATGGAAGAACCAGAAGGATTATTTTCAGAAAAGTAAGCGACATAGGAAGGCTGGAGGAAAACGGGAGGATTGTCATTAATGTCTGCAATGTGCAAGATGAATATTTTGCTGGTGAACAGAGGTGGGTTTCCCTTGTCTACAGCTATCACAGTGATATTATACTTCGGAGTCTGCTCACGGTCAAGAGGCCCATCTGTCAGCAGTTTGTGGTAATTCCTAGACGAGGACTCTAACTTGAAAGGAATATTTTCTTGGATATGACAAGAGACCTGACCATTTTCCTTCGAATCTCGGTCATGTGTTTTAATGAGTGCGATAACAGTTCCTGGCATGGAGTCTTCCGGAATTTGATCAGAGAGTGAGACAAAGTTCACCTCTGGGGCATTATCATTTTCATCGAGAATTTCAATTTGAATGTTACAATGTGCTGTGTGACTACCGTCCTTTGCTTCGACATCCATCATATATCTATTTGTTTCTTCAAAGTCCAATATATCTTCAGTTATAATTTCTCCACTCTTGGGGTGGAGGTAGAACAATTGTCTACTATTATCCTCACTGCGGAAAGAGAAGGTAATCTCTGCGTTGATCCCCTCATCTTTGTCAGTGGCGGTCACACGCAGTACTGAGGAGCCCGGGAGCAAGTTCTCTGGAAGACTGACCCTGTAGACGTCTTGGCTAAAAATTGGGGCATTATCATTGGCATCGGTGACATTGATCCTGATTTCGGCCAAGCCGCTTTGGGCCGGTTCTCCGCCATCGATGGCCATAAGGACCAAATTGTGAGAACTCTGAATTTCTCGGTCCAGGGATTTTTCCAAAAGCAATTGCGGGTATTTACTGCCATCTAGTCTTTCCTTCACTGACAGAGAGAAATGGGGCTCGGGACTGATCTGATATGTTTTAAGAGAGTTCATGCCCACGTCTGCATCTCGTGCTGAAGAAAGAGCAAATTTTGCTCCTGGAAGTGTCAGTTCGCTTATTTCTAGGGAAATATAGTTTGTAAGGAATTGCGGCGGATTGTCATTAATATCCTGAATCGTCACAATTATAAAGAAGATATTCATTGGATTTTCAGCTACTGTTTCGAACTCCAGAGCACATTTGGACTTGCTCCCGCATATTTCCTCTCGATCTATTCTGCCTCTTACCAGTAATTCTCCACTCTCGGAGCTCACAGCAAAGTATTCATTCTCTGTACTGATCCGCAGTTTCCGAGTAGACAAATCCCGGATATCGAGCCCCAGATCTTTGGCGAGGTTCCCCACCACCGATCCTTTCTCCATTTCCTCTGGAATGGAGTAGCGGATCTGCTCAGAAAGTGCGAGATTGAACAAAGACGCCAAGAAAGGAAGCAGTACCTGAGGCCTCTGTGCCCAGCCCTTCTGCTTGGCACTTCTTTCCATCTTTCAGATTCTCCTGCTTCTAAATTCCCGAAAACCTGTGTTTCAGATCACTCCCAGGTCTCCAGATACCGTACTCTTCTGGATTCTTATGAATCTGAGAATTTCAAGGGAATCCTTGGGAATCACTGTTCTGGAAAAGAATGTTTATGGGTTCGCTTGTGAGCGCGCGGTGACTGGAGACGATTCTCCTACAGCCTTTTGTAGAGAGCACTAACCTAGTGCAGACGCGCTAGTCGCGCTAGTAGACAGCGACATACAGAGGCTCTTATGGAAAACTGCATTCTTCATGTAACAAAGAACGTTGATTCCACCTCCACACCAAGCATAAATTCTTGGATGAATCCAGTTTTCTATTCTTTCTGATAATAATGTTTCACTTGATTTAAAATGTACTAATGTTAGTTGTGGAATTTACAACATAGTTTGAGCAAACAACAGGGCAACTCCCGTCTGCAGTTTTGTTGTTATTAAGGTAATTCCAGTTTCATTTTATCCTTCTCCAAAAATCCAAAGTAAGGTGAATGCTCTTATTAAAACCATATTTTTAAAACCCCCTAAAACTACCCACTCAGTGGGGGTGGGGCAAAGTTGTCTAAGGTAGAATCAGGGTTTCTGCAAAATTCCTATCATCCACCTTATGTGTGTTCTATTCAGGTGTATTTCTGTATGTCTTCAGTTTTAATCAAGCGGCCAACTTGCTAATTCACTTGCTTTCTATTATAAAAAGATCATGCTAGGTAAAATGCTAATTATTTAATAATTTTCTATCCAGAAAAATTTGATTCATAATATTTATACTCTGATGCATTCAAGATCTCATTGATTTTGGACTCATTTCTACAGTTCAGATAACAATCTAGTCATAGTTTTTAATTTTATGTTATTCATTCCCATATTCTTCTAGAACCATTATAGTGTAACTATGCAATGGACTATATGTTATGCTTTATGATTTTGAACATTACACTGAAACCAATGAAAGACTTGGACCTGCTATTCTTTGTTCTCTATAAATGATGAGCCTAGATCATTTTTTTAAACACACATGTTTTTAGTCATATATTTTACCCATTTCCACTTTACAAGAACATGATGCATCTGAATTTGAAATAGATTCTTATAGGTAAGAATAAACCATTGTCCTAGCAATTATCAGTGACCTTTTAAAATAATTAAAGCCAATGGTTTAAAAAAAGTCTTAGAAAAAAAGAAAGAAATGTAGCATCTTTTGATAAAAGCCAAGTAAATTTAAGGCAAGAAGGGGAGGAGTCATTTAAGAATAGGCCATTTTACTTTCCTTTTGATGACTATTGTATGGAAAGTTTCTTTGCATTTCCTTATATAAAATCAGTGCAGTAATGGAATACTGGAGGAATAAAGAATCCTTAACCCAGTCAGGCTCTCAATTATTCCCTTTGATTGGTTTGTTTAGTAAAGAAAATAAAAAATCTATTTTTACTAGGTTAATTAAGGAGTCAATTTTTTATTAACTGAAATGTTGAAAAAGAAGATATGAAGCCTAAAAAAGGATTTATGGTTCAATAAGTATTTAATTATCCCATTAAACAGGTATCATGACTGAAAAAAGTAATATTGAAACACAAAGAGTTAATAGACATAAAAACAGCTCAAATGTATAGAACCTTTCACTTTTGCAAAGTGCTTAACATATATGATCTAACTTATTCTTGGCACCCATAGAAATGGAGGACCACATATATTTTACTATATGCTACACATAAAGTTCATATGTATATGTAGTTGACATAAATTATATGCATATATGCCACAGATCATGAAAGAAAATGATATATTTGCTTAATAATTGGGTTTCAGGTTACTTCTAGAACGTTGTAAAGAGCACAGGAAAAAAAATTACCCACATTGAAGTCAGTGAAATAAGGAATATTGTCTTTTACAATCACAGGAATTCTACTAGTGTTTAACATCAGATTAGTTAGGCATTGTCTTAATTAAAGCCTTTCATAAAAGTTTTTATGGAGAGCAAAGAATGTGATCATCAAATGTTGCTGTTAATATGCCCTCCACCACCTACCCAGAAAGTCCTCAAGAGCAGACACCTTGTGTATATTCTAAATGCTTTGGATAAGGCAAAGATATTTGGATCACATACAAAGTGTCAGGAAATTTTAATTTTCTTAGACAGAGAATCATTGCAGGTCAGTATGGCTGCAGAGAAACCCCCAAAGACAGGAACACATGAATTCAAAGGCTATCTCCAACAAATTAACCATGTGACTCTAGCCAACTCATTTATCCTCTTAATTCTGAAGGCAACTCTCTGAGAGTATTAAGAGAACTTGCCCCCTTTTTAAATGAAAAAGATAGTTTCTTCACTAAGGAATTTCATATACCAGAGTTATAAGTTGTCCAGTCCTAATCCTTTCAATTTATATTATCCTAAGAGTGTGAATTGTTAGCAGTATTCAGAAAAAGGACAAATATTATCATATATTAAAAAGCAATGAAATAAAACATAAAGATTAATGAAAAAATCTTACAGGAAAGACCCACCTGAAAAGAAGTCAATTGATCCTTATTTATACCAAGACATTCTGATGGTACTAGAGGTTCCTTTTTTTCACAGCTTTGCTGACTTATCAAGGTGTCTGCATAGTTGGGCTGAGGAAAGAACAACTGACTCTTCCGAGAATCCATGGTGAGGGAAACTTCATGGGAATAGGTCTGAAGGAAAGCTCTCACTCCATCTATTCCCAAAAACTGTGAGGAGGACACTCCCCCCACATGGTCAGCTGCAGACTGTACAACTTGAAGCATCCACCACTTCCTCAGTCTGAGAGCCAGCAGCAGGACAATGAAGGTAAAGAACAGGCAGGAAACCACAGCCACTGCTATGACCAGGTAAAATGTGAGGAGAGAGTCATCCTGGGACTCAGGGGCAGGGTGGCTGCTGAGGTCTGAGAGGATCTCAGGGATGCTGTCAGCCACTGCCACAGTGACACTGATGGTGGCAGAGAGGGGAGGTTCCCCATTATCTGTCACTGCCACAAGGAGATTCTGCTTGAGGGCATCTTTGTCTAGGAATGCCCGGACAGTCCTGATCTCCCCTGAGTGCAGGCCCACAGAGAAGAGCCTTGGCTCTGTGGCCTTGAGCAGATGGTAGGATAGCCAGGCATTCTGGCCAGAGTCTGCATCCACTGCCACCACCTTGGTCACCAGGTAGCCTGGCTCTGCAGAGCGTGGGGCCAGCTCCACTCCACTGGAGCCATCTGTGGGGAAGGCAGGGTACAGGATTTCTGGAGCATTGTCATTCTGATCCAAGATGAACAGAGTCAGGGACACATTGCTGCTGAGAGGAGGGTCCCCAGAATCCCTGGCTGTCACTCTCAGCTGAAGCTCCTGGGACTGTTCATAGTCAAAAGAGCACAGAGCATAGAGCACACCAGTCTCTGAGTTGATGGAGACATAGGAGGATAGTGGTGGTGCCTCCAAGGGGAGGTTACTGTCCACAAGGGAATAGGTGACTAAGGCATTCTCCTGGCTGTCTGGGTCTTGGGCAGTCAAGGAGTAGATGGAAGCTCCTCTGGGGTTGTTCTCCTGGATGTAGGCAGAGTAGGCTGACTGACTGAAAGTGGGTGGGTTGTCATTGATGTCTGCCACATGTAAGAAGATGTGAGTGTCTGTAGACAGAGGTGGGCTCCCAAAGTCTACTGCAGTCACTGTGATGTTGTACTCAGACACCTGTTCCCTGTCCAGAGCCCTGTCAGTCACCAGTGAATGATAGTTGTCCACCTTCTTTTCTAATTTGAAAGGCAGGTCATCTGGGATTGAGCACAGGACCTGACCATTTTTACCAGAGTCTCTATCATGCACATGGAACAGAGTAATGATAGTGCCAGGGGGAGCATTTTCAGGGATTGAGCTGGTGACAGAGGTGATAGTTACTTCTGGGGCATTGTCATTCACATCTACAACAGTGACATGAATTTTCGCTCTGCTCCAGAAACCAAGACCATCTTGAGCCTCTGCTTCCATCATATAGAATCTCTCATCTTCATAGTCCAGATTTTGTAAGGTTAGAAGTTCTCCAGTCTCAGAATTTAGTTGAAATATTTCTGAGTTCTTCCCAGGTATTTTTACTAGAAAATATCTTACCTGAGAATTGATTCCCTCATCTGCATCTGTAGCATTCACTGTGAGCAGCACTGTCCCCTGTGGTACATTCTCAGGAACATTCATGGAATAAATAGGTTGAGTAAACACTGGTGCATTGTCATTTACATCTAGGATAGTCACGCGGATTCGAGCAGTGCCAGAGCGGATCGGTTCTCCTCCATCCCAAGCTGAGAGAACTATTTGGAGAGTAGGTTCTTTCTCCCGATCCAGTGCTCGGTCCAGCACCAGTTCTGGGTACTTGATCCCATCAGCTCCGCTTTGCACTCTCAGAGAAAAGTGATGGTTGGGGCTGAGTTCATAGCCTTGGAGGGAATTTACTCCCACATCCGGATCATAAGCACTTTCTAGAATAAATTGGGTTCCCGGAGTTGTGGTTTCACTGATTTTTAGTTCTAGCTCCTCTGCTCGAAAGCGAGGGGCATTATCATTGATATCGGTTATTTCTACCTCCACTGAATAAATGTTCAAGTTATGCTCAATTAGAATATTAAAATTCAAAAGGCACTGGACCCTTTGGGAGCAGAGTTCTTCCCTGTCTATTCTGTCCACGGTGATTAAGCTGCCGCTTCTGACATTGAGAGCGAAATGCTGCTTCTTACCTCTGGAAACAATGCGGGCCCCTCGTTCCGACAATTCCTGAAGTTCCAACCCCAGGTCCTCGGCGATGTCGCCCACGAAAGAGCCCTTCTCCATCTCCTCGGGAATCGAATAGCGGATTTGCGCGGTCAGGGTGTCCCATAGCAGCCCTAGAAGAAAACAAAGCAGGATTCGGCCTCTACCATCCTGGTGTTTTTGCCAAGAGACCATTGCTTCTCTGAGAAATATTCTTCCTGCTGTCTGTGATTGACTCGTGACCCCTCGGTTTTCCTGGTGGTCTGTGTCCAGAGGCTATATCTGGAGCTTCAGGTTAGGAGGTTGCGTTTCTCTGCATTCGTGAGTGTGTGGGTTGGGTCTTCCGGTGCTTTGTGCACTAGGACCTGGGAGAATTAGGCAGGCTCTCTCCCTGCATTTCTCTTCCTGAATGGTGAACAGCGGCACCCAGAGTCTAAATCAATTTTTACACCCCTTCGAAAGAATGTTTACAATGCTATAATACATGAATTTTTGTTATAAAGAAAGAAATTACAGAAGGTCATGAGGTCGGAAGTATCTTGGATCATAGATTCATATGTTCAAACAAAGAATTACCAGTAGTGATAGAATTTATTTACTGCCTATTTTAAAAATGTTTTTATTTTCAAGTTTTGTTAGTATTAATGGCTGTTATGCAAATTATAACTCAGGTGATTAGGTGCTTCAGTGGATGCACCAACGTGTTTTAAATCAGAATAACTCTTTTTTTTGTGTGTGTGTTCAAATCTCCATCATAAGCTTACTAGCTTTGTTTTCCTGGGCAAGTCACTTAACCCTCTTTGCTTCACCAAAGGATCACTTATCTTTACATGTAAAATGAGTTGGAGAAAGAAATGGCAAATCAGTACTTTAACTTTGCCAAGAAAACCCTAAATGAGATCAGGAAGAGATGGACACAACTGAACAACACAAATAAATTCTGTAGAAAACTTCTTTTTAAAAATTCGATTATGTCCCTTGCTGACCACAGAACAGTAAATATATTGATTCTCTTTATATATATATATATATATATACATATCTATCTATCTCTCTCTCTCTCTCTCTCTCTCTCTCTCTATCTATCTATCTATCTATCTATCTATCTATCTATCTGTGAAGATCTATCCATGTGTTTAGGATACCCATATTTGTCTGTATTTTTATCTGAATACATTATCTATTTAAAACATCATTTTGACGTGGAACTACTTTGTCCTTGATAATAAATTATTAGTTTTTGGATTATGCATTAACTTTTTAAAGTACAATCAGTGCTTAAATAAATTATATAATTGTAGCCTTACAATTCAGTATTTAGTATCACCAAGATTTGTTGTTATATTCTTAAATATTCTCCCAAAGAACATAATGCAGAAATGTGGGAAATGTAGTTGTGAAAAGAGATCATAAATACCAATTGGGTATAACCAGTGGTTTGTGAAGCTCAAATAAGATGATGGCTATGAAGTGTTTTGCACTTCAATGCACTATATAAATGCCTATTATTATTATTAATTATTTTTATTATTATTGATTCCAGTCACTAGGTCTTTAGTTGGATGACAACTTTATTCCGTGAGCATCTTACTACACTGTAGATGAGTTTAAGCAATGTTTATAGAGAAACTATAAGAAACTGGAGCAGGAAGGTCACAATGTCACAATTTAGAGTAATCTATGCTCTTCAGTGTAAAGTTGATAAAATTTAATAATGCTTTTAGAAACAACAAGAAATCAAGAGCAAAATTCACTATCAAGTTGAATACCAGGGGATAGAAACAGAATTAAAATTTTGAGGGACAGAGATGGTACCTTGAGAAAATGTTAGGCATGAAAATGTATTCAATTACTATGTATACATCAAATCCTTCCTAAAAATAATCTATTCATATTCATAGGTTCAAAGAGACACAAAACTTTCAAATAAAATGAACCAAAACTAAATTATGCCTGTGGACAGGAACTAGAACTTCATTAATGCAAATTTCCCAGTCACCATTTAGTGACATGGTCATTTATAATGATATAAAAGGAGTTTTTACACTGAAAATATTATGAAAGAATAGGAAATAGGTTAACTCCACCTCCTGGAGCTCTCTTTCATCTAACCAACTTATATGGGAAATCAAGTCATACTACATACATCTCAAAATCCAGCAAAAAATTTTAAAATGTAAAAAGACAAGCGAATTCACTCATTTCACCTTCTTTAAATAAGTGGAAGTTAGAATACCTTTATATTTTTGACTACCACAATAAACCTTAGGCTCTATTGATTTAAAAACCCATCTTAGTAGTACCTTCATATAATATATATACATATCTGTGTGTTTGTGTATAGAGATATGCATTTGGCTAACAGCAGCTGAAAATGGAATCCATTAAACTTTTAATCATAAAGAGGGTAATGGAAGCAACTAAATGGCTAAGTAATTAGAAAGTCAGGTTTTGAGATAGGAGGTCCTGGATTCAAATCTGATCTAAGATACTTCCAAGCTGTGTGACCGTGCACAAGTCACTTAACCCCCATTGCCTAATCCTTACAGCACTTCTGTCTTGGAAACAATATGGTTTCCAAGACAGAAGGTAAGAGTTTCTTTTTTTTTTTTAAAGGGAATTATGGATTTGAGATCAGTGGAACAGTTGCTAAAGGAGAAAAAGCTGGATAACTAAAGCGATATTTAGTAAATTATTTAATGTTTCAGGGTTTTAATTTCTAATCTGTAAAAAATCAAGGGTTTTGTCAGGATGACCTCTACAATACATTCAAGTCCTATATTGTATAAGGTTACTAAAATACTTTTCTTTGGAATTGAATTCTTCTAAGACCAAAAATTCATATTCAGAATAATTGAGACAGTGCATCGGACCTTTCTATTAAACAGTAAAGATAGAAAAAAGTAATATCACGAATCACAGGTAAACAATTTGCAAGTCTATTTTACAGAACAAAGTTTACCTGGAAAGATGTTTGTTCATCTTTTCCTTGAAGTAAAGACTGAGCAGGAAATAGAGACTCCTTCTTGTGTTCACAACTCTGCTGACTTATCAAGGTGTCTGCATAGTTGGGCTGAGGAAAGAACAACTGACTCTTCCGAGAATCCATGGTGAGAGAAACTTCATGGGAATAGGTCTGAAGGAAAGCTCTCACTCCATCTATTCCCAAAAACTGTGAGGAGGACACTCCCCCCACATGGTCAGCTGCAGACTGTACAACTTGAAGCATCCACCACTTCCTCAGTCTGAGAGCCAGCAGCAGGACAATGAAGGTAAAGAACAGGCAGGAAACCACAGCCACTGCTATGACCAGGTAAAATGTGAGGAGAGAGTCATCCTGGGACTCAGGGGCAGGGTGGCTGCTGAGGTCTGAGAGGATCTCAGGGATGCTGTCAGCCACTGCCACAGTGACACTGATGGTGGCAGAGAGGGGAGGTTCCCCATTATCTGTCACTGCCACAAGGAGATTCTGCTTGAGGGCATCTTTGTCTAGGAATGCCCGGACAGTCCTGATCTCCCCTGAGTGCAGGCCCACAGAGAAGAGCCTTGGCTCTGTGGCCTTGAGCAGATGGTAGGATAGCCAGGCATTCTGGCCAGAGTCTGCATCCACTGCCACCACCTTGGTCACCAGGTAGCCTGGCTCTGCAGAGCGTGGGGCCAGCTCCACTCCACTGGAGCCATCTGTGGGGAAGGCAGGGTACAGGATTTCTGGAGCATTGTCATTCTGATCCAGGATGAACAGAGTCAGGGACACATTGCTGCTGAGAGGAGGGTCCCCAGAATCCCTGGCTGTCACTCTCAGCTGAAGCTCCTGGGACTGTTCATAGTCAAAAGAGCACAGAGCATAGAGCACACCAGTCTCTGAGTTGATGGAGACATAGGAGGATAGTGGTGGTGCCTCCAAGGGGAGGTTACTGTCCACAAGGGAATAGGTGACTAAGGCATTCTCCTGGCTGTCTGGGTCTTGGGCAGTCAAGGAGTAGATGGAAGCTCCTCTGGGGTTGTTCTCCTGGATGTAGGCAGAGTAGGCTGACTGACTGAAAGTGGGTGGGTTGTCATTGATGTCTGTCACATGCAAGAGGATGTGAGTGTCTGTAGACAGAGGTGGGCTCCCAAAGTCTACTGCAGTCACTGTGATGTTGTACTCAGACACCTGTTCCCTGTCCAGAGCCCTGTCAGTCACCAGTGAATGATAGTTGTCCACCTTCTTTTCTAATTTGAAAGGCAGGTCATCTGGGATCGAGCACAGGACCTGACCATTTTTGCCAGAGTCTCTATCATGCACATGGAACAGAGTAATGATAGTGCCAGGGGGAGCATTTTCAGGGATTGAGCTGGTGACAGAGGTGATAGTTACTTCTGGGGCATTGTCATTCACATCTACAACAGTGACATGAATTTTTGCTCTGCCCCAGAGACCAAGACCATCTTGAGCCTCTGCTTCCATCATATAGAATCTCTCATCTTCATAGTCCAGATTTTGTAAGGTTAGAAGTTCTCCAGTCTCAGAATTTAGTTGAAATATTTCTGAGTTCTTCCCAGGTATTTTTACTAGAAAATATCTTACCTGAGAATTGATTCCCTCATCTGCATCTGTAGCATTCACTGTGAGCAGCACTGTCCCCTGTGGTACATTCTCAGGAACATTCATGGAATAAATAGGTTGAGTAAACACTGGTGCATTGTCATTTACATCTAGGATAGTCACGCGGATTCGAGCAGTGCCAGAGCGGATCGGTTCTCCTCCATCCCAAGCTGAGAGAACTATTTGGAGAGTAGGTTCTTTCTCCCGATCCAGTGCTCGGTCCAGCACCAGTTCTGGGTACTTGATCCCATCAGCTCCGCTTTGCACTCTCAGAGAAAAGTGATGGTTGGGGCTGAGTTCATAGCCCTGGAGGGAATTTACTCCCACATCCGGATCATAAGCACTTTCTAGAATAAGTTGGGTTCCCGGAGTTGTGGTTTCACTGATTTTTAGTTCTAGCTTCTCTGCTCGAAAGCGAGGGGCATTATCATTGATATCGGTTATTTCTACCTCCACTGAATAAATGTTCAAGTTATCCTCTATGAGAACATTAAAATTCAGCAGACACTGGGCACCCTGTGAGCAGAGTTCTTCCCTGTCTATTCTTTCCACGGTGATTAAGCTGCCGCTTCTGACATTGAGAGCGAAATGCTGCTTCTTACCTCTGGAAACAATGTGGGCCCCTCGTTCCGACAATTCCTGAAGTTCCAACCCCAGGTCCTTGGCGATGTCGCCCACGAAAGAGCCCTTCTCCATCTCCTCGGGAATCGAATAGCGGATTTGCGCGGTCAGGGTGTCCCATAGCAGCCCTAGAAGAAAACAAAGCAGGATTCGGCCTCTACCATCCTGGTGTTTTTGCCAAGAGACCATTGCTTCTCTGAGAAATATTCTTCCTGCTGTCTGTGATTGACTCGTGACTCCTCTGTTTTCCTGGTGGTCTGTGTCCAGAGGCTATATCTGGAGCTTCAGGTTAGGAGGCTGTGTTTCTCTGCATTCGTGAGTGTGTGGGTTGGGTCTTCCGGTGCTTTGTGCACTAGGACCTGGGAGAATTAGGCAGGCTCTCTCCTTGCATTTCTCTTCCTGAATGGTGAACAGCGGCACCCAGAGTCTAAATCAATTTTTACACCCCTTCTAGTTATCTACAAAGGCTAAATAGGCTATTTGCCGTTATGAAGTGAGCGATTATAGAGGGTCGTGGAATTGGAGGTATCTTCAATCATAAATTCATAAAATCATAAAAAAATTACAGTTGGTAGTGATATGTGAATTCTTTTACTCCCAATTTTTATAATTTTTTTTGTTTTGTTTTCAGGTTTCTTACAATTACCTATTAGCCTAAATAAATGATAACTCACCTAGGTGACAAAGTGACTGAGAGGATAGAGCAATGGTCTTGAAGTAAGAAAAACATCTTTCTGAACTCAAATCTGATGTCAGATAGTTAATACTTCTGTGACCCCAGGCAAGTTACTTAACCCTTTTTACTTAACATAAGAACCTCTTTCCTTCATGTGTAAAATGAGTTGTAGAAGGATGTGGCAAACCAGTAGTGTATTTTTGCTAAGGAAACACTAAATAAAATTAGGAATAGCTGGATATAACTGAACATCAATAAATATCTTTTGTAGAACATAAAATTTCTCTTTTGTTATTGGTTATGTCACTTTACAACCTTAGAATGATAAATATATTCTCTCTATCTTAATGCATCTGTTAAGATTTATCTATGTGTCAATGGATACCCATATTTATCTATATGACTATCTTAATATATTATCTATACTTCAAGAGTTATTTTGACATAGTTCTAGTTTGTACCTGAGAACAACATATTAAATATTCATGGATTAAATATATAATTGTAGCCTGGCAGTTCAATGTACTTAGCATCAACTCAAGTTTGTTACATTTGAAAATGTTCTCCCAAAACTTGTAAAGCAGTAATGTGAAAAATGAAGTGGTAGAAATAGGTCACAAATATCAATTGACTACAACCAAGGGTTTGTGAGGATCAGATGAGAAAATGACTCCTAAGCATTTTGTAAGCCTTATTGCACTATGTAAATTCTAATGAGTTATTATTGTTATTATAATTATAACCTCCAATCACCAGACCACTAGCCTGATGATGTCATTATTCCATGATCCTTCTATTGCACTGCAGCTGAATTTAAGCAATGTTTATAAAATATGACAAAGTCTAGTAGGAAGGTCATGATGACACAGCTAAGAATAACCTGTCTTCTTCAATGTAATGTTGATAAAATGTAATCATTTTTAGACCTGAAAAATAAATCAAAAGCAATTTTTACTATCTTGGAAAAGTTTTTCAATATTTTAAGGATCTGATATTTCTTCTTAATTTTTGAAAGTTTCTGGAGCTAAAGTTTCATACTCTAAAGAGGATGAGGTTAATGAATCCCTTCATATGTATTTAGATTGACATTCAGATGGTAGAAATAGAAATACAACTCATTATTTGGGGTATAGTGATAGTTTTTGAGAAATGGCAAAGCATGACAGTGTATTGAAGTATTAGTTAAACATCCAATTCCAACTTAAAAAAAACCTGTTGATATGCTCAAGGAAACACAGTCTTCAAAAAAGTGAATCAGAACTAAGTTATTCCTGTGTGGAGTTTCACCCATGAAAATCTAAGTCATCATTTGGTAACATAGGAATTTAGAAAGCTCAAACAGAAGTGTATTTACTGAAAATATTATGGAAAATTATACATGAACTTATCATCCAACAAATATACCCAGTAAATCTAGCCATACTACAGTTCTCAAAATCCAGGGGGAAATATAAATATGCAAAAGGAGAAAATATTTATTTCACCTTCTTTAAATAAGTAGAAATTGCACATGCTTCTATTTTAGTTACTACAACAAACCTTTAGACTATATTAATTTGAGATTCCATCTTAGAAGCAGCTTCATTTACACATGTGTGGACATATGCAAAATTATGTAAAGTAAAAATTCAAAAGTTGTTTGGCCATCTGAATCTGTAATCCATTAAACTTGGAATCTCAAACACAATTATGCATTTGAGGTCAGTGGAGCAATTTCTAATAGACATATATAGGTAGCTTAGCCACCAATGTGACCTAAGGAGTGCTAAGTATAAGTTCCCATTCCTTGGGTTTTGACTGGATGATGCCCATGATACCTTGAAGTTCTCTATGGTATTATGCTATACAGTAATAGGTTTACTGGAATTGAGCTCTTAGATCATATATTCATAAGCAAAGTAATTAGAAAAAGGATTGGACCTCTCCAGTGAACAATAAAGATAGAAAAGTAACATCACAAATCATAGGCAATAATTTGCAAGTCTATTTTACAGAACAAAGTTTACCTGGAAAGATGTTTGTTCATCTTTTCCTTGAAGTAAAGACTGAGCAGGAAATGGAGACTCCTTTTGTTCACAACTCTGTTGACTTATCAAAGTGTCTGCATAGTTGGGCTGAGGAAAGAACAACTGACTCTTCCGAGAATCCATGGTGAGAGAAACTTCATGGGAATAGGTCTGAAGGAAAGCTCTCACTCCATCTATTCCCAAAAACTGTGAGGAGGACACTCCCCCCACATGGTCAGCTGCAGACTGTACAACTTGAAGCATCCACCACTTCCTCAGTCTGAGAGCCAGCAGCAGGACAATGAAGGTAAAGAACAGGCAGGAAACCACAGCCACTGCTATGACCAGGTAAAATGTGAGGAGAGAGTCATCCTGGGACTCAGGGGCAGGGTGGCTGCTGAGGTCTGAGAGGATCTCAGGGATGCTGTCAGCCACTGCCACAGTGACACTGATGGTGGCAGAGAGGGGAGGTTCCCCATTATCTGTCACTGCCACAAGGAGATTCTGCTTGAGGGCATCTTTGTCTAGGAATGCCCGGACAGTCCTGATCTCCCCTGAGTGCAGGCCCACAGAGAAGAGCCTTGGCTCTGTGGCCTTGAGCAGATGGTAGGATAGCCAGGCATTCTGGCCAGAGTCTGCATCCACTGCCACCACCTTGGTCACCAGGTAGCCTGGCTCTGCAGAGCGTGGGGCCAGCTCCACTCCACTGGAGCCATCTGTGGGGAAGGCAGGGTACAGGATTTCTGGAGCATTGTCATTCTGATCCAGGATGAACAGAGTCAGGGACACATTGCTGCTGAGAGGAGGGTCCCCAGAATCCCTGGCTGTCACTCTCAGCTGAAGCTCCTGGGACTGTTCATAGTCAAAAGAGCACAGAGCATAGAGCACACCAGTCTCTGAGTTGATGGAGACATAGGAGGATAGTGGTGGTGCCTCCAAGGGGAGGTTACTGTCCACAAGGGAATAGGTGACTAAGGCATTCTCCTGGCTGTCTGGGTCATGGGCAGTCAAGGAGTAGATGGAAGCTCCTCTGGGGTTGTTCTCCTGGATGTAGGCAGAGTAGGCTGACTGACTGAAAGTGGGTGGGTTGTCATTGATGTCTGCCACATGTAAGAAGATGTGAGTGTCTGTAGACAGAGGTGGGCCCCCAAAGTCTACTGCAGTCACTGTGATGTTGTACTCAGACACCTGTTCCCTGTCCAGAGCCCTGTCAGTCACCAGTGAATGATAGTTGTCCACCTTCTTTTCTAATTTGAAAGGCAGGTCATCTGGGATCGAGCACAGGACCTGACCATTTTTGCCAGAGTCTCTATCATGCACATGGAACAGAGTAATGATAGTGCCAGGGGGAGCATTTTCAGGGATTGAGCTGGTGACAGAGGTGATAGTTACTTCTGGGGCATTGTCATTCACATCTACAACAGTGACATGAATTTTCGCTCTGCTCCTGAGACCAAGTCCATCTTGGGCCTCTACTTCCATTTCATGGAATTCTGCATCTTCATAGTCCAGATTTTGTAAGGTTAGAAGTTCTCCAGTCACAGAATTCAGTTGAAATATTTCTGAGTTCTTCCCAGGTATTTTTACTAGAAAATATCTTACCTGAGAATTGATTCCCTCATCTGCATCTGTGGCATTCACTATAAGCAGCACTGTCCCCTGAGGTACATTCTCAGGAACATTCACGGTATAAATTGGTTGAGTAAACACTGGTGCATTGTCATTTGCATCCAGGACAGTCACTCGGATCCGAGCAGTGCCAGACCGGACTGGTTCTCCTCCATCCCATGCCGTGAGCATGAGATGGTGAATAGGTTCGTCCTCCCGGTCCAGGGCCCTCTCCAGTATCAGTTCTGGGTACTTGACTCCTTTAGCTCTACTATGTACTTTCAGGGAGAAATGATCGCTGGAGCTCAGTTCATAGCCCTGGAGGGAATTCACTCCCACATCAGGGTCATAAGCATTTTCCAGTAGATGCTGTGTTCCTAGAGCTGTGGTTTCACTGATTTTTAGTTCTAGCTCCTCTAGTAAAAAGTGAGGGGAGTTGTCATTAATGTCGATTATTTCCACCTCTACTGAATAAATTTTCAATGTATCCTCAACCAGAACATTAAAATTCAGCAGGCACTGGGTGCTCTGTGTGCATAGTTCTTCTCTGTCTATTCTTTCTCCGATGACTAAGCTGCCGTTTCTGACATTGAGAGCGAAATACTGCTTCTTACCTCTGGAGACGATTCTAGCCCCGAGCTGCGACAACATCCTCACCTCCAGCCCCAAGTCCTTGGCGATGTTGCCCACAAAAGAGCCCTTCTTCATCTCCTCGGGAACTGAGTAGCGGATCTGGGCAGCACTGGTTTCCCACAAGCTTCCCAGTAGAAAACAAAGGAGGACCGGCGGCATGGAGATTTTGCGTTTTTGCTCAGCGATCATTCTTTCAGTTAAGAAACGATCTTCTGCAACTTTCAGAGTTACACCTTGAATTCTGTTTTCCGTGTAGTACTTGTCCAAAAACCCAAATCTGGATCTTTTAGGGTCGTGAATGTCTGTGCATCCTGGAGTGTTTTAGTTTGGCCTCTGGGATCTTTTTGCCCTAGCGACTAGGAAGATTAGCTGGCCCTCTCCCTGAATTTCTCGTGATGATTGGGGAATAGCGGCGCTCTGAGGTTAAATAAGTTATTGCACTCGTTCTGAGTCTACACAAACGCAAGGAATGTCATTAAGAAAGAAATTAAAGTCATCGAATTGAGGTTACCTCAGATCTTAGTTTCATAGGATAATAGGTTTACTGTTTGTTGTGATAGTTTTAGGTAATCTTGTCCAACAGTGTTAAAAATATCATTTAAAAATGTCAATCTTTATTATTATTATTTTAGGTTCTGTAACCTTTACCTTCAATTACGCAGACTAAATAAATTACAATTCACACAGGAGATTATAACATTATATATATTCTATGGAATCAATAAAAGTATTTTCTAGTCTTTTTACATATTTCAGACCATAAAATTGTAAATATATTGGCCCTGTTAATTTCAGTTCAACTCTGTATATGCATCCATTGTTTTGCCATACATTAATTTATCGGAATATCTGTCAATATTATTTATTTTGATGCGGTAGTGATTTGTCCATGATAATAAATAAATTATAAAGTTTTGGATGATGCACTAACATTCTAAATAAAATTAGTAATAAAATAAATAAAAATTTAAATATTTCAAATATTTCATTATTTATTTAAAATTCAAAACAACTATTTAAATGTTTTTAAAATAAAAATTAAAACCATAATGAATTTTATAACTAACCTTTCAGTTCAATAGATAACAAAACTGAAGTGTTTTCTATCTCTCTCTGTCTGTCTGTCTATCTATCTATCTATCTATCTATCTATCTATCTGTCTGTCCCCAACATGATGAATATAATCTTGGACTTATCCATTGACTCTAGCCTACTGGGATATGAAGTTAAGGTCTCAAAACAATTTAAAGTAACCTCAGTTCATGTAAAGTTTGACAAACTGAAATGAAATGCTGTTTTTAGAAATGAGAAAGAAATCAAAAGCAACATTGACTATCATGACTGAGCAATTGAACATAGAAAATTCTCCAGTATTTCAAAGATCTGATGTTTCTAAGAAAAAGGATAACAAATCTCTCTATATTTTTCTAAGTTGGCCTCAGATGGTAGACATAGAAATTCTTGTTATATGGAGTATAGTGATGGCCCCTTGAGAAAATGTAAGATATGACAGTGTGGCATTATTCCTTAAATGTCCAATTCCTGATCAAAGGAGAAAAACATTTTCCTGTGTTTGTGGATTCAAAACTAAATTATGTCTCTGCATAAAGACTAAAATTTCACAGATACCAATCTCCAGAGTCAATATTTAGTAAAATAAATATTTGTAAAGTTATAATAAGAAAGTCCCTATAGCAAATTAAATGAATGCAAAAGAGTGAAACTCTACTCTCTGTATCTTTCCCTCATCTAACAAACATATGCACAAAATCCAACCATACTATACACATCTCAAAATAGGGAAATAATTTGTAAAAATGCAAAAAGGAAAAATAATCCACTCATTTCACTTTGTCTAAAAGAATGAGAATTATGTTTCTCATGAAACGAAATATTATATTTCAGCTACTACAACAATCCTTTATAGTACGCATTGATTTGAAGGCTCATTTTTAGGACATATGATATATATTTAGGATATAATATATGTATACCTGCAAATATATATGTGCATAGGTGTATACATATGCATGTATATTTATGTGCAATGCATTTTTAAAGTATTTGAGGATTAAGAAATATATTAAACCTTGTAATGTATTAAATGTATTAAACTTATAATCTCAGACACAGTTATACATTTGAGGTCAGTGGAGCAATTTCTAATGAAAAGGGAGACCTTGGGAAAATAATTTAAATTCATTGGATAGAATTTTCCATCCCTTTGGATTTGATTGGATTATGCCCATGATACCTTGAATCGATCTATGATATGCTATACAGTAATAGGTTTACTGGAATTGAGCTCTTAGATCATATATGCAGAGTAATTATAAGATGGATTGGACCTCTCAAGTGAACAGTAAAAATAGAAAAGTAATATCACGAATCTCAGGCAAACAATTTGCAAGTCTATTTTACAGAACAAAGTTTACCTGGAAAGATGTTTGTTCATCTTTTCCTTGAAGTAAAGACTGAGCAGGAAATGGAGACTCCTTCTTGTGTTCACAACTCTGCTGACTTATCAAGGTGTCTGCATAGTTGGGCTGAGGAAAGATCAACTGACTCTTCCGAGAATCCATGGTGAGAGAAACTTCATGGGAATAGGTCTGAAGGAAAGCTCTCACTCCATCTATTCCCAAAAACTGTGAGGAGGACACTCCCCCCACATGGTCAGCTGCAGACTGTACAACTTGAAGCATCCACCACTTCCTCAGTCTGAGAGCCAGCAGCAGGACAATGAAGGTAAAGAACAGGCAGGAAACCACAGCCACTGCTATGACCAGGTAAAATGTGAGGAGAGAGTCATCCTGGGACTCAGGGGCAGGGTGGCTGCTGAGGTCTGAGAGGATCTCAGGGATGCTGTCAGCCACTGCCACAGTGACACTGATGGTGGCAGAGAGGGGAGGTTCCCCATTATCTGTCACTGCCACAAGGAGATTCTGCTTGAGGGCATCTTTGTCTAGGAATGCCCGGACAGTCCTGATCTCCCCTGAGTGCAGGCCCACAGAGAAGAGCCTTGGCTCTGTGGCCTTGAGCAGATGGTAGGATAGCCAGGCATTCTGGCCAGAGTCTGCATCCACTGCCACCACCTTGGTCACCAGGTAGCCTGGCTCTGCAGAGCGTGGGGCCAGCTCCACTCCACTGGAGCCATCTGTGGGGAAGGCAGGGTACAGGATTTCTGGAGCATTGTCATTCTGATCCAGGATGAACAGAGTCAGGGACACATTGCTGCTGAGAGGAGGGTCCCCAGAATCCCTGGCTGTCACTCTCAGCTGAAGCTCCTGGGACTGTTCATAGTCAAAAGAGCACAGAGCATAGAGCACACCAGTCTCTGAGTTGATGGAGACATAGGAGGATAGTGGTGGTGCCTCCAAGGGGAGGTTACTGTCCACAAGGGAATAGGTGACTAAGGCATTCTCCTGGCTGTCTGGGTCATGGGCAGTCAAGGAGTAGATGGAAGCTCCTCTGGGGTTGTTCTCCTGGATGTAGGCAGAGTAGGCTGACTGACTGAAAGTGGGTGGGTTGTCATTGATGTCTGCCACATGTAAGAAGATGTGAGTGTCTGTAGACAGAGGTGGGCCCCCAAAGTCTACTGCAGTCACTGTGATGTTGTACTCAGACACCTGTTCCCTGTCCAGAGCCCTGTCAGTCACCAGTGAATGATAGTTGTCCACCTTCTTTTCTAATTTGAAAGGCAGGTCATCTGGGATCGAGCACAGGACCTGACCATTTTTGCCAGAGTCTCTATCATGCACATGGAACAGAGTAATGATAGTGCCAGGGGGAGCATTTTCAGGGATTGAGCTGGTGACAGAGGTGATAGTTACTTCTGGGGCATTGTCATTCACATCTACAACAGTGACATGAATTTTCGCTCTGCTCCTGAGACCAAGTCCATCTTGGGCCTCTACTTCCATTTCATGGAATTCTGCATCTTCATAGTCCAGATTTTGTAAGGTTAGAAGTTCTCCAGTCACAGAATTCAGTTGAAATATTTCTGAGTTCTTCCCAGGTATTTTTACTAGAAAATATCTTACCTGAGAATTGATTCCCTCATCTGCATCTGTGGCATTCACTATAAGCAGCACTGTCCCCTGAGGTACATTCTCAGGAACATTCACGGTATAAATTGGTTGAGTAAACACTGGTGCATTGTCATTTGCATCCAGGACAGTCACTCGGATCCGAGCAGTGCCAGACCGGACTGGTTCTCCCCTATCCCATGCTATAAGCATGAAGTGGTGAACAGGCTCTTCCTCCCAGTCCAGGGGCCTCTCCAGTACCAGTTCTGGGTACTTGACTCCTTCAGGTCTACTTTGTACTTGAAGAGAGAAGTGATGGTTGGGGCTCAGCTCATAGCCCTGGACCGAATTCATTCCCAGATCTGGATCATAAGCACTTTCTAGGATAAATTGTGTTCCCGGAGTTGTGGTTTCACTGATTTTTAGTTCTAGCTCCTCTGCTCGAAAGCGAGGGGCATTATCATTCACATCGGTTATTTCTACCTCCACTGAATAAATGTTCAAGTTATGCTCAATTAGAATATTAAAATTCAAAAGGCACTGGACCCTTTGGGAGCAGAGTTCTTCCCTGTCTATTCTTTCCACGGTGATTAAGCTGCCGCTTCTGACACTGAGAGCGAAATGCTGCTTCTTACCTCTGGAAACAATGTGGGCCCCTCGTTCCGACAATTCCTGAAGTTCCAACCCCAGGTCCTTGGCGATGTCGCCCACGAAAGAGCCCTTCTCCATCTCCTCGGGAATCGAATAGCGGATTTGCGCAGTCAGGGTGTCCCATAGCAGCCCTAGAAGAAAACAAAGCAGGATTCGGCCTCTACCATCCTGGTGTTTTTGCCAAGAGACCATTGCTTCTCTGAGAAATATTCTTCCTGCTGCTGTCTGTGATTGACTCGTGACTCCTCTGTTTTCCTGGTGGTCTGTGTCCAGAGGCTATATCTGGAGCTTCAGGTTAGGAGGCTGTGTTTCTCTGCATTCGTGAGTGTGTGGGTTGGGTCTTCCGGTGCTTTGTGCACTAGGACCTGGGAGAATTAGGCAGGCTCTCTCCCTGCATTTCTCTTCCTGAATGGTGAACAGCGGCGCCCGGAGTCTAAATCAATTATTACATTTCTTTTAACAATGTTTACAAAGGTGAAATGGGCCAATTGCCTTATAAAAAAAGAGATTATAGATGGTCGTGGGGTTAGAAGTATCTTGGATCATAGATTTATAGGGTCAAACGAAGAATTACAATTGATAGGGATGTTTTCTTTACTGTCTGTCAATCTTTGTAAAGTTTTTATTGTTAGGTTCTGTTACTGTTACCTTTACTAAGTATTAGGCTGGATTAATTATAACTCATCCCAGTGCTGATACCGTTGTTTCATAGAACACACAAGCTTCTTCTTTGTTGATCCCTTTATGACTATAGAATAACAAATATATTGATTCTCTTAATCTCAATGCATCTGTGGATATTTATCCATATGTCTAGTGATACCCATATTTGTTTGCATGTGTATCTCAACAAATTATCTATACTTGAAGCATTATTTTGAAATGACATTAGTCTGTACTTAATAGTAAATGATTAATTTTTGCATTATATATTAACTTTATAAAGTACAATCAGGTATTAAATAAATTATATAATTGTAGCCTTGCAGTTCAAAATAGTTAGCATCACTGAAATTTGCAACTACATTTTAAAATGCTTTCCCAACCTTATAATACAGAAATGTGAAAAATGTAGTGGTTAAAATAGGTCATGAATAGCAATTGGATATAACCAAAGTTTTGTTAGGATCAAATGAGATAAATAAAAAAGGACTTTGCAAATCTTAAAGCATTTTATAAACACCAGTTTTAAAAATTGTGTAGTTGTTATTATTAGTTGCTAATTACCAGTTCCCCAAAGTAATGATGAATTAATTTCCTGAAACTTTTACTGAACTGCTGCTGATTGTAAATTTTTATTTATTTTTTTATTCAGCCTCCCTCTCCCTCATCTGGCAAAATATGTAGATTATGCCTTTTGTGTTTCCACTTCTCAGTTCATTCTCTTGAGGTGAACATTCATGAGTTATTTGTTAAATTAAAAAAAATTATAGCTTTATATAATATTCTCCTGGTTCTATTAATTTCAATCTTATTTATCTTATGTAGTTTTCCCCAAGATTCAAAATAAATGAATCTACTCATTGTTTCTCATGGCACAGTAGTACTCCATAATAATCATATACCACAAATTTGTTTAGCTATTCCCTGATTGATAGATATTCCCTCAATTTCTTGTTCTTTGTCTCCAGAAGGGGAGCTGATATAAATATTTGAGACATATAGGTTCTTATCCTTTTCCCCAGATCTCCTTGGGAAATAGACCCAGGAATATTGCTGAGTCTAAGGATATAGAGTTTTATAGCCCTCTGAGTGTAATTCCAAATTGCTCTCTAAAGTGATTGGATCCGTTCACACAACTACCAACAATAGATAAGTGTTCCTACTTTTTCACATTCACTCTAACATTTGTAATTTTGGACTTTTGTCATTTAGGCCAATCTAATGGGTATGAGATCACATCTCAAAATTGTTTTGGTTTTCATTTCCTTAATCAGTGGTGATTTTCAGCAATTTTTTCATGTACCTATATATTGCTTTGATTTCTTCATATGAAAATTGTTCATTCATATCTTTTGTCCACTTATCAATTTGGGGGTGGTCCTTATTCCCATAAGTTTGACAACATTCTCTATATATTCTTGATATAAGAACACTGTAGTTGAATTTAAACAGTGTTATTAGAGAAACTAGTAAAATTTGGAGCAAGAATGTTGTGATGCCACAATTTAGAACAATCTCTGTCAACATAAAGCTGATAAAATGTAATATTGCTTTTAAAAATGAAAAATAAAAACAATTTTAATAACATGACAAAGCAATTGAATGGCAAAATTTTCTCCGACATGTAAAGGAACATTCTATGTTCCTTTTAGTTGATGGGCTGTTTAATTTCTGGGTTCAAAGTTTCATATTCTCCATGAGATGAGATAATGAATCTCTTCTTATTTATGTAAGCTCATTATCAGATGACAGGAAATGAAATACAGCTCATCATTTGGGGGAGAGTACCTTGAGAACATGTAAGGCATGACAATGTGTTGAATTATTATTTAGATGTCTAGTTCCTGTTAAAAAATAACCTAATTATGTGCTCAAGGAAGTATAAAGTCTTCAAATAAAGTGAATCTGAACTAAATTATGCCTGTGCACAAGAACTAGAGCTTCATTCATTAAAATCTCTTTAGTTAGCATCTAGTGATGTGTAAATTTATAAAACTATAACATGATGAGGGGGCAGCTGGGTGGCTCAGTGGATTGAGAGCCAGGCCTAGAGACGGGAGGTCCCAGGTTCAAATCTGGCCTCAGACACTTTCCAGCTGTGTGACCCTGGGCAAGTCACTTGACCCCCATTGCCTAGCCCTTACCACTCTTCTGCCTTGGAGCCAAACTCCTAGACAAAAGGTAAGGGTTTAAAAAAAAACAACTATAACATGAGTGTTTACACTGAAAATTTTATGAAATAGAATAAAAAGCTTAATTCCACTTCTTGCAGGTGTCTCTCATCTCACAAATTTACACAGAAAATCCAGTAATATTACACACACCAAATATCTAGCACCCCCCATAAAAAAGAACAAGATAATCCACTCATTTAATTTTCTCTAAATAAGTGGAAATTTGACATCTTTTTTATTTGAACTACTGCAACAAACTTTTAGACTGTATTAATTTGGAAGTCTACCTTAAAAGTAGCTTCCTCTACCTATGTGGACATATGCACGATTATGTAAAAATTCAAAGGTTGTTTGGCCATCTGAATCTGTAATCCAATAAACTTTGAATTTCAAACACAGTTATGCATTTGAGGTCAGTGGAGCAATTTCTAATAGACAGATAGATAGCTTAGCCACCACTGTGACCTAAGGAGTGCTGAGTTCTCATTCCTTGGGTTTTGACTGATGATGACCGTGATACCTTAAAGTTCTCTATGGTATTATGCTATACAGTAATAGGTTTACTGGTATATAGTAATAGGTTTACTGGAATTGAGCTCTTAGATCATATATGCAGAGTAATTATAAGATGGATTGGACCTCTCAAGTGAACAGTAAAAATAGAAAAGTAATATCACGAATCATAGGCAAACAATTTGCAAGTCTATTTTACAGAACAAAGTTTACCTGGAAAAATGCTTGATCGTCTTTTCCTTGAAGTAAAGACTGAGAAGGGAATGGAGACTCCTTTTGTTCACAACTCTGTTGACTTATCAAAGTGTCTGCATAGTTGGGCTGAGGAAAGATCAACTGACTCTTCCGAGAATCCATGGTGAGAGAAACTTCATGGGAATAGGTCTGAAGGAAAGCTCTCACTCCATCTATTCCCAAAAACTGTGAGGAGGACACTCCCCCCACATGGTCAGCTGCAGACTGTACAACTTGAAGCATCCACCACTTCCTCAGTCTGAGAGCCAGCAGGAGGACAATGAAGGTAAAGAACAGGCAGGAAACCACAGCCACTGCTATGACCAGGTAAAATGTGAGGAGAGAGTCATCCTGGGACTCAGGGGCAGGGTGGCTGCTGAGATCTGAGAGGATCTCAGGGATGCTGTCAGCCACTGCCACAGTGACACTGATGGTGGCAGAGAGGGGAGGTTCCCCATTATCTGTCACTGCCACAAGGAGATTCTGCTTGAGGGCATCTTTGTCTAGGAATGCCCGGACAGTCCTGATCTCCCCTGAGTGCAGGCCCACAGAGAAGAGCCTTGGCTCTGTGGCCTTGAGCAGATGGTAGGATAGCCAGGCATTCTGGCCAGAGTCTGCATCCACTGCCACCACCTTGGTCACCAGGTAGCCTGGCTCTGCAGAGCGTGGGGCCAGCTCCACTCCACTGGAGCCATCTGTGGGGAAGGCAGGGTACAGGATTTCTGGAGCATTGTCATTCTGATCCAGGATGAACAGAGTCAGGGACACATTGCTGCTGAGAGGAGGGTCCCCAGAATCCCTGGCTGTCACTCTCAGCTGAAGCTCCTGGGACTGTTCATAGTCAAAAGAGCACAGAGCATAGAGCACACCAGTCTCTGAGTTGATGGAGACATAGGAGGATAGTGGTGGTGCCTCCAAGGGGAGGTTACTGTCCACAAGGGAATAGGTGACTAAGGCATTCTCCTGGCTGTCTGGGTCATGGGCAGTCAAGGAGCAGATGGAAGTTCCTCTGGGGTTGTTCTCCTGGATGTAGGCAGAGTAGGCTGACTGACTGAAAGTGGGTGGGTTGTCATTGATGTCTGCCACATGCAAGAGGATGTGAGTGTCTGTAGACAGAGGTGGGCTCCCAAAGTCTACTGCAGTCACTGTGATGTTGTACTCAGACACCTGTTCCCTGTCCAGAGCCCTGTCAGTCACCAGTGAATGATAGTTGTCCACCTTCTTTTCTAATTTGAAAGGCAGGTCATCTGGGATTGAGCACAGGACCTGACCATTTTTGCCAGAGTCTCTATCATGCACATGGAACAGAGTAATGACAGTGCCAGGAGGAGCATTTTCAGGGATTGAGCTGGTGACAGAGGTGATAGTTACTTCTGGGGCATTGTCATTCACATCTACAACAGTGATATGAATTTTAGTTCTATCCTTAAAGCCAAGGCCATCTTTAGCTTCTGCTTCCATCATATAGAAGTTTGCATCTTCATAGTCCAGATTTTTTAAGGTTGTTAATCCTCCAGTCACAGGATTCAATTCGAATATTTCTGAGTTCTTCCCAGGTATTTTCACCAGAAAATATCTCACTTGGGAATTAATTCCTTCATCTGCATCTGTGGCATTTACAGTGAGTAGTGTTGTTCCCTGGGGCACATTTTCAGGAATACTGACCGAATACACAGACTGGGCAAACACTGGCGCATTGTCATTTACATCCACTACATTCACTCGGATTCGAGCAGTTCCAGAGCGGATTGGTTCTCCCCCATCCAAAGCTGTGAGTGTGAGGTAGTGAACGGCCTGCTCCTCCCGGTCCACAGCCTGCTCTAGTACCAGCTCCGGATACTTCAACCCGTCGTCTCCGCTTTGCACTCTCAGAGAGAAATGAGGATTGGGGCTCAGTTCGTAGCCCTGGAGGGAATTCACTCCTACATCCAGGTCATAAGCACTTTCCAGGCGATGCAGGCTTCCCGGGGGTGTGATTTCACTGATTTTTAATTCTTGTTCCTCCGCTAAAAATCGAGGGGCGTTATCATTTATGTCAGTTATTTCCACTTCCACTGAATAAATTTTCAATTTATGCTCAATCAGAACATTAAAATTCAGCAGGCACTGGGGGCTTTGTGCGCATAGTTCTTCCCTGTCTATTCTGTCCCTGATGATTAAGCTACCAGTTCTGATATTTATAGCGAAATTCTGCTTCTTACCTCTGGAGACAACTCGAGCCCCTCGCTCTGACAGTTCTCTCGGCTCCAGTCCTAAATCCTTGGCTATGTCACCTAAGAAGGATCCTTTTTCCAACTCCTCAGGAACCGAGTAGCGGATCTGGGCAGCCGTGGTCTCCCATAGCTTTCCCAAGAGAAAACAAAGCAGGACTCTGTGGATGCAGCCTCTGTGTTTTTGCACAACGATCATTGTCCTTCTTATTCTGCAGCTGTATCTGGGTTAACTCTTGGATTCTTTGAATGGTAGTAGATTTGATCCGTGGTCGTTTTCCGGAATTGAAGTATGGACTATTCAAGGTGAGAGTCCTGAATTTCTGTGCATCCTGGATCTTGCAAGTCTGATTTTCCTGAGCCTTGGACACTAGGAATGGGGAACAGATAGACTCTCTGAATTTCTCTTCTTGGTTGGTGAACAGTGGCTCCCAGAGCCTGAATCAATTATTGCACTCTTTTGAAACACAGATGGTATATAGATTGGTATTCTGCATGATAGGTCATTTTAAGGAAAGCTATTCTATTCTTGGATATGGAGGAATCTTAAAGAGGCCATTTATTCCCACAGTAACAGCAACCTATTTACCTCCTTATAAAATTTTTGTGTTAACGTTTGTTCCCTTTACCTTCTTGATCTACTAGGTTACCTAACGTTAAACTCACTCTTCAGTACTATAGAAAATATTTTGTGTACCTTTGCTAGTAAGTCCCTTTACAGTTAATTATTTTTTATGTCATAATAAAGAAATTTCCACACTTTTAATATTAATATGTTTGCCTATCATTTATATTTTCAGTTGTAACTGCACCATTATGTCTACTTAAATCCATATATGTATATATTTATATTTTTGTCCCTCTTTTCTTTCTATATTTCATGAAACACTTTTTCATGGAATTAGCTTGAACACATTTTCAAAATTGAATAAAATTTTCCAGCCCATTTAGTCATTAACTTGAAGTTCAATATAGCACAATCTCTTCAGTATCTTATCTTTTGTTTCCCCAAAGAGAATAGTACAAAGGCACAGTCCCATGTTAAATTAATAAGTTGTTGCAGTCTACTAGAATAGGCATGACAAATGTGTCTGAGAAATTCTAGAACCTTTCTGGTAAACTGGAAAGATGGATCTGGTATCAGAAAATCCAGTTTTAAAAGTTCGAGCTTCTGCTTGCAATATATATGTGCTTATGCTAATTTCCTAACTTCTCATTGTGTCCTCAGTCATAAAAAAAAATGAGGGTCTTAGACCATATTAACATTTATATCCTTTCAATTGTATTTTGATGGTCTTATACGCCTTTGATAAATTTTTTAGTGTGAAATTGATGAATTGAAAAGATAATGTTTTTAGGAATAAGAAAGACCTTCAAGGAAATAATTGTTACAGCAGAACAATTGGATGTGAGAGAATATATCTCAGTATTCCAAGTATCCATGTGGTTCAAGTTGTAGGCAACGTCTTCTCTAACCTATTACCCAACTGTTCTACCATTTAGTACCATTGTCATAAACATTTTGATTACTCTAATGATTGGTATCTCATAATATGCCTGAGTTAATCTTCCAACCACTAATTTCATAGATTGTAGGAAAGCTCCACTGGAGATCAAAAGTAATTACAAAACAACAGTACATTTACTATTACTTTAAACAATCAATTCCAGATAAGAGATAGCCAGTTTGTCATTGCCTTCAGAAGAAAATGTTGATAGTGTTTGAAATGTAGAGATTTTCTATTATTCACTGGTATATCAATTGCAAAACAGAAACTTGAGAAATGCACATCACTTTGTTTTATGATTAATAAACTTGCCATTTATAAATCAATAATGATAATTGGCAAGGCAGGGTGATCCAGTAGATAAAGTTTGTACAGCACTCAAGGAAAATGAGATTCAAGTCCTTCTCCCAACAAATTCTCTCTTTGGGGCAGCTAGGTAGTATAATGGATAGAGCACATTGCCTGGAGTCAGGAAGACTTGAGTTCAAAGACACTTCCCAGCTGTGTGATCCTGGGCAAGTCACTTAACCCTGTTTGCCCCAGTTTCCTTGTCCATAAAATGATCTGGAGAAGGAAATGGCAAACCACTCCAGTATCTTTGCCAAGGAAAACCCAAATGAAGACACCACTGAAATGATTGAACAACATATGACCTCAGAGTCACTTAATATCTTTGTGCCTTAGGCAAAACTACAAATTCAGGATAAATTATGATCTGCATCAATGGATAGACATCTCTGATTTGTAGTGTCACACAATAAAATCCCAAGTCTGGTTCAATACAATCAAAAGAATAATTTATAATAAATAAAAATAAAATGAGAATAATAAAAAGAGTAAAAAAAAGAAATAAAATTATATTGTGAAACTCCACTTCCTAGACTTTTATAGTCCCTCTTTCCTGTGTCAATCCAAACCTTCTACATAGACCAAACTGCAAGAAATTTTAAGAAAGAAGCAAACTCTCTTATTTCAAATGTTCTAAATGAAGAAGTCTACACAACTCAGATCATTTTGCCATATCTATAGCATTAAATTTCTAGACTTTTGATTTGAGAGGCAAATCATAGTTGGATTTTCATTCACATATTCAGTAAAAATTCCTGCATGTCTGACTATTTCTGCTTGTAGTAATAGACATTCAAATATTACTCTAAATAAGTATACTGAGTATCATACTATTGGGTCAATTCTCTTAGGAAAAATACAGCTTTTTGAGCAACCTTGGTCAAGCCACTAAAATCTCTGGGCATCAGTTCACATACCCAAATAAAAGACACGGATAATTAATATCCAAAGTACTCTCCCATTTTAAATATTATGATCTTTTCATTAGAATGTTTCTCAGACTCATAACCTTATTAGAGAAAGTGATAATTGTAGGTAGAATAACTATAACATGCAAATGATATCTAGTAAGCTTTAGAGACAGTCATTAATTTTGAAATCACTTGTAATTTAATTTCACAGAATTGTTTACCTGAAAAAATGTTTGTTTAACTTCAAGTAAAGACAGGGGTTATAATGTTGACTCCTTATAGCTTTGCTGACTTAGAAGGGTGTCTGCATATTTGGACTGGGGGAAAATCAACTGCCTTTCCATAGAGTCATTAGTAAGAGAAACTTCATGTGAATATGTCTGGAGAAAAGCTTGAACTCCATTAGTGCCCACAAATTGGAATGCAGGCATGCCCAAGAAATGGGTATCAGATGAACACAAGAGCTGTGATCTTCTCCATTGATGAAGCTTGAGTGTCAGTAAGATGATGTTGAAAGCCAAAAAAACAAAAACAAAAACAAAACAACAAGAAAAACCTATTGCTGCAGCTATTTCTGTGACCAAGTAGAGCATGATGTTAGAACTCTCTAGAATACCAAGAGCTTCCTGGCTGGTGATATCTGAGAGGATCTCAGGGATGCTGTCAGTCACTGCCACAGTAACACTGATGGTGGCAGAGAGGGGAGACTCTCCATTATCTGATACTGCCACAAGGAGATTCTGCTTTAGGGCATCTTTGCCCAGAAATGCCCAGCCAGTCCTGATGTCCCCTGAGTGCAGGATCACAGAGAAGCTCCCTCTGAGAAGGCTCTGTGGCCTCGAGCAGATAACAGGACAGCCAGGCATTCTACTGCATCCATTGCCACCACCTTGGTCACCAGGTAGCTTGGTTCAGCAGAGCATAGGGCCAGCTCCACTCCACTGGAGCCATCTGTGGGGAAGGCAGGGTACAGGATTTCTGGAGCATTGTCATTCTGATTCAGGATGAACAGAGTCAGGGACACATTGCTGCTGAGAGGAGGGTCCCCAGGGTCCCTAGCTGTCACTCTCAGCTGAAGTTCCTGGGACTATTCATAGTCAAAGGAGCACAGAGCATAAAGTATATCTGTCTCTGAATTAATAGAGACATAGGAAGAGAGAGGTGACTCCCTGGAGAATGTCCTCTGAGATAGAGTGCTTTGGGCATTATCCTCCAGGCTGGAATTCAATGCAGTCACTCAATAGACTCTTCTAGAATTATTCACTTGGATGTAGGCAGAGTAAGATGACTGACTGAAAGTGGATGAGTTGTCATTAATGTCACTTATATTCAGTGAAAGTGAGTATAAATCGCTATCGGTAGAGTCACTCAGTCTATGACCACCAGAGTGAAGTTGTACAATGAGAACTGTTCTCTGTGCAGGGCCCTATCTGTCTGCAAACTAATAATTATCTTTTTGTTTTGTTTTGTTTTGTAATTTAAAGGGCAGATTCTCTGGTACTGAACAGGTGATGTGGCCATTCTCCCCAGAGTTTGGGTCCTGCACATTAAAAAAGGAAATCACAGCCCTCGGAAGAAAATTTTCTGCAATTGAACAGATGAGAGAAATGATGGACACTACCGTTCACAACAACACATTGTTATTTATATCCACAACAATGATCAGGACCCTTTATCTCAACATTCAACCAGCTCCCTCTTGTACTTGAATTTCCATTTCATAAAACTCTGTTTCTTCAAAATACAAGGCTCTTTGATTTCTCATTTTCCCTCTATGAGACCGCAAGTGAAAGGTTTGCTTTCGTTTTGGGTTGCTTTCCTTTTGATGTTTCTAAAGGATTTGGTCACCTCCCCATTTCCTCCCTCATCCGAGTCTGTGGCATTCACCGTGAGTAGCGATGTTCCCACAGGTACATTCTCGGGGACACTAATGCTATACACGAAATGAGTAAACACTGGCGTGTTGTCACTGAAATCAAGGACAGTCACTCGAATGTGCACCGTGCCAGAGCGGACCGGATCTTCTTCATCTAAAGTTGTATGGGTGAGATAGTGAACAGGCTCCTTCTCCCCTTCCAGGGGCAGTTCCAGCACCAGTTCTGGGCACTTGACCTCATAGTCTCCTCTCTGCATATGCAGAAAGAAGTGTTGGTGCGGACTCGGCTGGTATTTGGACACTGAATTCACACCCACATCCGGGTCCTGTGCGGAAGGCAGAGGATAGAATGGAATGATTTTATTTTCATTAATTTTGAAGTACCGGTGCTCTGACCCAAAAAGAGGAGCGTTGTCGTTAATGTCTAAGATTTCTATTTATATAGGGTAACGTTTGAACTTATCCTCGATCGGGCATTGAAATTCAGCAGGCATTGGGCGCTCTGAGTGCAAAGCTCCTCTCTTGTCTGTTCTGTGTACGGTCACTAAAGCTTCACCTTACATTCCGAGTGAAATGCTGCTTCTTACCTATGGAGACGATTCAAGCTTTGAGCTCTGACAGTTCCCGAGGCTCCAGCCCTAGGCCTTTGGCGATGTCGCCAACAAAAGAGCTCTTTTCCATTTCGTCAGGCACGGAGTAGCAGATATGTCTTCCCACTGAATCCCCAGGAGAAAGCAAAGCAAGACTGATCCTTTGTATTACCGCCGCCGGTGCCCAGCAGCCATTTTTGTCTCTCTTTAGAATTATACTTTCCTTTTCCTACTTCTTGTGTCTGAATTCAGCTCTTGGATTTCCTCTGTTCGGTCGAGCAGCCAAATTCGAATGTAGAAGTCTCATAAACTGAATCTTTGTGCGGTTCCAGGTCTGTGTATCTCCTCTGAAGGCTCTTTGTGTAGCGAAGAGGGACGGGCAGAATCGTTCTCCTAATTTCTCTCCCAGATTGGTGAACAGCGACGCCTAGAGTCCCAAGCAATTACTGCAGGATTTTTGAGAGAAAATTTCTCCACACATTGTTTTCCATTATAATGATTTCCTAGGTCTTCTTTTCACATTTTATCATTCCCGAATGAACCGAAATCATGGTCTTATTGTTTAGAGTCATAGCATTTGAAATTATGAAGAGCTCAAAAATGGTGATAAAAAATCCTAATTGGTGTACGAGAGGGGTTTTTTTTTTGGCCCAAAGTTTATATATCTGACAAAATTTTTAATTAATTTATCACTTTTCCTTTCTAGAAGAATGCGATTTAGAAAGCACTCCCAAGGGAGCAGTTCCTGATGGAGAGTCTACTGGTTGAGAGTTAGAAAACAGAAGTTTGTAATATTTTAATTATCTTCCTCTTTACTTGTGTGACTTTAGCCAATGTTCTCAACATTTCTGGACCTCACATAATGGTCTGGAAAGTGAGGAGGTTGGGCTAGATAGCTTCTAAGATCTCCTCAATTTTAAATCTATGATTATTCTTTTTAAAAGACTAACTTTTTGTCTGTGTCATTCTGTGTGTTTATTGGACTCTGATAATTTCTTCATGAGCATTCTGGTACTTTTACTTCTTTTAGTCTGAATAAAGACTTTATTAATATATCGAGACTATCAGTTTCTGTGACTCCTCTTCTGATATGTGGTTTAATTTCTTTTATTGTGAATATATTCATTTTATTATAAAACACAACATTTTTAAAGCTATGCAAATATGAGAAAAAACAAACTTTATAATTAATTAAGCAAAGCTACACAAAAAGTGGCTGCAAGTGAAAATATGCATTTTAAACTTTCCTTTACTTGGGTCCAGACTTATGATTTCAACAGTGCATAGAACTCCTGATAAGAAAATTCCCTCCACTGAAAAGATTAACTGTTTGTCTTAAAGAGTTGCCTGAGACATCAAGAGGTTAAGCCAGTGAGAATTTAAGTACACAGGATATACAGTTTATAGATGTTAGAGGTGGAATTATCTCATGTCTCTGATTGTGAGGTGGGCACTGTATTCACTAGACAAGCTGCTTTTCTCTTAGGATCTTATGATCAATAGATTTATAGCTGAAGGGAATATCAGAATCAATTTAGTACAATTCATTTATTTTATATATGAGAAAACTAAGACTTAGGGAAGGTCAGTGATTTATTTGCCCAAGGTTACACAGGTAGCAACAGATAAAAATATGTCCATATGCATTGTGGTTAGCAAGATAGTCTCAATGTTATTCATCATTTTCTCTTTATTTTGTTGTGTTTGATTTTCCATTCTTTAGGTAATTGAAGGCAGAATGTTTACTTTATTATAAGAATATTTATCTTACCCTTGTGCTTTTTCATTATATCACTTCATATATCTTCTCATATTTCTTTACCTTCCTGTTTGGCATTTCATTCACTTTTTAGTAACTTTTCAAGATGATGACAGCATTTTGATGAAGCAAAAAAAAAAGTACTAGATATTTCCTCTGCTGAAAACTCTTCTTTCTAAAACTTATCATTTTTCTTTTTGTCATCTTTGCCAATTTGATGAATCTCAGAATTGATTTAATTCACACTTTTCTCATTCATGGTGATTTGGAGCATTTTTCACACGCTTATAGGTATCTTGGATTTCTACTTTTGAAAACCATCCATATACAAAATGCATTTGTCAGTTGGGGAATTTTTCTTTTTCTCATAAATTTCAATAGTTCCTTAGATATCTTGGAAATGAGACCTTCATCAGAGATACTTATTGATAATTTTTCCAATTAATTGCTCCTTTGTTAATCTTTGCTTTATTAGATTTATTTGTGCAAACCTTTTTCATTTTATGAGATAAAAATTATCCATTTTATCTTCTGTGATTTTCTCTATTCTTTGTTTGGTCATCAACTTTTCTTCTATATCTAGATCTGATGATGAAATATGCTATCTATTACAGAGAAATAATATGCTATCTATTACAGAGAAGTGATGGTTTTAGAGTTCATAATGAGACAAGAATATATTTTATATATTCATTGAAGGAATTTGTTACAATAAATTTATTTTTTTTCCTTTTTTTTCTCATTGTAGTGAGGGCTGGGAGGGAAAATATATATATTTCTATGTTTTTTTTAAAACCCTTACCTTCTGTCTTGGAGTCAGTACTGTGTATTGGCTCCAAGGCAGAAGAGTGGTAAGGGCTAGGCAATGGGTGTTAAGTGACTTGTCCAGGGTCACACAGCTGGGAAGTGTCTAAGGCCAGATTTGAACCTAGGACCTCTCATCTCTAGGCTTGACTTTCAATCCACTGAGCCACCCAGCTGCCCCCTCTATGTTTTTTAAATAGAGAAGTGAAGGGTGCTTCTGAGATGTTGCATACATTTTCAGATAAGGCCACTTTAATATTAGTTTTATTACTTATTTTATTCTTGATATGAGATACCTATCTGGAGAGCAAACTGTAAATATTGTAATTTAAAAACCAAAACACTTCTATGAGGTTTGAGCAAAACATTCATGGTATATCATCTGGTGGTATGATGTGAAATCTACCTATTTCTGCATTGTTTTAACTCCAGGGAAATTTAAAACTACAGTATTTTGTGCAATTGAAGCTTTCTAAATAACCAAGAGAAGGTTTTAAAAATGGCAATAATAGAAATAATTTAGAGTAAAGGTAATTGGGATACAATTCTGTGGAACTACAGCATGATAAACTTCCTGAAGAGGTGTTTAAAGTGTATTGAATCAATATTTCTTTTGAGAAAAATGTTTACTATAAGAAAGACATGAGTTTATATTTCTAGAAGTATCAATGATTCTCAAAGCCCAACTTTAACCTTAAAATTCAAAGATACTTGAAAAGACTTGTATGAATTGATACCGAGTAAAGCAAACAGAACAAGGAAAGCAATCCAAACAATAACAACAATTTTGTAAAGCCAGACAGTTGTGAAAATCTTAAGGAGTCTGATCAAGACAATGAATAACCATGATTCTAGATTCTTTCCACCTCCTGACAAAGATGTGGAACTAAGGAGCAGAAAAATACATATGTTTTTTGGACATGTTCACTAAAGGAATTTATTTTGTTGACTATGAATACTTATAAAAATATTTTGCTTTTGTTTTTTCAGAAACAGAAGAAGAAAGAGAAAAAACTTTTGTTTGAAATAAATTAAGTTAAAAGTATGAAAATGGTGAACAAAAAGAGCAGAGGATCAATAAAAAAGATACTACATTATAAGGAGAGAAAACAGAAATCTACTAGTTTTTACATTGATAGATAAAAATACTAAAAATTTTGAAAAATTTAAAACTAATTAGAGTAACAACCTATTATTAGTTATAACCACAAAAATACTAATAGGACAATAGGTGAAGAGAGTAGAATTTTGGAAAAGCTGAATTCATACTTTCTCCATCAGAATCCTAATGCTTGAAGAAAAGGCCTTAATCTTGAACATACTAACAAGCCTTACCCTAAAACATATCCACAACAAATAAACAGATTATGTTTGGAAAAGTTGGAAGAGTAGTTTAAGAGCCATATAGATTTCATCCCAAGACAATTTTTGAGACAAGAATGTTGACAAAGAAAGAAAATACTTTTTTTTAAAAGATGAAAGCAGACAAGTGTAAAGGCCAATATAAACCAGAAGGCACATTAGGGACAATATTCCTGAAATTTGTTGTCCAGGAGTTCTGATTAGTAGGAGGTCCTAAGGGACCTCCATTTGATGTTCTTTTAAGAAAGTTAAAATTGATTTTAAACATATCTGAAGGCACTCAGAAATTATGGGATTAAGAAAGAATTTCCTTACTTTGTTTTTTTGATGATGCCAGGCCCATGTATCAGAAGCACTTATCAGAAGCAGCCCAACACCTTGGCATTAGAAGCTCTCCAAAAGTAGAGGCCAAAATCCAGTGTCACCAGGATAAGAAACAACATAGAAATTATGTCTGAAATCACAAGTGGCTAAAACCATAGCTCAACTAAAGTGAAGCAGAGTTGGTCAAGTCTTTTCTTTTCCTTAAAAAATGTTTATCCTCTGCTAAGAATAAAAGTTCTAAGATAAAAGAGCTGTAAGAGCTAAGGAATTGGAGTTAAGTGACTTGCCCAGGGTCAAACAGCTAAAAAGTATCTGAGGTCAAATTTGAACCTAGGACCTCCTACCTCTGGGCCTGGCACTCTATCCACTGTGCTACATAGCTGCCCCCTAATGGGATCTTTTCACTGATCTTTAGCAATGCCTCTATGATAGCTACACAAATCTGAAGTTTCAACTTGAGAATTCTGATCTGCATAAAGCTGAATTAATGTCCTCAGTATTGTTGCTAATGAGTTGGTAGGACTTAGAGGCAGCAGAATCAAGTCTATGTTTACAATGAGGAAGACTGTCCTGCTGGTGGCTAAGGCTCCGGCTGGTTATAGAACCTTTGGAGGGGTTGTTTTCCTGGTTATTGACTGTGTAGGAAGGTTGGAGGACAATAGAAACATTCACATTGTCACAGGGCAACATCCACCATTGGATGGCAGTTTGTTGAGGAGGGGCAGATTTCTCTTATTTGTGTCTATAATATTGATGCTTTACTGCAACATCTGTTCAGTCTGAGGTCCTATAACTTAGCATGTTGTAGTAATTCCTGGATGGGGATTATATTCCATAGGACCCAAAGCCCTCTTTGAGAATCATCTTTCCATTAACATCTGAATCTTGCTCCCTGATCAAGAAAGTCACTGACTAAGTAATGGGACTTCTGGAAAAGACTCAACTCCATTTAAAGATAATTTAAAGCATATTGCCATTTTCATGTAGGATTACAAATTGAATGATATAGTGCATTATATGGCTTCCTACTTCCTCTGCTTGTACATCCATCATATGTTATGCCTATATCTATTTTCAAAATTCAATGTTCATTTATTTACTATTTCCATGTCAATTATATTGTTTAATTCAGTTTAATTAAAAAACACTACCCACCAAATGCAAGTATATTGCAGGCTGTGGGTCCTAGAAGGTCTGTGAAGAACTGAAATTGAATAACGCTCAAAGAGTAATGGAGATGTGCATAATGGATGTGATCAAGATACAACACATCTTGATCAAAGAAATGGGAAGGTGAAAGATGTGAGATATGTCATCTACAAGTAAAATTTACAAATGAAAAAGAAGATGGGCAGGTCAACATATCAGGATGGTCAGCCTTCCTGAGTTTTCCAAGTTGGTTCCCTCTGGGAGTCAAGGAAATGTAAGGAAGACCTCTTGCATGTTGGGCATGAGTGGTGAACTCAATGGGAATGCCTGGCATAGAATCACATAGATTCTAGCAAGCTTAGATAGATTAGAATCTACATCACTGTAATGAAAATGAAATCCATAAGAAAAAGAGATATGTGCAGTATTCTGATAAAATTTGAATTTAGATTTTCCAAAATTCTACTCTCCTCACCCATTTTCCCAGTAGTACTGGTCTTTTTAAAAAATTTCTATGGTTATCTCATAGATTATTAATCTATATAATTTAAAGCTAATCATGCAGCTTGAACATACATTTCTTATGTTGTGAAGCCTAGATCTATTTCTATTTATGATGTGAAATTCAAACATGGAAAGCTTTCATAAAGTTTTACTTAATAGTCTTTCTTCAACCTTGACATATTTATTATTACTGTGATAGTGCTAAATGAGATGTCAAATTTCAGTGCACTGTATGTTCTCAGAAGAGATATTGGAGCAAAATATAGCAATAGTGGAAATATGCCAGGGAAGAATTAATGAGATTGAATAGAAGTGTAGCATAATAAGAATATATTAGAACAGATGCTGATTAAAAAGAGCTTCATAAAATGTGACTGGATTCAAGTTTTAAATTTTAAATCCTAAATTCATTATTTATACAGTTAGGACTGATAATTCAAGTTCAAACATATCAGAAAATGATAGCCCTCAAAGGTCCTTATGAAAATAACATTTTATTCATAAAAATTTGCATTTACTTAAAGATGGCATATAATTCTAATGCAGATTTACAGATTCATGTGCTCATGAAAGGGGCAAATGCTACAAGAGAGAAGGATGAAATGATTAATCTTATAAACTATGCAAGAATAAAATGTAGTAAATGCAGAAGGAATCTTACTAGGAGACTATGAGAATCCTTTTTACCTTCCAGTAAATTCTAAGGTGCTGAAAGTAGTCTGTTTTTCTCCCATATATATATTTGCATAGGAACCTTGGAGAAAGAAGAAGTAACTTTTCCCAGAACCTGAAGTGAGAGTAACCTCTTGAATATATGTCTAGAGAAAAGCTTGGACTCCATCAATGCTAACACATTCTGAGGTGGGGACACCAACAAAATGGTTAGTGCCTAACCTTAGCAGCTTTGAAGCTCTCCACCTGCACATTCTAAGCAATAGCAAGACACCGATGAAGCCAAAGAACAGGCAGGACCAGATAGAATATCATTGGGGTCTTCAGGAGCAGCCAGGTCATTAAGATCTGAGAGGACTTTGGGGACAGTGTTGGCTACAGCCGCTGTGACACTGATAGTGACAGAGAGGAAAGATTCCATTTTCAGTGATTGATACGACTAGATTCTGTTTTAAGGAGTCTTTTCTCAGGAAGGTTCGAGCAGTCCTGATTTCTCCCCTGTTCAGGCCCACAGGAAAGAGGCCTGGTTCTGTGGCCTTGAGAAGATGGTAGGACAGTTAGGCATTCTGGCCAGAATCTCCATCCACCGCAACCACCTTGGTCACTAGGTAGCCTGGCTCTGCCGAGCGAGGAACCATTTCCGATCCTGTGGAGCATTCTGTGCGGAAGGCGGGGTACAAGATTTCTTGGGCATAGTCCTTCTGATACAGGATTAAAAGAGTCAGAGATATATTGCTACTGAGAGGCAGGTCCCCAGCATACTGGGCAATCACAAACAGGAGAAAGTCTGTAAGTGATTTGAAGGAGGGCAGAGCATAAAGGACGCTAGTGTTAGAGTTGAAGGAAATGTAGGAGAGAGGTGCCCCTGAAGAATATATTCCGCAGTGGAGTAAGTGAAACGGCCATTTTCTTCTTTGTCTGAGTCTCGGGCGACCACGGAATGAATAGAAGCACCTCTGGGGTTATTTTCTCGAATGTACTAGGAGTAGAATGCCTGACCAAAGGTGGGGGGGGTTGTCGTTAATGTCTACTACGCTCAGGGGGATGTAAAGGTCCGTGGACTGGGGCCGAAATCCCTCGGTGTATAGCTGTCATTCTGAAATTGTACACGAGGACTTTCTCTCTGTCCAGGGCTTCAACTGTTATCAATTTAGGAAGCTTTCCATAAGATTTTATAAGTTTAAAAGGCAAATTCTCGGATATGGAGCATATCACACATCCATTCTTTCCAGAGTCCCGGTCATACACATTTAAAAGGGGAATGACAGTTCCTGGGAAAGAGTCTTCAGAGACTGATCTCATGAGAGATGTTACACTCTCTTTGGGAGTGTTGTCGTTTATGTCCGAGACAGAAACCACGGCTTTAGCTTTTCCCCAGGAGCCTGGGGGCCGTCCTTAGTTTGTACTTCCACCTCATATAGGACAGATTCTTCATAGTCTCTATTTTCTGATGTTGATATTTCGCCTGTAAAAAGTGTTCATTTGGAAGATCTTTGAGGCTCTTTCAGCCATTTTCCTGAAAGAGTAGGTCACTTCCCCATTGACTCTCATCAGAGTGGCTGACTTTCCTTGAGAGTAGCCACATTATAATAGGAATGTTCTCAGGAGCACTCACGTTATAACCGGACCAAGTAAACACTGGAGCATTGTCATTGAAATCAAAGACAGTTACGAGAATGTGTACCATGCCAGAGAGGATAGGATCTCCCCCATCTGAGGCTGTGAGAGACCGGTTCCTCTTTCCAGTCCAAGGCCCGTTCCAGCAACAGTTCTGGGTACTTGACCTCATCTGTTTAGCTTTGTACAGGAAGAGAGAAGTGATGGTTCGGCTTCACTTGATGGCCCTGACTTGAGTTCACGCGGACATCTGAATCAATTTACTTTCACTTCCTCAGCCAGGAAGTGGGGCTTGTTATTATTGATATCAGTTATTTCCACATCCACTCCATAAATCTTCATTTGTCCTCCATAAGAATGTCCACCCAAATTCAAAAGACATTTTTGGGGCTTCGGGACAAAGCTCTTCCCGGTCTATTCTGTCTGCCCTGACTAAGCTGCAGCTTCTCGAATTGAGAACAAAACTGCATCTTAACCTCTGGAGACAATTTGGGCTCAATTTTCCAAAAGCTCTCGGGGCTCCAGCCCAAGAGTCCTCCATTTCCTCACGCATGGACTAGCGGATCTGTGAGGCACAAGATTCCGAAAAAATACCCAAGGAGCCTCTATACAGCAGCTATTTGTAACTCACTGATCCACAAACTAGTCCCGGTTGCAACCGAGGTGTTTGAAACAATTCTTTCCTCCTCTGAGTCCTAAGGTCTAGGTATTCATCAGAAAAATCTGAATAGTAGAGGACTGGGTTGTTCTTGCTGTCACAGAGGTTGCCGGTCTGATCTGGGCAGTGTTTTGTGCTTAAGGAGCAGCAAACGCAGGTTGTATCTCTTCTGGAATTGGTCTGGGTAAATAGTAAACATTGGCGCCCAGAATCCTCTGCAAGTACTGCAAACTACCTCTCGAAATTTTCCCCAAGTTACATCTAGATTTTAATTTATTTTTCAAACTGGGAAGGTTTCGCAAAGAATATATTAGGGCGGTCAATAAATGTGAAATCGAAATGCATGCCCTTTTCTATATTCTAGTGGATATTGATTTCCTTAGAGTCAGCACTTTTCACCTTTTATTGTTCTTTATTGTTCTTCATAGGTCTACCATTTCTGAAACTTTTCTTTCAAGACTTAGGAGTATCTCTGTAGATATTCTTTTTTGCCCTCCATTAGTCCATTGTCTTTTCCAATGGTACACATTCCCAATACAATATAGCTTATTTTAAATAACTTATTTTTATAGACTGTGTTGGGATTTTTTCTTTCAAATTTACTATTGCATATGTGGTTATGTAATCGATTGTTGAGCTGTATGCATGTCAGCACTAAGTGAAAAATCAAACTACTTCCTCAGAGGAGAAGAAATTATCTTTGGAGGAGAAAATGGATGATTTTTTTTTAACCAGCAGCTATGCACAGTGGTTATTTTCAAATGTTATTTTCCACATATATTATTGCTAAATTTGTGACCAATCCTACATTAATTTTTATTAATATGGGTATTGATTATAGATAATTATTCGGAAGGGGTGAGAGAGAGAATTACAGTCACAGATTCTTCTTTAATTTGCAATGAAGTAAAATCTCAAAGGGAACACAGGAAGATTTTTAAAGAAAATCAGTTTCTTTAGCTATGGTTACTGAAATAATAGACTGATAAAAATAGTAATCTAAAATGTCCATTTCATAACTCCTCAAGCAGTCTGAAGTCCACAGATCCTATAGTCCAGTTTACAGCCTTCTGCATTTAGAGAATGAGGGAGCCCATAGGTTCAGCTCTTTTACAGGAATCAACATTAAGGAGAAGAAATAATTTAGAATAGAAATAGGGAGCTTTCATATGTTCTGACTTACCTCCTGAGCAAAATAACTAGTAACTGTAATTTAAAACAGAAACCACCCATATTATATGGGTGTTTATAACATGATTTGAATAACATGATTGGAGACACTAAAATAATGACATATCAAAACCTACAATTTACAAGAAAAGTTTTTGAAATGTAAATACTTTTCACAAAGAGATAGTTCACAACATACCAGTGCCTTTGTTGGACATTTTAAGATGTTTGGATTTTCAGAATCTATTCAATAAATTCCAGTGTTTACAGAAAAACTATAGCAATCATATACCCAAATTTTAAATAAGAAGAACCAGAGCTCACCTCTTGAACAATATATGTTTCACAGAAAGTCTTATTATTCTTCACAAATAGTAGGCTTGGAATGTCATTGTAAAGGAAATGGTCAACATCTTGACTCATACACCTGGATTTCAATAGGTTTAATTCTGTCTTTCCAAGACTTGAAATCACATAGAGATTATAGAGATAAGGCATAGTTCCTTGTGGTTTGAGAGAACTCTGGGTACACACCTGGAGCAAAGATGTTCCAGGAAACAACCACAAACCTTGGAATTAAGTCTTTCCAAAAGAGCTGAACTACTATGCTCTGTCACAGCCCTTGTCACAGTGATAAGAAAGATGAGATTAGGGCTAGCTTTGGCAAAACTGCAGGTGAGAATGAGGGCCCCAAACTGTTAAGGAATCACCCTTCATCTCAGGCAATGAATCTTGCAGGCTATCTACAAAAACCACTTTCAGAGACAGTGACTGAAAGAGGGGAGTAATCCCATCCTGTAGAGACTAGACAGTGGTGCCTACCTGCAAAGTTCTCAAGCGCCCAACCTCATCTGTTTGCGGTCGCAGCTGAAAAGTCCCGTATCTGCCACCTGAAGTACGCAATAGGCCAGCCAAAAATTTTGTTCTGAGTCTTGAGTTCACCGCCATCACCGTGGTGACCGAGTAGTGAGACTCCACTGGAGCGAGAAACTATGTTGAAGAGAGCCAAGCCGTCAAGACTGAGGGAAGGATAAAGGATCTTGGGGCGTTGCCATTGTGGTCAATAATGAACACTTACCCAGTGAAACTGGCTCAGAGAGAGGGAGAGACTGCATCGTGGTCTCCTAGAATTCAATCGAAGATTCAGGCTTGGTCATAGTTTTAAAAGTGCTGTTCAAAAACAATTCTGTTATGGTCATTGACAGACGCAAAAAGAAGACAACTAAGGCTGAGCCAAGTGACTGGAAGATGGAACAGAACACATGATAATTCATTTCCAGGCCTGGGATACATGCGATGGAAACTCCAGATGGGTTATTCTCCGGATGTAAACAACATAGTAAGGTTGGTGGAAAATAGGGGGATATCACTGATCAGAAATTTACAGTTAGGATTTTACTGGAAGACAAAGGAGACTTTTCCTTGCCTGTGGCAATCACAGCGATATTATGACATGAGATTTCTTCGTATTCTCTGCTACCAATTAGTAATAGATGTTAGAGAATGGAACGATTTTCACCGAGAAATATCTCTGTAAATAAAGCACTTGGCTATTTCCTTTGGGATCCTTGTCATGTACACTGTTTAGCCCTATCATTGTTACGAGGTCAAAGTCCTCTGGAACGGTATTGGTGATTGTCTAAACGTGATTTGGGGGACGTTGCCATTCTCAAACAGGATTTCTATAAGAACTTTACAGTGAGCCACCTGACCTACACCATCTTTACTTTGGATATTCAGGTTTTAGTTTCTTTGAAATCCAATCCTCCTTTTTTGGTGCTATTTCTCCAGGAACAATATCGCCTGAAAAGGTATTGTGAAGTCTCTTGAATACTTTTGAAGTGTCCTGAAACCCATGGATTCCTCGGTCAGGTTCGTGGTCATCACGCCCAGCACAGAGGATCTCAGGGGTAGGTTCTTCCTCAGACTGACTCTGTAGAAGTCCTGGGACATCTACTAGGACATTATCATTGACACCCACTACAGTGATCCTGATCTAAGCTGTGCAGTTTAGGACTGCGTCTCCCCCGTCCACTCCTGTGAGGACCAAGTGATGGATACTCTGCTTTTCCTTGTCCAAAGACTCCAAAATTAATTACGGTTGTTTACTGACATTGCAGGTGTACTTAACTTCTTGAAAGTTCAGTTAGAAAAACTCATTAGGATCAAGACTGTAACTTTGGCCTGAATTGTTACTAGGAGCTAGATCTTACGCTGGTTCTCGAGGAAATCTTGCCAACTGAATTACCGATTCTAATACTTTCTTATTCTTGTCATTTTGGTTGAGAACAGAAAAGCGATCGTTTTTATCCTGTATTTCCACATTCACGTGGAAAATAGGGGGAAAAAGCTTTCAACCACAGTTAGGAAATTTAAGAAGCAAAACGGTAATTTCCCGCATATCGCCTCTCAATCTAACCTATCCTTCACAAAAACCCCATTCTTTACATTCGCGGTAAAAAAAAAAATAAATAAAAATTGACTCTGGAGAGTAGCCTGATCTTCCGAGCCTCCAGTCTCAGATCCTTCACCAGCGTCCCGGTGACTTATCCTTTCTACACCTCCTCCGGAATCGAGCAGCGGGTGGGGCTAGCAGAACACAGACGCCAAGAACGGAAACATCACCCGAGGCCTTATTGTCCTATCCCTCAAATCCGCGTTGCTACCCAGTCCCGTCTTCCGTTTCAGCCGCTGTTTTGAAAATTCCCAGATACGTTTATTGTTACACGTCAAAAGGGAGACTTCTTTCTAAAGAAACAGCAAATTCTGAGGTCCTGAGGCGGGATGGGAAGAACAGCCAACCAGAGAGGATCAGTCGGGGCTCTCCTCAATTAAGAGTTCTCGGAGACTGCGCAGTAACCCCCCCAGATAGTTGTACAATGGTTCTTGGCTTGGGCCAACAGCGGCTCCCAGAGGCTCAATCACAGAGTCAAAGAAGTCAGCGCTGGGAAAGGAATAAACACCCAGCAACCCAGCAAGGTCTGGATAAATTGAGGGCACAAATATTCGTAAAATGATAGAACATTATTAGGGTGGTGAAAGAAACACTCACGATTTGGTGAACATTTTAATTCTCGGGAATTTCAGTGGCTGTAAATTCTTTTGGGGAAACTGGATGGGGAGGGGCATCATGAAAATTTGAAGCATTTAATGCAAGTTTTAAAAAATTCTCTGAAATGGTATATAGTAAAATGAAAAGGACATATTTCCCACAAAATCAATCTCTGCCCCTAATCAAAGTGTCTTTATAATGATAATCTCATTTGTGCCATCTGGATGCTCTCTTTCTGTAGAATGTTTTTCTTCCTCATCTCACTTGCCAATTAGAATCTCTGATTCCTTTCCAGACCAACTCAAATACCATTCCCTATAGTAGACCTTTAGTGTTATATAACTAATGAAATTTTTCTTAAAAAAAAAACAACTTATTATTTTTTGTCTTAGCAAAAAGGACTAAGAATGGCAAGGGCCTGGCAAGCCAATGACTTTCCCAGGGTCACACAGTTAGGAAGTGTTTGAAGTCAGATTTGCATCCAGGTTCTTCTGATTCCAGGATGGCACTTTGTTCACTGTCACTTAGTTGCTCCTGCTAGTGAAATATGCAATATATTTAGAGTAAACATATTTCACCTCCCAGCAGGACTTTAGGTCTCTTTTTATACACTCAGCATTTAAGCCAGTGCCTTGAGCATTCAATAAAAGTCTGTTGAATTCAATTAAGGAACAAAAAATCATGGTCCAGTGCTTTTATCTTTCCCTCAGCATGAAGGACAGCAATAATAAATTGTCTGAGATTCTTAATATTTTGTTCACTGGAATATTTCCCTATATTTAGCATGAAATATTTTGGATCACTCATGCTATTTATTTCTGTCACTGCTTTTTCTTCATGCATCTACAATGAGAGTGCTATAAATGTTTCAACATTTGGTTACTTAAAAAATCATATGAGAATTCAGAGGATTGAAATATTTTTCAAGAAGTTATATGGTCTAGGCTTCTGCCTAGAACTATTCCTAGAAAGATCCAACATCTGAGCAAATAAGATTATCCCTTCTCTACATTTGGATCCAAGCTAAATACTCATGTGGGCTAGAATAATGAAGAGGAATGTGGAAACAAAGAGGAATCAATGAGCTTGAAGTATTGGGAAACTCCTATGCCACTTTGTTGCCTTCTCTAACAATTTCTATACCTACCTGGGTTATTACCAATCCTTCAGGTCCTCATCATCTGGGGTTGTGAAAGTTAAACAGTAGAGATGGCTGAATGGAATGTTTCCTAAAGCATGTTAAGATGGAAGAGTTAATATTATTTCACAATGTTAAGAATGAATCCTGGGGTCAGGTAGGTAGCTCAATTGATAGAGAGACAGGCTGAAGGCAGGAGGTCCTACGTTCAAATACGACTTCAGACACTTTCTAGCTGTGTGACTCTAGGCAAGTTATTTAATCTCAACTGCCTACCCCTTGTTTTTTTTGCCTTGGAACCAATACTTAATGAATTAATCCTAAAAGCAGGAAACCTGAGGGAGGAGGAAATTTTACAGCAAATTTCTTTGACAAATGTCTGATTTCTCAAATATATAGGGAATTGAGTCAAATTTATAAAAATAATAATTTTTGCTCAATTGATAGTCAACATGATATGAACAAGCAGTTTTCAGAAGAAATCAAAGCTATCTATTGTCACATAAAATACTCTAAATCACTAATAATTAAGTTAATGCAAATTAAAGTAACTCTGATATACCATCTCGCACCCATCAGATTGCCTAATATGACAGAAAAGAAAAATGACAAATGCTAGAGACAATGTGGGAAAATAGATACACTAATGCACTGTTGTTGGAACTGTGGACTGCTCTGACCATTCTGGAGTGCATACCCTTTGATCCAACATTATTGCCATTTGTATTATACTCAAAAGAGCTCAATGAAAAAGGGAAAAAATAATATGTACAAAATAATGTTAGTAGCTCTTTTTGTGGTAGCAAAGAATTGGAAACTGATGGGATGCCCCTCAATTGGGGAATGGTTGAAAAAGCTGTGATATTAGACTATGATGGAATGCAGTTATGATATAAGAAATGATGATGGGTATAGTTTCAGAAACACCTAGAAAGACTTATGTGAACAGAGGACAAATGAAATGAGCAGAGCTAGGAAAACAATTTATACAATAAAAGCTATATTTTAAATATAATCAACTATGAGAGACTTAGCTCCTCTGATCAACACAATGACCTGACTCCAAAGGACTCATAATGAACACTACTTTCCTTCTACAAAGAGAAAACTGAGGAATTCTGAGAGCAGTTTGAAGTATATTTTATTTTCTTGCCTTTTCTACCCTCCAACATAGCTAATGTAGAAATATATTTTAAATGTTTTCATATGTATATGGTTATCATATTTCTTATATTTTCAATGGGTCGGGAAGAGGTGGATATTAAGGAAAGAATATGAAACTGAAAATAAAAGTTTTTAATGTAAAAATAAAAATAAAACCAAGTATTCCTTTGACAGTTTGATTGATATAACAGAACAATTCAACTTTGGCAGTATTGTCACTTTTACTGTATTGGCATAGTCTGGCCATGAATGCTGCATATTTCTCCTGCTGTTTAAGTTGTTATTTATTTCTTTTTGTTTTTAAAAAGTTCTTTAAGGAGTATTTTAAATTTCATCTATACAAGTCTTCTTTTACTTTGGTAGGTCAATCTCCAGATATTTTATAGATTTTGTATCATTTGAAATGAGATTTCCTTTTCTATTTTTCCTTTTTAGGTTTTGTTATATAAAATGCTGTTAAATTTTAAAGGCTTATTTTGTAGCCTGCAACTTTTTTGATGCTACTAATTATTTTGATTAGTATATTTGCTGATTCCCTGGGATTATTCAAGAATACTACCATATTTCCAACAAATAAATTTAGTTTTGTCTCCTCTTTACCTATTTTTATCCTTTTAATTTCTTTCTCTTGTCTTATTCTGGTTGCTAACATGTCCAGATCTATATCAATACTATATAATACTATATCAAATAGTGGGGAGAGTGGACATCCTGGTGTTACTCCTATATCTATTAAAATATTTCTTGTGTATTCCCATTGCATGTGATGCAATAATTTTAGGTGGATGCATTTAATGACATAAAAAATTCCTACTTTAAAAAAAATTAGCATAAAAGAATGCTGCACATTGTCTAATATTTTTCTTTGTCAAATATTAAGATAATTCATATGGCTTTGGATGTTTCTGATTTTAATATATTTAATTATGCTGATTGTTTTTTTAATGTTGAATCATCCCTGCATCCCTGATATAAATTCCCCTTGGTTATAATGAATGACTTTGTGGATAAATTGCTGTAGTCTGTTGGCAAGATTTTCTTAAAAATTTTTGTGTCAATATTCATTAAGGATATTAGACTATAGTTTTTCTCCTGTGTTTTATTCGCCCCCTGGTTTAGTTATTAGAATTTTATTTGTCACATAAAAAAGATTCCTTTTTAAAAAATGCTTACCAAAAAAAAAACACTTACCTTTTCTCTTGGTATTAGTTCTTCAAAAAAATTTTAAGTTCTTTAAAATAAAATAAAAAAAGATCCCTTTTCTTTCATCTTGGAATCAATTGGTTCCAATGCAGAAGACCAATAAAGCAATGAGGATTAAGTGACTTGCCCCAAGTCATTCAACTACAAGTGTCTGAGGCCAGATTTGAACCTAGGTATTCTCAGCCCCAAGCTTGGTACCGCAACCACTGTGCTACCTAGCTGACTCTTGTAAAAAGATTATTGTAGGGTGTTTTCTTTCTAAAAACTTTAGAACAATTTGTGAAGTGTGGATACTAACTGACCTTCACAAGTTTTATCGAATTCTGTGAAATTATCAGGACAAAGGGTTGGCTCTTTTTTTTCCATACTGAATTTTTAATTGTATTTTAGATGTCCCTAAGAACTATCCTTTAATATTTTTCCTTTAATACCTTTTTCCTGTTAACTATATAGTGCAAACCTGAACATGATGAATATTTTGGCAAAATGGATGAAGATTTTTGGGTAGTGAATGTAATGAGATCCTCAGAGTTCTTGGATTTTATTCTTAATTTCGAATTCTCAAAATTATTCATAATCAAAAGAGGATAAAACATAGAAGACACTGGACCCTGGGCTGATGGAGCTGCATAAAGAGAGAAGCGAAGCACATTCAGCATGGACTTCATGATGTAGATGTTCTCCTCCCAGTCAGGATCTGTTGCCTTCACAGAACAAAAATAGCTCTTCCTTGTGGATTATTTTCAGGGACTTTGGCCACATAGGACTTCTCCAGAAATATAGGTACATTATCACTATTAAAAGTAATTGTGAGGCAGATTATACTTGCTGCTGAGAGATTGTGTTTCCCTTGATTTGTAGCTGTCATGGCTATATTGCAGTTTTAGATGAATTCTCTATTCAAAGCATTGTCAGTAATTAAACTACAATAATTGTCAAAGGATTTCTGAAGTTACATTGAAAAGTGACTTGGAGATGAAGTAGGTAACCTGAACACTTCTGCCTAAATATTAATTTTCTATAAGAAAGAGAAAAATTATGGTCCCAATGTCTCCTGGGACTGAGCAGGAACAGGAAGTCCTTTTAACTTCAGTAATATTATTATTTTCACCTAAGATTTCCAGAAGGATCTTGGACCTGACAGATAATTCTCTGTAGCCGATCAATTTAATGGCAATTCATAGACTTAAGATAATTCAAAGTTAGTTTTGTCAGTCACTCTTGTCTTTCTAGTTTGAGAATTTATGTAAAATATTTTTGATTATATTTTTGTCCTTCCTATTGGGGAATCATTTTTGCATATGAACATTCATCATTGGCTTCAATAAGTTTTCCACAATTTGGGATTTATAAGTAGTTTGGTTACAAGCAGGAGTTTTGAATTAGCAATCAGAAGAAAAACATGGATTTTCTCAGTGCTGGGATTTCACTTTCATTCTTTGCAGTCAAGATCAGATGGTGTATAGTCTTGCTCTTGCTCCAAAGACTTGCCCTTCCAAAGTTCTACATTTCAATCTCCCAATGGCAATGCATGTATTTCCTGTGAGAACAGTTATAGAATTGATCATCTAGGGAGATGAACGGGAAGAAATTAATTCTCATGTTTGGAATTCATTCCTCACTGAGATAAAACTGGAATCTTGGTAATGCCTCTCACTAGGCTCTTTAGGCTCTACTCCTGACTCTTCAAGATCTCTGTCTACACAATGACTTAGTAAATTTCTCAACTTGGAAGATTTCTCTGACTCTGTGGCTTTTTCCTCTGATTGGTCAGTTTCTCTCGGAATTTCCATTTTAAATAACGGCTCATGATAACCATGTTCACTGTTCTGTTTTTCTCCAGGGCTCCACACCTGACCCTTGTGTAACAGTCCACACATGTGTATGCATAAGGTAGATGTTTGATCTATAGAACTGTATTGAGAAACGCATGGTCAGACCTGCACAAGGCAGTAAAGGTATTGACCTTTGATCTCAGCCCTCTTAACATTCTGGTGCAAATCCAGATTTCTTTGTGTTCACTTGGTTAAGGTAATCCATGCCTCGAACTTGTTGTAATTTACATTTGAACCAATGGCAATCCACTGTGTGCTGTTGCAGATGTATTACGTATCTCTGACATCATTATGCTACTAAATAGGAGGAGCCGCCAGAAAACATCCTCTTTCACCTTTCTCCTATCTGACCTGACACCTGGCCCCATGCCAGGAACCGCTTCCTCAATGGAGCCCCTTTGTTCTTTATAAAGATCTGCATTCTCTAATCTTTCCTTCCTTCTCTCATGACCTCAAGGCAGTGTGATCTGCACTTAGAGCATAAACTCTAAATCTGTTAGAAGTTACTCTCTTAACTGATCTCTATCCTCATTCCGGATTCACCTATTGTTGATTATTGTTATCTTTCTGTTTTGTGTCCCAGCAAAGAAAGATAAAAGAAGCTTTCTGTGCAGCTTCTCTATTATCTGGTCTGTGTAAATGTCTGCCTCAAAGTCTTTATTCATCCCTCCAGCTTCAGTTCTGCTCCTCAAAGCATAATTAGGTAAATATTCCTTTTCATGTAGCGGCTGCTGATCAGTTTGCTGCATCTTGTCTGTGTTTCTTCTTTCTTCCTCCTATCTCACACTTTTCATTTTCATATGTTGGCTTTCTTCATTAGAATGTAAACTCCTTGAGAGCAGTGCCCTCCTCCCCTCTTGCATTTGTATTCCCAGTACTTAATAAATGCTTTGTTTAATACTATATTCATTTTGCAGAACCTGACTACATTATAATTTATATCCAGAATACTTCCCTCTGCTTGGTAAAGCTTTATTGAATTTTAATAATAATTTGCAAATTCAAAATCACTAGGGGTTATTTGCATATACCTAATCTACAGCTATCTTTTCATTCATAAGCAAAATACCATTTTTAACATTAAGAGAGAAATTATGAGTCTTACATTGGGAGACAATATGGGCTCCACATTTCACCAGCATGAGGGGTTTCATGTCCAGGTCCCTGGTGATATCACTCACAAAAATATCCTCCAACTTGTTGGATGTTAAGTAAGACATCTGCATAGTTCTGGGCTTTTACCATATTCTCAGAGAAAGCAAAGCAGGATTCATGCCCTCATTACTGTTGCTGTAGTGGAGACTCCATTTCAAATATGAAAATTTTGCAGATTAATTCTTCAAAAGGACTTGGAGATAACGGATAATCAAACCAAGACAATTGCCAATCTCTCTAATAACCCAGTTATTTTTTCCTATACTTGGAAAATGTAATTTTCTCTATTTAGCTAAGCAGCTAAGTGGCACAGTGCCAGGCCTGGAGTCAAGAAGACCTGAGTTCAAATGTGACGACAGACACATATAAGCTTAGTAATCCTAGCCAAGGTATTTAACCTCTATTCACCTCAGTTTCCTCATCTATAAAATGGGAATGATAGCATCCAATTCCTAGGGTTGTAGTGAGGATGAAAATGTAATAATATTTGTAGAGTGCTTAGCACAGTGCCTAGAACATTGGAAGCACTATATAAATGTTAGCTATTATTATCCATGGTGCCATAAAAGGAGTGCTGTGAGGATCCCTCAATAATTTCTTTCCTGACTGAATAGCATCAATAATAAAAGAGTCAGTTAGAGATTTGTGGGTGACTCTGATGTAATTTTTGAATTGAGAATTTAGACTACAGGCTAATTTTTAAAAAATATCTATAATTTTATAAAAAGTAACACTTTAATGTTTTATGTTTATAAATATATATTCACAACTATATTTCATGGTTTTTTTTGCTGTGGACTTTTAATATACAGAAATAGGAATTGGAAAGTAAGTAATTTATTATACTTTTGACTAAATAATTAATTCCTTTGAAAACTGGGAATGACTTAAAAAGAATGAGAGAAGGCCTATTCCTATACTTAACTGACACATATGTGTTTGTATTTAGTGGTTTCCTTCAAAAATCCTGATTCTGTATTATGAAAATCATTTTTCTTCTCAAGATGCAGCATGTACATATATACATACATATATTCAGATAGGTGTTATATATTTTTATATACTTCTAATGGTTATATATGGACATATAGTGCACAAATATATATATAATGCTTTTATGCACTCATATGCTGCTTGGAAAATGGCTCCTTTGTCATCATATATTCACATTTATTGCTTTTATATATTTATGTATATATGTGTGTGAGCCTCTGTATACCACACAGATGGGTTAATAGAAATTGCATCACTAGATTTGAAGATAGTAAAAACATATATTAGTCATGCTTTAAATTTTATTAGCAACCATGAAGCTGTTTATTTTTATTTAACCCTTATTGGCTTCTCTTATTACTGTATGCCAAGAGGTAGACTTTTTGTCCAGTGGAACAGAGAGACAGTAAGACAGATGGGTAGAAAGAGAAGAGGCACCCTAAAGGAAGAACAAACAAAGAAAAAAGCTAACTATAGGCTCAAGAAAGAATTAGTCTTCTCAGCAGAACTGAAGTTTTAGAGAGGATTAGGGGTAGAGAACCTATCTGATCAAATGGCCTAGTAGAGATGCTGTATCTAGTGAGGAGCAATGTTAAGTATTCTATATGAAGAGAAAAGATATCAGGAACCTAAAGTATTGAAGATATGAGTTGCCATGACCAAGTGTTTTCAATCTGTTTCTCTATAAATGTATTCTAAGTTTGTTCTTACTCTTGTCTCTTAACAGTGTGCATTTGTGGAGGAGTGTTGGCACAGGTTTGTGGGGTAAATGTCTATAGTTCTTTACTACCTGTAATAACTGTGAAGAGGAAAGGAAGGGAAGGGGTTGAGAGAGAAATGGAGGGATTGTTTCTTCCTCCTTTCCTTAGGGATGGAGATAAGCCAGGTCTTATTCCCTTGAAGAAGGGAGTATGTCTCCCCAGAAATGTTTTCTGGGAGATGGAGGACAAGAGGCTAGAGTGGGAATGGCTCAGGGAATTGGTAGGATGCCTCCCTCAGAGGAGCCCAGGGCTCCTGAGAACAAATCTGTCCCTGAGAGGCAAGATGATCTTCTTATGCCTCTGCTTCCCCCAGGAACATTAGCTGTCAGCTCCTTTCAAGGTCTTGGGAGTAATCAACTGCCAAGGAAAGATGTCAGTTCCTTTGGTCAGGCAATCTTGAATCACAGGGGTCTGGAAGCTAATCCTCTCTTGGGGAGAGGTGTGACCCTCCCAAACCTTCAATCCTGTTTAATTATGTTGTTTAGAGACTGGCCCAGACCTCAATCTTAAATGTCAGGTAATTAATTGGGGTTCAAGCAGGGAAGGGGTGGCAAGGATATTAGGTAGGAAAGTGGGTAAACAGGGAAGACCTACAGATGGTTCCCTCTACCGGGTTGCCCCCAGTCCCAGGGTCTGGAGGTCACAGGCTTTTCAGCCTTGACTTCTCCCTTTTGCCAATTGCTTTTCCTCGTCCCTACTCTCAACTAGCTATACCTTAAAAGTATGAGTCCAGGGACATGTAAGGGAGAGAGAGAAAGAGAAATCTTAGGGAGGGGGTCTGTGGATGGCTCCTTTCAAAAGTCCCAATCCACAACCCCATTTGAGAAACTCAGACTGCTGTCACTGAGAGTCTTAATGGAAATATTCAGAGTTTTAGGAGGAATAGAAGATCTTCAAAGAAATAGGCTTCTTCTCAGCTTCAGGGGATCTACCTCTCTCCTCTGCCTTCCCCAAGCTGGAAGGCCAGTTATATTTGTAACAGCCAGTCACATTTTCAAGCGTCTGATTCTTCTTTAGAATTCCCAGGTTTTTTTCTTCTTCTTGCCCTTCCTCCACTCTTTCTATAGTTAGTCTCCCAGAGACTGTTCTGTCCTCAATGTTAAATCTCTCTTCTCTTATCTTACATACCTTAGTACATGCCTTTGCTTTAAGCTATTGCATCTTCTGAAAAATTATAAAAAGTAAGCATGCTGAGGTGGGATCTCTGAACTATGTAGTTTTAGGAGTAAAGATTCACATGGTATCTTTGAATCTGCATAGTAATTACTGACACCCCTTCTCCCCCCTGCCTCCTGGGACTTTGAGTTCAAATGAAAAGTTGAGCAACAAGTCTCAGATGTAGTCCCATGGAGACAAAAATATTTCATGCCTTTAGTATCCCCAACTTTCTATTGAGAAGAGGTTTATTTATTTTCTTTCCTTTAAAATCCGTATTTATTAATTCTAATCACCTGGCTACCACTCTAGTTCAGGTCCTCATCACTGCAAAAGCTTCTTAATTTTTCTCCTCAGTTCAAGCTGGTCCCCTCTAATCCTTCTTCCACACAGATGTCAGTGTAATAGTCCTAAAGCAGAGGTCTGACTAGGTTACTCCTTTCTTTGACAAGTTCTTTGTCTTTAGGACCAAAGAAAAACCCTTGGCTTTTATAGCTCTTTTAACTGACTTTTTCAGGATTATTTTTCCTTCAGTAATGTTTTATTATTTCCCAAATGACATGAAAAAAAATTTTAATTCATTTTCTAACAATTTTGAGTTCCACGTTCCCTCCCTCTATACCTTTACTTTCTCTTCCCTGAGATGATAAGCAATCTGATGTTGGTTATATGTGTGATATCAAACAAAACATATTTCCATATTCATCATGTTGTGAAAGAAGACATAAAGAGTTAAAAATATGAACAAAATAAAGTGAGAAGTGGTATTCTTTGATCTTATTTGAGACACTATCAATTCTGTCTCCAGAGGTGAATAGCATTTTTCATCACAAGTCCTTTAAGATTGTCTTTGGTCATTGTGTTGCTGAGAATAGCTAAATCTTTACTATAAAGCAGTAATCATCAAAACAATCTAGTACTGGCTAAGAAATGGAATAGTGGATCAATGGAATATATTAAGGGTCAATGACTTTATCAATCTAGTGTTTGATAAACCCAAAGATCCCATATTTTGGAAGAAGAACCCACTATTTGATAAAAACTGTTGGGAAAATTAGAAAAGAGTATGGCAAAAATTGGGTATAGATCAATATCTCACACCCTATATAAAGACAAGGTAAAAATGGGTATATAATTTAGACATAAAAGGTGATATTATAAGTAAATTAGGGGAACAGAATAGTTCACCTCTTAGTTCTATGGAGAAGGGAAGAATTTATGACCAAACAAGAGACAGAGAACATTACAAGCTGTAAAATAAATAATTTTGATTACATTAAATTCAAAAGGTTTTGTACAAACAAAACCAATGCAACCAAGATTAGAAGGGAAACAACCAACTGGGAAAATTTTTATAACATTTCTCTGATAAAAGTCTCATTTCTCAAATATATAAAGAACTAAATCAAATTTATAAGTATACAAGTAATCCCCAAATTACAAATGGTCAAAAATATGAATAAGCAGTTTTCAGATGAAGAAATCCAATCTCTCAATAATTAAATAAAAAATGTTCTAAATTCCTTTTGTTTAGAGAAATGCAAATTAAAACAATTCTGACATACCACCTAACACCTATCAAATTGGCTAATATGAGAGTAAAGGAAAATGATGAATGTTGGAGGGGATATGGCAAATTTGGGAGACTAATGCATTGCTAGTGGAATTGTGAACTGATCCAACCATTCGGGAGGGCAATTTGGAATTATGCCCAAAGAACTATAAAAGAATCTATACCCTTTGATCCAGCAATACCACAATTAACTATGCATCCCAGAGAGACTAAAAAAAGGGGGTGTGGGGGTGTGGGAACCTACTTATAAAAAGTATTTATACCTGTTCTTTTGTTGATGGCAAGGGATTGCAAATTAAAGGGATGTCCATCAATTGGGGAATGGCTGAACAATATTTTTGTGCTGTAAGGAGTGATAAACAATATGATGTCAGAAACAGTTGGAAAGAACTTCATGGATGGATGCAGAGTGAAATAAGCAGAACCAGGAAAAGATTGAACACAATAACAGCAATATTGTAGAGTGATCAACTGTGATAGACTTAGCTATTATAAGCAATACAATTATGGAGGAAAAATATGAAGGACCTATGACAAAAAATGCAATCCATCACCAGAGAAAGAACTGTCAGAGTCAGAATGCAAATGAAATAATATTTTCACTTGTTTGCTCGAGTTTATGTTTTGAGTTTTGTTTTTATAAGATTACTCACTTACAAAAATGAGCAATATGGAAATATGTTTTGCATGATAATACATGTATAACCCATTTTGAATTGTCTGCCAGCATCAGGAGGGGAAAAGGAAGGGAAGGAGGGAAATAAGTTTATCATATAACTTGGGAAAATTTGGGTGGAAATTTGTAATTACATGTAATTGGTAAAAAATTTTTAAAATGTATGACTTGGGGAAAGACAAGTAAGTAAATATTTTTAAAAAGAATAGCCAAGTCATTCATAGTTGTACTTTTTTAGGATTATTAAATATCATTCCTCTCCTATTCTAGGATCCATGCAAACCAGCCTTATTCCTCTTCTGCAGATCACATTCCTTCTCTGATGCCATAGCTATGTCCATCTCCTTTGCTTCAAATGTACATGTTGCCTCCTCACATCTGCCTCTTAAAATCCTTAGCTTCTCTGAAATTTCAGCTCAAGGGCCACTTCCTACATATGACCTTTCTTGGTCCCCTAAACTGCTAATTCTCCTCCCTAATATTTACTTTGAATATCTTTATACACTTATATGTGTACATATTTTCCTCCTGATTACAAGCTTCTTTGATGGCAGGGACTTGTTTCTTTTCTCTCTGCTTCCTCATGTCTCAGCATAATGCCTGGTATATTGTAGGAACTAAAAAAAATAGTTGTTGACTTATCTACTTTTAAAAAAATTGAGACCCTTCTGTAATCATTCCTGTTTCACATGACTAAATTTTTCATGATTTTTCTGTATTGTTCAGGTGTTTTGGTCATATCTGACTTTTTGTGGCCCCATTTGGGGTTTTCTTGGCAGAAATACCAGCATGGTTTGCCATTTCCTTCTCCAGTTCATTTTATACATGAGAAAAATGAGACAAACAGGACTAAGTGACAAAAAGATGTCTTCCTGACTCCAGGTCTAGCACTCTATCCACTGTATCACTTAGCTGACCTTATTCATTATGAAATTATTTATATACTTACATTTTTAAACTGATTCAACATCTTGGGGTAGCAAATTCAATGGTTTCATTACATTTACTACTCTTTGTATCAGATAATACTTCTTAGAATCATGTATTATATATAGAAGAAATCTTAATTTTTAAAAATTTAATTCATTTTACAGGAAAATAAGACAAATAATAAATGACTTGCTTCATGTCAAATAGATATTTAGACTTAGAACTAATTAAAATTAAACTATTCTCTCCCAAATTAACAAGAAGACCAGTTTTTCCAATTGTCATCCTACTTGACCTACCTGCAGACCTGACACTACTGATTACCATGTCCTTCTAGATTCATCTCTTCTTTTATACTTTTATGGCAATTCTTACCCCTTGTTTTCCTTCTGTTTAACTTTCTTCTTGGGTTTTTTTCTGGATCTTTGTTCAAGTAAAACTCATTATCCCTGAGTATACCCAAGCTTCTGTCCTGGGCCCTCTTCTCCATTTATATTGTATTGTTTGATTATCTAATCAATTCCCATGTGTTCAATTATCACCTCTATGAAGATGAAGATCACATCTCTTTATCAAGATCTCTCTCTAGTTTCTGTCTTATTTCATCAATTGTCCTGTTCATATACTGATTTGGATATTCCATAGATATTTTTAGAAGTCTAAATATAACATCAACAGAGTACAACAGTATATTTAGGTTTGACACCCATAGTCTTCCAACTCTTCAAAGAATTAAGAGTTACATTCTCATATCTCTTCTTTAGGGCTAAGCTGAGTCATATAATTAGACAGGATTTGTATTTTTTTTCATTATGTACATTGTTGTAGTCATTTTATATATTCTTTTCCTGGTTCTGCTTGATAAATTTTGCATCAGTTTATATATATTCTCTGGCTTTCTCTGTTCTTCATATTTGTTATTTCTTATGGGACAAAACTATTCTGTTATTAATGTACCACAATTTAAAAGATGTGCTATAAATATTCTGTTATATATGGAACATTCTTTTTCCTTTTATATTTGATATCCTTTGGAAATTATATGACTTGTAAGCATGTGGTCTACTGTGAAAGTATCATTTGAAAAGGTCTCCTTGTTTACCCTAAAGGCCAAAAGAATTTAGGTCAAATACAATGACCAATGTTGGTTCCTGATTATTGTTATAACATACTTTATTTATGTTAAGAAATAGAAAGTGATATTATGATTGATTATTGTGCCCAAAGCAAAATGTATAAATATAATGTTAAACATAGATTTAGTATGTAACACATGTAATTTATGCCATGTAAATTACACATAATGAGAGGGACTGGGTTTGAGATTTCATTGAAATCCCAGGTGAGTTAGCTTTCTCTAAGATTGCATATTGGCATTTTCACACAGAGATTAAATAATTGTCCCAAGGTCACACAACCAATATGTGTCAGAGTCCATCCAGCTCTCTATCCACTATGCCACAATGCTTACATGTATGAATGTGTACATGCATATAGGGAATATATGTACATACCATGTGTATGCATATAGTATAGCCATATATTGTATTTATGTATGTGTATATGTATATGTATAGTTATAGATATCAAAATCCGTAGATTGATAGCTTTTAGACCAATTATTCTTATAATCATAAAATCAGTGATAATTTCTAGTTGTTCAGTGTCTATATCTATATAACAGATATCTAGGTCAATAGAGTTTGGTATCTGTTAGGTTAACTATGTGCAATAGTTACAATGTAAATGATTTTCCCCAGTTATTCAGTATGTTCCCATCTTTTGGATACTCTGAAACAGATTTCCTCTGTAATTACTTCTTCTAGTTCAGATGCTCTGTCAATATTTGTTTTCTTTAGTGCAATTTCCATTTTCTCATAATATGATGTCTGAAGTGGTGGTTTCATTGTCACTGATGTAGAAAATAATTTGTTATATACAAATCTTGACATAATTCTTTCTGTCTTTAAATGATCATAGTACTCTTTCCAGTTTCAGTCTTCAATTCTTTCTGGATCTTGTTAATGGTCATACCAAGTTCATATCAACTTCTCATACCAAGTTTTACATAAAATAATTTATTTTCTACAATTTCTCTTTTATGAGGTGATACTGCTTATACTCTTCCATCATCCTTCTAATCTTGCTGAGCCTCTCTGCTTGGCAAAAAAGATGACTTTTTGCTGCATGATGCAACTTATTCATCAGATTTATTAGTTGTATTAGCATCAGCTAAATTATTTTGGCTGTCTAGTTGTGTTGGTTGCTTTACATCAGTCAAACTTTGTGTAAACATTGTGTAATTGTCCATATTAATGTCTGTTCCTTTATCTATTTCTTTTTTCCCCTTTATTATTAACCTGCTTTTTATTGTTATTAGCTTATTTTTCTTATTCTCAATTTAACAAATACCAGCAAACACCAGAAAGTGGATAAATATTCAGAACAGAAAAAAAGAGGTTTGCATATGAAACAGAGACTCCCCAAATAGCTTATTTTAAAAAGTCAAATTTTAATAAACAGTTTATTGATGTATTTAGCCTGGACTTCTAATATGTATAATTCCTACCCCTGCAAATCCAAGTTGCTTTCAACATTAACTTTTTATACTTTGAAGACCAGTTTAAAAATCAAATTTGTTCTGTGTCTCATATGAATTTCTCTATTACCATGATTCTTCTGTTTCCCATTTTTTATATGTTCATATCTTAGAGGATACACAAATGATTTCTTCTTAACATTTCAAACACTAGTAAACTGGGAGAGCTAAGCATGATGAAATTTTTAGTTTCAGGAGATGATTATAGAGTTTTGCTTCCTTTTCATTTTGTTTAGTAAGCAATGTGACTGTTGCATCTTGATCAACCATTTGTATGATTTTCTGTATGATTTCTGGTAGGAGAAAGAAAAATCCTAAAAAGGAAAAATCCTGAAAGCAAACTACAACTACAGGGAACCTGATATTTTCTGCTTTTTACTAATATTGGATTCTTGTTGTATATGACAGTGTAAATAAATTTTAAATTAACTAGCAAATTCTCCCTTTCCTAACAATCTTAAGAGGGCAGCAAGATATACTAAGGATGTGAGAGACAGAGGAGTTCTAGAGGATACAATAGAGGCTTTGATGAAAAAGCCATATGAAGTACAAATTATATTTTATATTCTCCAGTGGTTAATCAATCAAATTTTACCCTGACTTCTAGTAGAATTACTAAGGATGATATGCAGTTTGGACTGTTGGATCTACTTCAGTGCTCCAAGCATCACATGAAATACTGGTCAAATGCAGTCTTTGTTACTGTTGAGTTCTTTCAATTGTGTTCGCCTCTTTGTGACCCTATTTGAGTTTTTCTTGGCAAAGACCATAGAAGTGGTTTGCCATTTCCTTCTCCAACTCTTTTTACACACGAGGAAAATGATGTAAACAGGGATAAATTACTTGCCCAGAGTCATACAGCTAGTAACTATCTCCGAGATCATATTTGAACTCAAGTCTTCCTGATTCTAGGCCCAGTGCTTTATCTGCCGTGCCACCTAGCTGTCCATTTTACACACTTGTGAAAAAAGTTTTCACATCTGATTCACAAAGCTTTATTCTGTTCCTTAAAAGTTCCTTGAAATAGACCTTCTCTGTCAATTTTTTCAACAAGTGCAAATGGGCTCATATACAAAATTTTCCAGTCAAGAAAATTTTCAGTCCCAGGTTTCTGTATTAAAGACTCCTTTCAACATCCTTGGGCACTAAGTAGTCTTCTTAGACCTGGACCTTCATCTAGAGGAGAAATCTGGGCCTATCTGGAGGAGAAATCAAGGCAAACTTTGCCCTTGGCAGTATCAGTGCTCCTCTTGCCCAGTGATTATTGCTCTCCATGATGCTTAAGAGATGTATTCTTTTATGTAGGTTAAGACTTTCATAAAAGTATCAGGAAATAGTTCAGAACAAAGAGTCCTTCATTTGTAATTTTCAATGTATAGAGAATTCTTCTTCAAATAAGTAGTCATCCCCTCTAAGATTATATTCTGTCTACTCTGAATGCATTACATTAACACACACATACACACACATATATATACATACATACATACATATATATATATATATATATATATATATATATATATATATATATATATATATATATATATATATATATATATATATATATATATATATAGAGAGAGAGAGAGAGAGAGAGAGAGAGAGAGAGAGAGAGAGAGAGAGCTCCTTTCTTTTAATGTAATCTCCTTAAAGGCAAGGGACTATTTTTGCTTTTGCTTTGTATGTCTAGTTCTTAGTCTCATGCCTGGCACACAGAAAATATTTAAGTGATTTTTGGATTGCTTTAATTTAGTCACTTTTGAACTACTCTGCCTTTTATTTGGTGCCATGTTAGTGGAGAAAGTTTTGGTCTTGGTGTATTCTGGGAAATGAGGAATTGAAGGGAGAGAGGGAATATGGCTGTCCCTCACCAGTGAACTGAAAAAAACAGAGTTTGTAGCCATCCTTTCATTCATTTCTGAAAACATTTCACATGTAATAATTTGTTCTGTGTGTTAGAAGTTAGGGGATTCTTTGCAAATAATAGATGTAAAATCATTAACCTTAATCTTTAAGACTCATTATTTTTTAAAATTTGATTTGAATCTCTCATAATAGTGTAGAGCAGTGGTTCTCAACCTTTCTAATGCCATGACCCCGCAATACAGTTCCTCATGTTGCAGTGACCCCAAACCAAAAAATTATTTTGGTGGCTACTTCAAAACTGTAATTTTGCTACAGTTATGATTCAGAATGTAAATACCTGATATGCATTATGTATTCTCATTGCTACAAATTAAGAGGTGGAGAACCACTGGTGTAGAGGCAGATAATCTTGGGCTTCTCAAATGCTCTGAAAATTTTACTAAGTTGGAAAGACTTGCAATGGACTATATGTCTAAGACCAAATCTAGAAAGGTTTAGTGTTAGGTTTGCTTCAAGGTGATTTTTGGCCACATCAGATTCACAAAGACTATCTACTAAGTTACCCAGAAGTGTGGAGAGAGATAGGTATCTCAGTGCATAGAGGCATGGGACTGGAGTTAGGAAGTTAGGAAGGAGTTAGGATCTGAGTACAAATCCAGCCTCAGAGACTTATTATCTGTGTGACCTTGGGTAAATCTTGGCCTAAATCCCTTGGGGAAGGAAATGGCAAACCACTCTGGTATCTTTTCCAAGAAAACCCAATAGACAGTATTGGTGTAATATGGCCCATGGGGTCGTGAAGAGTTGGGTATGACTGAATGACTGAACAACAACACAACCATATGTGTATGTAAATGTGTGACACCATGGAAGAATCAGAGGTCCTTAAAGTATGAAAGATCTTTAAAATATTGAATATGGGGCATCAGAATTGTTGAATTTAATGAATTTCTTTAAATACAATATATATATATATATGATTGTTCTATATTATGTGACTGATTTTGTTCTTTAGATTATAATCACAGAATAAGTAATAAATATTTAAAATGGCACCATCCGTTTGACAGAACCTAAAAAATTTCTGTCTTTATTTTTTTTCAAATGATCTTGATTTCTAGGTAGTATTTGTCCACAGAAGAGGAGGAATACTTCTCCAAAGAAGGGAGACAGCAGTTATTCATTTCTGATAGAGACCTTAGAGAGCTGCAACCTGTCAATATTCAGAATATCTTCAATGTTATATATCTCAAGAGTATCAAGGTTTTTGTCTACCTAAAATATTTTTACATTAAAGTTCTAAAGTGGAGATAAGAAATTTAATATTATGAAGACCTTTACTTGACTTCTTCATAAATGTCCCTGTTGAAACTATTTCATAGTTAGATTAAACACATGGATCCATGGAACATATCTTTATAAGGGAATACTTTCATACTGGTAGGAAAACATGCTAAGATATTAAAATTACTAAAATTAAATTTGTAAAAGAAAATTCCCACCTTAATGAATGCTTGCACTTCATTTGCTTTGTTGCTGGCACCCCAAGACATAATAGATTCTCTCTGTTCAGATCCTTGCTTACTAGTAAATTCTTGTGAATTACTTGCTGAAATTTTTAAATGGCTCTTCCTAGAATTGATGATACAGGAAACCTTGTGGGAATATCTGAAGAAATGCTTGTATTCCATCTATCCCCAGAAACTGTTAAGCTTGAATACTCTCCAAATGTATACTTGTTGATCCTAGCTCCATATACCATTTCTGAAGCCCGAGTGCCAATAATAGGATAATGAAGGAAAAGAATAGGCAGGACACTGCAGCTACTGCAATCACAGGTAGAATGTGAGACTGGATTTATTTGGGGATTCAGGTGTCTGCTAGGCTGCTGAGATCTGAAAGGATCTCAGGGATGCTGTCAGCCGCTGCAGTTGTAACACTGATAGTAGCAGAGAGAGGAGTCTTTTGTCTGTGACAGCTACTATCAGAGTTTGCTTGATGGAGTCTTTTTCCAGGAAAGCTCTGGCAGTGGTTATCTCACCGGTGTGTAATCCCATTGAGAAGAGCCTTGGCTTTGTGGTCTTGAGCAGATGGTAGGACAGTCAGGCATTCTGGCAAGAGTCTGTATCCACTGCCACCACTTTGGTCACCAGGTAGCTGACTGCAGAGCGTGGGGCCAGCTCCACTCTGCTAGAACTATCTGAGGGGAAGGCAGCTTACAGGATTTCTGGGGTGTTGTCATTCTGATCCAGGATGAAGAGAGTTAGTGACACGTTGCTGCTGAGAGGAGGGTCCCCAGAATCCCTGGCTATCACTCAGTTGAAGCTCCCGGAACTGTTCATAGTCAAAGGAGCGCAGAGCATATAGGACACCGGTCTACGAGTTGATAGAAATATAGGAAGAGAGAGGTGATCCCTGGAAAGTCTCATTGGTAATTGAATAAATAAGTCGAGCATTCTCTTCTGTGTCTGCATCACTGCCTTGGGAGAAGATATTGTAACTCCAGGTGAATCGTTTTGCATTAGATAAGCTAAATAGTGTCTTCGGTGGAATTGGGGGTGGGGTGTCGTTTTTATCAGATACCTGCAGTTGTATTACTTGGTTTGACGTCAGGAGTGGGTCTCCTCTGTCTTAGGGGTAATAGTAATATTGTAGCTGGAAATTTGCTCCCTGTCCAGGATTTCGCGGGATATCAAACTATAATAGCTATCAAATGAATCCGAAATCTCGAAGGGAACTTGCTTGGAAATCGTGCGCCTGAGCTGTTCATTTTCTCCAGAATCTCTGTCATGGGTGGTTAAAAGGTCAATAATTATCCCAAGTGGAGAGTCTTCTGGGTTTGGACTGAAGAGAGAAGTGATAGTGATTTCTGGGGAATTTTAAAACTTGATTGGTTGGTAACATCTGTCACTCGAAGTAGAATGTGGGCCAGGGCAGAAAGTCCTCCTCCGTAAAGAGCCTGCACTTCTAGCTCATGTCCATCGACCTCGAAATTCAGGCTTCCCATTATTCTGAGCTCTCCACTGGTGGACCCTATATGAAAAAGCAGGGAAGAGGCCTCAGAGAGCTTTATTAGAGAATAAGTTATCTTGGCGTTGGAATCTTCAACACGATCGGTGGCCTGCACCTTGGCCACCGCTGTGTCGGCTTTCACATTCTCAGGCACACTCACTTCATAGAGAAAGCTGAAACACGGAGGCGTTGTCATTCACATTTAATACCCAGATCCGGATCTGCGTTTCTTCGGTTCTCACTGGATCCCCGCAGTCTGCAGCTATAAGGAGAAGCTAGTGTTCAGCTTGATCCTCTTCAATCTAGAGATTTTTCTAATACCAGCTCGGCATATTTTGTACCCCCAGCTTTAGTATGCACATTGAGGCTGAAATATGCGCTGTGTGTGACTAAGTAGGTAATTCTGGAGAGTATTATTGCCTACATCTAGATCCTTCGCATCCTGGAGAGATGAAAGCCGAAGGATTTGTCCACATATTTTCTCTCTATCTATTTTCTCACTGACATACAAAAGACCGTTTTTGTAAATTCAGGGTGAAATGCTGCTTTGTACCTCCAGAGACGATGGGAGCTCCTTGCTCCGACAGTTTCCGTGGCTGCAGCTCCAGATCCTTTGAGATGTCACCCACAAAAGAGACCTTCTCCGCCTCCTCCATATCATCATAGTGGAACTGCCCGCACCTGGCCTCCCACAGAGTCCACACGAGAAAGGATAGAAAGACTTGCCCTCTGCAGTCTCGGAGCGGTCCAGCATCCATTTTCGTCTTCAGGAGGAACCACTTTTTGTTTTTGGTCAAGATATGCCGTTATTTTCCCTCTTGTTTTCGTTTCTAAGCTCCAACAATCCTGGGCATAAGGGTCTAAGTTAACTACAGTTAATCTGCTTATACATTCAAGTTATGTTGTTTAGGTCAATACTGTTCTATCAGTATAATCCAGGAGAACATCTCTTGGTGCCTGAGTTTTCAGATTTTGGTAGAATAGCGACACCCAAAGTGTCTTTGTTGACAATGGCAAAGCTTTAAGTTATGTTGATTTGTATCTTCTGGTGATGATTCTTAATTCTTACTTTCTCACTCATTCATCATGAATCCAAAAGCATTTATTAACTGGCCACTGTGTTCAGAGGTGTGGGCAAAGCTTAAATAACATAGTATCTCTGACTTCTTCGAGTTCACACTAGCAAGTTCACACTAAGACACAAATGCTATAAACATAATACACAATATTACTAAATAAAAACTTTAGAGGGGTGTAGAACAGAGTACTATATGAGAGCAAGGGTCGTTGTTACCAACCAATGTTGGTATCAATGTCGAAGTTTGCTTTTTTGCTTGTTTAAAAAAAATTGTTTTGTTTTATTTTATTTTGATACAGCAGTCCTACAAAGTGGATAAAATAATTAGGGTACTGTGTTTAGAATACTGTGCTTAGAGATAGGAAGGACTGGGCTAAAATCCTACCAATATATGATCCTGAGTCATTTAATATTTGTAAAGTTTAGGAAACTATCTCAGTCTCTCTGTCCTGTCCCTGTCCCTGTCTCTGTCTCTGTCTACCTGTCTCTCTCTGTCTTTTTCCTCTTTCTCCATTCCTCTCATTATTTGACCAGAAGTTGTTCATTTCTCTGGTAAATTCAACCTATATTGATTTAGATCTTTATTGACAAGAAACTTGAATTCAGTAGTATTCTGAACCCTCAAAAATACTTATTTGCATTATAGAAAATACTTGTTTAGGCCATGTGAAGCAAAAGGAGAGAACCCTATTTCTTTAATGTGAGAGATCATGTTCTCCAAAAATCATCTTTATACTTCAGTACTTTTATGTATTTATGGTTTGATTCATCAGTTCTATCACTGCTTATATTATCACTGTTTTCTAGTAATGCTTATTCTCATAATAAAATATTGTACTTGCTCTCAAGCATTAGTTTATCTCTTCATTGAGAGAGAATTGAAAACGAATTGCATCAATATGATTATTCTTATTTACCCATGCTGTTTTTGCTCTTCAAAAAAACTATTTTAAGACCCTAAGACCATTTCTAGGTCTGCTTATTTTCATTTTCTTTTATTCTCCTTGCCTTTTTTTATGAAAGTAATCTGTTTCTCCAATGAGTTTAATTTTGAGCTTGGAAAAGATCTTCCATAGAAGGAACTAGAATTATTTATGTGTATATATATATATATATATATATCACAAAAATGCAAAAGAGCTTTGAGAAATTATTTGGTGATTCTTTTGTGTATCTGCCCATCAATGAGATAATGTAAAGAAATATTATTATATTAAGGATAATTAAAATGAGTACTGGGAATCAGCAAGAAGGCAAAGTAGCATGATAGATTGGTGCAGGGCCTTTGGAAATATGTGGGATAGAAATGAGTAAAAGTCACTAAAACACCAAAGAAGCTATTAAATAAATGAAGGCACACATATTAAGGAATTCTAGATAGTGGATCCAAAGGGAATAAATAGTGGATTTCAAAGAATATTTTACTAGAAACAAGAACCAGAAAAGAACACCTGGGATGTTTTTCAATGAAAGATCAAGATAATTTTTGCAAGACAGAGACAACAGAAAGAGAGGAAAGATGAATTAGCCATGTCAGTGACTGAGGTCAACATAATCTCTGAATTGTTTCTTTCTAAGCATAGAGACAATATGGTAGAGTGGACAGAGAACTTGACTCAAATCTAAAAGATCCTAAATTCAAATCTATATTCTGTGACCTTGGCCAGCTCATTCCATTCCTCAAGTGTTCTAGTCAGTTCTCTAAGACTCAAAGTTGCAGAGAAGTGACCTGCATTGGTAGAGGGAGTTTCCATATCTAGAAGTTTTCTATAGTTAATTAAATCAAAAATTAGTTCTTATTTCTATCTCTCTTTAACCTAAAACCAAGGAGAGACTAGAATCACAATAGTAAGGAATACTATTCCCTCAGGGACTAGAAAGGATGGACTAATTAGGTAGTGTAATATAACTTCAGAATATGAAGAATTCAGTATTGTATAGTGTGACCATAAAACATCCAGGGTAAGCAGAAATGTGATCCAGGATGTAAGTGTTAAAATATTAAGGACCACCCCACTAAACTGAAGACTAATGGCTATTAATACGTGAGACTTGGGGGAAGTATACTGTGTATTTTTCAGCTTTGTGTCCCTTGCCTTGAAAGAAAACTGGTTGCTTTTGATCCACTTTATTAATTTTAAACTGAAGTTATATAACTGTGAGACAGACTCAATAGTTCTTTTACCTCAAGGTTTATTTTTGAACCAGAATGGTTTTTATTAGTTGGATCTGGTCTAAACAGATGGGAGATGGGCTACAGTAAGAAAATATAAAGACCAAGGACTTTAATGAAGAAAAACATTCCTTGGAAAGTATGAGCAGAGATTTGGATGTCCATTCAGCAAGATAATATTGGAACTGCTTAAGTTCAGTCTTCTTTGTTATATTTATATTTACAGTCACATGCCATCTGAAAAAATTATGCAAGTTAGACACTACCACAAATTTTGGTAACTACTGTGATCCTTGACATTAGTCAAATAGGACTTTTCACACAAGTAAGAACTACTACTCTAACCTCTCACAGAAGGGAAGGGACTTATTTAGGGCATGACCACCATTTTACAGGTCAACCGAGGGTGGAATAAATCAAGTTAGATTCTGCATCATTTGTAAAAATGTAGCAAGCTTTTAGGAATAGAAGTAAGCTATTTATAGCTTATATATATAAAGAAAAGATACAGAAACTTAGCTCTGTCCCTGGCACATAGTAGGTGCTTAACAAGTGTTTATAAATTGGTTGATAGAGAAGGAAAAGCTAAAGAGAGTACACTTCTTTCTCACACTCAAACTCAATCTGACCTCACTTCAAGTCTGTACTGAGAATTTACAGAAGTGTCATAACACATCACAGTTGTCTTGACACATTTGAAATGAGTCCTGACTCAAGCACTAGCCTAGATTGCTCTAAGCTTCAAGAAGATGTCACAGTACCATTTACATTCCATTCCCACAGCTCCACTATCCTTTGTATAAGAGGCTATCATACCAGTAGGATCCATGTAAGAGCATATTCACATGCCTGAACTTTAATTTTTAAATAAGGTAATCAGGAGACCATTTTTCATGGCAAATTGTATTGTTTTCTTTATTTTTAGTTCCCAGTCAGAGTTGCAGTGCTACACCTGGGAAAATCAAAATAGGACAAAATGCTAACCAGCACATTATAATCTGTTTTTGTTTTGCATTCACTAATTCTTAATTACAATATAATTTTAATATGTGGTTTATAGTCACTGATATCTTCCTTCTTGTGGATTCTGTTTTTTCCCTCATCGTGGAGAATTTATGAGGGATTTCACTAATGTGATTTTTACCAATATGGGGATTCTTTTCACTAACTCAGAAAACTATCTCTATAATAGAGAAGTTCTAGGGAGTTTTCTGAGACATATAGTGGTTGCCTGAGATTTCCACATCAAGGTCAGAGACTGAATTTGAAGAAAAGGTTTTCCTACCTTCACATCTGGCATTCACTATGTGAAGGGGATCTCATATTAAGTAGGTATATATTAAATATTTTAAAATATTATAATTTATTCAAATATTAGATCTGACACAAACTTGAATGACATTCATTCTCCTGAAACAACATTGTTTACTGTAGCAGTCTAGTAGAATAGAAGGTTTGGGGAGTCAGGTAATCATTGAATTGGGGAGTCTGATTAGGGAGTCAGGTAATCATTGAATATATAGTTTGGGTTGTCTTTTGAAGTTTGTGAACTACATTAAAGGAATTAGTCCCTAAAATAGGTGGCAAATAGTATTTATACTTACATTATGTTTAGAAGAAAAGATATTTTGTTCTTCAAGACAGAGAAGTTATACTATTCAAAAGCCATAATCTATACTACATTATACTCTTTGATAGGATTATAAGATTCTCCACAGATTTGGAGCTAGAAGCATATCAACTGGCTTTATCTCCTCACTTTATAAATGCATAAATTGAGGTTCCATGAAGTAAAGTAATGCCCAGTATCACACAAATAGCAAATTATTGAGCTCAGATGTGAAATTCAGGTCATTTGCTGCCTCGTTATATTTTGCTAATTATTTTTCCTCTGCTTCCATTCAGACAAATATAAATAATGTCACCAAATAGAGTCACTTCAGCAAAGTAAGAACATTAACTGATACTAAAATGGAAATGTTTTATTGAACTGAGCAGAACCAGGTAAACAATTCACATGCTGACCAAAAACAGAGTAAAGCAAAACAACACAGAAAGACTTTAGAATTTGTAACAATACAGTGGCCAATTGTCAGTACTTTAGAGAACTGTTGGTGAAGCTTGCTTACTCCCTCTTGGCAAAGAATGAAGAATACATTTTTAGACAGCTAATGTGCAGATTTCCTTTGATTGGAATGTTACAATGAGCAAGTTTACAGAGTAAAGATGAGGAATAATGTAACAGTCCACACATGTGTATGTATAAGGTATATGTTTGATGTATGGGAATTGTACTAAGAGATGCATGGACAGATCTGTGCATGAGCAGTGAAGGTCTCACTTGGCCACATGACCTTTGTTCTCACCATTCTCAACATTCTGGCGAGAATCCAGGCTTCTTTGTCTTTCCTGGGCTAAAGTTATCCACCCTGGAACTTATTGTAATTTACATTTAAACCAATGGCGATCCACTATGTGTTGTTGCATATGCATTATGTGCCTCCCACTTCTTGCCATAGGAATGCTCCTTCTCTGGAGCCCCACTGTGATCTCTAAAGATCTTCTTTCTTTGTTCTTTTATTCCCCTCTCACCTAACCTCTAGCTGACGTTCTGGCATCAGGTGGTTAGCCTTCCATCTCTGCCAAACACACTCTGTCTTCACCTGATTTCTATTCTCACACCTGATTTCTATTCCTATCTAGGAATTCTCCATCCCACCTGTTCTTGGTTATTCATATCTCCCTTCACTGAATACCCTACAAGGGAAGATATTAAAGGAACAAGCGCTGTTCCTTACATAACAATTAATCTGTGTGTCTCTCAATTTATTAACCCTTTCTCCCGACTTCTTTCTCCTCCTCAAGTTATTACCCACTAGGAATTCCTTTTGTGCAATGGTTGCTGGTTGGCCATTGCAAATAATTAGGAAGTGACAGGATTTTTTTAAAAAGAGCATCAATGAAACATAAAAAATAATAAAATGCATAAACAAATTATAGACAAATACAGATAGAACCAATTAGAGTTAGAAAGGCATACATGCAAGTATTAAGAAAATTATATTCTGAGAAATATAGGAGTTGCTGGTCACAAAATCAGCCAAAAATCATTTAGAAACCACTAAGAGCAGCAGCAAGAAAGACTGAATAGAAAGCTAGTAATGGAGGGCACACACGCGCAAAAAATGGATGAAAAAGCCACAGACTTCAATTGGGTCCAAAATGTACTAAAGGAGGACTTGGAGGAAGTCGGGTAGGGTATGTATTTAAATGAAAAATAAGACAATTGGAACATTGCTAATCTAGAAGACAAAGGCTATTTCTTTGTCCAATGCTGCAGATGGTGGATTAGGTTTTAAGGTAACACTGATATCCTCCATTTCCAGTATCATTTCTCCCTTGTCCCCACCTTTGTAGATGTAGTGAGCTTCCTGGCTTGGTTCTTGAAGATTGTTAGAAGGAGCAATGTGCAGATCCATCTATTTGAGTTTCAGAGTTTTTAAAAAGGAAAAGCCATGAGTTGTAAAAGATAATAAACAATGATATTCCACAATATGGTGCTGTGGTGTTTTAGATGTAGAATGAGTGGAATAACAAGTGATGAGGAATAGGAGTTAAGATGTCTGTTGGAAGAGGAGTAAAATCAAATTCTCATGCCAATTAAATGAAATAAATATCTTAATAAGGAGAGAGGGAGGAAGAAAAGGTGTGAGAGAATTTGGAATATTAAAAATATTTTTACAAGTAACTGAGGGAAAGTAAAATACTTAAAAAATAAAAATAAGATCAAATCAGCTAAAAATTTATGTTTGATTTGCCATTACAGTTTTTTATGGATTATCCTCTAATTAGATCTCTAAACTTCTTTTTACTTCTTTTATGAATGTCTTTGGGAGTCACTTTACCTCTCCAGGTTTCAGTTTCCTCATCTGTAAAATGAAGAAGTTGGATGAAATTACCTATGAGGACCCTTCCAGCTTTGAAACTTTGATCTTATCATACTGTTTGTATTACTTAATATAGTCATAAATGTGTATATTATTCACCCCTACTAAACTATCGGTTACTTAAGGGTAGAGGCTTTATCATGTTTGCCTTTGTGTCTTCTTTAGTGGCAAGCACAGTGGAATTTACTAAAGAAGTGCCTAAACATGTTTTTTTTTTTTTATAAATGATATGACTCTATTATATATGGATTCATCATTAAGCCATACATAAGCAAATTAGTTTAGCCACAGTAACTATTTTTCTTGTTTTCTCTTCTGTTCCCCCCCCCAAAAAAAAAATCACACAATTTTAATTTGATTTGCAGAGTAACTAGAAGGCAAATCAGACTTCAAGAATGGGAATTTCATCTATACTTGAAGATGATTGTTTCAGGCATGCATAGAATAAGTTGCTAGAGTAAACTCAAAAGAGGACAGGTAGGAAGGTTGATTGGGAGAATCTTGTAGTACCCTATACATGATGTGACTGTGTTACATCTCTGATATTAGAAAAAGAAACAACTCACAAAAATATTGCATTACAAAACAAATAGCACATGGTAATGATGTGGAATGAAAGAAAAGAATTGAAAATTGTTCTTGTGTTAGAGAATTTGTGAGACTGATATAAATTGTATTATCATCTTATTGATATTTTTCTTAATATCACTACTAGGAATGATGAGGAAAGTTCTGCTTCATTATATTCATTAACCCTCACTTCTTTTTTGGAGGGCCTTCCAAATTTTTTTCTCTAGAAATGCAATTAATAATATATAAGAACCAATGCAGCACATTGGAAATAAAATCTTTAGGATAACATTAATATTTAAAACCACAATCATTCCTTCAAATATCTTCCAGCTCTTAAAAAACATAAAATACAAGACAATTATTCTAGACTGAGCCAAAAGAAGCATTACTGATACATTTATTCTCAACGTTTCTTTTTTCCCTTTCTCAATGCAAAACTTTTCTGTGATTTATTCTTGGCATTCTGTGTAGTACATTTAAGTTAAAGCATCTAAACACTCATTATTTGACTGATGACTAGATATGATCCCATATTATACTTCCAAAAATTACTCATTAGGTATGTTAGAATCTAAAAGAAACATTTTAAATTATACATTTAGGAAATAGCTCCACAAAAGTAAAACATGCTTTCAAAAAAGAGAATCCCTAATCAATAGTAATCATAACAAAGATATATAGGCCATGTGGGGACAAGCTTATACTATGGAAATTGTCACACAGTCTTCCCCATCTGACTCTGGAAAACACATAAAGCAATATAAACTCTCATTATTTTCCTTTCTCCTCTATATCAATCTTGGAAGGCATTTTAATTTCCTTTGGGGAATATTTCGTTGTTCTCCAGTTGAGGTGGGAAGCTAGGGTTAATAGGTTTGAGGAATTTGAATTCACTATTATCAGAACCAGATGCTAAACACATGTCATATTTATATGTCTGAAAGAGAGTCCCTGTGCCAGTAATATCTGCCAAACTTCTCGGAAAACTATTGGCATCACCAAAATGATAATGGGATCTCTTTTTTAACTGTTTCCTCTTATATACCTTGATAACTATGAAGATTGTGATGGACACTAGAAAGAGAAAGGATATTAAAGTCAATGAAATAATTAAATACATAGTTAATGTGCCATCATACTTTTCTTCTTCAATGGAATCTGGAATATGTATGTGGGATTCTGAAAAGCCATCTACAAGAAGAAGGTCTAGAGCTGCAGGAGTAGAGAGCATAGGGCTGCCATTGTCTCTCACAAGGATAATGAGCTTTTGCTTGATAGCATCTCTGTCACTGATGGACCTGGCAGTTCGAACTTCTCCATTATGGGACCACACAATGAACAACTCAGGGTCTGTGGCCTTGAGCAATTGGTAGGAAAGCCAGGAATTCTGACCGGAGTCTTTATCTACTGCCACCACTTTAGTAACCAAGTAACCTTCTTCAGCTGCTCTGGGGACCAGTTCACTGTAGGAAGCAGAGTAGTTCCGCATAGGATATAAAATAACTGGAGCATTGTCATTTTCATCCACAATGACAACATATATTGTGACATTGGTGCTCAAGGAAGGGGACCCTGAATCTGATGCTTTCACAGTCACTTTGAAGTCTTTGATTTCTTCATAATCAAGGGTCTTCAGAATGTATACCTGACCATTTTCTGAATTGATGGAAATTAATGGGGATGAAAAGAGAGAGCTTTTGTTTTCAGGCCAGATAGAATAAGTCACTTTAGCATTCTGCCCTGAATCTGAATCAGTAGCGTTCACACCTCCAATCATCAGGGAAGGGCTGTTGTTTTCAGTTACATACATAGTGTAGGAAGATTGGTTGAAGAGAGGGAGGTTATCGTTGATATCTAATATTTGCACTGTGACAGTCTCCGAAGCTGAAAGAGGAGGAGACCCCAAGTCTATAGCAGTGACTGTTACATTGTAGCTAGAAACCCTTTCTCGATCCAAGGCTGCATCTGTCACTAGTTCATAGTAATTGCTGAAAGTCGGTTTTAGGGTGAAGGGGATGTCATTGGGAATGGAGCAAGTTGTTCTCCCGTGGTCCCCAGAGTCCCGGTCACGGATGCTAAAAAGGGCCACCACTGTTCCAGTTAAGGAGTCTTCAGGGAGAAGGGTAGAAATAGAAGTCACTGTCACCTCAGGAGGGTTGTCATTCACGTCCATCACCTCCACGAGGACTTTGCAGTGAGAGGATAGCCCTCCTCCATCAGTTGCTCGAACACTCAGTTCATAATATTCAGTCGTTTCAAAGTCCAGGGGTTTGGAGATTCTAATTTCTCCCGTCAGAGGGTCAATATGGAAAGCACGATGACTTTTACCAGCATTTTGACTGAACGAGTAAGTCACTTCTCCATTACTACCCTGATCTGAGTCAGCTGCAAATATGGTGCTCACTACAGAACCTGCTGGACTGTTTTCTGCCACAGTAGCTCGGTACAGAGACTGAGAGAACACTGGGGCGTTGTCATTTGCGTCCAGGACAATGATGCGGATGCTGGCAGTCCCGGTTCGGGGTGGGATTCCACCATCAACGGCGGTGAGCAAGAACTCGAATTCCGGCTGCTCCTCCCGATCCAAAGACTTTGCCAAGAGCATCTCCGGATACTTGCTGCCATCACTGCGCTCCCAGGTATGTAAAACGAAGAATTCATTTGATGGAGTGAGCGTGTAGTTCTGGAGAGTATTATTCCCCGCGTCTAAATCCTGGGCACTTTCTAATGGGAAGCAAGTCCCAATGGTAGTCGATTCAGGGATCTTTAAAATGAACTTATCCTCTGGAAACTGAGGCGAGTGATCATTGACATCAGAAATGGCCACCTCAGCCCGGAAGAACTTCAATGGATTTTGCAGCAATAATTCAAAATGGACCATGCACTCGTCTATCTGGGCACATATTACTTCCCGGTCTATTCTATCCTTTGTGACCAGTTCCCCTGTTTTCAAGTCCAATAGAAAATGTTCCCTGAGACCGTCTGCAACTAGTCGAGCCTGCCGGGAAGACAGCACTTTCACATCCATCCCCAGGTCCTTGGCAAAATTAGCCACGAAAGAACCGATCGGTATTTCTTCAGCTACAGAATAGCGAATGCTTTCACCAACCACGCGGAACCCCCCAAATAGAAAAGTATAGACAAAGAAAACTTGCCTGGTCATTTCCCGCGGTGGGAGCGCCATGACTGACTCCTGTTCTCCACCCCAAATGATCACTAAAGACAGCGTTGCTGTTGTGGTGGCTCCAAATAGGAAATACTGAGGAATGAGCACCAGAGTCCACTGCTCGGATTCTAGCTGCAACGTTTCCAGTAGCAGAGGCTAATATTTAGGAAGAGCCAGAAAGAGCCTTCCAGATCCGACTGCTTTTCAGAAAGGAATGCAGACTAGGGGACTGAATGATTTGACCTGGAATTTTCCTTTCCTCTCCGTGGCCGACAGCGCCACCAAGTGTTTCAATCAAATAATGCAAAGATTGCTCAATCCAGTTAAAAACTGAGAAATGGATGTTCTCAGTATGTTTTAGGAGATGTAAACAAATTCAACTACACACAGTTTCTTTGATAAGCATAAAATAATTTTAAGAGCAGAGAAGTAATAGGAAAAATAACGTTAAATTTAAAGGAAAATAACAATCCATAGAATAGTCCAACACCTCCCCTTATTTTATACTACAAAATAACCATAATTCCACAGGTATGATTGTAATTTTTTATCTGCTTGTGTTACTCAGTGACTTCCAAAGGAACGTGGAATCAACTACCTAAAACTTTAGAGGGACAGGAAATATTTTATAAAGCACACGAGACTGTTGAAACTGCTGAGGATACTTTTCTGGGTTTGATGGAGTTATCCTTCCAGTATGTGATTCTTTCAATGGTAGATTGAGAGGAAAGGAGATATGGTTCTCATTTTCTCACTTGGTAAATATAGTAAATTTGTCAGAGAATCAGATAAAATAATTACATTGAGAAAAGAATGACTTAAGAAGTTCTAGGGGGGGGGAAAGGGAAGAACCCCTCCCACCCCAACCTCCTGAACATCTTCTACCTCAGGGGACATAATACAAGTGAAAATAATTACCTTATAAAATGACTACAAAACTAATGGGATTTAAATTTTTTAAGCTGTACATAATTTAACTCATTCAAAGGTTAGTAAAAGGACCTAGAAAGAAACTGTGTAGCCTTATAACATGCTCACTAACTGTTCAAAATGTACTTTATTTGAGGGTAAATTTGACTATAGATAGGAGAAGTAGACTTTAAAGAATACTAACTGCAAAATATTTTACAAGTAATGCAATGGAAGGACATATTCTGAAGGACATGCTCAATCAATGTGGGAAAGAACATTTAAATTTGGGGAAACAAATGGATAAATTAGATAAATCAGCATTTAAAATTTTAAATTTAGTTCAGATCTAACATTTATTTAAAGTCTCATTCAGAACAGAGAAAAAAAGAAGTAGTCTTGGTAGAATTAATATCTATTAGGGGAAATTTTCACCCCTAACTGAAATCTAAGCTATTCCTGAAGGTAGGATTTTCCTCTGAATCTTTCCCATCATGGTGAGCATGGAGGCTGGGAATAATTGGCTTCAAAAACTTAAATTCATTGGTTCCAGAATCATTGGCCAGACACACCTCATACTGGTAGCTATGGGACAGGGTCCCAGTGCTATTGATATCTACTAAACGACTTGGGAAGGGGGCACTGGCTCTAAGGTGGCCCATGTCTGAAGAATCTCTTTTCTTTTTCCATAGGTGTAGTACAGTGAACAGGATGGCAGAGATCAGGAAGAGAAAAGAGACAGAAGCCAAAGAAATGATCAAGTAAAGAGTGAGAGAATCAATCTGGGTTGATTCTTTGATAGATTCTTGGCGTTTTACATATGGCTCAGAGAATCCATCCACCAGGAGCACATTTAGTGTGGCTGCTGTGGACAGAGGTGGTTGCCCATTGTCCTTAACCAATATCAGGAGCCTCTGTTTGATGGCATCTCTGTCACTGATGGGCCTCACTGTATGAACTTCCCCATTATGGGCCCATATGGTGAAGAGTCCTGGGTCTGTGGCCTTGAGAAGTTGGTAGGAAAGCCAGGAATTCTGTCCTGAGTCTCCATCCACAGCTACCACTTTGGTGACCAGGTAACCTGGCTCTGCTGTCCTGGGCACCAGGTCATTGCAGGGAGCTGTACCATTTTGCAAAGGATATAGCACAAAGGGTGAGTTGTCATTCTCATCCAGGACCACAACTTGAACCAAAGTCTGACTGCTCAGGGCTGGGGACCCTCCATCAGTTGCCTTTACAATGAACTGAAAAGTTTGGATGGCTTCATAATCCAAGGATCTCAGAGCATAGAGATGTCCATTGTCTGAATTGATGGAGATATAGGAAGAGAGGGACAGATTTTCAGACTTGGAAGGCTGCAATGAATAGGTTACCTTGGCATTAGTCCCAGAGTCCCTGTCATTGGCACTGACATTGCCCAGGTGTGAGGCAGGAGTATTGTTCTCCTCCAGGTAGAATATATATGCTGTCTGAGTAAATACTGGTGGGTTGTCATTGACGTCTGAGATAAACACTGTGATATTATGAACTGTTTGGAGCCTCGGAAACCCCAAATCCATGACAGTAATCATGATGTTATATTGGGCCTTACTTTCTCTATCCAGCCCTCCTTCTGTTATCAAGGTATAAAAATTTTCTATGGAAGGTTGCAGGGTAAAGGGGATATCTTCCTGAATGGAGCAAACCAGCCTTCCATTTTCTCCTGAATCCAAATCTGAAATACTGAAAACAGCCACCACCATCTCAGGTGCATTCTCTGGAATGGGACTGGTAAGTGACGACATAGCCAGTTCAGGGGCATTGTCGTTCAGATCTGTCACCTGAATAATTACAGTACATTTCCCAGAAAGGCCACCGCCATCAGTTCCTTCAACATCTATCTCATACCGTTGAATTGTCTCAAAATCTAGTTTTTTTCTGAGTCTAATATCTCCTGAGATGGGATTTATTTCAAAAGTTTTGCTAATTTCTTCAGAACTATGAAAAAGGGAATATAGTATCTCTCCGTAATTTCCAGCGTCCAAGTCTCTAGCAGAGACGGTGACAACCAGGAAGCCAATGGAATTGTTCTCTGGGACCTGAACCTCATATCGAGGTTGAACAAATAAAGGAGCATTATCATTAATGTCCACAACCACAATGCGGACGCGAGCTGTCCCAGACCTGGGCGGGGATCCACCATCTACTGCCGTGAGGATTAGTATAAACTCTGCCTGCTCCTCACGGTCCAGGGCTTTGCTTAACACCAGCTCTGGGAATTTCCTGCCTTCTCCTCGGCTGTGAGTCTGAAGGTGGAAATGGTAGTTAGGGCTGAGGGTATAGTTCTGTACAGCGTTAGGTCCTACGTCTAAATCTTCTGCGTTTTTCAGAGGCAAGACAGAACCCGGAATACTATTTTCGGGGATTCTCAAGAGCATCTCCGATTCTAGGAACACGGGCGAATGGTCATTAATGTCTTCCACTCTCAGTTCAGCCCGAACTATCTTTAAAGGGTTTTCCAGTAAGATTTGAAAAGGCAGCAGACAGGGCTCTGTGGAGCCGCACAACTCCTCCCGGTCCAATTTTTCCTTAAGGTTCAGATCTCCAGTTTCTCGATTTAGCTGTAAATGCTGCTTATTTCCTTTGGAAGCGATTCGGGCCCCTCTGGCTGACAGATCCCCTAACTGTAACCCCAGGGCCATTGCTACATTCGTCACAAAGGAGCCGCTCTCAGTCTCCTCCGCCACTGTAAACCTTCCCAGGTCACCACCGGCCTCAGACACCCATAGCAAAAAAAAAAGAAAGAAGACTTGCCTCTGCAGTGGAATCGCTTTCCTTTCGGGTTCCATTGTTCCTTGGTTTGCCTCCTTTTCAGCTTTAATCACCCAGTTCCGCCTCAAATAAGAACCAGATTCTGCAACTCACATTAACCAGGTTCTAATCCTGCCGGTGAGCAGCAAAGGGCCCAGGCTTGTATTCTTTCTCAGCTCCAGCTAATGCCATCCCCACCCTTGCCGCTGTTTCAGTCTCCCAGTCTGTTTCACAGTTGTAAGAATCTCGTAGGCAGAGCCATAGTCTCCTCCTTAGCCTGCAGCGCCATCAAGTGCCGCTTCTAAAAGTTGAAACTGTGATGGTGTTTTCGTTTTGTTTTGCAAAGTATGTCAAAATATTTGATTATTGCAACCGTTGTTACCCAAAACTTATAGAGTGTGCTTTGCTATCCACGATATTAAGGTTCATTGTCTTATGGTATACGGGAGTTGGAAAGGGCTCTATAGACTGACGCGGAGAAAAGATAAGACCCATCAGTCGCCTGGTTGTGTATGTATTCCTTGGTTGTGGATGTGTGTGTGGGTGTGTGTGGGTGTGAGAGAGAGAGAGAGTGAGAGAGAGAGAGAGAGAGAGAGAGAGAGAGAGAGAGAGAGAGAGAGAGAGAGAGAGAGAGAGAGAGAGTCAAAGAGAATGAGAGTGAGAAGAAAAAAGGAGAAAAAGAAAAAATTTAAGTGTAGCATTAGAGAAAGAACATCATAAAATCATGTTAACCACTTTCAACACAAGTTAGAGGAATTTGCACATGCACATAGGTTCAGGGGAGACAAACATAGTATTTAAACTCTACAGCAAATTTTCAGAATATATTTGGACAAAACTGTTTTAGGTTGTATCATGGAGGGGGGGGGCGCTTAATTTACTACTAAGTTCTAGTTTAAGAAAATTGTCCTGACACACTGAAATAGTCCTGAGAGAAGGAAAATACACAGATAATCTGAGGACTCAGAAAATTACATTTATTTTTTTAATCAAACCAATTCCTATTTTCCCAGTCACTTTGTTAATATACTTTGAGTATTGGGAATAATCAAAGGCATCTGTATATTTCTATATATGAAACTTGGATCTAATCTAAACAAAGGTCCCATATATGCCAAAATATTCATAGCAAAACCAATTTTGCAGAAGCAAAGAAAGCATTCACTGACTAACAACAAATTGTGGTATATTAATGCAATGAATAGTATTAAACTGTAAGAAAAAATAAAGGGAGGTGAAAATCAGAAACACGTGAAGACAAGAATGAACTGATGCAAAGGAAAGAGAACAAAGGCAATAATATAAACAGGAACTACAAGGACTTAAATGAAAACAACATTTAAAGACACAAATTAGTATTAAGAACTTAAGTGAAAACAGCACTAAGAGACATTAGAATTAAATTAAATGCAGCAACCAGATTGTCTCTAGAGTACATGATGAAGCACAATTCCCTCATCTCAGTAGAGAGGGGTTGAATTAAAGTCATTGTTATGGTTTCTTTTCATTAACTGTTTTTATCTGTAATAAAGGGTTGTTCTTCAGGCAGGAGAGGGGGTGTATTGGGAAATGATCATTATATAAAATTCCCAAAGCACAAATTAAATATTAAAAATATTTAATAGGCGTACCTCTAAAGATTTCTAATGGATATTCCAAGCATTTTTTTGGTATGAGCTATCCACATAAAAACCCTCTTTAAAATATTTGATGAAAATTTTCTAGGTTGCTTAAATACATATCTGTTTCTTGTATTAACAATTATTTCAGTTGATGTATGGCATTATTTTTTAACCAAGCATATGATAATTTTATTTCTAAAATGTCATGCAGAAGTGGATATATAGTTATTTGCCCAGAGAAACTTTTAAACCTTAGGGGGGAAATGACCTTTTGTAAAAAAAATCTTTGTAGAGCAAAGCACTGCATTTACTTATATTAAAGCACCATGGAAAGAGAATATGAAAATTTGAAGTACGAACAGTAAAAAAGATTTTCCTAAGTCCTGATAACTCAAGAGAATTTAGCATGCACATTATACTCATCTTCATTTTTTCTATAAAGGTTTAGGTTAGGGAGATACAAGTTAGAAAAAACAGAGTATTCTTAGGGGCTCAGTGTGGGTTAAGGATCAAACACAAACCACTATTTTACAAATCAAAATCAAACAAAAAATTCTATCCTCTGACTTCAAAATGATAATATAAATGAAGGCAATGCATGAGTATCCAAATAACTGCAATGCCCAATCTGCAGAAGTCAAACAGTTTCAAAGATTAGCAAATTCAATAACTCTCTAATAATCCAAGGAATAAAGGACTACTGGGGCAATGTCCAGAGCAAATAAATAATCACATATACATTGTCATTACTTCATAGCTATAACTGAAACCAGAGCTACTCCTAAAGGTTGGGGCTTCTTCTAGGTCTCTTGAAGTGTTCTGAACTTGGAGTCTAGGAATGATAGGCTTCAGGAACTTGAAATCTCCCTTTCTCATGCCATTGGCTAGATACACCTCATACTCATAACTTTGGGAAAGAGTTCCTGCTCCACTGACATCCATTAAGTCATCTGGATAGGGACCATTGGTCTCCAAGCAAACTCTACTTGCTGAATTTCTCTTCCTTTTCCATAGACAAACAGCTATGAAAAGGAAAATGGAAACCAGAAAGAGGAATGAGACTGAAACTAAAGAAATTACCAAGTAGACAGTGAGGGAGTCAGTGTGGACTTGCTCCTTGTTTGTATCTGGGAGCTAAATATGTGACTCAGAGAATCCGTCCAGCAGGACTACATTCAATGTGGCTGCTGTGGACAGAGGTGGCTTTCCATTGTCCTTCACCAGAACCAGAAGCCTCTGCTTGATTGTGATTCTGTCCCTGATAGGTCTTGCTATACGAACTTCTCCATTATGAGCCCACACATTGAAGAGTCCTGGGTCTGTGGCCTTGAGCAGCTGGTAGGAAAGCCAAGAATTTTGTCCTGAGTCCCTATCTACAGCCACCACCTTGGTTACCAGGTAACCAGGCTCTGCTGCTTTGGGAACAAGGTCATTACAGGGACCAGTAGCATTCTGCAGAGGATAGAGTACAAAAGGAGAATTATCGTTTTCATCAAGGACCACAACCTTCTCAGAGAAGGGGAGCCACCATTATCAGCCCTCACAGTGAACTGGAAAGCTTGGATGGTTTCATAATCCATGGATCTCAGAGCATAGAGATGCCCATTGTTTGAGTTGATGGAGATATAGGAGAAGAGGGGAAAGTCTTCAGACTCTGTAGGCTGCAGCGAATAGGTGACATTGGTTCCTGCATCCCTGTCAACTGTACTGACGTTTCCAATATGGAGGGCAGGGCTGTTGTTCTCTCTGAGATAGAATGTATAGACTGTCTGAGTAAATACTGGGGGATTGTCATTGATATCGGAGATGAATACCGTGATGTAGTGCTCGGTTTTGAGCCTCGGGGACCCTAAATCCGTGATGGTAGCAGTAATGTTATATTGAGCTCTACTCTCTCTGTCCAGCGTTCCCTTTGTGACCAGTGTGAAAGTTCTTAAAAGTTGGTTTCAGGGAGAAAGGGAGATCTTCCTAGATAGAGTCTGGATCTCGGATTCTGTAAATAGCTACCACAGTCTCAGAAGAGTTCTCTGGGATGTTGCTGGTAAGTGAAGTCACAGTCAATTCCAGAAAATTGTCGTTCAAATCCGTTACTTGAACCACAACAGTGCATTTCCCAGAAAGACCTCCGCCATCGATTGCTTCAATATCCACCTCATATTACTGAATTGTCTCGAAATCGAGTTTTTTTGAGTCGAATCACTCCTGAGATGGAGTCTACTTCAAAAGTTCGACTAACTGCATCTGAAGCTTGGAATATAGTGTAGGATATCTCTCTGTAGATCCCTGTGTCTAAATCTTGAGCAGACACTGTAGCAACTAGAGAGCCCATGGAGCTGTTCTCTGGTATTTGAGCCATATAATGGGCGTGATCGAAGACCCGGACATTACTATTGATGTCCATAACCAAGATCCGGACTTGAACAGTCCCGAATCTGGGTGAAATCCCTCCGTCTACTGCTGTGAGAGTTAAAGTGATCTCAGGCTGCTCCTCCCTATCCAACATTTTGTCTAACACCAGTTCCAGGTACTTTCTTCCATCACTGCGTGTGCGAGTGCGGACAAAGAAACAGGGGTTGCGGCTGATGGTATAGTTCTGGAAACTGTTTATTCCAACGTCCAAATCATGGGCGATCTTTAGTGGAAATACAGCCCTTGGCGCAGTGCTTTCTGATATTTTCAGGAGTATCTCATATTCTGGGAACGTGGGTGAACGGTCATTATGTCTTCTATCCGCAGTTCAGCCCGGAAAAACTGAAAAGGATTTTCCAGTAAGATCTGGAAAGGTGGCACACAGGGCTCGACAGGGCCACACAGTTCTTCTAGGTCCAGCTTCTTTTTAATCAGAAGATCCCCGGTGTCACGCTTAAGCTGCAAATATTGAGTCTTATCCTCAGAGATCACCGGGCCCCTCGGGAGGACAACTCCCCAACCTCTAGTCCTATGATTTTTGCAGCATTAGTCACAATGGAACCATTTTCCGTTTCCTCTGCCACGGAGTACCTCCCTGGCTTCGAAACCGCCTCAGACAGGAATAAAACAACAATAAGAAATACCACTTGCCTGTTCCGCAGAATTTTCCGTTGGCGCAGTCTCCATTGTTGCGATTGGGGAAATAATAGAAAAATTGCTCGAACAACCAAATCTGGTTTCTTGGTCGAAATGACTGTGATGGGTTTATATGTACGCCAAGATAGCAAAGACAAATATTTCTTTAGCCCCAGCTACCTCTTAGAAAACGTTCCTTTCCAGGGAGTGTCTAGTACTAACGCCTTCTTAGTCTACAGCGCCACCATGCGTCCTTACTGGCAAATTACCCTTTAAATCCGTTTCAATAAGAAAATACCCTTTTTTTAGGTAAAAACATTATAATAATAATCGATATTGTTTGTATGCAGCGGTTTTATATATGTGTACTCAGTTAACTTTATAACCTTGTGAGGTGGATGCTATATTTTAAAGATGAGGACACTGCTGCCTAGAGAGATCAGAAGACTTGTCCAGAGTCAAACAGCCAATAAGTGTCTGAGTTTGGATTCAAAATCAAGTCATCCTGATAAGTTCTGTATGCTATACATGCCTTTACCTAGTTGTTTATAATCCACCTTAGTTATGGAACTTATGAAAAAGAAGGAAATGATTTTATCTTCCCTACATAACTATTAATAAAGGATAGAGAAAACATTATTCACTCTCATCAGGGACTGTTCATAGATACAATGGCTGTTAACCTTAAAAAAGCCAAAGCTTACATCTGTAGTCAATGATTTCGCCTCAATATCAAAATGTTTTCACTGTATTTCATAATTTTTGTAATTATGGGAAGCAAAAATTTTGTGACACCCAGATCATGTGGTCTACAAGAAGGTTATATTCTCAACCATCCCTATTTGTTTAGTTTTCATTAGTTTCCATAAATAGCCTAGATGATATTTACCTTGTAACTTACTCTTTTGGAACACATGCCAATTCTTGAATTCAGGCCCAGTATATCTTAATACAATTAAATTAATCATCATAAAATCATAAAATATTAGGGTTGCATGAATCCTCATTGAGATATAATTCTTTATTTTACAAGTGGTAAAATTGAAACCAAAAGAAGGAAAATGACTTACCTAACATTATGTTAGAGTATTAGAAGCGTCATGTTGTGTTCAAAAAGAAAAGGATCAGATTTGTAATTATAGGAATAATATATTTCAATCAAACTGGTTTTATTTCTTGAGATAATCAATTCAATTCCTTATTTACTTTCTTGGATTTTATAATATCTTTTCATTTAATAAATCTATTTAATTACATTTCCCCATGTATTTTCTGGTAGCTCATTGTTGAGAACAATTCCTGTAGCCATAAATCAGACCTATAGCATCTATTTACAAATTCTTTGCCTTGGAACCTTAGTATTGATTCTAAGAGAAGGCAAGGATTAAAAAATAAAGTAGAGAGTTGTCCATTTACGGAGTGATTTTTCCTAAAATGAATAGCTAATATGCATTAATAAAACATAGATAGAGAGCATCCATATGTGCATGAGAACTGAATGCATGGTGAAGGTGAAAATTTTACTAAGGATGATAATTTTGCTGTGTGCAGAAAATTTTAGTTCTTTTACTTAATTTGACCTAAATGGAGATTAAGCAAACTTACTTTCATTTTTCCAAGTTAGTTCAGATTTCCACTTTATTGATCTGTCTGTATTACTTAGCTCTTAATTTAATTTGACAGGTATAAATACAGTCTAGACCCAATGCAACACAGACAAAGTGATATATTTGGAGAACAAATGGAATTTTGATACATATAGTAGAAAAGAATTATTTTAATAAAAAGGTACTATCTATACTAGAAAAACAATCCATAAAAATTGTTGAAATTATAAAAAAACAATTTGGAAAATTTAAACATTTTCTAAATTAAGTACATTGGAACTCAAGATCCATTAAATGATGCTTAGATCATTGCAAGGTGAAGCTGGAAAATCATCATTCAAAATTATGGCTGAAAGAGATATGGTACAATGCTCAGATTAGGACACACCATGTGCCAAAAAAAAGATCTAACAAAATCCAGCTCCATAAATATTTATTGAATTTCCATAATGTGTACTTAGCAGAATTGAGAACTAAGTAACAATTTTATATCTATATTGTGTTTATTTTAAATATGTATGTTTATCAACCATTTTTTAAAAACAGGAAGTGTTAAAAAGTTTTTCAACTCTAGGATCAAGAATAAGGAAAGGGAATGCTAAGATAGGATAAAAAGTATAGAGATTATTGTGGGACAAATACAAAAGATCACATTTTCATGGCAAGGTGAAGACAGACTCTTAGCATGTAACTTGACTCTGATGACATAAAAATATGTTGATTTATCAGTGGCCAATAGTTTATTGACATAAATTTAGTGATCATTTAGGTTTGTCACTTCAAATTTCCTATCTGGATATAGCCTTGACTTAAGGTACACTTATAAACTCGAGATAGAAGATTTTAAAACCCTGTTATTTGTTTAGAAGAATGCTAAAAGAGGGTTTTAGGCAAATGTCTTGACTCAGTACACACTATATTTCTTTTTCTTGTAAAGGGAACATTTGGAAACTTTCTATGTATAATAATCATACTTAAATATATGTAGCCTTTCCAAGAAAATGAAATATTTTAAACATTTGAGAGTGAAGATAATTCATTCTTCTATTTTACTCTTTGTATTTGAATGTCATTAGTATGTCATTAATCACATGCAGAAAAGAATGTAGCACAATATAAATTCAATTTATAAACTAGTTTATATTCTTCCTTAAACTAATATTGTTGCAACAAATATTTAAGATAGTTAATAAGCTTTGTAGCCCTGTAATAAGAACTAGTAAGGTAGAGACCCATCCCTAATTAGGTAAAAATAAAATATATATGAACATACAGATGCATGAAATTAACTAGGTAAAGAAACATAATAGAAACTTACAAATTGAATATGTAGCATCTCAATTTGACAAATACTTAACTGAGCCCTAAATTCTTCTGGAAGGGAGGACTTTCTTCTGAGTTTCTTCCACTGTCCTCAGTAGGCAGGCTAGAAATAATAGGCTTTAAGAACTTAAACTCACTAGTGCCAGAATCATTGGTCAGACATACTTCATAGTGGTAATTCTGGGACAGGGTCCCAGTACCCCTAATATCCACCAAATGGCCTGGGAAAGAGCTGTTGGGCCTGAAATGATTGCCATCAGTGGCATCCTTCTTTCTCCACAAGCGCAGAGCAATAAACATTATCACAGAAAACAGAAAAAGGAAAGAAACAGAAACTAGAGAAATGATCAAATAAATGGTGAGAGAGTCATGCTGGGCTTGCTCCTTAGGTATATCTGGGAGCTGTAAGTAAGGCTCAGAAAATCCATCGACTAGGAGCACATTTAGTGTGGCTGCTGTGGACAAAGGTGGCTGCCCATTATCTTTCACTAGTACCAGGAGCCTCTGCTTGATAGCATCTTTGTCACTAATGGGCCTCACTGTATGTACTTCCCCATTCTGGGACCACACAGTGAAAAGTCCTGGGTCTGTGGCTTTGAGCAGTTGGTAAGAAAGCCAGGAATTCTGTCCTGAGTCTCTATCCACAGCTACCACCTTTGTGACCAAGTAACCTGGTTCTGCCATCCTTGGTACTAGGTCATTACAAGGGGCTGTGCCATTCTGCAAAGGGTATAGAACAAAGGGAGAATTATCATTTTCATCCTGGATTATTAGCTGAACCAGTGCCTGACTACTCAGAGCTGGGGAGCCTCCATCAACTGCCTTCACAGTAAACAGGAAAGTTTGAATGGTTTCATAATCCAAGGATCTCAAGGCATAGAGATGCCCATTGTCTGAGTTGATGGATATATAAGAGAAGAGGGGAAGTTCTTCAGTTTCTGGAGGCAGCAGGGAGTAGGTAATTTTGGCATTTGAACCCCAGTCCCTGTCACTGGCACTGATGCCACCAATGTGGAAAGCAGGGTTGTTATTCTCCTGGAGGTATAGTGTGTAGGCTGTCTGAGTAAACACTGGAGGGTTATCATTGACATCAGAGATCAGTACTGTGATATTTTGCTCAGTTTTGAGCCTAGGAGATCCCAAATCTGTGACAGTAATGGTGATGTTGTACACGTCTCTGCTCTCTCTGTCCAGAACTCCATCAGTTACCAAGGTATAGAAGTTCTCCAAAGATGATTTCAGAACAAAGGGAATATTATCTTGGATAGAGCAAACTATCCTTCCCTTGTCTCCTGAATCCGGGTCTGAAATACTGAAAACAGCAACGACAACATCAGATGAGTCCTCAGCGATGGGACTATTTAAAGAAGACAAAGTTAATTCTGGAGGATTGTCATTTAAGTCCATTACATGGATTAGGACAGTACATTTTCCAGAAAGGCCTCCACCGTCGGTGGCCTCAATATCTACTTCATATGACTGAATTATCTCAAAATCCACTTGTCTTTTCAATCGAATTTCTCCGGAAAGGGGGTTTATTTTAAACGTTTGGGTAATCTCCTCAGAACTCTGAATAAGTAAGTATGAAATTTCACCATTGCTTCCTGTGTCCAAGTCTGTGGCAGATACAGTGACAACCAAGGAATCGATGGGGCTGTCCTCAGGAATCTGAACCTCATACTGGGACTGGGCAAACACAGGACTATTATCATTGATGTCTACAACCAAGACTCGAATTTGGGCGGTCCCAGACTTGGGCGGGGATCCACCGTCTACCGCAGTCAGGGTTAAGGCGAACTCTGGCTGCTCCTCGCGATCAAGGGTTTTGCCCAAGACCAGCTCTGGGTACTTCCTTCCATCACTGCGGGTTCGAGTGTGAACACGGAAATGGGAGTTCGGGTTGACTGTATAGTTCTGAACATTGTTGATACCTACATCCAAATCTAAAGCATTTTTCAGAGAAAATAAAGATTCTGGTGGGCTATTCTCTAGGATTTTCAAGAGCATTTCACTGTCTGGGAACACAGGCTCGTGATCATTCACATCTAGCACTCTCAGCTCTGCAGGAATTACGTGAAAGGGGTTTTCCAATAAAATCTGGAAAGGCAGCACACAGGGATCGATAGGGCCGCACAGCTCCTCCCTATCCAATTTCTCTTTTAGGAGCAAATCTCCGGTCTGAATGTTGAGCTGTAAATGCTGTTTTTTCCCTTTAGAAGTGATCTGAGCCCCTCTGGCAGACAGTTCCTCAACCTTCAAGCCCAAAACCTTTGCCACATTGCCCACAAAAGATCTACTCTCCATTTCCTCCGCCACTGAGAAGCTCCCGGGTTCCAGAGACGATACACACACACAGAGCAAAACAAGGAAGAGAACTTGCCTTTGGAATGGAATCGACTTCCCTCTGGGCTTCATTGTTCTTCCGGGATCCTCCTTTCAGGCAATTAGGACCTAGCTCAACTTCCAGCTGCACCTTAAAGGCACACCACAGCAACCCGCCAGTCTAAAACCTCGGAAATGTAAAGACGATATGCCTTTCAGCTTCGCAATCCTCTTTTCAGATCTGGATAACAGCGCATATCCTGTCAGGACTATCTATGGCTGCTCGTATTTCAACGTATTAGAGTTGGCATCTGAAATGCATTTTTTTCGCCTTCTTCTTCATAGTCTGCGGCGCCACCACGTGTTCTTTCAAAGAACTAAATGAATCCTTTTCACAGGCACTGAAAAATCTCGTCAATGTTTCTCACCAGCTTGATTCAAAATTCTCTCTTTATGGGGATGGTGTTCTTAAAAGAGGTGAAACTAGAAGTCTGGCTCTGGGATCTGCAGGTTTCAAAAAAGCTCTGAGGGCTGTCACAAACTAAATTTTATGGTTAATGAGAATCTTCTAGGCATGGTCATTTTTTTTGAGAAAAACTGCACAAGACATGTGGCTGAGAAAGAACATACACAAAAGAAACAAACTATTTAGAGAAGCTTCCAATAATTTGAATTGAAATGGTTATTTGAATTGAATATGAACTCTAAGGGGAGGAAGTGGCTATGAGTGAGGAGGTTTTTTTTTTTTTAATCAGGATGTGTTTAGTTTAAGATTTTTAAAATTGTTTTTAATTGTTTTTTAAAAATTTGACTAACAAATTCCAAATAAAAAAATTTCCATATACAAAGTTGAATAGAAAAAGATGATTGAACATGAGTCTTTATCACTCACAGCTTGTTTTTCCTTTTAAATATTTAATTTGGGCAAGATAAGGGAAATTTTAATCTATGTTCTGGTTTAGGACACTATCCCATGCAAAATAAAAAATGTCTCAATTTTAACATGTTGGAAAATCTTGATTAAAATGCAATTTACATTTACAAAAAAAACATGCGAGGGTATTTCTCCTTGATTTGCAGAGTGTTTGGTATGACAAAGGATTCCAGTTCTTCAACTATTAGGGGAAGGAGTTCTCTGGGAAGGTGATTCTGTTCTTTATTTTGAGTTCTATTTTGAATACTAGAGGGAAAGTCCATCATTTAGAAGACCTTTATATTGAGTTCTAAGTTATAGGATGGACTCTTAGTGGGTAAGTTGAGGTAGAAACTGTCTTTTCACTGCTATCCTTACATTTTCTAGATTTACCATAACCCCCAAAGAAATTACACTTGATCCAATTCACCATCAAAAGATTTCAAGGAGCTATGTGTCACAGATTCTGGTAATCCTTCTACCAACACAGATCATAACATTCTATAACTGGTAGAGAGCACTAACTTTGGGAGAAAAAGTAATAATACTTCAGACAGCTTGTGAATGACTATAAACTTAGCTAGGTTGTTGCTTGGATGACAGACCTACAATCAGGCATAAGCCCATATACAAAGTTTTTTTTTTCCCCCCAAATTGTTCAGGACTTGCCAAAGCTTTCAATCTGATGAAAATCTTTAAGAACCCAGGGCTACACCTACACAATGAGAAATACTTAGAGAGGAAGGAGCTTTCATAGATTCATCATTACTACTCAAAATGCATGTGCTATGGTCAACAGAAACAGAAACTTCTTCAGAAAGAAGTTATCATAACATGTTCAAATAGTTCAAATAGTTTGAGAACTGAACAAAATTCCAGGAAGAATATGCAAATTCTGTAAATGAGATTTATCTATTTCTTTTGTCCTATGAAATGTCTATTTCATTCAGGTCATTCCTTTGACTTACTAGTGAAATTCAGCAACAAATTCAATTCAAATTGATCCATTAGAACTAAAAAAGAATGGAGTAACAATCTTTATGGCCATGAAGCTTGTTCTTTCTGACTGTACCTATCTTTACTGGTAGATGGGTATCTCAGCACAAGGCAAATTTGGTCCTCATAAAACCACATAAAAATAAATAAAATAAAAATAATTTTGAAAATATGATGCCTTAAATTTACTTTAATTTGTATTTTTAAAAATGTTATATACTTTAAATTGTATAACTAATTTGAGTTCTGAGCATATCAAAGGAAATGGAAATTTAATAGCATGTTGTAGTCATATAGAAAAGGTTCTCATCATTACCACCTTGGTTAAGATTATAAATTCCTCAAAACTCCTCAAAAGCCACTTTATTGTAAAAAAAAAAGAGGTAGTAAAAAGTCCCACAAATTTTCTTTTGAATGGGCTTTAAATTGTTTACTCCAAAATGTACAATTATTTTCAGCTTGTATGTTTTTCATTCAACATGATTATAGCTTGAAATGATATAATGAAGCATAAGAAAATTCTTATTCTTTCAATAACACTTATTACTAATATTCCAAGGATCTGTGAATTCTTTGATAGGAAGTGTCATAGTATAGTGAAAAGAGCTAATGGATTTCAAGTTAAAGGACCTAGGTTTAAATTCTACTTTTGTCATTTTTCTAGCTCTAGCTATTAACCATCTTTCTTTAGGTAGTCAATCTTCACATCCAAGGCTATGCTAAGTTTTTTCAGCCCTAGCATCTTGGAATGATCTTTATCTACTCCAGTTGAAAAAAATGTATCACACTGTAGACAATTTTCTAGTAATATGTCTCCAGAAAATTTACCATCGGAAAAGCTTATTCATATGATTACAATACAACTGAAGGGGGCAGGAAACATAGGTACATGTTAAATTATAATGATAAGATCCCCCAAATCAAAAGTTCCCCCAAAGTACCAACTACACAAGAGAATCGAGGATGTATTTTGCTATGAGAATAAGCTAATTACTTTCAGTGACAACATTTTTATTGTGACAAAAATTAGAAAACCTAGAAAGCATGCTGTTGAAGAACATATTTAGAGTAAAGTAGATGGTACAGAGTAGTGTAGAACAGAGGAGCTAAAGGGGGTCAGTTCTTCATAGCTAAAGGAGACTATATTGAAAAGATAGAAGAATTCAGAGGCCAAGTTTCAGTTGGCGAGTATCCATTTAAGCTCCAGTATAAAGGATAAAATTGAACTACAAAACCAAGGGAGGGTAAATGAGGGAAAGGCATGCATTTTTAGAAAATTGTTAGAATCTCAATTTAATTCATCAATATCCAACTGAATTAGAATATGTAGAAGGGAAACGCTATTTAGCTCTTCTATAAGACATGAAGAATATTGAAAAATCAACAAATATGTTAATTCTTGAAAATATTCTTTTTTAATTTTTAGCTGAATCCAGTGCTATTAGGAAAGGGTGGGATTTCCTCAGGATCTTTCTGAGTAATTGGAGCAGAGATATTGGAAATAATGGGCTTCAAGAATTTGAACTCACCTTCACCTGAGCCACTGATCAGACACACATCATACTGATAGCTCTGAGACAAGGTCTCTGTGCCACTAACATTCACTAAGTGTCCTTGAAAGGAGACTCCACAGGCAAAGTTTCCACCTTCTACTGCTCTTTTCTGTTTCCTCCATAGGCATACAGAGATGAGAAGTATGACAGAGATTAAGAAGAGAAAGGACACTGAAGCTAGAGAAATAACCAAGTAGACTATGAGGGAATCCATCTTTGGCTCCTCTTTCAATACATCTGGAAGCTTCATATAGGGCTCAGAGAAGCCATCTACCAGGAGCACATTCAGTGTGGCTGCTGTGGACAGAGGGGGCTGCCCATTGTCCTTCATCAGTACCAGAAGCCTCTGCTTAATAGTGTCTCTCTCTCTGATGGGTCTTGCTGTTCAAACTTCCCCATTGTGGGCCCACAATGAAGAGTCCTGGGTCTGTGGCCTTGAGTAACTGGTAGGAAAACCAGAAATTCTGTCCTGAGTCTCCATCCACAGCAAATACTTTGGTCACTAGGTAACCTGGCTCTGTAGCCCTGGGCACCAGGTCATTGCAGGGAGCTGTGTCATTCTGCAGAGGGTACAGAACAAAGGGTGTGTTGTCATTCTCATCCAGTACTAGGACCTGAACCAGAACCTGACTACTCAAGGGTGGGGAGCCAACATCAGTTAGTTGCCTTCACTGTGAACTGGAAAGCTTGAATGACTTCATGATTCAGAGATCTCAGAGCATAGAGCTATCCATTGTCTGAATTGATGGAGATGTAGGAGAAGAGGGGCAGATTTCCAGTCTCTGGAGAGAGCAGAGAATAGGTGACTTTGGCATTTGTCCCTGAGTCTCTGTCGCTGGCACAGACACTGCCTATTTGAAGGGCAGGGCTGTTGTTCTCCCTGAAGTAGAGTGTATATGCTGTTTGAATAAATACTGGGGGATTGTCATTGATGTCAGAAATCATTAGGGTGATATTGTATTCAATTTTCAGCCTGGGGGAACCTAAATCTGTGACAGTAATGGTGATGTTGTATTCGAACCTGCTCTTTCTGTCCAGAGCTCCTTCTGTTAAGAGAGTATAGAAGTTCTTCAGGGAAGGTTTCAATACGAAAGGAACATGATCCTGGATGAAACAAAGCATCTTGCCATTATCCCCGAATCTAAATCTCGGATTTTGAAAACATCGACAACAGTGTCAGGTGAATTCTCAGGAATGGGACTGGTTAATGACGACATGATCAGTTCAGGGGGGTTGTCGTTTAGATCGACCACTTGGATAAATACAATACATTTCTCTGAGAGGCCCCCTCCATCCGTGGCTTGAATTGTCACTGTGTAATCCTGAATAGTCTCATAATCCAGATGTGCCCCTAGATGAAGTTCCCCAGTGGTGAAATCGATTTGAAAAGTTCTGCGTATATTTTCTGATGAGTGGAAGAATGTATGTTATTTCTCCATTATTTCCTGTATCTAAATCTCTAGCAGAGACAGACAACCAGAAAGCCAACGGGGCTGTTCTCAGGGATCTGAACCTCATGACGAAGATGAGTAAAAACAGGAGCATTGTCATTGACGTCCATAATTAAGACCCGGATCAGGGCAGTCCCAGACCTGGGAGAAGATCCTCCATCCAATACTGTGAGGATTAAAATTATCTCTGACTTTTCCTCCCTTTCCAATGATTTATCCAGGATAAGCTCCGGATATTTCTTGCCCTCTCCACTCTCTTGAATTTTAATGTGGAAATGGGGGCTGGAATTAACCATATAATCTTGAAGTCCGTTTCCCCCTATGTCTAAATCCTGTGCACTTTCTAGGAGGAACGATGTCCCGGGTGTTGTACTTTCTAGTATTTTCGGGAACAGCTCAGTGTCCAGAAACAGAGGTCAATGGTCATTTATATCTTGCACTTGCAACTCGAACTGGAAAAACTGCAAAGGATTTTCCAGTAAGATCTGAAAAGGTAGCACACAAGACTTGGTGGGACCGCATAGCTCCTCTCGGTCCAGTTTATCTTTTAGGAGGAGATCCCCAGTTTCCCGGTTGAGCTGCAAATACTCTTTATTGTTGTCCGGGACGATTCTCCCCACCCTGGCTGAAAGCTCCCTCATTTCCAGACCACAGTCATTTGCCACATTGGCTAGAAAGGAGCCTCTCTTCATTTCCTCAGCGACCGAATACTGCCGAAAATTCTGACGCCCACAAAAGAGAGAGAGAGAGAGAAAGAAAGAGAGAGAGAGAGAGAGAGAGAGAGAGAGAGAGAGAGAGAGAGAGAGAGAGAGAGAGAGAGAGAGAGAAGAAGAACAAGAACAAGAACAAGAACAAGAACAAGAACAAGAACAAGAACAAGAAGAACAAGAAGAACAAGAACAAGAACAAGAACAAGAACAAGAACAAGAACAAGAACAAGAACAAGAACAAGAACTTGTCCCGGCTTTAGGCTCCATGCTTAGTTCGGTGAGCTCTTCGGTTTTCAACTTCACTTCCGTAGTCTCTGATTTCTTAATCTGTGACTATTCGGGTGACTGTCCCGAGGCTCTCTTCCTTCCCAGCTATAGCTAACAAAGCCTCTTTACTACTTGACAATTACACTCCTGTTCTCTGGCTAATGTCGCCCCCTGCATCAGTAAATCCAATAGATTTCCTGTCCTGCCTTCTTAGCGTACAGCTAAGAAGTGTCCGCCAGGTGTCCGAAAACGGTCTTTCATGTTATCATGAATATAAAGAAAATACTGTAATATGATTGTCGGCTAGGACCTGACCCCAGACAAAAAGCGTTTCCCCAACCTGTGGTATGTAACAAAAAGCACTCACTGTTTCCTCTTTCAATAGAGATTTTGTAAGTTTAATAGTTTGTTTCATTTGTTATATTATTTTCCACATCCTGGTTATTGACACTTTTTCAAAATGCTGAATGTTAATATGGCAAACCAACTTTCATAATTGCAGAAATACTTGTATATACTTTAAGACTTTTATCGATGCCTTTTGTTTTTAACATAACAATAATTTCTGTATATATTCCTCTGGTTAGCAGACCTTCATTACTAAAAAAGAAAAAAGTTAATCCAAACCAACTAGAATGGCTGTATTTGAATAACATTTTAAAATTTTTCATTTTTTCCCCTCAGACTCACAAGCACTAAGTACGATGTGCTTTCCTACACACAAAGCAGAACAAATAAAGGGAATAGCACATTAAGCTGCACTATATCAACTACATTTCACTTCTCCCTCCAAGCACACAACAAATCCAACATGTTGTTTTCTTTTTTGTTTATTAATTTTTCTGCTTTTAATTGACAAAATTTGATTCAGTTTCTCTTTAACCTTCACATACCACTAGGAGGAGGAAAGAATATCAAACTTATTGTAGCAAATATACATAATAGTCAAGGAAACAAATTCTTGCATTGACCAGGTATATAAATATTTGCACATATGCATACACACATATTTTATACATATATGTATTTTTGTACTTATGTATCTGCACCCTGAATCCTTCAGGGTGGACATATATCTGTCAGGAGTTAGGTAGCATACTTCATCTTTCACCATAGGTCTTATGGAGTCATGGTTGGTAATTGTATTTAGCAGACTTCTTAAGCTTTTTGAAGTTCAACATGTTATTTTTAAAGCTGTCTTGCTTGCCTATTCCCTACTGATTTACCTTCTGTTCATTTTTAAAGCCTCAGTGACTCTTCTTATTTCTTTAAATAAAATTGATCACTATCACTACCTCTTTTTCTCCCCCATTCTCTCTCCCCAAATAAAATAAAAGTCACTTTTATCAAGAATATTCAACAAAAACAAATCCTTACAGTGACCATGTCTAAAAATAGATGTTTCATTCTGAAACTTTTGCTGATTAATCAATCATCTCCTAGGAAATGGTATTGTTTTATCAACAGTTCTATGGAATCATGATTGTCAGAGTTTTAAAATCTTTCAAAGTTATTTTTCTTTACAATATAGTTGTTATCATATAGTTTGTTTCTTGGGTGCCATTCACTTTGATCTAAATCAATTCAGCTTTTCTAATACTATCCTATTTAAAAATATTTCTTACAGTATAATAATATTCTATTATGTAAATACTGCATAAATTGTTCAATTGTTACACAAGTGATGAGTATTCCCTTAAATTTCAGTCCTTTGCCACTATAAAAAGGGGGCTCTGATTTTGTTTTTAACAGATGGGTCATATTCCTCTTTCTTTAGTCTCTTTGGCGTATAGTTCTGGGATATCAATGAGTCAAAGGTCTGAGGTGATATTTCACACTGTGTCCCCAAAGTCTCCAAAGAAAATACAAAAGCACATTTCCTCATATCTTCTCCGGGATAAATTAGTTATTGAAAGTATTTGCTTTTGATTTAGTGTTCTTTTTCTTCATTACTGCAGTTATTGTGTATATTCATTAGGTCTGTAAAGGACCTTATAGTCCTTCTGGTCCAATCTTCTCATTTGACAAATGAGGAAAACAGATTTACAACAGGTTAAGTGACTTGTCTAGGGCAACACAACTAGTATATATTGGAAATGAGATTTTAACTGACTTCTAGCTAGTTACTTTATCCACTGTGCCATGTTATCTTTCTTGGTTCTGCTTACTTTACTAAGTTTCTGTTCCTACAAGACTTCACACATTTCTCTAAATCCATCATGTTCTTTTTTTTATTACATCTTACTATATATACCAAAATAACAATATTTCTTTACATTTACATGCCATAATCTGTTTAGATATTACTCAATGATAAGAACTCACTTTTTCTGATAGAAGGAAAACAACAGACTGGGAAAATTTTATGAGAAATTTCTCTGATGAAGGTCTCATTTCTCAAATATATAAAGAACTAAGTTAAATTTATAAGATTCCATGTCATTCCTCAATTGATAAATGGTCAAAATATATGAATAGGCAGTTTTCAGATGAAGAAATCAAAGCTAATCATATGAAAGAATGTTCCAAATCACTCTTGATTAGAAAAATTTAAACAACTCTGAGGTACCACCTTATACCTATCAGATTGGCCAATATGACAATGAAGGAAAGTGACAAATTTGCTCTCTTTGTGGTGGCAAAGAATTGGAAACTAAAGGAATATTCCTCCATTGGGGAATGGCTGAACAAAGTGGAATATGATGGTGATGAAATACTATTGAACTATAAGCAATGATGAACAAGATGATATCAGAAAGAGCTGGAAAGACCTACATGGACTGATGCAAAGCAAGATAAGAACCAGGAAAACATGGTACACAGTAATAGCAATACTGTGGAATGATCAGATGTGACTGACTTAGCTACTCTCAGCAATACAATGATCCAGGACATATCTGAGGGACTTATGACAAAGAATACTATCCATCTTCAGAGAAAGAACTATTGGAGAAGGAAAGCAGATGGAATCATATCCATCTTGTTTATTTGGGCATATGTTTTAGGGTTTTGGTTTTTATAAGATTGTTCACTTTCAAAAGTTAATAATATAAAAAGATTTTGTGTGACAATACATGTATAACCCAGATTGACTTGCTTACCAGCTCTAAGAGTAGGGAGAGAATAAGAGAGTGAGAAAATTTGGATCATATAACTTTGGAAAACTTATCTGGACATTCATTATTAAAATTTAAAAACAACTTACAAATGAATTAACCATGGATAGAACAAAATATCTAGGAATATATCTTTCAGAAACAATAATAGAGACTATATGCACACAATTATAAAATCATTTTTATACAAATAGTCAGACTTAAATATTTAGGGAAATATTCATTGTTCATTGGCAGGCAGAGCCAGTATAATTAAAATGACAATTCTACTTAATCAACTTATTCAATGTTATACTAATTAAATTATCTTTATTTTATTGAACTAGGAAAAATAATAACAAAATTCATTTGGAAAAACAAAAGGTCAAGAATATCAAAGGAAAAGTGAAAAAATTGTTAAGGAAATTTAGTAGTACTAGATTTTGAACTATATTATAAAGTAGTAATTACCAAAATTCTCAGGTACTGGGTAAGAAATAGAAAAGTAGATCAGTGAAACAGAATACACATACAACAAATAGCTGTAAAAGATTATAGAAATATTGGGCTTAACAAAGGTAAAAATCCAAGTTTTTGGAATAAGAATTCAGTATTTGGTAAAAGTTATTGGGGAAACTGGAAAGCAGTTTGGCAGAAACCAGATACAGACCATTATCTTCCAATATTTACCGAGATAAGGCCTAAATGGATATATGACCTAGGCAAAGGGAGATATTATAAGCAAATTAGAAGAATAGGAAATATATTATCTATCAGATTTATAGATAGGAGAAAAAATTAGGAATAACCAAGAGACAGAAAGCATTGTAAAATGTAAAACTGATCGCCTTAAATGTGCTAAATTGAAAGTTTTATCTAAATGAAACTAATATAGCCAAGATTAGAAGTAAAGGAATACATTGGAGGAAAGTTTTTATAGGACTTTTTTTTCTGAAGGGGGTTCCATATCTAAAATGTATAGGTGACTGTGTCAAATATATAATAATATGAGCCATTCCCCAAATTGTAAATGGTCAAAAGATATGAATTAACAGTTTTTGGATGAAGGAATCAACAAGGCTATATATAATAATATGGGAAATCCTCTAAATCTTTATTGATTAAAGAAATACAAATGAAAACAACTTTGAGATATCATATCACATCTATCATATTGGCTAAAATTATAAAAGGTCAAAATGACAACTATTGGAGGAGATTTGGAAAAATGGGGACATTAATATGTTGGTGGAATTGTGAACTGATCCAACTCTTTTGGAGAGTAATCTGGAATTATACCATAAGAGTGAGACTGTGTCTATGTTTTGACCCAGCAATGCCACTATTGGGTTTATTTCATAAGGTGATGAAGGAAAAAGGAAAAGAAACCATCTGTTCTAAAAGATTTTCATGAGGTGGATAGAGCCAAGATGGTAGTGAAAGCTGAAATTTCTCTGACAATCCTTCCAAACCAATCTTTAAAAAGCAACTCAAAATGACAGGAGTAAAAAACCAACAGCAAGACAGAGTGAGGGGGCTTTCCCACTGAACACAACTTGAAAGATAAAAAGAGAGAGTTGATTTTCATGGGATCAGGGGGAACCAGAAGCAACACTGCACAGAGAGAAGTGCTGACTGACCACATCCTTGCCAATTGCACCAGATTCCCCAGGATTCTTCAGGATTCCAGGACCCAGGATACACCAACAAAAGAGTACCTCAGATCCACCCCCTTGAAGTCTCAGTCCTAGCACCAGCCCATAGTAAAGTGTAGAAGTCCTTTTTGAGCCTGTTCAAGCCTGCACTACTAAGGTAAAGATGTAGCCCCAGGGCCAAATAGGTCACATTGCTGAGCCCTGTAAGCCAGCAGCAGAGTAGATAGAATCATCAGCTTTCAGAATTCCCAGACCACTGGCAAAAAAATGCTGGGAAAATGAGCAAACAGAAAAAGGAACTCCTAACTCTAGAAAAATTTTATGGTGATAAAAAGCAAAGCACAAAATCAATAGGGGATGGTGCAATTCAAACAACCATAGGCAAAATTTCAAAGAAAAATAGAAATTGTTCTCAAACACTGAAGAACTAAAAAAGGAATTCAAAGATAAAATAAAACAGTTCAAAAAAACTGGGGAAAAGAAATGCAAAAAGAAAATAACAGCTTAAAAAGCACAATTGGTCAATTGTGAAAGGAGGCACAAAAATCCAATGAAGAAAAGAATTTTCTAAGAAACAGAATTGACCTACTGAAAAAAGAGGGGGGGGGAATCCAATGAAAAAAGAATGTAATGAAAAGTAGAAGGGACCAAATGGAAATGGAAGATCAAAAGGTCATGTAAGAAATTCAGTCTTTAAAAATTAGAATTGGGCAAATAGAAGCTAATGACTTTGCAAGACATCAAGAAACAAAACAAAATCAAAAGAATTTAAAAAATGAGAAAAAATGTGAAATATCTCATTGAAAAAACAATTGACCTTAGATACTTCCCAGCTGTGAGTCCCTGGGCAAGTCACTTAACCTCCATTGCCTAGCCCTTACCACTCTTCTGCCTTGGAACCAATACACAGTATTAATTCCAAGATGGAAGGTAAGGTTTTTTTTAAAACACAATTGACCTGGAAAAAAGATCTAAGAGAGATAATTTAAGAATTATTGGACTATTTGAAAGTCATAACCAAAAAAAAAAAAAGGCCTAGATATCATATTATAAGAACTTATCCAAGAAAACTGCCCTGATATTCTTGAACAATAGACTAAAATAGAAATTGAAAGAATCCACGGATCACTTTCTGCAATTAATCTCCCAAAGACAACTCCTAGCAATGTTATATCCAAGTTCAAGAATCCCAGGCCAAGGAGGAAAATGTTGCAATCAGCCAGAAAGAAACAATTCAAATATCATGGAGCCCCAGTCAGGATTAAAAAGGATCTGACAGCTTCCACACTGAAAGGTTAGAAGGCTTGAAATACAATATTCCAGAAGGCAAGGGAACTGGGTTTGCAAAGAAGAATCACCAACTCATCAAAACTGACTACATTTTTTTCCCCAAGGGAACTTATGGCCATTTAATAAAATAGAAAATTTCCAAGGATTCCTGTTTTTTTACCAGACTTAAAATATTTTAGTAACTTCTTGTGGTTGCAAAGAACTGGAAGCTGAAGGGATGGCTAAACAAGTTGTGCTGTATGATTTTACTGAATTAGTATTGTGCCATAAGAAATGACAAATAAAATGATTACAAAAAACCTGGGAAGACATATAAGACATATGAAGTAATACAAGAAGTGAGCAGAACCAGAAGAACATTGTATACAGTAACAACAATTCATGATGAGCAACAGTAAATGACTTAACTATTTTCAATAAGGCAAGAATCCAAGGTAACTCCAAGGGATTCATGATGAAAAAAGATGAACACCACCATAGAAAGAATAGGTGGACTCTGAATGCAGATTGAAACATGCCATTCTTCATTTTATTTCCTCCATGAATTTTTCTTTAGAGTAAGCAATATATACCTCATTTCACAACATGATTAATAGGGAAATCTGTATTATACAATAGCATACATACAACCTAGATCATATTTCCTGCCTATTTGTAGATGGGAGGAAGAGAACATGTATTGTAAAATGCCAGAAAATGAATATAAAAAATTGTAATGTGTAACCTGTAAAAATTGTTTTTAATTAAAACCCCTCCAAGAGGAATGAGACTGGAAAATGATGGAGAAACATATATTACACTTTGGAATTGTATTAAAATGTGCAAACATCCAAACTACAATATTATAGTGAAAGTTTTCAAAGTTTGGCTATATATGTCCAGATGGCTGAGTATGGCTTTAAAATAGAGAGGGACTGGACTGCTTTTATTATTTTAATCTTTTGAGACATCTGGAAATCAACTTCTTTATAAAAATGAATTAAGAATTATATTCATATTAACAATTATATCAATATTAAACATTAATAGAATATATCTTAAGAAATGTATTAGCCTTGAAAAGTTGTTCTTAATTTAATTTTTAAGGTAATTAAAAAAACTCTTCACATTATGAAAATGGTATTTGTCAGGTATTTTCCACCATTCAATTTGTTCCAGCAATTTAGGTTGGCATAATAACATAGTCAGATTATTATTTCTTGATGATATATAAAGCAAAGGAATTTGAAGGAATATACAACTTTTGAGTGAAAAAGACTAAAACAAATAAAGTGATACTGTAGGAAATGAGAATATTTCAAGATAGCAGTAATGTAAGAAGTAGAAAAGTATTAAATGTAAATATCATATTTTTCCCCTCATTCAATAGTATGGCCAGTGACAAAATGAGCTATCAATTGTGGAAGGCCTTAAAAAACCTAAAAATACCATTAAATTGAAGTATATAGTTCCTGAAGATACTTAAAACATAGTTTTAAAAACCCAGTAGAATATTATTCAGTAATCATGGAGAAGATAATGTATTTTTCACAGAAGCCCTTTTATCATGCTTGACATAAAGACACGGGGAGAACCAAGAGCCAGAAAGATGTGTGAAACATAATATTTTATGTAAAATATGGGGTGCTTCATGATTTTGCCATCCTGGAGCAGGAGTCATATTAATCATCATTATACATTCCAATTTTAGTATGCATACTTCTGACAAGTATCAAAATTTCATTTTTAGTGGAAATGTTCTTCATTATGTTAAAATACCAGTAACTTAAACTGTTATTAAAATATTGAATCCTGCTATTGGCAATAAGCAACAGATCTGTTCTTAGAAGACTTAGTTATTTAATTTACTGGGCTTCAGTTTCCTTATGTGTAAGATAAAGGAACTGTACTATATAACATCTGAAGTCCCTTCCAAATATAAATAAAATGCTAGATGTGAAATTGCTAAAAGCCAAGGAAATAAGTTTAATAAATCACTTAACTAAACTATTAGTTACCTGTATAGAGCAAAATAGAACACATAAAAATGATTATAGTAAGATATAATTAGAAAAGATGAATAATTGTTATAAATTATTATCATAGGATACATTATACAGAGGAGTCATTAATTAATTCCAGAGCTTTTTTGAAAGGATGAATTTTCCATTGTCTTTTCCACATCCCTGGACTTGTACATTGGGAATAACAGGCTTTAAGAATTTGAACTCATTGGTCCCCCAAGCCACTGGTCAGGCACACCTCATACTGGTAGCTCTGGGACAGAGTCCCAGTTCCATTTACATCCAAGAAGTGACCTGCTGAGGTTCCATGGGATTCAAAGTAGCCACTATTCAAGGTATCTCTTTTTTTCCTACAAAGATGTACAGAGATGAACAAGATTATGGAGATCATGAAGAGAAAAGACACAGAGGCCAGAGAAATCACTAAGTAAATGGTGAGAGAGTCAGTCTGGGCTTGCTCCTTTGTTGCATCTGATAGATGAATGTAGGATTCAGAGAAACCATCAACCAGGATCACATTCAATATGGCTTCTGTGGATAGAGGTGGTTGTCCATTATCCTTCACCAAGACCAGGAGTCTTTGCTTTATGGAATCTCTCTCACTGATGGGTCTTGCTGTTCGAACTTCCCCATTATGGACCCACAGAGAGAAGAGTCCTGGATCTGTGGCCTTGAGTAACTGGTAGGAAAGCCAGGAATTCTGTCCTGAGTCTCCATCCACAGCAACTATTTTGGTCACTAGGTAACCTGGCTCTGCAGCCCTGGGCACTAGGTCACTGCAGGGAACTGTACCATTCTGCAATGGGTACAGCACAAAAGGAGAGTTGTCATTCTCATCTTGTACCATAACTTGAACCAGAGTCTGGCTGCTCAAAGATGGAGAGCCACCATCAGTTGCCTTCACAATGAACTGTATATCTTGGATGGCTTCATAATCCAGGGATCTAAGTGCATAAAGACATCCATTGTCTGAGTTGATGGAGATGTAAGAGAAGAGGGGCAACTTTTCATCCTTGAGAGGCAGCAGTGAATAGGTGACTTTAGCATTGGTGCCTATGTCCTTATCATTGGCACTGACACTGCCAATATGGACAGCAGGGATATTGTTCTCCCTGAGGTAGAATGTATAGACTGTCTGAATAAATACTGGTGAGTTGTCATTGATATCAGAGACGAACACTGTGATGTTATAATCAGTTTTCAATCTTGGAGACCCAAAATCGGTGATAGTAATGGTGATGTTGTACTCTGCCTTATTCTCTCTGTCCAGTGTTTCTTCTGTTACCAAGACATAGATGTTTTCAAATTGCTCTTTCAGGACAAAAGGGAGATCTTCCTGGATGGAACAAACCATCCTTCCATTGTCCCCAGAGTCACGATCTTGGATGCTGAAAATAGCGATCACAGTCTCAGAAGAGTTTTCTGGGATATTGCTGGTAAATGATGACATTCTCAGTTCTGGAGGATTGTCGTTCAGATCTGTCACTTGAACCAAGAGACTGCATTTTGCAGAAAGGCCCCCGCCATCTGTGGCTTCAATATATAGATCATATATTTCAATTTCCTCGAAATCTACTGTTCTTTTCAGTCTAATGTCTCCTGAGATAAGGTCTACTCCAAATGTTTGACTGACTTTTGCAGTTGCTTGGAATAAAGTATAAGTTATATCTCCATTGATACCAGCATCTAAATCTCGAGCAGAAACAGTCAGAACTAGGGAACCAACGGGGCTGTTCTCAGGAATCTGCACTTCATACCGAAGCTGAGCAAACACAGGTGTGTTATCATTGATGTCCAAAACAGTGATCCGCACTTGGGCGGTTCCAGACCTCGCTGGGGACCCACCATCCATGGCCGTGAGGGTTAATGCCAGTTCCGGCTGCTCCTCCCGATCCAGAGCTTTTTCCAATACCAGTTCTGGGTACTTCCTTCCATCACCGTGGGTGCGAGTTCGAAGGGAGAGGTAGGAGTTGGGGCTGATTGAATAGTTTTGGAGACCGTTCTTTCCGACATCCATATCCTGAGCGATCATCAGCGGGAAAGCTGTCCCCAGTGTGGTACTTTCTGATATTTTCAAAAATTTCTCTGTATCTAAAAACGTGGGGGAATGGTCATTTATATCGTCAACCTGGAGTTCAGCCCGGAAAAATTGTAAAGGGTTTTCCAGTAATATCTGGAAAGGCAGCACACATGGTTCTGTGGGGCCACACAGCTCCTCCCGATCCAGTTTCTCTTTTATAAGAAGATCTCCGGTCTCACAATTGAGCTGTAAGTGCTGTTTTTTATCCTTAGAGAGCACTCGAGCCCCCCTGACAGACAATTCCCCTACTCCCACCCCAAGAGCCTTTACCACATTGGCCACAAAGGTACCGCTCTCCACTTCCTCAGCTACTGAAAACCGCCCGGGTTCTGAAACAGCCTCAGACAAGAGTAAAGCAAAAATAAGGAATGTCACTTGCCTGTAGCGCTGAGTTTTTCCTGGCGCCGTCTCCATTGTTTGGATGGATGAACAATACTTAATCCTTTCCGCAAGAAAAACTCCCAGTACAATCAATCCTCTGTTTCTTGATTGGAGGGTCTCTAAAGGTTTTTATGTGTAATCCAGAATAGTCCAAATAGAAACCTCTTGCCTCTTGCTAAACCCAGCAGTCTTCTCTTCCGGACCCGCCTTTGTTATGTTTCGATAATAGAGTTTGCCTGGGTCTGCAGTTATTTTATTCACCTTATTCTGCAGCGCCACCACGTGTCGTCATTGAGAAATTACACTCCATTTCACGCCCCCCCAAAAAGCTTTTTTTTTTTTTTATCAAAGCCCTTTAACCCAATATAAAATTTATTATTTTAGATTTTTAGGATCAGAGCATCCCTCAAGTTCAAGATAAAGAACAAAAATTGTTGAGACAGTGGAAAACAATGAAAAGTGTATTTGAATAATCAGTAATAAATCATTAAGCAGTCAGGGATGAACAACAAAAAAAGCGATTCATTATTTATAAACTGGAATATATATAGTTATATTAACTCTTATTCCTAACCAATATTTTTGTTTGCTTAAACAAAATCAGCTATCTTAACTTAGTTTTATTCTTTTATTAAGTGGAAATTAGTCCAACTAAACTCCAGTTTTCATTGTTCATTCAGGATCTTCTTGATTTTTTTTCTTAGTTCTTTATTTCACTTCAATAATGATGATAAAAGTCTCAGAGCAAAAAGTGATCTCTCTGAAATTTTACATTTGATTTGTATACATAAAGAGGAAAATTCAGCAATATAGGTAAAACTAACATTTATGAGGTTTTTTTTTAATCCATAAAAGTCATTAAAGGAAGTGTTTGGGAAAGTTAGAAGGAATGGTTTTGAGAAGGAAAAATATGTTAATTGTTTGTTGGACCTTAAGCTCCACCGAATAGAGTTAACTTCTATCCTTATGTAATCAAGCCTTTTTTGATTTGAGTCAAGAAATTTAAAAAAAAATAAGTCATTAACATTAGTGAAATAAACTAGACAAAGATTAAAACACAACATGTTTCAAATACAATCCAGCACTAAACAATTTCATAAGCTGTTATTGAGTTTGGGAAACATGGGGCACAGCAAAATAAAATACTTTCAACATATGTTCCACCAAATTGTAAGTATATATAAAAAGAAAACCTTTAAAATGCCTTAAGACTAGGTGAACTAAGGCAATTGATATCCTGACATGAGGGGGGAAAGTAAAGAGATAAAGGCAAAATATCAAGGAGAAAGAAATGGAAGTTGAGTTTTTACTCCTTTATTCTATCCTCACTAGATGGTCAGAACAAAATAAAATTCAAAATAATTTTCTTTTTAATAATCCAGAATATTATGCATTAAACTTCCTGAGTTTTTTAAACTTCTCTTAATGAATGTTACCTAAGTGTGAATGTAGACTGAGGAAGTGAAATTAATAGTTGAGGTATTTTTTCAGATATTTTGAGGCAAATGTTCTTTTGAGTAAGATATTTGGATATTTTTGAAAGAGCCTTTTTAGTTAAGTGTTCCCTGCATTTTTAAAACATGAAAATGAACTTGATATGACTTAGATACAAAATGCTCAAAATAAGTAAGGGAAAGGGGCAATTAGGTGGTTCAGTAGATTGACAGCCAGGCTTAGAGATGGGAGATTCTGGGTTCAAATTTGGCCTCAGACACTTCCTAGCTATGTGAACCTGGGCAAATCACTTAACTCCCATTGTCTAGTCCTTACAACTCTTCTGCCTTGGAACAAAAAATTAATATTGATTCTGAAACAGAAGATGAAGTTCTTTTTTTAAAGCAAAGTATCAAAGAATTCTGAAACATGAACCTCTTAAGATAAAATATTATTCTATATACTTGCAAGGAAATATAACTTAATATCTCACTTCATTGATATTAATAATAAGCAAGCTAGGTAGGATGTAAATACACTAATCACACATCCCCCCCCCCAGACTGAAGTTACCAAAATGAAATTTCAAGGATGCAAAAAATCTTATATTGAAACAACACTTTGGTGATCTGAAGAGAGGTCCACTCTAACTTGGCAAAAATCTCAGCTCTCTGAGATCACAGTCTCTAAGCAGTTAATAATTTAAAAAATATCTTAGGGGTTTTTTTTACCCAAACCTGAACATTGAATATTTAGAACAAGATTGACCATGAGAAAGTTCACTAGAGAGGTGGGAAGACTATGAATATGGATGTGGAATAATGTGTATGCAGTTAAGCATGGTGTTTCTATTGCTTCATTTTCTTTATTAATGTGATGTTTGAAAAAAAGTCCATAAATTGACTTTTTTGGGAAAGAAACTGGATGCACAAAATGATGAGATTGTTTCAGGTAATCAATTCCAAAGCTTAATCAAGTTTGTTACCATTTAGGAAGTTAAGGTTGGATTTTCCTGTTAGTCTTTGACAGCTGGCTGAGGAAAGACAGTGAGGATAATTAGCTTCGAGAAGTGGAATTTGTAGGTTCTGAGCCATTGTTCAAATATATTTCAAACCAGTAAAAAAAGAGCCAATTTTCCATGTTGTTTTTTAAATTTCAACTATATATTTCCTTCACAATTCAATGTGGTTGATTCTTTATCATTATGAATTTAAATGATCTGTGAAATGTTTGACTTTCCAACATCAACAGATACTATAATACCTCTAAATCTTTGAAGTGTGCTTTAAGAACTGTAACCTTTGTTCATTCCTTGGATCAATAGCCATTTAAAAAAATCATAATATTTAAACCACAAAGATAGTAGCAAAATATTCAAGTATACCATACCATGAAATTTAGCACTCCACTGATAGAAAACTAAAGTTCAGTTCAATCAAATTTTATCTGATTTTATTTGATTAAGAGCAGGCATTCTGAGTTAGTTTACCATTGGCACATACATATAACCATTACTGTCAAAAAATGAAACCTTATCAAAATTATTGGTTGTCTCAATAAATTTGCACACTACTGTAGCTCACATAGTCCAAATTGTTCTTTAGTAAAGGTGATGAAACTAAGGCCACAAAATGCTGATGTACCTTTACTAATATAAGCTACCACAAGTTCCCATTTAGATAGCTGGCATTTTTCTCCACATTTGCTATGCCTGTTTTGTAGTTTCATAACAGATGTTCCTCTTACAAGACCATTTAATGTTTTCTTTCACTGTCTGAAGATGAAGTACTAAAATTATAATAGTTTATTTTCCCCAACTCTAAGCAGGGAGCTAATTTTTTTGAGCAGAGAAAATAATTTGTGAGAGATAGTTGAACAGGTGTCATAGCATTTTTGGTAGAATGCGGAACATGGCTTTAGGAAGGGTTTGGTTTAAGTATTGCACTTAACACTACCTACTTTTTCAACTATGAGTAAATCTCTTCATCTCGTTGAGCCTGGGAAACTATCATTTATGGACTGTATTCTTGGAATTCTCAAATCAGGTAAATGACAAGCCTTCCATGTTTTGACACTATTTTAATAAAGAAACACTGAAATAATGGAATGTATCTATTATGTAAAGCAGGGAACTCACTTTTAACATAGAAAAAGTGAACCTCATGTTAGCCACTTGCCTCATGAGCCCAAACTTATGAAGTGAAAGGCAAACATACAGGTATGTAAAACAGAATGTGAGTGAAATTCTGAAATTGATCAACAGTAGAAATAAATCTCATTTTTAAAATTTGAGAGATGATAGTTCAACTTCCCACTTTACTATTTGAAGGTTATATATAGTTAAAATGCTATTAACCACAGGCAGATTATGTAAAATGTAATGACATTATATCTTCATTTTTTGAGCTAGCTAAAACGTTCGTTAGTGAAAATCACTACAAAAAAGTTTTCCTGTCTGCCTATAAGCTCTATGATCTGGATCCAAGGCTATCAGGAATCAAATTGCTGGCCATGTAGGGGGGAAAAAATCACAGATCTATGAAATCTCAGTATCTAAGTAACAAGCCATAGAAAAGCCAAAGAGACAATAAATTTACATATTAAATACAAGTTGAATAATTTTCACATTTAACCAAGCATATAGGTATTTTGGAAATTTCAATCTTCTGAGTTCTTGCCAGAGGCTGGGGGAGGGACACTGTGGATAATTGGCTTCAGAAACTTAAATTCAGTGCTTGCTGAGCCAGCAGTCAAACACATCTCATATTGGAAGCTCTGGGAAAGAGTCCCAGTGCCATTGACTTCCACCAATTGACCTGAATATCGACAGCTGGGTCCTAAGTGATCACCTTGTGACACAACCCTTTTCCTCCACAATCGTATGGCAATGTACAAGATAAGGGAGATCAGGTACAGAATGGAGACAAAACCCAAAGAAATTACCAAATAAACAGTAAGGGAATTATTCTGTAGCTCATCTTTGGGCAAATCTGGAAGCTTCACAAAAGGCTCAGAGAATCCATCTACCAGGAGTAAATTCAGCATGACCACTGTGGACATAGGTGTCTCCCTATTGTCCTTCACCTGCACCAAGAGCTTCTGTTTGTAGCATCTCTGTCACTTATGGGTTTTGTTATTTGAACTTCTCCATTATGGGCCCACACAGTGAAGAGTCCTGGGTCTGTGGCTTTGAGCAGCTGATAGGAAAGCCAGGAATTCTGTCCTGAGTCCTCATCCATAGCAACAACCTTGGTGACTAGATAATCTGATTCTGCTGCTTGGGGTACCAGGTCATTGCAGGGTGCTGTCCTATTCTGCAAGGGGTGCAGAACAAAAGGATAGTTGTCATTCTCATCCAGCACCACAACCTGAACCAGAGTCTGGCTTCTCAGGGCTGGAGAGCCTTCATCAATCACCTTGACAGTAAACTGAAAAGCTTGGATGGCTTCATAATCCAGAGATCTCAGAGCATAGAGATACCCCTTTTCTGAGTTGATGGAGATGTAGGAGAAGAGAGGCAGGTCTCCATTCTCTGGAGGCAGCAGGGAGTAGGTGACTTTGGCATTGATTCCTGAGTCTTTATCTCTGGCACTGACACTGCCAATGTGGAGGGCAGGGCTTTTATTCTCCTGGAGGTACAGTTTGTAGGCTGTCTGAGTAAACACTGGAGGGTTATCACTGATGTCAGAGATCAGTATTGTGACATTGGGTTCGGTTTTGAGCCTTGGGGACTCCAAATCCATGACAGAAATGGTAATGTGGTATTCTACCTTGACCTCTCTGTCTAGAGCTCCCTCAGTTACTATTGAGGAGTTCTCCAAGTGAGGCTTCAAGGAGAAAGGAAGGTCCTCTTGAATGGAGCAAATCATCCTTCCATTTTCCTCAGAGTCACGATCTCTGATGCTGAAAATAGTGGCCACACTCTCAGGAATGTTCTCTGGCATAGGGCTGGTTAGTGACAATATAGTCAGTTCCAAGGAATTGTCGTTCAGATCCATCACTTGAACCAAAATAGTGCATTTTCCATAAAGGGCCCCAATGTCCATGGCCTCAATATCCACCTCATACTTCTGAATTGCCTCGAAATCCAGTTGTTTTTTAAGTCGAATCTCTCCAGAGACAGGATTTATTTCAAATGTTTGACTGACTTCATCTGAAGCTTAGAATAAGGCATGGGTTACACCCCCATTGATTTTAGCATCTAAAGCATCTTGAGCAGAGACAGTCACTACTTATTCTTCCATACAGAAGTTGACATCTGAACTAGATTTTCAAAGGGCATGATAATTTCTTTTTTCAATGTGCAAGGATTTGCCTGAATTAACTTAATGATCACATTTGTCATTTTAGGTCAGATATTTAAATAAAGCCTATAGCTCAATGGACATTTTTGAAAGAGAAGTAGAGACTTAAAGCATTTATTTGGAGTAAGACCAAAAACATTTTTTGGGCTGGTGCAGGGATTTGGGGGAAAAGCTTTTTGGTTCCAGCCTTCAGTTCATTTCATTTCAGAAATGTAAAAATTCATTGAAAGACAGCTAAGTGGCACTGATGATGATGCAGGACTTAGAATCAAGAAGATCTGATTTAGAATCTGCCTCAGACACTTCCCAGCATGATTGAGAAATTCACTTAAGCTTCCTATTTCTTCAGTTTCACAAGAGGTTGTGAGAATGGAAAGAATTTTATAAAAATATTTAAATTGTTCCACAAACTGTAAGCACTATATTAGTTAGTTATTATTTTTCAAGTGTATTGAAATAATTTAGATATAGTTATACCCATGAAAGAAATGTTAGAGAATTGGGCAGGATTGGCTACTTAATAATAAGTAAAAAAGAGGTCAAATGACTCGAACAGGATCATACAACTACTAAGCACCTGAGACCAACTTTGAATGTTAACCTTCTTGACCCCAGGACTAATTCTCTATCCCCTGCACCATCTAGTTGTCACTATATAATACTATATAAAATAGTTGAATCTTATTTGCAAATGGTCATTAGAGAAGGGAATATAACATGCAGAATCTAGTTTTCACACAAATTACTTCTAAAATTAGTCTATATGTACACAAGAGATGATGACAATCCATCTCTTTTCAGCAGTTTTGACAAACTGAACCCACAGAACAGAAAGGAAACTCTACTTGAGTAAGAGAATAAGTAATGTTTAGTTAGCAAGAAGGTATAGCAATTTACTCACTGTTAAGTAAATAACATAACACTTTCTCTTGGCAAATCTTTAAGTGTTTACTATTTCTTCCAAAAATTTAAAGAAAAAACAATGGTAATGGAGTCTTAAATTAAAACATTCTAAGACTACAAAATTTTAGAACCAGATTTGGTTGGCAGTTATTCGTACAAATCCATATTCTTTTGAGTGTAAGAAGAATTTAAGAATGAATTGAAGTTATTTACTTAAGTCTTGGAGGAAAAACACAGAGTAGAACAATGAGTTATTAATTAAGACTTCATAGGGAAAAATACTCAATTCAAACAGGCCATTTGTTTTCTTAAATCTCATATTAAACTTTGCCATTTCCCCCAATATTGCATACTAATAATGTCAATTAACTACTATTGATATTTTCCTAGTTTTAGTTTTTATTTTTAAGAGAATAATTGATTAGTCATATGTTAATTAATCTGTATTGGTTAATGAAGCCTGTGATAAATCAATCACATTTTAACCATAGCTAGGGCACTGTTCTCTTTCCACTTGTAGCAATAACCTGAATTGTAGATGGAGAGTCCTGCAAGCAGTAAGGAGCTTCAGAGCCACAGCTTTCATATACCCAAACTGACAAATTAGAAGTTAAATTCCCAGAGGTAAAAGGAATAAAAGACTTTATAAGAAAAGCATTCTGAAATGTTAGTCATTCAAGAAAAATAAATTTGAGAGGGAAGAAAAGCCAATTTCTATTTTATTATCTAGCATAGTATATAATTTAAATGATACTGGGAACGAACATATTAAATATAGCATAAGAATTTATTCAACTTACTGGATAGCTAAAATTATCTGAAGCCCAGATAATTCAATAGATTTTCAGAACCATCTGTAATCTGATATTGGGAGTCAGATTTTGACTATCAAAATCAATGTTAAGTAATGAAGAATTTTAGGAAATTAGTTTAAAACAAGATTTATCCCCTTTAGTCTTAGTTGAAAAGTCCCAATTTTTAACCAAGTTTAGAACTATTTTGGAATACTGGATATTCTTCTGATTCCCTGCCAGACAGAGCCTTGAGGAGGCACACAATTAGCTCTTCTTCAGAAATTTGAATTCATTGGTCCAGATCCAGTAGTCAGACATATTTCATACTGGTAACTCTGGGACAAGGTACGAGAATGACTGGCATCCACTAAATGGTTAGGGCATGGTCCATTTGAACCAAAATAGCCCCATATCTCTAGCACTCTTCTTTTTCCTCAACAAATGTATTGCAATGAACAGTGTAATAGAGAATAAGAAGAGAGAGGAGATGGAGGCTAGAGAAATGACTAAGTAGAATGTAAGAGAGTCAGCCACAATATATCATTAGTTATATCAGGGAGTTTCACATAGGGCTCAGAGAAACCATCCACCAGTAGTACATTCAGTGTAGCTTCTGTGGACAGAGATGGCTCCCCATTGTCCTTCACCAGCACCAGAAGCCTCTGCTTGATGGCATCTCTGTCACTGATAGGTCTTGCTGTTCGAACTTCCCCATTGTGGGCCCACACAGTGAAGAGTCCTGGGTCTGTGGCCTTGAGCAGCTGGTAGGAAAGCCAGGAATTCCGTCCTGAGTCTCCATCCACAGCCACTACCTTGGTCACTAGGTAACCTGGTTCTGCTGCCCTGGGTACCAGGTCATTGCATGGTGATGTACCATTTTTCAGAGGATACAGAACAAAGGGAGAGTTATCATTCTCATCCAACACTACAACCTGACCATAAGCATGGCTGCTCAGGGCTGGGGAGCCACCATCAGTTGTTCTAACAGTGAACTGGAAAGTTTGAATGATTTCATAATCCAGGGATCTCAAGATGTGGAGATGTCCATTATCTGAGTTGATGGAAATGTAGGAGAAGAGGGGTAAGCCCCTGATTTCAGAAGTTAGTAGTGAATAGGTGACTTTGGCATTGGTCCCTGAGTCTTTGTCGCTGGCACTGACACTGCCAATGTGGAGGGCAGGGCTGTTGTTTTCTTGGAAGTAAAGTGTATAAATTGTCTGAGTAAATATCGGGGGATTGTCATTGACATCAGATACTTGGACTGTGATGTTATGTTCAGTTTTCAGTCTTGGTGTCCCCAAATCCATGACAGTAATGGTGATGTTGTACTCAGACCTACTCTCTCTGTCCAGCTCTCTCTTGGTTAACAGAGTGTAGAAATTATCTACAGTTGGTTTCAGGAGGAAGGGGAGATTATCTTGGATAGAGCAAATAATTTTCCCGTTATCTCCCGAGTCACGATCTCGAGTTTTGAACACAGCTACCAGTGTCTTAGGCAAATTCTCAGATATAGGGCTGCTCAATGAAGATATGGTGAGTTCTGGGGGATTGTCGTTCACATCCGTCACTTGGACCACAACAGTGCATTTTCCAGAAAGACCTCCACCATCTGTGGCTTCAATTTCCACCTCATATGATTGAATTGTCTCGAAATCCAATTTTTTTCTTATCCTAACTTCTCCCGAGTTCCGATTTACTTCAAACGTTCTGCAAATTTCTTCAGAACGATGAAAAAGTGAATACGATATTTGTCCATTATTTCCTATGTCCAAATCTCTAGCAGAAACCGTGACAATCAGAGAGCCAATGAGGCTGTTCTCAGAGACCTGAACTTTATATCCCGACTGGGCAAATACCGGGACATTGTCATTGGCGTCCATTACTACAACCTTCACTTCCGCTGCCCCAGACCTCGGCGGGGACCCACCGTCTAAAGCTATAAGGGTTAATGTCATCTCAGAATGCTCCTCCCGATCCAGCGCTCTGTCCAATACTAGTTCTGGATATTTATTGCCTTCACTGAGGGAGCGAGTGTGAATTTGAAAATGGGAACTGGGAGAAATCTTGTAGTTCCAAATGTTATTCTCCCCTACATCCAAATCCTCAGTGTTTTTGAGAGAAAATAGAGTTCCTGGTGGGGGTATTCTCAGGGATTATCAGAAGCATTTCGGTTTCTAAGAAAGTGGGTGAATTGTCATTTATATCTTGGACCCGGAGCTCAACAGGAATAATCTGAAAGGGCTTTTTCAGTAAGATCTGGAAAGGCAACAAACAGGGCTCCGTGGAACCGCAAAGCTCCTCCGGGTCCAGTTTCTCTCTCAGGAGCAGATCTCCAGTGCCCAGGTTAAGCTGTAAATATCGCCCATTGTCCTCCGAGAGGACTCGAACTCTCCTGGCAGACAGCTCCCCCACCTCCAGCCCCAGGCTTTTTGCTACATTTACCACAAAGGAACCAACCTCCATTTCCTCCGCTACAGAAAACCTCTTGTTTGCTGAACCAGCTTCATAAACCCAGAGTAAGATAACAAGACATATCACTTGCCTTTTAAGCTTCATTTTGTCCTAGAGGCGGTCCTTTCAGTGAAAGAAATTTCGCGTTTTCTAATTCCAAACATCAGACGTGTGTTGAAGTCTCGGGAAGCTCAGGTTTGAGCTCTTAGCTCCTCCTTACAGAGTTTTTCTTTTCTTTTCTTTTCTGGGCTTTTTTCCCCTTCCAATTCTGGCTGGGTTCGGTCTCGCCTTCTTAGCCTGTAGCGCCACCAAGTGTCTGAAAGTATAACTTAGTATTTTCCCATAGAATCTAATTTGTGAAGAAAAAAAGATGTACTTGGGTTAAGGAATCTCTCAATCAGTGAAATTTCGGGAAGAGAGGTTAGAATTGTGATGTATTATCTTCTATGAGTACTGGTAATTGTATGGAAAACGATTTCATTATCTCTATTGAAAACCTATCTGGTATTACTGCAGTAAGTTGAATTTTTTCCCACCATATCAGTGTTATGGATCTTATATGTTCCTAAAACAAAACAAAGAAATTCCATTCTTTTACTATGCAGTATGAATTTTAATTTTTTGATTTTCATTTCTTATGTACAAGGGTGGTTGTATTTCTAGCAAAAATCAGGTATCCCTTTATTGTTGTTCTTCAGTTGTATCCAACTCCTCATGACCCCATTTGTGATTGTCTTGGGAAAGATACTAGAATGCTTTGCCATTTCCTTTTCTAGCTCATTTTACAAATGATAAAATGGGGGTGAACAGAGTTAAGTGACTTGCCCAGGATCACACAGCTAGTTAAGTATCTGAGACTGGGTTTGAACTCAGGCCTTCCTGACTCTGGGTCTGGTGCTCTATCCACTGTACCACCTAACTGATCCAGGTACCTCTTATTGCACAATAAATCAAGAATTTTCAAATGGCTTTAGATCTATCAGTCTTCTAGGATCTTTGTTTTTGAGTCCCTCATTCGTCAGTGTATATTGGCTTCCAGGACTCTACACTGATTCATAATAGGTATTATGGAATGGTTAACATTTAATATAGTAGACATAGTAGAATGAAGAATCCTGAGTATGTGATAGGAAATCCAGGAGTTCTCTCCTAAGTCCCTGTCCATGCCTCCCACCTTGGGGACAAAGTAACCTGCCTCTACAGTTCTGGGTACCAAGTCATTGCAGAGATGTGCCATTCTGCAGAGAATAGTGCACTAAGGGAGAGATGTCATTCTCAACAAGGTCTGTCCTGAATTGCCTACACCATAAATTGCCCCTGAAGTCAACTGCAAAATTTTATTGGCTTCATAATCTAAGGATCTCAGGACATAGAGATGGTTACTGTCAGAGATTCAGGTGAAGAAGGACACAGATCCTGTTCCAGAAGGCAGCAGCAAGTAGGTGCCATTAACATTGGTTCCTGAGTCCCTGTTACTGGCACTGACATTGCCAATATAGAGGGCAGGACTTTTTCTGGGAGGCAGAGTGTGTAGGATAGTTGAGTAAATACTGTAGGGTTGTCATTGATATAAAACATCAGCAGCATGATGTGGTACTTAGTTTTGGGTTTTGGGAAGTCCAAATCCATGACAGTGATTGCCATATTGTTCTCAGACCTGCTTTCCCTGTCAAGTGTTTCCTTGGCTACATGAGCACAGATTTTTTTTCAAATGATCTTCTCAGGTGAAAGGGAGATTTTCTTGAGCTGCACAAACAATTCTTCCATTGTCCCTTGAATCTTCTTGAATACTGAAATCAGAGACCACATACTCAATAATATTTTCTGAGATGACTAGTTGATAGTGACATTATCAGTTTCAAGGAATTACCATTCAGTTCCATCATTTGGAGGAAAGAGTACATTTTTCAGAAGGGATCCAAATGTCTAGCCTTAGTATCCAAGATATAGGCAACTGATAGGCAAGCCATTTCCTAATAGATAAATGTATATAAATAGGCAACTCTAAAGGAAAAATTCCAAGATATTGAAAACCATAGAGAAATGCTCCAAATCACTAATAATAAGAGGAATTAAAACATTTCAAATATTCTACTTCATGCCTAATAGAATAGCAAAGATGACCAAAAACTACTATAATTGTTGCAGGGGTTCCAGGTGAACAGACACATTAATCCACTGTTGGTTGATCTTTGAATTGATCAACCCATTTTGGAGAGAAGTTTGAAAGAATATCCAAAAAGTTTCTAAATCATTCATGCACTTTAACACAGAGATACAACCACTAGGAATATCCCCAAAGAGATTTTAAAAAAACAGTGGGAAAGGATATATACAAAATTATTTACAGCGCAACTTTTTGTTCATATTTTTAAAAATAAATATAAAATATGTAAAGTAATTTAGATGCAAACACCATTGATAAAAACCAATATAGAGGATAGAAGGAAAGTAACCCAACAGTTATAGCAGGTCTCTTCATTTTGTATGATGATAAAATAGCAAGACATAACCAATGACTTTAAAAAGTAATGATTGCAGAGAAGTGGTCATGTAACTGCATTATTTTCTGTTTAACTTTTTTTTAATACAAGAATTCAAAAAGAATAGGCATAGTCATTTGAAAACCAATTGTGTCTGGATTTAGTTTATTTAAATATAAAAAATGAATTTATGATACTTTCAAGTTTTCTGATGAATAAAGATTTAAGGAGAGTAAAATCTGACCAGAAAAACCAATAACTCATGATTGAGGATGTAAGGGGATAGTATTAACGCCTTTCCTGGATTTTGTCACGTTCAAATCATGGAACAGAAACCCAGGTTCTCCCACAGCAGGAGATCCAGAGACATTTTTTAGAATACCCACATAATTAATTGAAAGGAACAAAAGCAAAACATTTTCTTTTAATAAGTTCATAACTCTTTATTATAGTCCTAAAGGATTAGATAAAAGCCACTGTAAGGAATATTTACATGTAATCAACATGAAAACTTAAATGTCAGAGCCAGATTTTATTGAAAGTTCTATGTGGGTGGGAGTGTGGGTGTTTATCCCAATGAGCTTCCAAATGTAGGAGTTTAAGCATGAGTTAAACTTGTTTTTTACTGAGATCTGGGAGGAAAAAGTAAGAGCAAATTAATAAATTGTTACCTTTAACAGCAAGGATTAAAGAGAAAGAGATCTTAACTAGAAGTTTCAATTTTTTTAACCTTTGTAATGTATTTATAATTCTTTCCATCACAGTATGCTAATATTGTTAATTAGCTACCATGAAGATATTGTTAGTTTAATATCTTATAGCAAAAAGTACCATTAATTATGACTGTTTTCAGTCAACTCTGCCTCTTTGGGAAGCCTGACCATTATTCAGAAATTTCTCTGACATTTCATTGTGGTAATACTTGAAATTATAGGTAATATATTCAAGAGGAGAGGGGAAGAAGGGACCTCATAATCACTAGCTTCATTAACACAATCCTATAAAATAGAAGTTCAACCCAAAGATAAATAAAAGGGAAATGCCTAAATGGATTATGAGATATGAGGCTTAAAGGTAAAACATGTAATGATTGAAATTTCAAAGGAAACATAATCTACTTTCTATTTTACTCTTTTGGATAGAATATAATTGTAAAACACTATTTAAAATGTGCAAGCTATATAGAATGTTACCTATTCATTTAATTAGCCAGTCAAATATTTTACCCAAAGTAAGATCACTAGGAAAATTTCAGAACGAATAACACTTTTCACCACATTCTAAGACAAACTTTTGTTATCAGGATCAAAGTTCCCCCTACCTAGGCAAAGATGAAAGATGAAAGATTCATTAAGTAGCAGTAGAAATGGGTTTACAAAATGATGACATTACATTTCTGTTGATCAGCTATTATAATACTTAAGTAAGCATGTAGCTATTTCTAAGGGAAGGATTTTCCTCTAAGTCCCTGCCAGCAGCTTGAGGAGGGACAATGGGTAGAACAGGCTTTAAGAATTTGAATTCACTGGTCCCCGAGTTACTGGTCAGACACACCTCATACTGGTAGCTGTGGGACAAGGTTCCTGTCCCAGTGACATCCACCAAGTGGCCTGGGAAGGGACCATTTGAATCAAATCGACTACAGTCTGTGGCATCTCTTTTCCCCTTCCACAGGCGTACACCAATAAACATAAGAATAGAGATCAGAAAAAGAAAGGAGATGACTGCTAAAGAAATGATCAAATAAATGGTGAGGGAGTCAACCTGGACCTGCTCCTTGGGTGCATCTGGGAGTTGCAGGTAGGGTTCAGAGAAGCCATCCACCAAGAGGACATTCAGGGTGGCCACTGCAGACTGAGGTGGCTCCCCATTGTCTTTCACCAGCACCAGGAGCCTCTGCTTGGTGGCATCTCTGTCACTGATGGGCCTTGCTGTGCACACTTCCCCATTGTGTGCCCACACAGTGAAGAGTCCTGGGTCTGTGGCCTTGAGCAGCTGGTAGGAAAGCCAGGAATTCTGCCCTGAGTCTCCATCCACAGCTACTACCTTGGTCACTAGGTAACCAGGCTCTGCAGCCCTGGGCACCAGATCATTGCAGGGAGCTGTGCCATTCTGCAGTGGATATAGCACAAAGGGAGTGTTGTCATTCTCATCCAGGACCACAACCTGAACCAGAGCCTGGCTGCTCAGGGCTGGGGAGCCTCCATCAGTTGCAGTCACAGTGAACTGGAAAGCTTGGATGGCTTCATAATCCAGAGATCTCAGAATATAGAGATGACCATTGTCAGAGTTGATGGAGATGTAGGAAAAGAGGGGCAGATCTCCAGTTACAGGAGACTGAAAGGAATAGGTAATCTTGGCATTGGTTCCTGAGTCCCTGTCATTGGCCCTCACACTGCCAAAGTGGAGGGCTGGAATATTGTTCTCCTGGAGGTAGAAGGCATAGGCTGTCTGAGTAAAAGCTGGAGGGTTGTCATTGACATCAGAAATTAATACAGTGATATTTCGCTCAGTTGTGAGCCTGGGAGTCCCCAGATCAGTGACAGTAATGGTGATATTGTACTGGGATCTACTTTCTCTATCCAGAGGGCTCTCCGTTAACAGAGTGTAAAAGTTGTCTACAGATGGTTTCAAGATGAAAGGGACATTTCCCTCGATAGAGCAAACCATTTTCCCATTGTCTCCCGAATCTTGATCTCGAATCTTCAAAACAGCTACCAAGGTTTCAGGTGAATTTTCGGGAATAGGGCTGGTAAACGACGATATGGCGAGTTCCGGGGCGTTGTCGTTTACATCTGTCACTTGGACCACTACAGTACATTTTCCTGAAAGACCCCCTCCATCTGTGGCTTCAATATCCACCTCATAAGATTTAATTGCCTCAAAGTCTAGTTTTCTTCTCGTTCTAATGTCTCCTGAGGTGCTATTTACTTCAAAAGTACTTACAATTTCTTCGGAGCCTTGAAAAAAGGAGTATGATATTTGCCCATTGTTTCCTATATCCAAATCTGTAGCAGTGACTGTGGCAACCAGGGAGCCAATAGCGCCATTCTCTGGGATCTGAACATCATACTGAGCCTGGGAAAAAACAGGAGCATTATCGTTGACGTCTACAACCAAGACTCTGATTTGAGCTGCTCCAGACCTGGGAGGGGACCCTCCATCCAGGGCAATGAGAGTTAAAGTGACCTCGGGCTGCATCTCCCTATCCAGCGCTTTGTCCAACACCAGCTCTGCGAACTTCCTTCCATCTCCGCGAGCACGGGTTTGAACGTGGAAATAGGAATTCAGGCTGATTGTGTAGTTCTGAATATTATTGCTTCCTACGTCCAAATCTTGCGCATTTTTCAGAGAAAACACAGACCCGGGTAGGCTATTTTCCGGGACATTTAGGAGCATTTCGGTGTTTGGGAAAACAGGCGAATGATCGTTTATATCTTGAACCCGGAGCTCAGCGCGAACTATCTGAAAGGGATTTTCCAGTAAGATCTGAAAAGGCAGCAGACAGGGCTCCGTGGGACCACACAGCTCCTCCCGGTCCAGTTTCTCTCTCAGGAGCAGATCCCCACTCCCCACGTTAAGCTGAAAATATTGTCGATTGTCCTCGGAGAGGACACGGGCCCCCCGAGCAGACAGTTCCCTCACCTCCAGCCCCAAGCTCTTTGCCACATTAGCCACAAAGGAACCAACCTCCATTTCCTCTGCCACAGAAATCCTGTTTTTAGCTGAGCCAGCCTCACAAACGCACAATAAGAAAACAAGACATATTACTTGCCTGTTTAGCTTCATTATGTCCTAGATTTGGTCCTTTCAGTGAAAGAAATTTCTCCTTTTCTTTCTAATTCCAATCGTCAGGCTTGTGTTGCTGTCTCAAGAAGCTCGGGTTTGAGCTCTCAGCTCCTCCTTAAGGAAGTATCCTCTTGGAGCTTTTTTCTAATTCTGCTTTTGCTGTGATGTGATGCTGAGCTCTCTAGACCCTTCTTATCCTGCAGCGCCACCAAGTGTTTCAAGGTATAACAACATTTTCCCAGAAAAGCTAACCAGTAAAAATAAAACCTGAGAGCTGAGGAATCTCTCAATTACTGAAAATTTAAAGGAGAGAGGTGAGAATTATGTTATATTTTCTCCTATTAATGCCGATAATTTTAGATATGGAAAATGATTTAATTATCTCTATTCAAAACCTATCAGGTTTTAAGGAAGTAAGTTGAATTTTTTCACCATATTAGTGTTATGGATCTGATGTATTCTTAAAACAAAATTCCATTCTTTCATTGTGCAATTTGTATTTGTACTTCTTGCATTTGGTTTTTTATCCACGAAGGTGTTTGTATTTCTAATATACCAGGCACCACTTTGTTGTTTTTGTTCTTCTGTCATTTTTAAATAATGTTTGACTCTTCATGACTTCATTCAAGGTTTTCTTGGCAAAGATACTGAAGTGATTCACCATTTCCTTCTGCTGCTCATTTTACTTATGAGGAAACTGAGGCAAATAGGGTTAGTAAATGTCATAAGCTGGATTTAAATTCAGTTCTTCCTCACTTCTGACCTGCTGCTCTATGTACTATGCCACCTAGCTGATCCAGATTTCCCTTATTGCATAATAAATCAAGAATTTTCAGAAGGCTTTGGACCTGTCAGACTTACAGGATTTTTGCTTTTGATTTACTCACTCATCAGCATATATTGGGTTCCAGAACTTTACATTAATCCATACCAGATACTAAGGGGGTGATTAATACTTATAACAGTAAAAACAAAATCTGCTCAAAGAGGAACTTACACTTTAACAACTTAAAAAAATATTTATGGAATGGCAAAGCAGAAGCCTTAGTATCAATCACCTTTAACATCTACCTCATTCCCCTTTCATGCATGAAATAACATTAGTAACTGTTATTGTGTAAGGGACGGTTAAAATTAGATGGGAAAAATTCAATTTCTTTTTTCCCCAATCATAGTTGTTGTATAAGAAAAGACAGGTGGTAGCTTTCCCTTGGAAGAAGAATATGGTGTGTTCTCTTCTGAATACATGCTTATTGTTATCTTGAAGCAAGATTTTTAGAGACAATGATAATGTCCAGAGTAGAAAATTTTTTTTCTTTTACACCTCCAGGGATCACACAATGAAATGTACCTCAGAGTAGAGCCTTTGAGAATAGTCATAGCCTGCTATGGGACATTAGAGATGAAAAGCACACTAACAGCAATGCAAACCTTTCTTACAGGATCTCATTGTGTTCACCTTCATCTTCACTATTGACCTGACAGTGATCTGGAATCTCTGATCCATGACTTTAATGACAAGAGGAGTTTTGACATTGCAGTTGTTCTCAAATCCATGATTCTTCCATCTTTTTTTTTTAAAAAAAACTGTATGTAGGCTTAAGATTATATGGTTTGAAACATTCCTTGAAATTTTAGCTAAGAGTTCTATACTTGTCCTCAACTTACTTTAGCTGTGTCTAAAGCAATAACTCTAAACTTTTCATTCAAGAAACTTCTTTCTAGAATTTCTATTTTATGGCCAAAGTGGGGAGAAGAGAAGGAACCTAAGGATGTTGTCCTTAACACAAAGAGGGCAAAATGGTACTAGATCATTCTGGACAAAAGTGATTTTGTGACTTTATGTGACTATAAATGTAAATTCATTCTCTTTTCTTCTTGAATTCATTTAACACTGACTCATCAGGTGCCCCTTTCTTATATTCCCTGATGCATATGTATAAATAATTAATGTAAAGAAAGAAATGTATAGTTATGAAAACTAATCGGTCATCAAAGCTTGTTGTCTAATACTGAGCAGAGAGAAGCCAGAACTCTGGGAAGTGCTTTCTGAGATCCACAATTGCTTTGAGAGAATATTGAGGAATGCTTATCCATGCTTTGCATGGTCACCTAGACCTAGTGAGATCTGGTCCAGGATCATCTTACAGAGTAAAACTATCTGCTTAATTGCAGAGTCCCTATTGTCTATTTCTTTTTCATTTTTTTTTAGAAGAAGCAGATCCCAGCTGACTCCAGACACCATCTTCTGCAGGAAGAAAGATATTTGATGTGAGCAGTCCAAATCATTGCTAAAATTTAATTTACTGAATCTTTCTCTCACTTTTACAATACTAATAACTCCAACATATCTTTAACTTTCCATGACTGAAGTAAGATTTGAGATTAGGTCTTCCAGAAAACCAGGGCAGGTAAGGGGCATGAAGTTAGGAAGACTCATCTTTACAAGTTCAAATCTGGCCTTGCACACCTACTAGCTGTGTAACCCTGGACAAATCACTTAGCTGTTTATCTCAATGCCTCCATTGTAAAAATAACTGAAGAAGGAAATGGCAAACCACTCCATAATCTCTGGCAAGAAAAGCCCAAATGCAGTAGTGAAGTGTTGTATATAGCTGAAAAATGAATGAACCACTTTTGGGGTACTTGTTCAATACTCTGTCCTAAACCATAATCCTATCCCTCTTAATAGCCATATATAAATGAAATGTGGCTTGAAAAGATGGTAGATTTTCTGTTGCCAAAGCACAGAGAACTCAACAAAGGTATCACCTGACTACAAAAGATGTGGCAAATATTTTCCAAAGATTTATTTTATTGTTAGGATAATTAATTTTTTAAAATCCAAATGTCACAAAACATTTAAAAAGAAGGAATAAACTTTTACCATTATTTAGCAGAACCAAATGCACTAACAAAAAACAACAAATAAAAAAAGAACACACATTTTCCAGGGTCTTTTATTAAGGCCTGCATGAAGTCCTGTACTTGTGGTCCTGTTATCCTTCTCCTTCATTTAATTGTAGTTACATAGACAACTGAATATTCTTTTGGCATCATGAGATCACAGAAATATAAGATTCCAGGTTTTAGAGATAGAAAAGATTCTAGAGGTCATTTAGTTCAATTGTCTCATTTTAAAGATGAGGAAACTGTGACCTAGAAAAGTGAAATAACTTGTCCATGGCCACAGAGATATTTATGAGGGAAGGAAAACACCCAGGCTCAGAGCCTGGTGACTTTATGATCTACCACCATAACAGGAAATTACTTGATCTTCAACTTTGAACAAAGGGGAGTAAAATAAAATAAGAAGCCTGGAACTTAAGAAGCACAAATCTATTAGCAACATCAATAAAAACAGACATCTTTAAAATTCATCACTTTGCTGTAAGCACATTTAGGAGAAAAGAATAGTCTTTCATCAGGAGACAATTTTACTTGAAATGGAATTAAGTACCCTGAAAGATTCCTTTTTCTATGCATATGTTCATTCCAGTGCCAGGGGTAGAGAAGCTGGAGATGATGGGTTTCAGGGACTAGAACTCTTTGGTGCCTAAACCTCTGGTCAGACACACCTCATATGGGTTATTCTGAGACAAAGTCTCAGTGCCATGGTCATGGATCGAATGGCCTAGGGACATGAATTTCAAAGATATTTTTGTGGGTGGAGATGTCTTTTCCAAAGGCATAGTAAAATTAACCAAGAAAGGAAAAGGAAAAGACCCCAGAAAAATTATCAAGTAGGCAGTGAAAGAGATAGCTTGGGCTTGTTTCTTGGACCCATCTGGGAGCTGCAAGTTAGGTGCAGAAAAACCATTCAACAAGAGGACCATGTAGTGTAGTTTCTGTGGACAGAGGTCACTCCCCATTATCTTTCAGTAGCATCAGGAGCCTCTGCTTGATAGCATCTATGTCCCTGATGAGCTTTTCTGTGTGCACCTCTCCATTATGTGCCCATAGAGTGAATAATCCGGGGCATTTGGCCTTGATCAACTAGCAGGAAAGTCATGAGTTCTCTCTAAAGTCCCCATCTATGGCCACTGACTTGGTGACCAAGTAATCTGGCTCTGAAGCTCTGGGTACCAAGTCATTGAAGAGAGATGTGCCATTCTACAGAATATAGAACACTCAGGTATAGTCATTTTCATCCAGGACCACAACCTGAACCAGAGTCTGGCTTCTCAGAGCTGGGGAACCACCATCAGTTCCCCTTTCTGTGACCTGGAAAGTTTGTTCAGCTTCATAATTCAAGAATCTAAGGGCATAGAGATAGCTACAACCAGAGTTGATAGAGATGTAGGAGAAAAGGGGGTGTAGATTCTGTTCCCATAAGGCAGCAGCAAGTAGGTGACATTAACTTTGTTTTCTGAAACCCTGTCACTGACACTAACACTGCCAACCTGGAAGGTAAGGTGCTAATTTTCTGAGGGATAGAGTGTATAGAATACTTGAGAAACACTGAAAAGTTGTCATCATTATCATATATCAGTACTGGTGATGTGCTTAATTTTAGGTCTTGGGAACTCTATATCCCTGATAGGAATTGCCCTATTATACCTGGACTTGTTCATACTGTCCGGTGCTTTCTTGGTTACATGAGCACAGGTGTTTTCAAACAGTGTTCTCAAGGTGAAAGAGATTTTCTTGGATGGCATAAATGATCCTGTTTTCTCTGGAATCTTGATCTTGGATACTGAAAACAGATCACATTCTCAGAAATGGGAAAAGACTGATTAATGAAGACATAATCAGTTCCCTGGAATTTGAGCCATCAGTTGAGCCAAAACAGCCTTTTTTGAAAGGGCCCTGATGTCTGGCCTCACTATCCACTTCATACTTCTGAATTGCCTCGAAATCCACCTGCTTTTTTAGTGGAATATCTCCTGGGAAGGGATCAACTACAAAAGCTTGATTTGGAATAAGATATAGGTCACATCCCCGTTGATTCTATTGTCCATATCTAGAGCAAGACAGTCACTACGAACCGGCCAATTATACTGTTCCCTAGAATCTAAATCCTTGATACCTTGACTGAATACCGGAAGTTGTACTTGGGCAGATCCTGACGGTAGGGAAGATACAACACCATGGCTGTGAGGGTTAGTTTGAGCTCAGGCTGTTCCTCATGATCCAGAAGTTTATGCAACACCAGATCTGGGAAGTTTCTGCCATCCTTGCGGGTGTGAGTATGAAGGAGGAAATTGATACAATGCGGGAAATTGTTCTGAAGGCAGTTAATGCCTACGTCTAAGTCCTGAACTATCTTTAAAGGGAAAATAGTCCCCGACATGGCGTTTTCTGATATTCCCAAGAGCAACTTCAGGGTCTGAGAACGTGAACAGATCGTTAGTTTTCTCTCTTACCAGCAGTTCGGCCCCGAAAACTAGTTTTTTCGGGAAAATCTGGAAAGGAAGCACACAGATTTCGGAGGGGTCTCAACTTCTCTTGATTCAATTTCTATTTTAGAAACAAATCTCAAATACTCTGATCCAGGTGCAAATTCTGTTTGTTTACTGTAAAAGACTACAAGAGCCGTCGGAGAAGACAATTTTTCTCTGTTCATCCTCGGGGACTTTGTCACATTGGCCACAAAAGCCGCTTGCTCTTCATCTCTTGTGTCACAGAAAACCGTCCGGGCTCTGACCCCGCCTGAGACTAGAGTAAAACTACAATAAGGAAAACCACTTGCCTGTTCTGCCTGCATAATTTCCATTGCGGTGACTGGGTGCTCCATAGGCATCCTTTCAGTAAGAGAAAGTCCTGGTAAAAATCTGCCCCAGTTTCCTGGTTGAAGAAACTCTGAGTTCAATAGTTCTATTTCCTCATATCTTGTAGGGGAACGTCCCTTCGTCCCTGCTAAGTCTTTAATCTCTTTCCTTCCCGAGGTGACTTCAGCATTCAGTTTGCTTTGGGTAATGGCATCTGCTAAAATTACTGTTCTTTTAAGCGCATCATAAGGGTACATAGCTAACCATGTGACCTTAAAGAGGAGTTATACTTTTCAAAGCCCTGGCAGAATTAAAACATTGCCTTAAACAATTTTAGGCACGGAAATTTTATGTTCCTAGGAGGCTAGAGCCAGATTCCCTTTGAAGTTAAACATCGAAAACAGCAGTTATTGTGAAACAAAAGAAAAGAATGAAAGGGCATTGTTTCCCTTCCCGTATGTACTTAACTAATATTTAATAAGTAATTTATCAATAGTTTACTGATCACAAGTCTACAAGTGTTGATAAATTTTCTTGAAGTTTCCAACTTCAAATTCTCCCTAATGTACATAAGAAGTTAAGGTTTTAGAGTAAATGAGCATTTCTTCTTAACTTTCTAAAACACAAAGAAAAAACTTTTTTAGAACATGATCTATAAGAGTTTTTTCAGCCACCAACTTTTATTAATTCCTTTGGATGACATTATTTATTAAGTTCTCATGACAGTGATGGTGACCAAACTAGCAACAGGTGTGTGTGTGTGTGTGTGTGTGTGTGTTAGTCCAAAATTTTGACCAAGTCTATTTAATCAAAATGAAGGAATAACCATAGAAAAATTCAATGTTAGAATCAGAGAGGACATGAATAATAAGCTCATCTAACTTCCTCTTCCATATAACTAATCTAAGGCCTGAGTGAGGGAAATTATTCCCTCAAATGATATATATCTAACTAGAACAGAGAAAAAATTAGGTCATACATATGTACAATGAAAATAACAGTAGTATTAGGTTAATATATGCTCCATTTTTTCAGGATCATTGACTCCATTCTCTATTTCACTCTGCTATAGTCAGTCCCATATTGATTTCATTATAATTTCTCATCTTAAATGCCATTATATATATACATATATATGTATATACACATTTTAAAATTCACTTTGATCCATTAGCAGGGAGTAGCAAAGTCATAGATTTCGTTCATAAAAATGTACCAATTGAGAAAAGGGGATTTCAATGTACATTGATATAAGTAAGTGAAAATTGAACTTTTATAGAGTGAAACATTACTTAAGATCAATATTTATCTTCAAATAAGAACCCACATTTTGCTCAATTTGGCCGATATGAAAATGGAAAATTATTCAAACTGAATTGTATATATTTTAACTTTTCTAGGTTTTCTGCTTTTTTGGCCATATTCTTTAGCTTTTTCATTTCAATTCCAAGATCATATCAGCTAAGGATAGAAGTGAAGAGGTTATATAAGGTGGTCTATCTTTGGCTCTTTATGCAATTTACCTATGTATACTATCAATTTTGAATTGTCCAAGTACACGGTGACATTAATGCTAGAAAGCATCCCCAATAACACTATTAAAGGCATCATTTGAATATTTATACGAAAAAGTACTTTTGAGATAATAGAGTATATTCCTGATTTTTGGCTTATATTCTCATTAGTTGATGCTAATTTTATGCCTATGTACCCAAGTCACTGCTATGTTGAGCTGGGAAATCATATAATCAGTCATGATCATTATTAAAATAGAATATAACATATATAGATAAATCATGTTACAAATATGAATTCATCCCATTTCACTAGTATTTTATGAGATGATACAGAAAAAGGCTCAGCAGTATTGTGGACATAACAAAACGTTGAGATCCTTATCCAATAGTGATAATACATGTTCTGTTAGATTTTTTTAAAAAGAGGAAATATTTTTCAGTATACTTCAAGACTGGTTGAAATGGAAAAAAAGTAAAAGGACAATCAAAGGGTTAAGAAGAAGGAGGAGATTGTGATAAACATTTGACAGGTTACTTAGATAACCCCTAAAGAGTAACAGAAAGTATATAATAATTTCAGTAAAGTGGAAAAAAAGATCACCTGTCTGTGTATTATCAACAAAACCCAGCAGAAGGAGATAGGAAAGGAAATTCCATTTTAAAATGACAAGATGCATAAAATATCTGGAAGCCAATAAACAGACTCAGACCAAGGTAATTATATGATGGCAAATATAAAATAATCTTTACAGAAATGAAATAAGACAATATGAAAGAAATTCATTGTTCATGATTTGGCCATGCCAACATAAGAAATGTTATTATTGAAATTAATTTAAATAGTGCCTTGCTAAACGATGACTAAAGGATTACTTTATAAATTCAGAGAGACCTCATTACAAAATTTATCTGGAGGAACTAAAGGTCAAGAATTTCAAGGAATAAAGAATACAAAGGAAGTTACAAAGATGAGATCAGAAAAATAATTTGATATGGATTAAAAAAGAAAATTGTTGATAACTGTACTTGATTAAATATGTGAGAGCCAAAATCAATTGAGACATTATTGGAATGTTTGCTAGATCAGATCTAGTGTAGGTAAAATTTTCATAAAAGCTACTAGGAAATGTTGAACAAGAATTGAGAAACATTACGTTTAGATCAACAGCTTGCACCATTTATTAGAAGAAACACCAAATGAAAACATGACCTAGATAACCAAGGTCCCATGAAAAACTTAGAAATAATTGAAGGAAATATCATTTGCAACTATAGTTGCAATACAGTTGCAAAAGTCTAATATCTAAGATACAGGAAATTGATACAAATTTATTAAAAAGCAATTTCCTAATAGATAAAATGTAGATAAATAGGCAGTTCTCAAGGGAAGAAAACCAAGGTATTGGATAACAATCATGTGGGAGTTTTCCAAAACACTAATAAGAGTAATTAAAATATCTCAAACTTTCTACTTCTTGTCCAACATAATAGCAAAGATGACAAAAAATAAAATTATTATTGTTGCAGGGGTTCCAGGAGGACAGACACACTAATGCACTGTTAATTAATCTTTGAAATGATCTACCCATTTTGGATAATAGTTTGGAACAATGTGCAAAAAGTTTCTAAATTATGCATTTGCTTTAACACAGAGATACATCCACTAGGCATATCCCCAAACAGATCAAATACATTGGGAAAGAATATGTACAAAATTATTTATAGCGCAACTTTTTGTTCATATTTTAAGAAATAAAAACATGTTGATCTAATTTAGATGCAAATACTATTGATAAAAAAGTACTCTAGAGGATGAGAGGGGAAGTAAATCAACAGTTATAGTAGGTCTCTCCATTTTGTATAATGATAAAATAGCAACACATTAATTCATGATTTTAAAAAGTAATAATTGCAGAGAAATGAAGCTATATCTCTCTTATGTAATTGTATTTTGTTCTGAATAAAGAATAGCCATAGCCAGTTGAAAACCAGTTGCATCAATTCAGATTATGTAACTATTAAAGACAAATTTATAATACTTTCAAGTATTCTGTTGAGTAGAAATTTGAGGGAAATATCTGAGCTTCAGAAAAATCAATAACTTGTGATACAGGTGTCTCTACAATAGGATAGTATTAATGCCTCTCCTGTACTTTGCCCTGTTCAGGTCATGGAACAGAAACCCAGGTTTTCCCTCAGGAGATCTAAAGACTTTCTTTAAAATGCCCATATAATTATTGAGGACCAAAACCAAAAACATTTTCTTTTAATAAGTTCATAACTGTTTTCTATTATCCTGAAGGGTTACTTAGAGCCACTTGTTGTAAGGAACATTTACATAAAATCAACCTAAAAATCAAAATGTCAAAGTCAGGTATTTCAAGCTTTGTGTGGATATGGGTGTGTTTATATCAATAAGCTTCTGAATATAAGTTGAGTTTAAACATGAGTTGGAGTTAGTTTTTACTTAGTAAATGTAGGGATAGATTAATAAATTATTCCTGGTAATAGTAAGGATTAAAGGGAAAGGTACCAGGTCTTACCTAGATATTCCCATTTCCTTGTCCTTTGTAATGTATTTATAATTTTTTCCATCACAGTATGCTAATATTGTTAATTAGCTACCATGAAGATATTGTTAGTTTAATATCTTATAGGGAAAAGTACCATTAATTATGACTGTTTTCAGTCAACTCTGCCTCTTTGGGAAGCCTGACCATTATTCAGAAATTTCTCTGACATTTCACTGTGGTAATACTTGAAATTATAGGTAATATATTCAAGAGGAGAGGGGAAGAAGGGACCTCATAATCACTAGCTTCATTAACACAATCCTATAAAATAGAAGTTCAACCCAAAGATAAATAAAAGGGAAATGCCTAAATGGATTATGAGATATGAGGCTTAAAGGTAAAACATGTAATGATTGAAATTTCAAAGGAAACATAATCTACTTTCTATTTTACTCTTTTGGATAGAATATAATTGTAAAACACTATTTAAAATGTGCAAGCTATATAGAATGTTACCTATTCATTTAATTAGCCAGTCAAATATTTTACCCAAAGTAAGATCACTAGGAAAATTTCAGAACGAATAACACTTTTCACCACATTCTAAGACAAACTTTTGTTATCAGGATCAAAGTTCCCCCTACCTAGGCAAAGATGAAAGATGAAAGATTCATTAAGTAGCAGTAGAAATGGGTTTACAAAATGATGACATTACATTTCTGTTGATCAGCTATTATAATACTTAAGTAAGCATGTAGCTATTTCTAAGGGAAGGATTTTCCTCTGAGTCCCTGCCAGCAGCTTGAGGAGGGACAATGGGTAGAACAGGCTTTAAGAATTTGAATTCACTGGTCCCCGAGTTACTGGTCAGACACACCTCATACTGGTAGCTGTGGGACAAGGTTCCTGTCCCAGTGACATCCACCAAGTGGCCTGGGAAGGGACCATTTGAATCAAATCGACTACAGTCTGTGGCATCTCTTTTCCCCTTCCACAGGCGTACACCAATAAACATAAGAATAGAGACCAGAAAAAGAAAGGAGATGACTGCTAAAGAAATGATCAAATAAATGGTGAGGGAGTCAACCTGGACCTGCTCCTTGGGTGCATCTGGGAGTTGCAGGTAGGGTTCAGAGAAGCCATCCACCAAGAGGACATTCAGGGTGGCCACTGCAGACTGAGGTGGCTCCCCATTGTCTTTCACCAGCACCAGGAGCCTCTGCTTGGTGGCATCTCTGTCACTGATGGGCCTTGCTGTGCACACTTCCCCATTGTGTGCCCACACAGTGAAGAGTCCTGGGTCTGTGGCCTTGAGCAGCTGGTAGGAAAGCCAGGAATTCTGCCCTGAGTCTCCATCCACAGCTACTACCTTGGTCACTAGGTAACCAGGCTCTGCAGCCCTGGGCACCAGATCATTGCAGGGAGCTGTGCCATTCTGCAGTGGATATAGCACAAAGGGAGTGTTGTCATTCTCATCCAGGACCACAACCTGAACCAGAGCCTGGCTGCTCAGAGCTGGGGAGCCTCCATCAGTTGCAGTCACAGTGAACTGGAAAGCTTGGATGGCTTCATAATCCAGAGATCTCAGAATATAGAGATGACCATTGTCAGAGTTGATGGAGATGTAGGAAAAGAGGGGCAGATCTCCAGTTACAGGAGACTGAAAGGAATAGGTAATCTTGGCATTGGTTCCTGAGTCCCTGTCATTGGCCCTCACACTGCCAAAGTGGAGGGCTGGAATATTGTTCTCCTGGAGGTAGAAGGCATAGGCTGTCTGAGTAAAAGCTGGAGGGTTGTCATTGACATCAGAAATTAATACAGTGATATTTCGCTCAGTTGTGAGCCTGGGAGTCCCCAGATCAGTGACAGTAATGGTGATATTGTACTGGGATCTACTTTCTCTATCCAGAGGGCTCTCCGTTAACAGAGTGTAAAAGTTGTCTACAGATGGTTTCAAGATGAAAGGGACATTTCCCTCGATAGAGCAAACCATTTTCCCATTGTCTCCCGAATCTTGATCTCGAATCTTCAAAACAGCTACCACGGTTTCAGGTGAATTTTCGGGAATAGGGCTGGTAAACGACGATATGGCGAGTTCCGGGGCGTTGTCGTTTACATCTGTCACTTGGACCACTACAGTACATTTTCCTGAAAGACCCCCTCCATCTGTGGCTTCAATATCCACCTCATAAGATTTAATTGCCTCAAAGTCTAGTTTTCTTCTCGTTCTAATGTCTCCTGAGGTGCTATTTACTTCAAAAGTACTTACAATTTCTTCGGAGCCTTGAAAAAAGGAGTATGATATTTGCCCATTGTTTCCTATATCCAAATCTGTAGCAGTGACTGTGGCAACCAGGGAGCCAATAGCGCCATTCTCTGGGATCTGAACATCATACTGAGCCTGGGAAAAAACAGGAGCATTATCGTTGACGTCTACAACCAAGACTCTGATTTGAGCTGCTCCAGACCTGGGAGGGGACCCTCCATCCAGGGCAATGAGAGTTAAAGTGACCTCGGGCTGCATCTCCCTATCCAGCGCTTTGTCCAACACCAGCTCTGCGAACTTCCTTCCATCTCCGCGAGCACGGGTTTGAACGTGGAAATAGGAATTCAGGCTGATTGTGTAGTTCTGAATATTATTGCTTCCTACGTCCAAATCTTGCGCATTTTTCAGAGAAAACACAGACCCGGGGAGGCTACTTTCCGGGACATTTAGGAGCATTTCAGTGTTTGGGAAAACAGGTGAATGATCGTTGATATCTTGGATCCAGAGCTCAGCGTGAACTATCTGAAAGGGATTTTCCAGTAAGATCTGAAAAGGCAGCAGACAGGGCTCCGTGGGACCACACAGCTCCTCCCGGTCCAGTTTCTCTCTCAGGAGCAGATCCCCACTCCCCACGTTAAGCTGAAAATATTGTCGATTGTCCTCGGAGAGGACACGGGCCCCCCGAGCAGACAGTTCCCTCACCTCCAGCCCCAAGCTCTTTGCCACATTAGCCACAAAGGAACCAACCTCCATTTCCTCTGCCACAGAAATCCTGTTTTTAGCTGAGCCAGCCTCACAAACGCACAATAAGAAAACAACACATATCACTTGCCTGTTCGGCTTCATTATATCCTGAATGCCAGGTCCCTTCAGTGAAAGAAATTTCTCCTTTTCTTTCCAATTCCAATCGTCAGGCTTGTGTTGTTGTCTCAAGAAGCTCGGGTTTGAGCTCTCCGTTCCTCCTTATAAAGCTTCCCCTTCTGAGTTTTTTCTAATTCAGTATTTCCTCGGATGGGTGGTGAGGTGAGGCCGGGCCTTCTTTAGCCTACAGCACCACCCAGTGTCTGAAAGGATAACTTCACATTCTCCCCCTGAAAGCTAAATGCAAAAGGAATTTACACAAATTCACAAAAGAGCCCCAGAAAAATGAGCTGGGGGGTTGGGTGGGGAGGAAGGGTTTCATGATCTATAATGACAATCAATAGGTACCCTACCTCAGTAAGTTGAATTCCATTTGCCAAATCAGTGATGTAAGTCACATATTACACTAAAAATAGAGTTTACCATTACTTCCAGGAGCAATTTTTTCATTTCATGGCTTAAGTTTCTCAAAGACATTTTCATTTCCAATTCAATTGTCTAATTGTCTTCCAATGGGTTTAGAAAATATCTATTAAGCCAGTGATTTTCAGTTGGCAAGCGGGAAACCCAAATTTAAGTCCAGAATTCTGCAGAGGCCAGTTAAAGTGTTCTGTGGTGGCTGAGAGCTAGGAAACAGTACCCAGTGTTGCTCGATTGTAGAAGGACACAATTTAGAGACATAGAAATGGCATCTATGAAGGGACAGGATTCTTAGTATTTTTAGACTGTGGTTTTTCTCATTCAGCTCTTATTTGAAGCAATATGAGGTATTTTCCATTGTTGTATAAAGAAAGGTGATATTAGGTGGACTAGACACTTAGAACTTCTCATTCATTTCTTCTGTTGAGTTGAAAAAGACATGGGAATATAAGAGTTTCCAAACTAAGAATGTTTCGTTTGAATTCTTGCTGATGGAATTGATTAATTAATCTAATTAAATAATATGAAGCTTTTTATAGAGTTTTGCATAGGTCTTTTCAAAGGACTTTTTCATTTGACCCTTAAAATTTTACTAATGAGGAAGTGTAGGCTGAGAAATGTTAGGTGACTTGCTTACTGGGACACAAATAGTAAGTGTTTGAAACAGAATTTAAATTCAGATTTCTCTGATTTTATGTGGAGTATTTTATTCTCTATGCCAACTAGCTGCTACAACGAATGACAATATATCTACAGTAAAGCAAACTGTCTTCCCTTTTAAGTCTAGAGAATCATATAGTGAAAATGCCAATAAATTTCTTCAGGATAGTCAGTTATAGATTGGTCAAGTTGGAAAGGATCTAGCTTAGCAGCAATATTGTGGCCATGAGAACATGGTTTTCAGCCTGGTTTCAGTCTCATTGAAGAGTTTCAATGAGTTAAAAGCCTAGCCTATGACCTGGATAAAGCGTACAGATTTTACATCACAATCATTCTATCTGCTCAAAATATATTCTCATTTCCTCAAACAGAGTAGCATGACTAGATGGCTTGAAATTTTCCTTGTATTTTTGGCCTTCAGAATGCTGTACATATCCTCAAATGTCTTTATTTGTAGGAAAAGCAACTGATTCCAGGAACCAATGTCTCAAACCCAAACTTAATATATCAGAGAAGAAGAAAGAGGTATATTACCCTGAGTATCCAATTTTACTATGTATCCTAGAACAAGATGAAGACACTGTTCAAGTCAGCAAGTAGTAAATTTAACACTATAATTTTCTTTTTGCCCAGGGCTTTATTCAGCAAAGCACACCATTACTGAACCTCATGACACATTTGTATAAACAGTTGATACAGATGATTATGGAGTTTTGAAAGTCCTTGACTGCCATAGCTACACTTCAGATACTTAGAAGGGAAGCCAGTGACTAGGGAATCACTTTCTGGTATCTGTAGTAGAAGTTTGTCTTTTGAAAATACTCAGAACTGGCTAATGATGTCTTTAATCATCACTTCGGCTTCATGTGATTATCAGTAATTATTTCATAGATGAAAGTATATAGAAAAAACACAAAAATCTTTGCTGGCATCATTCCCTATGTATGAATGCCCCTTATTCTGCAAACTTCAACATTGGTTTTTAGAATAATGGTCCCAGTTTTCTCAAGACACCATTTTCTATAAGAGGACATGGATTCTAAGCTCTTCAAATTCTTACTGACCCACCCATACATATATGTATGAAAATACATATCGATGACAATTCTCTTATGACTTAAAATAGTATGGAATTGCCTGAAGCTTAGAAAATAGAAGTGATTTGTCAATGGTCATACAACTAATATGTCACAGGTGAAATTTGAACCCAGATTTTACTGAGTCCTTGACTAGCATTCTCTTTCCTGCTGTGCTATGCTATTCCCCACATATGTCTATGGAAATTGGTTTGTAAATCATATTCTGTTGCTATTGAAGACTGGAGAGTAGACCAAAAGTACTAACCTACTTAAGATTTTTTTTCATTATTTTTGTTGCATAGTAAAAAATGTCATCAAAAATTGTCAAGAAAAAAACAAATTTCAAACAAGGGATAAAATTTTACCTCAAACCTTTTGCTGAACCAAATAAATGAAGCAACAGCAAATAACAAGAGAAAATACTTTTATTCATTTTCCCTTTCCAGAACTGTCCAAAGTTTTCCCATCTTTGCTTATCAATACTTTTCTCAATACTCTTATTCTGGTCTTTTACTATTCTATACTCTTAACTCTTTTATGATTCCTTAGAAGTAGCTTTGTTCCCTCCCCCCCCCAAACATCATGCTCTTATAATGAATATATTTCAGATTGATAATAGAGGAATTTATTGTATAATATTCTAAGAGTATGGAAAAATAACCAATGTCATTGATATAGAAGCATTTTTCAAGAGAGAAAAACAAAAGTTCATCTCGAATTACACAACAGAAAAAAGGATTATGAGATCCTTATAAGACCTGAACTGCTTAAAGCAGCCAAAAATCATTTACAGACTTCAAATAAATTCATTAACTATAAACTCTGACTACTTAAATAACTTAATGCTCATTTTAATTACAAAGTTAAAGAACACTATAACCTATTTTTCAAGAATATAAAGTATAATATTTATAAGGCATGACAATCTGCTTCAATGGAGGTGAAAATATTGATTAAAAATTTCAGAATCAACTTTTATAGGAAGAATGATAAAATTATTTTTTATTAGACAAGTATAAATTTTATCATACTAAATAAGGGGAAATGAGGATAGCTATATCTTAACTCTTTATTAACTATTTAAAAAATCCTACTTCAAGCACATTCTTTTAAAAAAAACAAACACTACTTCAAGTAGAGAAGAAAATTGATGTGCATTTCATCTCTGTGCAATTCTGCTTTAAACTGGATCTGTGTTTTTGAAGGGCAGGCTTTGTTATGATCACCTTTTACTACTCTAATCAGGAATTCTGGTGATAATCAGTTTGTAGAATTTAAACTATCTAGTTTTGGAATCACTTGTCAGACACACTTCATACTGGTAACTCTGGGATATGTTCCCAGTGCCACTGATCTCTAGAAAGTAATGGTTGGTCTTGGAATGGTTCATCAATCACATAAAGACCAATATCTTTGGCACCCATTTTTCTAATATAGGTACACGTTGATGAACAGAATGAGAAAAAGGGAAGAGAAAAAAAGAGGCCAAAGAAATTATCAAGCAGAGAGTAAGGAAGTGAAGGTACATCTGGGAGCTGAAGTTAGTATTCAGAGAGGCCAGCCACCAGAACTATGTTCAGTGTGGCTTGTGTGACTAGAAGAGGCTGATCATTTTCCTTCACAAGGTCCAAGAGCCTCTGCTTGATGGTCTGTCACTGATGGGTCTTCCTGTTCAAACTTCCCCATTATCATTCCAAATGGTGAAGAGTCCTGATTCTAAGGCCTTGAATAGTTGGTAAGAAAGTCATGAATTAATGTTCCTTGTCCCATACAAGGCCACTAACGTGATCACCAGGTAACTTGGCTCTGCAGCTTTGGGTACCAGGTCATTGAAGAGAGTTATGCCATTCTGTAGAGGATACTGGATGAAAGGAGAACTATTGCTCATGGTCCAGAGTCAGGAACCCAATCATAACTTGGCTTTTCATTGCTGAAGAACTACCATCAGCTGGCCTTATAGTGAACTGGAAAGTTTGAATTGTTTCATTAACTAAGGATATCATAGGACACAGAAGATCATTGTCTTATTTATATGAAGATGTAAGAGGGGCAGGTCTCTAATCTTAGGAGACAGCTAGAAGTAGGCACTTTGGCATTAGTCTCTAAGTTGCCATCACCAATGCTGAAAATGTAGAGGGCAAGGCCATTATTGTACCAAAAGTATACAGTGTAGACTGTCTGAATAAACACAACTGGGTTGTCATTGACATCAGCAATCATCATTTTAAGGCTGAATTCAGTTTTGAGCCTTGAGAATCTCAAATTAAGGGCAATAATTGTGATATTGTACCATCTTTCTCTTTATCACAATCCCTTAGTTACTAAGGAATAAACATTCTCAAGAGAAGGTTTCAGGGTAAAAGGGAAGTCTTCTTGAATATAGGGCAAACCACATTTCCATTTTTTCCCTTAATCTTGATCTTGAATCCTGAAAACCACAAAAATAATCTCAAGCAAATTCTCTAGGATGGGCTGGTGAATGATGAAAGGGTCAATTCTTTGACATTGTCATTCAAATCTGTCAATTGGTCCAAAAGAACTTTTTTTCCAGAAAGATTCCCACCATCTTTTGTGTCAGCATCTATGTCATAAGTCTGAATAGTCTCAAAATTCAATTGCTTTAACAATTCAATTTCCCCTTTTTCCGAATTCAATGGGAACATTATAAAATTTCTTCAGAATCATAGAAAATGCAAAGATATTTTCCCATAATTTCTCACATCTGAATCTTTAGCCATCATGAAGGAACCTATTGGGATATTTTCAGAGACTACCTTTTGTAAGGTCCTAACAAACACAAGAGCATTGCCATTGAGGTTGATAATCAAAAACTAGATTTGAAGAATCCCAGACCTACCATCTACAGTCATGAGGATTAATCTAAACACAGACTCTTCCTATCAATACAATACATTATCCATCATGAGCTCCAGATACTTCTGCCATCAGTGCCATAGAGATTAGAATGTGAAAATATGAATTGAGGTGATTGTATAATTCTTTTAAAAAATTTTTCATATTCATGATGTTGTGGAAGAAGGCACATTTTTTTGAAATATAAAGAAAATAAAATGAGAAATGTTATACCTCAATCTGCATTCAGAATATACAATTTTTTTTTCCTCTGGAAGTGGACAGCATTTTTCATCATGATCTCTTTGGAACAGTCTTAGTTCTTTGTATCGTTGAAAATAGCTAAGTTGTTTATGGTTGATCATCATAAAATATTGCTGTGACTATGTATTTCAAGTTCTGCTCACTTCACTTTGCATTCAGTCATATAAGAAATTCCAGATTTTTCAGAAATCATCGGACTTGTTATTTATTATAGCACAATAGCATTCCATTACCATCATTCAGTCATTCCCTATGTGATGGACATCCTCATAATTTCCAATTGTTTGCCACCAAAAAAAATCTGCCATAAATATTTTTGTACAAATAGGTTCCTTTTCCTTTTAAAAATCTGTTTGGGGTACAGATATGGTAGTGATATTGTTGTATCAAAGAGTAGAAACAATTTTATAGTCCTTTTTGTGTAGTTCCAAATTGCTTTCCAGAATAGATGGATAAGTGATGATTGTATAATTCTGAAAACTAGTGTTTCCTGCATTGAAATCTCTAGTCTTTTCCAAACAAATGACCATTTCTGGAAATTTTAGTAAGCAGCTAAGTATTAATTTGCCATGGAAATGGAAATTTGTGTCTCCCACTCACAGCTCAGCCTGGAAGAACTGCAAGGCCTTTTCTGGTGAGATCTGGAAAGGTAGGTTAGAGGGGTCATTCAGCCCCTCCTAGTCAGTTTTTCTTATAAAACCAAAAATCTGTTGTCATGATTGAACTGAAAATGCTTCCTTTTATCTTCAAAGAAAATTTGCCCTACCACTCCCACATTATCTACAATGGTTCTCTTTTTCTTCACTCTCCTTTTCCTCTTCCATTGAAATCTGTTCAAGCTCTCCCAAACAGAAAGGACAAAACTAAGAAAAACAAAAGTTGCCTTTTCTGATGAATTGTCTCTCCTTCAGACACTGCTGTGCCTTCAACAAACATGGACTAGCTCTGCTTCACACAATTAATTTAATGTGCAGTGGCACCATGGGTTCTCATACAGTGTTTCAAATATTCTATTTGAGTATGAAAATGTCTGGAAAACCCAGGGTGACATAATTAGTGTTTTACCAAGACTATGAGGTGTGCCTTAGAAATTAAGGGAATCAGATAAGGCATGCAGTGGGGCTCAGTTTTATAATGGATGTAAAGCATTTTGTAAAACCTAGAGCATTATTTAAAAATTAATTTAACTTTAATAACTATAATACTAAGTCAATAACTTGTTCTCCTTGTTACCCTACTGCTTGGCGATGAACTCATTCCCTAAACCTTCTATTGTTTTCCTTTTAAGTTCAATCAATGTTAATAGAGTAATAAAGGAGTGTATTGATAAATGTTTAACAAGCAAATTTTCAGATGAAAAATGTTTGCACACACACTTTCAAGCTGCATGGTTAATACTTTATTAAATCTAGACAACCAACAAACAATTATCCAAGCCCTCATTTGTAGCAATTGTTGATATCTAGGGTAAAAATAAATATATTGAAAATTTAACAGTCACATTTAGAAAATTCATTAGAGCTGACTCCAGCACATCCCTGTGCCAGATACACTAAATTTTCTTATAATCTTCACCCATTTTCAGATGTGAACTCCAGATGCCTTCAGATATATTTCCCTTGGTTATGTATAGTGAAAACAGCTAGGTGGCACATTGGAAGGATTATTAAATCTTGAGTCAGGAAGACATTTCCCTGAGATCAAATCTGGCCTCAGACTTAGTAGGACTCTGGGCAACTCACTTAACCTTGTTTGCCTCAGTTCCTCATGTGTAAAAAATGATTTGGAGAAGGAAATGGCCAACCATTCCAGTATCTTTGCCCAAAAAATCCCAAATGGGGTCATGAAGAGTCAGACATGACTAAAACTACTGAATAATAAGAACAAAATGTGTAATGGTGGCTCATTTTTTGAGAGCTCAGCTATACTTGCTACTTAAAAGTTTTAAATGTCTTATGATGGCTCTTTATTTTATATTTTCACTGTAGCCATTATTATACAGAAAAGATTGCTTGGTTTTTGTTCTAATTGATTTCATGTAAACCAATGTGAAAATATAATAAAGTAGTCAGTAGCTCTGTTGACCCTGAATGTAAACTACTATAGCACTTTAAGCTCTGAAAAAATGACTTACATGTATATAATAATTTCATTTGATACAACAATACTTCAAGGTATCTACTGCTATTATTCTTATTTTAAAAGTTGGGAAACTGAGAGGATATGAACTATCTTTTTATACCAAATTTTAATATCTTATATTATAAAACTAGACAGAAAGATACCCCTACTCATGTTGATTATCTTGTTTATAACAATGAGCAATGTTTGATTGAAAATGTCGGTGTAGATATCTACAAGATATAGTGTCTAATTTACTCTGGGTGGAGAAAAGGGCTCTAAATGATATTAGTCTGCCTAGTTTTCAACATAAATGGTGCAAATAGGTCCAAATGTTTATACCACGGGTTATAAAAGGTCAGTTAGATAGTATAAGTAAAAGGAAACAAAAAATTGTCCATTTTGGTAGCCTATCAAGGCAGGATTAAGGGGAGGGAGGCATTCTCAAACATCTCTCTGTTCCTTAAAATGAAGGCAACTTTTCTTGTATATTTTATATGTTTAATAAGAACAATAGGACAACAAATGGTTAATATTAGAAGGGATTTTAGGTATAATCTAGTCCAGCATATTATTTTCACATAAAGAAACTGTGTACAGGAAGATGCCACATAGCAATGCCAAAGCCCACATTAGACCATTATCTAAGTTATTCCAGCTCATTGTTCTTCCAGGGTTAAAAATCTAATGATAAAAAGATAAAAGAAAGGAATAAAAAAGTGTAACTGAAGAAAAAAATGGACATGCATTTAAAATGTGGGTTGTTTAATTTTTAAAAAGACAAATTTGCCAGTAACTAAGATTTTATAGCTTGATTTTGTAGTGAGATTGACAACAGAATTTTCATTATCTAAGAATGCTACTTCATTTCTAATACTAATACAAATAAAAAATAATTTAAAAGTTGTGTAGTGAACTTCTTAAGAAAATGGAATGAGTGAGTGCAACTGACTGGAGAAAAAAGACACCCAAAGTCTTCTCGTAAAACTGCATTTCTGATTGTTATTCTAAGATGTTTGATTTTCCTCTGTGCCACTCCCAGATTTCTGAAGAGGGAAGTTGGTAATAATTGGCTTCAAGAACTTGAACTCATTTGTCCCTGAACCACTGGTCAGACACACTTCATACTGGTAACTTTGAGACAAGGTCCCAGTACCACTAACATCCCCCAAATAACTTGGGAAGGGGACACTGGATGGAAAGTAATCATTTCCTTCACCCTTCTTTCTTTTCCACAGTCCTATGGTGATAAACAGGATAATAGAGACCAGAAATAGAAAAGACACTGAAACCAGAGAAATAATCAAATAAAGAGTGAGGGACTCCGACTCGATTGGTTCCTTGGGTGCATTTGGGAACTGCATATAGGGCTCAGAGAAGCCATCCACCAGGAGAACATTCAGGGTGGCTGCTGTGGACAGAGGAGGCTGCCCATTGTCCTTCACCAGAACCAGGAGCCTCTGCTTGATGGCATCTCTGTCACTGATGGGTCTTGCTGTTCGAACTTCCCCATTGTGGGCCCACACAGTGAAGAGTCCTGGATCTGTGGCCTTGAGCAGCTGGTAGGAAAGCCAGGAATTCTGTCCCCAGTCTCTATCCACAGCCACAACCTTAGTGACCAGGTAACCTGGCTCTGCAGTCCTGGGTACCAGGTCATTGCAGGGAGCTGTGCCATTCTGCAAGGGGTACAGCACAAAGGGAGAGTTGTCATTCATATCCTGTACCACAACTTGAACCAAAGCCTGGCTGCTCAGAGATGGGGAACCACCATCAGTTGCTGTCACTGTGAACTGGAAAACTTGGATGGTTTCATAATCCAGGGACCTCAGAGCATAGAGATGGCCATTGTCAGAGTTGATGGAGATGTAGGAGAAGAGAGGCAGGTCTCCATTCTCTGGGGGCAGCAGGGAGTAAGTGACTTTGGCATTGATTCCTGAGTCTCTATCCTTGGCACTAACACTGCCAATGTGGAGGGCAGGACTGTTGTTCTCCTGGAGGTACAGTTTGTAGGTTGTCTGAGTAAACACTGGAGGGTTATCATTGATGTCAGAGATATGTATAGTGATATTGTGTTCAGTTTTGAGTCTTGGGAACCCCAAATCTGCGATTGTAATAGTAATGTTATATTCATTTCTGCTCTCTCTGTCCAGTGCTCCCTTTGTTACCAATGTATAGAAGTTCTCAACAGAAGGTTTTAGGGCAAAGGGAAGATCATCCTGGATGGAGCAAACTATCTTTCCATTTTCCCCAGCATCCAGATCTGAAACGCTGAAAACGGCAATGGCTGTCTCAGGCAAGTTCTCTGGGATAGAGGTGGTAAGTGAGGACATAGTCAGCTCGGGGGGATTGTCGTTTAAATCCTTCACTAGAACAAGTACAGTACATTTGCCTGAAAGGCCTCCACCATCTGTGGCCTGAATATCTATTGTATAAGACTGACATGTTTCAAAATCCAGTTTCTGTTTTAGACGAAGTTCTCCAGATTTTTCATTTAATTGGAAAGTTTTACGAATGCTTTGAGAGGCACGGAACAACGAATAGGATATTTCTGCGTTATTTCCTGTATCTAAATCTTTAGCTGAGACTGCAACAACGAGGGAATTAATAGGGCTATCCTCAGGAATTTGAACATCATACCGGGACTGAGAGAACACAGGAGCATTGTCATTGCTGTCCATAACCAGCACCAGGATTTGGGCAGTCCCAGATTTGGGTGGAACTCCCCCATCCACTGCAGTAAGAGTTAATCTAAATTCATGCTGCTCCTCCCGATCCAGGACTTTATCCAGTACGAGCTCTGGGTATTTCCTGCCCTCTGCATCCCCTCGAATTTGAATATTGAAATGAGAGTTGGGGCTGATAGTGTAGTTCTGAAGACTGTTGTTTCCTACATCTAAATCTTGAGCATTTTCTAATAGAAACACAGTACCAGTGGAGGTGATTTCGGAAATTTTTAGGATTATCTCAGTGTCTAGGAAAACTGGCGCATGATCATTAATGTCTTGTACCCTAAGCTCAGCGCGAACGACCTGAAAAGGGTTTTCCAGTAAGATCTGGAAAGGCAGCTCACAGGGCTCGGTGGGGCCGCACAGCTTCTCCCGATCTAGTTTCTCTCTCAGGAATAGGTCCCCGGTTTTAGGATGCAGCTGTAAGTACTCTTTATTCCCTTTGAAAGCGACCCTGGCCCCCCGATTTGACAATTCCCCGTCCTCCAGACCCAAGCCTTTTGCCACATTGGCCACCAAGGAGCCTCTCTCCATCTCCTCCACTACGGAAAACTGCTCCAGCTTTGAAGCCGTCCCAGTCACACCCAGTAGAACAAAGAGAAAGAGAACTTGCCTTTGTTGCGGAGTCATAGCCTCTTTTGGTTCTATTGTTCCTCTGGCTCCCTCCTCTCAATCTGTGTAGCCTAGTTTGAGTTCAAATGGTAATCAGAAGCTACCACTTTCATACGTCTGGCTGGTACCCCAGAAACAGGAGAGTGTATCTCCTTCTCCAGCTGTAGCTAACACAGCTTCTCCTTCGGAACTGTCTGATTTAGGGCTATCTTTACGGGAATTAGCTCATTCTCCGGATTTTCCGGCCTCTTCTTAGTCTGCAGCGCCACCATGCGGCAGTTCATTGTTTTTTTCAGGATGGAGTAGATGGTGTCACAAGGAACATGTAACAAGAATACTTCGAATTCTATTTTGTAATACAAATGGTGTGTAACTTCTTTTCTGCAAGGCGATCCATATAAATGTAATAAAGACTCACAACGTTGCCCCGCATCACACACAAATATGCCTATAGATATATTTACCTATATAATTTTTAAGTTGGTACAAAGAATGTTTCAGTCAAGAATATAGACTTAGTTGAGCTAAGAAAAAATCACACTCAACTCTTCAATACTTAAAGGGGACAATATTTTGAAAAAAAATGAGTCAGAAATACAGAGAGTAGAGAGTAAATGTGGAGTGGATGGAAAGAAAGGAAGCAGTAGCATCCAGACTGTAAGCAGTTGATGCTTCCTATTTTCCTCAAATCTGTAAATCTATAAGGCAGCCCCCCCCCCAAGACTCATCTAATATTTCTGGTCATCAAAAACCATCATTCTTCTGCACAAGGAGAATAATGCAAGGGCTCTATGGAAGAAAGGCTCTTTGCTAAAAAAAAATTTGGCTACTATCCCTACCTGTTTTATGAATCAGTATGTCACTCAGGGCAGCCAAGTGACACAGAGGATAGAGCACAGAGACTGTATTCAGGAAGATTTGTCAGCCCAAATTTAGGAAGATTCATCTGTGTGACCCTGGACAACTCATTTAACCTTCATGGCTTTCGTTTTCTCATTTGTGAAATGAACTGGAGAAGGAAATGGCAAACCACTGCAGTATCTTTACTAAGAAGACCACAATTGGGATTACAAAGAGTTGGACATAATTGAAAATGACTCAACAACAATACCATCCAGGAAACTGACTTTTTGGAAATGAGTTTCCTTAGCCCAGGACTGTATTTCCCTTGAAAATTTGCCATTGGCTGAATATGGGCAAGAGAAGATAATAAAACATTTACTTGAGTTAATCAGTGTAGAAGGGAGAGACAGTAATTTGGCAACTGAATCTTGGCTTCTGTCTTAGAGAAAGACTCTTATAAAACTCTCAGGGTGGTGAAGAGAAGAAAACAAAAAAAAAATGGCATTATTTCAGTATTTTAAAACCTGCACAAAAGAGAACAGAAGGAATCAAAGATAGGCCATGCAATTTTGAAAATAACATTAAATTTACACTATGTGCATTTTAAAGTAAGGTCTAAGCAATGAAGAGTTGTAGTTTTGTATACAACATTCTCTGTTCTCTTTTTATATGGAAATGTGTTTCTGGTTTTTCCTAAGCTTAGAAGAAAAAAGGAGAGAGAGAGAGAGAGAGAGAGAGAGAGAGAAATAGAGAGAGAAGAAGAAGAAGAAGAAGAAGAAGAAGAAGAAGAAGAAGAAGAAGAAGAAGAAGAAGAAGAAGAAGAAGAAGAAGAAGAAGAAGAAGAAGAAGAAGAAGAAGAAGAAGAAGGAGAAGGAGAAGAAGAAGAAGAAGAAGAAGAAGAAGAAGAAGAAGAAGAAGAAGAAGAAGAAGAAGAAGAAGAAGAAAAGTATTTCCTCTGCAAATAGGAAGATACTGCCTTTACTTTACAAAGTCCCTATTTCACTGACTCAACTTCTGAAAAAGCGGGGATGGGGGAGGGGAACAAAAAGAAAATAATTCAATGGAATATATGCTGCTTATACCTGTAGAATATATTTTGACATTGGAAACTCCCCATATCCCCACATTCACATTTTCTATTTCAGGTTTTAAAGATAAAAGATCATGGGAATATAACTGTGGGCCAACATATAATTCCTATAGCAATGCCACCAAAAAGGAGGTATCATGGTGTCAAATTTAGTACATGTTTAGATTGGAGTCAGGAATATCCAGTCAAAATTCCTCCTCTGATACTTACTATTTATGTGACCATTGTTGAGCCACTTAAATTCTATGTGCCTGGATCTACTCCCTAGCAATATGACAAATGGGTTGTTCCTCAAGTTGAAGAAACCTCTAATATCTTGTGCTTCAGGTCATAAAAAGAAGAAAAATGTCTGCCCCACATTGAACCCCAAATAATGATAAAGTGAGATCTGATTTATCTTTTTAATCTGTATTTTCAAATAACAAAAACTATTTTTTATAAATTAAAGAATATATTTTGGTTCCAAATAAACATGGCCTTCTTTTACTTTCAAATCCAGGTGTTTATATCTTGGGTGAAAACAAGAAATATATTGTTAAGGGCATTTTTTCAGTATTTACATTATTTGAATAGGAACTGAGTTGGAAGAATTGTGAAGACTATTCACGGTATCCTTGTAAGGGATCATTCTGTGATAAAATTCAAAAAGACTATGGATGTAGTCTCTAAAAGGCTTCAGAGAAATATTATAAAAGCAGACAATTTGTCCAAAATGGTGATACTCATGAACTGGCATATTCCCCAAATTGGAAAACTATTTAAATAACTAGAAAAGAAAACAAAGACATTTATTTAAATTTATTTTTAAGTTTCCTTGAGAAGGAGAGGAAGGAACAAGCATTTAGTGGATATTTACTGTGTGCCAGGAATGGTTTTAAGCACTTTATAAATATCATCTCATTTGAACCTCACCATAACCTTGTGAGGTAGATGCCTTGACCTTCTTTGGAATGTATAAATTCAATCTATTGGAATCCAGGTAAAAGGTGGCATAAGCATATACAAAGTAGCTCACAAGAATGACTTTATGGAGTAATAACACCAGGCATTACTCCACTTCTCGATATGTGTTAAAGACATGTAGAGATTAGAAATCATCATTTATGTTTAATGTCATTGATATTCAATGGTAAGAAGTCTACATTTAGTATTTCATGATCGTCTCCAAATGAACATGTTTTCTTTCTTCACAAGAATTTATAATAGATATCTCTTTGCTGCCTTCATGAATGTGTAGTCTGGCAAAATTTTCAACAATATCTTAGTGTTTTTATATTTCTTGGGATTTAACAAAAACAGGCATTACTTACAGGACTTAAAGCACAAATAAAATAGTATTTTCAGTATGTCTACATACCTTTTAAAAATAATATCCAACCAAGTATTTTGGATCATAATTTTTTAAGTACATGGATAATGATGAAAACTATAGGGGCCACAACTATAGGGGGTCACAAGCTTATTTGTGTTCTCTAAAGATCTTTAATTTTTTAAAAATGATTAATAAAAGGAGGAAAAATTCTCTACAAGGTCAGAACAGATGTCTAAATCACCTTGTTGGAGAAACATAATTGTTTTCATTAACATTATAAAAAGTCTTGGGCAATATTAGTTTGAGGGTGATACAGGATAGGAAAACTTTGAGGGAGAGTACAGTCGCAATTAAGTTTGAGCACTTGAAAAATATTTGCTAAATTATTTGAGTGAGGAATATTAAAATTTAAGTTTTAAATGAACAAGGGAGCATGCCATAGCTCAGTAAAAGTAACTGGGAATAATTTGGGGACCTAAGGAAATTTAAAAAAGGAAGAATAGAAAGATCTACAGGGAAAGGATTCAGAGAGAGGAGGCAAATATATGTGTAGATGAAGAGAAAATATTACAATATTATGATGAAACATAATAGCTAAAAATATTTACTCCTTTCTGCTACAGGAAGAAAGCCAACTAATGGGAGGGAGATGGGAAAAGAAGTCATAAAACATGGCCTCCATGCACTGAAGCAAATGCCAAACCCTAATTGAAGCGAAAGCTATTCCTTAAGGTTGTTGTCAATGGAATCCTTATTTTTCTCAGTGGGAAGAAGGGTGGGAATAATGGGTTTCAGGAACTTGAATTCACTGGTTCCTGAGCCAGTAGTCAGGCACACCTCATATTGGTAGCTCTGAGATAAAGTCCCTGTCCCACTGACATCCACCAAGTGACTTGGGAAGGGACCATTTGGATTGAAGTGAGCAGCATCAGTGGCATCCCTCTTCCTCTTCCACAGGCGAATAGCAATGACCATAATAACAGAGACCAGGAAGAGAAAGGAGACAGAGGCCAGGGAAATGACTAAGTAAGTGGTGAGGGAATCAGTCTGGATTGGCTCCTTGGGTGCATCTGGAAATTGCATGTAGGGCTCAGAGAAGCCATCCACCAGGAGAACATTCAAGGTGGCTGCTGTGGACAGAGGAGGCTGCCCATTGTCCTTCACCAGAACCAGGAGCCTCTGCTTGATGGCATCTCTGTCACTGATGGGTCTTGCTGTTCGAACTTCCCCATTGTGGGCCCACACAGTGAAGAGTCCTGGATCTGTGGCCTTGAGCAGCTGGTAGGAAAGCCAGGAATTCTGTCCCCAGTCTCTATCCACAGCCACAACCTTAGTGACCAAGTAACCTGGCTCTGCAGTCCTGGGCACCAGGTCATTGCAGGGAGCTGTGCCATTCTGCAAGGGGTACAGCACAAAGGGAGAGTTGTCATTCATATCCTGTACCACAACTTGAACCAAAGTCTGGCTGCTCAGAGATGGGGAACCACCATCAGTTGCTGTCACTGTGAACTGGAAAACTTGGATGGTTTCATAATCCAGGGATCTCAGAGCATAGAGATGGCCATTGTCTGAGTTGATGGAGATGTAGGAGAAGAGAGGCAGGTCTCCATTCTCTGGGGGCAGCAGGGAGTATGTGACTTTGGCATTGATTCCTGAGTCCCTATCCTTGGCACTGACACTGCCAATGTGGAGGGCAGGGCTGTTGTTCTCCTGGAGGTACAGTTTGTAGGTTGTCTGAGTAAACACTGGAGGGTTATCATTGATGTCAGAGATCCATATGGTGATATTGTGTTCAGTTTTGAGCCTTGGGGACCCCAAATCCATGACAGTAATGGTGATATTGTATTCAGCTCTTCTCTCTCTGTCCAGTGCTCCTTCTGTTACCAGTGTATAATAGTTCTCAACAGAAGGTTTTAGGGAAAAAGGAAGGTCATCTTGGATGGAGCAAACCATCCTTCCATTTTCCCCAGAGTCTAGATCTGAAACGCTGAAAACAGCGAACACAATTTCAGGTGAGTTTTCTGGGATGGGGCTGGTAAGTGAAGACATGGTCAGCTCTGGAGGATTATCGTTTAAATCCATCACTTGAACAACAACAGTACATTCTCCTGAAAGTCCCCCACCATCTGTGGCCTGAATATTTATTGTATAGGATTGAATTGACTCAAAATCCACTTTTTCCTTTAAGTAAAGTTCTCCCAATTTCTCTTTGAGATGAAAAGTTTTACGAATGTTTTCAGATGGATAAAAAAATGTGTAAGATATTTCTCCATAATTCCCTATGTCTAAATCTGTGGCTGAGACTGTGACAACCTTGGATCCAACTGAGATGTTTTCAGAGATCTGAACCTCATACTGAGACTGAATAAATATAGGTGCATTGTCATTGATATCCACTATGATGACTCGGACTTGGGCAGACCCAGACCTTGGTGGGACTCCACCATCTATTGCAGTGAGAGTTAAAATGACCTCAGATTGCTCCTCCCGATCCAATGTTTTATCCAGTACAAGCTCTGGATATCTCTGGTCTTCACTGCTATCTCGAATTTGAATATGGAAGAGGGAATTGGGGCTGATTTTATAGTTCTGGAGACTGTTGCTTCCTACATCTAAATCTCTAGCATTTTCTAGTAGAAAAACAGTCCCGGGGGAAGTGCTCTCAGGAATTTTTAGAAGCATCTCAGTTTCTAAGAACAATGGTGAATGATCATTTACGTCTTGTACCCTTAATTCTGCCCCAACAACCTGAAAGGGATTTTCCAATAAGATCTGGAATGGCAGCACACAGGGCTCAATGGGGCCGCACAGATCCTCTCGGTCCAGTTTCTCTCTGAGGAGCAGATCTCCGGTTTTAGGATGCAGCTGTAAATACTCTTTGTTCCCTTTGAAAGCGACTCTGGCCCCCCGATTTGACAATTCCTCGGCCTTCAGACCCAAGCCCTTTGCCACATTAGCCACCAAGGAGCCTCTCTCTATCTCCTCCACAACGGAAAACTGCTCCAGCTCTGAGACTGCCCCAGACACACCCAATATAACAAAGAGAAAAAGAACTTGCCTTTGTTGCAGAATTATCACCTCCTCCCGATCCATTTTTCCTTTGGTTCGCTCCTCTCAATCTGTCTAATCCAGCTCAACTCCAGACGGTAACCAGAGACTACAACTCAAGTCAGTCGGACTAGTATCTCAGAAACATGATGGCGATGGACTCATTCTTTAGTTCCAGCTAAGAAATCTTCTCTTCTTGACTGATTCAGGGCTGTCTTTCTGGGAACTGGTTTATCTGCCGATATTTTTTCTCTTCTTAGCCTGCAGCGCCACCACGCGGCTCATCATCTCAATGCAATTAATAGAACATGGAAAATATGTTTCTCATCATATATCTTGAATTCCTCTATGTATTTCAAAAGATTCCTAGCTCATTCTTTACAAGAGAATACGTCTCACTGTTGCAAATACTATAAAATTACACGGCATCTTGATTTCGGACACTTTGTCCAACACCTTACGGATATAAATATAAAGTAAAAATAAGCCTGTGAAAAGGAAATATCCATTAGAGCATTTTGACGCACTGTTTAAATTGAGCAAAAAGTCACACTTTTACTTAGTAATCCATCGAAGATGGTTTTTACAGACTTTGAGGTAGGGGAAGAATAATTGGTAAGCCTGACATGTGAAAGAAAGCATTTACACATTCTTTTCCCCACTGAAGTCCAAGAGTCTATAATACACACCAGCCAGTCTCACATATTCTTGATGTGATGTTGCTAGTTATTAACTGCTTAACTGGATTGGAGGAATGGCTCTGTGATTTGAGGGTTCCTTGCCATTGAGAAAACTTACACTATTCCTCCCCACCAAAACCAGCACCAAATGAGTGAATGTATATTCCTAGAAATCCACACACACTGGGAGGTGACTCCAGGAAATCAACATCTTGTCTGTGTTTTCCCAGAAAGGATATCCAGTTGTCTGATTCTGAGCAAGAGGAAAGAATTTGGAGTAGATCTACTTAACTTTAATTGGGATCAATTATTCTAAGGATGATCCAATCTCAGTCCTATATGAAAGAATGTTTCTGAGCTCTTCTTTAAATCACTTTTATAAATACTTTTTTACATTTTTTCACTTGCCAATGAATTAACTCTCTACAAAAACCCATCTTAATAACAAAATACAATTGAGCAAAGCAAATAAATGCAACAGGAATATTTTTAAAAGTGTGCATTCAATGCCTTTAGTCAATTTTCTACAGAGAAAGGAGATATACTTCCCCTTCAGTTCCTTCAAGCCATAATGAGTGACTGTATTGATTAGAATTCTGAAATCTTTCAGATTTATTTTTATTTAGAATATGGTGCTTACAATGTAATTTATTCTCCTGCTTCTGGTGCTATCTCAGTTCTTAGAAATCTTCCCAAGTTTCTCTGAAATCTTCATATTTGTTTTTTTTATTATTTCTTGCTGCATAATAATTGCATTAATTCACACACCACTTTTATTCACTCATTCATTAATGGAAAAACATTTATATTCCTTTTAGTTCTTTTCTACTACCCCCCCCCCAATCCTATCCCCTTTTCCCCACATCATACTACATTGGCCATAGTAAAGGACAAAAATAATTTTTACTTGGGTAGTGCTTATTTTATAATGAATCAAGGTACCCATATTCTATGTATTTAAGTTTCTTCAGGAAAACTCATTCAGTGAAAAATCTTCCTGAAGCCTTGTGAAACACCCTATGGAAACCAAAATAAAAGGCTAAGATTCTTTCATGGAATGTTATGCTGATGTTGCACATCCTAGGATGCTGTGTCAGAGGAAACATTCTCCTTCTCCGACTTCACATTCAAGTATTACTTTTTTAAAATTATTGATGCATTTTTACATATATTAATTTCCTAATATATCTCCCCTTATCCATTCACAGTCATCCATCATTGATAATTAGAAGGAAAAAACATCAGCAAAGCTAACTAACTCCTCAACCAAATTATATATTATAGCTAATATTTTCTTCTTTGGGACCACAATTTCATAACATTTAGTTCTGTTTTATGGTTGTCATTTACATTTACTTTGTTTAAGTAATTTTTTATATTGTTTTCCTGTTTTGTCTTATTCAATTTTTTACCACTTCACATTTGTCTTCCCATGATTCTCTGTAATCTTCAATTTTGTTTTTTCTTCTAGTGCAGTTAGATTCCATTCCATTCTTGTACCACAATCTGTTTAGCCATATCCCAATTGATGGGCATCTATTTTGTCTCAGGTTTTTGCTACTGGTGTATTAATTAATGCTTCTTAGTCATGGAATATCACTGGAGAGAACTGGTTCATTTTCACATGAATGTCACCAAAGGAGAGGCAGGTTGGCTGCTTGGATAGTGGCAGAACTCGGAATTATGAAAATTTTGGTTCAGTATCATATGTGACACTGTGTGACTAAGTAAGTTGCTTAGGTTCTAGGAACTTCAGGCTCCTTCCATGGATTTTCACCTTAACCTGAACTTCTTATATATTTTAAATTGTCATTTCCTTTGGAAAATCAGATTGCACCCATTGTTTTTTTAAACCATTATATTGATTCCAAGGCAAAAGAGCAGTAAGGGCTAGGCAATAGGAGTTAAGTATTTTGCCTAAAGTCACACATCTAGGAAGTATCTGAGGTCATATTTCAACCTAGGGCCTCCTATCTCTATGCCTGGCTCTCAATACACTGATCCTAGCTGGTCCCCTGCTCATCTGTTTAAATAACTTTTCTACTTCCCAGTAATATGCTTTGTTTCACAAAAAAAATAATATTAAAGTATATCTCTTCAGTTTGAAATATCAAAATGCATTAAAGACAATGACCAAAGAGATTGGCTTGAATTTCTTGGGGGAACAATATGTACAACTTAAATTCATACTCTACCTCTGACTATTATTACTTGTGCAACATTGAACAAACAATTTAATCTCCCTGGGCTTCATTTTCCTTATCTGTATAATTATGAAGCTGGAACAAATAAGATCTGAAGTGTCTTTCAGTTCTGGTTTGTTGTATTATAACCCTTTTATATCTGAAGTTCTGTGATCATTTTGAAATGGGATCATGATCAAGTTTCTCAAGAGCCACAAATTCAGATATTAAAAATTAGGTCACCTGACATCACCCAATTGAACAAGATGTTTAAAGCCCTGGACTGGCATATCCCACAAAGTGGGGAGTTAATAGGATACCTTCAAGAAAAGGAGAAAAAAGAAATGTTTATGTGAAGTGATTTTATTTCAGTACATTATCTTGAAGGATGTTCAGAGTCAAATCTGTGGAACTTAAGGAGAAAAGTATTAGAAGCTCATTAAAAATAGTGCACCAGAATTATGTTATAACACTTTAGCCTCATGTAAAAATCAATTATTGTTGTTAATTTATAATATTACTGGGAACTGAGAAATCAGAATAATATGCTTCCTTAATAATTATCTCCAAGTAGAGATATATTATATATTCAGAATAATTCATTTTATGATTCCTTTAGTTATTTTCAGTTATATTCTTATAAAATTGTATGCTGATTCCTCAATGTCCATTATTTTTCTATCAATTTCCCAATAATAATTACATCTGAAGATCAAATTCAGAGAATATCATTAAGAAAATATTTTCTTCTCAATATCCTTCAATACAGCAATACCATTACTATGTTTGTACCCTAAGCATATCAAAGAAAAAGGAAAAAGGCAAAAATGTTTATATTGGCTCTTCTTTGTGGTGGTAAAAAAATGGAAATTAAAGGGATTCCCATCAATGAGGAATGGCTGAACAAGTTGTAGTGTATAATTTAGATGGAATATTATTATTGTACTTTAAGAAATGATGAGAAGAATACTTTCTGAAAAACCTGAGAAGATTCACATGAACTGATGCAAAGTGAAGTCAGCAAAACCAAAAGAACGCTGTACCCCAAAATGGTAATATTGTATAATGATCATTTGTGGGTGATTTGGCTATTTTTCAGCAACACAATGTACCAAAATAATTCCTAAGAACTTGTGATGAAAAATGCTATCTACTCCAGGGAAAGAATTGATAGAATATGAATGTCAATTGAAATGTACTTTTTTGCTTTCTTTATTTTCCTTGATTTTTCATATATAATCTAAATCAAAATGCTTGCCATCTTAATGAGAGGAAAGGGAAGGGAAGGAAGAAGAATTTCTCATTTCAAAAAATGAATGTTAAAAAGGTTTTGTTTACATGTAATCAGAAAAAATAAAAACACCTAATAAAAAGAAAGTATTTAAAATGAAGAACAATGTTTAAAATATTATTCAACTTAATCCTACAAATATAATGAAAAAATTACTATTGCTATGTGTAAAATTATATTAACCAGAAGAACAAAGTTGAAAAATCATGACACCTCTTTGAAAATTTCACAACACAAAAGAAAATGAAAAGAGGAACAAAAGAGTCAGACAGGAATTCAAGAGGAGCACAACTGTGTTCATCAAGATAAGGATGAATTTTGGAAAACTTATTTTAACATATGATACAGGAAATGATACAATATGGAGGAAATGCCATAGAAATCAAGGCTGAATAAGTTCAATATGTTTGCTAAATTATTTGACCATAAGAATTAAAATTTAAGTTTGCAATGTGCTGGGTAATGTCCTAAAATTCATTCATTCCTAAAAATTAGGAAAAGATTTGAGAAATGTGGAGAAAACCCATATACAAAAGTAAAATAAAAACCTGAGAGAATAAAGACTTTTCAAGTTCAGGATTCTGAGAGAAAAAGAAAATGTGAAAAGGGAAAAGAGGATGAATATTATAATAAATTGGATATCTAAGAAGTGTATTTTTTGCTACATAAAGAAAGCTAATATAGGGGGTACGAGATCTATTGAAACAATTTGAGGCCAAATTGTTAAGTGAAGCAAAAGCTATTTCATAAGTGTGGGTTTTCAACAGAGTCCTTCCCATTTCCTTCGGCAGGAGGAAGGGTGGGAATAATGGGTTTCAGGAACTTGAATTCACTGGTTCCTGAGCCAGTAGTCAGGCACACCTCATATTGGTAGCTCTGAGATAAAGTCCCTGTCCCACTGACATCCACCAAGTGACTTGGGAAGGGACCATTTGGATTGAAGTGAGCAGCATCAGTGGCATCCCTCTTCCTCTTCCACAGGCGAATAGCAATGACCATAATAACAGAGACCAGGAAGAGAAAGGAGACAGAGGCCAGGGAAATGACTAAGTAAGTGGTGAGGGAATCAGTCTGGATTGGCTCCTTGGGTGCATCTGGAAATTGCATGTAGGGCTCAGAGAAGCCATCCACCAGGAGAACATTCAAGGTGGCTGCTGTGGACAGAGGAGGCTGCCCATTGTCCTTCACCAGAACCAGGAGCCTCTGCTTGATGGCATCTCTGTCACTGATGGGTCTTGCTGTTCGAACTTCCCCATTGTGGGCCCACACAGTGAAGAGTCCTGGGTCAGTGGCCTTGAGCAGCTGGTAGGAAAGCCAGGAATTCTGTCCCCAGTCTCTATCCACAGCCACAACCTTAGTGACCAAGTAACCTGGCTCTGCAGTTCTGGGCACCAGGTCATTGCAGGGAGTTGTGCCATTCTGCAAGGGGTACAGCACAAAGGGAGAGTTGTCATTCATATCCTGTACCACAACTTGAACCAAAGCCTGGCTGCTCAGAGATGGGGAACCACCATCAGTTGCTGTCACCGTGAACTGGAAAACTTGGATGGTTTCATAATCCAGGGATCTCAGAGCATAGAGATGGCCATTGTCTGAGTTGATGGAGATGTAGGAGAAGAGAGGCAGGTCTCCATTCTCTGGGGGCAGCAGGGAGTATGTGACTTTGGCATTGATTCCTGAGTCCCTATCCTTGGCACTGACACTGCCAATGTGGAGGGCAGGGCTGTTGTTCTCCTGGAGGTACAGTTTGTAGGTTGTCTGAGTAAACACTGGAGGGTTATCATTGATGTCAGAGATCCATATGGTGATATTGTGTTCAGTTTTGAGCCTTGGGGACCCCAAATCCATGACAGTAATGGTGATATTGTATTCAGCTCTTCTCTCTCTGTCCAGTGCTCCTTCTGTTACCAGTGTATAATAGTTCTCAACAGAAGGTTTTAGGGAAAAAGGAAGGTCATCTTGGATGGAGCAAACCATCCTTCCATTTTCCCCAGAGTCTAGATCTGAAACGCTGAAAACAGCGAACACAATTTCAGGTGAGTTTTCTGGGATGGGGCTGGTAAGTGAAGACATGGTCAGCTCTGGAGGATTATCGTTTAAATCCATCACTTGAACAATAACAGTACATTCTCCTGAAAGTCCCCCACCATCTGTGGCTTGAATATTTATTGTATAAGATTGAATTGACTCAAAATCCACTTTTTCCTTTAAGTAAAGTTCTCCCAATTTCTCTTTGAGATGAAAAGTTTTACGAATGTTTTCAGAAGCATGCAAAAATGTGTAAGATATTTCTCCATAATTCCCTATGTCTAAATCTGTGGCTGAGACTGTGACAACCTTGGATCCAACTGAGATGTTTTCAGAGATCTGAACCTCATACTGAGACTGAATAAATATAGGTGCATTGTCATTGATATCCACTATGATGACTCGGACTTGGGCAGACCCAGACCTTGGTGGGACTCCACCATCCACTGCAGTGAGAATTAATAGAATTTCAGACAGTTCCTCTCGATCAAGGGCTTTATTCAGTACAAGCTCTGGGTATATCCTACCCTTGCTACTGTCCTGAATTTGACTGTGGAAATGAGAATTAGGGCTGATTTTATAGTCCTGTAGACTGTTGCTTCCTACATCCAAATCCTGCGCATTTTCTAGCACAAATACACTTCCGGGGAAGGTGTTCTCCGGAATTTTCAGTATCATTTCATTGTCTAGGAACGCTGGTGAATGATCATTAATGTCTTCCACTATCAGTTCAGCCCGAATAATCTGAAAGGGATTTTCCAATAAGATCTGGAAAGGCAGCACACAGGGCTCAATGGAGCCGCACAGATCCTCTCGGTCCAGTTTCTCTCTCAGGAATAGATCCCCAGTTTTAGGGTGCAGCTGTAAATACTCTTTGTTCCCTTTGAAAGCGACTCTGACCCCCCGATTTGACAATTCCTGGGCATCCAGACCCAAGCCCTTTGCCACATTGGCCACAAAGGAGCCTCTCTCCATCTCCTCCACTACGGAAAACTGCTCCAGTTCGGAAGCTGCCCCAGACACACCCAATAGAATAAAGAGAAAAATAACTTGCCTTTGTTGTAGAATCATGGCCCCTTCCCGCTCCATTGTTCCCTTTGCCCTCTCCTCTCAATCTTTGTAGCTCAGCTTGACCGCAAATGGCAACCAGAGGCTACAGTTGTCTTCAGTTCTGCTGAAATCTGAGAATTATGCAGGGCAGAGGGTCCTTTCTCCCAGGTCCAGCTAACCAAGCTCTGTTCTCGTTCTCGACTGTCTTTCTCCGCATTAACGTAATTCTTAGTTTGCAGCGCCACCATGCGGTTCGTTTTATTATTCTCTGTAATGCTGCCAATTTCCTAAATAATCTGTACCTCTTATCAGACACCATATCTTAAATTCTGGTCTGAATTGGACGAAGTTTGTAATATTTTCTACAGGGCATCTGCATCAATGTTGAAATATTCACAACTTTGCCCCAAACCACAAATATAAGTATTATTTTTAAGTTCGTTTAAAAGGAGCTCAGCTTTTAGTCTATGCTGGAGCCCTTTCTATTCCTTGTTGCAATCATTAGGTTTTTTTTTTCACAAATTTCGAACGAAACAGCAGGTTAAGAACAAGCCACAATCCATCCTACAACACTAAAGTGAGACAACCTTTAGAGAGCCAGGGCAAGAAAAGGAGTAAATAGTTGAGTTTGGATGAGAGAAAAGAAGTAGAGTCACTTTTAAAAACAACTGATGGCAGCTAGGTTGCTCACTGGATTGAGAGCCAGGTCTAGAGATACAAGGTTCTGGTTTCAAATGCTACCTCAGACACTTCCTAGCTCTATGACCCTGGGCAAGTCACTTAACCACCATTGCCTAGCCTTAAAGGCTCTTCTTCCTTGGAACCAACACACAGTATGAATTCTAGAATGGAAGGCAAGGATTTAAGAAAATACCCCAAAACTCTTCATCTCAAGTCTGTGAACCTTTAAGACCAAAAAGAGACTCTAAGAAGTTCTTGTTCTTAATTTCTGCATATTAAAGATCCTTGGGATTTTACAAGGATTTGGTGACCCAAGGGTTCCTTCCTAGAAAACTTTGGATACCACTACTACCTGTCTGTTTTATGAATCATAAATGACTACCTCAAAAGTTAGCCTATAGTAGTTGGAGCCCAGAAGAGTGTTTTCCTAGAAAAAAGAATCTTGATAAGGTTTTATTTGGATTGACTGTGGACATCAAAAAAAGGATGAGGAGTTTTTCAAAGCTAGTCAGTTTAGAAGAGAAAGGAGAAACAATATGGCCAGTGATACTTGACTCTTACATGAGATAATAGCTTTTAAGAAAGAAAGGAAGGAAGGAAGGAAGGAAGGAAGGAAGGAAGGAAGGAAGGAAAAATGGGAGTCATTACAGAACATGCACATGGTAGAAGAAAACACAAACAAGCAGTATAGTTGAATATAGTAAAACTGAATTTATTATTATATACATCCTTTGAAAAAGAAAGTATACATAACAGATTTCCAGTTTCATATACAACCCTTTTCTTCTATTCTACTTTTTATATGAAACTATTTATCTTTTTGCTTGCTTGTTCAGTTCAGAATAAGAAATTATCTAAATAGAAACAAACAAAAAGAAAAATAGTTCTGAGAAATCATTTAACTTTATTCCTTTCCTTTGCCACCAGGAAGAAAATGCTTTTTGAGTTTTAATGGCCTTGTTTCACCAAATCAACTTCTGAAATGTCAAGAGGAAAACAAAAAGATAATAGGAAAATTCCAATGGTATTTGTGATTTTCCAAGCAAAGAATATCCTGGCATTGGAAAATGAATATCACTTTCACCTTTTCTATTTTAGCTTTTAATGATGTGGGATTATCAGATTATCACTACACACAGTAGGATCATTTTTATAGTGATGTGACAAAAATAAATTAGAGGACAGAGTCTATATTTGGAGTTAGGAATATTTAGTCATAAATCCTAACTGACATTTATTCATTATATAACCATTGTTGAATCACTTGACATTTATATGCCTGTACCTAGAAATTATGTTAAATTGCAGCTGTTCATCAATCTGAAGAAATCACCTATGTCCTGTACATCAGATTATAGAGAAAAGAAAGATATTTGACCTACCATGAAATCTAAATAATATGGCAGGATTTGATCCTTAATTTATTTTTCAAGTAATAACAATCAGATTTTTTCAAAATTAAGTTGTACATTTTGGTTTCAGATAAACACAACTTTCTTCTACTTTCCAAACCTGATGATTACATCTTCTGGCAAAATTACTAGTATATTATGAATTGAATTTATTCAACATTGAACATTAAATATATAACAGGAAATTAAGGGTGAATGACTTGTGAGGTCCCTTCCAGGTCTAATATTCTGGTGATTAAAATATAGAGAGGTTCAAAATAGAATCACTAAAACACCACCAATCAAAATTTAAAAGCAGAGCTTTGAAAGCGCCCATTTGTCCAAGATTATGGCAGCCTTGGCATAAATATTCCTCAAAGTAGGAAATTATTTACAAAATCTGAAGAGAAAGCAAAGGTATGTTCATTTCAATTTCTTTTTTAGGTCTTGGTATTTTGAAGGATGTTTAAAATCCAATCTATGGGATTTCAGAAGGAAAATGTTATAAACAGTCGCAAGGTAGCTTACTAGACTTATTTTATAGCACCATACCCAAAGTCACTGACCAAACCACTTCTTGTCACTCAACTAAAGGATATCTAAGTATTAGAAATGGTTATTTATGTCACAGGTAACTTCAGTGGTCAGACAAGTCTGTATCCTCCACAATTGTTTCCAAATTGACATACATTGTTTTATTACAACTACTTATCATATAATTCTCTTACTTTCATAAAGGTGTATTCCTAAAAGTTTTTCATCAATACCATAGTGTTCTTTGTTTTTCCTTATAATTTTTCATGCACAGATAACACTTTGGGGATTTGAATCAGGAACCACAAGTGAGAATATTTTAAATGGAATTCACTCATTATTTATAAGTAATATACAATATTAAATACAGAAACAATGATTAAAATATTGTGGCCACAGCTAAGAGATTACAAGATAATTGCTGATGCTTCAACATCTTTTGCCAAAAAAAGGGAGAAAAATCACCTCAAAGATGAGAATAAATGACTAAAATGCCCTTCAGAAGAACTGCAATTTTCTAACTGGCATAATAAGAATGAAATCTTGGAAAATGCTCCTTTGCAGGTGATAGAGGATAGAATAATTCTGAGAGAGACTACTTAGCCAAAATTGACAGTGAGCATCTTGAAATAATTGCTGAATTTATTGAGTAAGGAATATTAAAAATCCAAGTTTTAAATAAAAAGGGAATATATGATGGTTCAGTCATTTTGAAAAAGTAATGGAGAATTAGAATGACCTGGAGAAAATCCAGACATAACAAGAACAAGAGCAAGGAAAGAGAGGAATAAATATTTACAGAACAAAGATAAAGAGAGAAGAGTAAAATGTTGGAGTGAAGGGAGAGAGGATAAAAAATTATGATATGGTGAAGTAGCATAGATATCTACTCTATTTTACTACTAGAAGACAGGGAACTGATTGTGGGGACTAAGGGTAGATGTAAGAGGGGGAAAAGGAAGCTCTAAATCTACCAAAACACATCAAAACTAAGGAAAAGTTGTTCCTTAAGTTTGAGTCTTCAATGGAGTCTTTCCCACTTGCTTGAGCAGGAGGAAGGGTGGGAATAATAGGTTTCAGGAACTTGAATTCACTGGTTCCTGAGCCAGTAATCAGGCACATCTCATATTGGTAGCTCTGAGACAAAGTCCCTGTCCCACTGACATCCACCAAGTGACTTGGGAAGGGACCATTTGGATTGAGGTGAGCAGCATCAGTGGCATCCCTCTTCCTCTTACACAGGCGAATAGCAATGACCATAATAACAGAGACCAGGAAGAGAAAGGAGACAGAGGCCAGGGAAATGACTAAGTAAGTGGTGAGGGAATCAGTCTGGATTGGCTCCTTGGGTGCATCTGGAAATTGCATGTAGGGCTCAGAGAAGCCATCCACCAGGAGGACATTCAAGGTGGCTGCTGTGGACAGAGGAGGCTGCCCATTGTCCTTCACCAGAACCAGGAGCCTCTGCTTGATGGCATCTCTGTCACTGATGGGTCTTGCTGTTCGAACTTCCCCATTGTGGGCCCACACAGTGAAGAGTCCTGGGTCAGTGGCCTTGAGCAGCTGGTAGGAAAGCCAGGAATTCTGTCCCCAGTCTCTATTCACAGCCACAACCTTAGTGACCAAGTAACCTAGCTCTGCAGTCCTGGGCACCAGGTCATTGCAGGGAGTTGTGCCATTCTTCAAGGGGTACAGCACAAAGGGAGAGTTGTCATTCATATCCTGTACCACATCTTGAACCAAAGCCTGGCTGCTCAGAGATGGGGAACCACCATCAGTTGCTGTCACTGTGAACTGGAAAACTTGGATGGTTTCATAATCCAGGGATCTCAGAGCATAGAGATGGCCATTGTCTGAGTTGATGGAGATGTAGGAGAAGAGAGGCAAGTCTCCATTCTCTGGGGGCAGCAGGGAGTAAGTGACTTCAACAGGGAGTAAGTGACTTTGGCATTGATTCCTGAGTCCCTATCCTTGGCACTGACACTGCCAATGTGGAGGGCAGGACTGTTGTTCTCCTGGAGGTACAGTTTGTAGGTTGTCTGAGTAAACACTGGAGGGTTATCATTGATGTCAGAGATCCATATGGTGATACTGTGCTCAGATTTGAGCCTTGGGGACCCCAAATCCATGACAGTAATAGTGATATTGTACTCAGCCTTTCTCTCTCTGTCCAGTGCTCTCTTTGTTATCAAGGTGTAGAAGTTCTCAACAGAAGGTTTCAGGACAAAGGGAAGATCATCCTGGATGGAACAAGCCACCCTTCCACTTTCCCCAGAGTCCAGATCTGAAACCCTGAAAACAGCTACTACAGTCTCAGGTGAATTTTCTGGGATGGGGCTGGTAAGTGAAGACATGGTCAGTTCAGGGGTGTTGTCGTTCAGATCAATCACCTGAACAATAATAGTACATTTCCCAGAAAGGCTCCCACCATCTGTGGCCTGAAAATGTTTATGATGTAAGACTGAGTCAATTCAAAGTCTACTTTTTCTTTCAAATAAAGTTCCCCAGTTTTCTCTGTTAATTGAAAAGTTTTGCGAATGTTTTCAGAGGCGTGCAAACACGTATAGGATATATCTGCGTTATTTCCTGCATCTAAATCTGTGGCGGAGACTGAGATACCCTTAGATCCAATGGGGCTGTTCTCAGGGATCTGAACCTCATAACGCGGCTGAGCAAACACGGGTGCATTGTCATTAATATCGACTACTAGGACAAGGACTTGGGCAGTTCCAGAGCTAGGTGGAGATTCCCCCATCTAGTGCAGTGATGGTTAAAATGAGCTCAGGGTGCTCCTCTCGATCAAGAACTTTTTCCAGTATAAGCTCTGGGTATTTCATGTCGCCTGGTTCCTCTAGAATTTGAATGTGGAAAAGAGAGTTGGAGCTGATTGTGTAGTTCTGGAGGCTGTTGCTTCCTACATCTAAATCCTGAGCATTTTCTAGTACAAAAACACTTCCGGGGGAGGTGTTCTCCGGGATTTTCAGTGTCATCTCAGTGTCTAGGAAGACTGGTGAATGGTCATTAATGTCTTCCACTATTAGCTCAGCCCTTTTAATCTGAAAGGGGTTTTCTAGTAAGACTTGGAAAGGTAACACACAGGGATAGGTGGGGCTGCACAGATCCTCTCAGTCCAGTTTTTCACTCAGCAGCAGATCTCCTGTTTTAGGGTGCAGCTGTAAATACTCTTTGTTCCCTTTGAAAACAATTCTGGCACGGCGACTTAATAACTCTCCCGCCTCCAGTGCTAGGGCTTTTGCTACCTGAACCACCACGGAGTCCCTCTCCATCTCCTCCACAACCGAAAACTGCTCCAGCTCCGAGGCTGCCCCAGACACACCCAATAGAACAAAGAGAAAGAGAACTTGCCTTTGTTGCAGAATCATCGCCTCTTCCTGCTCCATTGTTCCCTTGACCCTCTTCTTTCAATCTTTGTAGCTCAGATCGACCGCAAATGTCAACCAGACTACAAATGTCATCCGTTCTGTTGAAAATTCAGAACCATGAAGGGCAGGTCCTTTCCCCCAGTTCCAGCTAATAAAGGTTTCGTTCTACTTCCTGTCTTTCTCAGTATGGAGGTATCTGCACGGTCTCTTCTTAGTTTGCAGCGTCACCACGCGGTTCATTTTATTATTCTCTTGGTGCTGTCAATTTCTTAAATAACTTGTAACCCTTATCAGACACCACATCTTGAATTCTGGTCTGAATTTGACAGTTTGTCATCTTTTTTTACACGGTGATCTGGATCAAAACCATAAGCATTCACAACTTTGCCCCAAACCACATAAATATACATATTGTTTTAAGTTCCTTTAAAGCGAGCCCAACCTTCAGTCGATTTAGAACTGGCAATTATTAGGTATTTCAAAGGTTGCAAACAAAATGATTTAGGATAAGAGAAAATCATGGTCCATTCTACTACTCTTAGGGGAGACAGCCTTTAAAGAACAAGGTAAGAGAGGGAGTAAATACACATTGTTGGATGGGAGAAAGAAAGAAGTAGAGTCCCTTTTAAAAGTAGCTGATGTTTTAATTTCCCTCGAGTTTGTGACCTAGAAGATTGAAAGCAGGCTCTACAAAGCTCTTGTTCTTAAATTACTCCTCATTAATGGAGCATAATTTATTCTGCATAACTAGAATTATACAAAGTCTCTGTAAGTCAAGGGGCTTCTAACTAGCAAATGTTGGATACTGCTGCTATCGGTCAGTTTTATGAGTCAGTTATGACTATTTTCTAAACTAAGGCTATACAGGTTGAGTTCAGACTTCTGTTTTCCTAGAAAATGGAGATTTCATGGAAAGGTTTCTTTTAATTGACTGTGGGCATCAGGAAATGATAAAGAGTTTTCAAAGCTAGTAATTTTTAAAAAGAAGGGGAAAGTGATCTGGCTAATGACACGACTCTTGTAGAAATGATTCTTGTATAAATGATTCTTGGAGAAGAAAGGAAGGAAGGAAGGAAGGAAGGAAGGAAGGAAGGAAGGAAGGAAGGAAGGAAGGAAGGAAGGAAGAAAGAAAGAAAGAAAGAAAGAAAGGAAGGAAGAAAGAAAGGAAGGAAAGAAGGAAGGAAGGAAGGAAGGAAGGAAGGAAGGAAGGAAGGAAGGAAGGAAGGAAGGAAGGAAGGAAGGAAGGAAGGAAGGAAGGAAGGAAGGAAGGAAAGAAAATGGAATAAAGGAAAGGAAAGAAAAAGAAAAATCATTACAGAATTCTTTAAAATGCAGAGAGTAGACTAAAGAGCAGAAGAAAAAGCAAATGAGCAGTACATATTTTAAAGTAATATAGTGAATTTATTATATGTTCATACTTTGAAAAGGAAAGTGTAAGTAAAATAGATTTGTTGCTTGATATATATTTTTATATTAAAATACTCATTTTGGGGGTTGTCTGTCCAGTTCAGAATGAAAAATAATCTAAATCCAAACAAAAATTAAATAGTTCTGAGGAACTTTTAAACTTTATTCCTTTCTTCTGCTACCAAGAGGATAAAGCCTTATTTCACCAAATCAACTTCTGAAATGCTAAGAAGAAAACAAAGAGAGAATAGGACATTTCTAATGGTGTTTGGGATGGTTTTCTATGCAGAGAATGTTTTGGCATTGGAAACTCCCCCTTTGTCACTTTTATCTTCCCTATGTTAACTTTTAATTATGGGAAATTATGGGATTACTACTGAACACAACTAGATCATTTCTACAGTAATGTCACAAAATAAACTACAGCATGGCAGGGTTGGTCAGGAACAGAGGGTTTTATCTGAATTCAAGAATACCCAGTCATTAAATCCCAATTCTGACACTTACTAGTTATGTAACCATTGCTGAATCACTTAACATCTATATTCCTGTGCCTCTGACAACTCTCTAGGGATTATTTAAATCACAACTGTTCTGCAAGATGAAGAAATCTTCTATGTCCTGTATATCAGATCATAGAGGAAAGAAAAGTATTTGACCTATTGTGAAATCTAAATAGACTTTTTTCCCTTAATCAAATTTTAAAGTAAAAAAAATCTTTTTTAAAAATTAAATTATACATTTTGATCTCAAATAAACATAATTTTCTTCTACGCTCCAACCCTGATAATTACATCTTCTGGAAAAATTACTAGTTTACTATAAATTGAATTTCTTCAACATTGAACATTAAGTGCATAAAAGGAAATCAATGGGGTAGATGCTCTTCAAGATCTGACATTCTGTGATAAAATCGAGAAAGGTTCCAATTAGAACTGCAGTAAGACCACCAACCAATATTTTTAAAGCAGAGCATTTGAAACCACTCATTTGCCCAAAAATTTGGCAACCTTGACATGAATATTCCTCAAAGTGGGAATTATTTAGAAAACCTGAAGAAAAAGCAAAGGCTTCTTCATTTAAATGTATTGTTTCAGGTCTTGGGATTTTGAAGGATGGGTAAAATTAAATCTATTGGATTTCAGAAGAACAATGCTATGTATGTTCAAGGTAGTTGACTAGATTTACTTTATAGCATTATAGCCAGAGGCTCCAACCACACCACTTCTTGTCACACAAGGACACGTAAAAATTAGATATAATCATTTATAACTCCACTGGTAAATTCAGTACTCAGACTAGTCTGTATCCCTCACTATTGTCTCCAAACTGAACAAATTCTTTTATCAAAATGATTTATCATACAATTCTCTTACTTTCAGAAAGATTTATTCTTAAAAGTTTTTCCATCAATTCAAGTGACTTTTGGTGATTTTTTAAAAAATAAATTTTCACCCAGAGATAATACTTTGTGGATTAAATCAGAAACCACAAATTATAGTGTATTTTCAGTGAATTTGAGAACAATATCCAAGCAAATATCTTAAGATTTTTTTATTCATGAGCAATTATTTAAAGTATTTTGGCCACAACCAGTAGGTTACAAGATAATCACTACTCCTGGAAAATCTTTCACCACAAAAATAAAAAGAGACAAAAGGAAAAATATCAATTCAAAAGTTAGAACAAGTGCCCAAATAGCCCTTCAGAAGAAATACAAATATTTATTGACATCATAACAATGAAGTCTTGGAAAATATTCCTTTTCAGGTGATACAGGGAAGATAAATGTGAGAGTACTTAGCCAACATCATAACCGATTATCCTGAAATACATTTGCTATATTTCTTGAGTAAGAAATATGGAAAGTCTAAATTTAGAGAATACATGATAGTTCAATCAATTTGAAATTGATATGGGGAAATAGAATAACCTGGAGAAAATTCATAGATATAAGAAGAACAAAAAAAAAAAAGAAAGGAGAGAAGGAAATACTTAAGAGAGCAAAGATATAGGGAGAAGAGAAAAATGTGTGGAGGGGGAATGAAAGGATAAAAACATATAATACAGCACAATAACATAGATATCTACTTTTTTTGCTACTAAAAGACAGGCAACTAATGGTTGGGAACCAAGGGTAGATTTAAGGGGGGGAGGGGAAGAGGAGGTTCTGAGTTTGTCAAACCATCAAACCTAATTGAAGCAAAAACTGTTCCTTAAGGTTGGGTTTTCAATGGTGTCTTTCCCACTTGCTTGAGGGAGGGTGGGATTAATGGGTTGCAGAAATTTGAACTCACTGGTTTCTGAGCCACTGGTCAGACATACCTCATACTGGTAGCTCTGAGATAAAGTCCCTGTCCCACTGACATCCACCAAGTGACTTGGGAAGGGACCATTTGGATTGAAGTGAGCAGCATCAGTGGCATCCCTCTTCCTATTCCACAGGCGAATAGCAATGACCATAATAACAGAGACCAGGAAGAGAAAGGAGACAGAGGCCAGGGAAATGACTAAGTAAGTGGTGAGGGAATCAGTCTGGATTGGCTCCTTGGGTGCATCTGGAAATTGCATGTAGGGCTCAGAGAAGCCATCCACCAGGAGAACATTCAAGGTGGCTGCTGTGGACAGAGGAGGCTGCCCATTGTCCTTCACCAGAACCAGGAGCCTCTGCTTGATGGCATCTCTGTCACTGATGGGTCTTGCTGTTCGAACTTCCCCATTGTGGGCCCACACTGTGAAGAGTCCTGGATCTGTGGCCTTGAGCAGCTGGTAGGAAAGCCAGGAATTCTGTCCCCAGTTTTTATCCACAGCCACAACCTTAGTGACCAAGTAACCTGGCTCTGCAGTCCTGGGCACCAGGTCATTGCAGGGAGCTGTGCCATTCTGCAAGGGGTACAGCACAAAGGGAGAGTTGTTATTCATATCCTGTACCACAACTTGAACCAAAGCCTGGCTGCTCAGAGATGGGGAACCACCATCAGTTGCTGTCACTGTGAACTGGAAAACTTGGATGGTTTCATAATCCAGGGATCTCAGAGCATAGAGATGGCCATTGTCTGAGTTGATGGAGATGTAGGAGAAGAGAGGCAGGTCTCCATTCTCTGGGGGCAGCAGGGAGTATGTGACTTTGGCATTGATTCCTGAGTCCCTATCCTTGGCACTGACACTGCCAATGTGGAGGGCAGGACTGTTGTTCTCCTGGAGGTACAGTTTGTAGGTTGTCTGAGTAAACACTGGAGGGTTATCATTGATGTCAGAGATCCATATGGTGATACTGTGCTCAGATTTGAGCCTTGGGGACCCCAAATCCATGACAGTAATAGTGATATTGTACTCAGCCTTTCTCTCTCTGTCCAGTGCTCTCTTTGTTATCAAGGTGTAGAAGTTCTCAACAGAAGGTTTCAGGACAAAGGGAAGATCATCCTGGATGGAACAAGCCACCCTTCCACTTTCCCCAGAGTCCAGATCTGAAACCCTGAAAACAGCTACTACAGTCTCAGGTGAATTTTCTGGGATGGGGCTGGTAAGTGAAGACATGGTCAGTTCAGGGGTGTTGTCGTTCAGATCAATCACCTGAACAATAATAGTACATTTCCCAGAAAGGCTCCCACCATCTGTGGCCTGAAAATGTTTATGATGTAAGACTGAGTCAATTCAAAGTCTACTTTTTCTTTCAAATAAAGTTCCCCAGTTTTCTCTGTTAATTGAAAAGTTTTGCGAATGTTTTCAGAGGCGTGCAAACACGTATAGGATATATCTGCGTTATTTCCTGCATCTAAATCTGTGGCGGAGACTGAGATACCCTTAGATCCAATGGGGCTGTTCTCAGGGATCTGAACCTCATAACGCGGCTGAGCAAACACGGGTGCATTGTCATTAATATCGACTACTAGGACAAGGACTTGGGCAGTTCCAGAGCTAGGTGGAGATTCCCCCATCTAGTGCAGTGATGGTTAAAATGAGCTCAGGGTGCTCCTCTCGATCAAGAACTTTTTCCAGTATAAGCTCTGGGTATTTCATGTCGCCTGGTTCCTCTAGAATTTGAATGTGGAAAAGAGAGTTGGAGCTGATTGTGTAGTTCTGGAGGCTGTTGCTTCCTACATCTAAATCCTGAGCATTTTCTAGTACAAAAACACTTCCGGGGGAGGTGTTCTCCGGGATTTTCAGTGTCATCTCAGTGTCTAGGAAGACTGGTGAATGGTCATTAATATCTTCCACTATCAGCACATCCCGAAAGATCTAAAAAGGATTTTCCAGCAAGATCTGGAAAGACAGCATACAGGGCTCAGTGGGACCGCACAACTCCTCCAGGACTAATTTCTCTTTCAAGAACAGATCCTAGTATTTTTAGTGTAGCTGTAAATACTCTTTGTTCTCTTTGAATTCGACTTTGGCTTCTAGATTTGACAATCCCCCACTTTTAGCCCCAGGGCCTTTGCCACATTGGTCACAAAGGAGCCTCTCTGCATCTCCTCCACTACGGAAAAGGGCTTCAACTCTGAGACTGCCCCAGACACACCCAGTAAAACACACAGAAAGAACACTTGGCATAGTTGCAGAATCATCGCCCCTAGTCACTCTGTCATCAGTCCTCTCCGAGTAGTGCAGCTAGACTAAACAGTCACCAGAGAAACTTCAGAAACATACAGGGGTGGTTTCCTTTTCCAAATCCAGTTAACAAAGCTTCACCGCTCCTTCCATAAAGTCTGCGTTTCAGGACTTCCTTCCGAGTCCTGGTTTAGCCTCATAGCTCTATTTGCCTGTTAGTCTGCAGCGCCACCACGTGGATCATAATGCCATTCCAAACGTGCTTTAGCACACGATTTCAAAACCTCAATTCTGCTGTGTATTTCCAAGGGATATATCTCGCTCTTGACAGGGTGATCTGTATTAGTGTTGTATACATTCAGAAATCGCATCACATCCTGGTTTAGGGTGATTTTGATGCCTCATAGATCTAAGTATATTTCCAAGTTAAGAAATGTGAAAACCTACAGGACTCTCAAGTCCCAAATACAGCCAGTAGGTTGCAGAAAATGCCACAGATTCATCCATGCCATTCATTGGCTATGACTTTTGGAGGGTTTGAATGAATGTGAGAATAAATAGCAAGTGCAATATGGGAAAGAAGGTATATAGCACTGTAAATTCAGCCTCAAAACTTTCTTTCCATTCAAGTAATTAAAAAGAAAGCATGTACTTGGGCAGTCCTGATCTCATATTACTGGTTATTAAATGTTCTACATAACAGAACTGGTTGATATAACTGTGAGATTCTCCAGAACAAAGATGGGACCTCTCTCTTTACTGCCTAATAATTTGAGTTCATGTATTTCCCTAGAAACTCATCCCATAGGATCTTGGTCCAGGGGAATTTTTCTTTTTCTATTACAAAGGGTATCTCTTTGAAGGTGATTTTTTGGCCTGCCTCTGAGAAGTAAGAAATACATTAGAGGTTTTAAAATTTTGATTAGGAGGAAATATTCTATTAAATTAAGAGGAAACAGCATTCCTTAAACTCTTCTATTAATACTTATGTAATATGAGAAAGACATTATTTTTCCTGAGACCCAGATTCCTTTTGCTGTGAATTGAGAGAGTTAGATCAGAGGACTTCTTTGATCTCTTTCAGCTCTAGATCTTTGAACTCATAATTCTTCTAGGGTTCAGATTCTTTGATCACATTCAGATGGTCTCATGATGGAATCTCTTAGATATTGTAAAAGCAAACAATTTGACCAAGAGAGAAACATCCTTGGAATGGCATTTTTCTAATCTATGATATTACTGGAATAATTCATAAGAGAGAAAATAAAGAAATATTCATATGAAATGACTTTGTTTTTGGTTTATGGTTTCTACAAGCCCCCACAACATTCAAAGTCATACTGTAAAACTATGTTGGAGTACCATATCTTTTATAATATGTCCTTTGAACAAGTAAAGGTTAGTTGTTGTTAGTAAATTTTATTGTTAGTTATCATTAGTAATGTTATTGGCAACTGAAATGTCAGATTACTTATGCTTTCTTCATAATTAAATTTCACTTAATCTAGGTACATTCCTTCTTCAAAATAATTCATTTTCACCTTCTTGCTTATCTTCATAAAGATACAGTCTTCATAAAAGTGTATTCTTCACATGTTTTATATCAATTCCTCACTGCTACTTATTTTTATAACTAATCATTACACCTGAGGATCAATATCAGATACCATTTTTGAGAAAATACTTTCCATGATGCTCAACATCTTAATACATTAATACAAGTTAATACTATATACATAAAGAAAAAGAAATTATCAATTACAATGACCAGAGAAAGGTTATAAGATATTTGTAGGACAACAGAAATTTCATAATTAAAAAAGAATAAAAGAGTGAGAAAAATCTAAAAGTGAGCCAGACCCAAATTATCATTTTGAGAAACCAAAATTGAAATTAATTAATGTCAAGATAAAATATTGATGCCATTTTTTACACTTATAAAGGAAATGAAACTTGAGAGAATTCAACAGAAACCAAATTAAAGTAGTTTGAAACACATTTGTTAAATTATTTAGAAGAAATAACTAAATTCTAAGTTTAAAATAGAAAATAAAATATATCACAGTTTATTCTTTCAAATAATAATAATAACAATGGGGAAGAAGTAATCTGGAGAAAACCCAAACACAGAAGTGAGAAAAAAAAAGTCTCAGGAAAGAAAGTTTTGTAGGCTAAGGATTCAGGGAGAAGAGGAAAATATGTGTGAATAAGGAGATGGGATGGAAATTATACTTTAACACAATAGCATACAATGTCTGTTTTAAAGTGCAACAAAAGGACAGGAAACCAATAGTTGCAGATGGATATAATTCAGTGAAATGGATCTTAAAACTACTTAAGGAAAATGCTATTCCTTAAGGGTGAATTTTCCAAGGAGCCCTTTTCACATGCCTGAGCAGGAGGAAGGGTGGGGATAATGGACTTCAGGTATTTGAATTCACTTGTCCCTCACTGAGTCACTGCCAGACACATCTCACGCTGATAACTCTGGGACAGTGTCCCTTTCCTACTCATTCCACCAAGTCTCCTGGGAAGGGGCCCCTTGGATCAAATTTTAAAACCATCACTAGCATCCCTCTTCCTCTTCTACAAGTGAATCGCAAGAAAGAGAAAGGTGATAGAGGAAAGGAAAATAATTAGGTAAGTAATTAGGATTCAGGAAACACCGTATCATCTATGATTTCCAGGAGATCAAATCACTTGGAAAGCAGGAGGGAAGAGATGGAAGTGACCAGAATTGGTTAGATTAGGAGGTGTGGTAGTTTGGATACCTCATGCTTTCAAACTTGACCCTGTCTGATCTATATGAACTGATGCAGAGTGAAATAAGCAGAACCAGGAGAACATTATACACAGTAACTGAAACATTGTGGAAAGATAAAATGTAATTGACTTTGCTACTAAAAGCAATGCAATGCTCCAGGACAGCTCTGATGGACTTATAAGAAGGCTATCCCCATCTAGAGAAAGAACTGTGGGAGTAGAAATCAAAAGAAAACATATGATTTATTATTTGTTTATATGGGCATATGATTTGGGGTTTTGGTTTTCAAAGATTAACAAAAGTTAATAATATATGTATAATAGGATTTGAGTAATAATATATGTATAACCCAGGGAAATTGCTTACTAACTACTGGAAGGGGAAGAAAGAGGGAAGGGAGACAAGAATCATGTAACCATGGGGAAAAAATCCAAACAAAATGAAACTTCACCCTTCTTAAAACATGTCTACAAGATCATTACCTTCACTCCAAAAATTTTGTACTAGGGAAGAGAATTTTCTATGCTAGGGAAGAGAAGATATATAATCTTTACACAAGTCCTTGAGTCCCAAAGAATGTCTGAGTGGGAGCATCCTCATTAAGGTTTTAAGGTAACAATCAACAGTGAATCTGTGCTTTTGTAAGTAGCCATAAGAAAACCAAAAGAAAAAAAATTGAAAATCCTAAAAAGGATTAGATAATGTTGACCACTTGAGAGGGATTCAGCATTGGGACTTTCTTCTAACCCATCCTATTTCCCATGTTAGCTTATGTTATTTTATTTATGCTTATGTTTTATTTATGTTTATTTATTTAGTTATGTTAGTTAATGTTCTAGACATATATGAATATCACTTGAGATAAGTGAATCTTTTCTAAAGAATAATTAATGTCACCAAACTTAGAACAGTCTTTATTCTTAATGAAAGTGTCTGTGATTGGTCAGTCCCTTAAACTTTTTATACTAAATTTTTATAATAAATAAATTTATAAATATTTCCTTGATGAATTTTTCATACATTCATATAGCTTCATCTTTGGAAGGGACCTCAAAAGTCATTTAAGATCAAAGATGTATCATTGGAAGGAACCTTAGAGGAAAATCAGTACAGCCTTTTTCTTTTTTTTTTAAACCCTTACCTTCTGTCTTGGAGTCAATACTGTGCATTGGTTCCAAGGCAGAAGAGTGGTAAGGGCTAGGCAATGGGGGTTAAATGACTTGCCCAGGGTCACACAGCTGGGAAGTGTCTGAGGCCAGATTTGAACCTAGGCCTCCCATCTCTAGGCCTGGCTCTCAATCCATTGAGCTACCCAGCTGCTCCCAGCCTTTTTCTTTAAAGATAAGGAAGCATAAGTCCAAAAGACTGTGAACCTTCCAAACTCATACAGATAGAATGTGGAAAACTGAGCATTCAATACCAAGTTATCTGCTTCCAAACCAAGAGCATTTGACTTCAGCAATTTACTTGTACTTGCCCAGCCCTTATCTAAAGCAAGGTGCCGCTATAGCAATTCCTCTGGGTTTTACATGTGTCATTGATCAAGACACAGTTCTATAACATTAATATTTGCACCAGAGTGATCATTTAGAGTCTATATTCCCAATCATATTCCCATCAAACCTTGTGACTGAGCAGTTGTTCTTTTTCTGTGTTTCTATTCCCACAGTTCTTCCTCTGACTGTAGATAGCATTCTTTCTCTTAAGTCCTTCCGAATTGTCCTTGATTTTTTTTGCCACCACAAAGAGAGCAGCTATGAATATTTTGGTACAAGTCTTTTTCCTTATTATCTCTTTGGGGTACAAACCCAGCAGTGCTATGGCTGGACCAAGGGGTAGGCAGACTTTTAAAGCCCTTTGGGCATAGTTCCAAACTGCCATCCAGAATGGTTGGATCAATTCACAACTCCACCAGCAATGTATTAATGTCCCAATTTTGCCACATCCCCTCCAATATTTATTATTTTCCTTTGCTGTCATGTTAGCAAATCTGCTAGGTGTGAGGTGGTACTTCGGAGTTGTTTTGATTTTCATTTCTATGATTATAAGAGATTTAGAACACTTTTCATGTGTTTATTGATAGTCTATTTCTTTATCTGAAAATTTCCTATTCACGTCCCTTGCCCATTTATCAATTGGAGAATATCTTGATTTTTTTTGTACAATCAATTTAGCTCTTTATAAATTTGAGTAATCAGACCTTTTTCAGTTTTTTTGTTCTGAAGATTTTTCCCCCCAATTTGTTGCTTCCCTTGTAATTTTAGTTGCAATGGTTTTGTTTGTATAAAACCTTTTTAATTTAATGTAATCAAACTTATTTATTTTACATTTTGTAATTTTTTCTAACTCTTGCTTGGTCCTAAAATCTTTCCTTTCCCAAAGTTCTGACAAGTATACAATTTTTTGTTCACCTAATTTACTTATAGTTTCCTTCTTTATATTGAAGTCATTCACCCATTCTGAGTTTATCTGATCCAAGACATTTCTGAGGGACTTATGAAAAAGAACACTATCCAGATCTAGAGAAAGAACTGTGGAAGGAAAAACACAGAAGAAAAACAACTGCTTATTCACATAAGTCAATGGGGATATGATTCCCTAGTGAAAATATCAATAATATGGAAATAGTTCTTGATCAACAACACATGTAAAACCCAGTGGAAATGCTTTTTGATTACGGGAGGAGGCTGAGAGGAAGGGAGGGAAAGAACATGAATCATGTAACCTAAATCGCTTATAATGTAATCTAAATCTCTTATAATCATAGAATCATGAATTATGTAATCGTGTAAGAAATTTTTTCTTAATCAATAAAATAAAAATTTTTAAACATATTGAAATTTTAAAAGAATTATATATGCATTTGTGTACATATGTATATACCTACACAGATATATACAAACACACACACACACATATATATACACACAGACAGTATTTTTAAAAACCACTCCTTTAAAAATCAATCAGTTCCTTAATGTAGGTGTTATTTTTATTTTCCAACTTTGTTATTTGGGAACTCAAATTTAGATTCTTTTGCCTGAAGTTATTTTCAACAATGCTAAAAACAATTTCCTAATGATTATGAAGAAAAAAGAATAGTTACAGTAAATTATAGTTAGCACAACCTGAAAGTAATTTGTACTCATCTTTAAAAAAAAATGAACCAAAAATCTATTCCTGGTACCTGCATATATGCTTCAGAGGAGTCAGACTTGTCATCACTGAGATGGCAAGGGTAAAGTCACTGGGCCCCTTCAACCAAAGGGCAGAGGAGGATTATGTAGATAGATTCATCTGTTATTTGATTTTTTAAAGAGGCCCTGACAACAAGGAATTCTTGCCAATCTTTGTATTCATTCTTCCCTGACTTATTCATCATGATCCAATACCTGGGATAGCACATGTGATAAATGTTTGCTGATTGATTGATGATTCTTATATTCAAACATATCTGGAGACTGACAATTTCTAAAAGACTCCAGTTTACTTTGTTTACTTCAATAAAACATATATGGAATGCTAAATTGTCTCCTTCTACTTCAGAACTATTCTATAGCCTGGAAAGAGCTGATTGCATGGATTGTGGTTACCTATAGGGGGTTTCATTTCTCCAAACCAGGTGAAAATTGAGATCTAAGGGTGGCAGTGCAGAAGAAGTATGTACTTCCTTCTAGCTTTTTGTGAGTATTCCACCCAGAGTTTGTATGTTATCAATAAATCACTAGTCAGATTAGAGAGAAGTGTAGTTGTGATTCTTGAGAAAAAGGAAGGGACTAATACAATTTTAGAAAACCTTTCCTCACAAATAATATAGATTAAAAGAGCTAATATAATCTATGACAGAAAAACGTTTCAGTATACTGAAAGAAGTTAGTGAATTTAATTGCATCAAAAATGTTAAAATACAATTTTGAAATGAGAATGCAAAATTAATGTAGTTCCTTTATTCTGAGAAATGGATTGAGGATTAACATAATCTGGACAAAATTCAAACACAGAACGAAAAGAAGAGAAATTTTGAGAGGAAAAAGAGAGCAGCAGGAGAAAGGAGAACATGAAAAATTATAGCACATATATTTTTAATGTAGTCCCTCCCTTCCTTCCCACACCACAGAAGGCATTATCTGGCAATATATGTATATATATGCATAGATTATGTCTTTCATGTTTTAACTTTTCAGCTTATTCTCTGGAGTTAATGTTCATAAATTATTATTCAAATATGAAGTCTGTAGCACACATGTTTTTTTATTTTTATTTTTTAAACATTATTTTATATGGTCGTTTCCAAACATTATTCATTGGAAACAAAGATCATTTTCTTTTCCTCCCCCCCATCCCACCACCTCTCCCATAGCTGACGCACGATTCCACTGGGTATCACATGTGTTCTCGATTCTAACCCATTTCCATGTTTCTGGTATTTGCACTAGAGTGTTCATTTAGAGTCTCTCCTCAGTCATATCCCCTCAACCCCTGTAGTCAAGCAGTTGCTTTTCATCAGTGTTTTTACTCCCACAGTTTATCCTCTGCTTGTGGATAGCGTTTTTTAGATCCCTGCAGATTGTTCAGGGACATTGCATGCACAAATGTTTTTAAAATGAATTTTCCTCTGCCATATAAAGATAGAAAATAAAAGGGTAGGAATAATGACAAAACATAATAACCACGCATCCCAAAATAGTTCTATCCCTAACTGAAGTTACAGCTATTCCTAAAGGATGGGTTTTCCTCCAAATCACTCCTACCCTCTTGAGCAGGGTTCCTGGGGATAATGGGCTTTAAGAATTTGAATTCATTTGTCCATGAACCACTGGTCAGACACATCTCATACTGGTAACTCTGGGACAAGGTCCCTGTCCCATTGGCATCCAATAAGTAGCCTGGGAAAGGACCATTTGGTTCAAATTGACTACCATCACTGGCATCCCTATTCCTCTTCCACAAGCGAATAGCAATGAACATAATAACAGAGACCAAGAAGAGAAAGGAGACAGAGGCCAGGGAAATGACTAGATAAGTGGTGAGGGAACCAGTCTGAACTTGCTCCTTGGGTGCATCTGGGAATTGCATGTAGGGTTCAGAGAAGCCATATACTAGGAGAACATTCAGTGTGGCTGCTGTGGACAGAGGAGGCTGCCCATTGTCCTTCACCAGAACCAGGAGCCTCTGCTTGATGGCATCTCTGTCACTGATGGGTCTTGCTGTTCGAACTTCTCCATTGTGGGCCCACACAGTGAAGAGTCCTGGATCTGTGGCCTTGAGCAGCTGGTAGGAAAGCCAGGAATTCTGTCCCCAGTCTCTATCCACAGCCACAACCTTAGTGACCAGGTAACCTGGCTCTGCAGTCCTGGGCACCAGGTCATTGCAGGGAGCTGTGCCATTCTGCAAGGGGTACAGCACAAAGGGAGAGTTGTCATTCATATCCTGTACCACAACTTGAACCAAAGCCTGGCTGCTCAGAGATGGGGAACCACCATCAGTTGCTGTCACCGTGAACTGGAAAGCTTGGATGGCTTCATAATCCAGGGACCTCAGAGCATAGAGATGGCCATTGTCTGAGTTGATGGAGATGTAGGAGAAGAGAGGCAGGTCTCCATTCTCTGGGGGCAGCAGGGAGTAAGTGACTTTGGCATTGATTCCTGAGTCCCTATCCCTGGCACTGACACTGCCAATGTGGAGGGCAGGACTGTTGTTCTCCTGGAGGTACAGTTTGTAGGCTGTCAGAGTAAACACTGGAGGGTTATCATTGATGTCAGAGATCCATATGGTGATATTGTGTTCAGTTTTGAGCCTTGGGGACCCCAAATCCATGACAGTAATAGTGATATTGTACTCAGCTCTCCTCTCTCTGTCTAGTGCTCCTTCTGTTACCAGCGTGTAATAATTCTCAACAGAAGGTTTCAGGGAAAAAGGAAGATCATCTTGGATGGAACAAACCATCCTTCCATTTTCCCCCGAATCCAAATCTGAAACTCTGAAAACAGCTACTACAGTCTCAGGTGAATTCTCTGGGATGGGATTGGTAATCGAGGATATAGTCAGTTTAGGCAGATTGTCATTCAGATCTATCACATGGATTACGACTGTACATTTTCCAGAAAGACCTCCACCATCTGTGGCTTCAATATCAATTTCATAAAACTGAGTTGCTTCAAAATCCACTGTTTTTATTAGTGAAATTTCACCTGAAGATCCATCTATCTTAAAAGTTTTGCGAATGTCTTCGGAGGCATCAGAAAATGTGTAAAATATTTCCCCGTAATTTCCTGTATCCAAATCTGCAGCATGCACCTCTACAACCAGGGAGCCTGGGGGGCTATTTTCGGGAATCCTCACCTCATAATTCTGTCGCCCAAACTCAGGCGCATTATCATTGACATCCACTATGAGAACTCGAATTTGGGCAGTCCCAGACCTGGGCGGAGACCCGCCATCCAAAGCTGTGAGAGTTAATCGGATCTCCGGCAATTCCTCTCGATCAAGAGCTTTGTTCAACACCAATTCTGGGTACTTCCTGCCCTCACTGCGTGCCCGTATTTGAACTTGGAAATGGGGATTCGGGCTAACAGTGTAGTTTTGGAGACTGTTGATCCCAACATCTAAATCCTGTGCACCGTCTAAACGGATTATCTTTCCCGGAAGACTACTCTCGGGGATTTTCAGGAGCATCTCATTGTCCAGGAATATAGGCGAATGGTCATTTATGTCTTCTACTAGCAGCTCAGCCAGAAAAATTTGCAATGGGTTTTCTAATAAGATCTGGAAAGGCAATACGCAGGAAACGGTAGGCCCACACAATTCCTCCCGGTCCAGTTTCTCTTTTACAAGTAGATCCCAGGTTTTACGATTGAACTGCAAATACTGTCTGACTCCTTCGAAAACGACCCGGGCGCCCCTATTAGATAGCTCCCCCATTTCTAGTCCCAGAGCCTTAATCACATTGCCTACAAAAGAGCCACTTTCCATTTCCTCTGCTACAGAAAACCTTCTGGGTTCCGAACCCGCCTTAGGCATGCACAGGAAAACAAAGAAAAGGAGAACTTGCCTTTGTTTCCGAATTGTGTTCTCGCCTGTTTCCATCCTTATCCCTTTTAAAATATGCTTGGTATGGACACTATGGTAGGCGGTGGGGTAAATAGCTCCTTTCAAGGGCCCTGCCCTCTTCCAGCTCTTGCTAACAAAGCTTGCTTTCTCTGGCTTCTTCTCCCCAGTCTGAGTCAGAGCGTAATGGAGAATGTAATTTTAGTGCAGATCAGTTATTCTCCTTCTTATCCTGCAGCGCCACCACGCGTCCTGATTGAGAATTTTATTTTCTCAAAATCTGATTTTCCAAGGCACAAGGATTACGTGTTCAGTTTTCCAAGGGAGATATCCGGTCATTGTTAAAAGGGCGTTTATCTGATTTCATATATCATATATACTCGCAAATTATTAGTATTATATTGGTTTGGGACACCTGTGCTTTTACCAACATATGAAGCTCCCTGAAAAAATTTCAAAATTAGAAAAAAATCATAATCAAGTAGAAAGTATAACTTACAACTAATATAAAGAGATATATTTCCTTTGAGTTCTCTCAGAGTAAGGAGAGGCATGTCTTTTTTTCCCTAGTTTTGGTCACATTGACATTGTAACAAGGAATGTCAAGAATCTCTTTTTAAAATCTCATTGCAACAATTAAAGGATGATGAGTAGGATTCTGAGGTGGTTCTGAATCCACAGACTTTTCAAATAATCACTTTATCTTTACCACACTTCCAAAGTATGTCTTTTGCAGTATTCCAGGTAGTTTCAGTTGGCTGTAAGACTAAGTGTGATCAAGGTGCCAATATTTCTCTTGTATTCCTAGGTTGCATGAAATAGAGAGCTACTGAACTTTCCCTTTCTCTAATTACATGTTTTCCAATAAGTTTTAGTTGTTAGAAACTAGAACTAGAAAAGAGAAGATGACTTTTGGTATGAAAATGGTGGTGGGGGAAGAATACATATCTTTAGATATTTGAAGTGTTGCCAAATAGAAAAGTGATCATATTTCTGTGTAGATTCCAGATGTAGAACTAGGACTATGGGTGGAACATATGAAAATATTTTATTTTAGTTCAAACTGAAGAATTTTTAAATATTAAAACAATTTAAAATAAAATAGGTTGCAATATGAGGTCATGAATTCTTCATCTTTGTAAATGTTCAAGTAAAGATTATATGAACATATTATAAGGGTTTAGGAGAGGGAATATCTTCATAACTGGGGATAGTGAACTAGATGACATTTCTATTTCCTTGAGAAACTAAAGGCATTTCTACATTGCATGCTATCTCTGATGCATTCGGTTTCAGTTGATCATGTTGCTTGGAAATACACTTGAATACTATATTGCAATCTTGAAATCTGTTCCTTAAACAGGAAAACATGATTATCTCAGCTTCTAAAAACATATTAGATGGAATAGAGAAACACAGTAAATAACAAAGATGAGAAGGCAGAATAGCATAAAATAGAAAGACTGATGATTTGGGTATTAGAAGATCAGATTTCTAATCTGGGCTCTGAGCATTAAGATTTTTTAATCAGTTACTTAGTCTCCCTCTACCTGTTTTCTTATTTGTAACAAGAAAAAGTTGGATTTCTATCATTCTTTCAAACCCTATTTTATGACTATATCATTTCTAAGGAGAAAGGGAGGAAAAATAAGTTAAATGTTCATAAACATTTTCATCCATTAGTAACTAAAGTCTAGTCATTTATCTACTTTGTAGCAGAAATGCTTAATTTCTTAATACTTAAATTGGTATGTGAAGAAATTGTTACTCTGGAATTAGAAATACAGTTTTCCTCCCCATCTCTGCACTTCAGCTTTTCAGTTTCAAATTTGAACTCACTGCTTCCCAATTGAATGGTCAGACACACTTTATACTGATAGTACTGGGCAGGCTCCCAATTTGGATGTCATCTAGAGAGTCAGGAAGAGTCTGCTTGGCTGTAGTGACTCCAGTCTGCAATGTATTTCTTCTTCCTTCATTGGCAAAGGATGAATATAGTATAACTGGTAGAAAAGCACAGAAATGACAAGTAGAAAATTGCAAATAGAAGATGAAGTTGTTGAACTGCTCTTAGGATAGCTTAATTTGGGACTGTAGGACAGACAGCTTGTGGAAAACAATAATGGTGACATATGATGTGCTTTTGCTCTCTTTGTCCATTATTCCCTGGGTTACCAACTACAGTTGTAGTAGTTCTCCACATGAAGTTTCTGGGGCAAAATTCTCTTATCCACGTGGTAAACCTTTCTTCCTCTCCTCCGTCCCCATCACCCTTCCATGTAATTCTCTCTAAATTTGTTATTGCTGTTCATTCATGTTCTATTCTTCATGACCCCATTTGAAGTTTTCTTGGCAAAGATACTGGAATGGTTTGCCATTTCCTTCTCCAGCTCATTTTATAGATGAGGAGATCGAGGACAACAGTTTAAAGTAATTTGCTCTTGGTCACCCAGCTAGTGATGTCTGAAGTCAAATTTGAACTCAGGAAGATCAGTCTTTCTGGTTCCAAGCCCAGTGCTTAATTTGTTCCCTTGCTTAGCTGTTTAATTATCTATAAATAGGGATGGTCATATGTACCTGATCTGGTGATATTATTTATATATGGAACTTAACTTCCTGGTGAGGAAAAGTCCTCAATTAATGCAGTTTACTACTGTCTCTGCAACCAATTAAAGCACTGAGTGGTCACATCCAGTTAACTATGTGCCAGAGCACCCAGATCTTCCTAGCTATAAAGCTGGCTCCCTATCCACTATGATTTTTCTTTTCAGTTGAAAACTCTGAAAACAGGTTTTAAAATTAGTCCAGACTAGTTCCGGAGATTCTAAATGATCATATGGTCAGCTGAGAGATAATCCTTTGAATTCATTTTCTGAAGGAAAAATATTCTCTATCTTGCTTAAAGATTCCTACCATTGCTGGCTTTCACACTTACTATTCAGTGGAATTGCTTCATAAATCAAGTGCACTAGGAAAGAACGAATTATTATTATTTTTTTAAATCCTACTAGGGTTATGGAGATCATACTATATAGGCAAGAGATTTCTCCGTGGTTTTTGTTATTTTTCCTTAAACTGCACTGACTTGAAGACGGGAAGTTCTAGACCTGGGTGCAGAGACACCATCCACCTTCGGACAGGATAGTTTGTCGGTGTTTAACACAAATTCTGTTCTCTGCTCTATCTCCAATTATACTTTGAAAACAGAAGGCGGAGTCTGATCAGCTATATTGGGACATGGCTTCTTCTTGGTTTTTGTTCAGTGCAGTTTCGAGCTGTGACGCAGTCCGGGGTGTGGTGCTTTCTCGGATGTTGCGGAGGGGGGATCTTTTAAATCCAGGAATACTGGCATTTCGGTCTCTGCCGGGTCAACTGCAGAGTTTTCCAGTGAGATACCGAATGGCAGTACACAGAACTTGGAGAGATCGCTTAGCTCCTCCCAATCCATTTTCTCCTTTTAAGAGCACATTTCTGGTCTTAGTCTCACAATTAAGCTGCAAATTACTCTTTGTTATGTGTGTTTTGACAAAACCCAGTTCCCCAGGCTGACAGCTATCCCACTTCCAGTCCCAGGGCCTTAGCCACATTCGCCACCAAGGAGCATCCATAGGCTCCAAACCCACATTGCCCAAGCACAGCAAAATAACCAGAAGCAGTATTTGCCTTACCCGACGAGGTGCGTCAAGCATAAACATTATGCCATTCTGGATGCGTCCTTCTTCGGTTAAAAAATATTCTCGGTTATTAGATTAGGAGGTTTCTATCTAATCCTAAATCTCCGGGTTGTTTTGCTCTCAGGCAGCCCCAGTCTTTATGGAAAGGCAATCGTTTTTTCCTGTAATGGAGGAGAGGCGGAGCTGTTCTCCTTCTTAGCCTGCAGTGCCACCCGGTGTTGGAACTCTCTAATATTTTCCCACAAAAGGCACTTTGTTAAAAGGTGCCCAGTATATGCAGCAAAGACCTTCGGGTGATTTAAATTTTCTATCTTGGGGGGAAGGAAGTAGGTTTTGCAACCCATTTAGTTCTTATGAGCCTGACAATTACAAATGCATTTCTTTTGGCCAATTATACTTTTTCTCCATTCGTGCCCACAGCTTCAACTTATTTTCTCAATATGGAGATCAAATTTATATCTCTTTAATCGATTATTATACCAAATATCCATCCAATAACAAATATGTGCACACATATATACACAAGGCAAAGCAGGATAAATATCAGAGATAAATGCTTAATCATAATTATTGGCAACTCGCTTCTTACTATTTTAGGTGTGTCGATGTGAATTGACAGCCACCTGGAAACCGTTTGGAAGTAGGCTTCTTAAAAAGTGACTAAAATGTTCAAAACCTATGTCTTTGAGATGTCACAATTAGATATATACCTATACACCAAGGAGTTTATAGAAATAAAGAAAGATATAATGTATATCAAAATATTCATAGCAACCCTTCAGCAGTAGAAAAGAAATGGAAACAAAGTAAATGCACATGGACTGGGGAATGGCTGAGCAAGTAGTGGTACATGGATGAACGTTTTAGATTTAGAAATGGTGGAGCAAAAATTCAGAACATAGTGGGAAGATGAGAAGTGATTCAACGTGAAGCAAATAAAATCAGGAAAATAATAAACACAATTACAACAATATAAAAGGAAAGAACAAAAAACAAAACCATGCCATTATAATGACCAAGGTTGGCTCCAGAGAAGAGATTAATCAATCAAATATCATTTGTTAAAGTGCCTATAATGTGCCAGATGTTGTGATAGCTACTTGGGTTATGAAGAAAATGTTTCATGGTCCCTGCTCTCAATGATTCTATTAAGTGAGACAAGATGAACATACACAAATACATCCATGATTACCCAGCAATATATTTATGAAATAAATGCAAAATAATTGGTAATGGTGGTGGGACTACACTAGTAGCTGTGAGGAGAAAGAAAAGCTTCATGCCAAAGGTAGCATTTGAGATATCTCAAAAGAAACCAGAAAATCATCCAAGAGATAGAGGGAAAGAGGAGATCTCCAAGACATGGAGGACAGTAGGTATAAAGAAATTGAGTTGAGAGCTGGGGAGTTGTGAGTAGAGAATAGTAAAAAGACTAGTTTAGCTGGAATGTAGAATGCACAAAGGAGAATAACATTGTAATAAGATTATAAAGGTAAATTGGGGCCAGATAATGAAGAGATGATAAAACATACCTCCCTCCCCACTTTGAACAAGTAGAGATATTATAGGTGTGGAATATTGCCTTTATAATATTGGCTATTCCATGAAGAATGAGAAGGGGATAGTCTTGTGTCTTGGTCACATCTTATGACAAATGTTTTTTGAATAAATACTTCTAATAAAGCACTGAGAACAAGCTCTGACACCTTCAAACAAAATATTAAAAGCATTGTGGAATAGTGGATAAGGCAATGGATTTGGGGTCAAGAAGACCTAAATTTGAATTCCATCTAGCTGCTTGATCCTTGGCAAGTCACTTAACTTTTGTGGGCCTCGGTGTCTTCATTCATAAAATGGTGAGTTGTGTTCAACTCAATGGCCCATTCCAGCTCAAAATATATGATGCTATATGCTTTGGTTGCTTGATTAAAAGGCAAGTGTAAACAGAAGCTTCAAGGTACTCAAGTGTCAAACTACTCCTAGGTGATCCATGGAATGACCATTGTTTCAAAATCCTATGAGATTGCATTCATTTGTCGGTTAGTTTTGCTTAACTGTTTCCCTCTTTTCTTCTTTTGTGTTATAATGATTGGATTTACAGCTAGAGGAAGGAGAAAGAATTTTTGGAAATTAAGGTAATTAAAAATATATCAATATAAGTTTTAATTGTAAATGTTTGACTTTATCAAATATCCTGTTTATTTCTGTGTCCTTTTATTTCTTTTCTATATGTGTTTCAATATTCTTGCTATTACATATGGTCAGTGCATATTTCATTCTTTCTGTTTTATTCTGCATAACTACCTCTGAATCTTTCCATATTTCTTTGTGTTATTCATCAACATTTTTATGACACAATAATAATTTCATTAATTTTATATACCACATTTTGCCTAGCCATTCCACCTTTCTTGGATTTTTGCAATTATGTGTGTAGTGGCTAGAAATATTTTTGTAGTCAGGTATTTTTTTCCTTATGTTGAAGTTGTTGATTATTTCCACTAGCTTTTTAGTTGATTCTCTAGGATTCTTTAATTATCCACATCATATTATCCACAAAGAGTGATAGCTTGGTCTACTCATTGCCAATTCAAATACCTTCAATTTCTTTTTCTTCTCTAATTGCTACTGTTTACTCTTACTCTAATTGCTAGTGTTTCTAGTACAATGTTAAATAATAGAGGCAATAATGGGTATCCTTCTTTCACTCCTAATCTTATTGGGAATGCATCTAGTTTATCCCCATTGCAGACGATGTTTGCTGATGGTTTTAGATATATACTGTTTATTATTTTTAGTAAAGGTCCTTTCTAGTGTTTTCAATAGGAATGAGTGTTGTATTTTGTCAAAGGCTTTTTCTGCATCTATTGAGATAATCATGTGATTTTTGTTGGTTTGCTTGTTGATATGGTCAATTATATGGATGGTTTTCCTAATATTGAACCATCCTTGCATTCCTGGTATAAATCCCACCTGATCAAAATTAATAACCCTCATGATCACTTGCTGGAGTCTTTTTGCTAGTATTGTATTGAAGATTTTTGCATCTATAATCATTAAGGAGATTAGTCTATAGATTTCTTTCTCTGTTTTTCACCTGCCTGGCTTTGGAATCAGTACCATATTTCTGTCATGAAAGGAATTTAGTAGAACTCCTTCTTTGCTTATTATGTCAAATAGTTTGTATAATATTTGGATTGTTTGTTAATTGAATGTTTGATAGAATTCATTTGTGAATCCATCAGGTCCTGGGGATTTTTTCTTAGGGAGTTCTTTGATGGCTTGTTCAATTTCTTATACAGGATTATTTAAGAATTCAATTTCTTCTTCTGTTAATCTACACAATTTATATTTTTTGTAAATATTCATCCATATCACCTAAATTGCCATATTTATTGTCATATAATTGGGCATAATAGTTTTTAATGATTGCCTTAATTTCCTCTTCATTAGAAGTGAGGTCTCCCTTTTCATCTATGATGCTGTTAATTTGGTTTTCTTCTTTCCTTTTTTTTTTAAATTAAATTGACCAGTACTTTGTCTATTTTGTTGTTTTTTTTAAATACCAGTTTCTGGTCTTATTTATTAATTCAATAGTTCTTTCACTTTTGATTTTATTAATTTCTCCCTTAATTTTTAGGATCTTGAATTTAGTTTTCTTCTGGGGGGTTTTAATTTGTTTGCTTTCAAGTTTTTTAACTTGTATATCCAATTCATTGACCTCTGCCCTCCCACAATTTGTTAATATATGAACTCAAGCATATAAATTCCCCGCTGAGTACTGCTTTGGCTGCATCCCATACATTTTGAAAGGATGTTTCATCATTGTCATTTTCTTCAATGAAATTATTGTTTCTATGATTGGTTCTTTAAATAACAGATTTTGTAGAATCATATTATTTATTTCCAATTAATTTTTATTTGGTCTTCATGTACCCTTATTGATTATTATTTTATTGCATTATGATCTGAAAAGGTTGCATTTATTATTTCTGCTTTTCTGCATTTGTTTGCCATGTTTTGTGACCTAGTACATGGTCAATCTTTGTGAATGTACCATGTGCTTCTGAAAAGAAGGTATATTCCTTTTTGTCCCTATTTATTTTTCTCCATATATCTATTAACTCTAATTTTTCTAAGATTTCATTCACATCTTTTACCTCTTTCTTATTTATTTTTTATTTGATTTATCTAACTTTGATAGTGGTAGGTTCTCTCACTAGTATAGATTTACTCTCAATTTCCTCATTTAGTTCCACTAGTTTCTCCTTTAGAAATTTGGATCCTATACCATTTGGTGCATACATGCTGATTACTGATATTTCCTCATTTTCTATACTTCCTTTTATCAGGATGTATTTACCTTCCCTATCCCTTTTAATCAGATCTATTTTTACTTTGGCTTTGTCAGCTATCATGATTGCAACTCCTACCTTCTTTCTATCAGTTGAGGCCCAATAGGTTTTGCTCCAACCTTTAATTCTAACCTTTTGAGTGTCTATGCACCTCAGGTGTGTTTCTTGTAGATAACATATGGTAGGATTTTGGATTCTAATCCACTCTCCTATTTGTTTTCACTTTATGGGTGAGCTCATCCCATTCACGTTCAAAGTTATGATTGTCACTTGTGTATTCCTCAGCATTTTTATATCCTCTTCTAGTTCTGTCCTTTCTTCTTTTGCTATATCCTTTTAAACCAGTGGTTTGGTTTTAATCAGTCCCCCTAATCCCCACCCTTAATATGCTTCCCTTTCTGCCCCATCCCTTTTTGTACTCCCTGCCCCCCTTCCCCCTTAGTTTTCCCTTTTCACTTTCCCTGTATGGTAAGATAGAAATCGATACCCCAATCGATCTAGATGCTCTTCCCTCTCAGAATTGATATCACTAAGAGTAAGGTTTCAGTATTACCTATTAGCACTCTCTTCTTCTCTTTCTTATAATACTATTCTTCCCCTCCCCTTATCATGTGCCTCTTTGTGTGGTATAGATTATCCTATTTATCTCATTTCTTCAAGTGTCTCTTGGTGCCATCTTTGATTATCCCCTCCCTTTTTCTTTTTTTTACATATCATCTTATGCCACTTATTATTCCAACCTCATCCTGTGAATGATTCTTCTAATTATTATAATAGTGAATATAATTTTTGAGAGTTATAAATAACATTTTCCTCACATATTAATATAAACAATTTGATCTTATTGAAGTCCTTAAAGAAGAAAGATTGAATAAAAAACATTTTCCCCTTTCCCCTCTATTTCTTATTTACCTTATCATGTTTCTTTTGATTTTTGTGTTTGGATATCAAACTTTCCACTTAGTTCTGGTCTTTTCTTTACAAATACTTGGAAATCTATTTTGTTGAATGGCCATACTTTCCCCTGGAAGTATATAGTCAGTTTTGATGGGTAGGTGATCCTTGATTGAAGACCCAATTCTCTTGCCTTTCTGAATATCATATTCCAAGCCTTGTGGTCCTTTAATGTAGAAGCTGCCAGATAGTATGTAATCCTGATTGGTGCTCCTTTGTATCTGAATTGTCTCCTTTTGGCTTCTTGTAAAATTTTCTCCTTAGTTTGGAAGCTCTTGAATTTGACAATTACATGACAATAAATTGTCTTTTAAGGATTTAGTGTAAAGGGTGTTCTATGAACTCTTTTAATGTTTATTTTGTCCCTTTGTTCAAGAACATCAGGGCAGTATTCTTGGATAATTTCTTGTACTTTGGTGTCAAGATTTCTGTTTATTTCTGGGTTTTCTGGTAGGCCAGTGATTCTCAAATTGTCTCTTTGTGATTGGTTTTCCTGATTTGTCATCTTTTCAGTAAGATATTTTATGTTTTCTTCTATTTTGTCAGTCTTTTGACTTTGCTTTATTAATTCTTGCTGTTTTGTAAGATCATTGGCTTCCAATTGCCCAATTCTGGTCTTTGAGGCCTGATTTTCTGCTATAATCTTTTGATTTTCTGCTATAATCTTTTGATTTTCCTTTTCAGTTTGGTCTATCTTGCTTTTTTGGCTTCCAGCTGTTTCTCCAATTGGGAATTCTTGTCCTTTAAGCTGTTATTTTCTTTTTTAACTATTTCCCACTTTTCTTGCCAGAAGGCTCCCATCTTTTTGGTAAGCTCCAATTTAAATTCTTCAAGAGCTTGTGATCAATTTCCATTTTTTGGGAAGGTTTTGGCACATTTATTTTTATGTCCTCTTCTGCTATTTCCTCCTTGGTCTATATTTTTCCTCCATAAAAATTATCCAAGGTCAACCCCTTCTTGTTTTTCTTGGGGTTGGGAAGTTGTTCCTGGGCACTGTTTGCCATCACTATGGTGGTTTTTCCTTCCCTTTCCAGTCAGAAATCTTAGTGAGATGGGCAGGCTCTCTGTGTATGGAGCTAAGGAGCAGGGATTTTGCCTGAGGCCAGCTCTAGAATCTCTGCAGCTTCTGATGTTTGCTGCCCTTCTCTGTGCTATCTCCCTGTGGCGCCCACAGTCTGTACTCTTCAGCCTGCTGGGGTTTTAGGTTTATCTGCTCTCAGGGGTAGGTCTTTGTTGGTCTTAGTCAGCGGCCAAGGACCTAGAGATGTCCCTCACTTGCTCTAGAGGTGCCCCTCATTCACTGATTCTAGCATGTGCTGGCTCTGACTCTGGCTCTGTAGGTGAAGTGGAGGAGGGTGGATCAGCTTGTGTTTTGGTGGAAGATTTTTCACCCCCTTATGGTGTGGAAATGCCCAAATCCCACATACCTTCAATGCTGCACCCTACTGTAGAGTCCCTTTGTTCATATGAATTTGGTTTTTTGGGTCTTTTGAGGTAGTCTATATTGGTAGGTGTTGAGGAGAGGAAGAGTCCTGCATCTAGACTGCCTCCATATTTACCCGGAAGTCTCCCTTATGTTGAAAACATACTTAAAAAACCAATTCTTATTACATAATAATATATTATTTCTTAAAAGGCTATACCAATCACAAATCTACAACTAACATATATAAAGTTGAGGGACAGTGTAGAAAATTACCCTAGCCCATTTGGACTAATAGCTATGATATATTTATCAGATGAGAATTCATCTTGATTGTTCATCAGGCATAAACATACACTGAACACTTCACTAGGTAAAATAAGAAATATATTTGGTTTGGATGAAGCATTTGTTCATACCTTCTGGAGTCTGTACAAAATCATAAAGCTAGTTGGAAGCAGAGAGTCAAGTGCCTAACATTAGGGAGGTGAAAACATTTGAACTACACTACCAAAGAAATCCATTTCCCCCCAGTGCCCCTGGAGTAGCTGAAGTCAGTAAGAGAAGAACAGATTGGATGAGGTGAGGAAAATAATTTCAGGACATTACAGGAAGTCCAGCAGAGAAAACACATCATATGTAAGTGGGAAATTATTGAGCACTCTATAAAACAGAGGAAAGGACTATCCAGCAAATAGGAGGTGTGAGTTATCCCTTTGCTACATGTGCCCTATAATATTAAATACTTTCCCCTAGACTCAATGTATAATTGTGTGTGTATGTTTAAACCCTTACCTTCTGTCTGAATTATAAGATCAAAGAGCAGTAAGGGCTAGGCAGTCAGACTTACCCAGGTTCCCACAGCCAGGAAGTGTCTGAGGACAGATTTGAATCCAGTTTCTCCTGGCTTTAGTTCTGGCAATCTATCCTTTGTGCTACATAGCTGTCTCTCAATGCCTCTTAAATTGGAAAAGATTTTGTCAGAGGCATTGGGGCAAACTTTGTAACCAACTGCTTACTGTGCCCTCTCAATAAGTATCCTTTCCTAAAATTAAGGAAGTCTGACTGAATATATTAACTAATAATCATGTGGGGAAGCACATCAATGAACTAAAATTATACAAGAGATATTAGCCTAGAACTGATAAAATGATCTCATGAATGAAATTCAGAAAGTTTCTGGGACTCCTTGCTATTCAACCCCATTTCAAGCCATCTGGGGGAAAGGATTACACTTTACAGTGATATATGGGAAATGGGCCCTTGACACTCTAAAAGAACAATTGAAAAATATATTTTTTGGACATGGACAATCCAGGAATTTATTTTGCTTGGTGGAGGGGAAGGGAAGAAGCAAACATTTGTTAAGCATCTCTTATATGCCACATGATGTGTTAAGTGCTTTACAAATATTCTCTCATAATATTTGACTCTCAGAACCCTGGGAGATAGATTATTATTACCCCCATTTTGCAGTTTAGTAAAGTAAAGATTATAGAGGTCAAATGACTTGACCAAGCTATTAAGTGTCTGCATTTTGATTTGAACAGAGGTCTTCCTGACTCCAGACCCAGCACTTTGTCTACTGTACCACCTAGCTGTGCATGTTTGTTACACAGAGATTTGGGGGGGCAGAGTTTTTTATCTTTTTTTAATGATAGTTAAAAAAATTTTTTTTATTTGGTCAATTTAAAAGATTATTCCTTGGTTAAAAAAATCATATTCTATTCCTCCCTCCCTTCTCCCCACCGTTCCTATAGCCGATGTGCAATTCCCCTGGGTATTACATGTATCCTTGATCAGAATCTATTTCCATGCTGTTGATGTTTGCACTAGGATGTTCATTTAGGGTCTATATCCCCAATCATATCCCCCCTCGACCCATGTAACCAAGCAGTTGTTTTTCTTTAGTGTTTTTACTCCCACAGTTTTTCCTCTGAATGTGGATAGTGTTCTTTCTCATAGATCCCTCCAGGTTGTTCATGATCACTGCACTGCCACTAATGAAGAAGGCTATTACATTCAATTGTACCACAGTGTATCAATCTCTGTGTACAATATTTTCCTGGTTCTGCACCTTTTGCTCTGCATTACTTCCTGTATTTTGTTCCAGTTCCCATGGAATTCCTCCACTTTATTATTCCTTTGAGCACAATAGTATTCCATCACCAACATATACCACAATTTGTTCGGCCATTGAAGGGCATCCCCTCATTTTCCAATTTTTGGCTACCACAAAGAGAGCAGCTATGAATATTTTTGTACATGTATTTTTCCTTATTATTTCTTTGGAGTACAAACCCAGCAGTGCTATGGCTGGATCAAAGGGCAGACAGTCTTTTAGCGCCCTTTCGACATAGTTTGAAATTGCCCTCCAGAATGGTTGGATCAATTCACAACTCCACCAGCAGTGCATTAATGTCCCGACTTTGTCACACCCCCTCCAGCATTCATTACTTTCCATTGCTGTCATGTTAGCCAATCTGCTAGGTGTGAGGTGATACCTCAGAGTTGTTTTGATTTGCATCTCTCTGATTATAAGAGATTTAGAACACTTTTTCACATGCTTATTAATAGTTTTGATTTCTTTATCTGAAAATTGCCTCTTCATGTCCCCTGCCCATTTATCAGTTGGAGAATGGCTTGATTTTTTTTTTGTACAATTGATTTAGCTCTTTGTAAATTTGAGTAGGTTCCTTATCTTTTAATGGGAAAATATGAAATGGGAGGGAGAGAAAAGTTTTTTTATTCAATGAAAAAATTAATTTAAGAAATGAAATGTGCACTGGGCTCAGAGTACTGATGAAGCTGAGATTCTCCTTATGGGAGCTCATTCTGGTCCCTTCTTCCATCAAAAATTATTGTAACTCTAACTCATAACAATGACAAACTAAGAATGAAAGTGGAAGGTGGATTTTCCAGAGGACCACATTGAAGAAATAGAACAATAGAAAACAATGAAATAAATTTTCTTAAACAAAACATTAGAAGGAAAATAAGTAGCTTAGAAGATACAGTCTAGATTTGCCCAAGAAATGAAATTCCTCAAAACTAGAATAAATCAAGCAGAATAAGCTAAACAAAAACCAATGATTCCATAAGATGGCATGAAAAGAATAAAAAGACTGAAAAAAGAAGAGAGTAGACTATAACAAAATAGAAAATATGTAAGAACAGAAAAAAATGTAAGCTATCTGATATAAGAAACTAATTGACCTGATTAATGGATAAAAAGGATATCTTAAGAATTAATGTGCTCCCTAAATACAATGAAAAATTTTTTAGTCTTGAATTCTATACTTCAAGAAATCATAGATGAAAATTGCTCAGCTCTATTAGAAGCAAGACAAAGTAAATAATCCATGATTACTTCCTAAAAGGAACCTCCAAAATATAAGTTCCAGTGATACAATTAGTCAAAATCCCAAGTCCCCACACTTGGAAAAAGAACCACTGAAAACATCTAAAAATAGTTTCACTACCAAGGAATTACAGTTAGTATCACACAAAACCCAACAATTTCTACTAAAGATGGGAGAATATCTTTGAATATCATATTTGAAGACAAAGAATATAAAATAACTTTCTACAAAGCTGAGTATGATCGTACAAGATAAAAAGGCCTTTTAATGAAACAGAGGACCTTCAAACATTTATAATGAAAATACCAGAACTGAGTAGAAACTTGAAATATAAGTCTAAGAGCTAGAGAAATAGACATTTATTTATTCAATTTTAATGAGCTGTGTGCTAACAATATAATGAGGGAGAAGAAGTGAATGACTCTTATCTTAGTGCCTTTAAAGGATATCAAAGTAATTAAATAAGAAAACAAGACTCTTGGGATAAACTGAGGGGTTTTTTTTGTCTGAAGAGGTGAAAGAGAAGGAAGAGGAAAAGGAAGAATACAATAGTGTAATAAGGAAGAAGAAGAGAGTAGAACTCACTATATTTCATGGGAGTGAGAAAATGATATAAGCATGGATGAAAGAGTGGGAAGAATGACCAGCATATGAAGCATACAAAGAGACAATGGGTAATTGAACACATATAAAGATAAATCAGCTGGTATGGAAATATATCCATTTTAACAAGGAAATAAGAACTATTAACTGCCCAAATACAACCTCAGATCCTGAACTCTGTTCTGACAATAACACGATCACCAGTAACCTTGCTTTTATAGTGCCACAGAAATAAATCAGCACTGAAGGAACTCCTGTGCAGTAGCCCACCATCTCTACTTTCACCACCAATATCAATAACCAATTGTCACCAATGTACAGACAAATTAAAAAGTCTTGGAATAGCATTACCAGTTGGACCACTGGTCCTGCTCCCAGCCTGTTCCATTTTTCTTTCAGCAATCTTTGTGGAAAAGGCATCTGATATCCCATTCATCACCCACTGCCACGGGCAAGGTTCAGCCTCACTTACGACTCCAGGGGTTCCTGACAGGTGGCGAATGATCAGTCAAGAAAATAACAAATGGAAGACAGCTGCATATTTATGGCCATGGGCATGCTTTGCATCTGATAGCTGCTCTGCCATCCCCAGGCTTGGTGTTTGTTTTTATACCCGTTTTTCTTGGCACACAGATACATTACCTAACACACGTGTAAATGGAGATAATTGGAAAAGTGATACATTAACTTTTAACAAATCACTTGATTAACATTCTATATTCTTGTATTGTGATTACAGATTCTTGACAGAATAAAGGTTTCACACAAGATAAATGATTTTGTTACAGGTGGCTTAATTTTCTCATTACCCTGTGAGAAGTTTTGAGCTTAAAAACAATCAAGGAAATTTACTTATTACTTTTAATAAAAGGAAATAATTAATCAAAAATTCTTAAAGATAATTCAACAATCATATCATTGAGGTTGAGAGGTACTGGGAACAAAATTCAGATTTAATATTAGACTGATCATTTTTCAGGGTTTACTAGGGAGTTTCTGACTGTCGAGTTACTGGTTTGTGAAATCAAGTCACTGAGTCATATTGAAGCTTAGTGTACCTGTATGTTTTCTGTGGGCCTTAATGATTGATTTGTGTGCTGGGTTCATGAGAATAAGTTTCTGTGAGTGGGAAAGTTCTGGGCTTGGCCTGTAGCTGTGGTTTTACTGGGAATTATGTACCTAAGTAAACGTTAACCCATGGTAGTCTTTTGTGATTGGGTTTGAGGGTCTGATCTTTTGGTGATATTTTAGAGAATTAGTGTACAGGTATTTTGCTCTTGCATTATTTCTTCTGAGGTTAGGGGGAATAATAATCATGTCAATTCCATAGGTAAGGGATGTTAATGAAAGAGGTCATGCAAGGGGGACTGATGGGCAATCACATCTTGCCAAGGGCCACTCTGTGGCCTCCTTAGCTACCATGTGTGACTCTGTCAAGGCATCATGGCCTGATGGCTCCCAGCAACCAACCACTGACCAATAGCCACAATAGGCAGAAAACCCAAGAGCTTCAGGAGCAATAGCATAAATTGGCTCCTTCAACCACTGTCCAGAGTCCCTATGGAAATGTGTTTGGGCAAAATTCTCTTCTTGTAGTTTTGCCTCTATCTCATTAGCAGCCACAGCTACTGGTGATTTAGAAAAGAAAGTTCTGGCAGTCAAAGATCATGTCACTGTGGAATTACTTAATATCAGAAGTGGATATAATTTTTTTGAAAATTTTATTAAATTAGTTAATTTAAATATTTTTCCATGGTTATAAGATTCATGTTCTTTCCCTCCCCTGCCCCCACCCCCTCCCATAGCCAACGTACAATTCCACTGTTTTTTTTTACATGTGTCATTGATCGAGACCTATTTCCATATTATTAATATTTGTACTAGTGTGATCATTTAGAGTCTATAAGTGGATATAATTTTTATCAATGAGAATGACATAAAGAGTATGCATTACTATCTGCTTTGCTGCTACATCTAAAGACCATAGGGACTTTCTAACTTTCTGCTGAAACCTCTCATATGTCTTATTTTCCCTGGATAGAATGTGGGCTCCTTGAGAGCAGAGATAGTGCCATCTTTTCTATTTCAATTCCCAATTCTTAGCACAATGCTTTGCACATGATAAGCATTTAAATTCTTTCCATTTCTTTTTCATTGAATAATATAAAATTTCATGTTAGCTTGTTATTATAATTTATTATTATTATATTTTCAACATATGTGCTTCACTGGCTATATCTGTTTGTACTCATGTAGTCATAGATGCTGTGTATCTGTTGAAGAGTACCACCCAGAAATGTGGAGAAGGGAATGTTTCATAGGTACTGTTTTATTTGACATTTTAGTAAATACTTTTGCTAAGATTATGTCTAGACTGATTGTTTATTGGAAGTACAGAACTATATAGGCACCTTAACACTGCAAGTAGCAATTGTCCTCTGGGAACCCAATTCATGAGAGTAAATGCAAATTGGGGAAGTATTTGGGAAGGCAATGTCTACAAAATATTTTATTCTCAGAGGGAATGCACACTTCTTCCAAACTGCATAAAGATTGAAATAAATTAATCTTTACAAAAATCATCCATCAAAATTACATGACCCCTGCTTCTCTATAGTGACATGAGGGACATGCATACCCTTCTCCAGTATATGATTTTAAAAAACCTGGGTTTGGAGACAGAGGATTTGTATTCAAATCCTGGTACTATTGCCATTCACAATATATAAGGTTGGGCAACTCACTATGCTATGCTCTTCTTGGTCTCACTTTCCTCATCTGTAAAAATAAGAGGTTGTGCTAGATGATCCCTAAGATCTATTCCAACTCTAAATCCTGTGATCCTAAGAATGTATGTACATGAATATGTGCTCACATACAAAATATTTTAGTCAACATAACATTGAATAGATATAATAAAAATTTTAAAGCCATATAACTATTTTTCTGTTGATTGCTATAATTTTTGCTCACTTTGTTTTCATATGATGATCACTGTTTGACTATGGCCTTGCTAATTCGACAAATTCTGCATATTTCAGTTGTAAGAGGCTGAATTAAGTAAACCCCAGATCAAACTGATTCCTCAATTAACTTGTTGAAATCACACATCTTTCTTCAGAAGTAATTGAAGAGTACCTCCCTATGACAATAAGCATATGCACTGGACCCTTCCTAAAAAGACACAAGGAATTTCTGTGATTGATCCTCTGGGAATTGAACTGCTTTCAATATAATTACAGCCTAAGAATCAGAGGGAATGATACTTTTCAGAAATAAATGTCCCTTGATTGGGTATATAGACTCTAAACAATCACTCTTTTGCAAATATCAATAATATGGAAACAGGTCAATAATATGGAAACAGGAAACATGATCAATGATACATGTAAAATCTAGTGGAATTGCTCATTGGCTATAGGAGGGAGGAGGCAAGGGAAAGAACATGAATCATGTAACCATGGAAAAATATTCTAAATTAATTCATTTGATAAGTAATTTTTTAAAAGAAAGAAATGTCCCTAATTTTGTTATCTATATAGCATTCATTGATTTTCTTTCTCACCCTTCCCTCTCTCCCTTTTTGTCCTCTCCCTCCCTTTCTCTCCTTTCTCTCTGGTCTCTCTCCATCTCTGTTTCTATCTCTGGATCTCTATCTGTCTGTCTTTCATTCTTTCTCCTTTTCGGCTTTTTTCATCTTTCCTTTTTTGCAAAATTCTCTTTTGACCTTTTTTTCCCCCACCTTCTTTCTGAATGTATTAAGGGAAATGTATTAAGGGAAAAGGAGAAGATTTGTTCTTCTCCTAGAGCAGGAATAGTTGAGTGTGACTGGTAAAAACATATGACAATCACTATATGTTTGCCCAGGTGACCTGAGAGGGAAGTTCATGGACCTCAGGTTCAGGGATGACTTCTTCCTTACTGTTGCCTAGTCAAACAACAGGTCAGAGATTAGAGTTCTTCAGAATAGGTTTTTCCAAAATATATTATCAATCAAGTGCCTGGTAGAATTTCTACAGAGAAGTGGCAGAATTAGATATGTATTGACATTTGGACTGGGAGAAGAGAACTTGGAACATGGACTTTTCAGAATTAGAGGTTATATTGTGGCCAATGCAAAGTTTGAGGATTTCCAAATGAGATTGTAGATGGCTGCTTCCTTAGGGATGCTTTCCTCCATAGTGTGTTTCTTGGAGTAGGAAGAAGATCCTGCCATTTTCCTGGTATAGGCCCTCATCACCTAATGCTTGGAATACTGAAATAGCCTTCTCATTGGTCTCTGTGTCTCATCATTTCCCATCGAGGTTGACGTTCAATCATTTGTCAAATTATCTTCCTAAAGTGCATACCTGACCATATCATATCTTCCCCACCTAATTCAATGAACTCTAATGGCTTCTTGTCACTTCCATAATCAACTATAAAATCCTCTGCTTATCACTCAAAACTTTTCATAAATTGCCTCCATCAACCTTTTCAGAATTCTTAAAATGTACTTTCCCATCACATACTCTGTTCAGTGACATTGACAAAACTTCCTCTTACAAGACCTTCTATCTCTTAACTCTGGTTGGACATTTGCCCTGACTGTAGAAATATCTTCCTTCTCATCTTCATCTTCTGGCTTTCTTGTCTTTCTTCTTTCCCAGTCAAAATCCCAACTTCTGTAAAAAGTCCTTCCTCTTCCCCTTTATTGTTAGTGCCTTCACTCTGTTGATTATTTTCAATTTATCCAGTATATATCTTATTTGTATACATTTTGCATGTTGTTTATCCCTCCCACATCCATTAAACTGTAAGCTCCTTGAGAGCATGAATTATTTTAGCCTTTCTTTGCATTCCCAAAGTTCTTGGCGCACGGTGCTAAGACAGGTGGACATCTAATGAATTCTTTAAAAAAAAAACTCTTACCTTCTGTCTTGGAATCAATATTGTATATTGGTTCAAAGGCAGAAGAATGGTAAAGGCTAGGCAGTGGGGTTTAGTTGATTTGCCCAGGGTCATACAGCTAGGAAGTGTCTAAGGCTAGATTTGAATCCAAGACCTTCTATCCCTAGGTCTGGCTCCTAATCCACTGAGCCACCCAGCTGCCCCTGATTTAATGAATTCTTATTGACTGAATGAATGACATATCCTCTGCAACTGAAGGACTAGAGCTGTACTATGAAGGTTGGGAGATCTGGACTTTACAACACCTCCCTAATTGCCATTTTATGTTTAGAAATTGGAGATCTGATTGGAAATGTTTACTTGTTTAGAGCTTTCAAAGCATATTTTCTTTTGCATTGTGAGGTTTTTTTTCTTCCCTCATCAAAATTGGTGTAATCATAGAAAGTTCTTGTTGTTATTGTTTGTCTTTCATTTTCAAAGAGGACAAGTGACATCATGGAGTGGTTTGTTGACTTGGGTATGAATTAGATTTAAACGAGGTTCAGTTGCACATAGTCATCAGCCTCACTCTCTATTCCAGAGTCACTGAAGTTCAATAGCAAGACAAAAGTCAGGACCACTGGTGATAGCCCAGAATACAGCAGATGACCTTGATGTCTTTGATGTCTGACCAAGTTCTAAGTACTCCACAGTACCTGCTTCAGTTGCCTTAATGACTGTTGAAACAAATTGTTTTCATTCATCCATTCCACCAGGAAAAGTCTTCACATACATAGGGTGGACACCCCTAACTCAATGAAGGGTTTGTGGCCTACTGGTTACCTTCAACCTGGTTTAATCCATCTGCCCATATGATTTAAGAGAGGCATGGCTGTTGTTCATTCTATAGCTTCTTGGAGCCATAGGTCAGAGTTGAGTACCAGGTGGACACCAAATGTGGATGAGAAGTCCCTAAAAGTCTTGGCAAGTGTTCATCTCAAAGGTGCTAATCCTCTTTGAATACCATTGATATCCCAAAAAAGTAGGGAGGAAGTAACAGAGGAGATGAAATATTAATATGTTAAATTGCAAAGACATGTTTATACTCTGTTATCTTTTTAGGAAGCATAGAAAATTACATGATAGAATTGCCATTAGTTGACAAAAGGTAGGCCATATTTATGATGGGCTTTACAAACCTGCTAGCCCTAGAATCAAATGACATAGGGAATGTCTTTGTTGAATATAACTCCTGAACTTCTATCATCAGAAAACAGGAGTGTCAGGGGAATTTTCTCTCTCTCTTCTCCCTTGCATTTGTTATTAGTCTTACAGTGAAAGAATTCATGTGGGAGAAAGAGCAAAAAAGATCATGAACCCTAGAGTTGAGCTAAAGAAAGGAGCAAACCCAGGAAACTCAGTTGAGTGAAATAACCAGAAGAGACACTGCACCTGACAAAGAACTATGTGAGGATACCAAGAAAAATTTTAAAACATCAGGGCCTTGGAATAGTGAAGCTTGAGTGACTTTGGTCACAGGTGTTCCTGACATGTGTTTTTCATTACTGGTGTACTATGTATATGCTTTTCCCACTGATACTGTGTATATTTGTAGTTGTGACTGTCTCAAATTTATAGAAAGACTTGCCTTTGCTTTATGGTGTTTATGCTTAATAGCTAATTGTTTTCATTGTTTTCTTTTTTATTATTATGAATTTGCAAGTATGATTAGATAGGAACATTTTCTCTTACCAAAAAGAATGTGTGATAAATATAAAATGATAAAATGTTAAATAAAAATAACTTTGAAAGTCTTTAGTACTCTGATCAGTGCAATGATAAACAATGAGGCAGAAAAGACTGAAGATGAAATATGCTACTTATTTTCTTCTAGAGAGGTGGATAATTTAAATTGCAGAAAGATGTATTTGGGGGCATGACCAAAATGGGAATCTCGACTTTTTTTTAAACCTATTTGTGATGAAGTTTCACTTTTCCTCCCTCAATTTTGTGTGAAGAAGATACCACGAGAAAAATTTTTTCAAAAAGAAAGCTACTCTAGTAGGTACTCAAGATACAAATATTGAATTTAATCCAACCAATAGAGAGTTATATTGTTTCTGTTTTCATCTGTGTATCCCCAGTAAATAGCACATAGTAAATAAGAGGAAATGAAGTATTACTTAGATCATATAATTTCCTTGGAAATCTTATAGGATTGTGCAAATGTGAGCCAGTAGTAGTAAATCATATTTTCCAAAATGCACTGACTATGATTACTTACTAATATTTTCATAGAAAGTAAAGGAGTAATATGAAATAATATATTTATGATTACATAGAAGTCAACACATTCCATTTGAAATAATTGGGTGACATGAGATCATGAAATTCATTTGAGGATTATTATATCAGAATATTAATACATCCTTGGTCTCAGCAATATGCTCTTTCTAATGGTAGATATTATAATGTAGTCTTGCTGTCTCATCCTTTATGATTCATATCTATATTCTACTATCTAAACTTCACAGAGAATGTACTCAAAAGACTGGTGATTTCCCTTCTTTGTTTTTTAATAGTTTGTGGTAATCAATTTGATATCTAGATCATATGTTTTACTCAAGTGTCAGACACACCCCTGCCTCCTTGCTTTAATAGGCTTCTGCTTATGTGCCTTGATTATGATGAGATAATTTTCCTTAATCCTCCTTTCCCTCCCCTCCTAGTTTATTCCTCTCCCCTTATCTTTCCATTTTTAAAAAAAGATCATCAAGATCTAGCAGAACCACTTTAACATCTTTTATCTAATTAATTCTTTCTAAAAATAATAGAATTCTGAGGGGACACATGTATCAACTCCCCATATGGGAACACAAACAGCTTATTATTGCCTCTTTGTCCCATCTCTTATAACCACTCTTGCTTTGTCTTTTTTATATTTCTTTTAATTCCTATGACCAAATATCAAAGTTTCCATGAACCCTAAACTTTTAATCGAGAATGCTTGGAAGTCCTCTCTCTTATTAAAATCCATTTTTCCTCTGTGAGATTATACTTGGCAGCTCAAGTTGTGTAGTGGATAAAGAATAGGGCCTGGAGTCAAGATGACTTATCTTCCTGAGTTCAAATCTAGCTTTAGACATTAAAATCTAGCTGTGTGACCTTGGGCAAGTCATTTAACCCTATTTGCCTCAATTTTCTCATTTTTAAAATGAGCTGGAGAAGGAAATGGTAAATTATTCTAGTATCTTTGCCAAAAAAAACCCAAATGGCATCACAAAGAGTTAGACACAACTGCAAAGAAACTCAACAAGAAGTTTATACTCAGCTTTGTTGGGCAAGTTTTTCTTGGCAGTGGGTTATATAAGTTGTCTTCTGGAACATGGTTTTCCAAGTTCTCCACTTTCTTGTGCTGATAGCTGCTAACTCATGTGTGATCTTGATTTTAGATTCTTGGTACTTGAATTGTTTCTTTCTGGTTGCTTGCAGTATTTTCTCTTTGATCTGGAACTCTAGATTTTGGCAAAGATGTTCTTGGTAGTTTTTATTTGGGTACTTTTCCCAGAAGGTGACCAGTCAATTATTTCTAGTTCTATATTTCCCTCTGGTTGAAAGAGATCTTGGTAGTTTTCTTTTCAGACTTCTTGAATTATTATACCTAAGCTCTTTTCTTCAGTCATACCTTTCAGAGAGTCCAATGGTTCTTAAATTCCTCCCCCATCTATTTTCCATGTCAATTGTTTTTGCTGTGTAATCCCTTATAGTTTCTTCTATTTTTTCTGTCTTTTGTCTTTGTTTAATAATTTTTTAAATTTTTCTGATAGAGTCATTAGCTTCTATTTGGTCCATTCTATTTTCAGATAGTTTATTGTTTTGGGCAAGGTCTTGTACCTCTTGTGTCAAACTATTTCCTTTCCAATGATTTCTTCTGTAACTCTAATTACATTTCAAAAATTTCTACTACTACTACTGTCATTTCATTATAAAAAACATTTTAACATTAAAAATATTTCTTTTTAAATTAAGTTAATTTATTTAATTAATTAATTTTGAATATTTTTCCATTGTTACATGATTTATGTTCTTTCCCTCATCTCCTCCCACCCCCTCTCATAGCCAACAAGCAATTCCACTGGGTTTTACATGTATCACTGATCAAGACCTATTTTTATATTATTAATATTTGCAATAGAATGATTGTTTTAAAAATATTCTTGATTTAGCTCTTCCAGAAATTCTAGTTGAATTTTTGTGAGGTGTTTTTCTTTGAAGTTTTGCTTTTTCTGTAGGGATTCTCTTTTTCTGAGTTCATGTCTTCTGTGTCTCTATCTCCATAATAGCTTTTAGTAGTGAGATTCTTTGTTGTTTTGTTTTTCCTCCTTCTTAAAGCCTAAGTTCTAACTTTGGACATAAAGTTAGGACTAAGGTATCCATGTTTCTAGAGAGAATGTCTGAATTGGTGCTGTGGTTGCTTTCTTTGGGGTATTGAGTACTGTGGTATTCCAGGATCTTAAGGACAGCTGAGTTTGAGGATTTGGAAACCTTACACTTCTCTCAGAGAGGTCTAATCCATATTAAATTTTGATTGCTCCATTCCTCTAGAAGTACCTTTTCTGTGTTTAGGTCTGAACAACAGTAGACTTCTGCTGAACTCAGCCATTATTAGCCAGCCAGAAGGCTCTGTGGATTCAGAGTGCTAAAACAGCAGACCCCACTTTCTTTTTTTAAATTTAGTTTTAAATCCTTACCTTCTGTCTTAGAGTCAATACTGTGAATTGGTTCCAAGGCAGAAGAGTAGTAAGGGATAAGCAATGAGAGTTAAGTGGCTTGGCCAAGGTCACACAACCAGGAAGTATCTAAGTCCAGATTTGAACCTAGGACCTCCCATCTCTAGGCCTGGCTCTCAATTCACTGAGCCACCCACCCACCCACCCCAGACCCTGCTTTCATCAAGGATTCTTGTCCTAATTATTACTTTACAGGTTTCATATCAGGTTAGACTCTGGAACTGAGATATGCTCTATTCCTAAAATTTGAGATACATCTCTGGTACTTGCTTCTAATATTCTATTATTCTATTATCTCTTTTACTTGTTCTGGGAAAGCTATAATCTGACAATGATGAAGGATAATATTAAGAATAATATGATTTGTTAGTATCTTCAACTCCTCTTTTTCACCTCATTCTCAAGATGGCAGAGCTATGAACTTTTTTAAAGTGCTACCACCAATCACTTCTCCTATGGTAAGTCAGTTGGCAGAGGACAATGTCTCATCAAGGATACGGACAGTAAAAATAGCATCCCTACACCGTTTGTAAAAGTTTATATTTGATTTTTCCAAAGATGAAAACTTCAATGAAGTGTTTTTCTTAGGGAATAGATAAGAAATAAATTCATAAAAAGACAGGGAATACTGATATCACTAACAAAAATATTTGATCTTGCCTGAAATACAGACCTATTAGGTTCAAACCATATTAGAGTAAATTTGAGAAGAACACTTCTTCAATCAAAAGTCCAGTGAAAAGGTTTGTACAAAATATCACTTTATAGGAATCCTGACTCAGTTCCAAAAACTGCTGGAAAACATATTTTATTGTAAAACATATTTTATTGTAATGCAAGTAAGACCACGAAGGCATGTGTTTTTACCCTATGGTAGATCAGAGAAGTGTTTCAACTCTTTGCTAAAGGAAATATGGTTTTCCCTCACCTATGATGGTGTGCTATGCCAAAGAGAACTTGCCACTGATTAAAAAAAGTAATTCACTTTGTAAATCTTAAAAGGGGTAACGTGTCCTTTAGTGCTCTCTCACTTTCTTTCACATGTGTGTAAACTCTGTGTTCTCTTGAGGACTTTCCACAAGGGAGAACAGGTTCCTCTTCAGCCCAGGCATTATAATGATTATTTATATATTGTCATTGAAAGTACATAATGTTGATCTAGGTAAGCCTGAGAATGGAATTCCAGTTCCTGTCTCTTGAACTTAGTGTTTCTTTCCCCTAGTATAGCAAATAGAAATCATGAGAGATGGAATTTTGAGGAGTGTCCACTTCAAGGATTCAGAAGTTTGTATGTTGTTCAGTTTCAACTGGTTGGCATCAGGAATTTTCAGCAACTTCATGGGAATTTCTACTAGCAGTATGATGATATCAAGTTATACTTTGATTTGCCATAAGGTGAAGATCTTGAATTAACTCAATAAGTAAAGAACTGGTAAAGGAAAAATGGTTATTCATCAATCTCACAAAATGATTCATACTTTATTATTTTAAAAATAGATGGAAAGAAACTTTTCAGTAGAATATTATAGGAATTATTGGTTACTGTTTTATGTTCTAAGTTTTTGTCAATGTGTGCTTGCATCAATGTATCTTGAATTTTAAGGATTTTTATTGTGGTAGAATAAATAAATAACTATCCTTTATTTGCTCTACTTCATACATTGAGTACATTCTTTTTTATAAAAACTTTTGATAAATCCAGACCTAAGGTTTACATCATTTTTTCCTAGCACCCAAAGTATGGGTATAGAAAGTCAGAGAAAGTGTGAGATACATCTCTCTTTTAAGTGTCAACATTCCTTCAGAGCTGAACTAAGTCTGTTGAAGACAAAAGCCAATTACTTTTGTAGGAGAGGGAACCTCAATCTCATTGGGATCAGTAGGTATTGAGTTCACTAGAAACTATATAATAATGTTTCATTGACCTCCTTGATGTCATTCTCATCAATGTTACATAGATATGTAAGTTCATCACTCCAGAAGTGATTTTGTTTGAAGCTGTAGTAAACTCCGGTACATGGTAACTTACTCACAGTGTTATGGGATTAATGAAGAGCATCAGCTACATATATTATGGAACAAAGAGAGGTTGAAATTAATTTCTATTCAAATTTTGTCTTGAAAATATTTTTATTAGTAAAGTGGTATACAGAAATAAACATGAAAATTGTAATACCTTTTTAAAAGTGGTCAAATATTACTAAATGCTTTCTAATCTCTAATCTTATTCATAGATCTTGATTAAATGTTCTTTTATAGCTCACTTAGATTCCCTTTTTTTAAAGTTGAGTCCTTTCTAGAATATGGTCATATCACTTATTATCCCAGATGAATTCGAGGAAGCTTGATGTCCATTTCAAAAGTCCCCTTTTCTCTTCTGCCAAAGACTTCTTTCTCTGATAAAAATACTTGGACTTGCCTTTACATGTTTCTGATTTCCTCTTTCTTTTGCAGAAAGTAAAATGGGCTCAAATCACTATTGCTCATATGTGTGAAAGTTGGGGTTTTTCCCCCATCTAGTCAAAAAGAGTACTTCTTCCTCTTCAGGGAAAGAAAAGAGATAACTTATCTCTCATTAAATATATATTTTAACTTGTTTTATTAGAAATTTAATCCCAAGCAATCTGATCAACATTATTTAAGCAACAATTGTATTTAGGGCATCATATATAGTGCTGGGAATACTATACAAAAAACAAAACAGTCATTTCACCCAAGGAGCTCAAATTCTACTTGAGGTTTGCAACAGGTACACATACAAATAAATGCAAAATAGATACAAATCACAGAGAGAGACAGAGACAGAGACACAGAGAGATAGAGAGAGACAGAGAGATCCATGACCTCGGTGGAATAGTAAAGTTTGAAAGTCTGCAAAAAATCTCTGTGGTGATGGAAAAAGGGTCTCCAAGAATGCCATTTTGCTTGTTAGAGACAATGATACTTCCTTTATAAACAAAGGTTATATCCAAAAACAATTAAGGTACAACTGTCTCTGAATCTGTGCATATTATGCAACGCATTGTTGTATATTTTACTTAGCTCACACCAACATAACCTGGTGGAAATTCTCTTTTCTGGATAGCCTGGTGTCAATTGCCACTTACAAGCACTGTGGCCATAACATGTCAAAATAAGTTTTTATTCAAAGAAAATAATATAAGAATATTTTATATTTTAAATTAGAAAACCATAGTACCTCCAGGGACACATATACTCCCAACATGTTCAATTTTCTTATATGGGAATCTTCCCTGAACTTATTGATAACTGTACCAATTGGAGTATGACTCTTTCCCAGTAGTTCTATTTATGCATTCTTCCTACCACTCATTATTGCTGAACATTTGCTGAGAGACAGAGAGACTGAGACAGAGAGAGAAAGAGAGGGAAAGAGGGAGAAAAAGAGAGTCATCCAAAGCCCCCCTTCCCAGGAGTTCTAACTGAGAGACCCAGAAGCTAATGCTCTTTCTAGTCATTTTGTGAATGATTAAAATTGCTCAAAGTACCTTAAACTGATAAGGAGTTGAAGGAGAAAGGGAAGATCTGGGCTCTGGTTAACTCAGACTGAACTTGGCTACTTTTAGAAATGATTACTAAAATGGCTTTATCTTTACTAGACTATTGCAGTTTGAATAGCACCCCCTCAAAATAACAAGTAAACAAAATTCTTAAACATAATTGCATCATCTTTTATGAAGAAACTATGAAATCCTTTTATATAGAAAAATCTATAGCCCCAATATATTAAAAATTAATAACCATTAAAAACACAATATTTAAGAAATATAATTGATTTTAAAATACTACTAATCATCATTGTAGTCATAGAGTTTTAAGAGTTAGAGAGAACTTTAGAAAGTATTTAGTCCCATATCTTTAATTTACAAATAAGGAAAGCAAAACTAAGAAGGGTTAGGGAATTTCCTGAGGTCAAATTCAAATTCAACAGATATGTTTAAAGCACCATTAAGAGAGATACAAAGTCAGATCCAGTGAATCAATGCTATTAAAAGCACAGACCACACTTGTTCTCAGAAGGAATCATGTAGAGTTGCATTTATTACATTCTCATGAAACAAGGCACATGAATGAAATTCCCTCAAACGGAAATTATTCGTTATTAGGGCACTCATTCACTTTGCTCACCACAATATCTTGAGGGATTTTTGTATTTTGTAAGTGAATTAATATTAAGACTTATTTAATCGAGGAATAAAGAAAAAAAGATGAACAAACATTTTCTTATTTTGCTTTCCTAAAATGATTTCATGTTAAGAATAAGTTAGGAAACCTAAACAGTTTCCATTTTGTCTCAGGGAGTTCAAAGACAGGGAAACAAGGCTTAAAAATAAATATCAGGGCCACTGAACTAATTATAGAAGAGGAAGAAAACTTTCACAGAAAAAGAAAGGACAGTCTTCCCCATCCTCCTAATTTTAAGTAAGAATTATGAACATTGATATCTCCAAGGAAATGAGCAAGAAGCATGTATCCTATTTTATATGCCTTTCATACCAATTTAATTCATAATGGAGTGTTTATTTGGTCCTCTGTCAAATTTGTCCTATGGTGCTACATCATGGTGTGGAGGAGGACCTGGATCTTTGAAGGTCATACAATTTACCACCTTGTTATCATCATGGTTAATATCTAGACAGTCCTTATCCCACAATAATCTCATGAAATAAAATCAGTATTTGGTCAATTTTGCAGGTAAGAAAACAGAGAGACATGACATTTGTGACATGGTTAAGAAGTATTGGAAATAAGAATAAGATCTAGGTCTTTCCATTCATCTGCTTTAAAAAATATTATCTATAAGCATTTTCAGAAAATTTACTATATCTTCCAAGAGAACTGCAGACTTAACCAGAATGGAGTTTTATCTCCCTCCAAAGATCTGACTGTTCAAACTACCTTGATGGTAAGCAATTGGTATGGACCTCAAATCGCTTAAAAATTCACCCTGACTAAATGTGCACATACCTGAGAAAAAGAAAGTGGAGATATACATGGCCTTTGCCATGGAAACAATCTTCTGCAGAATGCTCTGCTCACCTAATGCCTGGGCCTGGCACATTGGTTAAATTCAAGAACTAGTTTCAGAATGATGCTTTTAAAAATGAATTTCCCCAGAGAGGCTTTGTTTTATGTAGATTTTGAAATACAATTAGTTCAAATATTCTGTAATTTTTCAATACCTACAGATTTCATTCTTCAAGTTCTCTTGAGTAAACAGACATATACCCATCTGTTCTTTGAGAAAATAGAGCCCCACTTACCAACATCTACCTCAACTTGAATCTATTTTTAACAGGACAGTTGGCCACATGGTGTCATTTTTCTGCTGGTTTTATGTAATTTAATTGGCACCTTTTGCCTCTATTTGCATCCTAAAATGATTTCCTGAAGTGTGAGATTGTAAGAAAATTAACAAAACAGTCTCTAAAGGGAAAAAAATTCCAGTTTTTTTCAAGGCGACATCTTCTGAATATCTGAACACAGGAAGACCAGTTCTGCAATTAAGAGATGGAGAACTGAGATGATACAGTGTGGGTTAATCTTGTCAAGGAAGATGACTTCAATTTAGTACTGCAGAAATTTGTGCTGTACAACTTAAGCCATAGGTAACTTCTTACTACTTTTGACACTTTTTCATTTTGCTTTTCATTATTGTTTCAGAGATTTCTTCCTTGGATATCTACTAACCATCAGATTTTTAACATTTTTTATCCCTGATTACTGTGGGTAACAGAATCCACTAGATAGAAATTGTCTCATGGCTAAATCCAGAGATGTCTGGATAAGCGCAAACATGCCATTGATTTTCTGATTATCATTTTTTATTCTGGAGAGGGGGATCCTACATAACAGAAGGCTCTTCTCCAACTTTTCTTAACTACCCACAGAAAGGTGACAGCTGGAGAATTATGAATAGGCCATCAGGGGTTGAGAATCTTTTGCCCTTGATATGGCCAACTTGTGGAGACATTTGAAGAATTTAAGTTAAGGATTGGGGTGTTTTCATGGAGTCAGTGGAGATGGAACTGATCTCTTTCCAGGTTGTGCACAAATGAAGGAATCACTAATTAATAAGCCCATCTCAAGAAGCAGAAGAAAGTTGAAGGATCCTAGTTCTCTGATATATACAAACCATTCAGCTACTAATTCACTTCCTTAATGGGATTCCAGCTATTGGAAGATTGGAATAATCATCTTTTTGATGTACTGCCAAAACCACTTGTTATGGTCACTTCCAAGACCTACTCTAGGATTGCCCTTTGTAGGGCCTAAGGACCTAGGCTTCACATAGGATGTGGTTAAGTCTAACAGAGTATGATTTCCACAATCTACGTTCCCACGTGGCTAGGAACAAGACTTACATATATTCATCAGACATTCGGGGGCAGTCTTCTGACCTTGGGCTATCCAGATCCAAACTGGATGGTAAATGAGATCTAGTTTCTTCCTTATTTCTTTCTTCCACACCAGACGGAGCTGGGAAGTTGGGCATGAATCGTTTGAGAAACCGAAACTCACTATTACTAGTGCCTGTAGCGGAGCCCACTTCGTAAGGACAAACCCGGCCCAGAGTCTCTCTGCTTTGCCCATCCATCAAATTATTAGGGAAATTGCAGTCATAGTAGAAGTGCTCAGAGGTAGTAAACTGTTTTTCTCGATATTTGATCTTCTGATATATGTGAATAAGAAAAATTACAGTGACTGAAAATAGAAAGAGAGAGGAAAGCACAGCCAAGGAAATAACCAGGTATTTAGTGGAGGGGTTTGTCTTCCTCTCACGTTTGGAATGATCCCGAAGTTGTACATAGGGATCAGAAAAGCCGTCCACCAGCAGAATATTCAATGTGGCGGTGGTGGAGAGGCTAGGCTGACCGTGATCCCGAACTGCAATGACCATTTTTTGCTTCATGGAGTCTCTCTCGGATATCAGCCTCAGGGTTCGAATTTCTCCGCTTTGCCGTCCCACGGAAAACAGCCCAAGGTCTGTGGCCTTGAGCAGCTCATAAGAAAGCCAAGAATTCTGACCAGAATCTCCATCTACAGCGACTACCTTGGTTACCAAGTAACCCACTTCTGCTACTCTGGGCACCAGGTCATTGCAAGGAGAAGTGCTGTTTTGCAGAGGATACAAGATCATTGGGAGGTTGTCGTTGACATCCAAGACAACTACTCGGACAATGATTTGGCTGCTCAGAGGCAGAGGCCCACCGTTTACAGCCTTCACCACGAACTGAAAAGCCTGGATCGCTTCATAGTCCATGGATCTCAGAGCATAGAGTTTCCCATTGTTTGAATTGATGGAGATATAGGAGAAGACAGAGAGATCGCCACTTTCGGGAGGAAGCAGTGAATAAGTAATCTGGGCATTCTCCTCGGAATCCAGGTCCTCCGCTTGGACTTTGCCAATAAAAACTGCGGGGCTGTTGTTCTCTCTGACAGTCATGGTATAAGACGCCTCCTTAAACACAGGGGGATTGTCATTAATGTCGGATATCACTACTTCGATGATCGTCTCTGAGGACAGCCTAGGAGTTCCTGAATCCATAGCCACAATGGTCAGGTTATATCCAGCGACTTTCTCCCGATCAAGGGTTCCTCCAGTGACTAGGGAATAGGAATTTCTGAATGTTTGTTTGATGGTAAATGGAAGATCGCCTTGAATAAAACAGGTGATTTTCCCTCCTACTCTAATGTCACGGTCTCGCACACCAAAAAGGGCCACAACGGTGTTGAGTGGGGAGTCCTCTGGGATCCGGTTTGAAATAGAGGTTATCAATACATCCGGGGCATTGTCGTTCACGTCCATCACTTCCACCAAGACCTTGCTGTGAGCAGACAGTCCTCCACCATCAATGGCTTGAACGTCAATATCATAGTTCTCAATAGCTTCAAAATCCACCGGTCCCCTGAGTCGGATTTCTCCATTTTCAAAGTTGATATGGAAAGTCTGGAGAATTCCTTCTGGGTTTTGAGCCAAAGAATAGACTATTTCCCTGTTGGTGCCCTCGTCTAAGTCAGTAGCGGACACTGAAGTGACTAACGAACCATTGGGACTATTCTCCAAGATCTGGGCACGGTACACCAGCCGAGAAAACTGAGGGACATTGTCGTTGACGTCAAGAACCACGATGAGGATCTGAGCTGTTCCAGACTTAGCCGGGGATCCGCCATCCACTGCTGTAAGGGTTAAGCAGACCTGGGGTTGTTCCTCACGATCTAGGGGTTTAATTAGTACTAGTTCCGCATACTTGGGACCGTGGCTGCGGAAACGAGTATGCAAGTGGAAATAGGCGTTGGCGCTCAGAGTATAATTTTGAAGGCCATTGAGCCCCACATCCAAATCCTGGGCACTCTGCAAAGGAAACCGAGAGCCCAGGGGAGTGCTTTCAGGGATCTTTAAAACCGGCCCGTGGTTTGGGAACATTGGGGCATTGTCATTGATATCAAAAACCCTTACCTCGGCCCGGAAGGACTGCAGCGGCTCCTCCAGCACGATTTCAAAGCGCAGCACACATGGGTCCGCTTTCCCGCACAGTTCCTCCCGGTCCAACTTCTCTTTCACAAACAGATCTCCGGTCTTGCGATGAAGCCGAAAATGTTGCTTGCTGTCATCTGAAACCAGTCGTGCCCCTCTGGCCAACAGCTCCCCGGCCTCCAGTCCCAAGTCCTTGGCTACATTGGCCACAAAAGAATCGCTCTCCATCTCTTCAGCCACCGAATACCGCACTGTGCCAGTGTCAGCCTCGGAAGCGCATAGAAAGAGGAGAAGGGCCACCATTGGCCTGTTAGCTTGACGTTTCCTCAGTAGAGGTGCCATAGGGTGAAGGACTAGCGTAAGATTTGCAGCCTGGCGAAGAGCTTCTTTCACTCTCGCTGGCTGGTTTAGAAATGGCGTTTCTCTGCGTTGCTTTCTCCTTGGTTCAACCTTGTGCCACAGCGGCCACAAGCGGTCCCTGCCTGGTGATGCAAGATGTTTTTGCACACTGGTAAAGAATATTTTCATTGGGCTCTTAAATTCCCTGTTCGCAGCAAGTATTTATTTTTAGATCTAGTCATAGGGAAAAAACAGGGAAACTGAATGCTTATTGGGAAATCCTCAGAACATCCGCCAGGTGGCAGTATTGTATTAATTTTCGCGTAATGTTGGAAGCGTAGATGGAGATATTTCATTGAAGGATAAAGGTTTTGCAGTCTCTGACTGGGAAGCCATGCCTCTAGGCAAACTAGAAGAATACAGTCCACAAAGCTATCCAAATCAAGAACACCAAGACTTCTGACTCCGCTGGAACAGAATGGGTGCTTACAAGGACTAGTAGAAATGCAGACCAGGAACATGTTTGGCGTTGGGCACCGGTATTTTGTTCTACTCTCTGGAGTTGGAGTGGGCAAAAAAACCTGACAATGTGGAATCAACCACAGTTTTAAAGGACTCAGAATGAAACATGCTGTCTTTCAAATAGAGGTAATGGTCTCAGAGAGCAGATTGAAGCGGATAGATAGATAGATAGATAGATATTTAGACATGGTTAATGAGAATGTTTGTTTTGCTTGACAATGCATATTTCTAATGATTTTGTTTTTCTTGATTTCTCATTGGGGAGAGCTGGAGAGAGGAGGAAGAAAAATCAGAACTGAAAGTAAAATAAAATTGAAGTAAAAATCTCATGGCGTCCATGATCCTCCTTCAGTCTCTCACAAAAATTTCCAGAGCTGCTTACTGGCTAGAGATCTGCCCAAATTCTATGGAGGTGGGGCTAGAATACCAAAGGAAATTGTCATCTTCAGTATTGAGGAAGAAACAGGATGGCCTCTAATCTCTAAACAGTAACTTACAGTGTGTGAAGAAGGTTCCTGCTTATAAAATATCATATTTTAATATTGAGTACCTTTATACATTGCAAATTGATAAGTAGTTCAATTTCTAACAACAATGAAGTTTGCTCATTTGAATGTGGGAAATTTTCTTTAGTAAATACATTATCATGCTATAAGAATTACAATCCTCATAAGCTGTAATAATATGCTTTTATTTATTATGTTTGACTAATTAAAAGAATCATAGATTTAAAGGCCACCTACTTCATGTCTTAATTTTTTTTAAAGCCTTACCTTCTTGGTCTCTCTGTGACTTTTTAATGCCGCCTTTATCTCCCAGGCTATTTCTTTTTTGTCTTTCTAGTGTTACTCATATCTATTTTTTCCCAAACCCTTACCATCAGTCTTAGAATCAGTACTGTGTATTGGTTCTAAGGTAGAAGAACAGTAAGGACTAGGCAATGGGGATTAAGTGACTTGTCCCAGGGTGACAAAGCTAGGAAGTGTCTGAGGCCACATTTGAACCCAGGACCTCCCATCTATAGGTCTGGCTCTCAATCCACTGAGCCACCCAGCTGTCCCCTCATGTCTTAATTTTATAGATGAAATAACTAAAGCCCAAATAGTTTGAATGGCTTGTTATATAATCACTAATAGCCAGCAGTTGAAATTTGAATCCAGATCCTGAAACTCCAAATCTAGTGCTCTTTTAAGAATTTTTGAAATTAACCAGACTGAAGAAAGTCATCTCACAACTGTACAAGGCATTTTTAACTGTCCTGAGAACCAAAGTTCCAACTTCTTGATGAACAAACTTCAAACTGTCTCTTAGAGGGGGCAGTGTATGAGTGTTGCATTGGATAAGTATCCTCTGTTTATATGGAGATTGATAACAAAACAGAAATCCAGGATTTTAACAATCATTTCTCACATCTGTGAATTTTCTGGGAAGTCAGGCTCTCTGGCTTCAAGAGAATTTTAAAAGGAAGGAACAAGTGTTCTAATTACATTCAATTTCTCTTTTCTGAAGAGTATCCTGTTTGAGAGTGGCTGGATAAGTATGCAATGTTCTCTGTTACTGTAGTGCCCAGCTGGTGTTTTCTCCACAACAGTGTCCATTACAACATATTTCACCATTTCTTTTCAGAGAGAAAGCTGAGACACAATAGAAAACAATATCCCCATTTTACTAACCAACTTGACAACCCAGTTCATCCTTTTTATCACTCACTTCTCACTCTTTTCCACTGATTTTTCTGTCTCAGAGTTGGGTTTGTCCAGTGATTTGCCAAAAGTAGAGATTGTGGGAATTTATTATGTTTCCTCTTCTCTAGCAAAGCTCAAGTACCTAGTCAACTGCCCTTTAGGGAGGTAAGGCATTTCCTCACAGGACATCATTATACATCTTCATCTAGTCTTTGTATGACCCAAAGTACCACCAAGAAACTTTCCAAAAGAATTACCTTACCTTTAAGCCTTTAATAAAAATTTATTCAAATCTCTCTTAGTCTATAATTAATGGCCAATGATGTCTTTTTTTTAACCCTTACCTTCTGTCTTGGAATCAATTGATTCCAAGGCAGAAGAGTGGTAAGGCCTAGGCAATGGGGGTCAAGTGACTTGCCTAGGGTTACACAGCTGGAAAGTGTCTGCGACCTTCTTGGAACCTAGGACCTCTTGTCTCTAGGCCTGGCTCTCAATCCACTGAGATACCCAGATGCCCCCTCAATGATGTCTTAAATGTCTGGATCTTTCTGGTTTTTTTATATGAGCCACCTGAGTCTAGAGGCATAGCAGTCCTTTTAGCAATAGATTGCTATTTTAAATCAAAGCCATCACATCTTAAGTTTTAAATTTTACTACTCTTTTCAGAATTTTTCTCTTCCATTATCTCCTCTCCATCATTTTTGGTTTATTCATTCACTAATTAGTATCCCAGAAACAAGAGGATATCTGGTCTTGAGCCTTTCAATTTACTATTCCATTAAACATTCCATTAAACACTTCCAATTTAATGCTTTCATTTACATCTTCAATTGTTGATTATATGGACCTGATTATAATGTTTCACTTCTTACCAGGGGGAATTCTAAAAAGACTCAGAGTAAATTAAAGTCTCTCTTATAAATTCATTAAAGTGTTATGGGTTTACAATGTACTTAAAAGAAAAATTCTCTTGTCCTTCATGCCCATTTATTTTCTATACTGAATTAGAAAGAAGCTGTAGGTATTTTTAGGTTTAGTTAAGTGGAGCCCAAAATAAATTAGAATTCTCTCCCAACAATCACCAGCAAATTTACAAATTTTAACTGTGAAAACAATTCAAACAACCACACAATCAACTAACACCTTTGTTCAGAGTATTGCAGATATTACAACCATTACATATTTCTTTCATACATTCAAAATGAAAAACAAAACAGGAGAGAACTAGAATTTCCTGTTTCCTATTTAACCCTCCAATACATTTATTTGAATAAATAAAAATTATTTATTAGACTTCTAAAGCTATTCTAAGGGCATTGTAAAAGGTCTTGAGTGATGGACAGAATCAAACATAAGAATCATAATAATTTCCTTAGAGGCAAGTCACATTTCCTTTCAGTTTAATGAGTATCACATATCTTGTTGCTACCTTGAATAATCAGTAATACACTAATATTTCTATTTCTAGTTTTTATTTAAAATATTTTTCTATGGTTAAATGATTCATGGTTTTCCCCTCCTTTTCCATCCTCCTTCCTGGAGCTGATAAGCAATTCCACTGAGTTATACATGTATCATTGTTCAAAATCTATTTCCATGTTATTCCTATTTGCAGTAGAGTGATCTTTTAACATTAAAACCCTTATCATATCCCCATCAAACTATGTGATAAATCATATGTTTTTCTTCTGTGTTTCTGATTCCACAGTTCTTTCTCTGGAAGAATACACTAATATTTCTGCACATGATGTGCATCTATGGGTAAGTTCAAGAAATCTGAGGAATTGGAGTAATATTAATTGATATTTTAAGAAATCAATTACTGAGGCTCTTAGCTCTCATGGATATGCTCTATATTTTTTAAATGAGCCAGTTGATTCCTTTGGATGGTTTAATAGAGTAGTCAAGACAGATAGATTTGGTAAGTATTTTATCTTTTAGCAAATAGTCTACTGAAATCAGGCATTAAATAATCTACAATATTTTTCAAGGTATGGAACAGTTTTATTCCTACACACACAAAAAGGGAATGATAAAAAATCAGAATGCAAAAAAAAGAATACAATAATTTAATACTCTTGGTACAATTATAAGGGAGGCTAATATTTAAGGTTCACTGGGACATTTTTGTAAGACTATTAAATAGCCACTCTGAATTATATTTTTTGCCAAGGTGAAACATTTCATGTTCTCTAGAAATCTATCATTCTGAAAAATTAAATCAATCCTGAAACTTACACCTTCTCAGCACCTCCTGCTTCTGGGAGTCTTCACTCAATTTAACTGGAAAGGATAAAGAGTGGACAATGAGTCGTCTAACATCTGGTCGTCTAACATTTAAAGAGGGCACTCAGGGAATTCACCTCATCGTTTCCCACCCAGATAATTTCTTAGATCTCATGATCTCCCAGAAACTCATAATTTTTCAGTATAAAATTAATTTTGAAACTCAGATCTCTCATATTTTTCAAATAATTTCTCATCTTGTCTTGAGAACTTCATCATTTCTTTCATGCTGTGTAAACTTCCCCTTCAGCTTCTTTTATATGTTGTCTTCCCTCATTAGCTTGTGAGCTCCTTGAAGGCATTATCTTAAACCTGTCTTTGTTTCTCCAGTGCTTAGCACTGTGTCTGGCACATAGTAGGTGACTAATACATTTGTTGACTACATAAATAAAATAAAATTACTGATTTTAAAAGTTTATTGACTGTTGGGTTTTTTTTTATTTCTTCACTTGACATTGTCCAAGCAAATGCTCAAGCAGAATACAAGCAAGATTTTCATTTCTAGAGGCCTCCTTCTCTAATACCTAAACTCTCCTTGTTGAGACCAATTCTGTTATATATATATATATTGTACACTAAAAAATCACTCCAATAGATACTACTTTTGTCACTAGTACTCAAAGGCTTTCTAGGACCTTTCACTGCTCAGAAAAGTGATGCAGAGGAAAGGAAACAGAAAATAGGTAAGGCACTCTGGAGCCTTTGATACAAAGCCCTAATTCATTGATACCATGTCCTTCATACAGAGTAGAGACCTAACCATTACTCCAAGGTAGAGAGGGATACTTGCTTCTTATTATCCACAATTATTCAATACATTGTATTTGTGCCTTTTCTATAGCATCAAGATTTGCACATCTTTTCAGAATGAACTCTCTTTTGTGAGAAAGGAAAACTATTAAACAAAACATTTGATAGGACAGTGTCTGATAAGGTATTATTTATTAGTTCTCAATGTGTCTAGAAAAAATAAAGCTTTAGATGAGACAGTACTTCCTTCTAGAATCATAAGTACTTATAGCTGGAAAGGATATTTCAAATCATGAAGACATTTTTCTTCTTTAGCTTACTTTTTGTTTGCTATCAGAATAATCCTAGCTAACAACTAATTAGCCAAGAATTCTTGTAGAGTTGATAATAATGTTTTCATGGAAACTTAAGGTTCCAAGTGGAAACCCAAACATGGCATAGCATGGTTCATATTTTCAATCCTAATTTCAAGGGTAAATCACTTAACCTCAATTGTCTAGCCCATACCACCCTTCTGCCTTGAAATAAATATATAGTAATGATTCTAAAACAGAATGTAAGGGGTTTTTTAAAAAGAAAGTATAGCAAGAACAGTTGATATAAAACATCCACCACCATCCCCAAAGCACAATCTCTCTCTCCCACTTCCAAAGTCCCTGAAAGAAGTTGGGGTCAAATTCAAAGTACAAAGCATATTTTAAAAAATACTTATTTAAAAATATTAAAATTAAATTAAATTAAATTTATTTTTATTTTTAATTAATTAATTAATTAAAAAATAAAAAATTAAATTAAAAATTATTAAAAAAATACATATTTAAAAAAATGGAAGAGAGATGTAAATTAAAACAATTCCGAGGTTGTTGTCACACATAGCAAATTGGCTAACATGACAGCAAAGGAAAGTAATGAATGCTGGAGGGGATGTGGCAAAGTTGGGACATTAATGCATTGCTGGTGGAGTTGTGAATTGATCCAACCATTCTGGAGGACATTTTGGAACTATGTCGAAAGGGCGCTAAAAGACTGTCTGCCCTTTGATCCAGCCATAGCACTGATGGGTTTATATCCCAAAAAGATAATAAGGAAAAAGACCTGGACAAGAATATTCATAGCTGTGCTCTTTATGGTGGCCAAAAAATGGAAAATGAGGGGATGCCCTCCAATTGGGGGATGGCTGAACAAATTGTGGTATGTGTTGGTGATTGTGCTCAAAGGAACAATAAAGTGGAGGAATTCCATGTTAACTGGAATGACCTCCAGGAATTGATGCATAATGAGAGGAGCAAAACCAGGAGAACATTGTACACAGAGACTGATACACTGTGGTACAATTGGATGTAATGGACTTCTCCATTAGTGGCAATGCAGTGATCCTGAACAACTTGGAGGGATTTAAGAGAAAGAACACTATTCACATTCAGAAGAAAAACAACTGCTTGATCACATGGATTGGTGGGGCTATGATTGGGGATATAGATGCTAAATGATCATCCTAGTGCAAACATCAACAACATGGAAATAGGTTCTGATCAAGGACTCATGTAAAACCCAGTGGAATTGCATGTCGGCTACAGGAAGGGGTGGGGGAAGGGAGGGAAAGAATATGATTCTTGTAACCAAGGAATAATGTTATAAATTGACTAATTAAATAAAATTTTCAAAAAAAATACCTGGAATGGAGGAGGTAACTCACAATTCCTAGCTCTGGAAGTCCTTTTCTCCCTCCATGAAGTCTTTGCCAAGTATTCCTTAGGTATAATTTTCCTGCTTGGTGGACAATCCAATTGAGTTGTAAGAACCTGTCTTGACTCCATAACTAACACTTTTTGAGGAATCACAAGGAGTCTCACTTCCTGAACCTGTCTATTCTTGAGTGACTATTAAAACTTTTCTGTTTTTATATAGTGTCTCACTGCTTCTGATGCAGCCCCTGGAATAGATCACTCTAGAGGAAACCTCAGCTGCCATTTACCATGGTGAATTTTTTTAGTCTCCTGAATTCACAAAATCCACTTACACACTTCTACAATGAAGTTTATGCTCATTCATCTATCCAGGAAAGAAAATACAAGAAAGTAGACCCATCCTAGGCACAGGTTTGTGTCAAAGCCATGTGTTTAAGACAACTGCACTCCCCACCCCACAAATCTCAGTAGAGACTAAATAGATCCTTCTTCCAAGCCAATGTGGGGGAGGGAGAGAGAGAGAGAAGGAAGAAAGGAGAGAGAAAGAGATTCTTTTGTATCCTTACTTAGTTCTAGCTACACTCCAGCCAATTAGATAATTCTTCATCATCATTTAATATAAACTCCTGATTCATCATGGAAAGCATTAAATCAAATGGACTGGATTGAGGCAGATAATATCTACAAATTCCAAGGACTGGCCCCACATTAGCCAATCCATTCCCATCCAACCAACATATTGGGAAAAAATCTGATATTATATGCAGTCTTACATACCCAGAGTCCCCAAAATCTGCAAAGAGAGAGAGGTATCTATCTCCTTATATTTCTTCTTTAAGACCAAACTTCTCCATCATGATTTTGCAGTATTCCATATCAATAGTTTTGTCATTCTATCCATTTCCATTGTTGTTATTTTGTATATAGTTTCCATGGTTCTGCTTCATTCACTTGACATCAGTTCATAGGTGTTTCCATGCTTCTCTTTATTCAGTATATTAATTTTTCTTATAGGACTGCTAATTTTTAAATTATATTTGTGTTCCATAACTTGTTTAGGCATGTCCCAGTCAATGGATATTTCCTTTGTTTCCAATCCATTGCTATTACAAGAAGCCTTGCAAAAAATATTTTGGTGTATATGTCACTTTTCTCTTGTCTTAATATTGAACTCCTTATGAAATATGCTTACCAGTGATATCTCTGGCTCAAAGGAGCTGGACATTTCAGTAATTTCTTTCCCATAACCCCAAATTGTTTTCCAGAAGAGTTGGATTATATCACATCTCTACCAATAGTACTTTAGTAATAATCTAGTAATAAGCACATTATGTTTTTGAGATCTGCAATGTATTTTACCCATATTATTTCATTTGACCCTCACAAAAATCCTATGGGGTAGGTGCTATTATTATCCTATTTTATTGATAAATAAACTGAGACTGAAAGAAGTTAAATGACTTGCCCAAAGTTACATTTCCAAGAAGTATCTGAGGCAAGTTAGATATACAGAGATTCTTCTCAGACGTTTATTTTCACAAAGAAAACTGTGGACCTATGGAAGGGATTATCTAGAGATAGGTTTTGACTAATGATCAAGTCAAAGTGAGAGAAATTCAGACTCATTTCTGTTTTCTCAACATATACTACTGACCTATAAAACCCACTGTATCAGAATCCAAGAATAGCTCGGAATAAAAATTCATACCAAAATATTAAAAATTAGATTGTTTTTTTTTAAATCAAAATTATTCTCTTCGCTTACCACCAGATGGCATATGGGCTTGTTTTTTGTTTTGTTTTGTTTTGTTTTTTTTCTTTTCATAGGGAGAGTGACGCAGAGTTCCCGGAAGTAATAATGCCGAAGAAACTCACTGGTTACTCTGGAGTTCAGCACCGCTGACGCGGACAGCGATACCGCTTAACCTTATCATCTGACTGTTCTGCGTCTTCCTGGGCTGACGATTGACTTGACCAATCTGATCCGGCTCCAAGGACCGCGTGACGAATGGGCTGATTGCATACATCTGTATCTATATAAAATGATAATTATTAATATTATAAAAATAATATACCCATACAAATATAAAATATATGAAAAATTATTTTGTATTATATATATGCATACATATATATCATGTCCGGGGTATTTAAATATATTCTTGAATCTTGTCGTTTGCTGGAGTAGGAAGCAGTTGAGAATAATTGTTTCTTTTCGCAGAAATTCGTCCTTTTCGGCGTTTCCTGAACCTTACCTTTCCTTAGGCACACACTAATTCTTTGATGCTGTTAATCTCTTGAAGAGGCAGAAAAGGTTTTTCTATTTATTGGCACCTTCTTGCCTTTTTTCCAGTGTCGTTTGCCGCTTGGCGTCGCTCTTGCTTTAACCTTCTTCAGGAGTTTGCCTGCCAAAGAAGTCAGGGCTCCTTAATCCTTGATCCGACTGGTTTTGCTACATTTTTTTTCTTCTGCTAAATCTTCCAGCGAACAAAGAAATAGCTGTAGCTCTTTGTACATATAGGATTAGTATCCCAAGCAAAGAGGATTTGAATAAATGTCGATCCTAGTGTTTAATCAGGCAGAAAAACAAAGCTCTTTGTTATACTCTCAGCCCTTCATTTTTATTGTAAATGTAAGGGCAGAGGCTGAGTGTTATTCAGTAAAGTGCCAATGAAAAATAGTATAGATTAATGCTACCATTCAGGGACTGATTAAAGACTGAAGAGCTTTCACAGGATGATTTTGGGGTGTCAGAATAAGAGAACAAGAGCAAGCACATAAATTTTGTTGACAAATGGTATTTATACCCCATTATCAACCCTATTGTTCTAATTACAATCTTACACATCTTTGCAGTTCAACCACTGTTCTATCTTGTTTTCTACCAGCAGAGGGCTAATATGCTTCATTCCTAAAACAACCCAGGGGAGGTGGGATGGGGGAGGAATTCATTATGTTCTTCAAATAGACTAACTAAAGAAAGGTGTAAAAATGAGAGCATTGCTCTGTGTTTGGCAGAATGCCAGGGCTGCAGACCTTGATTGTGTGCCAAGGGGATTTGTAACCTTTTCACAGGGAAAAGAGGGTACTGTACTACAAATGATCAAAGATAGTTGCACCACTTGCCACTTGCAAGCACACTGGTCACAATCATCTAAAGCAAGTTTTACACTATTACCTTACACTGTACCAGTACCAATTTAGAGGGTCTCTCAAATAACCAAGTCATTGTTCATATCAGTTATTCATTCTCTCTCTGGTTATGACATCAAAGGTGACAGAACAAAATAAAGACAATGCTTTTATAGATGTCATTGGCTTTTATTCAATAACTGCAAGAACTAGAACTAAATTATTAATGTCAATGTTCAAGGCTTTGGGAACATAAAGACAAAAATTAAGCACCCTATGCCCTCTATCTTGACACAGAAATCATCCTTTCTTTGGGCCTTTTCTATGAGATTATCTACAATTTATCATGCCTATATATTGGCATGTTTTCTCCCCATTAGACTGTGAGCTCTTGAACTGGGTATTTTAACATTACTTGGCATGTTTTGAATTTTAATAAAATTTTATTGACTTGACTTCAGATTGCACAGATGACTATAGTAGCTGGATATCAAGGACTATTAAGGATCCTAAACTGAAAGCAGGCCTAGGTGAGTAGAATACTATGCTGAAAGAAGAGAGCAAAAGCCCCCAAGTAAAAGGTAAAGGAAAGGAAAAAGGAAAACTGGGTAGATGCAAATATTCAGAGAAACAAAGGGAACAATTGAGGTCTGCAAGAAGGTGAGCAGTAATGGATTTCTTTTGCCTTACATAAAAATTAAGCTAGCTTTAGAAAAAAATAAAATTGTGAAATTCTCATCTTTCTAGAAGGAAAACAAAACACGTTTTAAAATGTTGGGGAATGGGAGGAGGTGGGATAAGAGAGAAAATGGGCTATATCATGTTACAGAAAAAAGACATCAGAATATGAACAGAAACAAAGCCAGAAGGGAAAAGAGAGAAATGCTTTAATTCCTTGTGTTCCAGCCCAAGGAGCCCAACCCTAGAAACAGCCAGATTTATAGAAAGGTTGCACAATACATGATTTCTTAGACCTATCTATTTGTAGTGTGAGCCAACTACATTACCTACTATAGTAAGCAAAGAAAGATTGCAAAATGATTCTGCAAAATGAACTGCATTTGATTGACAAGGACATGTAACAGAGAATCACATGGGAGCGTGGGTCAAAATTCTAAGGTCCCAACTGAAAAAAAACAACCAGACTTCTAGGGGAAATTTGGAGGTAGCTGTGGCCCTTTTTGGAGATACCAATTTGAGAGGAGAAAATCTGCTTGAACTGGCTGCAGGCATCTAGAAGAGGGCCAAAGAAAAACCATCCCTTCTCTGCTGGACCTACTTTGGACTTCACCTCTGGGATCTTGGCTTATTTACTGGACTCTGTTTTGTGAGATTCTGTTGGGGGGGTCTTAACTTATTTAGCCTAGATAAGTTAGCTATTAGGATATTATTAAGGGAATTAGGATTGGGATAAGATTAAGAACTTTTCATACTCCTTTGTTACCCTCCTTCCTCTCCCATTCTCATCAATAAACTTAATATATTTAGAGGTTTCCCTCTTGTCTCTTTCCCTTAAACAATTCCATAATAACAGTTTGGCTGAGCCAGGTAGATTTATGTTGATTAATTATTGTTAATTGTATGTTATTGTGACTTAAGTATAATAAATTTACCTAGGAAAGTTCAGTTGAGCTGACATTCTAAAGCCTCTCTGAGCTTCCAGGAGCTCAGGGGAAAGGTCTAATGGAATTCTGTGGGCTTGGCTTGCCTAGGGGAGCCATTTTGACTGTACCATGTGCTCCCAGTCATCATCTAGGAGTGACCATTTTGAAAAAAAATTTTTGTATTTTTGTAATTTTGTAACAACTTATATATTGTATGTATATTGGATATTATAACACCACCTGTATTGTACTTAATTCTTCTTTAATGGTTGATGTAAACCTGTCATCACACATGTTAGGCACAATTTTACTGTTAATATGGGAGTACATGTACATCTCTTATGGTATATTTGTGGGTTTCCCTACTATATGTCACCTTATATTGGAGTTTGATTGCATGAAACCTGTTATGGAAATTAAGTTGATTGATGTATTTGCTTATGTTCCCCTAACTGTGATTTGTGGTTTTGTCTTGTGTAAGTCTCATGCTCCTGTGTATATTTTTGGGAAATGGCTAAAGGTACTGATTGCATGGTTCAAGAAGGATTCAGATTTGAAGGTTATGGTAATCCATATGAGATACCAACTTGATAATGTGGAATATTTTATAAACAACTTAAATACAAATCTGGGGTGTGGAAATAATGCTGATAATAATAACAGCAATGATATCAATAATATTAAACCATTAAAAGATTAGAGCAAGAAGAGGCAACTGGAAAAGTTCATCTATGTCCCTTAGAGATCTACCAGTAGTAACCAAGAATGAAGTATGCAAAGTAAGAACACATAAAAGATTTTCCCCAGAGGACCTCAAATCTATAAAGAGGAGAACCCCAAATTTTAGCGATGAACCTAATAAAGTTATTAAGGAGATGTGAAGGGCAATAGAACTTTATGACCCAGATTTTAATGATTTTGCACTCCTTATGGAAAAGGTACTTAAAAGAGAGAGAGGAAGGAGGGTAACAAAGGAGGAGAAATTCTTAATCTTATCCCAAACCTAATTACCTTAATAATATCCTAATGGCTAACTTATCTAGGCTAAATAAGTTAAGATCCCCCCAAACAGAACCTCACAAAATAGAGTCCAGTAAATGAGTCAAGATCCCAGAGATATAGTCCAAAGTTGGTCCAGCAGAGAAGGGATGGCTCTTCTTTGGTTTTCTTCTAGCTGCCTGCAGCCATTTCAAGCAGGTTCTCTCCTCTCAAGTTGGTATCTCCAAAGAGGACCAGAAAACTTATAGAAAGATGGGAATCACAGCTACCTCAAAACTTCCCCCAGAAGTCTGTTTTTTTTTTCAGTTGGGACCATAGAATCTTTACCCATGTCCCTGTCAATCAAATGTCACATAGCTTCAATTCCATTACTGGTTTCAAACAATCCATCATAAAAACAGAATGGCAGTAACTAGGGAATACTACAAATATAAAATATGGAACATACAGTAAATACTTGAAGAACATGAACAGTACATTGGCAAACATGTCTACAGACATGCCAGCATCCATTGTAATATTATTGTTACAATGTAACTTGTACATATACCAAAACAAACAAAAATAGATTACAAAAATTCAAAACAGTTTTTCCCTCAAGATGGCTACTCCAAGATGGCTGCTGGGTTCTGTGGTGCAGTTTCAGTAACCCCCTTCAGCAAGCCAACCTTTGGAATTCTATGTAACTCCCTAAACTTCTAGCTAGCTAAATACAATAAACAATCATACAATAAACAGACCCAACCTACCTGGCTCAGCCAAACTGTTAGGGTAGGATTTGGGATAAGGGAAACACAAGAGGAAAACATATAAAAATCTGCTTTATTGTTTGGGAAGGGAAAGGAATAAGGGCTTAGGGATATACTTATTCTTATTCTTAAAACTAATCAACTATATTAACTATGTTACTTAACTAAAAACTTAACCAAATACCCTAATTCTCACAGCAGGAGTCCAAAATCAAATAGAGCCAAGATCTTTTGTTGTTAGATGTCTAAGTAAGTCCTGATGTCCAAGTAAGACTGAGGCTGCCAGCAGCCAGATACAGGGAAAAATTCCTTCCACAGTTTGATCATAGGCAAACTTCCCTTAAGGTCTTTCAGAGAGCAAACTAAATCATTCAAGGAGAGCAGACACACTCAGAAGACAAACTGTTGGTCCATAGAATCTTTCCAGATCCACAGGCTCAGGGTTCCATGTGACCCTTGGTCACATGCCACTGTCAATCATTCCTAAATTTGAATTTTCAGTTTTTGCACAGTTTTGTACACTGCAAACCTTTTCATCCTTTATCACACTATGCATAGTTCTGTTATTTATTTTTATATACACTATCATTTTTGCATATGGTCTTTTATAGTCCTTCTGATGATTACTTTTTCTTTGCTGTTTTTTCATATTTTCATGTGTATTTAACCTATGATGTGCTGCTGTGACTTGTGTATATATATTCTGCACTTAACAGTCCAGTAATCAAAGCGACCTGTCAAGTTATGCTTTGCTTTATTCTTTATTGCTTATATTGCCAGTGGTATCTTGAGATAATTATCTGGGATGATGGGCTAATCATAAATACTTCATTAAATGTTGATGTTATTCTGATGCTGTAATATGTGCAATTCAGAACAGCTGCCACCAGTGCCCACACAATTACTGAAGATGCCTCTGAGACCACTAACTTGAGAATGAGTGAATGCCAACACAAAAAAGGGAAAAAATCTAAGCTTCTCTCTATTTGCAAAGAACAATGGTGAAGCGCCTATCTATTTTTTTTTTCACTCTGGTACTCTCACTGAGTCTACCTGTCTCAAAATCTTTTCACTGAGGCAGCTAGGTAGCACAGTGGATAGAGAGCCAGGCCTTCCTAACTTAAAAAAGGGGGGAAAGTCTTTTTCATTTTTTTATATTGGCCATATTTTCAAACAGCAAACATCCTGCTTATCACTTAAACCTCCTTTAGAATGTCCAAATAGCCTGACCTTGCATATGTTTGGGGGATATGGAGTTTTTTACAAATCTCCTAAGGTAAGAAAATTGTGTATAGTTTGGTACTAAGGAAAGACTAAAAAGATATCCTATGAAAAAGAAAGGGAGACAACCCACAGAGAGGTTTCCTTTCCACCTTCTTCCCAACATGGAATAGCCATGGTGGTGATATCTGCAATTCCATTTTGTAATGGTGAAAATTTCACCTTTTTAAGATTGTTTTAATATTGAACAATGACCGCCAAGGAATTTACTTATGAAATTCCTAAAATGAAACACTCAAGTCAGAATGGAGTTTATGGAGGTTTAATCACAATTGGAGTAGGGAAAGGAGAGGGAGAGAAGGAGAGAGGAGAAAAGGGAAAGGGGCTACTCAACCTCTGACCAAGGCAGAGGGAGTTTTAGGCCCAAAGGGCCAAGATGGAAAGAATCAGTCCTTAACTCACGTGACTGATCTGAAGGAAAGCTGTCTGCGGGCATTCTCCCTGTCCAAGCTTCTAACACGAACTCGAGTCTAGCTCTCTCCACAGGAAGTGAGCGAATTTCAGAGGCTGTTCCCTACCTCACTTCCTGTGTCTCACAAGTGCCAATGGTTGGCTCTAGCTTGGCTTAGGACAGCCCAGGTGGGCAGTTAGTTATTTCTGATTTGTCATTGACTAGCACATGCCCGTGTAGTGTGGGTGTGCACAATTTTTGGGTGCTATACCAAGATGGAGACTTTTAAAATTCACAATCCCCCCTGATGATGATTGGGGGACTAGTCTCCCCAATTGATCACTAAACATAAGCATACTGCACCCCCAAAATTCCTAACTGTAAGTGTATACAAAAATTTTTACCCACTAAGAGGAAAATTATAATAGTTGTAAATATGGGGAAATAGAGGAGAGAGAGAGAGACAGCAAATCAATGTTTTGCTGGGTGCATTGACAAAAACCAATTAGGGGGCAGTCCCCTTTGGCATAAGAGTGTACATTCAAAAAATGTTCAATCAACCACACCCCAAGGTTCATTCTGGATCTTCCTGTAGTGAAAAGGTTTAGATATCTTTCTGCAAACAGTTCATTCTCTGGATTCAGTTAGTTAGCAAGCTTCTTCTCTGAAGATTTATCTCGAACAAAATTTAAATCTTGGATTTGATGAAATACAATCCCCCCTGAAGAAAGTGTTGAAAAAACATTGAGTCCAGCTTAGGATTCAAGTTTTAGTTGTGGGGGGTGTGTGAGTTAATCCAAAAGAAAAACAAAACAAAATGAAAATAAAATAAAAAATCAAAAGAAGAAAAGGGGAAAAAATTAAAGGAAAAATATAGACCCTTTATATATGCATATATTTATATTAAAGAAGAATTCAAAATCAGTATCAAAAAATCAAAAAAATCTATGTATACAAAATTTGAGAAAGCAAGAATAAATTTTTTTTACAGGCCCCTGTATTAGGGTCCAGTTAAATAATTTCTAATCCCACAAGTCTGTAGGACAGAATGCAGCAAATGTTACTTACCCATCTGCAGCCAAGGCTACAGGAAGTTGCCATACTATAGGAGAGAAAAAAGAGGACCAGATTTTTATTTTATATCTAGGGAAGTGTCATTCCCTCATCTGATTTTACCTTCATTCTCAGGGATGGAGAGAGCCAGGATGGTAGCCAACCTTTGGTACTTGTCTGTAGGTATTTTCACGAAGAGTGTGGATACAAGGAAGGCCTACATCTTAATGTCTGTCAAGTGTTGCAACCCCGAGTCTCACACTAGGTTCAAGTCCTTAGTATTGGCTTAGAAATGCATTAATCCTACCTGGATTGGTCTTTGATTTTTAGACCTGTGAGCTCTTTTGGCATTATCCAGGTTATCTCTGTGCTCCTTTTTTGATCCCGTTCCTAGAATCAGACACAAACATTAATCATAGTCCCACAACAATTATCAATAAATGGCAGGTTCCCATAGTCTAAAGCTGTTTGGGTGCGTATTAATAATAACAGCAAGTATATATATTTAAACTAATATTGTAGAATAAAATTAATATTGATTATATGTACCTTAAGTACATAGAAATGAGAAAAAGGGAAAAAAATAAAATATTGTAAAAAAATAATAATAAAATAAGGAAAAGAGAAAAAGGAAAAAAGAAAAAAATTAATTTTAGGAATTCAATGTGTCAAAAGCAGAATAAAACAGTTCCACTTGTCAATGGGTAGTTATCTCCAATGCATGTATAGGATACAGTCAATCAGTCTCAACAGAAGATGCTCTCTTTACATGTGAGCAGTGAATCCAAGAGTCCTTTCCCCCAACTTTTATAGATGTTGGAGTAGTTAACAATATTTGGAATGGTCCTTCCCAGGAAGGCTGGGTTGCTCCTGTACACTGGAAGTTCTTTATATACACGTTGTCTCCTGGGTTCAGGTCGTGAAGTGAGAAGTCAAGTGGTCTGGCTTGTACTGCAGCTCCGGATTCATGTAGCTCACGCAGTTTGTGCTGTAATTCCTGTATATAGGAAGCAATAGTAGTATCTCCCCCTAATAGCGATGTATAAGCCAGGGAGAAAGGCTTAGCCTGTATAGGCGGATGTCCAAAAAGCATCTCAAATGGTGAAATATGTAAGTCTCCTCTAGGCCTGCTTCTAAGATAAAATAGGTCCAAAGGGAGAATTTCAGGCCATTTTAAATGGGTCTCAGTGCATAATTTGCCAATCATAGTTTTAAGTTCTTTGTTCATTCTCTCAACTTGGCCTGAACTCTGGAGATGATATGGAACATGGAATTTGGGAGTTATCCCCAAGCAAGAATATATCTGGTTTAGAACAGAATCAGTAAAATGACTCCCCCTATCAGAATCAATACGTGCTGGTAGGCCAAAGCAAGGAATAATTTCTTTTAAAAGCACCTTAGCAACAAAAGCTGCTGTGGCTCGGGCTGTAGGAAATGCTTCTGGCCATCTGGTCAGTTGGTCTACTATGACCAAACAAAATTTATATTGTCCAGCCTTTGGCATCATTATAAAATCTATCTGCAGGTGCTCAAAAGGTGTATAAGCCAGAGGACGCCCACCAAAGGCTTTGCCACGAAAAGCATGTTGGTTATATGCCTGGCAGGTAGGGCAGGATGAACACACTTTAGAGGCTATGGTAGTTATACCAGGGGCTATCCATACTCTCTTAACAGAGTCCACGATGCCCTGGGTACCAAAGTGGCCATTATTATGAACAGATTGGCAAATTTGGTGATAGAAACTTCTAGGGAGCAGGGGTTTTCCTTCAGATGACACCCAGACTCCATTGATCTGTTTTGCTTTGAATTTCTGTTTCCATTTTTCCACTTCCTTCTCATTATAGGAAAGTGATAAATTTGAGTCATCAGTAGTTGTTAATGTTAGAAGTAATTCAGGCCCTTCTATGGCTGCTAGCTTTGCAGCAGCATCTGCTCGGTCATTTCCCCTAGAGACAGGGTTGGTGCCACCTGTATGGGCTGAGCAATGAACTACAGCTAGGGCTTCAGGCAGCTGAAGAGCAGAAAGTACTTCATTAATAATTTCAGCATTCGCTATGGATTTTCCAGCTGAGGTTAAAAATCCTCTCTGGAGCCATAGCATCCCAACTGAGTGACAAATGCCAAAAGCATATCTAGAATCCGTATAAATTGTTGCCTTTTTACCCTTGGCAATTATACAGGCATGTTTCAGAGCTATGAGCTCTGCCCCTTGAGCGCTAATGTTAGAGGGCAGTGAAGCTGACCACTCAGTGGCAAATTCTGTGACTACAGCAGCTCCACTGTAGCATATGCCATCCCTCATGAAAGAAGAACCATCAGTAAATAAGATCAGGTCTGAGTTCTTTAAGGGAGTGTCCAAGAGATCATCTCGAGGCTTTTTTGCCATGGACACTAGTGTTTCACAACTGTGTAATGGTTCTCCTGAAGTTGGAAAGTCTGGAAGCAAGGTGGCAGGATTAAGGGTTGAACAGCGTTTCAAAGTAATGTTTTCATTATTTAGCAAGGTTATTTCATACCTTGTAATTCGCTGATCAGAAAATGCCTGTGTTCTCTGTCTTAGCAATAGCGTTTCTACCTCGTATGGACACATAATTGTCAATGGGCATCCTAATACTAGATCAACGGTTTTTGTCACTAGTAAAGCAGTAGCAGCTACTCCTCTAAGGCATGGTGGTGCTCCTGAAGCTATTGGGTCCAGCTGGGCTGAATAATAAGCAACTGGACGCTGAGAAGGCCCCAGAGACTGAGTTAAAACGCCTGAGGCTACTCCTCTTCGCTCATGTACATACAAAGTAAATGGCTTGTTGTAATTTGGGATGTCTAGAGCACGGGCAGACAAGATAGCCTTTTTTAGCTCTGATAGAGCTGACAGGTGTTCAGGCTCTAACTTGAGGGGTTCAGGGACTGCATCCCTTGTTAGTGCTATAAGAGGTTTAGTAATTACGATAAACCCAAAGATCCCAGCTTTTGGGACAAAAATCCACTATTCGATAAAAACTGCTGGGAAAATTGGAAGACAGTGTGGGAGAGATTAGGAATAGATCAACACCTCACACCCTACACCAAAATAAATTCAAAATGGGTGAGTGACTTAAACATAAAGAAGGAAACCATAAGTAAATTGGGTAAACACAGAATAGTATACATGTCAGACCTTTGGGAGGGGAAAGGCTTTAAAACCAAGCAAGATATAGAAAGAATCACAAAATGTAAAATAAATAATTTTGACTACATCAAACTAAAAAGCCTTTGTACAAACAAAACCAATGTAACTAAAATCAGAAGGGAAACAACAAATTGGGAAAAAATCTTCATAGAAACCTCTGACAAAGGTTTAATTACTCATATTTATAATGAGCTAAATCAATTGTACAAAAAATCAAGCCATTCTCCAATTGATAAATGGGCAAGGGACATGGATAGGCAGTTTTCAGATAAAGAAATCAAAACTATTAACAAGCACATGAAGAAGTGTTCTAAATCTCTTATAATCAGAGAGATGCAAATCAAAACAACTCTGAGGTCTCACCTCACACCTAGCAGATTGGCTAATATAACAGCAAAGGAAAGTAATGAATGCTGGAGGGGATGTGGCAAAGTAGGGACATTAATTCATTGCTGGTGGAGCTGTGAACTGATCCAACCATTCTGGAGGGCAATTTGGAACTATGCCCAAAGGGCGACAAAAGAATATCTACCCTTTGACCCAGCCATAGCACTGCTGGGTCTGTACCCCAAAGAGATAATGGACACAAAGACTTGTACAAAAATATTCATAGCTGTGCTCTTTGTGGTGGCCCAAAACTGGAAAACGAGGGGATGCCCATCAATTGGGGAATGGCTGAACAAACTGTGGTATATGTTCGTGATGGAATACTATTGTGCTAAAAGGAATAATAAAGTGGAGAAGTTCCATGGAGACTGGAACAACCTCCAGGAAGTGATGCAGAGCGAGAGGAGCAGAACCAGGAGAACACTGTACACAGAGACTAATACACTGTGGTATAATTGAACGTAATGGACTTCTCCATTAGTGGCGGTGTAATGTCCCTGAACAACTTGCAGTGATCCAGGAGAAAAAAACACCATTCATAAGCAAAGGATAAACTATGGGAGTGGAAACACTGAGAAAAAGCAACTGCCTGAATACAGAGGTTGAGGGGACATGACAGAGGATAGACTCTAAATGAACACTCTAATGCAAATACTATCAACAAAGCAATGAGTTCAAATCAAGAAAACATCTAATGCCCAGTGGACTTACGCGTCGGCTATGGGGGGTGGGGGGGAGGAAAAGAAAATGATCTATGTCTTTAACGAATAATGCTTGGAAATGATCAAATAAAATATATTTTTTAAAAAAAAGAGGTTTAGTAATTTCCCCATAGCAAGGAATCCATTGTCTGCAAAACCCTGTTGCTCCCAGAATTGCTCTTAACTGTTTTTTAGTGGTAGGAGCACTCAATTTTTGAATATTCTCAATTCGCTTGGGAGAAATAGAGTGGGCACCAGCTTTCAGAATGAACCCCAAATATTCTACTTTGGGGAGACACCACTGAACTTTATCCTTTGAGATCTTATGACCTCTTTTGTGCAGTTCCAAAAGAAGGTGTTTACTATCTTCCTGACATGCTTCTGCATCCAAGGAAGCCAAGTGTAGGTCATCTACATATTTTATTAATTTACTGTTTTAAAATTTTATATTATCTGTATCTTGTCCCAAAATTTGTGCAAATAAGTTCGGACTTTCTACATAACCCTGGGGCAGACAACTCCAGGAATACTGTATGCCATTCCAGGTGAAAGCAAAAATATGCCTCGAGTTCTCATGTATGGGTATAGAAAAGAAGGCTGAGCACAAATCTACTACTGTAAAGTATGTAGCTGTGCTAGGAATAGAAGAAATAATTGTATTGATATTGGGAACTATGGAGTGTCTCTTTATAACATGATTGTTCACAGCCCTCAAATCCTGTATGAATCTATAGAGGTGTTTGCCATCGGGCCCCCTTTTTGGTTTTTTAATGGGGAGGATGGGCGTGTTGTATTCAGATTTACAAGGGAAAATTATTCCTTGGTCAATTAAAGAATTTATTATTGGGGTAATGCCTTCCATTGCCTCCTTGGAGAGACGGTATTGAGGAATGCAAGGAGGTGGGCTGGATTTAGTTTTTATTTGCATGGGAGCAGCTGATTTAGGTAAGCCTACATCAGTAGAAGATGTGGCCCAAAGAGACTCTGGTATATCTGTAGGTATTTCAAAGGTGGGAGGCTCCTTTGCCTCCTGGCTTTCTGAGAGAAATACAGGGAGTAAATTTAAGGTTTCCTCGGGCACTTCTAAGGAGAAGGAGCCATCTGGGGTGCACATTATTGTGGCTTGTAATTTGCATAGTAAATCTCTCCCCAGCAAATTTGTGGGGGATCCAGGCATTAAAAAATGTTCAACAGTTAGGGGTCCCATGCGTACCATGCGAGGAGAAAGTTTTGGGACCTTTAACGGTTTTCCTGAAATACCTACTACATTTAAGGAGCCAATAGAATCACATTTCTCATCTGGTTTGCTTACTAGAACTGACCTAAATGCTCCAGTGTCTAGAAGACAGTCATAGTATGAATTTCCTACCTTTAAAGTGACATGAGGTTCCTTACTGTTTGGGGGGGAATATATAGGGATTATTGGCATTAAAATATCAGGGTCTAGAAAATCAAAGGTTTCATTCTTTGATTCCAAGGCCCTCACCCCCCCTTCACACCTTCATAAAGATGCTTGGGCAGTTTTTTGGGACCCTCCACGCTGTTGGGGGTGTTCACTCTGAGTGTAGTGTGGTCAAGCTCCATTTCTTATATATTGTTGTTGGGCATTTTTTGGGGTAGTATCATTTTCTGTATTTTGAGCGCTGTCATTTTTATTGGCATTGTGATTCCTATAGTTATTATTCCTAAAGGTGTTATTATTTCCATTTTTCCATAGCCAGCTCCTACAGACTATCATTGCATGGCCTCTCTTCCCACAGAAGAGGCATATTAAGGGGTTTGTTAATGATCTATCTGTGGATTCCTGCAAAGGGGCCATGGTTTCTCCCTTACTTTTTAATTGTTCCTTTAAAATTTCAATTTCTTTTTCTAAGTCTGTCACTGATTTATTGTGTGTCTCAGGTTTTTTTGTACGATTCTTATAGGCATATGTTGCTACTTTCCTCAGTTCTTCAAGGTCCATAGACTCCCAGTTGGGACAGCTAGTTTCAAAGTAGTCTTTTACTGCTGAACAACAATTCCTAATGAATTGTCTGCATATATGTTTAATGTCCTTTTCTCTGGACAAATCAAGGTCCATATATGTACTTCCTACGTCAATAAGTCTGTCCATAAAGTGGGTGGGGGTCTCATCAATTTCCTGTTGGGATTGTTCAAATTTTTCCCATGCATCAGGGCTATCAGAGCAGTCTCTCATGGCTTTTAATAATGCTTCTCTGGCCAGGACTGGTTTTGTGTGATCCTGTATAATACTGGGGTTCCACTGTGGATCTACAGTTGGCCAGTGGTGAGCTCTTCTACCACTTTTCTTAATAGCTAGAGAGATGACATTATTTTTTTCTCTCTTTGTCAGAAATGTATCTAACAAATTCTCCACATCCAACCAAGAAGGGTCAAAGTTTCTGAATATATTTTCTAATTTTTCTATAACCAACATTGGTTCTGCCTTAAATGATTGAACATTGTGCTTGAATTTTTCTAAATCATCAGGTTTAAAAGGTGTATAGTGTCTTACAGACACCAAGTTCCCTTCTTTATTAAAGGTGGGTACTTCCCTCAATGGAAATAAACTTCTGTCTAAACTATCTGGTGTTACTGTTTCTAGGCTACTTGCTCCATTTTCAAAGGGGTAGGTAAGAGAAGGGGAAAGGTTAGGATTATTGGCTGTTGGAGCATGGGGGTTGGAGATTAGAGCATGAGTGGGGGGGAGGGCAGGGGGAAGGGTTGGGATAGGAACAGAGGGTGGGGCTAGAGCATGAGCATGGGTGGGGGGGAGGGCAGGGGGAGGGGTCGGGGCTGAGGAGGCAGGGTAAGAGGCATGAAAAGAAGGAGGAATCAGGGTGGGAGGGGCAAGAATGGCAGGGGGAGGGGCTGGGTGGTCAGGATGGGGAGGAGCTGGTTAGTGTGAAGGGGTTGCTATTTGAGCCAAATCATTTTGGACAGGGTGGGTCAGGGAACCTGATAATGATGGGGGATGGAGAGTTAAATCACTCCTATTGTAGGATGTTTTTAACTCCCTTTAAATGTTTTGCAGGAAGCTTTTTATCTCTCCCCATTTTGCCTCCATAATTTCATCCAGGGAAGTTTTTATCTCTCCCCATTTTTCCTCCCTAACTTCATCCAGGGAAGTTTTTATCTCTCCCCATTTTTTTCTCCCTAACTTCATCCGGTTCCACCAATTGTTGATAAATAAAAGTGTTTTTTTTTTTTTTGTAATTTGTTGTTCAATAAAAGTATTTTGGTCCTTAATTCGTTGATCAGTAACAGAATTTTGTTCCTTAATTTGCTGATTAATAAAAGTGTGTAGTTCCTTAATTCATTGATCAGTAACAGTATTTTGTTTCTTAATTTGCTGATTAATAAAAGTGTGTAGTTCCTTAATTCATTGATCAGTAACAGTATTTTGTTCCTTAATTCGTTGAGTAACAGTATTTTGTTCCTTAATTTGCTGATCAATAAAAGTGTGTAGTTCCTTAATTTGTTTAGTAATAGAAGGAACAAGGGAGTGTTCTCTCTTAGAGGTTAGGTATATTATTGCAAGTACAACAATTACAATCCCAAGGAAGATGAATGTAAGGGTCACGAAGAGGTTTATAGTTTCTAAAAAAAACCATCCTAGAGGAATACCTACTAAAAATCCAATGAACTTGGTCATTGAACTTATGAGCCAATTTCAAAGCAAATCACACATTGGTTGTAGCCACATTTTTCTTCTTTAAGTCAATTACTAAGTTGCCTGTAACTTTTTTTTTTTACAGTAGGTGGCTCCATAGTCTACAACCCTATACACGCTAAGGGCCTATTCTGTTGTAAATTCTCCTTATTAAGCTTCTGGGAGGGGTTACAAAAGCCTTATTCGGGAAGGTAGAAGGTATTGAAAAGTCTGATTAGGAGTGAATAGACTGTAAACAAAAGGTAGAGCTAAAACTCCTTCTTTTACAAAGTGTGTATATGGGAGGGTCCCAGCAATCTTCTTTAGCCCTCAGGCTAAAACTGCTAGGACCATGTGCTATCTTCCTTGAGCAAAGCCCACTTAAATTTTTAAGACTAGAAAGGCCAGGAAACAGGAAAATGGGTTTTAAGTTAGCTCCCTAGCTGTATTCAGCTGTTTTTTTTTTTTTTTTTGCGGGTTAGGAGCTCCTAAGAGCTCCTTCTCCTGAGGTTCCTCGTTGCTAATCAGTTGATTAGGTAAGCCTGGCCTGCCTCTCAATACACTGAGCCACCTCCTTAAAGTAAAAGGAGAAGGAAATGAGAGACAAAGGGGAGAAAAAAAAACCTGTTGACCCCAATTTAACTTAAGGAGAAAAGGGAAGAGAGAAAATGTGTTTTATACTCACCTGTTCTGGCAGTTGTGTCTTTAAGCCAAGGTATTTGGTAAAAGGACTGACGGAGTGAGTAATAAGTGGGGTGAAAGGGCAAGAAAATTCAGGAAATTTATTGAGGTTCTAGAAACCTTTGAAGCACTAAAGCAGGGCCAAAAGTCGGAGGGGGTAGCCGGGGTGGGACCTCTCCCAGGTGATTAGTATGGAGATCAGAAAGGAAGATCAGAAGATTGATATAGTTCTTTTTTCCCCAAAGTGGTTACGCCAACTGTAATGGTGAAAATTTCACCTTTTAAGATTGTTTTAATATTGAACAATGACCGCCAAGGAATTTACTTATGAAATTCCTAAAATGAAACACTCAAGTCAGAATGGAGTTTATGGAGGTTTAATCACAATTGGAGTAGGGAAAGGAGAGGGAGAGAAGGAGAGAGGAGAAAAGGGAAAGGGGCTACTCAACCTCTGACCAAGGCAGAGGGAGTTTTAGGCCCAAAGGGCCAAGATGGAAAGAATCAGTCCTTAACTCACGTGACTGATCTGAAGGAAAGCTGTCTGCGGGCATTCTCCCTGTCCAAGCTTCTAACACGAACTCGAGTCTAGCTCTCTCCACAGGAAGTGAGCGAATTTCAGAGGCTGTTCCCTACCTCACTTCCTGTGTCTCACAAGTGCCAATGGTTGGCTCTAGCTTGGCTTAGGACAGCCCAGGTGGGCAGTTAGTTATTTCTGATTTGTCATTGACTAGCACATGCCCGTGTAGTGTGGGTGTGCACAATTTTTGGGTGCTATACCAAGATGGAGACTTCTAAAATTCACAATTTTAAGGAGACCATCGAGGGAAAAGCTAAATGGATTAAGTGCCAAGTTTTTGTTTCTTTGTTTCTTTGTTTTATCACAGGTACTCATTCAAGTGCTTCAAGATCTGATGAAAAACTAATACTAAAGAATCTGATGATTCCATCTTATATTTCATAGACACCTGTCCTTTACATGTCTTCATGATCCTTTGTTCATGAGGGTATTACACAACTCTTTAAGTCACAAAGGAGAAAGTGTCTTTCCATGGAACCGGGACAGAATCCTTACTCCCTAATTCATTTTTAGAGCATCTCTCCTTTCTCTTACTGGAGGCATATTCTTGAGCCATTCTTTGTAACTGTACTTTCAAGGGTAGAATTACTAGGAACTTAAGTCTTCAAATCTGCCCCATAAGGCCCTGACCCTAACCTTATGACCTTTAGGCTTATACATTCATAAATATCAACTATTTTAGAAAAAACTGGCACAGTGATTAGAGTTATTTTGCCTTCTTTCAAAGGGCTGTAAAGATAATTTAGGGGTTGTGACTTAAAATGTAAATTAATTGGCTGCCAGGGGAAAAATCCCAAATAAAATATCCAAGTCAGTCTGGAAATTTATGGTAATTTTGGCCTGTGCCAGGGAAGACCACCACTAGGTCTCTGAAGAAGATTAGAGGCTTCTAAGAGGATAAAGTTTGGAAAGTAAAGGAGGAAAACTCAGCCAGAAACTCACCACCAAACTGGACAATAGCTGTAGCCATGCCAAGATGCCAAAAGGCCCAGCATGTTGCCACCAGCCAACTCTCTGACTCCAAAGGTACCAGAGAGAGGAAGTGATGCAAAATATATAGACCTTTTACTCTTGTGTCCCCTCCTCTAAATTTTCACATCTACTAATCATATCAGAGGCTTTTCTCCATGTAAAGCTTCCCGAGGCGAGAGAAGCTTTAAGGTAGGAAGATAGAGGAAGGATAGAAGTTTTGGATACCGTGAGGGGGGTGGCGGAGCCAAAATAGAGATATGAGGTGGAAGGAATGAGTCAGAAATGCAGGCCTTATTAATTATCAATGAGCCACAGCAAAACTCCAATCAGTGGATACTCAGAAGGCTTGTACCCATCCAAAGATCCAAACTTAATACCACACAGGTCGGAGAGATAATAGAGAAAAGAAAGGGTCTGGCCGAAGGCCAGGTCCCAGGTGAGAGAGATAGAGAAGGAACGGAATTAAAGATGGAACTTGGCCAGAGGCCAAGCTCCAGCAAGGACAGACATCAGTGGGAGCTGAGATCCAAGAGGAAGAGAGGGAAGAGTGTATTTTAATTTAAAATCTAAGAATTTTTGAATTTTTTTGTTTAAGATTGTATTTTTATAAAAATCCAAGAATTTTGAATTTTGTTTAAGATTGTACTTTTGTAAAAATTCAAGATTTGATTTTGTTCGAGAAAAGATCTTCAAGAAAGAAGCTTGAAACTTTTATATCCAGAGAATGAACTATTGCAGAAAGATGCCGAAAACCTACACTTCATCAAGAAGATCAAGAATGAACTTTGGATATGATTGATTGGACTGAACTTTTGATTGAACATTTATTGTAATTGTACACATTTATGCCAAAAGGGACTGCCCCTAATTTGGCTTTCTGTCAATGCACCTAGCAAAACATTGGTTTTGCTTTCTTTTCTTTTCTATTTCCTCTCTCACTATTCTAATTCTCTTAGAAAATTGAATATTGTGTATATCTATAGTTAGAATTGAATTCAGAATTACAAAATTGATTATGTTGTTTGATCAATGGGGGACTGGTCTCCCATGATCATCAGGGGAGATTGTAAACCTTAAAATTTCTTAGTCTTATGAATGTTGGAAATTTCCCCATTGGGAAATTTCATACTTGAAAAAAATTTCCTATTGATAGTAAGAACTCTATTGGAATATGAAACTCCTTGGCATGGGAGGATCCTTCTCCTCCCTACGTAAGACTACTTTAGGACAGAAACCTTTTGCTAAACAATGGAAAGGGCTTTGACCTATGCTTAAGCATAGAACAGGAAGTTCTTTGAGTCATGATTGATTTTAGAATTGATACAATAGAGATACTTGGAATGACAGAACCAGGTCTTGGAAACTACAATCTCCACCCTACTCAGAGTAACAGGATTTAGGAAGGGCTGCAGCAAAGATCAAGATTTAATTATTTGAGAATATGACCTTCAACAGACATGTGCAAAGGGGGCAGACCTCTGGGTGGTCCTGGGTTAAGCTAGAGCCACCATTGGCACAGGGGAGACATCAACAGTGATTGGTAGATGTGAGAACTGAGGGGAGGGAACTTAGATTGTTGGCTTAAAGATAGTGTGGTCTGAAGACAGAGGTGGATGCTCTGAAGGAGGTCTGAGAGGAGAGAGGTCTTGAAGGAGGCTGTGGAAGGAGAACTCAGGAGGAGTCAGGAGGAGAATTCTCTGGAAACATTTCTTGAAACGAGGCTCTCTTGAAGGTGGAGCCTGAGGTTGGCATGAGAAGCCTTACCTAGAGAGATCTTGGGTGAGTGACAAAACCAACTGACTGATTTATCTCTTAGGACTGAGGTCTAGGCCTTATTGGCTTGAGGCCCTTCATTCTTATTCCTTTCTTACTTTCTCTCTTTTTCTATTGATTAATCAGTGTATTATAAATTAAATTTCTCTATAAAACCCAGTTGGCTTGGGCATATTCATAAATTGGGAATATATTCCCTGGTGACCATCTTATATTTATATAAACCCAAGACACAGTAGAAAACATATTTCAGAGGTCATAATTGATATATATATTTCCCTTGCTCCCAAACATTTAAATTATCACAGTTTATGGCTCCCACTCTCTTATCTACAACTATTTAACGCTCAAAACTATTTTAAATCTAACAAGAGAGAAGGTGAAGCGTGCTATGGCTGTATTTAATCTCTTTGATATGCAAATATACACAATACATAGGGATGATTATCATTGGTTAACGACAAGGTATAGGTGTGGTTTCTCTTAACCAGGTGAACACAAAGAAACCTGTTTTCCCACCTAACCTGTGGGAAGTTGGGGTCAAGGGTCAGAGGCTTTCCTAGCCAAGCACAAGACTGAGCATGCTCAAGACTGAGCATGCTCTCTTCTAAGACAATCTGTACATGCTAACTGTTTCCCTTGCCCATAGCTAGGGGTGGACTGCTACACTAGGACTGCCTATTCTTTAGTTCTCATCTTCTTTGATTAGATTATATCTTTTGAATTAGTTAACACTTCTTTGTTAAGTTCCCCTTTTGTTAGTTACTTAACCTTTTGGTGATTAATTTAACCTTTTTAGTTACTTAACACCTTTTTGTACTTAGCTTAAAGTTCTAGCTTCACTATAAAGTAATAACTAAGTACCTTTGTTGTTCAATCTGGAGATTACAATTTCATCATCTCCATGAAGTAAGATCTAGGTAGGGTGGAGTAATCTAAATTTCACAGAACTAACTTTGAAACTCCATAAGTAAGACCTTATTAGAGAAGAGTTTTGATTCCCAAATTCTTGTTTAATCATAAAATTGCCGTGAAGAGTGTTATGTTGCGAATTTGAGGAATTGAGGAAAGAACAAGAGGGAACATAAAAAATATTCAGATTTATTGGTTGGGGAGGGGAGGAAGGAACAGCAGTAAGGAGAAAGTCTACAAGTTATCCTTCAATCTAATGTCTATAAACTATCTAAAGCTATCTTATTAAGCTAAGTAGTAATTTCCCCCAATAACCAATTCTCACACAAGGAGTCCAATCAAATGGGCCAGGATCTTCAGTTGATTAGTGTCCAAACAGGTCCAGAGTTGAAGTCTGTCTTCAATCTTCTTTACTGAAGCTGCCAGCAGGAGAAAGCCAAAAACCTGTTTTTTCCCAAGCCTCCAACTCAGGTCCTTCAGGAGAGAAGTCCGTCCATTGGGGCATAGAATCTTATCCCAGATCTCCAGCCTTAGGCTCTGATGTGACTCTTAATCACTTAGACACTTAGCACTTAGAGAGTGCTCCTGTCAATCACTGACGTATGCATTATTCAGTTCTTCTGCAAAACGTCTTTTCCTATTACAAGAGTCTATCTTCTCTGTCCTGGCCCTGAATATTGCACATTCTGTATAAGGCTAAAGAAAGTTCTCTGATCTAAGGTCACTCAGGTTACTCCTCTTCTCTTCAATCCACAAGGAAAAAAACACCAGATGAAAAGTTTGCTCCTTGGCTTTAGGTAATTTTACAGAAGCTCATTTATACAAGTAAGTAATATACTTTTATCTAGAAGAATGAAGAATTTTCTACTAAGAAATAAGGAAAGAACTCAATGTCTCTCAACATAGAGAAACCTCTATCACAGACAGACAAGCTTTGGAGAAAGATGAGAATTCTAGTTTTACAAGATCTCCCTCTGGGGAGGGTTTCAAGAAATCTGAAACCTACTTTCTAAAAAAATATATACCCTTCCTATCTTATTCCCTGAATTGTACATTAGTACATAATTGCCTTATTAGTTATTGCTAAAATGCCAAATAAAAACAAAGGAGGTCAAGAATAATGGTTTATGTTTTTTTGTTAGGCATATCTTAAGGTGAGAGAGTTTCCAAGGCTCTGTCTTACTATTATCATGGGAAATTAACCCTTCTGAGATTCAGTTTCCTTATCTGCAAAATGAGGAAGTTGGACTAAATGTCCTTAAAGATCTAAATTTGATTAGTTTTTTTAATGTGCAAACAGATTTTAATAGTGTGAAGAAAATATATTAGCAGAGATGTCAAAAAGTAAAACAATATCTCCAAGCCAAAAGAAAATAGGTCTATTGAAAGAAGACTGGTCTCACAATAAAGCTAGACTCTAGTGGGCCTTGTGAGTGGCTTCCTTATATGCTCAAAAACTTATACTAAAATGAAAAGCAACTACTTGACTGCAGGGGTGGAGGGGATATGAATGAGGAGAGACTCTAAATGAACACTCTAATGCAGACACCAACAACGTGGAAATGGGTTCAAATCGAGAACACATGTGATACCCAGTGAAATCGCGCATCGGCTATGGGAGAGGGGGGGGGGAGGGAAGAAAAGAAAATGATCTTTGTTTCCAATGAATAATGTTTGGAAATGACCAAATTTAAAAAAAAACTTATACTAAAGATACAATAATTTTTCAGAAAGATTTTATAGTTACCCAATAATGAATCAAGTAAAATAAAAATAAAACCTAGAGTAAATGAGATGGAAAAATCAGATAAAATGGGAGTATTTGAACCACAACTTCACATAGTAGAACATAAGATGAAGTATCAGAAAATGTTATAACTATTGTATGATTCTTCTTAGAAATGATTCATTCAGAATTAAATGATTACTATTTTTAGAAATATTTAATACTTAATCAGTTCCAACAGGACTGAACTATTAATTGAATAGTGATTCAGTTCTAGAAGGACTAAACTACTAAAAATGCTGAACCTCTAGAAGAAAAAAAATGCTTCATATAGAATCATATATGATTCAGATACAGAAAATACTCCAGATGGAATTATGTCCTGATCATTCTCAGAAAAATGTAAGATCTATGATCACAAAGTACCTTAATTAGGGGAAACTGCTGATCTAATATAACAAAATAACTGAATTTTGTAAAACCTGATGATACTGATGTAATCATGAGGGAGAAAGGGGATTTCACATTCACAACAGTTTTGATACCTGAAGGATGTTGTGGAAAATAGCCATCAAAATAGCAATTTGATCAAAGGGAACAGGTAGAGGATGAAAAGGTTGGTTTATTCTATTTTCTATGGGGTAGGCCTTCTGTGGAGGTGAAGACATAGGTAAAACTAGTATCCAAGTATCATGACTCCACAGACCTGACTTTGGGGGGCAGTAATTCCCATTCATGTTGCTATATGAGCACTTATATAACTTACTTTTTTAATGAATTCTAAAAAATGTGGAGTTTATGCATCATTTTTATGCATTTGTTTAGTTAAATGCTTTTTGTTGGTAGTGGTGATTACTAAGTATATAATATAATATTAATAAAGTCTATATAATCTCCAAAAATTAGTTTTTGCTAATACTATCAGAAAATCTATATATTTAATTTTTCTTCCTGTTCATATCTTGCTGACAACTTTTTTCTTATAATTAAAAAATAACTCTTTTAAGAGATTAATTCACTTTTATCTCTTTCCTGCATCTGATTCTATTATTTCCAATTTTATTTTAGTTTTTATTCTCACTTTCCTTATTGGCCAACATGCTTTTTCTTCAAATATTTTCTCAAATGTCCATGCTTTTTTTCTTCCTCTTTCATGACCCAAATGAACATATAACCTATTTCCCCTTTTATTATCTTTCTTTATTTCTTAAAAGTCCTAAATTCCCTGTATAGAACACTATTCACATGAGAGTTCTACTTTTCAGACTGTGTCTAAACACTTTCCATTAAATTTCACAGTATAACTTAGTAAGTTTGACATTTTGAAAAAAGGCCATAGTCTTGTAATCCTTAGAGAATACAGATCTCTCATGTAACTTCCCATGACCTTATAAAATCAATATCTTTGAAATATATGTCTGATTGGAAAAACAGTACTTTTAACCCATTAACCAGTTTCATTAAGTATATATAATTGCCCTCTATTATAAAGGGCAAAAAATAAAAATAAATAAATGTATGAACACTGAATTTGACTTTTAAGTAGTTAGGGGAAAAATGCATGTTAGCTAAACTCCAAGGATGAAGATTGACAGAAAAGCCCAAACCCACAGATATAGCACATAATGAAAGGAGCAAGACTACAGGCAACAACAGGAGGAAAAGAAGGGGCAAATATGAGCAAACAACAGAAAAAGAAAAAAGAAATTACAATCGACAGCTTCTATCCAGGCAATGAACAAAGAGAAAATGTAACAGAGGAGGATCAAGGAACACCAAACAAAAACATAGAAACTCCAGTGAATTAGACACAGGCTTTGGAAGAACTCAAAATACAATTCAAAACACAATTAAGAGAGGCTGAAGACAACTGGGAAAAGAACTTAAAAAGCAAGACAAGTGATCTGGAAACCGAAAATAGTGTCTTGAAAGCCAAAGTTAATCAACTTGAAAATGAGGCAAAGGAGATTAAAGATGAGGCAAAGAAAATGAAAGATGAAGCAAAGAAGATGAAAGATGACCTCCAAAGATAATCAGAGCAGAAGGAGAAAGATGACCAAAAAGTCAGGTATAAAATTCAGTCTTTAAAAACAAGAATACAACAATTAGAAGCAAGTGACTTCACAAGGTAGCAGGAAACTATAAAATGAAATCAAAAGAATGAAAAAATTGGGGAAAATATGAAGCACCTCATTCACAAAAGAGAAGATTTAGAAAATTGATCCAGGAGAGACAACTTAAGAATCATTAGTCAAAGAGACAGTAAAACCATATTAGTGGGAGAGCTGAACCAACCACTATCAAATTTAGATAAATCAAAAAAAAAAAGAAAGCAGTAAAAGATGTGAATGAAATCTTAGAAAAATTAGAGTTAAAAGACATATGGAGAAAAGTAAATAGGGACAAAAAGGAATACACCTTCTTCTCAGCACCACATGGCACATTCACAAAGATAGATCATACACTAAGTCACAGAAACATGGCATACAAATGGAGAAAAGCAGAAATAATAAATGCAACATTTTCAGATCATAAGGCAATAAAAATAATGATCGGTAAGGGTACATGGAGAGCCAAATCAAAAATTAATTGGAAATTAAATAATATGATAGTCCAAAATCGGTTAGTTAGAGAAGAAATCATAGAAACAATTAATAATTTCATTGAGGAAAATGACAATGGTGAGACATCCTTTCAAACCTTATGGGATGCAGCCAAAGCAGTACTCAGAGGAAAATTCATATCCTTGAGTGCATATATTAACAAATTAGGGAGGGTAGAGATCAATGAATTGGAAATGCAAATCAAAAAACTTGAAAGTGAACAAATTAAAAACCCCTAGAAGAAAACCAAACTAGAGATCCTAAAAATTAAGGGAGAAATTAATAAAATCAAAAGTGATAGAACTATTAAACTAATAAACAGGACTAGAAGCTGGTACTTTGAAAAAAAACAGACAAAATAGACAAAACACTGGTCAATCTAATAAAAAAAGGAAAGAAGAAAGGCAAATTAACAGCATCAAAGATGAAAAGGGGGACCTCACCTCCAATGAAGAGGAAATTAAGACAATCATTAAAAACTACTTTGCCCAACTATATGGCAATAAATATACCAACCTAGGTGATATGGATGAATAGTTACAAAAATATAAATAGCCTAGACTAACAGAAGAAGAAATAGAATTCTTAAATAATCCCATATCAGAAAAAGAAATCCAACAGGCCATCAAAGACCTCCCCAAGAAAAAAATCCCCAGGGCCTGATGGATTCACCAGTGAATTCTATCAAACATTCACAGAACAGCTAATCCCAATACAATACAAACTATTTGACATAATAAGCAAAGAGGGAGTTCTACCAAATTCCTTTTATGACACAAACATGGTACTGATTCCAAAGCCAGGTAGGTCAAAAATGAAGAAAGAAAACTATAGACCAATGTCCCTAATGAATATAGATGCAAAAATCTTAAATAGGATACTAGCAAAAAGACTCCAGCAACTGATCAGGAGGATCATTCACTATGATCAAGTAGGATTTATACAAGTAATGCAGGGCTGGTTCAATATTAGGAAAACCATCCACATAATTGACCATATCAACAAACAAACAGACAAAAATCACATGATTATCTCAATAGATGCAGAAAAAGCCTTTGATAAAATACAACACCCATTCCTATTAAAAAAAAACAAACTAGAAAGCATAGGAATAGACGGGTCGTTCCTAAAAATAATAAATAGTATATATCTAAAACCATCAACTAACATCATCTGCAATGGGGATAAACTAGATGCATTCCCAATAAGATCAGGAGTGAAACAAGAAAACATTATCACCTCTATTATTTAACATTGTACTAGAAACACTAGCAGTAGCAATTAGAGAAGATAAAGGAATTGAAGGCATCAAAATAGGCAAGGAGGAGACCAAGTTATCACTCTTTGCGGATGACATAATGGTCTACTTAAAGAATCCTAGAGATTCAACCAAAAAGCTAATTGAAATAATCAACTTTAGCAAAGTTGCAGGATACAAAATAAACCCACATAAATCATCAGCTTTTCTATATATCTCCATCACAGCTCAGCAGCAAGAACTAGAAAGAGAAATCCCATTCAAAATCACCTTAGACAAAATAAAATACCTAGGAATCTACCTCCCAAGACAAACACAGGAACTATATGAACACAACTATAAAACACTCGCCACACAACTAAAACTAGACTTGAACAAATGGAAAAACATTAACTGCTCATGGATAGGATGAGCCAATATAATAAAAATGACCATCCTACCCAAACTCATCTATCTATTTAGTGCCATACCCATGGAACTTCCAAAAAATTTTTTTTACTGATTTAGAAAAAACCATAACAAAGTTCATTTGGAAGTACAAAAGATCAAGGATATCCAGGGAAATAATGAAAAAAAAAACACATATGATGGGGGCCTTGCAGTCCCTGACCTTAAACTATATTACAAAGCAGCAGTCATCAGAACAATTTGGTACTGGCTAAGAAACAGAAAGGAAGATCAGTGGAATAGACTGGGGGAAAGCGACCTCAGCAAGACAGTATACGATAAACCCAATGATCCCAGCTTTTGGGACAAAAATCCACTATTCGATAAAAACTGCTGGGAAAATTGGAAGACAGTGTGGGAGAGACTAGGAATTGATCAACACCTCACACCCTACACCAAGATAAATTCAAAATGGGTGAGTGACTTAAACATAAAGAAGGAAACCATAAGTAAATTGGGTAAACACAGAATAGTATACATCAGACCTTTGGGAGGGGAAAGGCTTTAAAACCAAGCAAGACATAGAAAGAATCACAAAATGTAAAATAAATAATTTTGACTACATCAAACTAAAAAGCTTTTGTACAAACAAAACCAATGTAACTAAAATCAGAAGGGAAACAACAAATTGGGAAAAAATCTTCATAGAAACCTCTGACAAAGGTTTAATTACTCATATTTATAAAGAGCTAAATCAATTGTACAAAAAATCAAGCCATTCTCTAATTGATAAATGGGCAAGGGACATGGATATGCAGTTCTCAGATAAAGAAATCAAAACTATTAACAAGCACATGAAGAAGTGTTCTAAATCTCTTATAATCAGAGAGATGCAAATCAAAACAACTCTGAGGTATCACCTCACACCTAGCAGATTGGCTAACATAACAGCAAAGGAAAGTAATGAATGCTGGAGGGGATGTGGCAAAGTAGGGACATTAATTCATTGCTGGTGGAGTTGTGAACTGATCCAACCATTCTGGAGGGCAATTTGGAACTATGCCCAAAGGGCGACAAAAGAATATCTACCCTTTGACCCAGCCATAGCACTGCTGGGTCTGTACCCCAAAGAGATAATGGACACAAAGACTTGTACAAAAATATTCATAGCTGCGCTCTTTGTGGTGGCCCAAAACTGGAAAACGAGGGGATGCCCATCAATTGGGGAATGGCTGAGCAAATTGTGGTATATGTTGGTGATGGAATACTATTGTGCTAAAAGGAATAATAAAGTGGAGGAGTTCCATGGAGACTGGAACAACCTCCAGGAAGTGATGCAGAGCGAGAGGAGCAGAACCAGGAGAACATTGTACACAGAGACTAATACACTGTGGTATAATTGAACGTAATGGACGCCTCCATTAATGGCGGTGTAATGTCCCTGAACAATTTGCAGGGATCCAGGAGAAAAAAACACTATTCATAAGCAAAGGATAAACTATGGGAGTGGAAACGCCGAGGAAAAGCAACTGCCTGAATACAGCGGTTCAGGGGACATGACAGAGGAGAGACTCTGAATGAACACTCTAGTGCAAATATTATCAACAAAGCAATGGGTTCAAATCAAGAAAACATGTAATGCCCAGTGGATTTATGCGTCAGCTATAGGGGGTGAGGGGGAGGAAAAGAAAATGATCTATGTCTTTAACGAATAATGCTTGGAAATGATCAAATAAAATATATTTTAAAAAATTTAAAAAAAAAGAAAGAGAAATCCCATTCAGAATCACCTTAGACAAAATAAAGTACTTAGAAATCTATCTCCCGAGACAAACACAGGAACTATATGAACACAACTACAAAACACTCTCCACGCAAATAAAACTAGACCTGAGCAATTGGAAAAATATTAACTGCTCATGGATAGGACAAGCCAATATAATAAAAATGACCATCCTATCCAAACTTATTTATATATTTAGTGCTATACCCATTGAACTTCCAAAAAAAATTTTTACTGACTTAGAAAAAAACCATAACAAAGTTCATTTGGAAGAACAAAGGGCCAAGGATATCCAGGGAAATAATGAAAAAAAAAATACAAAGGAAGGTGGCCTTGCAGTCACAGATCTCAAACTCTATTATAAAGCAGTGCTCATCAAAACAATTTGGTACTGGCTAAGAAACAGAAAGGGGAATCAGTGGAATAGACTTGGGGTAAGTGACCCCCGTAAGACAGTATATGACAAACCCAAAGAGCCCAGCTTCTGGGACAAAACCCCACTATTTGACAAAAAATGCTGGGAAAAATGGAAGACAGTGTGGCAGAGATTAGGTTTGGATCAACACCTCATACCCTACACCAAGATAAATTCAGAATGGTTGAATGACTTGAACATAAAGAAGGAAACTATAAGTAAATTAGGTGATCACAGAATAATATACATGTCAGACCTGTGGGAAGGGAAAGACTTTAAAACCAAGGAAGACTTAGAAAGAGTCACAAAATGTAAAATAAATAATTTTGACTACATCAAATTAAAAAGGTTTTGTACAAACAAAACCAATGCAACCAAATTGAGAAGGAAAGCAACAAATTGGGAAACAATTTTCATAACAAAATCCTCTGACAAAGGTCTAATTACTCAAATTTATAAAGAGCTAAATCAGTTATACAAAAAATCAAGCCATTCTCCAATTAATAAATGGGCAAGAGACATGAACAGGCAGTTTTCAGCCAAAGAAATCAATACTATTAATAAACACATGAAAAAGTGCTCTAAATCTCTTATAATCAGAGAGTTGCAAATCAAAACAACTCTGAAGGATCAGCTAGCAGACTGGCTAATATGACAGCAAAGGAAAGTAATGAATGCTGGAGGGGATGTGGCAAAGTGGGGACATTAATGCATTGCTGGTGGAGTTGTGAATTGATCCAACCATTCTGGAGGGCAATTTGGAACTATGCCCAAAGGGCGCTAAAAGACTGTCTGCCCTATGATCCAGCCATAGCACTGTTGGGTTTGTACCCCAAAGAGATAATAAGGAAAAAGACTTGTACAAGAATATTCATAGCTGTGCTCTTTGTGATGGCCAAAAATTGGAAAATGAGGGGATGCCCTTCAATTGGGGAATGGCTGAACAAATTGTGGTATATGTTGGTGATAGAATACTATTGTGCTAAAAGGAATAATAAAGTCGAGGAATTCCATGGTGACTGGAACAACCTCCAGGAAGCGATGCAGAGTGAGAGGAGCAGAACCAGGAAAACATTTTACACAGAGACTGACACAGTGTGATACAAGAGAATGTAATGGACTTCTCCATTAGTGTCAATACAATGTCCCTGAACATTCTGCAGGGATCCAGGAGAAAAAAAAACACTATCCACAAGCAAAGGACAAATGGTGGGAGTAAAAACACCGAAGATAAGCCACTGCTTGACTACAGGGGTGGAAGGGACATGAATGAGGAGAGACTCTAAATGAACACCCTAATACAAATACCAACAACATGGAAATGGGTTTGAAGCAAGGACACATGTGATACACAGTGGAATTCTGTGTTGGCTAGGGGAGGGGCGGTGGGAGGGCGGGGGGATAAGAAATGGATCTTTGTTTCCAAGGAATATTATATGAAAATAACCAAATAAAATAATGTTTAAATTGGGCGGGGGGAAGGGGGGGAAGAATCATTGGTCTACCGGAAGACCATGACAAAAGAAAAAGTCTAGGCATCATACTGACATGGGCATTGTACCCCCAGAAACTCACGCAAACTATTATTAGGGAAACTCCCTTGCTTCCTTACATCCTTGTGACTCTGAGCCTAAAAACATCCAATGACCCCTCTGGGGTCCTGAGATGACTATTGTTTGTTTGTTGATTTGTTCTCTAGATTTAAGATGGACAGAGAGAAGCACCTCCAAGCCACACCTTGATCCTATCAGACATCTGTTTGTTCCCTAAAACTAAGGAATCTTTATGTCCCCAGGCAGATAATCACCCCACCTCACCAAATGCCTGGGTGACTAACACTCTCTGTTGTAAAGAGTATAAAATCCCCAGAACTGATGTCCTCTAGAGGACAGCTTTTCCATTCATGCTGTCCTCCCAGGGAACTGCTCCCCATCTTGCTGTTCCACCTTGCTATCCTCCTAGCCATTATCAACATTACTTTCTAAGTTAATAAATTTCTCTTTCTGTTTTAAGCTAAGTTTTGGAGTCTTGCATTCTTGCAAAAGGCATCCTTCCTGAACCCCAGGGGTACACATCTGCACCCCCATAACAGGAAATTATGCAAGAAAACTGCCCCGACATTCTAGAACAAGAGAGAAAAGTAGAGGTAGAAAGAATCCACAGATCACCTCCTGTACTTAATCCCCAACTAACAAAACCCAGGAATGTTATAGCCAAATTCAAGAACTACCAGACCAAGGAAAAAATATTACAAGCTGCTAAGAAGAAGTCATTCAGATACCATGTAACTACAGTGAGGATAACACAGGATCTGGCTGTATCTACACTGAAGGACTGAAAGGCATGGAATATGATATTCCAGAAAGCAAGGGAACTAGGTCTAAAACCAAGAATCAACTACCCAGCAAAACTGACTATATTCTTACAGGGGAAAGTATGGTCATTTAATAAAATAGAAGACTTCCAAGCATTTGTAAAGAATAGACCAGATCTGAACAGAAAATTTGATGCCCACAGAACTCAAGAGAATCATCAAAAGATAATTAAGACAGGGGGAAAAAACAAAAACAGAACCAAAAAAACACATTAAAAAAACCCTTTTTTTAAGGGACCCAATAATTTAAAATGATATGTATCCCTACAAGAAAAGAGGATATTGGTAACTCTTAAAAATTGTTATTATCACTTGGGTAGCTAGAAGAATTATACTTAGAGGCAACAGTGACAAACTGTATAGGATGAAATGCCAAGACATAAATATGTTTATAGATATATGTATGCATAAATATATGTATATATACATATATATACAACTAGAGTTTAAAAAAGAAGTTAATACTAAGATAAATTGGAAAAGAAACAAAATGGAGTAAATTTATATGTCACAAAGGTGTGGGGGGGGGGTGGAGAACATCAATACACTGGAAGGGTAAAGAGGTTGGAGATAGGAAATACTCAATTCTTATGTGCATTGAAATTGACTTGAAGAAGGAAGAATAATCAAATACATTGGGGCAGAGAATTGATTTGCGCCCTATAAGGAAGTAGAAGGATAACAAACAGACTGGTGGAGAAGGAAGCAATACAAGGGAGGGAGAGTGTGGGGGAGTAGTTTAAAAAGACTGTAAAGAAAATAAGAGGGGAATAATAATAGAGGAGGGGGTAGAAAGAGAAGTAAAATAAGGGTGGGAATTAGGGGGACTGATTAAAAACAAAACACTGGTGCCTATGATAAGCCCAAAGATCCCAGCTTTTGAGACCAAAATCCACTATTTGATAAAAACTGCTGGGGAAAATTGGAAGACAGTATAGGAGAGATTAGCTTTGGATCACCATATCACACCCTACTCCAAGATAAATTCAGAATGGGTGAATGACTTGAACATAAAGAAGGAAACTATAAGTAAATTAGGTGAACACAGAATAGTATTCATGTCAGATCTTTGGGAAAAGAAAGATTTTAAAGCCAAACAAGAGTTAGAAAAAATAACAAGATGTAAAATAAACAATTTTGATTACATTAAATTAAAAAGGGTTTGTATGAACAAAACCAATGCAACCAAAATTAGAAGGGAAGCAACAAATTGAGAAAAAATCTTCATAACAAAAACCTCTGACAAAGGTCTAATTACTCAAATTTATAAAGAGCTAAATCAATTGCACAAAAAAATCAAGCCATTCTCCAATTGATAAATGGGCAAGAGACATGAACAGGCAGTTTTCAGCCAAAGAAATCAATACTATTAATAAGCACATGAAAAAGTGCTCTAAATCTCTTATAATCAGAGAGTTGCAAATCAAAACAACTCTGAGGTATCACCTCACACCTAGCAGATTGGATAACATGGCAGCAAAGGAAAGTAATGAATGCTAGAGGGGGTGTGGCAAAGTGGGGACATTAATGCATTGCTGGTGGAGTTGTGAATTGATCCAACCATTCTGGAGGGCAGTTTGGAACTATGCCGAAAGGGTGCTAAAAGACTGTCTGCCCTATGATCCAGCCATAGCACTGTTGGGCTTGTACCCCAAAGAGATAATAAGGAAAAAGACTTGTACAAGAATATTCATAGCTGTGCTCTTTGTGGTGGCCAAAAATTGGAAAATGAGGGGATGCCCTTCAATTGGGGAATGGCTGAACAAATTGTGGTATATGTTGGTGATGGAATACTATTGTGCTCAAAGGAATAATAAAGTCAAGGAATTCCATATGAACTGGAATGACCTCCAGGAAGTGATGCAGAGTGAGAGAAGCAGAACCAGGAGAGCATTATACACAGAGACTGATACACTGTGGTACAATCAAATGTAATGGACTTCTCCATTAGTGGCAATGCAGTGATCCTGAGCAACTCAGAGGGATCTATGAGGAAGAACACTATCCACATCCATAGGAAAAACTGTGGCAGCAGAAACACCAAAATAAAACAACTGCTTGATTACATGGATTGAGGGGGATATGATTGGGGATGTAAACTCTAAATGATCATCCTAGTGCAAACATCAACAACATGGAAATAGGTTCTGATCAAGGACACATGTAAAACCCAGTGGAATTGAGCATTGGCTACAGAAAGGGAAGGGATGAGGGGAGGGAGGGAAAGTATATGATTCTTGTAACCAGGGAATGATGTTCAAAATTGATTAAATAAAATTTTCAAAATATCGCATGTTATAATTTGTCCCTGTGAATGTATAAAATATACTGAATGAACTCAGAATAAAGATATATTCCATATATTCAGCTCTAGAATAGTGACTAGAGGTAACTACTTGGCTAAGGTCCAAGGGACAGTGACTTGCAATAGACTGCCCTAGCTATTGTGGCTTCCCATGGGTTCATTGATAGAAAAGCCTAAAATACACTGACTGTTCTCACATTTACTGATTTATCACACCTGAGAAAAGATATGATATTTGTAGAAATAATCATGAGCCCAAAAATCTAAGGATTTTCCCAAGAAAGGGATTACAGGTATGAAGTAAAAAAAGTACTCAAAATGTAAATATTAATGAGATATGGAATTGGTCATTTATTCCCACACTTAAAAGGTGATGCTAAGCATTAGAGAATCCTAGCATAGATTATAGAATGATTAGGGCAAATTTTAGTAGCTTACTTGTAAAGTTTGTTATAGTCAGCTAGAAGACTGTTAGAGAATCCTCATCAGGGCATAAACAGTTTGGCAATTCTGTTAACTAATTATTTCACATTTCACCTCTGCAATTAACATTATCTAATCACACACCCAACCTTGATCTTTCTTGGGGTCTTTCTTCAGTTTATGGACTGATACCAGTGCCTCCTCTTGCTATCAGTTACATACTCTGAGTTGTCATTCTCCTTGCTTTACTAGTGGGAGATTGCAATTTCTCCAGATATTTGAAGTTCTCAAAGTTTAAGCTAAATAAAGGAAAGACAGGAGAGGCAAAATCAGCCAGCAGCCCAGTTAAAAGTCTAAACATTTGAATCCCTTCTCCACATGGGGAGTGGCAGCCCCTGGTGCCATTATGTGAGGGCAGAGGTAGGGTGCCAATATCTATCTCTCACTGAGAAAATAAATCTTGTCACCTGAAGGATTGTTTCCTACATGAGCTACCATTATGTTAAGATAGAGAAGGGATGCTGTTCTTACTCTTCCCTAAGATTCTATCTTGTCAATCATTTCATTGGGGCTCCTAGGGCAACACTATACCTTCTACTAGATGTGGCACCCCATATCTTTAGATCTTCTTGAGAAACCAATTAGAAGATTGAGTAGATAAATTCAGTCATTGCTAGAAGCTCTAATTCCCTCCAAGAAAGTTTCTTTGTGGCCCCCAGAAACTGATAGATACTATCTGTGTATGTTCTAGGTCTGTAATGGCAAACCTATGGCACACATACCAAAAGATAGCATGCAGAGACCTCTATGTGGGCACATGCACCATCCCCCTCCAGAGTTAGTTACTAGGAAGGCAGAGGAACTCAGGTGGAGCTGCTCCCTCTCCACTGTGCCTCCACACCTCTCTGCCCAGAAGCCCAATAGAAGTGCTTTCTCCCTCCCCTGAGAGGAGTGCCTGAGCCACTCCCTCCCTTTCTTCCTCCCATGTCTGGGATAAGGTGTGTGTGTGTGGGGGTGAACTCAATCAAGCTCGGGTTGGGGGGAGGGCATGGCACGCAGTCTGGGTGGGGTGGGGCGGGGCATGGCACATAGTATCTAAAAGGTTCTAAAAGGTTTGCCACCCCACTGTTCTAGGTAGTAGGAAGAAGTGGAAATCTTCACTATATAATTATTGTAATGAATGTAGTAGATCTTTGAATTTCACTAAGAAAAATTTAGTTCATTATGTATATTCCCCAAAAACCAATAAGAAGGAATGAAAAACTCAGAAATCATCAAGTCCAGCAGGTCTCAACCCTAGCCACCAAACCTTTCTGACTTCAGTACTAACCTCAATCATACTTCAGTAGCCTGAAAACTTTATTTCAGATTCAAATAAAATAATGATTAGGTTTGCTCTATATTAGAATAACACCCTCAATATGGATCAGAAAACATTAGGTAGGAAGAGAGAGCTGAGGGCTTTATGTCTCAATATGCCTCAAAATAATGGCTTATTTTAAGGATCACTTTCAAGTTTATAATATTCACTACATGCATTATTATTTCATTTGTTCCTCACAAAAACCCTATGAAATAGGAAGTGTAAGCTTTATTATCCTGATGATAACAATAGGAGGTAGGTAATGCAATTATTACATGAAATGGCATGTAGTATAATTGGTGCTTTATCCTGTAAAACTATAGTAGCCGTTCATAATCCTAACTTTCAATGATTCAGCATATTGTGTGAAAGCCGTCATGTGCATCTATTTTATGTGAGAAATAAATTAGGTCCTTCTATGATTCTCTTTCTTCCAGGTTTTTGAGAGTTATCAGATGAAAGCCATTTTGTGGTCATCCCCACTACTGGAAAATCAGAGAGTCAGTCACATTGTATGTCCCTTAAGGAGGTCTTGGGTTTAAATTCTACTTCTGATGCTAACTACTTTTGACTATGGACAAGTCATTTAGTTTTCATGGGCCTCAGCCCTAAACTTTTGCCAGATGTCACATTTGCAACCACCTTTCAGACACCTCAAACTGGATGTCCAGTAGATATGTTTAACTCAATGTGTACAACACAAAATTATTTATCTTTTGCCCTAAACCTGTGATGTTGAATCTATGGCATATGTGACAAAGATGGCATGCAGAGCACTCTCTGTGGTATATTGAAGAGAAGATTAAGTCTTCCAGTATATATATATATATGTATATATATATATAAAGTGTGAAGACCTCCCTTCTTAAAGTGGGGTTCAGGGGAGATAGCAGATGTTTAGGGTTGATTCAGAGAGAGGAGAGGGGGGTTGAAAATTTCCCCCCTTTTGCCTTCCCTTCCTTAACTATGTCTGCTCTCCCAGATTTGCTCTTGTCCTTCTTGTCCCCTCTCCATTACTAGAGACCAAAAGGTTTATTCCTAGGACGATGTTTCTCCCCTTGATCTATTCATTCATATTTGATTCACAGCTTGGGGAAAAAATAACTACTTTAATGTCAATTAAATCAGGATAATACAAAGGAATAACTGGCAGGGAAAAGAATGGGAAAGGAAAATGGGTCCCTGTCTCTATCTAAAACTCTTTTTCCTCCCTCCTTGAATTTGGGGGTAACTCAGGCTTTAGCAGCCTGAGTCCCCTGAGAGATAGTCAGGTTGGCTGACCCTAAGTTTGGCCCCTTGGCCACAATTCAGACCCAGGGCAACAGGAGCTGAGGTAAAGTCTGACAGAGATTCAAAATGCCTTTCTTGGGTTTTTCCTTCTATAGTCTTTTTAAATTGGGAAATGTTGGGGGAAAGGATTTCCAGTCACAAGCAGGAAAAAGTGGGTAACCCTCAGGAGAAAGTCTTTTTCAACCTTCTTTCTTTGGCTTCTCCAGACTGAGAGACCAACTCCTCTACAGCCAGAATCTTCTGCTTCTCAAGATTCCAATCTCCTGGGGCCCCTCCCCTGATGAGATGATCAGATCCACCCACTCTTCAGCCTGGCACTTTTCCTTTAAGTGTCAGCCTCTGTCACAGTGGGCATGCACAACTCCCCCAATCCTGCCAGAGTTTGTGATTAGAAAGGTAGAGGGACTTGAGCTGCTCCCTTCCCCCTCTCTACTATACACCTGATGACATTTTTTTACTTCACCCACCCCCCTGTCAGGGGCCCAATGGGAGTGCACAGGGGTAAGGTGGGTGGCTCACAGTCAGTAGATCTAGAGGGGAGTAGAGTGCTGGGGTCACTTCCCTCCCCCTCTTCACTTGCACTGAGGACATTTTTTTCACTTCACCCACCCCTCTGCCTAGCAGCCCAATGGGAATGCTTTCTCCTTCCCCAGTGTGGGGTAAGGAGTGGGGGGAGGGGTGCTTCCAGTACTTGGTGTGGGGGCAGGGCATAGCACAGTCTCTAAAAGGTTCACCATCAATGTCCTAAACCATACTCCATTTCTAACTTCTCTATTATTGTAGAGGACAACATTATCCATCCTTCCAATTCCTCTAGTTTGCAACCTAGGAGTCATCCTGGATTCAATTCCTCACGATTTATCACCATCCACCCACCCCCAGCCCATATCCAACATTTTGCCAAGGCCTGTTGATTTCATCTTTGCAACATCTCTCAAATATACTCACTCCTTTCTCTCCTCTGACATTGCCATTATTCTAGTACAGAACCTCATCAGCTCACTCCTGGATTATTGCAATTGCCTGCTCAACAGATCTATAGGGCCTCTAGTCTCTTCACTCCAATCCATCCTCCATTCAGCCACTAAAGTGATTTTCCTAAAATCACTTGATTTTAGAACTGCAGTGCAATCATGTCATCCCACCTCCAAAACCAATAAACTCCAGTAGCTTACTATAGTCTCTAGGATAAAACATAAAATGCTCTGGGCATTCAGTCTAACCTAATCTCATACCTTTGCAATCTTCTTGCACCTTAACCAGTAACACTGGCTCCCTGGCTTCACTTTCTTCTATGAACAAGACACTCCATCTTTCAGCTCTGGACATTTTCTCTGGCTGTCCCCCAAGCCTGGAATGCTCTCCTTCCTCTGCTCTGACTACTAACTTCCCCCACATCCCTACTAAAATCCCATCTTTTACAAGAAGTCTCTCTCAACCCCTCTTAATTCCAGTGTCTTCTCTCTATTCTTTCCCATTTATCCTGCATATAGCTCACTTTGTTTATATTTGTTTGCAAATTATCTCTCCCATTATATTTTTCCTTAAGGGCAGAGAATGTCTTTTGCCACTTTTTTGTATCTCTAGCATCTGCTACAGTGGCTGGAACATAATAGGTGCTTAATAAATGTTGTAAACCTTAAAATTTCTTAGACTTATAAATGTTGGAAATTTCACCATTGGGAAATTTCATACTTGAAAAATTTCCTATTGATAGTGGGAACTCTATTGGAATGTGAACCCCATTGGCATGGGGGAACCTCCATTCCTCCTCCTCCCTTCTTAAGATTACTTTAGGACAGAAACCTTTTGCTGAACAATGGAAAGGGCTTTGACCTATGCTTAAGCATAGAACAGGAAGTTCTTTGAGTCATGATTGATTTTAGAATTGATACAATAGAGATACTTGGAATGACAGAAGCAGGTCTTGGAAAATACAATTTCCACCCCACTCAGTCCTAACAGGATTTAGGAAGGGCTGCAGAAAAGGATCAAGATTTAATTATTTGAGAATATGACCTTCAACAGACATGTGCAAAGCCACAGACCTCTGGGCAGTCCTGGGTTAAGCTAGAGCCACCATTGGCACAGGGAAGACATGGACAGTGATTGGTAGATGTGAGAACTGAGGGGAGGGAACTTGGATGGTTTCCTTAAAGATAGAGGGGTCTGAGGACTGAGGGGTGGTTAGTTGGAGAGGTTTCTGCTCTGAGAGGTGGTACTTTGAGAAGTTTGCTCTGAAGGAAGCTGGAGGTGGAGGCCCCTGAGACTGTTTCTCCATTTTGGTCACGTGAGTGATAGGGACTGATCTCTTTTCTTTGCCTCAGCTATCTAAGGGCTTGGGCCTTTTGGCCCAGCCTAAACAGAAGGGGTATTTAAGCCCTATTCCCTTCTCTCCCCTTTCTTTCTCTCTCTCTCTCCCTCTCTCTATCTCTAATACCTTTCTTTCTCCTGTTTGTAATTAAACTCCATAAAAGGTTGACTGCTGATGTGAGTTTTCATTTAGGAATTACATAGCTGAATTCCTTGGCAACCTTAAATTAATATATATCAGTCTTTTAAAGTGATTTCCTTGTCACAATGTTGACTGGTTGATTATCTGTAACATGACAGAATTGGGCTATATGACCTCTATGATTCCTTCTAGCTACAGATCATGATTCTTTTTTTCCCCTATTCCTTATCTTTTTTATTTCTGAGGAAACTGTGCAGTGGATTCTGTCTATGTGTTCTTTTTTATTTAATTTAATTTTTCCTCCAATTACATGGAAAAAACGTTTCCAACATTTTTTCAAAGAATTTTCAGTCTCAAATTTTCTTGCTCCCTTCCCCTCTCCCATCACTGTGATGGAAAGCAATCTCATATAGATTTTACATGTGCATATTTTCCCATATTAACCCTTTTGTGAAAGGAAACAAAAAATTAAGAAAATGAAACAGATTTGCTTTGGTCTCTATTCAGACTCCATCTGTCTTTTCTCTGGAAGCAGATGGTCTTTTTTGATCATGAATCCTTTGAGATTCTTTTGGGTCACTGTATTAGTAAGAATAGATAAGTTATTCAGTTATTCATTGTACATCGTTCCTGTTATTATGTACAATATTTTCCTGGTTCTGCTTATTTCACTCTGCTTCAGTTCATGGAGTTCTTCCCAGATTTTTCTGCACTCCTCCTGCTTATCATTTCTTTCTTTTTTAAAAAACCCTTATAATACTGAACCAGTGTTCAATGGGGGATTAATGACTTGCCCAGGATCACACACCTAGGAAGTGCCTAATGCCATATTTGAACCTAGTACTTCCCATCTTTAGTCCTAACTTTCAATCCTCTGAGCCACCTACCTGCCCCATTGCTCCTCATTTCTTACAGCACAATAATATTCCACTGCAATCATATATTATAACTTAGCCATTGATGGGTTTCTGCTCACTTTTTAATTCTTTGCCTACATAAAAAGAGCTGCTTTAAATATTTTTGTATGTATAGGTCTATCCCCTTTATGTTCTTTATCTCTTTGGGATATAAACCTAGTAATAGTATTGCTGAGCCAAAGGATATATATTGTTTTACAGCCTTTTGGGGATAGGTCTGAGTTGATCTCCAGAATGATTACATCAGTTCACAACTCCCTCAATAGTGCATTAGTGTCTCAATATCCACAGTCCCCTTGAAGTTTTGTCATTTGCCTTTTTTGTCATAATAGCCAATTTGATAGGTGAGGGGTGGTATTTCACAGTTGTTTTAATTTTCCATTTCTCTAATTAATAGTGATTTGGAGCATTTTTTGTCTGACTATAGAGAGATCTTTAATTACTTTGAGAACAGCCTGTTCATAACCCTTGAACATTTATCAACTGGAGAATTACTTGTATTCTTAATCATTCAATTCATTTTCTCTTTTTGGATTGAGAAATGAGGCCTTTATAAGAAAGAGTTGAAAAATAATTTATACCATTATGATTGCTGTGTATTATTCTCCATCCTATTTCCCCATATTTCATTTCTGACCACCCCGCCATTTGCCCTCTTAGCAATAAACTCTACCCCCTTCTCTTATTTCCTTCTCCTCTTACTTTCCTCAAGATTATGATGCTATGACTATATCAATACACCATACTCTTCAGACTACAGTAATATTCCTCAAAAATGTGAAACATTTTTTATTATGTGCTGAGTTCTCTGCTCGATCATGGGAGAGCTGAAAGCGTAAATAAGATCCCATCCCTGTCCTCCTAAAGTTTATAGCTTAGTAGGGTAATATGGTATAAACAAAGATAACTATCATTCAAAAACTGTGATAAGTGCATCAGAGCCAAAGTCTTTAGTGATGTCTGAAGGACAAAGGTGTATTGTTAATCTCTCTTCAGTGCATCTTCCACAAAGCTATCAAATTAATGTTCCTAAAGCATAAATCTGACTTTGTCACTTTCTTTTTTAAATTTTTTTTAAAAAATTTCCCATTTAAATAAGTTTATTTAGTCAATTTAGAACATTATTCCTTGGTTACAATAATCACATTATTTCCCTCCTTCCCCTCCACCCACTCTTCTCACAGCCAACATACAATTTCATTGGGTATTACATCAGAACCCATTTCCATGTGGTTGTTTACACTAGGATGTTCATTTAGAGTCTACATCCCCAACAATATGCCTTCAACCCATGTATTCAAGCAGTTGTTTTTCTTTGGTGTTTTTACTCCCACAGTGTTTCCTCTGGATGTAGATAGTGGTTCTTCTCGTAAGTCTCCGAATTGTTCAGGGTCATTGCATACTTTGTCACTTTCCTACTATCTGAGTTTAAAATTTGACCTCAGACACTTATTAGCTATGTGATCCTGGGCAAGTCACTTGACGACAATTTGCCTCAGTTTCCTTCAATGTAAAATGGGGACAATAAGAGTCCCTACCTCCCAGGGTTGTGGTGAGGATCATATAAGATATTCTTAAAGTGCTTAGCATAGTGACTGACATATTGTAGGAATTTAACAAAGGTTTGTTCTCTCCCCTCTTGTCCCTGCACCCTTTCCCCTAGCTAAACAACTTCAGCTGTTCCTTATTAATACTAGGATGAAATAAAAAATCTTCAGCATTGTATTCAAAACCCTCCACAATGTGGCTCTAATACATTTTCCCAGCCTTTTTAATGTAAGGTTTGTTTGGTTTGGGGGAGGGAAGTTTCATTTTTCTTTTTTTCTTTTTATTAACATTTTTGTATTTATTTTAACTTCATTTCTAAATATGTATCTTCCCTCTCTCAGGAATTTATTTCTTATAACAAAGAATAAAAAAAGAACAAAGAGGGGAAAACAGTTGGGCAGAACTAAACAACACATCAAGTCTCATTGTATCTCCCTTGTTTCAAATCCATAATCCCCCATCTATGCAAGGGTGTCTTTTCTATTCTGTTCTGGGGTTCAGGTTTGACCCTTTCATGTATTCTTTTTTTTTTTTAACCAAATGGCCTTCTAGTTGTTCCTCATGAATGTCATTGTATTTCTAACTCCAGGCCTTTGAATAAGTTATCTTCCATATCTAGGTAGCACAGTGGAGAGAGAATTGGATTTGAAGTCAGAAAGAACTGTGTTGAAATCCAGCCATAGGCATGTACTAGCTCTATGACTTTGGGCAAGTTCTTATTCTTTATTTGCCCCCATTTCCTAAACTGTAAAATGGGGATAATGATAGCACTTTCTTCCAAGGGTTGTTTTAAAGATTAAATGAAAAATTTGCACATGTATTAGGGTATAAAAATCTCACAATCAAATGCAGAAAAGCAGAAATATCAAATGCATCTTTTCCAGATCATAATGCAAAACAAATTATATTCAATAAAGGTCCATTAAAAGAGAGACTAAGAATTAATCAGAGACTCAATAATATAATTCTAAAGAATAGTGGGTCAAAGAACAAATCATAGAAACAATCAATAATTTTATTAAGGAAAATGACAACAATGAAACAACATACCAAAATTTATGGGGTACAACTAAAGCAGTACTTAGGGGAAATTTTATATCACTAATCAGTTAACATCAATATAATAGAGAAAGAGTAAATTAATAAGTTGGGCATAAAATTTAAAAAGCTAGAAAAAGAGCAAATTAAGAAACCTCAATTAAATACTAAATTGGAAATCCTGAAAATCAAAGGTAATATTAATAAAATTGAGATTAAGAAAATAATCAAACTAATAAGTAAAACTAGAAACTGGTTCTGTGTGGGGAAAAACCAATAAAATAGATGAATCATTGGCTAATATTATTTAAAAAAGGAAAAGAAGGGGGCAGCTGGGTAGCGCAGTGGATTGAGAGCCAGGCCTAGAGACGGGAGGTCCTAGGTTCAAATCTGACCTCAGACACTTCCCAGTTGTGTGACCCTGGGCAAGTCACTTGACCTCCATTGCCTAGCCCTTACCACTCTTCTGCCTTGGAGCCAAGACATAGTATTAACTCCAAGACGGAAGGTAAGGGTTTTTAAAAAAAAGGAAAAGAAGAAAACCAAATTACCAAGTATTGAAAATGAAAAAAGTGAATGACCACCAATGAAAAGGAAATTAAAATAATTATTAGAATCTATTTTACCCATTTATATGCCAAAAAATGACACTCTAAGTGAAATAGATGAATATTTACAAGAATATAAATTGCTTAGATTAACAAAAGAGAGAATAGAATACTTAAACAATCTCATCTCAGGAAAAGAAATTGAACAAGACATCAATGAACTCCCTAAGAAAAAATCCCCAGAGTGAAATGGATTCAGAAATGAATTCTACCAAACATTTAAGGAACTGATCCCCAATACTATTCAAACTTTTAAAGAAAATAGCTGAAGGCATCCTACCAAACTCCTTTTACTACTCAAATATAGTACTGAACTTAAACCAAAGAAGAGCAAAAACAGAGAAAGAAAATTATAGATCAATTTCACTAATGAATATTGTTGCAAATTTTTAATATAAAATAAAAAACAGCCACATATCACAAAGATCATACACTATGACCAGGTGAGATTCATACCAGGAATACGGATCTCGTTCAAACCATATTACAAAGCTGCAATCATCAAAATAATTTGGTACTGGCTGAGAAAAGGAATGGTAGATCAATGGAATAGATTAGCTATACAATACATGGTAGCAATTGACCATAGTCATTTAGTGTTTGATAAACTTAAAAATCCAAACTTTTGGGACAAGAAATCATTATTTGACAAAAACTTCTGGGAAAACTGGGAAAAGGTATGGCATCTCACACTGTACACCAAGATACAGTAAAAATGGATTCATAATTTAGACATAAAGTACTACCAATAGAAATTCAGAGCAGTGTATAATAGTCTACCTGCCAAATATATGAATAAGGGAAGAATTCATGACTAAACAAGAGATAGAAAGCATTATGGGCCATAAAATGGATTACTTTGACATAAAATTTTAAAAGTAGCTCCTATCCCTATTCCCCTACTTCAATGATGGTGTACCTATGGCACATAGATCACTCTCTGTGGGCACACAAGCCACCCTACCATCCCTGCCCCAGAGTTTGTTATTAGAAAGGCAGGGGGACTTGGGTGGATCTTGTCCCTTAGTCCTCTCCACCACACATTTTTTCACATTACCTGCCCATTTGCCCAGCAGCCTAATGGGAACTCATAGAGGTTAAGGTGAGCAGCTCAAAGCTAGAGGGGAGCAGGGCACTCAGGCCACTCCCCTACCTCTCTCTCCATTCCTTAAGAACATTCCTCACTTCACCCACCCCTCCACCCAGCAGCCCAATGAGAGTGTTTCCTCCCTCCCCTGTATGGGGTAAGAGGGGGACAGGGAACACCTGGCACTTGGTGGGGGGAAGGGGCATGGCACATAATCAGGGGGATGGGAAGACATGATACTCCATCTCTAAAAGGTTTGCCGTCACTGCCCTACTTCATAATTGCATGTGTTGTACTCCCCAATGGAATTTAAATCCTTTGAGGGCAAGGACATTTTCTTTTTTTCCTTTTATTCCAAGTGATCAAGACAATGCCAAGTAGGTGATTAATCAGTATTTGTGGAATTGGATTGAATTATGGTTCATTACTTGCTGAATAAAATACTATTTGAGTTGATTTTTGAAGGATGGGAGGAACCAAACAGGCAAAGGTAACTGGGTAGAAAAACAAATCTCTGTTCAGGTAACAGAGATTAATCTAGCTGGTATTCACTAAAGTAATGAATGTATGGAAATGAAGGACAGTGCTAGATTGTAGAGAATCTAGAATTTGAGGCAAAAGAATTTGAACTTTACTTGGAAGGTAGAAGCAAGATACCAAAGATTTTAGAGCAGAGTATGATGTAACAAAATCTATATATGGAAGATTAGTCTGTGAGAATTGTTTAAGAATGAATTGGAGAGGGTGATGTGAGTAGGAGTTCCATTATACAGACATTGAAATAGTCTCAGAGAGCTAAGGTGGTAGCTATAAAAGCAAGCAGGTGGAGATGATTGAGGAAATTATTGCCAAGGTATAATTGAGAGGGAAAATGCAGATTGTTGGGATCCCAGATCCATTGGAATATTCTAGAACCAAAAGGACCTGATAACTGATTGGATCTAAGAGATGACGAATAGATAGGGAAGAGCCAAAGATAACCCCAGCATTTTATACAAAAGAGTCTTGGAGATGGTGTCTCTGAAGGAAAGAGCAAAATTTTAAGACATTAATCTATGAGCTCTCACTTAGAGTACTGTACCTGCTTATTCCTCATAGAGAGAATGAATACTATATTTTTTGACACTTAGCTAAGGCCTAGAATTAAAAGGAGAGTTTGTTTTTCTTGTTAGGGTTTTCATGTTGAAAAATAACATTATTCTTTGTCTATTGATATACCTGATTAAGCAACACACACACAAACACACCACACCACTCCAAGAAAAATCTACACTAAATCTCCTAGTCCAGTTGGTGTTCCTGAAAATTTGATGGGTGAAATCCCTGGCTTGATTTGCTTTACCAAAAAAGAAGATGGAGAAAGTTATACTATTGGTAATTTTCCAAAACAAAGTGTCAGCTTAGAGTATGACTTTGTCTTTTGCCCCTTGCATACTATCTGTCTTCTGATCAGTTGGAAAAGACCATTATGACAAAGAAGAATATTCTGTTATATGCTACCAAATTGAAACTGCAGAGATTCTATGAACAAAAACTAGAGTCTTATTACAGTGAATCAATATGTGAGTGTCTATTTGTGATCTTCAATACTGATAGGAAGCGAAACCTACTTTTAATTTCCTCTAAAATATTAGGATGTTCCAAAATGTCCACAGTAACTTATTATGCCATTGTGTATTTGATCTTAGTGATAGAAAGTAGTCAACTTTTCAATTTTGCTGTTGTTGCTGGTCCATGAAGTATACTTTCCACACACTAGAACTAGGTAACCCTGGCTACAGCAAGAACATTAATAATTTGGGACTCAGTGCTGCCAGTTCCTGGAAACTATTGTCACCCAAGGGGCCTCCCAGTACACAAAGAGAGGAGTGTGTAGCCACTAGGGAAGGATCAGCATTTCATCTATAACACTCCTGCATTGGAGACAATGCTAATTTTTTTAATGAAAGTCAAATCTAAGTCTTTGTTTACTATCTGCATGGCACTAGAGAAAACAACTTGGACTCTGAGAGCTCCATGATTCTTCATCTATAAAATGAGATAAGTTGGCCTAAGCTATTTTTCTATTATTTTTATCTATTATCCTATTATTTTTGTTGTTCAGTCCTTTCAGTTGTATCTGACTTTTTGTAACCCCATTTTGAGGTTTTCTCAGCCAAGATACTGGAGTGATTTGCCGTTTCCTTCTCTAGCTCATTTTACAGATGAGGAACTGAGGAAAACAGGTTAAGTGACTTGCTCAAGGGTCATATAGAGAGTGAGTGTCTGAGGCCAGATTTGAACTCCAGAAGATGATTCTCCCTGATTCTAAGCTCAGTGCTCTACCCATTGAGCTACCTAACTGCCCATGATCCTATTACAACACTTGAGAAATAAGCCTTTCGCTGCTCTAGGTTCATTGTTTTCTTCCTTTATTTTCTAGATCTGTATTTTATGGAAGAGAGATTAAAGGTAGAGTAGGAGTGCCCTCTGGGAGATTAATAAAAAGACAAATGTCACGCCTGCCTTGTTGTCTCTGGATAGGCTTAATTTTAAAGGGGTATAGCTGTTTGATGGCAGCCTTTCTCTCAGACTCCTAGATCATGGTGGAGATATAATGGGAAGAGGTATGAAGAAGGAAACCCTCAAGGGGTTGTCCCATCCCAGGGATGTCCCAAAGTCAGCCCATAAGTTATCCTACAGCTAATTTCAACTGGCTTCTGGTCAATAGTGGGGGCTGGTGATTGTCTATATTGTCTATATTACCACAATAGCCTCCCAGTCATCTTCCTGCATCAAGTCTGTCCACTCTGCAAATCATCTTCCACATAACTACCAGTGATTTTCCTAAAGCTTGGGTCTGACTGCTCAATAAATAAGGGGCTCCTTACTATCTCTAGGATCACATACAAATTCCTCTGGATGACATTTAAGACCCTTCACAGCCTACCTTTCTAGCCTGATTATAGATGACTCCCCTTCACACTCCCTCTGATCCAGTCAAACAGCTCTTTTAGCCTCATTTAGGCGTTTATAACATTCAATCTTCCACCTTTGCACTTGTTCAAGCTGTTCCCCATGCCTGGAAGGCATTCTCTTCTTATCACTGCCTCTTGGAATCCCTAATTTCTTTCAAAACTCAGATTGTTTCACCTTTTTTACAGGAAATAGTTTCTAGTCCTTCCCTAAACTGCTGGTAACTTCTCTCTTCCCTTCCCTGACAAGAGAATATTTTTTTATTTATGTATTTGTTTAGATCATTTTGTATATATTTATGAAGGACCTACAATGTACCAGGCACTATACTGGGCATTTGGGATATAAAAATAAAATAGTGACAGTACTTGCCCTCAGTAAACTTACATTCTGCCATACCAGAATGTTAGGTGACTTGAATTGTGGTGAGGTAGATTCCCTTTTTTCACGACCTTAGATAAAGAATACTTGCTAGGATGTGTAGTTGGGGAGAATTGGCCAAGAGAGCCAAAATCAACTAATCCTCAAACCAGAAATAACATAAAATAAGGAGCCATTATCAGAGATAATGAAGTATTAAAGTCTTAAAGGAATTGTGCAAAGCATTTAGGACAGCTAGTTGGCATAAAATAGAGCATTGGGCCTGGACTTAGGACAGCCTGAGTTCAAATCCAGCCTCAGACAACTTACAAGCTATATTTCCCTGAACAAGCCACTTCACCTTTTTTAACCTCAGTTTCTTGATCTGTGCAATGTACTAGGAAAAAAAAAACAACAACAGAGAACCATTTCAGTATCTTTGCCAAGGAAACCCCAATGAAGATCACAGAGTCTAACATAACTGAACAACAAAGAGAAAGTGCTTATACTTTGCTACCCCTTTGTGAGTCAGTTACCCCTTGACTGGTGAAAGGACTGGCCACACTCATAACCCTTTAAATAGCCAGAACTCACATTCCTCACTTGTCTCTTGACTGGCTCCTTAGAGTATATAATTCCTGAACAACTTCACACCCACCCACCTCTCCTACATACTCATCTAACAGAAAGAATCTTCCTGTAGTAAAAGTGAGCAACAGAAACTATAAGGTGAGGAGAGGATGTTTGAAAATGTAGACTTGACCAGAAGTAGTTAAAGCTACTCAAACCAGTTGGCTGCTTATGCCGTTACATTTTAACTTTTGACTTTGCTGTGGTATTCAATTTGGCTTTCATATAGAGTGAGTTGTATTCTTTGCAGTGTTACTGAAGGATGAAATCAGAGATCTAAACTATGAATCAAGAAAGTTATGAGTAATTTTGTTGCTGTTGTTAAGTCATTTGTCATGCTTGACACTTCGTGACCCCGTTTGGGGTTTTCTGGGTAAAGATCCTGGAGTGGTTTTCCATTTCCTTCTCCAGCTAACTTGACAGATGAGGAAACTGAGGCAAACAGGATGAAGTAAGTGACTTGCCCAGGGTCCCACAGTTAGTAGATGCCTAAGGCCATATTTTAACCTAGGAAATGAGTCTTCTGATTCCAGGACAGTACTTTATCCACTATGCTTCCTGGGTGTCTCATGAGTAGTTTTAGGAAATCAACTAAATAAAGAACTTGGGAATAAACTAAGGTGTTTTAACGGCTAAGTACCTTTCTTTCCCCACAGGTGTGGTTTCAAGTGTGCTGGTGTAACTTAAGTTTGAAATGCCACCTAGTAGTTTGCAATAGCAGCAATACCAAGTCACAACTAGTGCAAGCAAATAAACTATTCCTGTGCATTGCCAATGTCCACATGGGACACAAACTGTCTCTATGTGTGAGCAAGTCTTTTACTATGATTCTGTGTCCATTTTTTTTCTGTAGAAAGTGTAGTTATTGACCCACAGATCTGGAGCCCTGACTAACCACAGGAGTAAATTATGCTAAAAAGAGTTGAGGGTCAATGGGAAAGAGCCTTCAGTTCCTGCTACTACCATCATGAACAGCATTTTCGGAATCAGATGAGTTCCTGAGACCAGTTTCCATTAGACAAGTGATTTGCAAACATTCTTATTAGATCATTTCGGTGGCATCAAGAGAATATGAATTAAATATGACCTTGCCATGAAAAACACAGCAACACTATAACATTTAAGGTTTTGGGGGGTCACATTTAAACTTTCCTTTTTTATTACAGACTTAACAAACAGCAAACAAATATTTCAACATAGGAATAAGAATAAAATACAAGATTTCATATGAACTTGTGAATTTTTGTTATGTAGTTTTTTATGTCTTTCATGTTTCTACTTATCAGTTCTTTCTCTGACAGTGAGCAGTCACAAGTCATTCTTCAAACATTAATTCTATAACTGTATGTAATATTATCTTGGTATTTTATTTCTTTAGGGAAAAACCCTTCAATCCAGTCAGAACAATAGACTTTTGGAAAAAGTGGTTCCCAACAAGTCCTAGATGAGGGGATGACTTTTTGTTTACTGGATGCTTTGATTAAAAGTTTACACATGGGAAAAGGAATATTACCTCCACTGACCTTCAGGGCTGACAAAATTCTCTCTCTCTCTCTCTCTCTCTCTCTCTCTCTCTCTCTCTCTCTCTCTCTCTCTCTCTCTCTCTCACACACACACACACACACACACACACACACACACACACACACACAATTGTATCTTCATTTGGTGAGATTCAGCTTCTAGTTTGGGGTTATAATAGTCATTACCTGTAAGCAGTCTGGCCATAGTAAATGGAAAGGAAAAATCCACAACTCACATGATTCCTCTTCAAGGATAAAAGATCCCAGGACAAAGTATCAAGACCTTTCATAAACACAATCATAGAAACATAAATTTCAAGACTTTAATTAAGAACTCTCAGAAGTCATCCAGTACAATATTTGAATTTTAAAGATAAAGAAACTGAGACTGGAGTAGTAAAGGATGAGGCAACAAAGTTAGTAAATAGTGAGTAGAGCAAGGAATTGAGCAGGTCATTTGACTTAAAATCTACTGTCTATGGGGCCTCTGCAATCTTCTTAAAACACAGGTTGTTTTCTCATTGGTTCCTCTGTATCTCCTTTTTGGTTACTATATCCAGGGCCACAGAGAATAGCATAGTCATGGTCAAAAAGTTTGTTCTTCATTTACATGAGGAATTACTCAGGACAGTATCTTTATATCACTTTCAACAGTGCTCAATTTATTATTAGATTTTATATCTTGCCCAGGTAATAGTGTGTCTTGCCATTATCTTATGATCAAATAATTTAAAAAATATTTTTCCACAGGTTTGTAATTTTAACTTTTGTTATCCTCCAGAGAGACAACCTCATTTTCTGAGCTCACATCCCCTAACCCCAGAAAAGTTGAAATTATACATTTTTACCCTATACACAGAGAATAATTACTGTCACCTGTCTTCTTTTCTTTTCTTTTCTTTTTTTGTTTAAAACACCTTCTGTCTTAGAAACAATACTAAGTATCAGTTTTAAGGCAGAAAAGTGGTAAGGACAAGGCAATTGGGGAAGTGGCTTGCCCAAGACCACAGAATTAGGGCATAGCTGAGGCCAGATTTTAACCATCACCATTTTTTTAAAAAAGGGTGCTTTCTTCCCTGAGCCACCTAACTGCTCCTCTATTCTTTTAATCCTACAAGGAAGAAAATTTGTCCTCTTTCTAAGGATCATATCTGAACTCTTTAGAAGTTACTAAACTACCTTAGCAGGTCCTCAATTCAACCCCAACCAGTACTGAGGGGCACTTTGCAAATTATGTACATGAAAACAAAGAACATCCACATACCATAAACATTAAAAGACCACATATCAATCTTTAGGGCTCATGAAAGGTCATGAAAGAGTGTGATGAAAGATTTTACAGTGGAATGTACTTTAGGGGCAATCTGGTCCACCCCTCTCTTCTTAAAAAGGATTCCATTGTTCAGAGAGGACATGGGATCTTTTTATGTAATCATGCTGTCACAAATTGAAAGAACTGCATACTGCTGGTATGTATGGTCAGTATTAGTAGAGTCATTAGTCTGTGAGAAAGGGGGAAATGATCACAATTGTCAGAATTGGAGCATTTTCCTGAGTGATTGGTTTTCTTTGGCCAGAAGCTAAATGATGAAATTAAGGAATCTGCTAAAGTCCCTAACCAGATGGTTTTAGGATTGATTTTTTTCAACATGAAGGGCCACCTGTATCCCCATCTGTCACAGTCTCATTATTTGATAAATAACAAAAACTACCCCTTCTGTATCTTGGAAGTGGATAAACACTCTTGTATTGTACCACCTTTGCACCACAAATAGAAAATCCTTTGAAAAAAGTGGACTGATTCCTACTGAAGCTCTAGATTATATTAAAATGGGACAGACTTCAGAAAGCACTACGAAATCTTCAAAGCTGCCTGTCTACTTTCCCATACCCTTGCCTATAATTTCAGGAAGTGAAGTTTTTATCAGGGTGAATGGAATGTTTAGAAATAGATTTTGGGCAGGAATTATTTTTTTTAAGTAGCCTTCCCACAATTAACTTCTTTCCATGCCTGACTCCTTATTTTTCATCTCTCATTTCCCAAGGAGTGTAAAAAAACAGAATTGTCTATTAATATGGTGAAACAGCACTGAATTTGGAATAAGAGCCCCCAATTTCCAATCCTACCTGGCTGTCTTTGAATGTCTTAACCTCAATTGGTGTCTTCATATGCAAAATAAAGGGGTATCAACCTTTTAACTTTTTTTTTCCAGCACTAAATCTAGGTTCCTAGACAATGAGCTTTTCAGATTCGATAAAGAGCTGACAGGCATTCATGCAAAATTCACAAATGCCATTGAAGAATAGTTTAAGTTTCTTCTCTAGGGCACAAGATTTTTCTGGGGTTCAGCTAAGTTGACTTTGAGAACCTCAGTTTTGCTTCCTCAGTTAAATATTCAAGGACTAACTAGCTTACTTAGAAAAGCTCAGTTTTGCCACTCTCAGGGACTAGAATCAGTCAAATGATGCAAGGGATGCTAGTGGGCTCTAGGCCTGGAGTCTGAAAGACCTGAGTTCACATCCAGCCTCAGATACTTCTGAGTTATATCTTCCTAGGCAAGTCATTTAACTGTTAAAAGGCCCTGTTTCCCCAACTGTAAAATGCGAATAGTAATAATACTTACCTCCTGGGGTTGTTGTGAAGATCAAATGAGATATTATTTGTAAAACACAGTGCCTGATGAGTAGTGGACACTTAGTAAATTTTATTCACCCTCCCCATTGTTAATTTGTTATATAGTTAGAGTTTATAACCCTTATTCTACCCACCTATTTCACCATAGACTCTCCTGGTACAGAGTGATTTCACTTGCTAAATCAGCTGTCTTCTGTTCATTTGGTCAGCATTTTACTCAGCTCCAATACACGTTATGGGATAGATAATGGCAGAGAATGATTTGTTTCCTGAAGTGTACAGTTCAGCTAGGTAGCTAGATGGTCCCCAATTCACTGAATAATCACACAGGTTTACTCTTCAGTTTATTATATGTATATCGATAGGACTTCTCCTCAGCTACTCCATTAGCAAATTGTATCTTTTCAGGAAATGTCCAGAAGGTCAGGACTTGCTCTTACCACATATTAACAAAAAAATTTCTCAGGGAGCAGCATTAGCAGATAAATGGGTTTCAAAAGATCATTTTCTCCCTACTGGTGGTCATATCTAGGTACTCTCTACTAAGGGTATTTCACAGTCACAGGACAGGATGGGTGCCTGTCTTATGTATCAAAGCCTGTGTGATTCCTAGATGGGGCTGTAGTGGGCATGATGTGAGAAGGATCATTTGTGCTGAATGATATGTGTCCTCTCAGTAGCTAGGAGCCTAAGGTCTGCTGATGTGCTGGGAGGGATCCTGGGATCAATGTGATCTGTTAGGCAGCATGTGGAAACCTGAAATGACATGATCAAAAATAACTTCAAATTTTGGTCATGTCCAGGGGAACTTGAAGCTATGATAATGCTCTATGAGAGGAACTGTAATTTTCCCCATTTTATTCTGTGATTAGTTGACCTAAAAAAACCATTTTTAAATGAAAGCTTTTCATATTCTCCCCATGTTTTTCTATATATCATTTGGATTAAAAATAGAGACCACCTGTGAACAAATTGTAATATATGGTGGTGATGGGATACTGTTGTGCTATAAGGAATGATGATGAACAGGATGATTTCAGAAAGACCTTCATGGACTGATGCAGAGTGAAATAAGGAGAACCAGGAGAACATTGTACACAGGAAGAGCAATATTTTGGAATGATCAACTGTGAAATTTTTAGCTCTTTATTATTAGCAACACAATGATCCAGGACAATTCTGAGGGACTTTATGAAAAAGAATGCAATCCATCTCCAGAGGAAGAACCATTAGAGTTTTTGGAATGCAGATGAAAGCATGTGACTTTACAATTGTTTATTTGGGTTTATGTCTTGGGGTTTTGGTTTTATCTGATTATTCACTTACAAAAATGAACAATATGGAAATATGTTTTGGAAATGGAACAATATGGAAATATGATAATACATGTATGACCCAGATCAAATCACTTGCCAGCACCAGGAGGAGGAGGGGAAGTGAGAGAGGGAGATAAGTTTGATCATATAACTTAGGAAACTTGTGAGGAAATTTGTTATTACATGTCATTGGTGAAAAAAAACTTTTAATTAAAAAAATAGAGGCAGTGTGGATTACAATAACATCTGCCCTTAAGCCAGGATCTCACCTGGAGAACTGGACAGCTTGGAACATAGTAGCCAGGACTCTTAAGGACAGTCAGTGAGGAACCCCATTGCATCTGTTTTGGGACAGTCATGATTTTCCTGTGGTGTATGGATCACATATCATGTATGTGCATCAAAGAGATTGGAAGTCAAGAGAATATGATCCTCTGGAAGAAGACTGGACAAATTTAGGAATCCTTCTGTAATTATTTTCTTGTTAATCTCTTTTCTTTCCTTTTAGTTTGTTCTTGGAATTTCTTGAAAGGAAGTTGCCAGATCAGCTGGGTCAATTGTTACATATCTAGCTACTTACCAATTATATTAGATCTAGATTAAGTGCCATTGACTTGACTTTTTTTGTTTGGCCTATGCAGAGGTGGGGGTGGGGAACAAATGATATGTATTTTAAAAATGGATGTAAGAAACCCATTCTTCCATTATGCATTCACTTTTCACCCTCGGGTTTTCTCAGCAGGTAAAGGGCTTCTAAGTCTACTAGCTCAACCCCTAAAGAAAAGCAAGAAGAAGAAAGAGGAGACAAGAGACAGAAGAATGTATTCCTTAGGGGAAAGTACTGTGTATTATTGGAAGAGAATGGGATAGGGTTGCCAATTCTCTTAATAGGGTTGACAGAGTAGCACAGGAGTAACTAAGGCCAGGACAAACACAGAGTCCCTGATGGTAAACTTTGACTTGCTGAACTTCTGGTCATTTACGGTTTAATTACTGTTGTAGCAATGATTATGGCCAAGTCTTAAAACCTCTCAGAATCTTCCACCTGAAAATGTGACCACTAAGCCTGACTCTGGAGTATTTTTGACCCTAATGGACATTCCCTCTGAATAAGGATCTCAAAATAGTACCTAGCCATTGTATGATTTGTTAAATTATATGCTATGGAAAACTTGTTCCCTTTTATCTCACTCCTTCCCCTGCTCTTAGAAAAGACCACCATTTCTTGTATATGTACCATTATCTGTTTATTAGCAATAACATAAGAAATACCAATAGCACCAATTAAAAATGAATACACATGCTGTTTTGTACTTACAGCTGTAATAACTGGTAACTAACAAAAGATTGGAAAGCACTTTCCCAATAGAAAAAGCGCTGCACAGATTTGTCATCATTCTTATCATTAACAAATTAGCCCAATTCTCCTATTATTCAGAAGGCACATAAGGTCAAGTACATGGGGTTGAGAGGGACAAAGTTGTCGGAACCTAGAATGTAGCCATGACTTGTATGTGCTGGCAACCTGTTTTACCCCATGCAAACCTACAACGCTGAATTTACACACCCTTCAAAATATGGGAGAATCAAAGCTCAATCATAAAGAGAAAACAATTCTTTGCAAGGGGATGGAAAGCTTTGTAACAGATTCCTATCTTTCTTGTTCAGATCAACGAGTGCTAGAGCAAAAATAACTGACCAAACATCTAATTTGTACATTTCAACAAACTTAAAATGTTCTAGCTAGAATGACATTAACTTTGATCATTCTCTGTGATAGGATATGATAGCCTTAGAAATTCAGTATTTATGGAGGTCACAAGCTGTCTGGTTGTGTACTCACACACCCACAGGGAATTATCTTCTGAATTCCTTCCAGAATTGTTACTAGAAAAACGCAGCTTCATCCAATCCCTCAACAGCTGGACTCGTAGCAAAGGACAAGGGAGACTTTTGACTGACCATAAATAAAATTCTTTGAATCACCAGTATCTCGATTTAAGAAAGATATTTTACTGTGTCTTTCATACACAAAAACTGATTAACAGTGGTGGTTATTTTTTTTTAACTGAACACTATTCCACTTTTTTTCACAGGTGTACAAAAAAGAAATGTAATGGGGTTACATTCAACAATAAAGCTTAAAGTCCACTCTAGGTAATAGTTGCATTGACATTCACATACACAAGCACAGAGTAAGTATATTTCAGGATTTTTTATAAGAGCATACAGCATACATACAGTAATTGGATTTTACATCATGAGTAGTAGTAAGGGCAGCAATTCAGAGTGTCATAGAAAAGAGGGAAACAAAATCAAAGGGAAGGTCATAAGCTAGCGCACCAAGACAATTCACAGAATTAGAGGATCTGTAAGTGTGTTCTGTATGTCTGAGAAAACAACAGGTATCTTTCATTTCTTAGTCTTAGGATGGTTGATTGAAGAAGATTGTGTAATCAAAGTGCACATAAAAAAAACATTTTTTTTAAGGATGGGGATCCTTGGATTTAGTAATTAATACATGCAAGAGGCAGTCCCAGAGTGACCTGATAGAGTAAAGCTGTGATTGGCAGGTGGCCGATATAATACAGATGTTTTAGGCAATTTCTCTAAAGCACTTCAGTAGCAGCAATGATTGTTTCTAATGGCTGTAGATTGAATTCTGTTTGGGGGCAAAGGGAAATCATATTTATCATATTTGTTTCTCAACATTTATAACTATAGTTCCATTTTAAAATAAATCTATCAAATAACAAAGAGCATAGATAAAGTGAGGTGTTGGGGTTTTTTTCTTTCCCTTTTGCATATATATGAAAAGGACTGTCTGGCCTTTTCAGAAACGTTGTGTGCAAAAGAATGTCTAACAGGGTCAGGACAAGGACACACAGGAAACAGCAGCTGAGCCACTTACTTTCCCAACATGTCCATCTGAACCTCCTCCTGTTAGAGTTTGAGGAACTGTTTTTAAGATTTTAAAATAACACCATAGCCAATTTTTTTCAGGACCTCTAATAATGTATAAACAGGTTAATAGTCAAGGGATTTTGTCTAGAGAATGGGTACCACCTCCTGTCACTAAAGATTCCTTACCTATCCCACACTAAGTTTGGAAAATCGAGTCAATTCCTTTCTCATGTTTCCTCCCTGGGCTGAAAAGTTCAGAACTACTAATTGGTTTTGTTTCTTCAAGTTTCCATGTCTTCTTGCACCAAGTAACCTAATTTTGCCTTCCCTTAATGACTTCTGTAAACACATACATACACACCCACATACCTCCACCCCATCCCCAACATGCACAGTCACACATCAAAAGTAAAACCCGGACCACCCAATCTGAAAACCTTTCAGCCTGCCCTGTAAGTGCCATCAAGACAGGATTCCAGGAGCACAAGGCTAAGAGTCCAACCTCTCACGGGTGGGGCTGGGAGGCCTCTCCTTTGCGGCGGAGGAGAAAGGAAACTTGGGTCTGCTTTTTAGGTTCTGAAAACAAGCCAGAGTGGAGAGAAAGAGTTAACATCAGATTGAGTAAAGCTTTAAGACAAAACCTGTTTATATGTGATCTAAACAGACACCGGAAACTTTCTGTTGATTTCTGGGATCTGTACAGATAGGACTGGTCTGGACAGGAGGAAAGAGTCAGGAGTTGCTACATAAGAGAGATTTGCCATTATTACAAAACTGGCTAAGTGGCTTTGTTCCATAGGATCCCTCACTGGTCACTGTTGTCAGTGGTGCTGTTCCCTTTCTCTTTTTTTTCTTGGGTCTTGTTGCCCTTCTTCTTTTTCTTCTTCTTCTTGGTCTCCTCCTTTTTCCCAAAGGTAATGAAGTCACTTTTGTCAATTTGGTTGTTGGGTGGCTCCTGCCGGATGGAGATGATTGCAGGAGATCCCGGGATAATGAATTTGTCTGGCAACTCACCAGGGCCAGGTTGCTTGGGGTTGCCAGGTCCATATTTAAAGGTCCAGCTGTTGCTGTTGACACCAGCTCCTACAGGGGGAGACACCTCTCCTGCTTCAGGTTCTGAAAAATTCAAATGACAAGACATCAGTAACAAAAAGTCATCCCCCCTTGCCTACCATGCCATATTCCTGGATAAGAATCAAAGACCCAAGGCAATGGCTAGAACAGAAGATAAGAAACTAGAAGTCCACATTCCCTTCCTAATTGTGCTAATTTTCCATTATTGCCTTTCTGGGTCATAAACTCTTCAATCTTAAGGCACATAAACAGAAGATACTTGAACATGCCAAAATATTTCAATACAAATACAAGGAGGTGCCACTGAAGTTGTGAAGGAAGCTTCTCCAGTTTTCAGGAGAAACACTAAGGAACCTGTTCCCAGAAAAAGAATTTCTGAATCTTGTTGATAATTTCATTGTATTCTCAGGTCAAGCAAAATCTGAGTGAGAGGCTAGGGCTGGGGTAAGGAATAAAGGATTGGAGTATACTTTAACCAGATCAGAAAGTCAAAGAACCTGTTTGTTAGCCCCATGCTAAACTTCTATAACTAAAGGAAAGATCTTTTCATAAGTCTGAGGAAGGGCAGAATGATATATGGGTAAGAACTGAAGTCATGGAGTCTGAAGACTCAGATTTAAATCCTGGGTCTTATACTCACTAGTTATGATCCTGGAAAAGTCATTTAACCTTTCTCAGTATCAGTTTCCTTAGCACTAATAATCTCTGTCAAGCAGAGTTTTTGTTAACTTTCAAGTTGCTAGAGAAATGCAGATTTATATAGAGATATATATTTTAAAATAAATATAATACAGAGAACTGCTTCTATCCTACCCCTCTACAATCATTATATGGTTCAAGAAGTTCCACAAATTCCTCACCTCACTCTAATCAGACAGCCTTCATAGTCAGTCACTCCTTTATTTATTATGTATAGAAGAGTGAGGAAATCTGTATAACTTCTCCCCTAGGGATGTTTCCAAGAAGAAGCTTCCAAGAGGAAATATATGCATATATGCATGTAAGCACTTTGCCCAGAGTTCTCCAAATTTCCAGGGGCCTTTGAACTATGAAAGAACTTCTTTTCTGGAGAGGAGTCATGTGGAGAGATAAAAAGGGGGGAGGATCAAAAGTTGTACTAGTCCCCCATACTTCTCCTTCAAGTTTTCTGGGAATAGATGGATGAGTGAATTGTAGTAAAAACAACAAGCAGAGAAAGCAAGTGGAGCCGAGATCCCATTGTGTGATGGAGTATTCAGAAAGGCTAGGAGAGATGCAATTGAATTAACCAGCACACCAGGATTGACAAGGCTCCCAGAACTAACTAACTGACAGGGTCAGTCTTCCTCCTGCTCCTCCAGAGTATTGCCCCAGAAAAATCCCACTCTTCCTTTACCTGAGTTCAAGCCCTTCACTTCCCATTTCTCCTCTGAATGGTGGGAGAAAGGATGAGATTTAATATTGGCCCACCTCTCCCATCATGCTCAGTAAGCGAAAGCCTTTATTTAGTGTTTCCATGCTATTCAAAATTGCTATTAATATTTATGGCCATTTAGAATTATTTTAGTTGTTATGCTATTTTAAATTATCTGTAGCATTTATAGATATATTTTTTTATTATTTTAGTACAAAGTAATAAGAACATAGTTTGGAAATGAAAGACAATGACCCAAAAGGAAGAGCTCAGTTTGAGGTGCAAATGAATCACTTACAGAAAGAGTATCTGTCATTTTAGTAACTTCTGAACTACTATGAGATAACCCAAATTGCTTCTGAATTCAGAAAGAGGCATGAAAAAGAAAAGAGTCAATAAAATTGAGAGGTAGCAGTTGGCATATTTAAGTAATTGTACTTTCTCCACAAAACATACAGCCACAATTCTACTTGGCAAACCTAGAATGTCAAGAAACACCAAGGATGGGTTGGTACACAGAGGAGAAAATTTTTCTTATGTGTTGAAGTATCCCAACCTACACATCAGGACATGATGTCTTGAAACACACTATGTACTGGACCTTAAGTGTCCAATCATTTCATCAATCAATCAACTAGCATGTATTAATCACCTGCTATGAGCCAAACACTATGCTAGGTGCTGGGAATATACAAAGAAAGGCAAAAATGGTTCCCATTCTCAAAGGCCTTAGAGTCTAACAGATGATACAACAATGCGAACAGCTATGTACAAAACAGATATATGCCGGATAAATTGAGGGTTGTCTCAAAAGGCATTAAAATTAAGGAGGACTGGAAAAAAAAAAGTATCTTATAGCAGGTGAGACTTCAGCTGAGATATGAAGAAAGCCAGAGAAGCCAAGAGGTGAGAAGAAAGAGAGAGGTACAGGTATCAGGAGCAGCTAGTGGAAATGCTCAAAGTAAGGGAATGTTCTTGAAAGGCCAGCAGGTCAGTATTACTGGATCTCAGAATACATAGAGGAAAGTAAAGCATAAGGAGATTGGAAAGGTAGGAAGAATCTGGTTATGAAGGGCTTTAAAAACCAAACTGAGGACTTTTTATTTGATCCCAGAGATAACAAGGAAACATGAGTTTATTGAATAGGGGGGTGAGATGGTCAGATCTAGACTTTAGAAAAAGCACTTTGGCAGCAGAATAGAATTTTCATTGGAATGAAACTTGAGGTAGGGAGACCCCACAACCAGCAGGCTCTTGTGATTATCTAGACATGATTTAATGATGTTCTGTACCAGAATAGTGGCAGTGAGAGAACAAGAAATGTTTCATGGTGCAACTGGGTGGTAGAATGGATAGAGCACCTGGCCTAGAGTCAGGAGGATGTAGGTTCAAACCTGGCCTCAGATACTTTTTAGCTGTGTGACACTGGCCAAATGACTTAATGCCATTTGCCTAGTCCTTGCCCTTCTGTTCTAGAGTTGTTACTAGGACAGAAATTAAGGGTTTTATCAAAATATATTTCAAAGAAAGAAGTTATAGAAATCAACAACTGGTTATAAATGGTGGTGGGGGGGGAGTAAGAGTAAAGAGTTGAGAATGAAACCTGGGAGGTGTCTAGGATGACCAGGAAGATGAATAGAAGTATGGTGGTGCTCTCAACAGTAATAGAGAAGTTAAAAAAGAAGAGAGTATTTGTGGAGAAAGATAATGAGTTCTGTTTAGATATGTTAAAGTTAAAGATAGCTATGGCACATCCAGTCTCAGGTGCCCATTAGGCACTTGGAAATATGAGACTAGAGAGAGTCTCTTGGGAGAGAGGTTAAGGCAGGACAAGTAGATCTTTGAGTTATCTGCATAAAGACGATTGAAGTTGTGGTAGCCGAGAATATCACAAAGTGAAATAGTAAGATTGGAAAAGAGAGCCCAGAACAGAGCCTCAAGGAACTCCAAAGTTAGAGGGAGGGTCCATTTAAAGATACAGCAAAGAAGAGAGAGAAGCCAGATAGAAAGTCAATGAAGAAAGAACACTGCCATGAAAATCTACAGAAAAGAAAGTATCGAGGACAAAAAAGTGGTTAAAAGGGTCGAATCCTACAGGGGTCAAGAAGTGTGAGGTTTGAGAAAAAAGTCATTCGATTTGTCAATTAAGAGATTATTAGTGGCTTTGGAGAGAGCAATTTCTGTTCAGTGATAAGGTCAGAAGCCATATGCCAATGAAGTCGGAAGAGGGTGAGAAGAAAGAAAATGGAAGCTCCTATCATAGATTACCTTTTCAAGAAGTTTAACCATGAAAAGGAGGAGAAATGTACAATGAAAGTTATTGGTAACTGGATATTTCAAGTGAGGCTTTTTAAGATGATGGAAGCATGGCTGTGTTTTTAGGAAATGGGTGGGGGGGGGCAGCTGGGTAGCTCAGTGGATTGAGAGCCAAGCCTAGAGATGGGAGGTGCTAGGTTCAAATCTGACCTCAGACACTTCCCAGCTGTGTAACCCTGGGCAAGTTACTTAACCCCCTTTGCCTAACTGTTACCGCTCTTCTGTCTTGGAACCAAGATGGAAGGTAAGGGTTTAAAAAAAATAAGTGGGGGTTGGGGGAGTAGCTAGGCTTAGTGAATTGATAGCCAGACCTAGAGACAGGAAGTCTTCAATTCAAATCTAGCCTCAGATACTTCCTAGCTGTGTAATCCTGAGCAAGTCACTTAACCCCAATTATCTAGCCAGTGTTGCAATTTTGTCTTAGAAATGACACTAAGACAGAAGAGGCAGAAGATGGGAGTGGGGAGGGGGGAGAGAAAGAGAGATGCAGAAGGCATATGAATGATGGGGAAAAGAGAAAGTTTTCTGCAAATGACTTCAATTCTTTCAGTGAAATGATGAGGCAAAGCTCTTAGCTAAGAGGGTATGTAGAGGAGGACCTATACAAATTTTGAAGAAGGAATAAAAAGGTTTGGAAAAACTGCTGGGGTGCAAGGGGTAGTGAACCAATTAGAGAGAAGGAAAAGGATTGTTTTGCCATAGTGAGGCCTCAATTGACATTATGTAAGCTAATTTTTTAAAAAATCCTCATCTTCCGTCTTAAAATTGAAACAGTTAAAATTTAGGGGAGATGGAGAGACTGAGGCAGGTAGAAATTAGTTTCTCTCTGCAAGGAGTATTATATTTTTTAGAGGTTTATTAAAGGTTAAAGATTAAAGAATATACAAGTAAGAAACATGTGCCTAGGCCAGAGGCCTAGACAAAATAACCTCACATCACGCAAGAGACTCGCCTGCTCCCAAACGTAAGTCCAAAAGAACCAAGACACCCCCAAAACCGTTGAATCAGCTTAAATACCTTCTCGATCTCGGCCCAGGTGAGATTACAAGGCATTCTGGGGAAGTGGAGCAAAGGCTCATGGGGATTGTAGTCCTGTATTCGAGTCTATTTTTCACAAAATGAATACTGTGTATTGGTTCCAAGGAAGAGGAACTGTTAGAGCTAGGCAATGGAGGTTAAGTGACTTGCCCAGGGTCACAGAGCTAGGAAGTATCTGAGGTTCTATCCACTGAGCAACCTAGCCTATCCCTTATCCCTTTTCTGCCTGGGAACCAATATACTTAGTATCAATGCTAAGACAGAAGATAAGGGTTAAAAAAAAAAAGATAGAAAGTGAATTGGATTTGGAATCAGGGCATTCAGGTTCAAAGTCCAACCCTGACACTAATACCCTTATATCCTCTATTAGGTCACTTTACCTCTCCATGGTTTGGTTTCATCTTTAGTAAAATGAATGAGTTGGACTGACCCTCTCGGTTCTAAGTCTATAATCCTATTGGCTTCCCAACAAGAGTTCAACCAGAGTTTAGCTTCCTGTTTTCCTTCTTGGGGGCTGGTCATGCCCATGAATAATAGAGACAAAAGGCTTGACATGGGCCTGAAAAGCTTCTAACAGTTACTTGCATATCAGCACTATTCAAATACCTTTTAAAGAAATATCATTAAACTGGACTCTAAGCTCATTCCTCACTGCAGAGTGAAATGTGTGCCCTCAGGAACAGCAAAGGATTGATTTCTCATTTGGGGTTAGCCTTCCATGTAAACGCAAGGAATGACACTAGACGGGGACTATTCTGTACTCCTGTCATCCTAGGTATGTCTTCATCCTTACTGATCCAAAGGTAGCAAATGCATCTTCTTGCAGACAACGGAAGCAGCTCACAGCAGGAATGTCAAGGGTTAATCAGCTTTATTTCCACATCACTGAGCTGCTTCTGCCTTTTCAGGGAAACTTGTTTCTGCCTGACTCAGCCTGAGACACTAAGAAGCTGACAGGGCTTCATTCATGTGCATCCTCCACGTGTCCTCTGCAGAGGAGAGCCGGCTTAACTCTACTGCTACCCCTCCCCCCCCCCCGCAAAAAAAAAAAAGAAGCCCACTGTAAAGGTTCCACAGGTACCCAGCCCACTCTAATAGCTCTTGTTCTAGAAATATTTGACTATTTCAGGATTAAACACATGCTCCTTCTCTGCCAAAGGTCAGTGGGTGTCTGCTACTGCAGAGCCGGTGTGAGAAGCTCCAAAAGACGCTTTTCTACATCTACAGCCTCCTTTATTCAAGGAATCTGAAACACCTTGGCTACTTCCAGAGAAACAGACATAGGTTTTTCCCCAGAACTGCATCTGTCTCTGGATCTAAAGGCAAAGCAAAATGAGTCTTTTCTCTATCCCAGGAGTAAGCAACCCCACCCACTTCTTCCCCCCCTAGGATAGCCCCTAGCAAAAGGGTGATAGCCTAGCTTCTCTTCTGGTTCACTACTAACCCCCATCTTGGCTCCCAAGGAGCATCCAAGCTTCCCAGTCATTTATCCTTTTTTAAAAAAAATTTATTATTTCATATCAAATATAAAATAATAAATATTATCATTTATCACTTCCAAGTGAGTTAATTGTCAAAAACTGATATGCATTTATTTGATTTTAGTAGGAGACTTGATGACTGAAAAGGAAGCATTGCTTCTAGAATGCTAACATTTCTGGCCCCATATCAGGATAGTGGAGAATTCTCTCTGGGAGGGGAGGAGCCTTCCCAGAAATACTGCACACACTGTCAGTTCATTTGGAGATGGAAAGAGTATACTGCACTGACAAAGCCAGAAAAATGAGTTCTCTAGGTGGTACAATGGATAGAGCCCTGGGTCACACATCAGAAAAATCTAAGTTCCAATCCAACCTCAGACATTTAGTAGTTGTGTGACCCTGAGCAAGTCTCTTAACCTTTGTTTGCCTGTTTTCTCATCTATAAAATGGAGATGTGAGGATCAAATTAAATAATCATTATAAAACACTCCATATAGTGTCTGGCACATAATAGGTGATGCATAAATGCTAGCTATTATTATTATTATTATTATTATTGGTACAGATAGGAAACTTGGAAGGAGGCCTTCAGTCACAGATAAAAAGAACTTTATCACAAACAGGCTCACATTCCTGAAGCTGACCTCTGTGACTTGGACAATGGGAACTAGGATCATATCCATGTTTGGACTGCACTTAATTGGCATTTATTACCAGGCTACTCCAAGGATACAAGAGAAGTTTCTTGATCCTATATATTGTTCCCACTCCTGATTGAAATTTTATTCTTTCCCACACTGGAAGAGGTTAAAAAATTACAGGCAAAATGGAAAAGACAGAAAACCTTAGAGCTCCCATACTAGATCTGGCATAAATAGATTTCTAGGAGAAAGAGAGAAAGGAGAACTGACATCCTGGTCCATTCTGAAAGGGCCAGGTCATACATTAGCTCTGGCCTCTTGGCTCTGATCATCCCTAGGCTAGTTCTTTTCCTACCATACAGCTTGCCTCTCTATGCTTAAGCCATTGCCCAAGGCTGGGGATGGCCATCTCCCCACCGGAGAGGTTAGGTTAGCTTCAGTGCCTGGGATAGCAGTCACAGCTAGAAACAATGCAGGGAGCCAGGTTTATACATCTGCCTCCTCCTTGCCCCAGGCAGTCTGGGAGATTTATCTGCGGAATCAAGAAGCTACTCCCCCGCAGAGCTAGAATACTAAGCACTAGGAAAGCTTCCGGCTGTGGAGCAGTCATCCTGCAGAGGGGGTTGGAGAATAAGGAACTGGTTAGAGCACACTCATTCTCAGCTCCATTCATTCTCCAGGCATTCTGGCATTCCTCCTCCTGGCTTTGATCTCTCCTCTCCATCACCCCTCACCCCCAATCTTGGATCAGACTTTGACTAGGAACAAGCCTAGACCACTAGTGGGTTGAAAGAAACCAAAGTACTCAGGCTGGGCCTCCCAGTTAGCAATTGTTCTCTGTGAAAAAGCAACTGAAAAGGAAATGTGAAGGGAATTCCTTCTGATGGGAGGGAGGGGTGAGGCTCAGTCTTTCAACATCCCTATCTAGCTGACATGCTCAGTGAGAGAAGCCGAGGCTCCAGCCCCACCCTTCTCTTTTCAGCACCAGCACCAATCTATTAAGGATTGTGATTCTGGGGCTTCTGGAGGGTCAGGCAACAAAGAGCTTCCAGAAAAGCCATTCATTTTGATCTGAGAGAACCATTTTCAGTGGTCTGGTTCATTTGTTAAACTCTCTTCTCTTCAGCCTGCCCCCGCCTGCTCCTGATCCCTTGGCATATTTCCAGTTTACAAGCTCTTGGGTCAGCAGGGTCTCCCTGGGTTATTAAATGGCTATAACCACACAGAACTTGGGCCAGATAGCAACAATTCTCAGAGTCAGCTCTTAACCCAATTTGTCCTTTTCTCTGCCACTGGCTATTCATGAATATTCAACAATCAGCATCCTTCCTAAATTCCAATTCTAGAGAATCCCAGCTTTCAGTGAGAGAAGAGACCCTAGTTTAACTACTAATGTCTGCAGGAAAAAGAAATATATGAGGACACACTCTTCAATTTAATCTGCATTATTAACATTTCTCTTTATCCCTTTCTTAAGTCTAGACAATCAACAAAACAATTAGTCAAGGCTGGTTCACCCCTTCATCCTCTCTGCCTCCCAGGAGGGTCCTTTGAAGATCATTTAACTTTTGTTTATTCTGAGAATGCTTTCTCCCCTTACTTCAACCTTTTGAAATCCTACTTGACCTTCAAGGCCTAGTTCAAGAGTCACCTCCTTCTTAATCCCCCAATCTGAGATTAGCTTTCCTTTGTCCTGCTCTTATGTTCTATGGTGCATGATTATTATTGTACAATTATATACAAGCATGAGGTCTGGCATATAGTAGGCCATTAATATGTTGAATTGGATTATGTGCTATTATTTATTTAAGTATTGTTGTATCTTTCCAGCTATTTTGTGAACTAATGGAGAACTGAGACTATTTTTGGATGTCTCAGGATCCCCAATTCTCCCCCAAAAGACTCATAACTATCATAGGGTTCTCTTCAGAGAACACTTTATGGTTCTAGAATGAATGAACAAATTAAAAGATCATTGATTGTTTCCAGTCCTCTTTAGGATTGAAAAGATCATTCTAACTCTTCCTCTCTAGTTAGAAAGTCGAAAGATTTTTAAAAATTATCCATAGTGGGGGCAGTTAGGTAGTTCAGTGGGCAGAGCCAGACGAGTACAGGAGATTCTAGATTCAAGTCTGTTCTGAGACACTTACTAGCTATGTGACCCCAAGTCACACTGCCTCAATTTCCACTACTGTCAATTGGGTTTTGGGGAACTCTAAATTTGCCCTTATCCCTAGGGAACTTGCCCTGAGGAAATCCCAGACTGACCAGGTCCCTGGTTAAAAAATGGAGATAATAGTAGCACCTTCCTCCCAGGATTGTTGTGAGTATCAAACAAGATAATATTTGTAAAATGCTTAGCATAATGACTGGCACATAGTAGGAGCTTAAGAAATATTTGCTCTCCATGCTCTCCCATAGTTGGTCCAGTTAGGAAAAAAAAAATCACAACAGCAAACTAGTTCAGAGAACACTTTCAGAAGCCATGGGGCTCTGGGAACTTGGAGCTTGAAATCTGTTTTCCTATTTCCCCACCTTTCCATCTGTTTGTCTTTGTGAAATTAATGAATCTGTCCTGCTGGTTTAAAGGAGAAGAGCACAGAAAGATTCCTTCTTGTTCTCTGCCTTCTTACACTTAATCTATTTGCCTAATCCTGTTTTTTTTTAATTTAAGTGCCATTAACCTCAGTAATTGGACCTGACCAAATACATACAGAGAATGTATGTGCTGGAGGCAACACAATTTAAAAGTGTGATTATTTTTCAAGTACTATCAAAAAAAAAAAAAAGAAAGACATCAAAAAGAATATAAAAGAGCGCAGAACTTAATATCACCAAGCAATAGGGGACCTAGAAGGCATCAGCAATTCTGATCTATATTCCTTCTTTTTCATTTCTATAGAATCTTCATAAGCAAAGGCATACTAGGCAGTGTGGTTGATAGTGTTGAGCCTAAAGTCAGAAAGACTGATTTTCCCAAGTTCAAATCTGATCTTAAGATACATTGTACCTATGTGATCCCAGACAAATCACTTAAAATTGTTTGCCTCAGTTTCCTCAGCTGTAAAATGAGCTGGCGAAAGAAATGGCAAACCAGTATCTTTGCCAAGAAAACCTCAAACTGAGCCATAAAGAATCAAACACTGAACAATAACATAGAATCTTGATAGCATGCAGGTAGCTACTCCATAGGTAACAAAATAGCTATCATCTCAAACCTTCCTTCTTGGGGGTAGCTAGGTAGCACAGTAGATAAAGGACCAGACTTCTGGAACTGTGAGGATCTAGGTCAACTCTGGGCAAGTCACTTAACTCACATTGTCTAGCTTTTGCTGGTCTTCTGTCTTAGAATTGGTACTAAGACAAGTTTTTAAAAATACCTTCTCTCTTGATCCCTTGACCTTTCTCCCTTCCACATACTCTGGCTGTTTCTGGCTGTTCCTCAGTGATTCTCCTTCAGGCCTAAAATTCTTGCTTCTTCCCCCCCCCTGGGGTTCCCCTGGCTTTCTTCAAGTCTCATCTAAAACCACACCTTCTACAAGAAACCTTTCCCAGTCCTTCTTAACCTTAGTGCCTTTTCCTCTGAGCTTATCTCCAATTTATCCTGTATGTTCTATTTGAACATGACTGTTCGCATGTTGTCTTCCATCAGACTGTGAACATGAGAGCAGAGACTGGTTTTTTAAATTTCTTTGTTTCCCCAGCATGTAGCACAGTGCCTGGCCCATGGTAGGCTCTTAATAAATGCTTGTTCACTTATCTCAAATGTGTCCTTCCTGAAAATAGAAGGTAAAAGGCAGATTTTGTAGACAGTTTTCTACAGCAGGTCATGACTTCACATTTACAAAACTGACTGAGAGGATATAAGTTAGACAAAATCTTGTTGCATTGGGGGTGGGGATGGTTAACAGAGCAAAATTCAGATTTACAGGCCTTTCCCCAATGAGATATCTTCATGTATATGTTGAGTATATACGATTCTCTGATGGATGAAACTACAAATGTAATTTTGTTCAGTGATCCTCCAGGTGAGCCAGAAAACATGGAAACGTTTTCCAAAGATGCTTATCACTGTTATTAAGGCTATCATATTCTGGGTCCAAATGGAAGAAGAATGTCCTGTAGATGATAATATTGTATGGTTCATCCCATTTACAGGTGACATGATATTCACTTCCATTTCTATACTATAGAAATATTTATATATATGTGTGTATAAATATATATATATATATATATATATATGTCTCAATAATCTATGTGGCCTTGTAAAAGAATGGCCTAGTCATCTAAATAGTGAAAAAATCAAGTGAATGAAGAATAACTAATGCCTAATTTATGTTAGATTTATAGATAGATAGACAGACAGACAGATATAGATAGATAGATAGATAGATAGATAGATAGATAGATAGATAGATAGATAGATAGATAGACAGAGCATTAATTAATCACTTATTATGTGCCAGGCACTGTGCTAAGCATTGGCTTTTCAAATACAAGCAAGCTCAGGCATAGAGACAAGAGGTCCTTGGTTTAAATCTGGCCTCAGACACTTCCTGGTTGTGTGACCCCAGGAAAATCACTTAGCCTTCATGGCCTAGCCCTTATCACTCTTCTGTCTTAGAAACAATGTCCAATATTGATCCTAAGACAAAAGGTAAGGGTTTAAACACACACACACACACACACACACACACACACACACAAGCAAGGTAGCCCCCTTTCCTTAAGGAGTTTCTATTTTATTTGGGAGAAAACAGTAAATAAAGGGGAGCTGGAAAGGGTTAGAGGTGGCAGAGTACTTGAAAGGCAACATGACCTGGAAATGGTAAACTAGAAGTGACACAGAGGTCTACCTCCAGGCAAGATAAGGTACAAGCTCACCAATCAGATCCCAGAGTTGAGAGTCTAAGGTTTTGAGGGAGAGATAGGTTTGTAATGACATGGTTTGGAAATGATGACCAAGAAGTTGTAGTTGGATGAGCTGCCAGTTGAGTTAATCCATCAGCATGTGTAAGTTGGATAAATACTTCAGATGGATGAGATGGGCCTAGAATGGAGTAAGAGGAAGGGAGCTGACAGGATCACTAGTGAGAGCCTATATAAACCCATTTAATGATACTGAGCTACTCTTTGCCAACAAAGCCTATTTTTTTTTACAACAATATTTTCCTGGTGATGATATGTGACTATAAGCCATGGAATACCATGTGTTCAAAAGAATCAAAATAAAAATTCAAAGAGCAATGGAAAAATACATGGTGGCTATAAGTAAGCTGTAGAGGGTAGGCAGGCCAATTGCGGAGAATTCAAAAATGAAGCTGAGTAGAGCTTCTACTTGCCTGGGTCCCTTCACAAAGGAAAGGTATAATAATTCTGTAGAAAAATAATTCATGGTAGAAGGGAGGTGGAGTCCACTTGGGAGGCAGGGGATCCTTCTCCCAGCTCTAAGCATCAGGCTGATTTCTTTGCTTTCACAAAGAACATTGGTTTGAGTGCACACATCCTGTGGGCTTCTGAGGCTAGTTTAATTTTTATATTTTTTTCTTCAATTGACCTGTAAAGCTTCAGGGATGGTTCTGTGCCTCAGACCCCAGCTGTGCTCATTTTTAGGCATCTCAAAGGCCAAGAAAGAAAGAAAAAAGACAGAATGGTTTTTAAAAATCACAAATCTTTCTTTGCTCCCAAAATAACTTTGTGCCAGTTTTGGTAGACTATAATGATATCATTTACAGGAAACATATCTCTAAAGATGAAAATTACTAGGATCAAAATTTTCAAAATGCAATTAAAAAGCAAAACCAAACTGCCTTCCCCAGCTCCATATACTAGCTTTGCATCCCAATGCCCAAAGCAAATGGTCTAAGGCTTCACTGGTGTTTTTGTCTGTTTTCAGTCTTTTGTTTCAACCTTCTCTCCCAGTTGCTCAGTTTTCTCCAGTTCTAGAGTGGGAAGACCCCTTTTGATGTTTTATTTCCTCCAACAACACCTTCATATCTCTGAAAGTCTTCCTGGCAGGCCTAACACTCTTGAAATGATCTCACTACTCTCAACAACTAATTCCCTGCTTTAACTTATTTATGGAACTCTCTCAGGAAGGTTCTTCCAGGCAACCTCCTCATATCTCACTCTCTGTGTGATCCACTTATTCCCAGGGTACTTTAATAAACTCTATGGAAGGAAGCTTCCTTTACCTGTTGAAAGGGAATAGCCCCCAAGCTACTTTGAAAAGAGGCAGTGAAACTCTGAGAGTCCCAATTAACTGGAAGGTAAGATGACAGGTAATATTCTTCCTTTTCCCAAATAGCCACTTGTAGAACTCTCAAACACATCCACACCTACTATTCCCCCATTATATTCTAATATTCTCCTACTGTAGTCACTCTTACTGCTGTGCAAACTCCCAAACTTCCCTTCTCTCTGCCTCTGAAAGAAACTTAGGGAAAGTTTACCTAACCCTCACCCAGGCACCCATAGCAGAAGCTATATTAGTGCCACAAGGCTACCATCCCTGGCTCATTCCTCTTCTAAATACATCTACCTCCTGCCCCAACCCACCACTAAATGGCTATGTAGTATGACAGGTAAGAGTTCATCTGACCCCTCCCTTTTATTTTGGGTAGGGCAGAGTGAGTTGCAAAAGAGGAGCAGACAAGGATGGGTTGAAATTTGCACTGCATATTTCATTTCATTATTTTTCTCCTCAAATACTCCCCATTTTTGAACACTCTCATCCTTCTAGCTACTCAGATGTATAGCCTTGGTGTCATCCTTTACTTACTTCACTTCGACTTACCCTACATATCTAAGCAGGACCCAAAGCTGACTTTACCAGGTTGGTGATCTTTCTGGGATTTGTCTCCTCTTTTTTACACAGCCAGCTTTCTCCTGAAGACCCACATCATCTATCCCCTAATCTACTGCAATAACATTCTAACTCCTGGACTCAGATGTCTCTCCACTCCCATCTATCCTTCATAAACCAGTCAAAGTGATTTTTGTTTTATAGTGCAGGTATGAACATACCATCCCATCTCTCCTTGTCCTCAGCTTCTCCACAAGTTCCAGGATATCCCTCTTTCTTTTGTTGTTCAGTCATTTTCAGTCCTGTCTTTGTGATCCCATTTGGGGTTTTCTTGGCAAAGATACTGAAGTGGCTAGCCATTTCCCTTTCCAGTTCATTTTACAGACGAGGAACTGAGGCAAACAGGGTTAAGTGACTTGTACAATATCACCCAGCTAACGTCTGGAGTTTTCCCAATTCCAAGCCCAGAGCTTTGTCCACTGTGCCACTTGGCTTCCAAATTCATATATAAATCCTTTTATTGGTATTTAAAGGCCCTCACAACCTGGCCCCAATCAGCCTTTTCAGTCTTAATTTATATTACGCTTCCTAATGCACTCACTCTACAATTCAGGCAAACCAGCAATCCTGCTTACAAAAACATAAAATATTCAAAGATGAGTTGGATTTTAAGGTATGATAACTGTCCATTAAACAGAACTACAGAATGAAAGGATAGATTTATATTTTAAAATTTCTCGTGTTGAAATCACAGGCAATTTATTTTTGCTTGTTTTTTTTTTGTAGTTAATGATGAATATCAACAGAGAGAAATATCATTCCTGCTGGAAAACTTTTATATTCATTGATTCTTTGTGACCTGCTAAACTGTGTGTCTTTCTATTAAAAAGTATCTTTTTAAAAAAGAAGAAATTTTCCTGGTGGGCTAGCTACCTTAGCAAAGTTAGCATATACACCTTCCCTAACTCCAAGAGACACAAAGGAATTTTTGTAAATTAATGAAGCATATTCAGTCTCATTGCTCTCTAGAACAAAAAAGGGTTTGTATCAATAAATACATTTTTCAAAAAACACATTCTGTCTCAGAATCAATACTGAGTATTGGTTCTAAAGCAGAAGAATGGTAAGGGATATACAACCAAAGTTAAGTGATTTGCCCAAGGTCACATAGCTAGTCTGAGGCCAAATTTGAACTCAGGACCTCGCATAGCCAGGCCTGGTACTCTATCTACTAGCTTCCTCCAATAAATAAAATTTAAAAAAAAAACTTTTAAAATACCTATTTTCTCTTTTTTTTGTGTACATTTTGGAAGGTACTATATATGTAAAAAATATACATATGTATATAAAAATTAGGAGGGTATGCTCAAAAATATTTTGCTAATAAGGGTATACAAATGAAAATATTTAGAACATTAACAAAGAATTTAAAACACTGGATTTCAAGTCAGAAAGACTGCCTTTATGAGTCTAACCTCAGACATTTACTAACTTCTCTAAGTCTCCTTTCCTCATTCACAAAAACAAAAACAAAAAAATCTGAAAATAATATTGTCTCTCACACAGAGGCACTGTGAGGCTCAAATGAGATAATGCCTAATACCTGTGTATTAGTGTTAATAAATATTGTACAAATCCACCAGAATCTGCAACCTAATTTGGGGGCGGGGTGGGGGTGGGAATCACATTAAGGATTTGGATAATTCAATGGCTGATATCTTGTCATGCAAAAATAGGCCTGGATTGGACTCCACCTCTCCCAGAATGCTTCACATCAGAGTTCCTGTCTGTAGCCCATCTGGAGATGTGTGAGAGCCAATCATTTTACTCAATAAATAACTTGTTCCTGCCTTTGGTTTGGATTTTTTTCTTCCCTTTATAAGAATCCAGGCTCCTCTAATGTTGGCAGCAGTCCCAGGCTCTCTGTTGCTGTGTCACTATTCAGCCCTGAACAACCATTTCCTGACAAGTAGTGAAATCTCTACATGAAGGGCACAAAATGGAAATGCTGTCAAGCTTCTAGAAAGGCTTAGAAAAGATAGGCACAATAAAGGGCTTCTATAATGAGACTCGGGTTGCTGGGGACCATGTCTAAGAGGGCTCTATTCTAGGATCTTTCTAAGAGGCCAGTACGGTGCAGTGGAAAGCTGGACTTGGAGAGGAAGCAAAACAAAACAAAAAACAACTGGTTATCTTAATCTCTTATGGCTTTAAGCAAGCCATCTAACCTCTTTGGACTTCAGTTTCTACAACTGTATAGTGAGGAGGTCAAAAAAAATCATTTGATTTTACTTCTGCCCCTACTCAAAAATTCTGTTGACATTTGCCAAGCCCAGCAAGACTGAGTTCAAATTCAGTCTTAGTTGCCTCTGGCTGAATGACTCTTGGTAAGTCACTAGATCCTGTTTCCCTCAATTCCCTCATCTGTATATAAGGTGCTATAGACTAGGCAGCTACATGTGGTAGTAGATAGAACAATGGGACTGGAGTCTGCCATCAGGCAGACTTGAGTTCTAATCCAGATTCATTGTTGTATGACCTTGGGCAAGTGACTTAGTGCTATTTGCCTCAGTTCCTCAAGTGTAAAATGGAGATAACAATAGCACCTACATCTCAGGGTAATTGTGAGGATCAAATGCGATAATAATTATAAAGCACTTAATGAATGCTTGTTCCCTTCCTTCCTTTATACTAAGAGCTAGATAAACAGAGATATGCACAAAACAGTCCCTGCTTTTAAGGAATTTATATTCCTTGAGGAGGATATAATTCTATAAACAGACATGTATAATGCATAGTAATTTGAGGAGATAAAGAACACCAGCAACCAGAGAAATGAGAGAAGGCTTCACCAGAGGTGGAAAATGAGCTGGGCCCTAAGGATACAGATTCCAGAAGGTGATGATGATGAGTGAATAAATTTCAGGCATCTGGGATGACTTAGATTAAAAATTAGATGTCCAAATGTTTTAAAGGTGGAAAGGAGCTTAAAAGGACATCTAGTCCTAGCTAGTCCAGTGATATCAAGCGCAAATAGAAATTGTGACACTAAACTATACATAAAGATCCTATAGGATGATAATGACTTCGAAAACTACATATCAGCATTATTTATAGTCTGTTGCATTTTTATTTATTTTGTTAAATATTTTCTAATTACATTTTATTCTGGTTTCTAGTACTCTCAGAAGTGTAATGGGCCACAATGCAGCCAGCCCTGGATGGTTCGGACACCTCTGATCGAGTCCAACTTTCTCATTTTACAAACAAGAAAAAAAGAACTCAGAAAGGATAAGTGGTCTACACACACATAATAAGCAGCAGAATCAGTATTCAAACCCAAATCTCCTGACTCCAGATTCCTTGCAAATCATTCAGTCTGGTAATAACTGCTAACTTTTGCATGCCACCTAAATGTCTACAAAATTGCACAGGTAGTGCAAATATTATTATCCCTATTATCCAAATAAAGAATCTGAGACTCTAAGCAGTGAATTGACTTGCCCAGGTTCTCAAAATTAATGTGTCAGTCAAATTTTAAACCCAGGTCTACTGATTCCATGTTTACCATCTTGCTGCCTTATCACCCAAGGTCCCAAATGACTATTTCCCAAATCTTACCTCCTCCCTCTGGTCTTGGAGAAGATATGACCCTTCTAAAAACCATTATATCATGTTAAGGAAACCCTCCTCTTTTGCCATAGAATCCTTCATTCCCCTTAGCATACGGACTTCATTCTGCAGAACCTTCTATATTTCTAGACCTCTGAACTGCTCCCATTCACTCCTTGATAGTGACACATCTTACCCAGACTTTCTCCCCACCCCAACCTAACATTTCAGACAGTATTATAGTAGAATCTACTGAGACACCTAGGGCAGGGGTTCTTTAAATATTTCTGTGTTGTGCACCCCTTTAACAGTCTGGTGAACCCTATGGACATCTTTTCAGAATAATGGGTTAGTGCTTGTATTCATAATTAAAATAAATGCTAAAATTTAGTTAAAATAAAGATATCATTTTTTGTTATCTTGAAGTTTACAGAAATTGTGAAATCTAACTATCAGAGATCTGTGGATTCCAGGTGAAGACCTCATCCCAGGGGATAGCCAGGTGGCAAAGTGGATAGAGTACCAGACCTGTAGTTGGGAAGACCTGTGTTCAATTCTGGTCTGAGAAAGTTTTTATCTGTGTGACCCTGGTAAATCGCTTAACCCCAATTGTCTAGCATTGCCTTTCTGTCTTAGAGTTGATGGAAAGCAAGGGTTAAAAAAAATAACCATCCTAGATACTTTTACGTGAAAGGATGCCCTTTCTTTCCTCCTCATAACTGGATAATGGGGATTCAGATAGTAAGGCAGAAAAAGTCTCCTTTATTACCACTCCAATCTGGATTCCTTGGCAACCTTGCCTTGTTATGGCCCTTCCCTGGAGGCTCTCAGCCCTTACCCAGTTATCCAAGATAACTGCATCTAGCATTTGACCTGAATCTGCTTCTTCAGATTAGGCAGTGGCATGTTCAACTTCTAACACTGCCTCAAGTGAAAAAGGGATTCTCTTCTTCCTCTAGAATTCAGAGTAAATGTCTCTAGATGTTTGTTTGCATCACTGATCCCTGCAGGCACAGGGGAGAATCTTTCCTTTCTGGGTCACACATGTCAACAGGACTATGGGCAGGCCAGATATAGCTGCTGTCGGATTAAGGGGATGCTAAGGCAAGTTCATCTTGCTTTCTGTTCTTCTGCCCCCTTCATCCACTGGTGTAGCTTCTTTTACCACCTACCAGTAGAAGTGTCATGGGTATAGGATACCTCAGAGAGGCCCCAGCCTCAAAAGCACTGCCTTCTGTAGGATTCTCAGTCATGTCAGAGAAGAAATGAGAAGTCATAGTTTCTAGGCTTCTATTCCCTCCAGAGAAATAGCCCATCTAGGGCTGGATAAGATAAGGAGTAGACCAGACAGGTCTACCCTTGGGCTGAACTCAGTAACTTGGGCTGAAACTCAGAATTTGAGTTTGATCCCTTTGTACATAAAGCATATACATTAAAACAAACAAACAAAAACCCTTACCTTCCATCTTAGAACCAATACTATGTATTGGTTCCAAGGCAGAAGAGTTGTAAGAGCTAGGCAATAAGGGTTAAGTGACTTACCCAGGGTCACACAGCTGGGAAGTGTCTGAGGTCACATTTGAACCTAGGACCTCCCATTTCTAGGCCTGCTTCTCAAATTACTGAGCCACCCAGCTGCCCCAGGGTGCATACATTTTGTGTGATGTAAAGGATTATATGGAGTGTTCATTTGTACATGCTACTATTTGTGGTACACTCAGCAACCACTTCAGATTATTGGGGGAGGGAGCATATTATCTTCTTGAAGCAAATTAAATCCTTTCAAGATCTTTTTTCTTTCCTGACCAAACCTTTTACCTTGATAAAACTGGCAAGTTTTAACCAGCATGCCTATAAAGAGGAGAACTGTAATCAGTTCTTAATTCCCTATCCAGTCATTGGCCTGCTTCTCTGAGCTTGTGGCTTTCACAAAGAAGACACATGCTATGAAAGCTATTTTTACTGGCCTACATCTCTCATAGAACTCTTGGTATACAGGCTGAAGTGCTGAGAATTGGTACAGTTATGTGTTCTCAGTAGACACAGGATCTTTGCATCAACCTTACACAACTCTATTATACATTTGAGAAATAGCAATGGCCCTTGGAGCCCCATATATGCTCAGACTGTCTCCTGTTTTGTGTTGACAATCCTGCTTAGTTACAAAAATGGAGGATAAAGGATATGAAGGAAATACACAGGTTACTTTGCCTTTCCTGTCCCCAAAATCTGCTGATGAAATAATTATGCAGAGATACTTATTTCACAAACACAGGAAACCCGGATTCCCACCATTATATTTCCTGTGTTTGCTCCTTAAAAATATATGGTTTGGGTACAAAGATAGGATGATGGTTTTGCCACATTAGGAGACAGGGAGGGAAGGGAGAAAATATTGGTGCAAGTAGATAGTATGGTCTCTTAGCTTGTCATATCACCAAGATGCTGAAGATATTCTAATCTTAGTGAATAAAATCCTGGGCCAGGAGACAGCAAAATCTGAGTTCAAGTCTGACCCCAGGCATTTACTAACTATATGAACTTGGGCAGTTCACTTAACCTTCATTTACCTCAGTCTCCTCAGCTGTAAAATAGGGATCAAATAAAATAGCACTTTCATCTCTTGACTGTTTTGAGAATCAAATGAAATAACATTTATAGTCCTTAACAGTGCCTGGCACAATAGTAGGCATTTAAGCTCAAGTTTAATGTTCATTTCTTTCTTATTATGTTAAATATGTATTATTATTTTTTGTTCTTCTTTCTTTTCTTCCCTCCTTCCTTTTTCCCCTTCTCCTTCCTTCTTTCTTTCCTTCCTTTCTTTCATCTTTATACAGGCCTCTTTCTCACCATCCAAGGATTACCCAATACAGCAATTCATTGCCTAGCATGTCATCATAGAAACAAAGGGTCTCAGAACAAAGAATTCCAAAGATATAAATATATCTAAAGTCTTCAAGAAATGTCATTCTTACTCTCTGATCTCTATCCCTTTGAGTTCTACCATAAAATCCCTCTGTTCCTGTTATAGGACTGCTGAGTGTTGTAATAAGAAAAGGACGCTTGCAAAAGGATTTTTGCAATATGAACTTCCATTTGAATTCTCATTACAGTATCATAGAAAAAAATCATAAAATTTATTTTATTTTACCCTCTGACTCAATTAGAAAACACATAAATTGTCACTAAGTGCAAAGCATTGTGCTTGGCATTGGGGAAACAAAGATAAAAATGAAATATTCTTGCCCTCAAGACGCTTATATTATATGGTAGAAATTCAAATTGTACACAAGTAAGCAATCCAAAGTAATTTTAAGGAGCCAAAAATATTTGTAACTGAGGTGGTCAGGAAAGGAATTGTGTAAGAAGTTGTATGTGATCTGTCTTTTGAAAGAATGGGATTCCACAAGGCAGAGAGGAGAAGTAAGTACTTGTACACTTGTACAAAGGCTAGAGAGAGAATGTTATATACAAGCCATGTTGGAATGGAAAGTGTATAAAGGAGAGTAATAGATGGAAGTTATATTGTTCAGGGATTTAAATACCAGGTTGATAAGTCTGCATTTTATGCTAGAGGCCATCAGGAGCCATTGAACTAAAGTGAATAGGAAGATGATACAGATAGTTCTGTGTTTTAGGGCAATCAGCTTGGAAACTATGTGGAGGATGGGTTTATAAGGAGACAGGCTGGCAGAAGGGAGACCAATTAGAAGGCTCTTGCAATATTCTCAGAGAGCTGTGATGGTGATATGAATTACTATAAAGGTTATAAGAATGAATGGGGAAGGGAGAATAGATGTAAGAGATGCTGTAGGAGGAGAATTAGCAAATTTCACAAGTGATTGGATATGGGGATTGAGAGAAAGGGAGATCTCAGGAATGATCAAGATACATGGGTGCCTGGAAGAATGCTGGTTTTACCAACAAAAATTGTGAAATTTGGAGAAAGAAACAATTTGAGGATAAATATAATGAATTCCATATGAGATCAATTGGGTTGGAAATGCCAATCCAATATACAGCTAGAAATGTTCACCAGACAAGTAGAAATACAAAACTGAAGATTGGAAGAGAAATTGGGAGTAGATACATAAATTTTCTAATTATATGCATAGAGATAATATGAGTCCAACAGAACTGATGAGAACATCAAAGGAAGAGAATAGAAAGAGACTAACTCCTAGAACAAATCCATGATGGGTGCCCAAACTTAGAAGGTGGGAAGATAATTCAGCAAAGAATTACTAAGAACTAAGATGGGTGAAGGAGAAAAAAGTAGGAAAGAGTCCAAAAAGAATCATCTCAGACATCAAGGGAGAAATAATAAAGAAGTAGGGAATGTTTGACAATATCCAAAGCTGTAGATATTTCAAAGAGAATATGGACTGAGAAAAGGCCACTGTGTTTAGCAGTTTAAAAATCATGAAGAGCATTTTTCACTTGAACAGAGATTCAGAAATCAGATCACAAGAAACTGAGGAGAGAAAATGGAGGCAATGCAATGGATGTAATAGACCTTTAAGGCAGCTAGGTGGCACAGCAGACAGAATTCTGAGCTTTGAGTTAGGAAAACTTGAGTTTAAATGTAACCTGAGACACTAGAAGGCTATGTGATACTGAACAAGAATTTAATTTCTGCCTACCTTGGTTTCCTCATCTGTAAAATGGGGATAATAATAATATCTACCTCACAGGTTGCTGTGAAGAAAAACATGAGATATTTGTAATGTGTTTTACAAACCTTAAAGTATTCTATAAATGTATCTAAAAGTACAAATGGGACAGCTAGATGGGCCAGCAGATAGAGCCAGAGGTGGAATTAGGAGGAATTGGGTTCAAATATGACCTCGGATACTTTCTATCTATGTGACCTTGGGCAAGTCACTTAACTCCAATAGTGCTCTTCCTGCACTTCTGCCCTAAGACAGAAGGCAAGGGTTGAAGGAAAAAAGTATGGGGCAGTAGATCAAAGATAGGATGGGATATGATAGCGGATCCAATAAAGCATTTGTTTTGGGTTTTTTTGTTTTGTTTTGTTTTTAAGGATGGTGAAAGATTTAGAATGTGTGAGGAACAGAATAAGAGCTAATGGATGTGGATAAATGGAATATTAGAGGGGGAATGATCAAGATCCAGAGGAGATAGCAATAAAAGTACAAGTAAAGGGCCTATCTATGGGAACTGCCACTTCACCTTTACACCAGAAATTAGAACAAGAGAAAAGAGAATATGGATTATGAAGAGGGATTTCAAGGTATAGAATACAGAGAAAGAAGGAGTTCACCACTGCTGGTCTCTATTTTCTCAACAAAAAAGAAGACAAAATCATTTGGCAAGAGGGATGAGGTAGGGGATGTTTTAAAAGAGAAGAGAAGGGTTATAATAGTTTCTGTGGGAAAAATTATAGAATCAGTCAGGGAAGAATTAATATGTAGCAATGAGGGGCTAGTAAAGATTAAAGAATAAATTTTTTAGTGAATCCAGTCATTAGCATTGTGAGAATTTCTCTGGAAGCACAGAGCAGTGCCCTAAGTAGGAATGGGGAAGACAGACGGTTGGGGCAATCCCTACTTGGAGTTTGGTTTGGTGAAACCTGACTGGGGATACAATTAGAGAGTTAGGTATTTAAATGTAGCTGATGAATTTGTCAACCACATGTGAAGGGAGGGAAGTGAAGACAAAGCAAAAGTGATGAACTAAGAGAACAGGGGAAAGTGGGAGGACTGGAAGTCACAGTGAAGACAGAAAATAAGTAAGTGTAGAGTCCTGGGACCAAAGTCAATGGGTATAAAAATAGCCCCTACCTCCCAAGATTGTTGTGAGGATCAGATGAGTTAATATTTGTCAGGTGATTAGCACAGTGCCTGGCATATCAACGGAGCTTCATACATGCTTAATCACTCATATATCTAAATCTAATATAGTACACATAACATAATCTGTTTAAGGAGATAGGAAAGGAAGTAGATTTTTGCCTCAGAAACCCTGACTCTTAAACATGGAGAAAAGAGGATCAGGAGCTAGGATTTTGTCCACCATGTGATGGAGGGTGATTAGATGATATGTACAAGCCACACTCTAGAGTCCACAGTCAATGGAGTTTCTCCCCGCCTCTGACTTTCAGAAAGCCTGGGTCTCTTTTAGTTCTGAGCTATCAGTAGCTGAGGAAGAATAAGGTAGTGCTTAGATCTCTGGAGGCTGGGATGAAGTTAGGATCCAAATTCATCCAAGAATCAAATTCCAAGATAACAAGGGATGAGGCACATACACCCAGGAGATTCCTCTTAGAATCCATTCAGCTCTTGTTCACCAAGTCCTCAGGAGTACCACCTCCATCATCCATCTCCCTTGACTTCTAAGGAGTACCTCGGCTTGACTTCTAAGATTCGAGTCCCCTAGAGAGCAAGCCAGCTGCTTTTCCCAGTCCCTAAAGGCCAAGGCCTGAGATGACTTTCAGCTCCCTTCAAAATAAGAGTTATACTCTATGAACTCATGGTACACAGCCTCAACTGGACCTTCAATAATTTTTCGACGTGTGTGTGTGTGTGTGTGTGTGTGTGTGTGTGTGTGTGTGTGTGTGTGTTTTAAATCAATGCATTACTCCATTCCTTTAAAGGACTGTTCTGAACTTTTTGTTCTCTCTTCTCACCCCAAATCATAACCCACCCCCTAAATCCATAAACATAAACACATTCCAGTGATCCAATCCATTTCAATAGACAATTGAGGTTATCTGGTGTAAGATTCCTCAGCTCCTTTCCTCATAACTTTGCAGTGGGAACATTCCCTCCTCCTTTCCCTTAACTGTAGGAGAAGTTTACCTACTTCTAATTAAGACTAATCTCTTCATCTATGAAGCTGATCTTCTCCACCCTCATCCAAGTCCTTGCTACAAAAGCCACATTCCTTTCTCATACCTCTATTGTTCAGTCATTTCAGGCATGTCCAATTTTTCATGACTTCACTTGGAGTTTACTTGGGGAAGGTACTGGAGTGATTTGCCATTTCCTTCCCCAGTTCATTTTTATAAATGAGGAAACAGAGGCAAATGGGGTTCAGGAACTTGCCCAGGATCCCATAACTAGTAATTATCTGAGTCCAGGTGTCTTCCTGACACCAGACCCAGGGTTCTATCCACTGTCCCATCTAGCTGCCTTCCATATCTCTATTATGTTTCCATGAACACTTGCTCTCTCCTATCTGATCATAGTCATGTTCATGTCTCTCCAGTCCTCCCAGAGTCTTCCTTTGACTCTTCTATACCATTTATCCACTGTTCCATATGTTTCCTCTCCTTCACTGCTAACTTCCTAAAATATATTTGTTACCCTCATCATGTCCACTTTGTCACTACTCTTTCTCTTTGACCCCTTGCAATATGGGTTTGCAAAATGGATATTTCACCATTCTACTAAAACTCCTTAAAGGTCACTAAAGATCTTTACCAAATCTCATGGCCTTACTTCAGTCTTATTCTTCTTCAACTTTATTCTTCTTAAACTCTCATCAGTTTTTGAAACTAATGCTCACTACCTTCTGCTGGATAGAGATAGCATATTTCCCTTGTTCTTCTAACTCTCTAACCATATTTTCTTTGCACTGTGTTTTTTGCTGACTTCTCATTCTCTTCTTTTTAAAAAATTTTAAACATTATTTTATTTGGTCATTTTCAAACATTATCATTCTCTTCTTAATCCCTTAATGCAGGTGTTCTTCAAGAAACTACCCTTGGCAGTTGTTTCCTTTCTTTTCACAGATTTGGAGGAAATCTCCTTCACTATGTCATCTTCAGCTATTTCATCAGCTACCAGCCTGGGTCTCTCATTCAAGTTCCACACTTGTAAGTGTCTGCTTCTTGGACAGCTTGACCTAGAACAAAGGTGAGCACCCCTGGTCTGCAGACCAAATCTGCCTGGGTACCTGTTTTTGGATGGTCCACAATATGAGGATGATTTTTTACATCTTATGCACAAACAAAAGTGGGCCTGCAGCTCAATCTAGCCTGCAGGTCATTCCCTGACCTAGCTGCCTCCCCAACACTTCAAACTAAATATGTTCCAAATAGAAGTTATTTCCCACTAGTTTTATTTTTCTTTCTAACTTTATGCTTTCTCTCAGGAGTATCTAGAATTATTCACTTTTTCTCCCATGTTCATAACCTCATGTTTGTTTCATGATTCCACTTTTCATATTGAACCAGTTACAAAGTCCTATTGATTCCACTTTTGTAACAACCCTCATATCTATCCTCTACTCTCTCTTCCTGTGGCCACCATATTAAAAAACAGGCCCTCATTTATGCCAACCTGGATTATTGCAAAAGTTGCCTGGGAAATCTTTCCACCTCCTCTCTCTTCACTTTCCAATATATTCTTCACACTGCTACAAAATAATCTTTCATCTCTAGAGATTTGGGAATGTCCCTCACCTGCTCAAGAATCTTTTATGGCTTCCTATTACTGAATAAGTTAAATGGAAACTCTTTTCTTGGCATTTGAATCCCTCCACAATCTGGCATGAGCCCATCTTTTCTGCCTTGCTTCACATCATTTCTCTCCACACATTTCACACTACAGTCAAACAATCATTTTCTGCCTCTCTCATATCTTTTCCCTCCCCTCAGACCATGATTTTATGCTTAATGACTTTGTTCACATTATTCTCCATGCCTGGAATTCTTTTCTTCTCCCTTTTCATCTGTTGAATATCTTCTCTTTAAAGATCTACAAAAATCTTAACCTCCCCTTTATAGCCCCAGTCAATAAACAACTTCCCCCTTGGCCCTTCCTTATCACTTACTTTTATAGTTTTTAAATTCAGTTATCATATAAATGTATTATTAGAGCTTTCTGTATTGGTATCTTATTCACATACTAGTCTATGAATATCATGAGAGAAGAGACATGTCTTATCTAAATGCTGTATCCATCTCTCCTTCCCTTGATATCTAGCACAGGTTTCTGTATACATTTGGTGCTTAATGAGTGTTTTGTTGCTGTTATTTCTTTTTAGAAGTGTTAATCTTCATTGTCAGGTTCTAAGCCTTAGGATGAATAAATGAACTCTGTAAATCCTATTTATAAAACTCTATAAATCAGTATTGCCTTTAATACATTACAGAATGTGAATAAGCAAGCAAGCACTTCTCTATAAACCAGACTATCAGTCTGGTAGACACAAGTAGATAACCTGAGTTGATCTAGGTTTTGTTTTGATTTGTTTAGAAAGTGTAGAAATATGCTTTCACTAGCTGTCATTACTAGGGCTCTGGCAAGAGAGTATGGGAGACAGAGTAGTAAAGTATTTTATTAATCTTCTGATACAGAACTGAGGCAGAACTAATCAGTGAAACCAAAAGGTTGATTTGGTCAGAGCTTATGAATGGAGAAGGTGGTGGGGCTACCATATTTTTCCATGGAATTTTTAGAGAGCTAAAGTCATCCTAAACCTAGACCTCCATGGAGAGATGGACTTGTGGGTAGAGTCAAGATACCTAAATTATGATGAAGTCCCAGAATCTATCAGAAAACCAAGGCTTATCATCTACATCCACCTCCAATATTATGCTTTCCACCCCACTCTTGCACAAAAACAAATAAACAATAAAGAAAAAATAAAGCTAATATATAAAGGTTTCTTTTTTTAAAATCACAATAATAGATTTTTTAAAGGAGTCTTTATTTCAAGCCTGTCGAGATAAACTGAGTCCCAGGCCCCTGACTACAAAAGAAACCTAATACTTTGGACTGAAAGAAATGTAACTAGTGATCTAGAATGCTCTCTGTCTTGCTGCCTTAAAGGGAGTGCTCAGTTGAACATCATGGGATCTTTAGTCACTTAACCATTCTGGGCCTCAATATCCTCTTTTTGGAAAAGTGAATTGTTGGACTAGATGATGTCTGGAATACCTTCCAGCTCTCAATCTATACTGCAGCATGCCTCAGCTCCATTATCTTCTCACTGCTCAGGCCAAGGGTCCCTGGGGACTAGCTCTTCTGACCATATATAATATTATCTAAAAAGGCATGTGATGTCTTTGTTATTCACATGGACACAGTGAAAAATGTTCAGGGCTGCCCAGTCCCTCTTTCCAGAGAGATGCTCTGGTTTAAGGAAGATAATCCATACTGTCTATCCACAATCCATGTTTACCACTTGAAACATTCAAATAGACCAAGAACAGCCAAGAAACACAATGAGGGAAAGTAAAGCAGCTTCTTTCACCCCAGAGACAGCCCACTCCCTCTCAGCAGGCTTTTTATAACCTCTAGGATTTGCCTCCAGGAACTCAACAGAAGGAGGGATCTTATTAAACCCTGCTCAGGAAATTCAAATACAGACATTCAAAGGCAACTAGAATTTAGATTATTGGCTCTTTGACTCTCCTCTGTCCCAACCTGAGCAAAGGTCAGAAGACCCTGTTTAACTACATTCTATGCAATCAATATTTGGCTAATTTCTTCACTCTCCCTGGTCTCTTCTAGAGAAGCCTGGGGTTCAGGTCTGTTAACACAGATGCCCAGCTGGAGGCAAGAGCTAGAAACCTAGGATTTGCTTATTTAATGCCTGACTTGTTCATCCCTCTAAAAACATCACCTCATGATGTCCCCATTGATCCCGCCAGAGTGAAGCATTCATAGCTGAGGCTTTTGTGGACTGTGAAATTAAATGAGCAGTTTAGTGACAAAGCAAACAGAATTAATCAGTGGAGGAAAACTAACATCAGGGAGCATGTGGCAATGTGGACACATCCAAAGGATGCTCAGTGTTTCTTTTGCCACAGCTACTACACTTATTGGAGATAATGGCACTAATGAGTTACTCTAAAAAAGGCATGAGCAAGTGTACTAGGGTCCAGACACCAACTGGGAAGACATGTTGGAAGCAAACTTCATTCAACTGTGAATTTAGCCCACATGGCTAAGCCAGGCAAAGGGATCTAGAAAAATAGCTATTTAGTTTGGGTAAAGAAACAATGCTTTATATTTATCTGGCATTTTCTTCTTCAGACCACTTTTCAGACAACATTAAATATATTCTTCTAGTCTCAATTCTGGGTAAGCAGCCACAGCTATATGGTAAAGACAGGTTCTGCAGCTATCTGGCTGGAATATCTATTCTGAAATGGCCATTCATGTATAAGCAATGTACATGGATCAGGCTACTTACTGTCTCTCAGGGAAACACAGACTGTTCTCCAACTATGTTTTCCCCCCAAAAGTTTTATGGACCCTCAGAAATATGAAAGAGCCTAAGGGTGAATAAATGTTAAAGAATCAGAGAAGGTGCCCCCAGCCCTTGTCCTGGGTCCTCACTGATGAAAACTTTGGGAAGTAATGATGTCTCTCTTTATAAGGGACTGCATTGTTGAAACAATGTTTGGCACCACCAGTAACTTCTTAACAAGGTATGAAATTTTCTCTGACAAGATTAACTCCTTTATAATTTCTGATTTCCTTGATTTACCCTAGTTTATCCTGTTAAGAGGGTGATTGTTTGGGATCTGGAGTCTAGGAAGACTTGAGTTAAAATCCAGCCTCAGACCCTTCTTAGCTTTGTGAGAGTCATTTAACATCTGTCTACCTCATCTTCTTTATCTATAAAATGGGGATAATAATAGCAACTATCTCTCAGGATTTCTGTGAGTTTAAAATAAGATAATGCTTATAAAGTACTTTGCAAACCTTAAAGTGCATATATAAATGCTAGTTATTGATTGACACTCAGCCCATTCAAAAACTTGAACACTTAGACATGACCCTTAAAAGACATTTGAATATACTGTGGAAAGGAAAACTGAAGCAAGTTTTGAACTTTCTGCCACTCAAGTGGAACAAACAACAGTTGCAATGCTAGAGAGAAGATATTGATAAGGATGACATTTGGTGGGGGGAGGGGCTTCTGGGAGTAACAGTTAGGATCCTGACTGGCTCTCTCTTCCTGGCCCTCAGACTGAAAGGAGCCTCTCTCCCTGTATCGGGATAGAAGTTGCTCTATTCCTGATTTTCCCAACTATGTGCTCTACCTGGATTCCTGTGATCCTGTCATCAAACAAAAGGATTGAAGGGGAGTGGTTTGAACTGTAAGGCCAGTCTTTGTCAGCTCGAAGAGACAGGCCCAACAGCAATGAAGGTAAGAACTTTTTCTTCCTCTTGCTGTCTATTGCTAAAACTTTGAACTTAAGAAAACTAGCACAGATTAGCATAGACAGGAATAAAAGAAACCCTCCACCAGCCTGCAAGACCTGACCTCAGCTTAAAAGCTGAGAGAGACTCAAACCCAGTCTAGGGAAATCCTGATTCCCTCTTCTCTGATACCTCCCAATCCAAACTTGTTATTAAAATTCATCTTTATTTAAATAACCACAGTCAGATAAGATGAAGACTATCATTTCAGGGGGACATAGAGGGAGCAGAACCTAAGGACAGCCATTCAACCATAAACGGTCCTTATCAGATCCCTGCTGGGCAACCTTGGTTCCTGGGGGAGGCTTGTCCCATAGGGGGGTCCATGCTTACCTGCCCTGGGTATCTTCAACATCAATCATTAGAGAAGACATCCCCTCAGGCTATCATAGTTGGCCCATTTCTCGGGAACCACATTTTTCAAAGATATCCTCTTGGCAGGGGGTATCTTCCTTCTTTTACCTTATGGGCAGCCATATTCCCTCTCTCCCTTCAACCACTCCACTCCCTGTTACAAAACTTTCCTTTACCCCCTGTCCCTCTTCAATATCCCGTGTACTCCTTCCAATCCATTTAAATATTACAATATATAGACTCAGTTTCCTAGAGGGAAGTCTAAAGAGCCATGTGGCATCTTCAAGGTACAATATGCTCCAGAAAACCATGTGTAGTAGAGGAGTTCCTGGACCATTGGAGAAATTCTTAGGCCAAGTTTTAACGACCCAGCAGAGGAAATCCTGGCAAAGCAGGAATGAAGCTAAGGAACAGTAGGAGATGGAGTCACAGTGTAGAGATACAAATCTAGACATTGTCTTTTCCCTGATACTATGAGTTATGTGGATTGTGTAGGTCTGACTGTCTATATAGATCATGAGCACTTTTAGTATCCTAAGATGACTATGTATGTCCCTGGGAAAGGTTCATTCTTACTAGAGGGGAGGGTTCTTGACTCAAATTCCTAATCACTTCCTTTTTGCTATGGAAGGAGAGTTCTAACCCTAGGGTGGTCTTATAAGTATAGAAAACTATGCAGGCACTTGAGGAGGTAGAGGCTCATGGAAGAGAAAAGAAGAGTCATCTCAACCCATAGTGGATTCAAGTATCAGTCTTTTGTATTTTTTCAGGTTGAATAAAGGCTGTGTTCTATTTTCTATTTTGTTTACCAAGGTATTACACAGGCACTAGCAATCCTTTTGTTTTGTTTTGGAGAATCAGACATGACTCAAATTCTGATGTTTTCAAGGAAAACCCTGAGTGTGGTCATGAGTGAAAGAGAATGAGTGTACTTAGTATGGATCCATACCACTAAATGAAGCCAATACATATAAAGCCAGAGCTTTGATGCTACACTAGTCATAATTCACTCACTAAGTACCTTTTATGTTCCAGGCACTGTACTAAGAGGTGGGCATACAAAAAAAGGCAAAAAAACAACCCTTGCTCTCAAGGATTTCATGGTCTGGGCTATGGTTTGCAACCTACAGTCATAGTTTACAAACTATGGTTTATAATCAATTGTAGGACTATATATCATATCTTCATGTGTGAAAATATAACAATCTGTCTGAAGGTTGTCCTTCTTTTATTCCTTCATGGTCAGCTGTTAGAGAAATAAGAAGGGAACATGGCCTTTGAAAAGTTATCTGCAAGGCATTGTTGGGGTTCCAATTTAGTCCCTTATTTAGAAGGTTGACCTGCAATAGTTCTACAAGAACAGTCAAGGGAAATCTTGGTGTGAGATGAATTTGTCACTTTGAAATCCTGAAAACAAACTAAGACTTTATTTGCTTCCCTAATTTAGAATTTTAAAGAGATGACTACCATCTTTTTTCTCCCTAGGTCTTCCCCTACTCTCCTTCTCATCTGCCACCTCCAACTCTTTGAAAGTCAGATATTTCTTTCATTTAGCTTATCTACTTCAACACTGAGGTTTGCATTAGTTGATTTGTCAATGAATAACTTTTCATTTTTCCTCTGCCATCTGGCAGCATTATCACTCTAATGAATTGCCCTGGGTTGCACTTTTTTATTTTTTCTAATGTGACTTTTAGTTGAATTGTGCAGAATTCATAAATGGGGAATGCAGAATGATGCAATTATACTCAACAAAAGTGTTGAAGCTGCCAGAGAAGATGGTGACTTGGCTATGTCTCTCAAAAAGGTACTTGATTATTTTTGGAAGAAGGATTTCACATGAACACTTACATCATCTCAGTCATTTTTTATGTTTGAACCCTTCATTTCCCCCAATTCTTTGCATTTAAAATTTTGAAATAGCAAAATTATTTGTTTCCAGACTTCTAATAGAAATCTTTTCTTCATAATACTTTTCAGGATGAAAAGGAAATGTGGCATTTCAGGGTGACTGTTTTATGCTATGCCTAGAACTTTGGTTTCATCATTTCCTCTTAGACCATCCTCAGGGTGGTTCTTGGGATATAAATCTGAGAACAAAAATGTCTGTGGCTGATTAGCAGAGTTGAGTTAGAGAATGAGCTAAAGGAACCAAGGTCACAGATCCTGTCGCTGAAAAGGGCGAATTAACTTCCTTCTATTCAGTGGCCCTAGTTTGCACCCCTAATTCTTTCCAACTACCCTGAAAATAAAGTGGTGCCATTGCTTATGAGTAAGAATATGTGGACACATTATTGTAAGTCATTCCTTCAACTAGAAAGCAACCTAAACTCTACATTCATCTGATAGTAAGTAGATCAGAAACTTGAATCCCAAGTATGTAGGATAATATTCTAGATAACTATTCATAATAGCTCAGGACCATGGAAGAAGTCCTGCTAGAAGCTTATTGCAAGGTTAAGGAAATCAGGCCTCAGCAATAAGACCAGAAAGAAATGATGTCTCCATAGAGCAGGAATCCTTAATTTTTTGTATCATGGAACCCATTAGCCATCTGGTAACACTATGGACCCCTTCTGAGATTAGTGTTTTTAAATGCATAAAATATATAGGATTAGAAAAGAACTGATAGTATTTGAATATAGTTATTAAGAAAAACTTTAATTCATGGATCCCAGGTTAAGGACCCTTGCTGTATAGAGCAAACTAAGGAAAATCATAGTTCCTTCTTCTCTCAAGAAAGGTTCATCTCCACACTCCCATAAACCAAGAAAGAAAAGAGAAGACCCAGCAACTCACCAGGTGTTGCACTGGACACAGTTGGCCACTGCTGATCTGGTCCTCCTGGCCCTGCCCTCAAGATGCCTGCTTCTTCCAGGTGCACTGAGCTGAGGAAATACACACATACATACACATATAGCATTTAGATACTTACTTCAAGATCTTCCTCTACATTTAGAGGTCTTTCCAAAGCCATCACAGCTAATGTATTCTCCTCATGCTCCAGTTAAAACAATTGTCCTGCAACTACTCTGCATAATATTATAATAATTCTATCATATCATCTTTCAAAATCATAAATTCTGCTTTATCTACTTCTTTTCACAAGATCTTTGCCAAAGCCATTCATAGAATAAAAAATTACCTTTGCAGAAATTTGTGTTTTCATTAATGCCATGTAGCACATTTATCCTATTAAAAATAAAATGCTAGACCTGACCATGATGGTCCATGCCTATAATCCTAGCTGCTGAGGAGATGGAGGCTGGTGTATCCATTGAGCTCAAGATTTTCAGATGTAATAATTTATGCTGATAGGGAATCCACATTGAGTGCAGCATTAATATGATGAATGGGTGGGCTGATGCAGCCACTAGTTTGCCCAAGGAGGGAGGGATGAACTGAGTTAGTTCAGAAACAGAACAAGTCAAAGTTCCTATGAGTCCTAGTACTGCCAGTCTGAGTAAGAGAGACTCAATCTTAAAACCCAAATAGATGAAAAGTGAAAAAAAAAAGACATCAGAGTATTAATGCCACTCTAATGGCTTCATTTTAATATAGACAAGGAAAATGTCTTCATATAGTCCCAGGCTTCTCTCAGCATGTTTCCCCCACCTATGGTTCTATAAAGAATAATGAATTTTGTTAATATAACTATTTCCATGTCCCTGTGGAATTGTGCTAGTTCAGTTACCAAATCAGCTTTTACCTGGACCATCTGGTTTTCCCCTTTTACATATGATATATGCACATGCCACCTTCCCTTTTTGCCATTCTGTGGAGCTGTTTTTGCTACACTTATGGCAACCCAGGACCCAACTCTCTTAATTCCTAATCCAGAAGAGCAGAAAACAAGAAAAAAGCAATAATCCAAAGGACAAAAAGAACCTGGATCAAAAGTATTTCCAGTCTCCAGTCAGTAGCTAAATGGTGGCAGATATATATCTATATCTATCTATCTATCTATATCTATATCTATATATGCATATATATGTATATATATATGTATATATATATATATATATAGAGAGAGAGAGAGAGAGAAGCTAACAAATGACAAAGATTTTTCTGAAGTGTCTAGATTCAAATGTACTATACTCTTAGGGCTCAGTGCCTAAAGTAATAAAAAAAAGTTTTATAAAATCTGAAATCAAAATTCCTTCCTCACTCTCATCATTACAAATCACTTGGAAATATTCCCCACTTTTCCATGTTATATCCCACAATATCAGCATCTCTTCCTTGCTCCAAATATCACTAGCCTTCAAGAATAACTAGAAGATCTCCAGTGACACATACTATAGATGCTTATGCCTAATTTGATGATGGTAAGTCTAAACTTGTCCTCTGCTAAATCCTCCCAAGAAATTATGGTAAGGGGGCATCTAAGTGGCTCAGTGGATAGAGGGTCAGGCCCAGAGATAGGAGGTCCTAGGTTCAGATCTGGCCTCAGACTCTTTCTAACTATATGACCTAGGCAAGTTACTTAACCCCAATTGCCTAGCTTTTACCAATCTTCTTTCTTAGAGCTTATATTTAATATAGGTTTTTTAAAAGAAGAAATTATGCTAAGGCTAGATTTGGCCTAGGACAATTTTTAACATAAAATTATTTTTGTATGTATTTAACAGACTTCAAAACATTGTGATCCACAAAAAGCACCAAAAAGAAGATCTTATATGAAATTGGTAAATGCTATATTAAGTTTAACATAGTATTAGCAAAACTACCCTGACTATCTGTGTCCCCTTTGAAATTTTCTCCTGCTCTCTTCTGTGAATTTTAAAAACATTTCATTGATATTTTTCTCTTTTTTCTGTATTTGTGTTACCCCCAAATGCCTTCCCTACTCCCAAATACCCTGCCTTATAAAATTTTAGTTAATTAAAACAAATCAACACATCAGCCACATCTGAATGACTCATTATGCACCTCAAAACCATCATCTCTTTTCCAGGATAACTTCCAGAAAAGAATATATACAATTCTTTCAAGATGGAAGGTCCAAGAGGTCAGGTACCCATTTGAAAATGACCTCATTTAGAGGTCACAACTCCAATGCGCATTCAGCACAGAATTCAATAAAGAATCAGTGGAAACTCTTAAGATAATCTTTCTTCAACTTCTTTTTAACTTTCTATAATACACAGCAACATTTCTAAATTTAAATTTTGAATCAGATTACATTTAACTTTATTACTTGAGAAGGAAAGACAGGACTTGGGGTTTCAGTATATTTACATAAATTCTGGTTTCATTATTTTTCTTGCATTCTGTGCCCCTCCAGCTGAAACCTTCAATCTCCTTTTTTTTCCCATACAGTAAAAGGAGGAAAATTCCATAGGAGGCTTTGCACATTTCCTACATTGCTTTACCCAAACCTAGCTACAGTGGGAAAACATTTTTGTGGGTCTCCAAAAAAATGGAGAGAAATCTTTCTGCTCTGCAGTGTTCTGGAGTCCACAGCAAGTTTCCAGCCATCTTTTCATTTCAGTCTCAGAATGCTTTCTGTCTGATACTGTCCTCATCCATCTAGGCCTCTGACTGCAATCTGGCCCTAATTGGCTCTGTGGACCGAAAAAAACACAGCTTCTTTTGACCAAAGAAGGAGGCTCACAACATATTGAATTAATTGGAGCCCCAAATATTTAACGTTTTAAATGGACTCTAACACAAGTTTGCATTAATTTGACAATATCGCACAATGTGTAGAGTGATTAATATTAGTTTTCACTTCAAAGGGAAACTCATTTTGGTTGATGAAACTCAGTGAGCAGGCATTTTATGGGGATGTTGTCAAGTTTGTGTGTTGGGGACTTTTACAGATCTGGGAGAACAAAGGACTGCTTAAAGATGATGTCTTTTTCTAACCAGTGGTGATTGATTTCATAGCCTTCTGGGTTTGGAAGTACTTTCAATTTCAATGAATTTTTAACATTCCCACTGCACTGATACCAGGTCTGCTCTGAGAATGATGCTAATTAATTACTGTCAAGAAGACAAAGTAGGAAGAACGAAATTATGTTTAATTTAGGTTCTAAAGAGGTGCTCTTATTCTAAGATAAAGTCTGATCCAGATGAATTTGGGGCCTCAGACACTCTACAATGGCTCTTGGCCCAGCTCAGTCCCAAAGTATTCCTGCTTTCTACTGAATACTTCTGGAGAGATGGCAAACATATGGAAGTATCCATTTTATCAATAACAATGGCTTCTTGTAGGGATAAGGAGGTTGGCAATTAAATGATCAGTCAACAATGGTCCATCTATGATGGAAATAAAGGGTGAATAATATCATCACATACACAATATAATGTTCCTGGGTCTAAGAGCTTTAGTGCAATTATAACTTGGGAGGGTGAAGCAACAAAGGAAAACAGAGGTCAAAGATGAGGGAGGGCTAAAAAATATTGTTCTCTAGGAGAATGGACTATGAAGTTTTTCTCCCCCTCACTCCCGAGGAGAGATTGATAAACCTTGATTTATTGCTATGGTAGGCAATCCTCTACAGATTAGTTTTAAGATTAACTGGAGGTTGGAATACACAGATTCTAAGGATCAGAAGGCCATGGCATCATTTTTAAAAGTTTGTTCATAATGTATAGTGATGTGTTTCTCACTCAGGGGAACTCTTCTAAGGGAAAGGGAATACTTTGAGATCCTATAATGTGTTTTCTCATGAGCTAGCTCTTGACAAGAACCCCGCCTTGATTTTTATGTTGGTGATAGGTCAGAATAAGAGGGGAAGAAGATTTTTGCATTTCTATAACAAGGCAATTGAGGTAATCCAGGCCATGCAGAGCCATTTTTGATTTGACAGTAATGAATTAGAATAGATTTCACCTGAAGGTGGGAGAGAGAATACATACCTGTGCATTCCTGCTCTCAGAGAGGCAGAATAACGCCAGTCAGGGTTGGGTTGTTTTGGCTGCAAAAACAAAAGAGAAATGTTTCTGTTACTTTGGCAAAATAAAAAATAAATAAAAAAATAAAAATATATATATATATATATATATATATATGAAAGAATCACATGTTCCTAGCTAAGCAGCAGTTTGGTAATATTTTCCAGAACACTTCTTAGTATCTTAAGTAGAAAAACGCTTGGAGGCTACCTGGTGAGTTATTTCATTTGCATCTATCAGACTAAGCCACTATCCAAACCACACCCTCAGCAGAAAGTTAAACTGGCCCCTCGGTAATTAAGACCCCAAGGGTCAAATGCCAAGTAAAGCTAGGAGAGCAATCTATAGGTGAGAATCTTCACCTGAGAATGAATTCATTATAATTCATCATTATAAAACAGTAAGGCTCTCTGCCAAAATGTTTTCCCTCTCCCTATCCCTCTATGAAAACATATCCATACCAGACCTCCACAGGATACAATGAAGGCAGGGGCAGTAAGTGCGCTGCAGTCTGGCTGGACTGCAGAGCACTGAAATCCACCATTAGCCTTGCAGACTGCAGCAGCAGGTTTCACAGAGAGTGGATTTGCTCAGTTATAAATAACATCAGCATCTGATACAACCTCAGTTGCTGATTAAAACATAGTACCAATAAGAGTGAAACATAAACCATTAATGGATGACTAGAGAGCTTTGCCTTGCTCTGCTTGATAATCCTTCCCATCAAAGAATATTTGCTCAGTCCTATTCTCTCTCACCTCTTCACTAAGCTACTCCTCATTAAATTGCTATGGCTAAGATCTAATGGAGAGTAGTTTAACTCCAGGGAAAATGTTTCTTATTAATAAAAGGCTGGTGCTGGACAATGGACAAAGGACTTGTTTTTCTCATCTTCAGAAACCTGAAATCCTAAGTGGAAGGGATAAGTCTACCATTTGGTTACATAAGGGTTTTATCTTGAGAATTACAGGCTGATTAGAAGCAGCTCAGAAAACATGGAGAGCCAAGCTCAGCCTTTTATCATCAGCCCTCTTACTGTGCCAGAGACAAACCAGAATAATAGGATCATAACAAAGTCATGGACAAAAAGATAGAAGTGTTATCTTCAGGTATGGCTATCACTGACCTTATAATTTAGCATCTCCCTTTTTTATAGCTTATCATAATTAATAGGCACTGAGCTATCATAACAGAAGATGGCATTAATAAAAATATTTCATTTTCCTAGAGTTAAGAGAGATATTGATTAAATTCAAGAGACTCCAAATATTTCATCAACATTTATCTGTAAGGTTTGCCAGGGAGGGAAAGATAATGATTCCAATCTCTAGACAGAAAGTGGAAAACCCAAAAGCAAATCAGCAATTCCACCATAGTTACCATCTCACAGCACAGCTAGTGCTATAACTCTGGTGTCTTCCCATCCAAGGTCCACCAATGTCATCTGTCCTCTCAGCCAACTAGTTCTGGAACCATTACAATCTGCAAATGGCCTCGTCTTTATCTCGTGGATTTTGGAAATATGACAATTAAAATTCCCATGTAGCTTGCATTTGAGTACTGTGCAGAACAAATAAAGAACCCTACATTTTCTGTCAGTGATATCACTGAGAGCTAAGGATAAAATGTTTATAAAGCATTTTAAAAATCTGAAAGTGTGACCAAAATACCTCCTATTAATCATTATCATCCTTGTCTTACTCCTCCCCATCAGCAGTACTTGTGTTAGCTTGTCAGCTGTGGGAGCTTTCCTTCCAAAAAGATTCTGACATCTGCTAAGTAAATGCTGCCAATTTCTCCAAGATTGGGTACCACATTTGTGATGAAAATTGCTGTAACTCTTTTTCTTGGGTTGGAGACATCAACCCCATTGCTGAAGAATTCAATTTTAGCAGACCCGTTTATATCAAATGCACGTGAATACTCAGCCTACCCCCAAATCATGTTTACTCAATGACCCATATTTTATGGTGACTTTTTAGATACATTTTCCCCAAATCTTTCAGCCACAAGCTGTTCTCCAGACCTTCATTCACTTTCTGAGATCATAGTGAAGAAGAAACTCCTGGCAGTAAGCTAGCCTGAAGAAGCACAATTCTAGCTGGTATGTAATAAATTCTTTTTTCAAAAACCAACTTACCCACTAATTGATCTAATTTTAGTACATTAGAGAAATGTAAAGGAAAAAAACCCAGAAAATACATGGGTTCCACCCAGACCTAGACCATATCTGGATGGTGTGTAAAATTCTATATCCATTTCTGAGTGTCATATTTTAGGAAAGACATTTATAAGCTGGGGTGACTACAGAAGAGGAAAATTTAAATAAGAAGATTCAAATCATGTCATATGGAGATAATCTAAAAGTCATGAAAATATTCAGTCAGAAAAAGAGAAAGTTTGAGAAGTTGGCGGGACACAAATAGTATGTTGATAGCTGAAAGAACAAGATTTGTTTTGCTGGGACTCGGGACAAAACTAGAGGCAATGGTTGGAAATTACAGAAAGGTAGGATTTGTTGTTGTTGTTCGATAAGTGAAAACTTCCTAACAAATGGAAATAATGATAAAAATCAATTGATTCATCATGGAAAGTCTTCAACAACATGCTGGATAACCAACTATCAAGAAGGCTAGAGGGTCATATTTCAGGGATGGACCTATGACCTATGACCTTCCAACTCTGATGTCTGTGACTACAACCTTGAAATCAAACTCCAAAGTTATTTTTGTCAACAGGTGATATTCTTCTTATAACAGTTCTAGCCAGGCTTTCAACTGAGCAATTAGACCATTGACTCCTAACCTGTGCCCACTGTGCTCCTGGTGGATTGAAATTTCAATGGGTCCATCTCATTAATTATTCTGTAGGATGAAAAAAGAAATGCCTCACACACCCATATATATTATTATTTTTCAAACTCATCTGACTTCTAAAAGAACTCATAAGAGAAATTTATAACAAACTGAATTCATAGCAGATTTCTACATTGCCCATTTATTCAATCAATGAACACTAATAGTATAATTACCTATCATGTGGGAATCTATATATTATTTTATGTTTAAAGGAGTCATTGTACTCAAAATGGTTGGTAACCATTGTGCTAGGAGAACAATTTAGTTCTGGTCCTGTATTGCTAACTCCTAAATGAATTTTAATTTTTTTAAACAAAACAAAATCTGGTCTCCTGCTCTAGGAAATCATGCTTCTTCAGATGAACAACATCATGCCACTAACCAGCTCTAGAACATTGATCTGTGTGACTCATTTAATATATGGGGAGATTGTGATCTCAATTGTGGTTTTTCTCAGAAAATGTGAAATAACCAAAAATTTTAACATTCCTTTTCTTTGCTAAGCTATCCCTCAGCTCATGAAAGCTTTTAACTATTTGAGATGGAGAAGTGATTGTGCCATTGATTGGCATATATCAGTTCATTCAGAAATATGCAGAGTTACTCTGAATAATGCACACTGGCCTTATCATGCAAGTGCAAGTTCATGTTAAAGCAATAAATAAAGACATTCTGACAGACCAAACTATATACAGCATTTCTATTTGATTTCTAATGGGACTTTACTAATAATTGTAGGAGCCAGGAGATTTCTTTTGTAGATTTCATAAAGGAATATCTTATTATAAAATGTCTACACCCAAAATGCATGAAACTCACCCTATTCATAGTGCTAAAACAGATTGGTCTTTTGGTTGATTGAAATGAGGTGTTAATAAATATGAGAATTCTGTGTGGAATTCATCCCTCTACAAATAGTCATTGTATCTCTAATATTCAGGAAATTAAAAAATTAAATTAATAGGCAAATGTGACTTTAAAATATATCTAATGAGTTGAGCCCACAGGAAACTGCTAGGTCTGCTTAATGTGAGACATGAAGCCTGCCAGCACAGCAGTTACCCTCTCACTCACCATTTCCCCTCCCTAGAGCCTAGAGTCCTGACCCTGCAGAGCCAAAAACTGCTGCTTCTAGCCCAGAGAAACATTTCTTTTCACCTTTCAATGTCATGGAGTTTTGTTCTTTTTTTTCTCCCACAGGTTCAAAACCTTGAAGATAAACTTACGGTTTTCACAGGCTTGATAAATTAAAAACCTCAGGAAAGAAGCACCTTGGTTTTTTATATTTTATATCCTGGATATGTGTGTGCACACATCTGTGTAGGTACACACATGTACACACATGCTGTAGATGGATATACTCATATATATTACATCTATATAGGCACTTCTACATATGCAGGTGCGCATGTATGTTATATATGCATGAGTTGATATGATAAGTGATTCCCATTTTTATTAAAGGAAGCTTGAAGTTTGCAGGGGAACTTATTCACAGACATAAATTCCTACCAATTTTAGTGATAACTCTGGAATTGACCACATGAATTCTGAGTTGCTTGTGTATATAGAGTTCTATCAGTGACTAAACAAAATGATGACCAACCAAAGCAAAACCCTAACTTGGTTACTTGTTCAAGAAGTCTCTGTACCAATAGACAATTGCTTATGCACCAGAATGTGTCTCTGCGGAGCATCCTGAATGAAACCAGATGTCCATTTAATAAATCGTGCCTTTCTTTGAAGGGAGAGCAGGTCAATGACATGTAAACCATAGGAAGCAGATTTTTCCTCCACAATCATATATGAGCATGGAAAGCAAAATTAGGGACAGGGCAGTTAGGATTTAGTTCGATAGTGCCTAGAAAGTTCTATCAGGGCTACTAGAAGACATTCTTCCATTCGCAAATGAGGGAAAATATGCTTTTTCTCTGAGGTACTACAAATGGCCAAAAGGAGGCCTCATTATCTCTGAATCATAAGGAAGCAAAATACCAGATAGAAATTTAAAATAATAAACCCCACCTGATCCATTTGATCACAGGGTCCCTATGCAATTTTTAAAAAACCCTTAATTTTCATCTTAGAATCAATAGTGTTAGTCTTCCTGTACTGGGTGAATTAAACTTATGACCTTTCAGTGGATACTCTTACCACCATGTTTGTAGATTTATGTTGAATAAATTATGCCACCAGTGTACAAAAGAATCCTCTTTTGGCCAAAAAAAGTTAGTGCAGCTCTTAGGCTTATCCCCCCAAGTTTTGCTTATTCACTGGGAGTCTCATTCCTATTTCACATGTTGGGTAATAGATTGAAGTCGTTTCCATAAACCAAAGGTGCCTAGAAATTACACATCTTTTTCACTGATAATAATAATAATTAACAATAGTATTTATATAGTGCTTTAAGTTTTGTCTTCTTATTTCATTTGTTATCTCATCTGAACCTCATAAGAACCCTGGGAAGTAGTTGCTATTATTCTTTCAATTTTTTTAAACCCTTACCTTCCATCTTAGAATGAATACTATGTATTGGTTCCAAGGCAGAAGAGCAGTAAGAGCTAGGCAATGGGAGTTAAGTGGCTTGCCCAGGGTCACACAGCTAGGTGTGTATGAGGCCAGATTTAAACCTAGGACATCTTATCTCTAGGCCTTGCTCTCAATATATTGAGCTACCCAGCTATTCTTCTTATTTCGTAGATGAGGAAACTGAAGCAGACAGAGGTTAAATGACTTGCCAAGGGTCATACAGCTAGTATCTGAGAAAAGATCTAACCTCGGCTCCATGGATTGAAAGCCAAGTCTAGAGATAGCAGGTCCTAGATTTAAATTTGGTACCAGACACTTCCTAGTTGTGTGACCCTGGGCAAGTCAAATTAACTCTCCTTGCCTAACCCCTACTACTCTTCTGCCTTGGAACCAATGCACAGTATTGATCCTAAGATGGAAGATAAGGGTTTTAATAAAAGATAAAGAGCTGATCTGGGTCCTTCTTGGCTTTGAGTCCACTGTATCCACTAAGTCACCCATCTGCTTAATCCGTGGTGTGAGCCCCTTCCTGGACCTCAATTGCTAGAACCCTGCCAAGAATACACTATTCTTCAACTTCAAGACTTTTAAGAGATTGCTCTCAAAATTAAGTGAGTTTGTTATTTCATTTCTCTCTGCAATCATGCTATGACACACCCACTCATTGTGCTGGTGCTCCAGTAGCATCTGAACAACTAGAGGGTTAGGGCCCTTTCACTTCCTGAGGAGCCTCTGGTAGGAATTTCTCTTCACCTCTAATGCTGCACTTGCCTGGTCAAAATGCATGAGGAAGCATTTTATGGTGGGAGTTTGTATTGACTTGAGGTTTATGCAGGGAGCAACTCATTTCATAGTGAGGCAGAAACACTTTGAATTTCACACTGCCCAGGTTCTGAACAGCAAGAAGGAGAGCAGTGGAGTTGTCCCTTTTATAATACTGCATCCATGTACCAATAGGATGGGCTGTAACCCTCTTGCTTAATACAGAAAATGTGCTTATTCACCACATGCAACAGCTCTTTGCCCAATGAATTCATGCAAATCTGTTAAGCAAATTATTGCAGTGACCACATTCAGGACTAAGCACTTTTTAATAACCTGACGTCTTTCTTCACAAAAGCTGTGATCTTAGGGATTCTAGGAAGTCTTTGATTTATCTTGCCTTCTTAAACTGCAGTCAGTCTCCCATTCCTGCTCAGCCCAGACTGACACAGGGCGCTCATGATAAACCTGTCTGCAGTCTGCATAGGGACCACATGCCTTGAAATTGATCATTGACTTGTTATAAGTCTGCATGTAAACTACCTGAAGATGATTAAGAACATATTGTTCTTGGGGGAGGAAAAAACAATAAATAAAAATAATCAACAATATGGCTTCGACCCAATGGAAGTCTCCACAGAATAAACATTTAGGTGGGGGAAATGATAATGAGTTTCTTTCTGCAATGTCACTGAAAGCTGCCTCAAGTGCTGTGTCTCAGGAGAGAGCAAGTAAATTCTCATCTATGAGATGGCATTTTAGCCTGTGAAATTCAAGATAAAAAATATTCGGAAACCTGAGGGATAAGTACACATTTCCATGAAAAGACCAAGGAGTCAAACTATAGTTCACCTACGTGTGTGAGTATAAATGTGTGTATATATGTGTATATATACATATATATATATATATATAATGTATATGCATATATATTTATAGGAGTCTGTTTACAAATTCACAAACACTTTCCAACATCTACAAAATTTTTCGTGATAGTGCATAAGCTGGCCTTATTCCTACCTAAATCTCAGGACACTTGAACAATATATTTCATACAAATTGAAATCAACTTACATTCAAGCATTTGTCTTCTCTTAGGGCTGAGGTTCTTAACCCTTTTTGAGTCCCAGGACCCTTTGACAGTCTGGGTTTACCCTTATGAACCCATTCTCAGAATGTTTTTAAATGAATAAAATAATACACAGATTAAAAAGCAAACCAATGATATTGATATACAGTTAAGGAAAGATCTTAAAAAAAAAAAAAACAGAGGCCTGTGTTTAAGAATCACTGGTTTGGGGTGAAGTATTTACATTCTAAACCTTCATACCAGTTGCCAGAAACTGAACCAGATCTAGAAACTGAACATTTGTAGAAGGAAAGAATTGTCACTTAACATTATAGGAGATTTTAAAGAAACTCTGGTACTTCTTTCTGATCAAAACCACAGGAATTAAACCACTGTGAATAGGAAAGCTACAGGGTACAGATTATTGCACTGAAGGTAAATGCAATGAAATCCTCTTATACTAAATGTGGAGTGCCTGGCAAAAGAGGTGGGTCAACCTAGATCTAGCTTCATATCTTCCTTTTCAGTTATCCTGATTTCCCTGGACTCACCAAATAAATAGTACTTAATTTCCATATAGTCCATTGTGTCTCCCTCTGAACCTCATTCCCACCACAACCTCTCCACTTTATGCCTGGGCTACTGATTTAATTGGGATAGAATGAAAAGGACTGGATAGAAAGTGAGAGAGGAGGGGCCAAATTCCATTCTGTTTAACTAATCTAAAATAAAATGAATTCCAAATGCATACATCATAAATTTAGAGTTAGAAGTGGCCTTAGAGATAAACTAATTCAACTCCCTCCTTTTCTAAATGTGAAAACTGAGGCCCAACCCACCTTTCCAGGGTTGCACAAATAGTAAGTGGCAAAAGCTGAGAATTAACCTAGGTCATCTGACTCCAAATTCAGGTAATTGGGACACTTCTCTCCAATGTACTTTGTCTGGGTGCCAGGGATAGCAGAGCATGAAAGAAGACACAAGGTCAGAGATAGAAAGAAAAAAGGAAAGGAAAAAAAGCCATTTCAGTATGATATTAAAACATTCAAAACCATTCCAACCTGAGATTGACAGGAGGCCCTAGCAGGTGATGGGAGAGAAGTTTTGCTCTATGTAACATTAATACCCAGGAGCTAGATTTCCAGTAAAACCATGAATCCCTATTGCACTAGCTGTTACTTAATTCAAATACTGAAGGTAAAACTGGAAAATTTTCAATGAATATCCAATCTATAAGCAAGACCAGTCTGCACAGACCAACACCATATCGGCAGAGCTCACAATATAGACAGTTTCTTTCATATGAAAACTCTTAGTGTGAATGACACTGCAGAGACCATTTCTCCTTTGGGCTGCCAATAAATTACTTTGTGTTTTTAACACTATAAAGAGTAATACTAATTTTTAGGCCTTTTTCAATTTTTTTTTGCCAGAACTATCAGTACTTAATAATTTAAAATTTTCTATTTCTATTTCTTTAATAGATCTTAATACAGCTGGAAGAAGAACTAAATGTGGACAAATTAGTAATCAACCACTATCTGCAATAATAAAGAAACAGACTTTTATAAAATTGCAGTCCTAGAGGGGAGTAGGGAGGAAGGAAAGGAGAGAGGGAGTGAGACAGAGGCAGAGAAATGCTCTATGAGACAGAGAGAGAGAGAGAAGTGGGAAAATAAAGATTCTGGATTCAGCAGTAACAGGAAACTTGGGCTAGTAAGGTGTGCCCACAAAGAATTCCAAAATGAATAATATTTATGAAACTCTGAGGACCAGATCTGGCCACAATTCTTGGCAACAACTCTTACAACCTCACCTCATTGGGAGTAATGGACTCATTTTTAAGAATGATCAGATTCTGTGCACTCTGCCCACTTTGACCAGTAAGATGTCTGCTGTCAGTCACCACTGCATGTGGCCCAGGGCCAGTCTGTGCCCCTGTATTGTAAAACATGAATGTGTCACTTCCCGAGCCTGCTGTTAGACAGGCCTTATAGCAATAGGTCTTAGTGAGGGAACCATTCCCTCGAACCTCAATGAAGTGAGGCTGAACTTTCAAACCATGTGGGATCCTTGCATCGATATTGTTGTTAGCTTGCTTGTAGAGTTCTGCAGGACACCTCTCCCGGACCCCGCAGAAGCCCCCACAGCACGAGGTGCCATATGCAGTGTAATGATAGCATTTGATGATAGTCAAAACAATGATTGTCAAAAGGAATATAAATGAAACTGTGCTCAGTGCAATTATAAGGTAAAGCGTTATCTCTGAATAGGTCCGAGTATTTTTAACATGTGTTCTGGTGTCAGGGAGTATTTTTGAAACTCTGTCCACTACAGCAACTGTAATAACTACTGAGGCAGACAGGGATGGCTGTCCATTGTCCCTGACCAGAACTGTCAGATTGAAAGTAGACATACTCTCATCACCCAGTTTCCGAGTAGTCCTTATTTCTCCTGTGTGGAGCTCCACTCTGAAAAGGTCAGGGTCAGAGGCCTGCACTAAGTGGTAGAAAAGCCAAGCATTTTGTCCTGAGTCAGAGTCCATGGCTATTACCTTGGTAACCAAATAGCCAGCAGCAGCTGTTCGAGGAACCATCTCCATGGCCATTGATGAATTGGTTGAGGTAGGGTACAAGATCTGTGGAGTATGGTCATTGGCATCCACTACATATATGTTGGCAGTGACTGTACTGCTCAGTGGAGGGCTCCCCTTATCCTGAGCCTCCACAATCACATCAAATTCCCTCAGTTTTTCATAATCAAAGGAGCTGACTGCATAGATGTTACCAGTTACCTCATTTATGGACACATATGAAGTGACTGGTAGCCCTTGGATTTCCATCTCCATAAGGGAGTAGGTTACCTCAGCATTCTGGTTGGCATCTAGGTCTGTGGCTTGAACAGTGCATAGCAGTGCCCCTGGGACATTGTTTTCTGGGACATAGACTGAGTATGAAGCTTCCTGAAATTGTGGAGGGTTGTCATTGATATCAGAGATCTCCACCCGGATAGTCTGTTGGGAGGTAAGCTGAGGCATCCCTGCATCAGTGGCTGTCACTGTAATGTTGTAAGCAGCCACTCGCTCTCTGTCTAGTGGACCACTCACCTCCAAGGAATAGGAGTTCCCAAGCCCATTCAGTCGGAAAGGAAGAGAAGGTGGGAGGCTGAGGCTCACCCGCTGGTTGGAGCCAGAGTCCTGGTCATTGACACTCATGAAGGCTACTACTGTGTTGGGCATGGCGTCCTCAGACACTGGGCTATACAGATCAGTGACCACCACCTCAGGGGCATTGTCATTCACATCCACGATGTCCACCAGTACCTTGCAGTGACCCGCCATGGGTACAGGACCTCTATCGGTGGCCTGCACGTAGATCTGATAGGAAGAGGCCTCTTCATAGTCTAGGGCCCCACTCACTCTTACCTCGCCAGTCCCAGAGTTGATGCTGAAGAGTTGTCTCTCCCTTTCAGAAGTGTAGCTGCTGAAGGAGTAAACCAGTTCGCCATTGGAGCCCTCGTCTGGGTCCGATGCATTTAACTTCACCACCAGGGTTCCCGGGGGCGAGTCCTCTCTCAGCTGAACTCGATAAGTAGACTGGTCAAAAGCAGGAGAGTTGTCATTAGTGTCCAAGACATTAACGAAAATCTGTGCTGTGCCTGAGCGCGGTGGGTTGCCCCCGTCCACTGCAGTGAGGACCAAGCGATGCAAGGTAGCCTGCTCTCGGTCTAGGCCCTTACGTAGCACCAACTCCAATACCTTACTATTCTCCTGAAGGGGTTTGAGATCCAAGGCGAAATGCTCGTTGGGGTTCAGTTGATAGCTCTGCACCGAGTTGGTCCCCACGTCTGGGTCCTGCGCGCTCTCGATATGGAAGCGCGTACCCGGAGCAACCGACTCGCTCACCTCCAGCTGGTACTCTGACCGCGGAAAGCGTGGCGAGTTGTCGTTGATGTCCAGTACTTCCACTTCGACCGCACTCACTGCCACGGGGCTGTGGGCCAACACCTCCAAGTGCAGCAGGCAGCGGGGCCGCTGCTCACAAAGTGCCTCCCGGTCCATGCGCTCGTTGACGAAGAGCTTGCCATTCGCTAAGTCCAGCTCCAGGTACCGCGGGCTCGTTGCACCCAGGTGGTTAATGCGCAGGCAGCCCGGCCCCAGGCGCCGCAGCTCTAGCCCCAAAGCACTGGCCAAGTTTCCTACCAGCGAGCCCGGCTCCTGCTCTTCCGGCACAGAATAGCGCATCGGGGAGGCCTCCGGGCTCGGCAGCAGCATCGTCAGCAGTAGCAATAGCAACACTGGGGACTGGAGCACTAGGAGCAGTGAGAGACCCGCAGCCTCCGAGCCACGCCGCGGACCTTCAGGTTCCATAGCCGCCAGCCGCCTAGGCAGCCGCGGAACCCGGCTACTCAAGGAGAAGATGTTCCCAGCCCCGACCCCGCCTCCGCCTCCTCTCCTGTAGCCACCGGCTCCTCTGGGGTTCTTGCAATAGCAGACATCTCTGGCTGCTTCCCGTGCCTCCTGCCGCCGCCCTTACTACGGTATCCGGGCCTCGCCACCGGCAGTGCCACTCCACACCCCGGCCCCGCCCGCGCTGCTTGGGGCCTCTCGGCTTCTCCAGACCAACCTTGCAGTGCCCGGCCGCGGCTCAGCTTCCTGCCGCCGCTACTGCCGCTGCCACCGCCGCTCCAGGGGGAGGGAAGATGAGGAAATAGGAGCAGAGGGGGAGGAGCGCCGAGTGGGCTCAGAACCTATTCAACACCGAGTCGGTGGACAGAGACCTCGACCTGCCCCGCCCAGTCCTCAGCACGGGCTGTACCCAGGCGTGGTTCTCTTCTTTCCCTACAGAACCAGCTCAAAAACAAATGAAACATAAATAGAACGCATTTGGAAAGAAGCCACTCCCATTGTTCCTGTCTCACCGCCACCTTATTCCACTCCCACCCCCATCCCCAACCACCCAAGACTTTTCAGCTGCTTAAAGGGTTCTTTCCAGGGTTGATTTTCTGTAATGGGTGGGAGGAGATGGAAAACACCGCCCAAAATGGGCAATAAACGGGACTCTGGGCTGCAGCACTTGGCGTAAAAGATAGGAAGCTGGCTTTGAATCCCGGTAGATGTGGGACCAAGTCCCATCTCTGACAAGTACTTTAAACCTGGGCAAGTCATTAACCTTCTCAGTGCTCTAAGCAACTCTCTAAGACTAAGTTGCAGATCAGGTATCAGCGAAGTAACATTTCCAATCACTATTCTCACTGGCAATGTCTCAGAATGAGTCTCCAAGTACAATTTATAAAACTTCAACACAAATACAGCAGTCTTCATAAAAATTAAAAAAAAAACACTTATGTAAAGCATTTAAGAAACACTATACAAATGCCTGCAATTACTGTCATACAAAAGGACTAGTGTGGTCTGTACTAAGAAAGCTCTCTGGAATGGTGGTGCAAGGTGAATCGTTCTATTGACCTTTCCTGGAAAGAATCCCAAATACTGCACAATTCTTGACATCTGTGAGGAGAGGGAGAGAGAAAAATAGAATGCTGTAGAGTATGTAGATATATGACTACACATAATAGAGATATATGAGTGTATACAAATATGGAGGGACGGAAGGGGAAAGAGAGGTGTGTGTGTGTGTGAGAGAGAAAGAGAGAGAGAGCGAGACAGACAGACAGAGATAGAGACAGACAGACAGACAGACAGAGAGACAGAGAGAAGAATCTCATTCCCATATCAACTGCCTGATGGACTCTGGCATCTCTCCAGCTGATGCTGAAGTTGATACCTTTCCCAAAGGAGTTAGGCGTAGACCAAATAGTTCACCACTGGAACCCTCAACCTATGTAATACTGAACTCAACATCTCCCTTACTAAATCTTTCCCTTCTCCCAATTTCTCTTTCTGTTCTAAGTGCCATCATCCAGTCACTTAGGCTCAAAGTCTCACTTATATCTGACTCTTCCCTCTTTCTAATCCTCCACATCCAATCAGATGCTAATTCTTAGCAATTTTACTTCCAGACTATCCCTCATGCCTATCCTTTAATTTTCACTCTAGCTGCCAAACAACCTAGTTCAGATCTCACCACTGTCTCTATGTCTATATTAATACCCTTCTCATTTGTATGTTTTCCTTTAGTGTCTTATCTCTTCAAACCACCATGAACAAAACTCTCACAATGATACTCCCAAAGCTTGGGTCTGCTCATTCTGACTCCTTAAAACCTTCAGTGATTCTCTGTTGTCAACAGGCTTTAAACCTTTTCACAATCTGGCTCCAATCTATATTTCCAATCTTATCTTACTATATGTTCCAGCCAAGATGAACAACTATTCAATTTAATTCATATAGCGAACTGATCTACGGTTCCTATATGATTTTTACCTGTGGGTAATAACCTGAGGAGGAGAAGGGTGACTAAGGAAACAGGTGAATAATAAAGACTCAGAGACAACAAGTTAGAAGATATGGGGAGTGGCGCAAACTCCGATATTATTTCCCACTAAGAGCTAATGGGAAATATGAGGAATAAGAAAATATGTGGGGAGTAACAACGCCTTATTGCCTCCTATGGACAAGAGAGTTCTAGCATTAATAGGAAGCATGGGGGAGACAAATAGGTAACATGGCATAGATCTTATAATTGGTTGAATTGACAACAACAAGATCAAAGAGGTGGAGATTAATCCAACTGGCGCTTTGCAAATGAATGAACTCCTAGCCAGGGCAGTGTGGCGGTCAAGGCCCAGCCCATGAATTTGCCCATCCTTTGCTAGTCCTTTGGACTGTCCCTTTCCATACAATGAACATCAAGTGATATGACCATGCGTTTGGTAAATGAATATACAGGCTACAATATCAATACATCAATCATACTTCCAAGATGCTAAGATGTCTGGTGTGCTACCAATCAACTCAACCAACAGCTGACAAAATCCAATGACATTTTGTTCAGCTCTGTTATTTCCTTTCCATATATTAAAAGCAGCCTTTCATATATGGAAGGTATTCCTTATTCACTTTTACCTTTCAGAACCCCTCTCTCCATTCTTTAAAAAAATCAGTTCAAGGGAATGACTTCCTCCAGAAAGCCTTTCCTGATCTCCTCAACTGAAATTGTTCTTCTACCAGAAGAATGTCTGCTTCTTAGGGAATCATAGATATTAAAGATGGAAAGGGAGGAAAGAAGGAGGAAGGTAAAGGGAATAAGTATTTATATAGCTCCAACTTTGTGCCAAGCAGTGTGCTAAGTGTTTTACAAATATTCTCTTGTGATCCTCACAACAACCCTTCAAGGAATATGCTATTGTTTCCCCTACTTAATAGTTGAGGGAAATTAGTCTGTAAGTCTTTCAGAGTCACACAGCTAGTAAGTGTCTGAGGCTGGACTTGAATACAGATCTTTTCAACTCCAAGGCCAGTACTCTATCCATGGCACCAACTAGCTGCCATAAGCAGATAGCTAAAAGGATACTGATAGGCCATAATGTGTCATTTTTCCTATTATGCATAGAATTTAGCACAGTGCCTTGAACCTATGGAGTACTTAGTAAATATTTTTTAACTAAATTGACCTGTAAGAGGCTTGGGTGTTGTTTTTTTCAAGTCTGTAAAATCATAACCACTCACTTAAAATTCTATTTGTGCTTAATTGTCTGTTTTTGTGTTTATATTTCATGAAAAGAAAATATTCACCATCCTAGTTCCTATAACTGATCCCCATACTCCCTAGAGCTTAGAGATTTCTGAGGTCACTTCTCTAACCTCATTTCTTCTTCTTTGTTACTATTTGGAGGGGAGACAAAACTGAAAAGGTTTAATACCAACAAAAACAATAGAGTCTAAGAGGTGTGATAGAGGCTGGCACTAGAGAAAAAGTGCCAGACTGAAGAATATATGAAATTGATCACCTCAATGGGGGAGGGGCCCCAGGAGTGAATTTCCTGAGGAGAGAAGACTCTGGCTAGGAGAGTTGTGAGGGGCTCTCTGTCTTGAGACATTGAAGAGAGAAGGTGGCTCTCCTATCCAGAGTCTTCTCTCCTCAGGAAATTCACTCCTGGGGCCCCTCCCCCCATCAAGGTGGTCAATTTCATATACTCTTCAGTCTGGCACTTTTTCTCTAGTGCCAGCCTCTATCACAAATGTACCACCTTCTGCCCCATGTGGAGGGGTAGAAGCACCCTGAGTATTTTTTGGACAAGCTCCACTTAAGTTATACTGTTGTGGAGTTAGTTGGTTTGAGTTATCATTTTCCCAATTTCTATTTCTATAATTTTGATTTCTAAAATTTTGATTCCTATAGTAATTATAGTTATTTCTATCAGTTCTAAAGTTGTGATTTATATGATCATTATCATACTCATTTCTATAGTTATTATTTCTAAAGTTATTATTTCTTTTTTCCCATAGCCAGTTCTTACAGACCTTCATTACATGGCCTCTTTTTCCACAGTAAAGTCATGTTAATGATTTATCTATGGATTCCTGTAAAGGGGTTATGGTCTCTCCCCGATTTTTCAGTTTTCTTTTTAACATTTCAATTTATTTCTGTAAGTCTTCCACTGATTTACTGTTTTCCTCATGTCTTTTTGTATGGCCCTTATAAACAAAGACTGCTACTCTCCCCAATTCTTTAAGGTCCATAGAGTCCCAGTTTGAGCAGCTAGTTTTAAAATATTCTTTTACCACAGAACAACAATTCTTAACAAATTGTCTACATATTTGTCTCACGTCTCTTTCTCTGGGTAGATCAAAGTCCATATCTATGTTCCCCACATTAATAAGTCTGTTCATAATCAGAGATGGAGTCTCATCTATTTCTTGTTTGGTGCTTTAGAATTTAGACCATGAATCTGGTCTATCAGAGCACACTCTCATGGCTATCAATAATGCTTCTCTGGCCTGGTTTAGTTTTGTATAATCTGGTTCAACATTGGGGTTCCAATGTGGATTTTCAGTTGGCCAATAATTTGTTCCCTTTCCTCGCTTCTGATTAGCCAAAGAGATGACTTTATCTTTCTCTCTGTTTGTCAGAAATTTTTCTTACCAAGTTCCCATTTTTATTGAAAGTTGGAATTTGCCTTAAAGGAAATAAACTTCTGTCTGAATTTTCTGATGTTTCTATCTGTAGGCTTCTTGCTCTGTTTTCAATAGGGTAGGTAAGAGAAGAGGAAAGGGTGAACAAGCTTAGGGGGAGGGATTGTTGTCCCATAGTGCCAGAAGGATGAGAGGTAGGAACAGTATGGGAAATGAATTGGGCAGGGAGGGAAGGAGGGGAAAAAGAAGAAGGGGCAGTAGCTGGGGGAAAGGATGCAGAGGGGTTGGGGCAGGAGGAATAGGCAGGGTGTGGAGTTAGGGTGGAGGAGGTGGGGCAGTGAGTATGGGAGGGGATGGTTTGTAAACTAGAATTCATTTCATTATTTTTTATAAAAGCCATGATATTCCCCAAACTTTCCTCTATAAAATTAAGTAGAGCTTTTTGTTCTGCATTTTGTTGAGTAATAAAAATAACAGTGGGTCAGTTTGACCAGGAAATGAGTTTTTCAAGGGAAGGCTGACATAATTCTCCTATCTCATTCTCTAGCTTATGTATGGTATTTTCCAGTTTTCTCTTAGAGAAAAATAGATACAATATTACAGCTCCAAAAATTAAAATCTCAACTAGGAGCAGTGTGGAGTATAGCCATTGCCATACACACTCTGGGATTATGAAATAGACAAAGAATAATGTTTGTCCGATTTTGGTCATTTTACTGAAAAAGCCAGTTGTTAATTAAGTTGTGTGCTGATGGTTTTTTTAGGTGTTTGGGTGTGGTCCTTTTTAAAGTTTCAATCCAATTAACTTCTTCTGGGTGAAAGGTCAGAGTGAGACAAGGCTAAAACTTAATACAAACACTCTCTCTAGCAGGGCTCCTTTCTCCAGGTTTTTCTCACAGCTAGTTAACACTTCTGTCAGTTAGCATTGCCAGTGAGGATCAGCTAATTGGGTTGTTTGTTCCCTAAGGCAAGGGAGATTTAGAAACAGCTCTTCCAGCTAGGACCTTAAAGCCCTGTTGCTAAGATTAAAACAGTTGTGTTCTATCTAATTTAAAGAGAGAGAAAAAAACCCACCAAATTTGATCTTACCTCTACAGCTGATCAAAATAAGCTATTAAAAGCTGACTTAGGGATAGTCACAGTAAAGAAAAGGTTTAGGAAAGTTAAGAAGATTGAGGGTATTTCATCACTGAACATCAACTGACATGTTCAGCCAAATAAATTGTTATTGCTTCTCCTCTAATTGTTCTAGTCCTTGTCTCTATACTACAGATACTGCCTTATTTCCATTCTATCTCAAAATAATTCTGGGTCATTATTCTATGTTGTTGGGATTTTTTTGTTCTGTTTTTTCACTCTCCCCTACATTTCTCCATCTCCTGATAGCCTTTCTTACTACTGCCTTCCTTAGTCACGTTTCCTTCACCCTGGAGAACTTTTCCTCACTAAGGAAATGAAACAAGAAAACTACAAGATACTCTGGCATAATGCTACCCTGTTTATGTTAGAAGAAACTGGGAAGGCGTGTAGTGTAGAAATCCAGGTTCACAAGATTTTGTGTTCTGGACTTCTTGGTCAGTATTTTTTCAGTCATATTCAACTCTTTTGGACACCATTTGGGGCTTTCTTGGCAGAGATAGTGGAGTTAAGTGATATGTCCAGGGTCACACAGTTAGTAAATGGCTGAAGTCAGAGCTGAACTCAAGAAGAAGAATCTTCCTGACTCCAAGCTTGTTATTCCATTCACTATGCCACCTACTTGCCCATGTTCTGGACTAGAGCACCACAATTAATAATTTTTTCTTTTCCTCGTCCTTTGATTGTGTTCCCTTTCTCCATTCCAACAATTCAGTTCCAGATAATCCTGCTGTCCAGCTTTTATCAGTGTTGTGTATTTTATTCCCTATCTTTATTTTCCCCAATGGTGCCAGAGTAGATAGCCACATCTATTATTTTCTTTTCCTTGGGATTCCTGCTCTTCCCTCTTCCTCATTCCTCCCTGAACTCCCCCTACATTCCCACGTTTGCTCCATCTACTGTTGCTGCTTTGAGAATTTGAACTCAAATAGCCCTGGGTTTTAAACTACATTAATATGGATCTGGCCTATGTCCTCATACATTTGTTTCCAAAAACAAATGACATGTAAATGGAGCACAGTTATAAGCTGTCAGGAAGAAAATAACCTTTGCTTTCACCTCATTGTCTCTCCCCTTGCACTTTCCCTTCTTAGATGCTGCCATCTGTGTAGGAACTCAAAGGTCTGGCTTCTGGGCTTTGATCATTCCTGACTTTGTTTAGTAGATCAGACCTTTCAAAGTGTGTGTTTATATATATATATATATTTTTTTTTTTTTCTGGAGGTTCACAGGAGACAAACGCAAAGGAAGGAGTCAAAGTGAGTCCTTTTGGAGTCCCAGAATGCTTTTACAAGAACATAAGCAAGATTGTCCCCCTCTAATCTATCAAAATGAAAATCAATCCCAATGCCTAGTCTCTTGGTGCTTTTTGAAGTCTTTGGTCACACACCAAACATTACCATGAGAAATGTGACATAAAGGACTAACTTGCTCTCCAGTTGACTCTATACAGATGTCTCTCCATGTACCTCCCTCCACAACCAATCTTTCAGGCAGGTGGTTAAGGGACTATATACAGAGACTTTGACCACAAATATCAACCTTCATCTCTTTATTTTTACTGACACAATTTCATTTCTATTAGCTTTCATAATTTACCTATAAAAAACAAACAACTCTTATGATGTGTTAAGCTTTATCAGATGACCACTGGTGTCTTGAAAAAACTACTGGACTTGAAATCAGATGACCTGGTTCCAACCAAGAGTTTCTAATTCCAAGCCCACGATACTTGCCAACCTACAATATCAACACCACATTAGCTATGTGATTCCAGAAAGTTATTTAATATTCCTTATTCTCAGTGACATCATAATTTAAAAAAATAGAGATCATACTGTTTGTACCACCTGTTCTGCTGGGTTATCATGAGGCAAGCAAAAGAACTGTAAATGTAAAAATAACTGTTGTTATTAACATCCAACTGAGAGTAAGATCCTTTAGGAATGTGGTGGACACCAATAGAAGCAAGGAGAAGCTCAGATAGTGAATGAATGGATACCAAATTTAAGTCACCTCTAATTTCACTTCAAGCATTGCCTAGAACTGACTCTTTCCTTTGAAGTTTCTTAATTGTATCATGAAAGGAGAGGTAGGGAGAAGGGTGGAGGGTAGGAACATTTCTATAAGATTTTCCAGAAGGTCTTTGCCATCCTACAGGGAACAGAAATTGGCCAGATAGCTGGAGGAGAGATATTTTTATTTTATGTTAACAATTCTGCATATGCATGCCACTCCATATCTTTATTTTAGTTTCTATTGCTCCAAATACAAAGTATCCTTTCCTGCTCCACCCTTTCCTTTTTTTTTAAACCCTTACCTTCTGCCTTAGTATTGATTCTAAGATAGAAGAGTGAGAAAGGCTAGGCAAATGGAGTTAAGCAACTTGCCCAGGGTCACACACTTAGGAAATATCTGAGGCCAAATTTGAACCCCAGTCCTCCTAACTACAGGCCTGGCCTTCTAGCCATTGTACTACCTACTTGCCCCCACTCCACCATTTCAACATCCTCTATGAATTTCAAAATCCATAAGAATCTAAGTCCTCTTGTTCTTTCCCTTTTTAGACTTGGAGTAAGAATAATGGCAGCAGTTCATATTGATGTTCTCCTACAAATTTTGCAGTGCTTTCCCCACAACTGCTTTCCTTACAGTCTATCCTTCAGGCTAACTAACTAACTAACTAACTAACCTTTCTGTGACTTCTATTGCTTCTGTGCCCAAGCCCTTCTGAAAGAACTGAAAGACAGCCTTTTCCCTAATGACTTCTTCCCTCCATTACCTTAGAGTTCACCAATGAGTCATTGCTTATTTTGTTATAGATTATTACAAAAAATAAAAGTCCTTTTTTTTCCTACAAAAGGAACATCAAGGTTCATAACTGGCAAAAGAAAGTGACTCAGTTGAAAAACATGGTTCACTCCCATTCTGGCCTATAAAGTAAACTCTGCAACAGCATCCCCTGGCAAATAATCTGTTCTTTAATTATATTTGTAGAAACATATCCACTGTGAGGTCAACAGGCATACTGGCAATATTAATCACAGCAGAGCAGGAAAAAAGCCAACAAGGAAACATGGAAACTCTGTGACCTCCCCATCATTCTCATCAGTTTTGCTTTCTCCACATTTAGCACCACTACAATGCATTTTCACTTACAAGTGAATCTACTCTCACCTCTTCAAAGTAAAGAAATAGGAATTTGAGTCTATTGTTATCACTAAGCAGGCACCAGTAATATGTTCATTATTGTATCAGGCTTAGCCTAATCCTTGTGGAAATACTAGTTAGATTTCATTTAAAGTTGGTGTTGTTCTGTAACTTAGATTCACATGCTATGCATTTTAAAAGAAAAAAGGATCATTTTTCCTGTGATTAATGAAAACCAATACAACTAAATTGTCCCCTTTATCCAAAACACACTAGGGCTGTTTCTGCAAGACTAATGTCCAAGGAGTGAGTGAGTAGAAGAGAGCATATTCCAGGTACTTTCCATAACACTCAGAGATTCACTTTTAAAGAGTGGATTTTGGAGGAGAGTCTTGTAATTTTCTGGTTTTCTGCGGTTAACAACCAAACATGTCGAAATCTCACTTAAACTGTATTTGAAGAGACTATATACCAAAGCATTTCTTGGGCTGCACTCAAGACTTGATGCTGGAGATTAGAAAAAGCTGTTGCCCCAATGCTATAAGCTTTTCCCTTCTGGAGGGTTAGATGAATATATACTACATATGAGGGTCATAGTTACCATGGTTAATCAAGAGTTATCTAAATTTAAGAGCTAAAATGAAATTTTAATTTCAACTCTGCCAGTTCTCTGTCTGATTATAATCATATGTGCATTTATGTATGTAGAATAAATGCATATGTATATAGACACATAGCTTTATACTTTCATATATGAAAATATAAAATACTAGGAAAAGGGCTAACTTCAGAGTCAGGAAGACCTGGGTTCATTCCCATTCCTGCTGTATACTGACAAAGGGAATATGAACAAATCACTTCCCCCTCTCATTGCCCCAGTTAAGTTCCTAAAACTATAAATTTCACATAAGGAGCATATTTGCATGGGTAGAGGAATTTCTTCACCAGTGAAATCACACCGCTGGTAGTATAGCTATGTATTTATTTATGTCTGTACCTATGGCATCCCTGATGTCAACACATGGACACAACAGTCAAGCTCAATTTTTAAAAGCTTTTACTTGGACATTTAGTATTATAAAAATACAACTTCAGAGCTTTTTTTTCTTCCAATAATATAGGAGAATTGGTTTTCTTCAAGGGATTTCTCTGAATAAAGCTTGAATGGTGAAGGAGGAAAAGGAAGTGAGCTGTCTCCTCTTAACTTCCACCCAAGATTACTTCTTCTGGGGTGGGCTGGGCTAACTTGTGGGCAATTGTTGCATACTCCTTTCCATTTAAGCAACTGGACTGGTGCTTTGCTACATGTATCCCCACAGAAAATATTGGCAGAAAATGTTTCTTTCTCTTTCTGAAAGGTGCAGGGCTTTTCATTAGTGGTCCAGTGGGACTAGCAAGGATAGATATTCAAGACTTTTGAAGTTGCCTCATTAGCAGTGGTTCATTCCTGAGGTATGCAGGGTTTTCTGTTGGTAATTATAATCAGGAAAATCACAGGTTCTAGCACTTTCTAAAATTACCACCAAAGATAGTTTGGATTTTGAGGGAACCTCAGGAAGGAACTAGCTGGCATATAGACACTGTAGGAAGTCAATAGTGAGCTTAAGAATCCCGCACTTGCTGTGCAAAAAAAAAAAAGTAATGAAAAAGTTTACCCATAGTTTGAGGTTCCTGAAATTCTACAATTAGAGAGTCATTCTTTTAGCTTAATAAAACTTCTTCTCCTATTTAAATGCAAATACCTCTTGAGGTGGGTAAAAGAAAAACTTATTAGTTATGTCTACCTGGGCAAGAATTAACTTATCAATTCCTTTCCTGATAGAAGGTTTGGATGACAGGAAGAATATGACATTGGGTTTCTTAGGAGAAACCACAAAGTGCAGGGGGAAAGGCACAAAACTGGGTTACTGAAACCTAGTTCCTCTGATTTCCCAATTTTGCCCAGGGCTGGTGATACTAGACAGAATCCACAGAACCATAAAAAAGGCTTTTAGTGGAAGAGAATGCCATTCTATAAATAATGGTAGGCATCCTACCAGATTGATTCTGTCCAATCAAAAGCATCAAGAATCAGCCTGACTAAAAGTATTGGGATAATACTCTACCTCATTCTGCCCAACTTTTAACACTTACTATGTGAAATTATGTGTAGTAATACTTTAAAACTGCATGAACAAATGATACACATTATATCCTTGGCAACAAACAAAAGAAGCAGGCTATTTCTTCAGCCAATTGGAATAACAGAATGTTAGAGCTGGAAGGAAACTCATCCTACCTCAACTTTTCATTTTATATTTGGGAAAAATTAAGCCCAGATATTTGAATCAATTTGTGCAAGTATAGACAGTTTATGCCTAATATATATATGACAGAACCCAAGCTAGAACTTGGACATCCTCATCTACATCTTTCTACTATGGCATGCCTTCTGTGGAGAATTCTGTAGAATCTTTGCATTGAATTTTTACATCATACAAGTACATGGCTTGGTCGAGTGAGAGCCAGGCCTAGAGACAGGAGGTCCTGGGTTCAAATCTGTACTCAGATACTTCCTATATGTGTGACCCTGGGCAAGTCACTTAACCCCCATTGCCTAGCCCTTACCACTCTTTTGCCTTGGGACCAAACCAATGATTCTAAGACAGAAGACAAGGATTAAAAAAAAAAAACCTTTACATTACTAGGTCATAAAAGAAAATCATTTTACTATGGCAAGATGTGATTCCAATAAATGAGCCAAGAGAGCTTTTTCTATCTCAAAACAATACAATCACACAATTTTGTGCTGATTACATGGTGCTAATATAAAACTGGTAAGCAAATGAGGCATTCCTAAAGTGGGTTAAAATCAATATAAATGTCAGAGAAGGCTTTGATAAATCACTTGTCACATTGAAAAGGGTAATAATATTTATGTGATGATGGGTAGCAATGGTATTACCAACAAATCCTGTATTCACTGATTCCAGATGAGATTTTTACTTAAGGATTTTATTAATCTAACAACAAATAATGAAAGTCTACTTACTGGTAGAATCAGAAGACACTTACCTAAAACATGCTACGTTTGGATGATTCCATTCCCACCTTTGGCACATACGGAACACTAGCCACTTTTTAGGTACATCTTGTTCTCAAAATGTTGGGGTTAATCTCAGATTTTGTTTTAAAATCCTTACCTTCCATCTTGAAATCAATACTGTGTATTGGTTACAAGAAAGAAGAGTGGTAAGGGCTAGGCAATGGGGGTTAAGTGACTTGCCCAGGGTCACACAGCTGGGAAGTGTCTGAGGCCAGATTTGAAGCAAACCGCTCAGACTCTACTTTAGAACATTTGGTTAAGGCTATTCCCCATTTAAACAATGGAGGTACTTGAACAGGAATGTATTGGGAATTTTAACATTACTCCACCCATACTTAGGCATACTTTAGGGGAAGATAAAGTTGTAAAACTCCTTACTGAACAATGGAAAAGTCCCTAACTCATACTTATAGTGAGGCCAAAACCTTAAGATAGGTCTATTTTTAGATCTAATACAAAAGGGTGCTAAGTACCTATAAAGGTTAAATTAATCACTAAAAGTTCAAGCAACTTACAAACAGCAAGCTTAGCAAGAGGTGTGAAGTTTTAGTCTACTCAGAGAAGGTAATAATAAAAGAAGATGTGAATTAAGAATGGTCAGTCCTGTGGAAAGTGTCTACTGTGATTGGTAGGTGTGAAAATTTAGGGGAGGTGACATAGGAGAAAATTCTCTTTAAAAGGAGGTCAGGAGCTCAGAGCTGGGGCGTCTGAACTTAGTTGAGTTTGGAAGCTGAATTTGAGGGTCTCTCTGAACACTAGAGTTTGTTTGGGACAAAATCTTGTGGTGAGTGGATAAAAGACTGACTTAGTTTTCTCTCTTAAAGAGAAAGGCCTAGGCCCTAGCCTTTTCCTACTATTTCTTCTTACTCTGTCTCTCTACCTTCTCTTAATTCTTTCATTTATATTAATTAAAAATCTCCATAAAACCCAGCTGACTTGGGTATTTTTCATATTTGGGAATTTTTCCCATGGTGGCCACTTATTTTTGATTTAAATCAAGACACTAAAAATTATTTTTACCAGTGTGGCCAAAACCTTCACAGTTTTGGCAAATTCACAGTCTTGAAACCCATATTTTCATGATCACAGCTTGACTCTCAATTCACTGAGCTACCCAGCTTCCCCCTAATCTCAGATTTTTTAAAGATTATACTAGATGAAAAAGACAGTGAGCTGGATCCTCCAGTATTTTGAAGGCTGTGTAAATTGGTCTGATTGAAGACCCATCATTAACTCTTTTTTTTTTTTTTTAATTTTTAAACATTATTTTATTTGGTCATTTTCATACATTATTCGCTGGAAACAAAGATCATTTTCTTTTCCTCCCCTCTCCCCCCACCTTTCCCTCTCCCATAGCTGACACATGATTCCACTGGTTATCACATGTGTTCTTGACTCGAACCTATTTCCCTGTTGTTGGAATTTGCATTATAGTGTTCATTTAGAGTCTCTCCTCAGTCTTATCTCCTCCAACCTTGTAGTCAAGCAGTTGCTTTTCATCGGTGTTTTTACTCCCACAGTTTATCCTCTGCTTGTGGGTAGTATTTTTTAGATCCCTGCAGATTGTTCAGGGACATTGCATTGATACTAATAGAGAAGTCCATCACCTTCGATTGTACCACAATGTATCAGTCTCTGTGTACAATGTTTTCCTGGTTCTGCTCCTTTCGCTCTGCATCACTTCCTGGAGGTTGTTCCAGTCTCCATGGAATTCCTCCACTTTATTATTCCTTTTAGCACAATAGTATTCCATCACCAACATATACCACAATTTGTTCAGCCATTCTCCAATTGAAGGGCATCCCCTCATTTTCCAATTTTTGGCCACCACAAAGAACGCAGCTATGAATATTTTTGTACAAGTCTTTTTGTCCATTATCTCTTTGGGGTACAGACCCAGCAGTGCTATGGCTGGATCAAAGGGCAGACATTCTTTTATTGCCCTTTGGGCATAGTTCCAAATTGCCCTCCAGAATGGTTGGATCAATTCACAACTCCACCAGCAATGAATTAATGTCCCCACTTTGCCACATCCCCTCCAGCATTCATTACTTTCCATAGCTGTCATGTTAGCCAATCTGCTAGGTGTGAGGTGATACCTCAGAGTTGTTTTGATTTGCATCTCTCTGATTATAAGAGATGTAGAGCACTTTTTCATGTGCTTATTAATAGTTTTGATTTCTTTGGCTGTGAACTGCCTGTTCATGTCCCTTGCCCATTGGTCAATTGGAGAATGGCTTGATTTTTTGTACAATTGATTTAGTTCTTTATGAATTTGAGTAATTAAACCTTTGTCAGAGGTTTTTATGAAGATTGGTTCCCAATTTGTTGCTACCCTTCTGATTTTGGTTACATTGGTTTTGTTTGTACAAAAACTTTTTAATTTGATGTAATCCAGATTATTTATTTTGCATTTTGTAACTCTTTCTAATTCTTGCTTGGTTTTGAAGTATTTCCCTTCCCAAAGGTCTGACATGTATACTATTCTGTGTTCGCCTAATTTTCTTATAGTTTCCTTCTTTATGTTCAAGTCATTCACCCATTTTGAATTTATCTTGGTGTAGGGTGTGAGGTGTTGATCTAAGCCTAATCTTTCCCACACTGTCCTCCAATTTTCCCAGCAGTTTTTATGAAATAGTGGATTTTTGTCCCAAAAGCTGGGATCTTTGGGTTTGTCATATACTGTCTTGCTGAGGTTGCTTGCCCCCACTCTATTCCACTGCTCCTCCTTTCTGTCTCTTAGCCAGTACCAAATTGTTTTGATGACCACTGCTTTGTAATATAGTCTGAGATCTGGGACTGCAAGACCCCCTTCCTTTGTATTTTTTTCATTATTTCCCTGGATATCCTTGATCTTTTGTTCTTCCAAATGAACTTTGTTATGGTTTTTTCTAAATCAGTAAAAAAAAAATTTTGGAAGTTCCATGGGTATGGCATTAAATAGATAGATGAGTTTGGGTAGGATGGTCATTTTTATTATATTGGCTCGTCCTACCCATGAGCAGTTAATGTTCTTCCAATTGTTCAAGTCTAGTTTTAGTTGTGTGACCATCATTAACTCTTTTTACTTTAAACTATTATCTTCCATCTTAGAATCAATACTGTGCATTGGTTCCAAGGCAGAAAAGTACTAAGGCCTGAGCAATGGGGTTTAAGTCACTTGCCCAGGGTCATACAGCTAGGAAGTGTCTGAGATCAGATTTGAACCTAGGACCTCCCATCTCTGGGCCTGGCTCTCAGTCCACTGAGCCATCTAGCTGGCCCTAAATATTATCAGTTTAAAGGGCTTGGTTTCTGAATTATTGCTAAATTATATTTTGCTAAATTGCTAAAAATAAACAGACTTTTACAATATTAAACAACTATAGGTGCTGGGAAAATTCCAAGTAAGGCAAATTCTTAGTGAAAAACCAATAGACAAACCAATAATTAGGTATTATCCTTATCTGATTAAATCAAACTTCATTAAGCAAAGTTTGTGCTTGTTTAAAAGTCTCTAAAAGGAAAAAGAAAACAAGTTTTTCCCACTTTCCTAAATTTGTTCTTGAGCTCCCTTCTGGCTTCCAGTATTGTCACTAGAAATGTGTTCCAAGGCTCCATCTATCACTGCAGGCCCATTATTCCTCAACTGGCCCTGCTTCTTCTCATTTGTAATTCTTGGGCTTTCATCCACACAATTAAATAAGATGAGAATTTGGCCCTAAACAGCACCCTCTTTCCCAAGTAGGTTAGTGTGCCAAATTATTCATTGGGCTGAGTCCATTTGTTTTATTTCCACATTTTTTCAGACATCACTGAGATATATAGATTTTGATTAGCTGACAGAGAAAAGACATTTAGACACTTGTCTGAATGAAGACCATAGCTTCCCCTTTTATAGCTTTTATATCATTGGTTGTTATCTGACAAAGTCTGGGCAAGTGAAAGATATATGGAGTTGCCTCATAAGATCTTATTCCTGATCATATTTAACTAAAGATATGCAAGTTAGCCTAATAATATGGAGCTATTGTTATGCAAAATGAATGCTTTGAGAGGCAGCTAGGTGTAGTAGTGGACAAAGTACTAAATTTGAAGACAGGAAGATAAGTTCAAATTCTACCTCAAACACTTACTAGTTGTGTGATTCTGGGTACTATTTAACCTCTCTTGGTAGCAGTTTTCTCATTTAGAAAATGGAGATCAGTATTACTTAACTCTCAGGGTGTTGTGAGGATCAAATTAGAGGACATACAAATAGCATTTTATAATGCTTAAACTAACACAGAAATGGTAGTCATAAAAAAATGAAACATTTGACTTTATTTTCCTCCTAACTATAAACGAATACTGTCAATGCCTTCTGCTACTCCTAAGACATGACTTTTGTTATTAAAATATATACGTTCTTTGGTGTTTTGTTGAATTGCTTTCATGGCTAAAAATTTTTCTCTTTTAATGCTTTAAATTGATGGTCCATAATGCTTTTGTTCTAGGGAAAATTCTGAAGTAGACAGCATTGACCTCATCTTTCAGAATTCTTTCCAACTTCTGTATCACCAACCCTACATTCAACTCCATGGCTCAATAGGACCTTCATATTCCCTTTCCTTCTCCATAAGAAACTGTTCTCAGGAATAGTTCAAACAAATTTATTTCTACTAAGGCACATGAAAATGTGTAATTCGTTACTTAATATATTTGAATGTTAATAAAAGACAAAGGTTAATGTAATCAGTTTAACTAGGGGAATCTCCCATATCTTCTGGACTGGTGCATATTGGGGCTGTATTCTCTGTTGCATGCATGAAAGTGGGTCTATGCCCTAGCCTCTTTCCATGGGCCACAAGTACTCTATCTCAGTATTAAAGAACCAATACCTTAGGATGATGTAGCAATACTGTATTTGTCCTTGTGGGCAAGGGCATTAGGATATTAGGAGTCATACGAAGTAGCATGTATGGAGATGAGTCCATGCTCTCATTCCCTACTAAAGAACATGCATGACAAGGCTTCTGATTACTTTCCTAGACAATGTATTGGGGGGGGTGGAGAGATTGTGTCAAAAAGGATTAACCATTGAGCTAGGAAAAGTCAGGCAATGAGTAAGGTTTAAAAAGAGAAACAAGGGGGAAGAGTCAAGATGGCGGCTTAGCAAGCAGCAAAAATTCAGACCTCAGAAAACCCTTCCTTACCAATTACAAACTGAATGCTTCTAGGGCACCAGAATTCAAACTGAACAACAGGACAGAGGCAGGGAACCCTCCTTCTGGACTCAAATCAAAAGGTATGCCCCCCAAAAGCCGGAATCCAAGAATACTCGGGTCTAAGGGGAACCAGAATACAACAACTAGAATCAAGTGACCTCACAAGGCAGCAGGGCACTATAAAACAAAACCAAAAGAATGAAAACATCAAGGAAAATATGAAGCATCTCATTCACAAAACAGAGGATTTAGAAAATCATTCAAGGAGAGACAATTTAAGAATCATTGGCCTACCAGAAGACCATGACAAAAGAAAAAGCCTGGACATTATATTACAGGAAATTATTAAAGAAAACTGCCCCGATATCCTAGAACAAGAGGGAAAAGTGGAGATTGATAGAATCCACAGATCACCTCCTGTACTTAATCTCCAACTGACAACACCCAGGAATGTTATAGCCAAATAACAAGCTGCCAAGAAGAAGTCATTCAGATACCAAGGAACCCCAGTGAGGATAACTCAGAATCTGGCTGCATCCACACTGAAAAAAAGAAAGGCATGGAATATGATATTCTGGAAAGCAAGGGAACTAGGTCTACAACCAAGAATCAACTACCCAGCAAAACTGACTATATTTTTACAGGGGAAAGTATGGTCATTCAACACAATAGAAGAATTTCAAGAATTCATAAAGAAAAGACCAGACCTGAACAGAAAATTTGATGTCCAAGCACAGAACTCAAGAGAATCATCAAAAAGTAATTTAAAAAGAGGGAAAAAAGAAAAACAAATAAAAAGAGAAACAAGTCTGTTCTTGCTTTCACTTCTCTTTCAAGGTTAATAGTATTCTGCCAGCTCTCCTTAGGATTTCCAGCAAAGGCAAATGGGAGCAGAGACAACCACTCTCTTTCACTTTCAATATCCCCAGGAGCTGATATGGCAGGTACCTGCACATAGCAGTGAGTACATGTGATTGCTGAGGGAGCCTGAGACTGGACCTGAAGCCCTATCCACCACTTCCTCTTTCTCTTTCTTTTCGTATTGAAGTGAACCTGAAATGGATGTTTCCCACTTTAGTTGCTACCTTTTGAACTCCTCAGATCCAAGTCATTGAATCAAGTGCTGGTTGCCTGGCGGAAAGTGATAACTACAACTACATCCTGCTCAGAAGAGATGATGAACAAAAGACTAATGAGTTACACATAACTAGACTGGTCAGAAGGTTTGAGTTGCTGCTCAACCAATATAGATCTGAGGTAAAAGGAAACTATCTGTTTAGTAGTTCCACAAATTTTCTGGGATTCTTTCCTGTTTCTTGGGAGGGTATAACAGTGTATAATAGTGGCAATACTAATGTTGTAAATGTTGGTCAATAGCACTTACTATTCTTTTGGGTTTCAAGCATTTTTTTTTGTGTGTGGCAGAGAAAATAGATGGCTAGCTGTCCTGTGCCCAAGATCTACTACTCAGTGTACACTGAGTAAATTTTCTAAATGATACTTCTGTTCACCTCTTTTAGAAAGATTTAAATATGAGCTCTACTTAAGCTTTGTTTTAAAGATTTCCTGCAGGATTATTATTGGGAATCATAATCAGCCAGAGAGTATAGGAAAACCTAATTCTCTTTTTATATGTAATTGAAAAAGTTTATATATTTTGAAAAAGAAAAGAGAGGGGGGAAAAACTAATTCCTGGGGGGGGGCGGTGTCATATTTGCCCTTCCTCAGTCAAGAATGAATTGCAGGGGGGCTTGGGAGTCTGGGGCCCATGAGGTGCGCTCCCTGTGCATTCCCTCTTCTCTGGCTCCGCCGTGCGGGATCCGAGGATGCCTCCCCGGCTCCGCTCTGTGAACAGTCGGGAGCCGTTATCCGTGATCTTCTGTAACCGGACTTGCCGCCGGGTGCTCCCCTTCTGGGTCAACTTCGAGGGGCACCCGACACCCTACCGGATGCTGCTGCCCGGCACTGGCCGCAGGATGAGCAGCTACCTCGGCCATTTTTGGTTATTCAGAGATGCAAACACAGGGGACAGACTTCTTGTTAACCAGACGGAGCTATTTGTGCCGACTCTAAATGAAAATGGGCAGCCTGTTTTTGCCAACATCACACTCTCAGTTTATACACTGAAAGAGAGATGTCTTCAAGTTGTTCGTTGTCTGGTCAAGCCTGAGGACTACAGGAAACTGGACATCGTGAGGTCATTGTATGATGATCTTGAAGACCACCCTGATATCCAGAAGGACCTTAGGAGGCTTTCACTGGAGTACCTTGAAAATCAAGTGAATAAAGATTAAGAGACTGCTTCTGAGGCTTTACTGGGGAAGCCCTTGAGTAATTTTATCTGTTCTTTTCTTTACTCTCAGGTTCAGAGTATCTTGTGCTCAAGAAGTAAAATATTCTAATGGTAATGGTTGCTTCAGGAATTAGAACATTAACATTTTAAGTCTGTAACTGAGATGTTAACTGTAACTGGATTCATTGGACTTTGTGATGTTTAGGAGTTGTGATCACAAAATGCATTTTAATGAGTGTCCTCTTTGGGAATATCATCTACCTTCAGTGACTTGGCTGCTGTTTGGGTTACCTTGGATAGGGATACCCCCAAACCCCAGACCAGTAGCTTCCAACTCTTAACTATATGATCTATTATGGTTTATGAAGTTAGAACTGTGGCCAGCTTTACAGGGGCTTTGGCTCAATTTAGGCTGGTTCTTACTCTATAAGACAGTATTATTAGTCTATTTGTTTACCTTTATGGAAAATAAGAATTTACCTAGTCAGGTTGTAATTAATCCCAATTACAGAATTTAAAGACATTTATTTTGTGTGAAAAAATCAAGAATAATGCTTATGAGAGATGAAAAAGTGACTCCTAGTGATTCAGGATTGTTTGTAGTGCAAGGCTGTTTTGTTGCAGAAAAGCAGAATGCTAAACACAAAGTATATCATTTTACTTGTGAGAATACTAGCACCAGGCTTAAGAACAAGTTATTCAGAAGTATCTGGGAAGCTTATTGTGGGTGGGGCTTGTAAAAATTAAGGCGATTATTCATTTTGTTGGGCAGTCATTTGTGGAGGTCTTTTTGGGTAATTTTTAAGTTCTATTTTTTCAGTACTACTCTAAGGATTTCTAAGCTGTGACTGTCTTGGTTTCTACACAGTGAATAAGGTGCATTATCAATATTTGTATTTCAGCCTAGCCTGAAGAAATGACTACAAAGGCAAGAACTTCATAGTTCTGTAAATGTTATTGTTTTTGTTGTTCTCTTTTTTATATATCTAATGACTTATTCATTTATGCCATCATATTTCATAAAGCACAATTTTTTAATCATCCACTGTAATTTTTCTACCTGAGGAAATGTTTTTGTATTTTACTCTACTATGTATTTTAAAGTACTATGTATATGTGTGTATATGTATAGGAATATGGTGAGTTAACTTCAAAGCCGGAAATGGTTTATTCCTTATAAACTTAACTTCTTTGTTCTGGAAAAAAAAAAAAGAATGAATTGTGATTCCAAGTGAATCTACAGCCAGGGCCACTTGTGGAAGAGGACATTCTACCCCCATATCTGAAGCTTTTAAATTTATACTAAGTGATTGAATCCATAAATTTGGGTTCCTTCCCCTAAATGGGAGATAATAAACTGTTGGGAAAAACATTTTGGGTGGAGATAAATGAATCCTTTAAACATCCATGAACTCACACTACCAGGTTAACCATTGGTCTAAATAAAGTTTCATTAGTGGCTTATGTTTTCCCATAATACTTATTGCCCTTCTAACTTTGCTGCAATTCTTTTAATTTATTTGATTATTTCAAATAGCTGGCTGCACAGCACAATGTCAAGTTTAATAAAAATATAAGATCCCAAAATGACCTAAATTAAGGAGCTCTGAGTTCTGGGAGATCATTAGAGATCATTTCAACACTTATGCTAAGAAAGTTATCATCTTCTTCATGAAATAATCTCATGAAAACCTTCAGTTAACAAGGCTCCATTTCTTAATATGCTTTGAGCAAGGCCTTATACTGGGTAGGACTTGCCAGGATTTCCTACACATTATCTCTTTTTGACCATATCACTCTCCAGGACTCATTTTCATGAAGGCGAATATCCCCAAACCCAAATGCTCTTAAGTCTCTGCTGCCTCTGTGATACACTATGGAGTATAATCTTAGGATATCCATGCTATCATAAAACAGAGAAAAAGAGTCAAGTCCCAATCAAATAACTTGGAGGCAAAGAAAGGATAACTTCTCAATGTTAAGACAAGCAAATAAAACACTTTTCTTCTTCTCTTCCATTCCCACTCACTCAGCCAGTATATGAAAAGAAGTTGGACTGGGTTCTATTAATATAGCCTCTCTATTCTAATGGACTCAGATATCTTTAAAATCCCTGACCTCAATTCTGCTATACTTTGCTTTCATTCTCAGTTTTCAAGACTGAACTTGTATCTTTGATAAATAAGAAAATACATACAAATTACCATTCTATTATACTTTCTGAGACATTGTTGTATTAGAAGAATAATGCTGGATTTGAATGTAGGAAACAGCTGGGTTTGAATCCCACTTCTGATTTACCGGCTGTGTGACTATGGACAAGTTATTTAATTTCTATGGGCCTCAGTTTCTTCATCAGTCAATCAGAGCTAATAATAGCTATCTCACAGTATTGTTGCAAGGATCAAATGAAATAGTACATTTAAAGCTCTTTGCAAACTTCAAAGCATTATGTAAATGTCAGCTATTATGATTTATGATATTTTTACCTCATACAGACCCATACATTTGTTCTCATAAATCTAGACAAACCAACTCCAAAGAATAAATAGGAAATATGATGTACAGAAAAGTTAAGTGACTTCTCAGGAAATCAAGAGTTGTATTTTGGCACAAGTGCAATATCGTCTTTGGATCCTGACCATTCTATACAATTAAAATTTCATCACACTTCCCCCATGATCATTTTTCCGTTGTGCTCTTATGTTGGGATAATTTCTTTGCTCCAACCACTTCATTCACAATCCTAGCTGCATATGAAACATTTAGTGGTTCATAAATCAATGTACACATAGTATATAGTTTTCATCTCTCCTCCATAGGATATATAGATTTACTGATTCAGATATTTTCTGGGAATGTGAAAAGAAGAGGACAGATTTTGCTAAAAAGTCATAGTACTTTCCAAGAATTCATCAATGCAGAATCAGAGCAATGGATCTTTGGACCATTAAATAGAAAAGTAACTAAAGTCCCAGGAATAATAGATTAAGGATATCCTGGACATCAGACTAATTAGAAAGTTGTGAGAGAGATAAGGAGCTTTCAATCTGGGAATATAACAATTATAGACTACAACAATTATCAGTGACAGTTTTCTACTCAATGTCTTTCCCCACCTAGGAAATAGTCACTAGATATACATCTCCCTTTATTATACTCTGTGTCATTTTGAGAAGTATTTATTCACTATAGCCAACTTCCTAACCTACATTCTCTGGTTCCCTTAGGTATTCAGGGCTCAAGCTGGAGTTGAATCCAAACTGGGCATAGAACCAAACACAATCCCACTGTTCATGGCCTTCTTTATTGTGTTTCTTTATTGTGTTTCCTGATATTATAGTATTTAAGAATCATGATAGCAGTAATTTTTTCACATTATATTCCATACCTTGTGGCACTAAATATTTTCCCAGTTCTTAGCTACCTCTTTGGTCCTTTAGAGCAATTGCCTCCAAATTTATTTAATCAAATACCCCATCAGTAAAATTTTTTAGCATATTTACTTATTTATAAGTTATAAACATGTTCTACTGTATTATTATGTAATTCAGAAAACACAAAGATGAAAATTTGAAAAAGATGGGATTAAGATTAAATAATATTCCATTTGAGGCTCAATAGGGAGCCACCGGGAATTTATTGAGTAAGGGAGTGGCATAATCATACTTGAGCTTTAGGAATATCATTTTTGCTGCCACATGGAGAATGGATTGCAGTAGAAAGACACTTGAGGAGGGAAAATCAATTATAAGGTTATTACAATACTTAAAGTAAGAGGTGATGAGGACTGGAACTAAAGTGGTGACTTTATAAGCAGAGAGAAAGGTTCAGATAGTAGAGATGTTGTAGAGGAAAAAACAAGATTTGGCAACTGAATGGATATGTTGGGTTAAGGGAAGGTGAGGAATTGAAGATGAAATGAAGGCTGTGAATCTGAGGGACTGGAAGTGTGGTGGTACCCTTGCCAGTAGTTTAGAAAAGGTGAATTTGGGGAAATAATGTTATGAGATCTGCTATAGATACTACATTCTATCCTTACCTGCTCATGCTGTGCTTCTCACTCTGTTCTACATAAAACAAAATGGTCACTACACCATAGTTCACTTTCTGAGGAGAATTTGAAACATAATTTGTCTTTATTTCATCCTTTTACAATTTCTACTTACATAAAGTTTTATAATATACATAATTTTTAGTAGGAATGGCTTGGTAGGAGAGTAGATAGAATATTGGATTTCAATTGGGAGACCTGAGTTTTAATCCTGCCCCAGACATTTACCAGCTGACTGATATGAGGTAAGTTATGTAACCTCTTTCAGTCTATGTTTCCTCATCTATAAAATGGAGAAGAATAATAGCAACTATCTGTAGAGTTGATAAGGATTAAATGAGATTATATGTGGAAAGTGCTTTACAAACCTTTTATATCTATATATGTGCATTATATATGTAAATATTATTAGTATAAGTATAGCAGTACATGCATATAATTTACAATAATTACATATACACATATTGGGATATGCTCAATAATTTTATATAAATAAGGGCATATGATTTTTTAAAAGTTTGGAGGAGAAGCAGAGTCAAGATAGTGGCATAGAGGCAGTGAAAGTTCAGACCTCTGAAAACCCTTCCTTACCAATTACAAACTAAATGTTCCCAGAGGACTGAAAATCAAACCTAACAAGACAGAGCCAAGGAACCCTCCTGCTGGACTCAACTTTAAAGGTATACCCCCCAAAAGCCTGAATTTGAGAACACTCAGGTTTAAGGAGAAGGAAGAAGGAAGGTACCAGGCCCCAACCGAACTTAGAGCACTAAGCCTCCAGTGGCAGCTGGAACCTCTGGGTGGGCAAGGGTGCTAGTGTGGAGGGAGTACCTTGTGGGCAAAGCTGTGCCAGGCTCAAAGCATCAAACACAGGCAGTGTGAAAGCAGTTGGAGAAGAAGCACAGAGCACAGAGTGGGCAGCCTAGTTGCAGCAGCGGAGAAACTCCATATTGCTCCCCCCTTCCTGAGGTTTTGGCCTCAGGGCACATCCAGCTCAACCCAGTGGGACTTAATCCCATCAAAGCCTTCAGAGGGCAGGGAAGCTCAAGCTTCCTTCCCAACAGGCTGTGCTGAGAGATTTACTGACTAAGCTCCAAGGATAAAGGCTGACAGAAAAGCCCAAAACCACAGATCCAACAAAAAAATGAGAGGAACGAGAGTGCAGGCAACTGCACAGAATAAAGAAGGGGTAAATATGAGCAAACAACAGAAAAAGAAGAAAGAAATTACAATTGACAGCTTCTATACAGCGAACAGAACAGAGGGGGACGGATCAGCAAGCAATAAATCAGAAATCCCAGCGAATTGGATACAGGCTTTGGAAGAACTCAAAATGCAATTCAAAACACAATTAAGAGAGGCTGAAGACAATTGGGAAAAGAACTTAAAACTAAGATAAGTCATCTGGAAACAGAGGCACTTGAATTAAATCAAGAAAATAGTTCCCTGAAAGCCAAAATCAACCAGATGGAAAATGAGGCAAAGGAGATGAAAGATGAGGCAAAGAAGAAGAAAGATGAGGCAAAGGAGATGAAAGATGAGGTAAAGAGGATGAAAGATGACCTCCATAGAAAATCAGACCAGAAAGACAAGGATGACCAAGTAGCCAGGGATTAAATCCAGTTTTTAAGAACCAGAATACAACAACTAGAATTAAGTGATCTCACAAGGCAGCAGGACACTATAAAACAAAACCAAAAGAATGAAAAAATTGAGGAAAATATGAATCATCTCATTCATAAAACAGGGGATTTAGAAAATCATTCAAGGAGAGACAATTTAAGAATCATTGGTCTACCAGAAGACCATGACAAAAGAAACAGCCTAGACACAATACTACAGGAAATTATTCAAGAAAACTGCCTCAATATTCTAGAACAAGAGGGAAAAGTGGAGATTGAAAGAATACACAGATCACCTCCTGTACTTAATCCCCAACTGACAACACCCAGGAATGTTATAGCCAAATTCAAGAACTATCAGACCAAAGAAAAGATATTACAAGCTTCCAAGAAGATGCCATTCAGATGCCATGGAAACACAGTGAGGATAACACAGGACCTGGCTGCATCCACACTAAAGGACCGAAAGGCATGGAATATGATATTCCAGAAAGCAAGGGAACTAGGTCTACAACCAAGAATCAACTACCCAGAAAAACTGACTATATTCTTACAGGAGAAAGTATGATCATTCAATAAAATAGAAGAATTCTAAGAATTTGCAAAGAAAAGACCAGATGAACAGAAAATGTGATGTCCAAGCACAGAACTCAAGAGAATCATCAAAAGGTAATTAAAAAAGAGGGAAAAAAGAAAAACAAAACAAAACAAAAATTTTAAGAGACTCAATAAGTTAAAATGATATATATCCCTATAAGAAAAGAGGTCATTGGGAACTCTTAAAAAATATTGTTATCACCTGGGCAGCTAGAAGAATTACACTTAGAGGGAACAGTGACAAACTGTACAGGATGAAAGGACAAGGCATAAATAGGTATGTAGATATATGCATGCATAAATACATATACATGTGTCTGTGTGTGTAACTAGAGCTAAAAAAAGGTTAATACGAAAAGAAATGGGAAAAGAAACAAATGGGGGGAAATTTATGTGTCACAAAGAAGCTCATGGTGGGAGAGGGGAGAACATCAATACATTGGAAGGGTAAAGAGGTTGGAGATAGGAAATACTCAACTCTTACGTGCCTTGAAATTGACCCAAAGAGGGAAGAACAATCCAATCCATTGGGGCAGAGAATAGATTTGCACCCTACAGGGGAGTAGAAGGGTAATAAATGGATTGGTGGGGAGGGAAGCAGTACAAGGGAGGGAGAGGGTGGAGGGGTGATTTTAGAAAGACTACAGGGGAAAATAAGAAGGGAATAAGAAGGGAGGGAGGTAGAAAGGGAAGTAAAATAAGGGTGGGAACCAGGGGGAATGATTAAAAACAAACATTGGTGTAGAAGGAAATAGTGAAAGAAGAAAAGGCAGGACCAGGAGTAGAAATCAAAATGCTGGGAAATACACAGCTATTAATCATAACTCTGAATGTGAATGGAATTAACTCACCCATAAAATGTAAGCAAATAGCAGAGTGGATTAGAATCCAAAACCCTACCATATACTGTCTGCAAGGAACACACATGAGGAAGGTAGATACGCATAGGGTGAAAATAAGAGGATGGAGCCAAATCTATTGGGCATCAACTGATAAAAAGAAGGCAGAAGTCACAATCATGATATCTGAAAAAGCCAAAGTAAAAATAAATCAAGTTAAAAGAGATAGGGAAGGTAAATACATCCTGATAAAAGGCAGTATATACAATGAGGAAATATCAGTAATCAGCATGTATGCACCAAATGGCATAGCATCCAAATTTCTAAAGGAGAAACTAGTGGAGCTCAAGGATGAAATAGATTAAAAAACTATACTACTGGGAGACCTGAACCTTCCTCTATCCGAACTAGATAAATCAAGCCAAAAAATTAATGAGAAAGAGTTAAGAGAAGTGAATAAAATCTTAGAAAAATTAGAGTTAGTAGACATGTGGAGAAAAATAAATAGGGATAAAAAGGAATATATCTTCTTCTCAGCAGCAGTACATTCACAAAAATTGATCATAATATAAATAAAAACATTGCAAACAAGTGCAAAAGAGCAGAAATAATAAATGCAACCTTCTCAGACCACAATGCAATGAAAATAATAATTAGTAAGGGTACAGGGAGAGATAGATCAAAAATTAACAATATGATTCTCCAAAACCAGTTAAAGAACAAATCATAGAAACTTCATTGAAGAAAATGACAATGATGAGAAATCCTTTCAAAACCTATGGGATGCAGCCAAAGCAGTACTCAGGGGGAAATTTATATCCTTGAGTTCATATATTAACAAATCAAGACGGGCAGAGGTCAATGAATTGGGCATGCAAATTAAAAAAACTAGAAAGCAAACAAATTAAAAATCCTCAAATGAAGATTAAATTAGAGATCCAAAAAAATCAAAGGAGAAATTAATAAAATTAAAAGTCAAAGAACTATTGATTTAATAAATTACTAGAAGCTGGTACTTTGAAAAAAAAATAAAATAGATAAAGTACTAGTCAGTCTAATTAAAAAAAGGAAAGAAAAAAAACAAATTGACAGTATCCAAGATGAAAAGGGAGACCTCACCTCTAATGAAGAGGAAATTAAGGAAATTATTAAAAACTATTATGCCCAATTATATGGCAGCAAATATGGCAATCTAGGTGATATGGATGAATATTTACAAAAATATAAATTGCCTAGACTAATAGAGGAAGAAATAAATTACTCAAACAACCCCATATAAGAAAAAGAAATTGAAGGAGCCATCAAAATCTCTAGGACTAGATGGATTCACAAATGAATTCTATCAAACATTCAAAGAACAACTAATCCCAATATTGTACAAACAATTTGACAGAATAAGCCAAGAAGGGGTTCTATCAAATTCATTTTATGACACATTTATGACATTTTATGATCCCAAAGCCAGGCAGGTCAAAAACAGAGAAAGAAAATGATAGACCAATCTCCTTAATGAATACAGATGCAAAAATCTTAAATAGGATACTAGCAAAAAGACTCCAGCAAGTCATCACAAGGGTTATTCTCTATGACCAGGTAGGATTCATACCAGGAATGCAAGGATGGTTCAATATTAGGAAAACAATCCACATAATTGACCATACTAACAAGCAAATCAACAAAAAATCACATGATTATCTCAATAGATGCAGAAAAAGCCTTTAATAAAATATAATACCCATTCCTATTGAAAACACTAGGAAGTATAGGAATAGAAGGGCCTTTCCTAAAAGTAATAAACAGTATATATCTAAAACCATCAGCAAACATCATCTGCAACAGTTTTTAGAAGTCTTCCCAATAAGATCAGGAGTGAAACAAGGATGCCCACTATCACCTATATTATTTAACATTGTACTAGAAATACTAGCAGTAGCAATTAGAGAAGAAAAATAAATTAGAAGTATTCGAATTGGCAATGAGGAGACCAAGCTATCACTCTTTGAGGATGATATGATGATTTACTTAAAGAATCCTAGAGAATCATCCAAAAAGCTAGTTGAAAAAAATCAACAATTTTAGCAAAGTTGCAGGATACAAAATAAACCCGCATAAGTTATCAGCATTTCTATATATCTCTAACCCATTTCAGCAGCAAGAATTAGAAAGAAATTCCATTTAAAATCACCCTAGACAAAATAAAATACTTAGGAATCTATCTGCCAAGACAAACACAGGAACTATATGAACACAACTAAAAACACTCTCCACATGATTAAAACTAGATCTAAACAATTGGAAAAACATTGATTGCTCATGGGTGGGATGAGCTAACATAATAAAAATGACAATCCTACCCAAATTAATCTACTTATTTAGTGCCATACCCATTGAACTACCAAAAAACTTTTTTACTGAATTAGAAAAAAAATAAAAAAGTTCATTTGGAAGAAAAAAAGATAAAGGATATCCAGGGAAATCATGAAAAAAAAAATGCAGTCCCAGATCTAAAACTATACTATAAAGCAGTGGTTATCAAAACAATTTGTTACTGGCTAAGAGACAGAAAAGAGGATCAATGGAATAGACTAGGTAAATGACCTCAGCAAGACAGTCTAAGATAAACCCAAAGATCCCAGTTTTGGGGACCAAAACCCCCTTTTTGATAAAAATTGCTGGGAAAATTGGAAGACAGTATGGGGGATATTATGTTTGGATCAACATCTCCTACCGTACACCAAGATAAACTCAGAATGGGTGAATGACCTGAATATAAAGAAGGAAACTATAAACAAATTAGGTGAACACAGAATAATATATTTGTCAGATCTTTGGGAAAGGAAAGACTTTAAAACCAAGTGAGAGCTAGGGAAAAAAAACCACAAAATGTAAAAATAAATAATTTTGTTTTCATCAAATTTAAAAGTTTTTGTTCAAACAAAACTAATGCATCCAATATTAGAAGGGAAGCAACAAATTGGAAAACAATCTTCATTACAAAAACCTCTGAAAAAGGTCTAATTACTCAAATTTATAAAGAGCTAAACCAGTTGTACAAAAAATCAAGCCATTCTCCAATTGAAAAATAGGCAAGGGACATGAATAAGCAATTTTCAGTTAATGAAATCAAAACTATTAATACACACATGAAAAAATGTCCTAAATCTCTTATAATCAGAGAAATGCAAATCAAAACAACTCTGAGGTATCACCTCACAACTAGCAATTTGGCTAACATGACAGCTATGGAAAGTAATGAATGTTGGAGGGGATGTGACAAAGTTGGGACATTAATTCATTTCTGGTGGAGTTGTGAATTGATCCAACCATTCTGGAGGGCAATTTGGAACTATGCCCAAAGAGCAATAAAAGGCTGTCTGCCCATTGATCTAGTCATAGCACTGCTGGGTTTGTACCCCAAAGAGATAATAAGGAGAAAGACCTGTACAAAATAATTCAAAGCTGCACTCTGTGGTGGCAAAAAGTTGGAAAATGAGGGGATGCCCTTCAATTGGGGAATGGCTGAACAAATTGTGGTATATGTTGGTGATGCAATACTATTGTGCTCAAAGGAATAATAAAGTGGAAGAATTCCATGGGAACTGAAACAACCTCCAGGAATTGATGCAGAGTGAAAGGAGTAGAACCAGAAAAACATTCTACACAGTGACTGATACACTGTGGTACAATCGAATGTAATGGACTTCTCCATTAGTGGCAATGCAATGACCCTGAACAACTTGGAGGAACCTATGAGAAAAACCACTATCCATATCCAGAGGAAACACTGTGGGAGTAAATACACCAAAGAAAAACAAATGCTTGAATACATGGGGCAAAGAGATATGGTTGGGGTTGCAGACTATAAATGAACATCCTAGTGGAAACAACAACATGAAAATAGGTTCTGATCAAGGACACAAGTAATACCCAATGAAATTGTGCATTGGTTGTGGGAAGAGTGGGTGGAGGGTAGTGAGGGAAATAATGTGATTATTGTAGCCAAGGAATATTGTTCTAAATTGACTAAAAAAAAATCGTTCCAGGAGAGACAACTTAAGAATCAGTGGTCTACTGGAAGACCATGACAAAAAATAATAATAATAATAATAAAAAGATAAAAAAGCCTGGACATCATACTAGAGGAAATTATCCAAGAAAACTGCCCCAATATTCTAGAACAAGAGGGAAAAGTGGAGATTGAAAGAATACACAGATCACTTCCTGTACTTAATCCCCAACTGACAACACCCAGGAATGTTATAGCCAAATTCAAGAATTATCAGATCAAGGAAAAAATATTACAAGCTGCTAATAAGTCATTCAGATACCATGGAACTACAGTGAGGATAATGCAGGATCTGGCTGCATCTACACTGAAGGACATAAAAGGCATAGAATATGATATTCCAGAAAGCAAGGGAACTAAGTCTACAGCCAAGAATCAACTACCCAGCAAAACTGACTATATTTTTACAGGAGAAACTATGGGCATTTAACAAAATAAAAGAATTCTAAGCATTTGTAAAGAAAAGACCAGACCTGAACAGAAAATTTGATGTCCAAGCACAGAACTCAAGAGAATCATCAAAAGGTAATTAAGAAAGAGGGAAAAAAGAAACACAAAACCACAAAAAACCAACCCTTTTTTAAAAGAGACCCAATAAGTTAAAACAATATGTATCCCTATAAGAAAAGAGATCATTGGTAACTCTTAAAAACTGTTATTATCACCTGGGCAGCTAGAAGAATTTCACTTAGAGGGAAAAGTGACAAACTGTATAGGATGAAATGCCAAGACATGAATATGTATATAGATATACGTATGCATAAATACATATAACTAGAGCTAAAAAAAAGAGGTTAATACTAAAAGAAATGGGAAAAGAAACAAAATGCAGTAAATTTATATGTCCTAAAGAAGGGCAAGGAGGGAGGGGGGGAGAACATCAATACACTGGAATGGTAAAGAGGTTGGAGATAAGAAATACTCAACTCTTAGGTGCATTGAAATTGACTCAAAGAGGGAAGAACAATCAAATACATTGGGGCAGAGAATTGATTTGTGCCCTAAAGGGAAGTAGAAGGGTAACAAATAGACTGGTGGGGAAGGAAGCAATACAAGGGAGGGAGAGGGTGGGGGTAGGTTAAAAAGACTGTAAAGAAAATAAGAAGGGAATAAGAAGGGAGGGTGGTAGAAAGGGAAGTAAAATAAAGGTGGGGTTTGGGGGATTGATTAAAAGCAAAACATTGGTGTAGAAGGAAATAGTGAAAGAAGAAAAGGCAAGACTAGGAGTGGAAATATCTTTGGGAAAGGAAAGACTTTAAAACCAAGAAAGAGCTAGAAAAAAATCACAAAATGTAAAATAAATAATTTCGATTACATCAAATTAAAAAGGTTTTGTACAAATAAAACCAATGCAACCAAAATTAGAAGGGTAGCAACCAATTGGGAAACAATCTTCATAACGAAAACCTCTGACAAAGTTCTAATTATTCAAATTTATAAAGAGCTAAACCAATTGTACAAAAAATCAAGCCATTCTCCAACTATTAATAAGCACATGAAAAAGTGCTTTACATCTCTTATGATCAGAGAGAAGTAAATCAAAACAACTCTGAGGTACTACCTCACACCTAGCTGATTGGCTAACATGACAGCAAAGGAAAGTAATGAATGTTGGAGGGGATGTGACAAAGTTGGGACATTAATTCATTTCTGGTGGAGTTGTGAATTGATCCAACCATTCTGGAGGGCAATTTGGAACTATGCCCAAAGAGCAATAAAAGGCTGTCTGCCCTTTGATCCAGCCATAGCACTGCTGGGTTTGTACCCCAAAGAGATAATATGGAAAAATACTTATACAAGAATATTCATAACTGTGCTCTTTGTGGTGGCAAAAAATTGGATAATGAGGAGATGCCCTTCAATTGGGGAATGGCTGAACAAACTGTGGTATATGTTGGTGATGGAATACTATTGTGCTCAAAGGAATAATAAAGTGGAGGAATTCCATGAGAACTGGAATGACCTCCAGGAACTGATGCAGAGTGAAAGGAGTAGAACCAGGAGAACATTGTGCACAGAGACTGATACACTATGGTACAATTGAATGTAACAGACTTCTCCATTAGTGGCAATGCAATGATCCTGAACAACTTGGAAGGATCTACGAGAAGAAACACTATCCACATTCAGAGGAAAAACTGTGGGAGTAGAAACACAGAAGAAAGACAACTGCTTGATTACATGGATGGAGAGGATATGGTTGGGGATGTAGACTCTAAATGAACATCCTATTGCAAACACGAGCAACATGGAAATAGGTTTTGATCAAGGACACATGCGAAAATGCCCATCAGCTACAGGAAGGGTGGAGTGAGGGGAAGGAGGGAAATAATATGATTCTTGTAACCAAGGAATAATGTTCTTAATTGACTAAATAAATTAATTTTAAAAAATAAAATAAAAAGATTGGAGGAAAGTGTTTTAGATTTTTCTTTCACACACTGAAGTTTTGCTTCAAATAATTAGAATCAGACACAGAGAAAGAAAAGTACATTTTTCTAGACATTATCTATGTCCAATTGGATGGCTCTTGTCATAAAGACACTTCAAGATGGGTAGTAGCCTAATGTCAGAAATATTTAGTTTGATGCTTAGAGATGGATGGTATCAATTAGACCCCAAAATGGGTAGCCTGCACTATTAGTTGTTGCTAATGCTGCTATTGGGGTGGAGGGGGGGGGGACAGAGGAATTAGATGCATTTGGGCTTGACCAAATTATCTAATGACTCTGAGGAGAATATCCTTCAGAACTAAGGTCTTGTTCTTAAAGCCTTTAGTTGCCCAATGAGATACAATTATCATAATGTCTCTCTTAAAACAGGAAGCAGTCTGCTTTAGTGGAAAGAAAAATGAACTTGGAAGTCACAGAACCTCATTTCAAATCCCTGATCTTCTAATTAGTACCTGTGTGACCATGGACAATTTACTTAAGTTTTATGACCTTCATTTTCCAAATCAGTAAAAGGAGGGGATTAGACCAGACAACCTCTAAAGTCCTTTTTAACTCTAGATCTGTAATCCTATGATTTCATGACCTCATAGAAGCTATTTGTAAAATATCAATTGGCCTCTGAAGACCAAGAATGAGTCTATATGATTCCAATGCCAGTAGTTGAAAAGAGGAAAATTCAGTCAAACTGGTTATAGAATTATAAAACCCCCCAAAATATTGTTGTTATTGTCATCATTTTTTAAAATCTATTTTAAGTTGTATTTATTCACCCTCCCAAAGAAGCTCTTCTCCAAAATAACAATGGTGTAAAGGTGACAGGATTCTTAAAAACAAAGTCAATAGAGTACAAACAGGTCTGACTAAACTTAAAATCTTCCAGTACAGGTCTGGTGATGAAATGTAGAAATATAGTCTCAGTGATTTATTATGCATATGCTGTTTCGGAGAGGTAATTTATCAGACTAGACACAGAGTAGTAAATTTTCTGACCATGGCAACACTGGAAGACCACTTACTAAGTTATAAAAAGGGAGTGACTAGAATCAAAGGTGAATACACACCGACAAAACTAAAGATCTTTGCAGGACTAAAGTACAGGAATCTCTTCCTGTATCACATTACAACCTTCCCTCTTGTGGTTTTGATATATCTCAAGGATCAGCATAAGAAACTAAATGGGAATTTGGGGGGTGTTTTGTAAAAGCCACAGACAACATAAAAATGCCAGCAGATGACACAGAAAAGGTTTAGAAACTCAGAAATACATAAAGCAAAGGCATAGTATTGTATAATGTCAAATATTTTATCTTTTAATATAAGAAATGCACATAATTTCTTTTTTTAAAGTTAAAATAAATAAAAAGTTAGTTTGTGAAAAGAATGCAAAAACCAGCAGAAGACAAACAAAGCTAGGTATGTAGGAGCAGCTAGGTGGCTCAATGGATTGAGAGCCAGGCCCAGAGATGGGAGATCCTAGGTTCAAATATGACCTCAAACACTTCCTAGCTGTGTTACCCTGGGCAAGTCGCTTAACCTCCATTGCCTAGTGATTACCATTCTTCTGCCTTGGAACCAACACACAATAATGATTTGAAGATGGAAGGTAAGGGTTTAAAAAAAAAAAAGCTATGTATGTAGAGACAGCTTAACACTCTCTATATAGCCTATGACCAAATACTCAACCTAAATTTAAAAATAAGAACTGTAAATACCCCATAAAAGAAAAAGAAAAAATTCAGACTTCTAGTCTGGTGTGAAAGGTGGACCAAAAAATTTTACATGAATTTTCCATATCATAGGACACCATGTCCCTAACTCCAGAGATGTACAAGGTACAAGGTATAGGTGCAAGATGTACCTATATTCATTCAAATCAGTTCTTTGTGTAGAGATAACCTATGATTCAACTACCTTAAACACATTCCAAAAAACCACAAAAAGACACGTTATTGATTCATTACTTTCATTTCTTTTTCCTATTTTTCTTTCACAAGTCATTTGACTTTTGAATTCCTTTTTAAGTTCCTCTAGAGCATGAGACCAATTCCCTTTTTTTTTTTGAAGTTTTGCATGTGGTTGCTTGGATCTTACAGTCTCCTATTGGTTCTGTGCTTTGCCAATTGTTTCCAAAGAATTTTTGGTGTTAAATGCTTCTTTTTGCTCTTTGCTCATTTTCCCAACTTTTTTTTTTGCCTATGGACTGAGAATCCTGAAAGCTTCTTGCTGAATCTGTCTCCTCTGCTACTGGCTTTGGCAGTGCAAGCTATCTTGCCCTGGAGCTAGGTCTGACCTGCAAGAGAGCAGGCTTGAAAGGGCCCAGTGCTATGGACTTGCAGGCCTCACTGCAGTCTGGTGCCTGGGCCTGCAACTTCCAGGGGTGGATCTGAGGTGATCTTTTGCTGGTGTGGTCCCTGTCCTAAAATCCCAAATTAGGCTATGCCCAGTCTCAGAACCTAAGGCAGTAGGTGGGTAAAGTGGTTAGCTAGCACTCCTCTGTATGCAGCTTTGCTTCCAGTTCCCCCTTATCATATGAAAATTCACTCTCTCTGCCTATCTGTCAAGTTGTTTTTGGTGAGAGAGCCCCCTCATACCTTCTTGCTGTTCTTTTTTGAGTCATTTTGAGGTGGTTTTTTTTTTCTTTTTTATATTTATTTTTTTTTTAAATATATTTTATTTGATCATTTCCAAGCATTATTCGTTAAAGACATAGATCATTTTCTTTTCCTCCCCCCACCCCCCATAGCCGACGCGTAAGTCCACTGGGCATTAGATGTTTTCTTGATTTGAACCCATTGCTTTGTTGTTAGTATTTGCATTAGAGTGTTCATTTAAAGTCTATCCTCTGTCATGTCCCCTCAACCTCTGTATTCAGGCAGTTGCTTTTTCTCGGTGTTTCCACTCCCATAGTTTATCCTTTGCTTATGAATGGTGTTTTTTTTTCTCCTGGATCCCTGAAAGTTGTTCAGGGACATTACACCGCCCCTAATGTAGAAGTCCATTACGTTCGATTATACCACAGTGTATTAGTCTCTGTGTACAATGTTCTCCTGGTTCTGCTCCTCTCGCTCTGCATCACTTCCTGGAGGTTGTTCCAGTCTCCATGGAACTTCTCCACTTTATTATTCCTTTGAGCACAATAGTATTCCATCACCAACATATACCACAATTTGTTCAGCCATTCCCCAATTGATGGGCATCCCCTCGTTTTCCAGTTTTGGGCCACCACAAAGAGCGCAGCTATGAATATTTTTGTACAAGTCTTTGTGTCCATTATCTCTTTGGGGTACAGACCCAGCAGTGCTATGGCTGGGTCAAAGGGTAGATATTCTTTTGTCGCCCTTTGGGCATAGTTCCAAATTGCCCTCCAGAATGGTTGGATCAGTTCACAGCTCCACCAGCAATGAATTAATGTCCCTACTTTGCCACATCCCCTCCAGCATTCATTACTTTCCTTTGCTGTTATGTTAGCCAATCTGCTAGGTGTGAGGTGATACCTCAGAGTTGTTTTGATTTGCATCTCTCTGATTATAAGAGATGTAGAACACTTCTTCATGTGCTTGTTAATAGTTTTGATTTCTTTATCTGAGAACTGCCTATCCATTTCCCTTGCCCATTTATCAATTGGAGAATGGCTTGATTTTTTGTACAATTGATTTAGCTCATTATAAATATGAGTAATTAAACCTTTGTCAGAGGTTTCTATGAAGATTTTTTCCCAATTTGTTGTTTTCCTTCTGATTTTAGTTATATTGGTTTTGTTTGTACAAAAGCTTTTTAGTTTGATGTAGTCAAAATTATTTATTTTACATTTTGTGATTCTTTCTATATCTTGCTTGGTTTTAAAGCCTTTCCCCTCCCAAAGGTCTGACATGTATACTATTCTGTGTTTACCCAATTTACTTATGGTTTCCTTCTTTATGTTTAAGTCACTCACCCATTTTGAATTTATCTTGGTGTAGGGTGTGAGGTGTTGATCTATTCCTAGTCTCTCCCACACTGTCTTCCAATTTTCCCAGCAGTTTTTATCGAATAGTGGATTTTTGTCCCAAAAGCTGGGATCTTTGGGTTTATCGTATAATGTCTTGCTGAGGTCGTTTTCCCCCAGTCTATTCCACTGATCTTCCTTTCTGTTTCTTAGCCAGTACCAAATTGTTTTGATGACTGCTGCTTTGTAATATAGCTTAAGGTCTGGGACTGCAAGGCCCCCATCATATGTGTTTTTTTTCATTATTTCCCTGGATATCCTTGATCTTTTGTTCTTCCAAATGAACTTTGTTATGGTTTTTTCTAAATCAGTGAAGAAGTATTTTGGTAGTTCAATGGGTATGGCACTAAATAGATAAATAAGTTTGGGTAGGATGGTCATTTTTATTATATTGGCTCGTCCTATCCATGAGCAGTTAATGTTTTTCCAATTGTTCAAGTCTAGTTTTAGTTGTGTGGCGAGTGTTTTATAGTTGTGTTCATATAGTTCCTGTGTTTGTCTTGGGAGATAGATTCCTAGGTATTTTATTTTGTCTAAGGTGATTTTGAATGGGATTTCTCTTTCTAGTTCTTGCTGCTGAGCTGTGTTGGAGATATATAGAAAAGCTGATGATTTATGTGGGTTTATTTTGTATCCTGCAACTTTGCTAAAGTTGTTGATTATTTCAATTAGCTTTTTGGTTGAATCTCTAGGATTCTTTAAGTAGACCATCATGTCATCCGCAAAGAGTGATAACTTGGTCTCCTCCTTGCCTATTCTGATGCCTTCAATTTCTTTATCTTCTCTAATTGCTACTGCTAGTGTTTCTAGTACAATGTCAAATAGTAGAGGTGATAATGGGCATCCTTGTTTCACTCCTGATCTTATTGGGAATGCATCTAGTTTATCCCCATTGCAGATGATATTAGCTGTTGGTTTTAGATATATACTGTTTATTATTTTTAGGAATGACCCTTCTATTCCTATGCTTTCTAGTGTTTTTAATAGGAATGGGTGTTGTATTTTATCAAAGGCTTTTTCTGCATCTATTGAGATAATCATGTGGTTCTTGCTAGTTTGCTTGTTGATGTGGTCAATTATGTGGATGGTTTTCCTAATGTTGAACCAGCCCTGCATCCCTGGTATGAATCCTACTTGATCATGGTGAATGATCCTTCTGATCACTTGCTGGAGTCTTTTTGCTAGTATCCTATTTAAAATTTTTGCATCTATATTCATTAGGGAGATTGGTCTATAGTTTTCTTTCTCTGTTTTTGACCTGCCTGGTTTTGGAATCAGTACCATGTTTGTGTCGTAAAAGGAGTTTGGTAGAACTCCCTCTTTGCTTATTATGTCAAATAGTTTGTATAGTATTGGGGTTAACTGTTCTCTGAATGTTTGATAGAATTCACAGGTGAATCCATCAGGCCCTGGGGATTTTTTCTTAGGAAGTTCTTTGATGGCTTGATGGATTTCAATTTCTGATATGGGATTATTTAAGAATTCTATTTCCTCTTCTGTTAGTCTAGGCAGTTTGTATTTTTGTATATATTCATCCATTTCTCCTAAATTGGTGTATTTATTGCCATATAATTGGGCAAAGTAATTTCTAATGATTGCCTTAATTTCCTCCTCATTGGAGGTGCTGTCCCCCTTTTCATCTTTAATGCTGTGAATTTGCTTTTCTTCCTTCCTTTTTTTAATTAGATTGACCAGTACTTTGTCTATTTTGTTTGTTTTTTCAAAGTACCAGCTTCTTGTCTTATTTATTAAATCAATAGTTCTATCACTTTCGATTTTATTAATTTCTCCCTTAATTTTTAGGATTTCTAATTTGGTTTTCTGCTGGGGGTTTTTAATTTGATCGCTTTCGAGTTTTTTCAATTGCATTTCCAATTGATTGATCTCTGCTCTCCCTTGTTTGTTAATATGAGCTTTCAGGGATATGAATTTGCCTCTGATTACCGCTTTGGCTGCATCCCAAAAGGTTTGAAAGGATGTTTCGCCATTGTCATTTTCCTTGATGAAATTATTAATTGTTTCTATGATTTCTTCTTTAGCTAAACGGTTTTGGAGTATCATATTGTTTAATTTCCAATTGGTTTTAGATTTGGTTTTCCATGTACCATTACTAATCATTATTTTTATTGCCTTGTGATCTGAGAAGGCTGCATTCATTATTTCTGCTTTTTTGCATTTGTTTGCTATGTTTCTGTGACCTAATGTATGGTCAATTTTTGTGAATGTGCCATGTGGTGCTGAGAAGAAGGTGTATTCCTTTTTATCCCTATTTATTTTTCTCCATATGTCTATTAATTCTAATTTTTCTAAGATTTCATTCACTTCTTTTACCTCTTTCTTATTTATTTTTTGATTTGATTTGTCTAAATTTGATAATGGTTGGTTTAAGTCTCCCACTAGTATGGTTTTATTGTCTATTTCTTCCTTCAATTCTCCTAGTTTCTCCATTAGAAATTTGGGTGCTATATTATTTGGTGCATACATGTTGATTAATGATATTTCCTCATTGTCTAGAGTCCCTTTTAACAAAATATAATTACCTTCCCTATCCCTTTTGATCAGGTCTATTTTTGCATTGGCTTTATCAGATATCATGATTGCCACTCCTGCCTTCTTTCTATCAGTTGAGGCCCAGAAGGTCTTACTCCATCCTTTAATTCTGACCTTGTGGGTGTCAACCCGCCTCATGTGTGTTTCTTGAAGACAACATATGGTAGGGTTTTGGATTCTAATCCATTCAGCTATTCGTCTACGTTTTATGGGTGAGTTCATCCCATTCACGTTCAAAGTTATGATTGTCATTTGTGGACTCCCTGGCATTTTGATTGCCTTCCCTAATTCTAACCTTTTCTTCTTCGGCTCTACCTTTTAGTCCAGTGATTTACTTTGAATCAGTCCCCCTTGTCCCCTCCCTTGATGTTTCCCTTTTTAGTCCCTCCCTTTTTGTTCCCTCCCCCTCCCCCCTCTCTTTCCCTCCCTTTTTGTTCTCCCTCTCCCCCTCCCCCCCCCTTGGTTTTCCCTTCTCCTTACCCTTGTTGGGTAAGATAGAATTCAAGATCCCAATGGATCTGGATGTTTTTCCCTCTCAGAGTTGATTTCCCTGAGATTGAGGTTTAAGTAACCCCCCCCCTCTCTTCCTCTCCTTCTTATAGGAGTTTTCTTCCCCTCCCCTTCCCCTGTGAATCTTTGTGTGAGAACCATTATTCTATTTGGTCTTTCTTTACCCCCTATTTATACATTACATTTTCCCCACATATTAGTATACATAGATTGATATAAATGTAGTCCTTATAGAAGAGAGTTTGAGTAAAAGAAGATAACATTTTTCCCCTTTCCTTAATATTTACCTTTTCAGGTATTCCTTGCTCTTTGATTTTCGGTATCAAACTTTCCACAGAGCTCTGGTCTTTTCTTTGCAAAAAGTTGGAAGTCTTCTATTTTGTTGAATGCCCATACTTTCCCTTGGAAGTATATAGTCAGTTTTGCTGGGTAGCTGATTCTTGGTTGGAGACCCAGCTCTCTTGCCTTTCTGAAGATCATGTTCCATGCCTTACGATCATTCAGCGTAGAACTTGCAAGGTCTTGTGTGACCCTGATTGGCATTCCTTTATATCTAAATTGTCTTTTTCTGGCTTCCTGTAGGATTTTTTCTTTTGTTTGATAGCTTTGGAATTTGGCAATTACATTCCTGGGAGTTGTCTTTTGGGGGTTTAGTGTAGAAGGTGTTCTGTGAGCTCTGTCAGTGGCTGTATTGCCCCCTTGTTCTAGAATCTCTGGGCAATTTTCTTTGATTATATCTTGTATCACCATGTCCAGTTTGGTGTTTATTTCTGGCTTTTCTGGGAGTCCAATTATTCTTAAATTTTCTCTTCTCCCCCTGTTTTCCAGATCTATCACCTTGTCGGTGAGATATTTTATGTTCTCTTCTAATTTCTTGGTGTTTTGGCTTTGCTTTATTAGTTCTTGCTTTAAAGCCTGGTTTTCTTTTACAGTTTGGTCAAACTGGTTTTGTAGATGCGTGAATTTCTTTTGCATCATTTCCCACTTTTCCTCCCAGAGGGCTTCCATCTTTTTGGTCCTTTCTGATTCAAATTCTTCATAGGTTTGTGGAGAGTTTCTGTTTCCTTTGGAAGATTTTGGAGAATTTTCTTGTATATCTTCTTCTATCTGCTCTGTATTTTGTATTTTGGCTCCATAGAATGTGTCCAGAGTCGCCCCTTTCTTCTTATTTTTCTTGGTATTTTGGGGCTTCGGTGCTTCTGTGGAGTTTGTCATCTCTGAACGTGGAGGATTGGCTTTTCTTGTCTTTGTCTGGTGATCAGAGGCTTTAGTCCTGGGCAGATGGTTCTATGACTTTCCCTGGGTTAAACTGAATATGCCTCACTGGAACTGGAATGGAAGGGTCGGACCACGAGGCCACACTCTCCCCCTGGCTCGATTTCCGGAAGTTGCCTTCAGAATCCCTGGCCGTGAGGCTGTTTCGTCGGCCTGCGGGGGGATGGGCTGCCGCTTCCCCAAGCTCCGAGAGCACAGACTTTCACTGAGACTTGGATAGCAGGATCCAGCCTGTGAGGCTGTCTTGCCCGCCCTGAGGGTTGCTGTTGTTTTGACCAGCTCTCTGCAGCGGAGGCCCCAGGCAGTAACTTTCACCCGGACCGAGCGGCTCTTTGCAGCGGAGGCCCCAGGCAGTAACTTTCACCCGGACCCACCGGCTCTCTGCAGCGGAAGCCCCAGGCAGTAACTTTCACCCGGACTGGGACTTGGGTAGAAGACCCTGAGGGTTGTTGTTCCTCAGACCCTGCTCTCTGAGCCCGGCGCGGCTGCGGCTTCCGGGAGCCTTGGACTCTGCGCTCCTACCCCTGAGGTCCGAGGGATCTCGGGTTCTGGCTTTTAAGGGGAGCCGTACCTTTTGAACCGGGTCCAGGTCCAGGAGGAGGGTTCCCAGGGTCTGTGCTGTTGATCGTTTTGAATTTCGGCGCCTTAGGAGCTTCTAGTTTGAGATCGGTCGGGAAGGGTTTTCCGGAGATCTGAACTTCAGCTTTCTCTAAGCCGCCATCTTAACCGGAAGTCCTCTTGAGGTGGTTTTTAAAGATTGGTTTGGAAGGACTGTCAGAGTGGTTTAGTCTTTCACTGTTAGTAAGCCATCATCTTGGCTCCACCCCATCTATATTACTGATTCATAAGCAAACTCATACATAGAGTAAAAAGGAGCATAAGTGCTCAATTTAAGTGATGTAAAGAGCTACTTAGATGTCTATAAGCAAGAGACAAAATTATTCACATTATAGTTCTGCACAGGTTAAATAAGGACTATTACAATGACAATATGAGAACACAGCTACTTCAGAAGTTTCTCATATCCTCATAGGGAGACCAGAGGAGAGACAGAGGTATGTATAATTCTCGGTAAAGAATAAAAGAAGAGAGTTCCTCTGAGAAAGTCCCAAAATAGCTGTAAACCCAGAATTTAGCCCTCGGAAATTTGGGAGTATAGGTGTAGCAACAGAAAATAGTGTAAGAGCACCAAGAATTAGATCAGGCTTGACTCAAACCTAGATGCCTCAGGGCTCAAAGGGCCTTAATTTCTGTCTTAAGGTACCATGGGACATCCTGAAAATGGAGCTACAAAGATCTGGGAGTGGGAGAGATGGGGAAGCTAAAACCAGAAAGGATTAGCACAGGTAGCAAAGGGGCCCAAGGAAAAACATAGATGGGCCAATAGTCATACCCCAAAATGCAGTAATTGGTAAAACTTGGCTCCAGCACAAAGCCTCAATTCAGAATGGAGAGCTGAACACACCAAAGAAGACACTACTCAGTATAAATAATTATTTAATAGAGACTCAAAGAAAAAAATAGGTTTTCTATGTGGACTGCATGACCGGGGAGGAGAAATCAATAGAGATTTTGAAAACTAAATAAAAGCTTTTGAGGAATAAATTGGAAAGAGAATAAGTAGCTTAGGAGATAAAGCATTAAATGTTACCCAAGAAAAAGGACCTATTTGTAAAAATATTCATAGTACATCTTTTTGTGGTAGCAAAAAAATTGGACATTAAAGGAATATTCACCAACTGGGGACTGGTTGAACAAGTTGTGGTATGTGATTGTAATGGAATACTGTTGTGCTATAAGAAATGATAAGGATGATTTCAGAGAAACCTGGAAACACCTACATGAAATGAAATGAGCAAAACCAGGAGAATATTGTACACAGTAAAAACAATATTATATAATGAAAAATTGTGAATGATTTAACTAGTTTTAGCAATACTATGATCCAAGACAATCCCAAAGGATAGTCTCAATGCAATCCAAAATATATTACACCTTCTTTCTTCATTTTTTTTGTTTGAGTTCTCTTCCACAGAATGACTATTATTGAAAAATAGTTTACCTTATTGAACATGTAAAATCTATATCAGATTACTTGTTGTCTCAGGCAGTTGGGAGAGGAGAGCTGGAGGAGGAGAATTTGGTTCAAATTTTTAAATGAAGATTAAAATTGCTTTTACATGTAACTGAGAGGAAAAGAAAATATTATTTTAAAGTTTTTTTAAAATTACCCAAGGAACAGATTTTCTGAAGACTAAATAAACTAAACAGAAATTAGTGTCTCTATGAAATAGCACATAATTCTAAAACAAAATTGAAAGAAATAAAAGAAAATGCAAAATATCTGATATTTAGAATATCTGATATCTAGAAAAAAGCTCAAGGAAAGATAATTTACAAATTTTTAGACTCCCTGAAAACCATTATTTTTTAAAGCCTAAAAAGTTTTTAAGTCACAAATAAAAACTCTCCAGATTATCATAATCAATCAAACAATAAATGTTTATTAAGCGCCTGCTATGTGTCATGCACTCTGATAAACACTGGGAATACACAAAGGAGTAAAAGATAGTCCCCTCACCACAAGGAGCTTGCCATCTAATGAACTAGGAGTCAAAGTGAAGATAGAAAGAATCCTCCAATTGCCTCCTAAAAGAAATCTCAAAAGGAAAAGTCAGGGGCAGTTAGGTGACTCGATGGATAGAGACCAAGTCCTAGAGACAGGAGGTTCTGGGTTCAAATTTGACCTAAGACATTTCCTAGCTGTGTGACCATGGGCAAATCACATAATCTCTATTGACCAACTCCTTCTGCTCTTCCACTTTAGAACCAATCGATAGTATTGATTTAAAGATGGTACATAGCATTAATTCTAAGATGGATAGTAAGAATCTAAAAATTTTTTAAAAGAAAAGTCCCAGAAAAGTCATAGCCAAAATCCAGAGTTTCCTTGCCAAAGAAAAAAATACTGTAAACATCCAGAAAGAAGAAACTCAAGTACCAAAGAACCATAGTCAAAATCATGCAGCTAAGTGACTCAGTGGATAGAGCATTTGGCCTTGAGTCAGGAGGTCCTGGATTAAAATGTGACTTCAGATACTTTCAAGCTGTGTGACCCTAGGCAAGTCACTTAACCGAGTTGCCTATCCCTTACCAAACATCTACCTTGGAACCAATATTTAGTATCTAGTCTAAGACAGAAGGTAAGGGATTTTTAGAAATCATGCAAAACATGTAGGTTTCTACTAAAAAATGAGAAGAAATTTTGGGAAATATGTCACAAGAGACAAGAGATAGACTTACAATCAAGAATAATTTATCCTGTAAACTGAGAATAATCCTATGGGGGTGGTGAGGGGGCAAGTAGGATAGGTCCTTAATGGAATAGTGAACTTGAAAGAATTTCTGATTAAAAGACGAGAGCTGAATAGAAACTTTTAAATGCAAACACAAGCATATAGAGAAACTGAGAATGGTAAATGTATTTGAGAAATTGGAAGATGATGTATGATGTTTTAGTGCTAACATTTTAATAGGGGGAAAAGAAACAAGACCTCTTCAGAACCATGATATCTTCAAAGGATGTTGAGAAATTTAAATAAGATAAACAGAAGACCCAGGACTTTATTGTCAGCATTTTAAGAGAAAAAACAAGAGGGAAAATAAGAGAACACACTAGGGGTGGCACTTGCAGTTTCTCATAATTGAGAAGTGAGAATATACAAATATGAGGAAAGGTAGGATAAGCAGTTATCAAATGAATCATTATTATTGCAACTGAATGAAGAAGAGTTGTACACACATATGATCTGATGTAAAAATATAATAAATTCAACAGTAGGAATAAGGTAGAGAGAATAGGGGAAGAGAAGAAAAAAAGAACTAATATCTCCAAAGATGTCCATCAATTGGGGACTGATAAGACAAATTCTGGGTCAATAATAGAATAATATTGTTCCATAAGAATTGACAAAATAGATGATTTCTGAGAATCCTGGGTAGTATGAACTGATGCAAAATGAAGTGAGTAGAACCAGATGATTTTTGAAAAATCCTTACCTTCCATCTTTGAATCAGTACTGTGTATTGGTTCCAAGGCAGAAGAGCGGTAAGGGCTAGGCAATAGGGGGTTAAGTACTTGCCCAGGGTCACACAGCTAGGAAGTGTCTGAGGCCAGATTTGAACCTAGGACCTCTCATCTCTAGGCCTGGATCTCAATCCACTGAGCTACCCAGCTGCCCCAGGAGATTATTTTTTAAAGAACAACATTGTAAAGAAAAGCATCTTTGAAATATTTAAGAATGATGATTAGTGTAATGAATGTAATATCTTCAGAGAACCTGTGATGAAACATGTTACCTACCTCCTGACAGAGAAGAGGAATTCAAGATACAAAAAGACAAACATTTTTGGAAGAGGCCACTATGCAGATTTATTTTGCCTGTGTAAGGATGATATTAGAAAATAAGTATCATTTTATTAGTTTAGAGATAAGACGTAATGTGGCTGGCTTGAGAAAGAACTGGAGTTTGAAGCAGAGCTGAGAGAGCATGTTAATTTCAGATGTGACAGTTTATAACCATTTTTCTATATCAATTACTCTCTCTGGCAGTTGGGAGTTGGTCTCTGGCAGTTTGCAGAGACACACTCTCTGAGACTCTCTCTCAGGGCTGAAGAAGGTAACATCTTTGCTTCTCTCTCTGTCTGTAGGAAAGATCTGAAGGAGTTTGGTGTTTTCCTTTCCCAACTTGGGAAACACTATTGAATATCTATTGTGATTTTTTTTTCTTAAAAAATGTTTATTGGATTTGCTCAAAGTGCTTGGGAAGCCAGGGGGCACTCTAAAAAGGGAATAACTTGTCACAGCCTGGTTTTGAAGGCAGGTTCCCCAAGTCTGCCTGGGTTTTGGGCAGCAGTAACCTCCAAGGAATAAGGAAATGGCCTGACAGCTGGCTCAGGAGATGGAGATGGAGATCCTGGCTTCCAATGTGGCTTGTCACTTCCTAGCTGGGTGACCCTGGGCAAGTCTCTTAGCCCCCTCTGCCCAGCCTTTGCTACTCTTCTGCCTTGGAACCAGTACAGAGTCTTGATTCAAAGCTGGAAACGAGGGCTTAAAAAGCAAAGGACAGCCTCCAAGAGGGACCTCTTAGGAAATCAGCATTGAGATCTTTGTAAGCTCTGGTCCATTTGTAAAAAGAAAATGAATCAAAGGACCCATCCTTATCTTAGTGATCAAAGCCACAAGCAAGTCACTAAGCTTGTACCTTGGCTGTGAGAAAGGGATAGAATGAAGGGATCCCCAGACTCACATTCTCCTTCATGTTCACAGCCCAGCCCAAAGCTCTGGGGAGCCTAAGAGGGAAGAGGAGTTCCCTCCCCCTCCCCAGGCTACCCTTTCCTCCTGGCCACACTTCCCAAGCTGGACAATGCCACACAGCTCTTCTGTGCCAGCAGTCCCCAGATAAGGGAGCTACCCGGGCTCTCTGTCCCACTAATGAGGCCTGTTTCCCTTGGGCTTGTGCTAGTGCTGGTGGGCAGGAGAGGAACAGGGGCACCCAGCTTGTGCCAAGCACTCACTTAAGCAGCCCTTCCTGGGGTAGGCCGAGCACTGCTCTCCCTGCTACCAAGGCGCCCCGTAAACATTAGCCACCTCTTCGGTGGCAGGTCCTGCATGAGCACCAAGGACACAAAGAAAGAGCCGGTAAACTGGGATTGTTCACTCTCTGTAAATCGGATTAGGGGTTTGGGTAGGGACTGGACAGCCTCCAAGGTCCAGTTCCACCCCACAGCCCTCCCTTCTGAGGCCCCAAGAGAATAAAGGCTTCTCTCTGTGACCTGGGACATTCACTGCACCCCTCACTTCTTGAATGACCTCAGGTGAGTCATTTCTGTGAGGGTCTATTGTGATTTTATAGATTGTTTAACTCTGAGAAGACCAAAGAAAATCCTGGTCTTTCGTTTGGACTATGGGTCTGTTAAGGATCAGAGTCCTAACTTGATTCTTATTGAGACTCAACCAACTAGCCTTTGCTATTTTATAATTTGAAGGCAAAGTTGAGATTTATAAGGATACTAGCAGTAGTTTTTATTTAGATAGTATAAATTTGTGTTAGTTAGATCAGGGAGGATTAGGGCAGCCTGTGAAACACAAGAGAAGAGTTTATTTGGGTGGATTTAGAATCCCTTAGAATTAGAATTCCTTTATTTATCCTCATATATTTCAATAAACATTTTATGTTTATAATAAGTCTCTTTAGCCTTTTTGCGCCTGGCCCTGAAGGGAAGTTCACATTTGAGCTTCACTTCATCACTGAGGATACTTTTGATTACCTCTATCAAAAGTATCTGAACATTTGAACCTGATTGGTGAGTTAAACAGTTTTGAAAAGTTTTAAACCTATATTGGAAGAGTTTTTTCCATCTAAATATTTTATTTTTATAACTCGCCAAAATATATTTTTACACCTGACTATTTTTATTTATAAGATGTTTTCCTCTCTTTCCTTCAGTTTTTTAATGGAGAATCAATTAGAGGGAAAATGGGGACAATACTGAAGAAAAAAAAGGGCCACTGAAACATTTTTAAATGCTTATAATTGAACAGGGAAGGCAGATAAGCAGTTCAGGGTTGAAAGTAGTATGTAAAATCAGTCATTCATTGATTAAAAAAACAAATTTTATGAGATGGAAATGCACGATTTTATATACAATGTGCTTTTTGTGTTCTACTGTATATATAGAAATGTACTTTTTAGTGTTCAAATTCAAAGTCAAAAATAGAACCCCAAAATAAATAAAATCAGGTAAATTGTATTTATGATACTCTCTGAATACCCTGTCAAAAAAAAAGGGAACTAAAACTACTCTGGCATGACTTGCACTTAAAAAAGCCATTTTGATTCTTCTTGTTCACAGTTCTTTTTTGTATGTACTTTTCTTGTATTAATTTCAGAGGCACAAACATGAGCATTTCCAAAAATAGAGAAGAGAAAAAGTCTTTCACATAAAATGATGAACCTCTATTACTTGCAATTTGACTTTTAAATACATATTCAACTTAACACAGTAATACCAACCAACATTGTCTCTGTTCCTTTCTAAACTTCATTTTTCTCTCTGCTATGTATTGTTCAAATGTTACACTGGTGTTCATTTCTTTCTTTTTTTTTTAATGGCACTTTCACTAACCCCAAGCACCCCACAGAACCTTATCCCCCAGAAAGAAAGCTCTCTCTTGCAACACATAAGCATAGTCAAAAGAAAAAAAAAGTCACACACTGGTGGTGTTTGAAAATGTATGCTTCATTCTGCACAGTCCAATACCTCTGATCATGGTTTCTCTTTCCAGGTGTTCACTAATTATCTCTTTAATGGTGTATATTGTTGTTTGTCCTTGGACCAATAACATCATGGGGTGATATCTTGACTTACTAGTGGATTGGATTTAAGTGAGGCAGAGTTGCACAAAGTCTCATTTTTCTCTTTCAGAATCATTGAATTCCAGTGGCAAAAGTCAGGATGACTGCTGATGGGCCAGGATGCAGATGAGCAGGATCTTGGCGATCTTCAACATCTAACTGTGATAAAGAATGAATGGTTTGCAAAAACTGAGAGGTGCAAACATCAGAGTGAGTGATTGACAGAAGCATGTGACTAAGGGTCACATGGGAGCTGAGGCTAGAGATCTGGGAAAGAGTCTATGCCCAATGGACTTCATCAGCGCTCTCCTGGAAGGACCTAAGTTTGAGACTTGGAAAAGGCTTTCTCCTAAGACCAACAAAAGAAAAGAAATCTTTTGGATCTGGCTGCCAGCAGCTTTGAATAAAAAAGATTGAAAATAGAATAACCAACTGAAGATCCTGGCCCACTTGATTGGACTCCTGGTGTAAGAATTGGCTATTGGGGAATTTACTATTTAGCTTAATAAGATTTATAGATTTGTATTTATAGATATTAGATTGTTAAGATAACTAGTATAATTTCTTCCTAAACCCCTGTTCCTTCCTCCCTTTCCCAACCAATAAATCTGAATTATTTATATGTTCCCTCTTGTTCTTCCTTCACCCAAAATCCCAACATAACATGACCAAGCTTTAAGTACTCCACAGTGCTTGCTTCAGCCACCTTAATGACTATTGGAACAAATTGTTCTCATCTGTCCATTCTTTCTGGAGAAGTCTTCACATCCTTGGAGTAGACAACCCACTAAGCTACCAGAAGGTTTGAGATGTGTAGGTTATCTTCAACCTGGTTTAGTCCATCTGCTGAGATGGTTTTACCAGAATATGGCTATTGTGCATGCTACAGCTTCTTAGAGCCACAGATGAGAGTTGAATGCCAGATGGAAACCAAAGAGGAATGAGCAGCCCTGAAGGACTCAGCAAGTTCTCACATCAGAGGTGCTAATCTGTCCTGTATACCCCAATGTGTATGTATACTTATATATATATGTATATTAAACATAAATATACATAAAATAAAATTTTTTCAGAATTTCTAACATAGCTTCCTTTTTTAAAAAGCAAGACAACTTTACCTTTCTCTAGCCTTGTGGCTTCTTCCCCATTCTCTGAGATCTTTCAAAAAAAATCACCATTAGTGACTCATCAATTACATCCTCTAGTTCTTTCAACTTTCTAACTTATAGTTTGTTTGGGCCTCCAGAGTTGGACTCATTAAGAGAAATTGATTGTTCTCTTACTGTCTTTATTCTTTTTTTTATTAGTTTTAAACATTATTTTTTTTGGTCATTTTCATACATTATTCATTGGAAACAGAGATTATTTTCTTTTCCTCCCCTCCGTCCCCACCACCTCTCCCCTAGCCAATATGCAATTCCACTGGGTATTACATGTGTCCTTGCTCTGAACCCATTTCCTTGTTATTGGTATTTGCATTAGTGTGCTCATTTAGCATCTCTCCTCAATCATATCCCCTCAACCCCTGTAGTCAAGCAGTTGCCTTTCCTCAGTGTTTTTACTCCCACAGTTTGCCCTCTGCTTAAGGATAGTGTTTTTTCTCATAGATCCCTACAGATTGTTCAGGAACATTGCATTGCCATTAATGGAGAAGTCCATTACGTTCTATTGTACCACAGTGTATCAGTCTCTGTGTACAATGTTCTCCTGGTTCTGCTCCTTTCCCTCTGCATCACTTCCTGGAGGGTGTTCCAGACTCCATGGAATTCCTCCACTTTATTATTCCTTTGAGCACAATAGTATTCCATCACCCACATATACCATAATTTATTCAGCCATTCCCCAATTGAAGGGCATCCCCTCATTTTCCAATTTTTTGACATCACAAAGAGCGCAGCTATGAATATTCTTGTACAAGTCTTTTTCCCCGTTATCTCTTTGGGGCACAAACCCAGCAGTTCCATGGCTGGATCAAAGGGCAGACATTCTTTTATTGCCCTTTGGGCATAGTTCCAAATTGCCCTCCAGAATGGTTGGGTCAATTCACAACTCCACCAGCAATGAATTAGTGTCCCCACTTTGCCACACCCCCTCCAGCATTCATTACTTTCCTTTGCTGTCATGTTGGCCAATCTGCTAGGTGTGAGGTGATACCTCAGAGTTGTTTTGATTTGCATCTCTCTGATTGTAAGAGATGTAGAACATTTTTTCATGTGCTTATTAATAGTTTTAATTTCTTTAACTGAAAACTGCCTATTCATGTCCTTGCCCACTTATCAATTGGAGAATGGCTTGATTTTTTTGTACAACTGATTTAGCTCTTTATAAATTTGAGTAATTAGACCTTTGTCAGAGGTTTTTGTTATGAAGATTGTTTCCCAATTTGTTGATTCCCTTCTGATTTTAGTTACATTGGTTTTGTTTGTACGAAAGCTTTTTAATTTGATGTAGTCGAAATTATTTATTTTACATTTTGTGGCTCTTTCTAAGTCTTGCTTGGTTTTAAAATCTTTCCCTTCCCAAAGGTCTGACATGTATACTATTCTGTGTTCACCTAATTTACTTATAGTTTCCTTCTTTATATTCAAGTCATTCACCCATTCTGAGTTTATCTTGGTGTAGGGTGTGAGGTATTGATCCAAACCTAATCTCTCCCACACTGTCTTCCAATTTTCCCAGTTTTTACCAAATAGTGGATTTTTGTCCCAAAAGCTGAGGTCTTTGGGTTTGTCATAGACTGTCTTGCTGAGGTCTCTTACCCCAAGTCTATTCCACTGATCCTCCTTTCTGTCTCTTAGCCAGTACCAAATTGTTTTGATGACCACTGCTTTCCAATATAGTTTGAGATCTGGGACTGCAAGGCCACCTTCCTTTGTTATTTTTTTTTCATTATTTCCCTGGATATCCTTGATCCTTTGTTTTTCCAAATGAACTTTGTTATGGTTTTCTCTAATTCTGTAAAAAGGTTTTTTGGAAGTTCAATGGGTATGGCACTAAATAGATAGTTAAGTTTAGGTAGGATGGTCATTTTTATTATGTTAGCTCATCCCACCCATGAGCAATCAATGTTTTCCCAATTGTTTAGATCTAGTTTTAATTGTGTGGAGAGTGTTTTGTAGTTGTGTTCATATAGTTCCTGTGTTTGTCTCAGGAGATAGATTCCTAAGTATTTTATATTGTCTCTGGTGACTTTAAATGGAATTTCTCTTTCTAATTCTTGCTGCTGAGCTGTGTTGGAGATATATAGATATGCTGATGACTTATGGGAGTTTATTTTGTATCCTGCAACTTTGCTAAAGTTGTTGATTATTTCAACTAGCTTTTTGGTTGATTCTCTAGGATTCTTTAAGTAAATCATCATATCATCTGCAAAGAGTGACTGCTTGGTCTCCTCATTTCCAATTTTAATACCTTCAATTTCTTTTTCTTCTCTAATTGCTGTTAGTGTACAATATTAAATAATAAAGGTGATAAGGGGCATTCTTGTTTTACTCCTGATCTAATTGGGAAGGTTTCAAGTTTATCCCCATTGCAGATGATGTTTGCTGATGGTTTTAGATATATACTGTTTATTACTTTTAGGAAAGGCCCTTCTATTCCTATACTTTCTAGTGTTTTCAACAGTAATGGGTATTGTATTTTATCAAAGGCTTTTTCTGCATCTATTGAGATAATCATGTGATTTTTGTCAGTTTGCTTGTTAATATGGTCAATTATGTGAATAGTTTTCCTAATATTGAACCATCCTTGCATTCCTGGTATGAATCCTACCTGATCATTGTAAACCTTAAAATTTCTTAGACTTATAAATGTTGGAAATTTCACCATTGGGAAATTTCATACTTGAAAAATTTCCTATTGATAGTGGGAACTCTATTGGAATGTGAACCCCATTGGCATGGGAGGTTCCTCCTCTTCCCTTCTTAAGATTACTTTAGGACAGAAACCTTTTGCTGAACAATGGAAAGGGCTTTGACCTATGCTTAAGCATAGAACAGGAATTTCTTTGAGTCATGATTGATTTTAGAATTGATACAGTAGAGATACTTGGAATGACAGAACCAGGTCTTGGAAAATACAATTTCCACCCCACTCAGTCCTAACAGGATTTAGGAAGGGCTGCAGAAAAGGATCAAGATTTAATTATTGAGAATATGACCTTCAACAGACATGTGCAAAGCCACAGACCTCTGGGCAGTCCTGGGTTAAGCTAGAGCCACCATTGGCACAGGGAAGACATGGACAGTGATTGGTAGATGTGAGAACTGAGGGGAGGGAACTTGGATGGTTTCCTTAAAGTTAGAGGGGTCTGAGGACTGGGGTGGTTGGTTGGAGAGGTGGTGCTTTGAGAGTTGGCTCTGAAGGAAGCTGGAGGTGGAGGCCCCTGAGACTGTTTCTCCATTTTGGTCACGTGAGTAATAGCGACTGATCTCCTTTCTTTGCCCCAGCTATCTAAGGGCTTGGGCCTTTTGGCCCAGCCTAAACAGAAGGGGTATTTAAGGCCTATTCCCTTCTCTCCCCTTTCTCTCTCCCTCTCTCTCTCTATCTCTAATACCTTTCTTCATCCTGTTTGTAATTAAACTCCAGAAAAGGTTGACTGCTGACTTGAGTTTTCATTTAGGAATTACATAGCTGAATTCCTTGGTGACCTTAAATTAATATATATCAGTCTTTTAAAGTGATTTCCTTGTCACATCATAGTGGATAACCCTTGTGATGACTTGCTGGAGTCTTTTGCTAGTATCCTATTTAAGATTTTTGCATCTATATTCATTAGGGAGATTGGCCTATAGTTTTCTTTCTCTGTTTTGAACCTGCCTGGCTTTGGGATCAGTATCATATTTGTGTGGTAAAAAGAATTTCGTAGAACCCCTTCTTGGCTTATTCTGTCAAATAGTTTGTATAATATTGGGATTAGTTGTTGTTTGAATGTTTGATAGAATTCATTTGTGAATCCATCTGGACCTGGGGATTTTTTCTTAGGGAGCTCTTTGATGGCCTGTTGGATTTCTTTTTCTGATATGGGATTATTTAAGTATTCTATTTCTTCTTCTGTTAGTCTAGGCAATTTATATTTTTGTAAGTATTCCTCCATATCACCTAGATTGCCATATTTGTTGCCATATAATTAGACATAGTAGTTTTTAATGATTGCCTTAATTTCCTCTTCATTAGAGGTAAGGTCTCCCTTTTTATCTTGGATACAGTCAATTTGGTTTTTTCTTTCTTTTTTTATTTAGACTGACTAGTAGTTTGTCTATTTTAGTTGTTTTTTAAAAGTACCAGCTTCTAGTCTTATTTATTAAATCAATAGTTCTTTGACTTTCAATTTTATTAATTTCTCCTTTGATTTTTTGGATCTCTAATTTAGTCTTCACTGAGGATTATTAATTTGTTCACTTTCCAGTTTTTTAATTTGCATGCCCAATTCATTGACCTCTGCCCTTATTAATTTGTTCATATATGAACTCAAGGATATAAATTTCCCCCTGAATACTGCTTTGACTGCATCCTATAGGTTTTGAAAGGATGTCTCACCATTGTCATTTTCTTCAATGAAGTTATTAATTGTTTCTATGATTTGTTTTTTAACTAGCCGGTTTTGGAGAATCATATTGTTTAATTTCCTATTAATTTTTTATTTATCTCTCCATGTACCCTTACTAATTATTATTTTCATTGCATTGTGGTCTGAGAAGGTTGCATTTATTATTTCTGCTCTTTTGCACTTGTTTTCAATGTTTTTGTGCCCTAATACATGGTCAATTTTTGTGAATGTGCCATGTGCTGCTGAAAAGAAGGTGTATTCCTTTTTGTCCCTATTTATTTTTCTCCACATGTCTACTAACTCTAATTTTTCTAAGATTTCATTTGCCTCTCTCACCTCTTTCTTATTTATTTTTTGGTTTGATTTATCTAGTTTGAATAGAGGAATGTTCAGGTCTCCCACTAGTATAGTTTCTCTACCTATTTCATCCTTGAGCTCCACTAGTTTCTCCTTTAGAAATTTGGATGCTATGCCATTTGGTGCATACATGCTGATTACTGATATTTCCTCATTGTCTATACTGCCTTTTATCAGGATGTATTTACCTTCCCTATCTCTTTTAACTTGATTTATTTTTACTTTGGCTTTTTCAGATATTATGATTGCGACTCCTGCCTTCTTTTTATCAGTTGATGCCCAATAGATTTGGCTCCATCCTCTTACTTTCACCCTACGTGTATCTACCTTCCTCATGTGTGTTTCTTGATTACAGCATATGATAGGGTTTTGAATTCTAATCCACTCTGCTATTTGCTTGTGTTTTTTGGGTGAGTTAATTCCATTCACATTCAGAGTTATGATTAATAGCTGTGTATTTCCCAGCATTTTGATTTCTACTCCTGGTCCTGCCTTTTCTTCTTTCACTATTTCCTTCTACACCAATGTTTGTTTTTAATCCATCCCCCTGGTTCCCACCCTTATTTTACTTCCCTTTCTACCCCCCTCCCTTCTTATCCCCCCTTATTTTCCCCTGTAGTCTTTTTAAAATTGCCCCCTACCCTCTCCCTCCCTAGTACTGCTTTCCTCCTCACCAGTCCATTTTTTACCCTTCTACTCCCCTATAGGGCACAAATCTATTCTCTGCCCCAATGGATTGGATTGTTCTTCCCTCTTTGTGTCAGTTTCAAAGCACGTAAGAGTTGAGTATTTCCTATCTCCAACCTCTTCACCCTTCCAGTGTATCGATGTTCTCCCCCTCCCACCATGAGCTTTTTGTGACATATAAATTTACCCCCATTTGTTTCTTTTCCCATTTCTTTTAGTATTAACCTCTTTTTTTAGCTCTGGTTGTATGTGTATATATATATATACGTATATGTGTATATATATATATACATATACACATATACGTATATATATACACATATATTTATTTATGCATGCATATATCTATATAGCTATTTATGTCTTGTCCTTTCATCCTATACAGTTTGAAACTGTTCCCTCTAAGTGTAATTCTTCTAGATGCCCAGGTGATAGCAACAGTTTTTAAGAGTTACCAATGACCTCTTTTCTTATAGGGATATATATCATTTTACCTTATTGAGTCTCTTTAAAAATTTTTGTTGCTTTGTTTTTCTTTTTTCCCTCTTTTTTAATTACCTTTTGATGATTCTCTTGAGTTCTGTGCTTGGACATCACATTTTCTGTTCAGGTCTGGTCTTTTCTTTACAAATGCTTGGAATTCTTCTATTGTGTTGAATGACCATATTTTCCCTTGTAAGAATATAGTCAGTTATGCTGGGTAGTTGATTCTTGGTTGTAGACCTAGTTCCCTTGCTTTCTGGAATATCATATTCCAGGCCTTTTGGTCCTTCAGTGTGGATGCAGCCAGGTCCTGTGTTATCCTCACTGTTTCCATGGCATCTGAATGGCTTCTTCTTGGAAGCTTGTAATATCTTTTCTTTGGTCTGATAGTTCTTGAATTTGGCTATAACATTCCTGGGTGTTGTCAGTTGGGGATTAAGTACAGGAGGTGATCTGTGGATTCTTTCAGTCTTCACTTTCCCTTCTTGTTCTAGGATATCGGGACAGTTTTCCTGAATAATTTCCTGTAGTATTATGTCCAGGCTTTTTCTTTTGTCGTGGTCTTCTGGTAGACCAATGATTCTTAAATTGTCTCTTCTCAAACGATTTTCTAAATAGTCTGTTTTGTGAATGAGATGCTTCATATTTTCCTCAATTTTTTCATTCTTTTCATTTTGCTTTATAGTGTCCTGCTGCTTTGTGAGGTCACTTAATTTCAGTTATTGTATTCTGGTTCTTAAAGACTGGATTTCATCCCTGGCTTTTTGGTCATCCTTTTCCTTCTGGTATGATTTTCTTTGAAGGTCGTCTTTTATCCTCTTTACCTCATCTTTCTTCTCCTTTTCCTCATCTTTCATCTCCTTTGCCTCATTTTCCAGCTGGTTGATTTTGGCTTTCAAGACACTATATTCTCATTTTAGTTCAAGTACCTCTGTTTCCAAATGACTTATCTTAGTTTTTAAGTTCTTTTCCCAATTGCCTTCAGCCTCTCTTAAATGTGTTTTGAGTTCTTCCACAACCTGTATCCAATTCACTGGGATTTCTGATTTATCATTTGCTGATCTCTCCCTCTCTGTTCCGTTTTCTGAGTAGAAGCTGTCTATTTTAGTTTCTTTCTTCTTTTTCTGTTGTTTGCTCAAATTCACCCCTTCTTTACTCCCCTTATTTGTCTGTGCTCTTGCTCCTCTCATTTTTTTGGTTTTGGGGACTTCTGTCAGTCTCCCCTCTTGGAGCTTCAACAGGAGGTCTCTTGGTATAGTCTCTGGTGGGGGGTTGTTGGGGTTTGAGATTCCCTTTCCTCTGGAGGCTTTTGATTGGATTAAAGTCCAGCAGTCAATGAGGATGGGTATGGAGCTTGGGCTTCCCTGAGTTCTGGAGACTTTTGAGGGGATTAAGTTCAGCTTAGTTGGCTGGGTGTGCTCTGAGCCCAGAACTTCCTGGAAATCTGGAGCAAATATGGAGGATCTCCACAGCTCTGACCAGGCTGCCAGGTCTATGCTCCTTCTCTAGCTCCTTCCCCACCATCTGAGTTGGACGCTCTGAACTTGGCACAGCCCTCCTCCCAAGGTATGCCCTTCAAACCAGCACCTTTGCCCACCCAGAAGTTCCCACCACTGGAATCTTAGCGCTCTGGGTTGGAGGGGGGATGGGTCCTGGGACCTTCCTTCTGTCTTCCCTTTAAACCCGAGTGTTTTCGGATTCTGGCTTTTCAGGGGGGCATACCTTTTGAATTAAGTCCAGCAGGAGGGTTCCTTGGCCCTGTCTTGTTGTTAAGTTTGATTTTAAGTCCCCTGGGAGCATTCAGTTTGTGATCAGTTAGGAAGGGTATTCAGAGGTCTGGACTTCTGCTCCTTCTAGGCCGCCATCTTGACTCCCTATCTGTCTTTATTCTTAACTTGGTTTTTGACTTGGTTTTGGCCATTTTTTTCCTGGCATTTCCTTTTTCTTGGCAGAAAAAAATAACAGAATAAAAATAAGGGTCCAGTAGCTGCCTTCGTTTTATTTCCCCTTCATTAAAAAATTTACAATTTTGAAAGCTTACCATTCCTCCTGACCTATCTTCTGTGGAATTTTAGGCTAGATGATTCTATCTATCCTTTCTTTGAACACTTTGAAATATGACATCTCAAAATTTGTATGTCAAACTATACCTCTTCCCTCTTGTTTTCTGTTTTTTTTTAACCCTTACCTTCTGTCCTAGAATCAATGCAATGTATTTGTTCTAAGGCAGAAGAGCAGTAAAAGCTAAGCAATGGGGGTTAAGGGACTTACCCAGGGTCACACAATTAGGATGTGTCTTGAGCAAGATTTGAACCTGGGCCCTCTCATCTCTAGACCAAATCTCAATTCACTGAACCACCTACTTGCCCTCTTTCCCTCTCTTTTTCTATCATGAATTTTCAGATGGAGTGGTTCTTCTACCCTGTCAAAAGCTTCAACCATTGTTACTTCAGGAAACCACTGTTGCTTCCTGGTCAGAATCAGATTCTGAATATATTTCCCCTTGCTTTTTCTGTCTTTTAAAGAATGAAATTATCACTAAGAAAAATTATTGCTGTTGTTTACATGTTTGGTATTTTTTGAAAGAGTATTTTGACAGAATGATTAGATAATTGAAATCCCCTTTATTACTACATAAGGCTATCATGTTAGGCATGATTTCTGAAATCATTGCTTATTTCCTCTTTCTGTACAGGTTGTACATATGATGATGTCACTTCTGTTTCTCCCTATGTTGACCTTCATTTTCTCACTATGGACATTGGATTCTTCATCTGTAAATAGGGATAAAAATACTTGTACTATGTACTATACAGGATTGTTATGAGAAAAGTAAGATATATACTGCTATAGAATATGAACTATCATTATTCTATAAGCCTGCTCTCAATATCTTCAAATTCTTCCTCCCTGGAGATGTCCATCAATTGGGGAATGGCTGAACAAATTATGGTATATGATGGTGATGGAATACTATTGTGGTATAAGAAATGACGAACAGGATAATTTAAGAAATTTAAGAAAGACCTGGAAAGACCTACATGAACTGATGCAGAGTGAAATAAGCAGAATCAGGAGAAAACTGTACACAGTAACAGCAATATAGTGGAATGATCAACTGTGATAGACTTACTCTCAGAAACACAGTGAAGCAGGCCAATTCTGAAGTACTTATGATGAAGAATGTTATCTACCTCCAGAGAAAGAAGTGTTGGAGTCAGAATGAAGATCAAAGCATATAATTCTTTACTTTAGTGTATTTGGGTTTTATTGGGGAGTTTTGTGTTTATATGGATAAAATTAACAGTATGGAAATGTTTTGCATGATAATGCATATATTATTCAGATCAAATTGCTTACTAGTTCCAAGAAGAAGATGGGAAGGGAGGGAGGGAAGGAAATGATTTAGATCATATAATTTCTAAGAACTTATATGGGAAACACCTTTACAAATTCTTCCTCTCTAATAATATCTTTCTTTCAGGTATCTATTCCTCAACAACAACAAAAAATCCTTTCCTTGACATCATTACCCCACCTTGAATTGTCCTGTTCTTTCTTTTCTTTTTGAACCCCTAGAAAGAGCAGTCAATTTATTACTTTTACATCTTCACAACATTGTAAATTGACTCTATCCATATAATAAGGTTGGGCCTGGTGGCCTTAAGACCACCGTGGCCATCTCCCCTTGAGGGAGCCTGTAACTTACAAAATATATTTATGTAAACCATTGTTATAAGATTAGTCCTGATGGTCTTGAAGCCATCATGATAGTCTGTCCTTAAGGGAGGTTGTAAGCTTATAGAACATATTCCAGAGACTTCCGGTCAAGATGGCAGCTTAGAGAAAGCTAAAGTTCAGATCTCCCGAAACCCTTCCCTACCGAACTCAAACTATATGCTCCTAAGGCACCGAAATTCAAAACAAACAACAGCATAGACCCTGGGAATCCTCCTCCTGGACCTGGACCTGGATCAAAAGGTAAGGCCCCCCCCAAAAGCCAGAACCCGAGATCACTCGGACCTAAGGGGTAGGCAGAAGGAAGGTCCCAGGACCCATCCCCCAACTCAGAGCTCTGAGTCCGAGGCAGCAGAGGGAACCTCAGAGCCTCAGGGCTGGCTATCCTGAAGGCCACTTCCTGAAAACAACCTGACCCAGTCGAGGGGGCACCCAGACAGCAGGGAAACAGAGAGAGACAGGAGGAGCCTGTAGCCCCCTGACTAGATCCTTCCATCTGAGTCTCACTGAAGGTCCCTGCCTCAGGGCATACATAGTCTGAGGTTAATCCTATCACCAGCCCTCAGAGCTCCAGGAAGCCATGGGCCCTCCCCCTAAGAGTTCAGGGTCTTCTGAAACAACAGTAACCCTCAGGGCCAGCAAAAGGGCCTCAGGAGCCGGCTATTCTGAAGGCCACATCCTGAAAACAACCTGACCCAGTCATGGGGGCACCCAGACAGCAGGGAAACAGAGAGAGACGGGGGGAGCCTGCAGCCCCCGGGCTGGATCCTTCCATCCCAGTCTCATGGAAGGTCCCTGCCTCAAAGCATACTCAGTTCAACCCAGAGAAAGTTAATCTTATCAGGAGCCCTTGGAGCTCCCAGAAGCCAAGGTCCCTCCCCCCTCAGAGTGCTGGCTCTCCTGGCCGGCTAAGGCACAGAAACAAACATCCCATGGAAAGGGCCAAGCTAGGCTCAAAGCGTGGAAGTAAGGCAATGGAGAAGCATCAGGAGGGAACTGAGGAGGGCAGTAACACTGAAACACCAGCAATTCCTGGCTTCCCCGGGAAGACAGAACAACAACTGCATAGAACAGACAATCTGCCTAGGGATAAAACCTCTGAACACCAGACAGAGATAAGAAAAGCTAGTCCTCCCCACTCAGATAGAGATGGCAAACTCCACAGAAGCACAAAAGCCCCAAAATTCCAAGAAAAACAAGAAGAAGGGGACAACTTTAGACACATTTTATGGAGCAAAAATACAAAATACAGAGGAGATAGAAGATAAAACACAAGCAAATGCTCCGAAATATTCCAAAGGAAATGGAAACTCTCCACAAACCCATGAAGAATCTGAATCGGGAAGGATCAAAAAGATGGAAGCCTTCTGGGAGGAAAAGTGGGAAAAAATGAAAAAGAAATTCATGCATCTACAAAACCAGTTTGACCAAAGTGAAAATGAAAACCAGGCTTTAAAGGTAAGAATTAGGCAACTGGAAGACAACGAGCAAAAATTAATAAAGCAAAGCCAAAAGACCAAGAAATTAGAAGACAACATAAAATATCTCACTGACAAGGTCATAGCCTTGGAAAATTTAGGGAGAAGACACAGTTTAAGAATAATTGGACTACCAGAAAAGCCAGAAATAAACAGCAAACTCAACATCATAATACAAGATATAATCAAAGAAAATTGCCCAGAGATTCTAGAACAAGGGGGAAATACAGCCACTGACAGAGCTCACAGAACACCCTCTACACTAAATCCCCAAAAGACAACTCCCAGGAATGTAATTGCCAAATTCCAAAGCTTTCAAGCAAAAGAAAGAGAGAACCTGACTTAGAATGTTAGATGTGTGAATAAACAAAAGACAGATGGGGAGATGTTATAGCTGTAGAAACTACAAGATTTGGCAACTAATTCATCTTGGAGGTGCTACAGAGTGACTAGTCAAAGATGCCCCTGAAGTTTCTGAGCCTAAGTGACTAGAAAAATGTTGGAGGCCATATCAGTAAGAAGGATATTTGGAAAAACGTTGAGTTTAGAGGGAAACATAATTAATGAGATCTGTGATGAAAATCATAATCCATCCCTGCCTGCTCTTTCTGTAGGAACCACTTTGTCTCACCCAAAATGAAAAGGGAGAAGTAGAGTATGCTCATCCTCACTGATACACAGACCTTGCCTTCAAAGTGGTACCTACCACAGTCAGGAAATGTTCTGAGGTGAGGGGGAACAGACAGTGAGTATCCTGGATAAGGAAATAGAGGGAATTAAGGCTTTTGGACAGCAAGTCATAATGAGCTTTGAGTGAACTACACTGACTGTTCTGTGACTCAATTTCAGAGCTAACTTAGTTTCTATTTAATTAGGGGTTCTTAATTCTAAGTCTAAATTCAAGTTCTGTCTTGTGAGAAAGCTTTATTCAATTGGGGGAATTGAGAGGGGGATTATTGCATTGTTTGAACCTATCCCCAAAAGCTGGGGAAGGTGGATCACCTGTACCTACTGTTTAAAGATCTTTACCTAAAGACCTAGATTATGTTGACCAGAAACCCACTCCAATTTGTGATAAAGAACATTTTGCACCAAACTGAGTGGTGCATAAGTCAGAGTGACTAACAGGAGCATGTGACTGAGAGTCACATGGGAGCCTAAGGCTGGAGATCTGGGGAAAGGTTCAAAGTCCCAACAGTCTGGGCACCTGTCTCTCCTGAAGGACCTTGATTAGAAAGGCTTAGAAAACAGGTTTTTGCTTCTCCTAATAACAACTGAAGAGAGAAATCTTTTAATCTTTTAATCTGGCTGCTGGCTGCTTGAGTAAAGAAGATTGAAGACACACTTCACCTCTGGACCTGTTTGGACAGTTATCAACTGAAGATCCTGGCCCATTTTATTGGACTCCATTTGTGAGACTTGGGGGAAATTACTGCTTAGCTTAGAATAAGATAGATTTAATTAGACTAGAGAGATTTAAGAAATTGGTGTTTAAGATAACTTGTAGTAATTCTCCTAACCCCTGTTCCTTCCTCCCCTTCCCAACCAATAAATCTGAATTTTTTATATGTTTCCCTCTTGTTCATTCCTCACCAAAATCCTATCATAACGGTTTGGCAAAGTCAGTCAGTTTTATTGTATGTTTATTGTATTACTATTTCTTAAGTATAGTGAGGGCAGTTTGAGCCAACATTCTAATCCATCTCTAGGTGGCTAGGAGCTTGGTGGGGGGGGGAGTCAAATAGAATTCTGAGGGCTTGCCTTACCCAGTGGGGTTATTAAGCCTGCACCACAGACCCCCCCCCCAGTCATCTTGGAGCAGCCATCTTGGGATAACTGTTTTTTTATTTGAAATTTATTTGTTATTTATTTATTTGTTGTATGCATAAATTATATTGTAACAATATTGTTTTGAATAATACTTTAACTATGGAAGCTAACATGTCAGCAGGCATGTTTAGTACTATGCTAATGGTATTGTTTGAATATGTAATGTATATTCCTTATTTTATTTTTTTTATCCTTCCATAATTACTGTCACTGTATATTCACAATGGACTGTATGAAGCCAGGAATGGATATGAAACTGTGATGTTATGGCCTATATATCCCTTACTGTTATCTGTGGGTATATTATGTACAAGTCTTGTGCCTCTGTGTGCCTTTGTGTAAATCGCCTAAAAGATCTAGTAGCTTGGTTTAGAAAGGATTCTGACTTAAAACTTATGGTTGTGCACATGAAACAACAAATGGATACACTAGAGCAATTTATAAATAACATTAATATGAACCAGGGATGTATAAATGACAACAACAATATAAACAATAAAGGGGAAAGACTAAATAGTCTGCATCAGGAAGAAGAAACAGGAATAGTACATTTATGTTCCCTAAGAGATGTGCCATGGGTTAAACAAAATGAGGTGCATAAGGTTAGAACACACAAAAGATTTTCCCTGGAGGACCTTGAATCCATCAAAAGGAAAACTGCAAATTTTAATGATGAGTGAAATAAAATGATTAAGGAAATACATAGGGCAATTGACATATGATCCTGGTTTTTAATGATTTTGCCCTATTAATGAAAGAGGTCCCGACTAAGAGAGAGAGGAATAAGCTTATAGAAGAGACAAGAACAGATCCTATGTTACAGTCTTAGCCAGAGGACTTAAAGCTGGATACGGTAGATGATGGAGTTTGTGATATGTTGATTGAAGCAAGAGATGCAATTATAGATGTTATAGGGAGATATACTAAAAGGCCCAATGCTTGGTCAAAGTTTGAGGCCATAAAGCAAAAGGTTTCTGAAGCTCCTGTTTTCCTGGAAAGGATAACAGAGGCAGCTGAAACTTTGTTAGAGTTGGATGCACTGGAAAAAAAGCACTATTGCCTATATCAAACAGATCTTTAGGAAGAATGCAGTCCCAAGCGTCAGGAATTTTTTTTAAAACAAATTACCCCGATTGGGAAGAACTAGATCTTGATGAATTAAGGAGAAAGGCTATTTATTTGACAAATGATCCAGATGAAAAATCTAATAATTCCATTGTTGAGGACTTGAAAAGAAAATTAAGGGAAGCAGAAATGAAAGCTAAAGAAAGTGAAATTAAGGAAATAAAGGCTGTGGCTGCTTTGAGATCTGTACAGCCAAGGTAAAATAATAACTATAAGCCTAGTGAGAGGAGATCAGGTCCTAGGCGCTGTTTCTTTTCTGATCAGATTGGTCATTTGTACTGAAACTGCAGATTCAGAAATCAAATTAGAAGATAACTAATTAGGAATAATGGGTTTAATAGACAACACAATAACTGGAGTAATAATTTTAATTATAATAATAACAACATATGGAACAACAAAAATAATAATAATCAAAATAGATATGCAAATCAAGGTCAGAATGCCTATTACCAGGGACAACAAGCACCAGATCTCAGTACTATGCATCCATGGGTAAATTCTGGAGCTAGACCTAAATACAGACAAGTAGTAAAGGGTGACCAGAGTAAAAATGTTAATGCCTTATGAAGGTTTCACCTAAGACATATCAAAATGAATCAAGAAATGAGTGTGGTATAAATGAAAATAAGTTGAGGATAAATGAAATTGGGAGTAATGAAAATAAAATACATGGTGATACAAATGAATTAATTGAATCAAAGGAGGCTTCAATTGATGTAAATAATTGTACAGAGAAAGAACATTGTAATAGAAATTTAATAGAAAATACTAATGAATGTACAATAAGAGAAATTAATGAAGGCTATAAACTAAATAATAATAATGAAATTATAAATGAGAACAATGATACTAAGATGGAGAATTTAAGGACCAATGAGAGTAATATAAGCTGATAATACAAAATCCTGGGAAAGTCATGTAATTCAAGCAGATGTAGACTTGGATGGACAGGAAATGACTGAGCTTTGTACTGGTGTTACTGTGCTTGCAACAATTCTTGAAATCTTCCAACCTCCAAATAGTAATGAACCCAATGTAGCAGTCCAGCCCATATGTATAATTAAGAGGCAAGGATTGTGTGTGGGCACATGGCCATTCTGCGCATGGCAATGAACTCTGTTCCTACCTTGCTTCCCTTTGTCTCACTCACCTGAGGATAAAAACTCCACCTTCACCTTGTTGTAATTTGCAATTATCCAATGGCAATACACTATGTAATTCATCAATATGTATTGAGACACTATGTAACTTATCAATATGTATTGAGTACATTTGCGTATCAAAGAGATTAAATAGGGAGACATGGCCATCTCTTCTCTCTTCTTCCTCTTCTTCTTGGACGATCTCACAAGTTTGCTACACTGTCTTTCCACCTTTCTCTCTTCTCTCTATCTCTACCTGAGGCCTGGCCTTTGGCCAGGTGTCTCTTTCTTTTCCAATGCTAATACCTAGCATTCTCTAATTCTTCCTATCATTCTCTATTCATTCTCCCAGCTGAGCTATATCATCCTCTGACCAGTGAAGTGTTAAATTGGAATCTCTGGATGGAAGATAGCCTTCCAGTGACGTCCATTGATCGGAGCATGGCTGCGGCTCCAATATATTAATAATAACTGATCTCTGACTCATTTTTGACATCCCGAACTTGGCTCCCTCACGCCCTTCGCAGCATCCGGAACTTATATCCTTTCTCTATCTTCCTACCTTAAGGCTTCTCGCGGGATTGGGAAGCCTTACCCTATGTTTCTGTAACTGTAGGGGATCAGATATATGATCTTTTGGTGGATACTGGAGCCAGTAAATCAGTTTTGCAAAGTCTTACTAAAGATGGTAAAGCTGTTGGTACTATGGAAGTGATTGGAGCTGCTGGAAAATCAGAGAGAGAAGGAAAATTACAACCTAAAATGATAACTCTAGGTCCTTATCTGTGGAACATGCATTTCTTTGTATGCCAGAATGTCCAATGAACCTTCTCGGGAGGGACTTGCTTTGTAAATTCCAAGCAATGTTTCAATGTACTGACACTGGGGATATATCATTACAACCCCCCAGAAGAATCTCTGAAAACTTTTCCATTGCTGTTCTTAGATTCAGTCAGTGCAGAGAATGAGTTGGATTCCAGCTATCCTATTCCTGAGGATATACCAGAAGACTTATGGGCAAAGTCTTCCACAGATGTAGGCCTATTGGAATCAGCTAATCTGGTAACAATGAGAACCAAGTAAGAACCAGTTCCTTGTGTTCCTCAATACCTTTTGAGTAAAGGAGCTATAGATGGAATAAGACCTTTTATTGAGTCCCTAATTCAACAAGGGATCATAATACCATGTTTCTCAGAATACAATACTCCCATACTGCCAATAAAAAAGCAAAAGCTGGATCAAGATGGTAGAATTGTCTATGGATTCATACTGGATTTGAGAGCTGTAAATGATCATGGAAAAAGGCACATCCTATAATAGTACCAAGCCTAGCTGCTATAATCTCATCCATTCCAAGTCAAGTAAGATATTTCACCATGGTACATTTATGTTCAGCGTTTTTCTCAATACCAATTCATGAGGATTCTCAAACGATCTTTGCTTTCACATGGGACAGTACCCAGTGAACCTACACTTGTCTTCCATAAGGGTATTGCGATAGCCTGAGCCAATTCTTTCAAATTTTGAACAGAGACCTTAAAACAATAACATTCAAGGAAAATAAAATAGTACATTTTGTAGGTGATACCCACCTAGCATTTCCATCTACTAAAGTGTGTTTAAGAGATAGCAAGATTCTTTTGATTGAATTATATAAATGTGGACATAAAAATCTCTAAAGTAAAACTTCAGTGGGTTTTGCCTCACATTGAATATCTTCGTTTTGTGTTGTCAGAGGGTTCCAGAAGTAACACTAAGAAAAGAATAGCTGATATCCAGAAACTGAGTGCACCTAAGACCAAGAAGCAGCTCAGAGCTGTTCTTGGAACAACTGATTTCTGTAGACATGGATACCTGGATATAGTGAAATTACTACATGTTTAATAGATCTTACCAGGGATACAGGACCAGAACCTCTAAAACTCAAATCTGAACATCTGCAAGCCTTAAGTAAGCTTAAGTAGGTGATTTTATCTGCATCAGTTCTTGGAATCCCAGACTATACTAAACCTTTTTAATTATTTGTGAATGAGATGAAAGGAATTGTATCTGGTGTACTGACAGACTTTAGGACAAAGTTATCATCCAATAAGATACTATAGTTGTCAGCTAGATCCAATTGCTACAGTTCCTTGTTTAAGGGGTGTAGCTGCTGAAGTTGTGTTAGTTCAAAAGTCAGCAGACTTAGTTTTGGGATGTCCATTTGTCAATGTATTTTTTTTCACATCGAATAGAAGCACTAATGAGGAAATTTCATACTCAAGCATATTCAGACCAATGAATATCTAAGTATGAAATTATACTTCTAGATAGTGAAAACACCAAGTTGAAGGGGTGTAGTGTATTAAACCCAGCTACACTTCTTCCTTATTTGCCAAAAAACAGTGAACCATTATATGAATGTTTAGAAGTAGTAAATCTAGTGGATATGCCAAGGATGGATTTAAAAGACACTCCAATCGAAAATCCAGATTTGGTTTTATTCAGAGATAGATCTTCATATTTGTGTAATGGAATTAGATGTACAGGTACTGCAGTTGTCACAGAATTTGAGACACTGTGGTATGGATCATTGCCCAGTAGCCTTAGTGCTCAAAATGCAGAGTTGGTCACATTAAGACAAGCATGTCTTATGGCTGATGGTAAAAGTGAAAATGTATACATAGGCTCTTATTATGCTTTTTCAGTGTGTCATGCTACAGGAAAGATCTGGAATCAACAAGGTTTTATTACTGCTTTGCAAAAACCAATTGCTCATGCAGAAATAATTACTGAGTTGTTGGATGATATCCAGAAGCCTAAACAGCTAGTGGTAATACATTGTAGAAGTCATATTAATAGAAGAGATTCAGTTGGTGAAGGAAATCATAGAGCTGATATAACTGCTAAATTTGCTGCCATAAATGCTCCAGTGTATATTATGAACTTAGCAACTACAGAATCTGATGATCTAAAAAAAGATCATGTAGACTCAGAAATTCAAAAATGGAAAGAGAATTTTGGAGCAAGAAAAAACATGGTATATGTTTAACAGATACTGGAAAGCCACTGTTACCAAAAGACCTGTATACCTATTTGTGTCAAGCCATTCACACAAAAGGTCATTTTGGTACTCAAGCTGTCATCAACACAATAAAGAGACAATGGGTTGCTCCTGGAATAAGTACTGTAGCAAATAAGATCTGCTCAAGCTGTTCTGTTTGCCAAAAAATCAATCAAGGGATATTCATACAGAAAGGTTTAAGTGGTAGACCTTTAGCATATTGTCCATTTGAGAGTCTGCAGACTGATTACATCAGCATGCCAAAAGCTGGAAGATACAAGTTTTGCTTGATAATTGTTGATAGATTAACCAAATGGCCTAAAGCTTTTCCGTCAAATACAAATATAGCTAGCTTTGTGGTGAAAGTGTTGATTAAGGAAATTATACATAGATTTGGAGTGCCATTACCAATAGACTCTGATGAAGGATCCCATTTCACTAATGATATCCTGAAAAGAGTCTATGAAAATCTAGGAATAACACCAAAATATCATGTGCCTTATCATCCACAAAGTTCAGGGCAAGTAGAGTGCATAAATAAGGAAATAAAGACCATGGTGGGGACGCTCTGTGCTGAAACTCATCTCAAATGGCCAGAGATTCTTACTATAAGTTTGTTTTACCTACATACAAGACTAAGAGCAGATTTACATATATCATCCTATGAAATGCTCTTTGGACATGCTCCACTACAAGCAAATACTTGTAAGTCAGTCTATACATCTCTCTTAGGAGGAGATTGTCAATTTGCTTCTTAAGTGCTTTACAACAAAGACTAAAAGAATTACATGATATGGGAGTATTAATGGAAACTGGTCCTTTGGATTATTCTCTTGATAATTGTGAACCAGGAGATATGGTACATGTAAAAAAATTTGCTAAAACATCAGCAACACAAGAAAGTTGGTTAGGTCCTTACACTATTGTGTTAGTTTCTCCATCTTCAGTAAAAGTTTTGGGTACAGATTCCTGGTATCATTGTTCAGATATAAAATTAGCACATGGTATAAATAATGAAAATGTACAAATCATTGAAGAAGAAAATGAAGAAGAGATTGCAGAAAGATAGAATCATCAGTCAAATTGAGTCAGCATTCAAAAAGATCAGTAAGGAGAGGACCATTCCTATGGAAGAGAATAGAAGAGGACAATGCAGATGAAGAGGAGAATTCAGGAGTTACTGGACATTGTTAAAAGACTGAAAATTTATAAATTTAAAAGACTGTTAAATTTGCAATGAAGAGGATTACAGGATAAATGGACTAATGAATTTATACTTTGGGGTAATGTATTATAGCAAATAATAACAGCATTTATTTACATACAAACACAAATATATTGCAGAAGATTATTCAAGGAGGTGAGAAGAGAAAGGAAGATCCAATGTAGGGATAAAGATGTTGCATACAACAGTAGCATAACTCTTACATAACAGTAACGCTGACATTAAAATAGCAAAACAACATGACATAGCAAAAGTAACAACATAATAAAACATAAACACAAAATATAAACATGGTTAGGTTACATTGAGTAATTATTTAAATGAGTGAAACAATGTAAAGTTAGGGTAGTAACAGTGTTATGATTAGCTATAGATATGTTATTTACTAACAAAATGTAAGTACATACTTAGACTTAGTTTAGATATAGAAATTTAGTTAGGCTGAAATATTCTGAAGATAGAGATTAGTTAGGTAGTTAGGTAGGGTTAAGTAAGATAAGAAAACTGGATACTGATTTGCACTACATCATACATTTGTAAATTAATTGTATTATAGTGTATGTCTATATATAAACTGTGTAAATATGAAGTGTACATAAGTGTATATGTGTGCATATGTATAGCATATATGTATATATTGTATGTATGTACTATATGTATATATGTAAATTATGTACATAGCTCACTAATATTTATTGTTACATGTATTTGCATAAGTGAGTTTAATGTTTGGCTTGATTTTCATTGTAAAACTTATGCAATATTGTGTTTATTGTAATTTTCAAATTTTTTCTCTAAGTTTAATGTTAATGTACTGCAATACTAGTACAATTTTGTGTATTAGCTGATAGGAATATTTTGAGTTTAATGTTTGCATGGTAGTTATGTTCATCTTTTGTTTGATGTTATTTGCTGTTTTGATTTTGCTTCTGTTTGACATTTGTACTTGTTCATTATTTAATTCCTTTTCCTTTTTTTTTCCTAGTTAAAATTCCCTAGAATAAGTTGGTATTAGTTACAGTAAGACAGTTGAATGTAGGTTGTTTGTTATTTTGGGTATATTTCTTAGTTTAGGTAATTGGTAAGTATTTTATATTGTGCACAAATCGTGTTAGAAACACGATTTTTGTTTTGTGCAAAAGGGGGCAAATGTGATAGAGAAAGAACATTTTACAACAAACTGAGTGGTGTATAAGTCAGAGTGACTGACAGGAGCATGTGACTGAGAGTCACATGGGAGCCTAAGGCTGGAGATCTGGGGAAAGGTTCAAAGTCCCAACTGTCTGGGCACCTGTCTCTCCTGAAGGACCTTGATTGGAAAGGCCTGGAAAACAGGTTTCTGCTTCTCCTAATAACAACTGAAAAGAGAAATCTTTTAATCTGGCTGCTCGTTGCTTGAGCAAGAAGATTGAAGACACACTTCACCTCTGGACCTGTTTGGACAGTTATCAACTGAAGATCCTGACCCATTTGATTGGACTCCATTTGTGAGACTTGGTTATTAGGGGAAATTACTGCTTAGGTTAGAATAAGATAGTTTTAGATAGTTTAAAGAAATTGGTGTTTAAGATAACTTGTAGTAATTCTCCTAACCCCTGTTCCTTCCTCCCCTTCCCAGCCAATAAATCTGAATTTTTTATGTTTCCCTCTTGTTCATTCCTCACCAAAATCCTACCATAACAGATCAGTAAAGAATTTTAACAAATGTACTCAAGAAATCCACATCTTGTCAGAAAATTAGCCCCATACTGATCAATGATTATTTCCATGTTCCTTTGATTGTATATGGACACTTGGGAGGACTGGTACACCTCTTTTTCTGAATTCAGGGAATTGCATCTGTTCACTCTACCTCTCCCAACTTGGAAAGCCCCTAATCTTTCTTCCAATTAGAAATCAGATTAGCTAAAGTAGTATTATTTTAAAAAATATTTGTCTAATTTGATTAATTACTTTTAATGTTAAAAAGTCCATTTCTGTATTCTGTGTCCAGTCCTAAGCTGAGGATGAAGCCTGATCCTGACTTATTGGGTAATTGGCATGCTTTGCTTAATAAATAAAAAACTTAGAAGCTCAAACCTTGTTTCCTCCATCACTTTATCTTTCACCTGACCCACCCAAAATGAAAAGGAAAGGTCAAGGTCTCTTTCTCACTTGTCCAGAGAGTGAATATTCTGGGGATAGAATATGAATTTTCCCAATGGCATCTGCACAGCTGCTACAGTGAGTTCCCTGATAGTGGTCGTGTTATAACTCTCCCCAAGGGATGGTGCCTGGCTCAGAAAGGGAGAGTTCAAGAACTTACAAAGTAAGAGACATGGATGGAATGGGGGATTCTGTGGGATAAGGGTAGGTATGTTTGTGTTAGAGACAAGCCCCAAGACTAGCTACTAGTGGGAAAGGAAGGATACAATCCATCTTAACACCTTCTAATTGTGATCAAACACTTCTTGAAGTCAAGCCACTGACACTTTAATAGGGTCATAGCATGACTCCCCAGGGGATCCCAGTCCCTAATATCTATAATGGTCTAAGGCATAAAAAGGCAAGCCCACAGATAATCAGGGGTTTTTCAGCTTTGATAGATTTCTTTTTTTTATTTTGTTACCTTTTGAGTCCTGAATTGTCTCCCTCCCTCCTTCCAAGCCCTGCATTAGAGAAGGCCAACATTTGATACAGATATATATATGTGTGTGTGTGTGTGTGTGTGTGTGTGTGTGTGTATGTATATGTGTGTGTGTGTGTGGGAACCATATGATACATGTTTGTATGCTACTAAACAAAATTAGAAAAAGTCATGAAACAGTGCTGACTGGGTCTGCTATAAGTTTATATTATATAATATCAACTGTGCCGTCACTATGGCAAGGAAATCTTTTCACACCTCCCTAATTGATTTGCTATCCCACTCACCAGCATAAGTTTTCCAGATCTTTTTATCCTTCCTCAAAACTGCCACCTTTCCTTCTCCTCACATGCTCTCAGCTAAGAACTTCGTCTTATATTTTACTGGGGAAAAAATTGGGTCATTCACAGCGAGCCAGTCTTTCACTTTTCTTCATTTCATATCACTCAGATGTTTTCTGCCACTGTCTATATCATCACTTCAGAAGAAGAAGTGGCCCTTCTCCTGGCTAGGGCCTACCCTTGTAAATGCATGTCATACCATTTTATCTTATCTCCAGCATATTCTCTATCACCCTTACTTTCTCATTAATTTTCAATCGCATCATGTCTATTCTTTACAAACATACCCATATCCCCCCCACTCTCAAAAAGCTTTACTTTGATCCCTTTCATACCTGCTAGCTCTTATCCTATCATTCCTCCCTTTTCTGGCTAAACTAGAGAAAGCTATCTACAATGGATGCTTCCATTTCCTTTCCTCTCATTGACTCATCTCTTTCCAATCTGGCATCCAACCTCATTTTACAACTGAAAATGCTCTCTCCAAAGTCACTAATGATCTCTTCTTGACAAATCTAATAGCCTTTTATCATTCCTCATTCTTAATTTTTCTGCAGCTTTTGACACTGTTGATCACCTTCTTGTCCTTACCCTAATTTCTTCTTGTCAGATCTAGCTAAACTTCTCTCTAGGCTTTTCTGGGCAGTGTTGTCTCCTAGTTTTCCTCCTATTTATCAGACCATTCCTCTGTCTCCTTTCCTGGGTTTACATCCATGGCACATTCACTAACTGTGGGGATCATCCAATGCTCTAGCCTGGGTCCTCTTCTCTTCTAAATCCCTTTGGTTTCCTTTGATGATCTCATTAGCTCCCATGATTTCATTTGTTATCTCTGTCTAAATCATCTCCATCAAATCTACTTACCCAACCATGATCTCTCCTTCAATCACCAATCTCGCATCTCCAGTTGCCTAAAAGGAATCTTAAACTGAATGTCCTATAGACATCTTAAACTCAACATGCCTAAAATCAAATATATTATCTTTTCTCTCTTACTCCCCTCTCTTCCTAATTTCCCTAATATTGTCAAGAGTACCATCATCCTCTCAACCAAAGAGACTTACAACTTTGGTGTCATCTTCCTCTTGTGAAGATTAGATTTAGCTATCTCCTGATTGTAACAATGAAGATACTTAGCTCTTTCTTTATTGTGAAGATAAAATTGTAATCTCCTGGTTGAAACAATGAAGGTACTTAGTTCTTACTTTATAGTGAAGCTAGAAATTTTAAGCTACAATCTATTTTTAGATTTTAACTACAAAAAAGGTGTTAAGTAACTTCAAGAGGTGAATTAATCACAAAAAGGTGTTAAGTAACTACAAAAAGTGAAATTAACAAAAGAGGTGTTAAGTAACCCAAAGAGATATAATCTAACCAAAGAAGGTGAGAACTAAAGAATGAACAGTCCTGGAGAAAAGCTTCTGCTGTGATTGGTGGACATGAAAATTTAGAGGAGGTAACACAAGAGAAAAAGGTCTTTAAATAGAGGGAAAAAAGACTTGAGAGAAACAGTCAGTCACCCTGGGTTTGGCGTGAAGGATCATTCACTCGGAGCTGAAGGGAAGATGGACATTCGGACAGTCAGTCATCCGGGCTTGGAGTGAAGGATGGAGGAGCGACTGGAAGACCAATACCCAGACTTCTTTTAGACTGTTACTTTTGGTGAGTGAAAAGCTGACTTAGTGACCCCACCTTTCTGGAGGCATGAAGTCTCCAGGTAAGGCCCATCTTCTTGAGATTCTCTTCCCTTGGCTGGGGCTTAGAGATTCTAACTGGTATCAGAAGAAGCCAGAGTTTTTTCTCTCTCTCTCATTCCTTAATATCTTCCTTCTATTGTAAATATTGTAAATAAACTACCATAAATTCCATTTACTTTAGTAATTCATTTTGGGATTTAGAAATTAAATTCCTGGTAATCACATAAATAATATGTAACAGAATCCAACCACAATTTAATTTTAACACTCTCTACCCCCATATCCAAACAACTGTCAAATTTTGTCATTTCTCCATTCACAACATCTCTTGTATATGCATGTCCTGTCTCTCCTCTGACATTGCAATACCCCTACTCCTGGCCATTACCACTTCATGACTAGACTATTACAATAGCCTGCTGCTTAATCTCCCTGCCTTAAGTCTCTCCCCACTCCAATCCATCCTCCTCTCACCTGTCAAATTGATCTACCTAAAATGTAGATCTGACTATTCCACAATTCCCAATTCAATCAACTTCAATGGCTCCCTATCACCTAACAAGATCAAATAAAAATCCTCTGGTTGGCTTTTTAAATCCTTAAAAAAACCCGACTCCTTCCAATCTTTCCAGCCTTCCTGTACCTTATTCCTCTGATTCTTACTATTCCTCAAATAAAGTATTCCATTTCTTAACTCCAAACTTTTCACTGACTGTCTCTCATGCCTGAAGCACTCTTCCTCCTTTTTTTTTTTTTGCCAACTAGCTTCCCTGGCTTACTTCAAATCTTAGCTACAGTCCTTTACTCTGCAAGAAGCCTTTTTCTGGTCCCTCTTCATCTTAAGTGCCTTCCTTCTGAGAATTTATCCTGTATACATCTTGTTTGTATACAGCTATTTGCATGTCCTCCATTAGACAGAGAGCTCCTTGAGACCAGGGACTATTTTTATTTTTTGCCTTTCTTTGTACCTCCAGCTTAGTACACTGCTTGGAAAATAGTAAACAATAAATGCTAGCTAAAAGGGCAGCTAGGTGGTTCTGTAGATAGAGAGGGCAGGTCCTGGGTTTAAATGTGACCTCACACACTTTCTAGCTATATGACCCTTACCATTCTTCTGCCTTATAATAGATATCATTAGTATCAATTCTAAAACATAAATCACTGACTGGATCAATGTTACATCTTGCTGAATAGATTTTTCCATGCAATAATAAGTAAACATCCTTTGTTAAATGTTACACTGTCTAAAGGTCTCTCATTTCATTCCAATATCAAGCCTGAAACACCAGACTGGCTTGAGTCAGACCTGATCCTTAATATGACAATAACCAATATAACATTCACTCAGTTTGTAGAACCAGAGTCAGACAATCAGACTTATTATTTCCTTTATTCAGCTTAATACCAGAAAGTTATTAAGGCACTAAGAGAATATGGTTCAATCAGTAATACATGCCCATGGCCCAACATATGGTCTCATTTCTCATCAAGCAATTCCAGGTCTGAATAGCTATAGACTGGATTCAATCCTGGTAAAAAGACTGACTGCAAAGGGAAAACACTAGGTTTTTCTCACACTTTCTGGCTCATTAGACCTCCAATCTGCATAGACCTCTGAGAAAAATCTCTAAAACAAAGCTTTGTGATGCTTCTGTTTAGGACCTGCCTAAAAGGGATTAACATTTACACAGTTTTAGATATCAGATGTAAGATAGATATTTACTTCTCTTCCCACACCACACACACATAAAAATGCTTATAATACTAAAACTAATCAACTCACATTGACAAATACTTAAAAGATGTAGCCATTGAAACTACCATGCCTTTTGGGGAAGTAGATAGTTAAAACACTAAAACGTGAAATACTTTGTCATACTGATAAACAGGTATTTTGCTTTCCCAAGTCAATATTGTCCAAATAATGACTTGGGATACAGTCTTCTGGAAAGTCAGGGTATATCTTGGGCTTTCTTCATTCTTTTATCTATAGTATACTCTCTAGCAATGGTCATTTTCCCCTCAAGAAACTGACATAGGGATAATCTCCTCATGGAAATGAAAACATTTAAACCCAGGGAATTTTGTTCTCACTAATTCATGAGATTGCTGCCAAGACCACAGAACCCCAGTTCGGAATTCATGTCTGATCCACTGGGCTCAAAAGAGAAAGAGAAAGCAGATGAGGCACTTAAGGGACTTGAAATTTAGTATCAGGCTCACCTAGACAAGCATATGTTCTTGATACTATGTGCAAACAATGACCATAACTGCCCAGGGAGTCTGAGAAAAGGTTGAATGTCTCAATTTGATTAACAACTGAAAGGACAAGAGTGAAAAGGTTGGAGGACCTCCTGTAAAAAATTACTGAATGGGAGACCATGCCTGGAGTCTGGAGGATATGGGTTCAAATGTGGCCTCAGATATATCTTAACTGTGTGACCGTGGGCAAGTCACTTATTCTCAATTGTCTAGCTCTTACCCCTCTTCTCTTAAAATCATACTTAAAGTACTTAGTATCTTATCTTTGAACTTAGTATGATTCTAAGACAAGCAGACAAGAGTTTAAAGAAAAAACTACTGAATGGACAGCTCTTCAGGATCAATGGATAATTCTCTTTACTGCAGCCCCTTCAGTCCTCAGTAATGACCCAAATAGCATGCATTTTCAGAAGTGGCCTAGAGCACAGACTTGTCTCTATACATGCTACATAAGCTGTGTCCCTGTTAAAGTACATATGTCATAGGAAGTGGACAGGACACAGGTTCAACTTTGAGAAATGCCCCAGTTTAGTAGATTGAGTATTCAGTATATAAATGCATATACATGTATATGTGGATATGTAGATGTAATCATCATCCCCTTCACATCTAATATATATTAAATGTTTTGGGGGGTGTGTGTGTATGTGTGTGTGTGTGTGTGTGTGTGTGTGTGTGTGTGTGTGTGTGTGTGTGTGTGTGTGTGTAGAGAGAGAGAGAGAGAGAGAGAGAGAGAGAGAACTCGTATTTAATATAACTGAATAGGATATTCTCCCAAACAATTATATATGGTCAGAAAAAAAATTTTAAGTAGTGTTAATTCTTAAATAATGATAACTTATGACCTTGTGTTGGGATAACTAATTAAGGTTAGCTCATTAAGGTCTCAAAGTCAACTGTTATATTGGTTCTGAAGGATGGAGGTCAAAAGATACTAAAATGATTCCATAAACAGTTTTGGAAGCAAAATTCCATGACACTTCTCTACAAAATAAAATGCATACAAGTTCAGAGCAGAAATTAGAAACCAAGTATCAAAGAAAGCTTCCAAGAGGGAACAAAAAGGCAGAGAAAGAATGACCAGGCTGCACTGCCTCCATCTAAATATTCTTTCTTTATGTTGGTTTGTAACTACATGGAACCTGAAGACATCATGTCTTTTGGGGAACTCAAACAAGCATATATCAGGGACCAAAGACAGCAACACTTCATCTTGATCAGGATTATGGATACTTGTAGTTCTCACTTAATATATTAAAAACAAGGGTACTTTAGTATGTGTGTTGTGCTATTTTTGCACTAAGAGGAACACAGCATCACACTACAATGCATCCAGATCTTGCAGATAGAAGGGACAATTCACCTTATTCACCTCAGCAGAAATGGATATATCTTTGTCCCAAAATAAGTAAAACAAACTGTTATGACTCTTTTTATACCAAAGTGGAGTCCTAATTACTTCTGGCAGAAAGTAAGCATAAATAAAGGACATACTTGCTGTCCTTTAATCTCCAGACAAATATCATAGTCTCCTATTTGCAGCTGGGATTACTCAAAAAGATGTTCCCAGACCAGGGTTTCCAGGAGGTTTACTCTGGAATAGGCACTTAGGAACTTGTGTCTCATTTCACAACAAGGAAATGTGCCCAGGCTCCTCAAATCAGCACATCAGTGTCAATAGACTTGCTCAACTCAAAGAGAATTGGGAGCCCAGGAAAAAATGTCCCTGGCATTTTGCCTTGAAAATACACACCTTGCAGGGTGTTAGGTGGCAGAAGAGTGGAATAATCACTGTTCAACCTCACATGTGAGAGAGATCGAAGAAATTATCATTTACCAGTAAACATGAAACACTACTATTGTGTTTATTATAAAACAAGAAAACACTGGAATTTCCCACAGCAACCAAGGAAATTGTTAGCCAAGTGTATGATTATTTTAATTAAAGAATAAACAAAATCAGTTTAAGCTGGTCTAAAATGGAATGGAGAATTGAGGAAATTTTTAAAGTAATCTAAACTGGCTGTGCCTATAGTCCCAGATTGTAATCTAAATGGTTTGTGCCTAGTACATGCATAATCTAAGCCACTAGGGAGGCTGAGGCTGGCAAATCAATTGAGCTTGGGAGCTCCAAGCTTCTGTAGGCTGTACCAATAGAGTGTCTGCACTGGGTTTCACATTAATATGGTGAGTCTCTGGGAGGTAGGATGCATTCTAAGACGGGACAAACCAGCTAAGGCTTTGAAACAATGTAGGTCAAATCTTTCTATTCCAGTTAATCAAGGGATCTGTTTCTGCATTTCCAGACAGAATATGGGAAGGCTGAATCTTATTAAAAGTTGTTTAAACATAAATCTGGCCTCAGATACTTCCTAGATGTGTGAACCTAGGCAAGTCACTTAACTTGCCTTGCCCTTACCATTCTTCTACCTAGGAATCAATACATAGTATTGATTCTAAGACAGAATATAAAGGTGTGTGTTTTTTTTTAAGTTAAGCACTAAAATACCACTTTCTACATCAGTTATATAACCATTTCAAGTAAAAGTATACTTTTTCTAACATTAACATTATTTTTCTTATTTCTTTGATTGACTTGAAATTTTTTTTCAATCAATAAAAATTAAAATTTGGAATCCTCTACTCACATTGTTTCAGCTAAGCAGTACACCCTGGAGTTGGAAAGTCTCATCTTCCTAAATTCAAATCTGGCCTCAGACACTGAGTAGCTATGTGACCTTGGGCAAGTCATTGAACCCTGTTTGTCTCAGTTTCCTCATGAGTAAAATGAGTTGAAGTAAGAAATGGCAAACCACCGGAGTATCTTTGCCAAGAAAACCCCAAATGGAGGTCAATAAAGAGTCAGACATAATTGAAAAACAACTACCCACAATACTGAAATTGAAGTAATAATAGTTTTTGTACATTTTATAGGACAGAAGATGCAAAACTCCCTCAAAACATGAAAAATACATTTTACTTAATTTTTACAATCCAACCCACTTGAAAAAATTTAATTCTAAAATAGGAAGATTTTCCCAAGATATGCAGGGGGTGAGTAACTATATTATGTCTTCATTAAAGAGAAATGCATTAACCATTTCTTTGTAGTATGAAGAAAGGCTCATGTGATTATGAGAACTTTATTTGGTATCTATCAATATCCAAAAATTATAAATAAGTCCTAAATGTTATTTCAATAATTATATTTTCCTATAACTTATTCTAGTTTCATGTAAAGTCAGAGACCACCTAATTAATTCAGCTTTGCAAAATCTAAAATAATGCTTCACTACATTATAGGTTGATCAGGCTTGACCTTAAGAAATTACAAAATACTTCATTTTTATGTTTGGCATCCTCTCACCTGTTTCTGTCTCTTCTCATCTGCTGGTCTAACTGTACTCCTAAGTACACTGTGACTTCATGTTCTTTTTTTTAAGCCCCCTTATCTTCTCTCTTAGAATTGATATGAAGTATTGATTCCAAGGCAGAATATTGGTAAGGAATAGGCAATTGAAGTCAAGTGATTTGTCCAGGGTCACACAGCTAGGAAATGTCTGTGGCCAAATTTGAACCCAGGAGTTCCTGTCTCCATGCTTGGATCTCTATATACCAAGCTACCTCATTGCCTCATGTCCTCATGTTCTTGAGTTGCCCTAAACTCTCTACTGCCATCCAAATTGACTCTCCAGAAGTGCTTCAAAATTACCTCTCCTTTTCCTACATCAAAAACAGGTGTGCTGTTCTTAAGAAGGTATTAGGAGGAAAGTAATTTGATTCAATTAATTAAACTTCAAATATGCCTGTCAACTTTTTAATTCTCTCAGAAATATGTTCAGTATTAAAACTAAAATGAACTTCAGGCCATGCATGTGGGGAACATATTTCAAACTGAGAGGATATGTTGGGTGTTGTAGGTATATAAGGCTAGCTCTGGTGGCTCACTCTTGCTGTATGTATCTTCATCAGAACAACCATTAGAAAAGTGAGGAATTCAGTCAACAAACTAGATTTTTCCTTGTCAACATAATATCCAACCTTTTCAGTAATTCTTTGCATCAATTGGCTTGTGGCATATTGATGCATATGATATCCAATCTCTTCACTTAACTTCAAATAAGATCTTATATATATTTACTTTACAAGTTGATTACAAAAAATAAATCTAAAACTATAATTCAACTTAATTCAAGAACCACATTTTGTGGATCTCTCAGCTAACTGAAGTTGTGACATATGGATTATAGCCATAGGCAGCAAATAAGTATTTCTATATTTATGAAGAACCAGGGAGGGAAAAGGAAGAGATGTTCCTCTCTTCTCTACAACTCAGAAGAAAATGTGGTTGTGCCTGTAATCAGTTGAAAGGATAAAATATTCTAATTGTTTTAAACTCTTAAAAATAATAGATTTTAAAAGTGATTTTAATTTTCCAATAACATAGATCTTTTAAGTGAGCAGACATATTTGAAAATGAAAATAATGTTTGATATACAAGATATATACACAGTTACCAGAACTATGAAAGACTAAAAGCCACTATTCTCAAAGAAGTACAAAGTGGGGAAGCTAGGTGGCTCAGTGGAGAGAAAGCCAGACCTGGAGATAGGAGGTGCTGTGTTCAAATATAACCTCAGACACTTCCTAGCTGTGTGACTCTGGGCAAATCATTCAATCCCAGTTACCTAGCCCTTACTGTTCTTCTGCCTTGCAACTAATAATTAGTATAGATTAAAGTAAGGGCAAAGTAGCAATAATCATATGGAAAAAAAAACATTTGAGATCATCAGTTATAAGATAAATGCAAATAAAAATAACCTTGATATTTCACCTCATTCCCAATAAATTGGCAAAGATTACAAAAGATAAGCATAGTCAATGGTAGGTAGGACTATAGAGAGCCATATATACTAAGTTATTCTTGGTGAAACTTTGAATTGTTACAACCATTCTGGAAAGCAACTTATAGTTATGCAAATAAAGTGATTAAAATATCCATAATCTTTGATCCAGAGGTTCCACATGCCCCAAGGATATCATTGAAACAAAGAAATACTGTACATACAAACTGATGCAAAGTGCAGGAAGTAAAGAAAAGCAATATACATGATAACAGCAACAATAAATGAAGAAAAAACAACCATAAAAACCGGAAATTAAATGTTGTGATATTATGAAGACCAATCTTCCTTCAAAAAGCAAAAGTAGAAGACACCTCCCTCTATACATCTGATGAAGTAGTGGGCATTCATGGATGTGCAACATTGCATATGACATTAGGTTTTTTTAATGTTATTTTCATCACTTATTTTTTTCTTATCTTCCTCATTTAAAAAAAATTTTTTTTAATAAAGAATAGCTTCCTGGGAGTGGATGGGAGGGAAGGAAGGGAGGGATATAGGACAAAACATGGAGAATGCGAAAACCTAGGCTATTAATAAAAACCTAATTTTAGGAAAGAAAATCCAAAGATGATGACATATAAGGTAATGATATGTATGACAAGTAATACTGATTTATGTCACATAATAGCTCATCTTTCCTCATCACAAATCTAAGAAAGATGGCATAAATATTTCTTCATTTTACAAATAAATAAAAAGTTCAAATGTTAAGTGACTTATCTAAAGTCAGAAAGCTAGTAAGTAAACGAGTTTGGAGTCACCAGAGCTTTGGATCTCAAATCTATTTCTAATGTACTGCTAAAGTCTGTATTTCTCTTGAGAGCAATAGAAATTATAATTGCCATCTCCATATGTACTACAACCTCAAGTTGTTTGTCTTTTCTCACATGAAGGATAGGAATTAAAAGTAGCACCTGATTTCATCTGACTTTGGTGAGTAATCTTTCTAGTAAGTTTCCCTCTTCTCCTCATATTTCTATCTGAATGCTAGGATGTATCTATTCTGTATGTGTCTTGTACATACCTATCTATGTATGTGTAGTCTCCCTCATTAGACTATAAGCCTCTTGTAGGAAGGGAAGTTAAGTGCTTTTTCTAAGCACTTAGCTTAGAAACTAGCACTTAGGAAGACCTTAATAAACACTTGTTGATTGATTGTTATAACCTATATTTATTTGATGTACTGCTGACCATTCCTACTTTTGATTTTCTGACTATCTGCATTTATGGAACATGGAAACCTTTTAGCAGTTTCCTCCATCCTCATTCCACAGAAGCTAAGTGTATTTAGTCCCTGGAATTTTATTGTTTTCCTTGACTCAAAATGCTGAAGCCAAAAAATCAATATGTTCTTAATGTTATCAAGCACTTTGTCAATACCTTTCCACTCACATCTTTCTCTGGCATTGCTCTTTGCTGCCTAATGCACTCTAGACCTGCATGTGATGTTTTTTCTTCTTGGCTGATTGTTCTATAACTAGTACTATGTTCTTTATTGTTGTTGATTTCTTTCTGGGTTTTATACATATGATGCCTTAAATTTCCTTAAATGAGCTTTCAGCACCCAACTGGTACTGAATGCTGAGCATTGAAGTAATAAAGTTCTACATATTGTAGATGTGACTTCATAGTTAAAATGATTTGAGGCAAGATCTGGAAAAACAAGTGAAAATATGTTCCCATAATTTACTTGAAGAAAATAAGTTTTGTTAAAGATAAAACACTCCTAACTTTGAACATATTCTACCAAGCTACATTTAGGGGAGGAATTGGAACTGAACTGAGTTTGAATTCCACTTATAGCATTTATATACCACTTTAAGGTTTGCAAAGCACTTTACAAATATTATCTCATTTGATTTTCACAACCACTCTGGGAAGTAAGTATTATTATTATCCATATTTTACAGATGAGTAAATTGAGGTACAGAGTGGTTAAGTGACATGCCTAGTGTAAAAAATAGACTCGAATACAGGACTACAATCCCCACAATTCCTTGCTCCACTTCCCCAGAATGCTTTGTAATCTCACCTGGGCTGAGATCAAGAAGGTATTTAACCTGGTGGCAAAGGTTTTGGGGTCTTTTGGACTTCCGTTTTGGAGCAGATGCATCTCTTCCATGATGTGAGGTTATCTGGCTTAGGCCTCTGGCCTAGGCATGTGTTTTTTCTTATTCTGTATTTTCTTTAATCTTTAACCTTTAATAAACCTCTAAAAAAATAATACTCCTTGCAGAGAGAAACTAATTTCTATCTCCCATAGTCTCCCCTAAATTTTAACTGTTACAGTAGAGTCACATAGCTAGCAAGTATCTGACAATAGATTTGAACTCGGGAATTTCTAACCCCAGGTTCAAGACTCTATCCATTGCACAACTTAGCTACTAGCTTCCTAGTATTATGGTGTGTTTAAGTTTTAACTTTTATATTTAAATTGTTATGAAGATATTTATAGGCTAAGTGTTATATGCAGTTTTGATATAAGAATGGTATAATAAGAAGGTCACATAGTTTAGAGGAAAGACTGTTGAATATAAAGGTAGATTGGGTCCCTAGCTCTGCAGCTTAGCATATTTGAGATTATTGGCAAATGGCTTAATTTCTCTTAGCCTCAATTTTTTATCTTAAAAAATGAGGGTTAAAGTAGATTATTTCATCTTGCCCTGATTTCTATTATCCTATATAATGCCTGAAATATGAATGAAAATAACCAATATTTAAATATATGCTAGAAACTTACCATTACAAAGATACTATAATTGGAAAGAACAGTAAATGGGGTCCAACAAGAAGCTAAACTTGAGAGGAAAAGTATAAGAAACAGGAAGTCAATAGCACACACAATCAACTTCAATTCATTTACCACGTGTAAATAATTCCATCTATTCTACTTACTAAAGCAATTAGATTGATGAGCCATAACATGCAAATATAGCCTAGATATGTGTATATAAATACATGTTACATATATTCTATGTAATCCAAGATGAAATGATCTATATGATTTCACAGAGTGAGCACAAGATGGAAATCTAAGCAGTTGATAAAATTGCATAAAGACTTTAAAACACAAACTTTCAGAGAGAAGTTAATCATTTTGATATCTTCAGTTTCATGTGAAACCCTGTTTGTATTGTATCTGGGCAAAAGATTCTGCATTTATTTCTGGAACTTTCTGGTTGTCACAGACTACAACATAGAAAAATAACATACTACTCTGTCTGAGTGTACATAACACCAAAACTTCAACACATCAGAACTCTATGACCTCACCAATTTGATGAGTCCCTCCATCAGTACATATTAGAATCATCCCAACAACTTCTTGCCCCACATGATTCCTGTCCACGTTCTTCCATTTATCCTCCTCAGGAAATTCATAAAGTCATAATATATTGCTTTATCATGGCATGAAAGTTATCATGGAAATTCAAAACTCTGACAGGTTTTTTTTTTCCCAAGCTAGAAAAGCTTTCATCATGGTACAAGAGACTTCTACCCAGAACTGCCTTTTTCTAGTCACATAAATGCTCATCACCAGTAGTTTGACTACTAGGTAATGAATTCTTTGTCTATGAAAGCCCAAGCCATTAAAATATAAAGTCAATATGATATAAAATGTTAAAATATAGACAATTATCTGAAGTTTTTGTCCACATAATGCTAACTATCCATCACTGACTGGATTTTTTTCCATTTTTAGATTTGTCTGTCATCTGATGTAGAAAAAGGCATTAAAGTGATCATTTTGGGTCCATTCCTATTATTTCACTCATGGATAGAATTATTGGAAAATAAGCTCCCCTTTCAAAACAAATCTTCTCCTGTTCTAGAAATATCATCACAGAGAGTTGCCCAGAGTAGTAAAAGAAGTTAAATAACTTATACAATGCCATATAGTTAGTGTGTGCCCAAAGTGGGGCTAATTCTTCCAGAAAGAAATGATCTTTCTATCTTTAATTCCATGCTTCCCCTTAAAGTCAAATTATCTTTTCTAAGATCTAACCAACATACTATATTTTATACATGAATTATGACATATATATCACCTTTTAATGAACCAGAAAAGAAAGATGAGGCCTGCCCATAATTCTACTGAATAAAATAAACAATGACCATGCAAATTTCACAAATACGCAAGCTTTGGAGAGCTTATTTTAGTCATGGCTCCAATTTTTCCAGAGACACAAAAATATCTACCATGTGCAAATTAGTAGCAGGCATAAGTCATACATTATAACCAAAAAAACCCTCCCTCATTTAAATGGTATTTTATATTTTACAAAAGTGCTTTTCTCACAACACTCTTAAAATAGTAATAGAAATATCATCCTCATTTTGTAGATGAGAAACTGAGCATCAGAAAAAATGATTAATTTGCCAAAGGTCACAAAACGAACACATGTCAAAACTAACATTCAAACCCAGGTCTACCTTGATTTTAGGTCCAGCATTCTTTCTACTCTACTAATACTTCTTCTCCTGAATAATGAAACAGGTTTTTCAATCCGCTGTTAAAAGGGTAATACTTCATATATATGAATAACATTATCTTTAACTTGTCTTAGGTGAAGAAAAGGGGAATATATATTTATTAAACACTATATGCTAGTCAATCCCATTACATTTATTATCTCATTTGATCTTCATAATCCTGTGAGATAGGCGCTACTACTATTCCTATCTTACTGCAGAGGAAACTGAGGCTGGAAGAACTTGTGACTTGCTCAGAATCCCAAAGATAGTAAGATGTCTTAGCATCATCTCTAAAATGAGATGATGATACCTGAGTAGTCAAATATAACACTTAGCAAAGGAATAAAAGAAAAATGGTGAATGGTGAGATTTGAACCCCAAGCCTTTTGATTTCAAATCCAGCACATTTTAGTGGTTTAGAAGATCCTACATCATCTTGCAAGTTTTGTTCAACACTTAGATAGAGGTCAACTTTCAGTTCAATTGAATTTTTTACTTTAAGGGGAAAATAATAATATATCTTTCAAAATCACAGAGAAGGAAAAAAATTTTCCCCCATCTCCTACTTAATTTTCTCTGACATCTATATTTATACCTTATTGGCATGGAATAAAACAGGGAACAGAACATCAAAATTGTTATAATAATGACTTCAGTGATTCCTCTCTACATATCTAGCTAAGTACCAAGGGATATGTGTCCAGTTTAATTCTTACTGAGTTCAAAGTTAGCTATTTCAATGTTTTGTTATTAAACATTTGACCTATGAAGTAATTAAAAATGAATTCCAAGTAACTGAATCATATTTTAATAGACTTTGAATAGGAGGGCATTAACCAACAAAAACATTCTCATGTATACCAATCTCTTACCTTTTCTCCCTCATAAAGAATGTCAAATTTTTAAATGAATAGATCCTTATTGTTGGAATCTTTCTATAAATACAAGAGTTTAATGGCTCTAATAAGTAGCATGAACACATCAGAAATACATTAAAACCACTAGGTATAATGCAGGAGGCAGAGTGTAGTGGAAAATGTGCTGGATTTGAAATCAAAAGGCTTGGGGTTCAAATCTCACATCTCTCACTACTGATGTGAGGTTGAGCAAGTCATGGTCCTCTCCATTTTCCCATTTCTAAAACTAAGAAGGTTGAACTAGATAGTCCTATATATCTTGGCATGCAATTCAAGGAAGTCTGCTTTACCAAGTCAAACTTCATGTAAATCGTAAGATGAAACATTTGTTCATCTTTCACCATTTTCAGGAAATTTTATTATTTTGACTAATTATTGAAAAGATTTTAAACTACTAAAATAAAGTATTCCACTCAAAATTTCCTTTTTCAATTCTTCCTGCAATACACTAGATACCATGTAACTTTTAAAATGCTCTTTTTATCTAATTTAAGTCCATGGTTGGATCAGGAATTCTCTTCAGAAATTATCAAAATGTATTTTGCATGGCACATCATCATCATTCATTTTTTAATCCCTAATCATATGCCTTAGTAACAACTCTAAGACTGAGGTGTAAGGGGTAGGTAATCCTAATTAAATTATTTGCCCAGGGTCACATAGCTAGGAAGTGTCTGAGGCCAGTCCTCCAGACTTCAAGCCTGGAGTTCTCTCCACTGTACTACCTAGCTGTCCCTCATCCTCATTTATTTTTTCCTAATGACTTACATAAAAAATTCTTGAAAAATGTCTATGATTTTGTTAATATTCACCTTAAATTCTCACCTTCTCCTTGAAGATATCTCTGATAATTCCAGACATTGATCTAAATTCTTCTCAATATGCTGGAATATATATTTGTCTTTATCATACATTATAGTACCTTATTAAATTCCATTTCGTGTTTCTTGTTTCATATTCTTCTACATTTCTTGGATGAGAAGTAGCATAGCTGGAGATTTGCCTTAAAGTTAGGAAGAATTGGGTTCTTCATGCTATCTGCCTCATAGTAGTTGTATTATACTGTGCAAGTCAACCTCTTACTGATTCAGAAACTCACTTAAAAAAACAAAACTATTTCTTGCTGATGAATTGCTTTTAGGCATCAGTGAAGGAAGATTCTATGCATGAATTCTCAGGAGGAATAAATCATGACTCCAAACAAAAAAAAGAAACTATTTACAGGTGCTAAACTCATCCCCAACAAGACTACTTCTTTTCCATTCCTTCAAGTTCTAGTAAAATACTAATTATGTAGTCTGTGAATATCTGTTGAAGTGAAAGTTACTGAATTATGTTACTGGTACCTCAATTCTGTTATGAGCATTTCAGAACTTAGTTATTGGACAGCAACCTGCAGTTGAATTTTAAAAGATGGGGAACCTGACAGAGAGGTAATGAAAGAGCACAAAACAGAACTTTTTTGGTGGACATGGGCAATAGGGAAATTTGTTTTGCTTAATTTTGTAATAGGTTTTTGTTTTTCTTCTCTTTTTTTTTCAATTGGGAACAGGAAGGTGGGAAGGGAAGGGAAGTTTACTGCTTAAACAAAATAAATTTAACTAAAAGGAAAAAAATTAAATGGGGAATCCTCTCTGTCTTTTTATCTGTTCATAACTAGGTTCTCGGAATGACAAAATCTTAAAGCTGGAATGGCGATATCTAAGTCCAACTGTCTCTTTCAATGACAGACAAGAGAACTCAAAAAAATGGGAATCGTTTTTTATAGCACTGGCTTACCATAGCTTTGTCATTTGCATGTTCCCCTTTTCTGTTTCGAATCTGAATACAGGATATTGGCAAATTCAGTCCAACCCCACTGACAAGATTCCTTAGGTCTGCTGTACTGTATTCTCCACGCAAGAATAAATTGTTATTGCTGGAACCAAGCCCCAGTGAGGCTTGGTAGAGGTAGGTTTGAGAAAGCCTCCCCACTGCAGTGACGTCAATGGTGGCAGACGTCAGGCCAGGGTTCTGAGGCATCTTCTTTCGACATTGATATGACTCTGGGGAGCAACAGTGCGAAGGGCAGCAGCTATGACAGCTACAAGATTGGCCCTGGCTCCATTTGATGCAAACGGAGAAGACTAAAAACACCAGAAACAAAAAGGAAATGCACGCAAGGGCTATCACTAAATATAAATTAGGGGTCGAAAGCTGTCCTCGTGTTTCCCACCCGTCCTTGAAGTCAGGAATGACCTGTGGGGGAGAATCTACCAACAGTACACCCAAAGTGATGGAGGAGGAGAGGGGAAGATCCCCGTGGTCCTGAACCATGATCACCAACTTCTGCTTTACTGCATCTGTCGGCAGAATGGAGCGCCGGGTCCGGAGCTCTCCTGTGTTAGGGGAGACAGAAAAAAGGCTCAGGTCCGAAGCTTGCAGGACATGGTAGGAAAGCCAAGCGTTTGGCCCACTGTCTGCATCCTCGGCTACTACCTTGGTGACCAAGTACCCTGTTTTGGCCTGACGAGGCACAATTTCTACTGGGACTGAGCCATTTTTGACCAGAGGATACAGGATGGCTGGGGGATTGTCATTTCGGTCCACGATGAACACGCTGACCTTCACTTCTGTACTCCTGGCAGGAATGCCGCCATCCATGGCTTCCACCACGAAGTGAAATCCCTTGAGCTGCTCGAAGTCAAAGGAAGTTTTGGCAGTGATGGCTCCGCTTATCCGATCCACCTCTACCAGGCTGGAGGCCAGCGGCCTGTCTGAGTGAAGATCCCGCAGCAGATAGGACACAAGGCCATTCTGGTTCAGGTCCTGGTCCTGGGCGAACACGCGACCCAGCGAGGCCCCAGCTCCATTGTTTTCCGCCACGAAGAACTCCTGCTGAGGCAAAGGAAAGCTCGGTGCGTGGTCATTCACATCCTCAACGAGCACGGTCACTGTCCTGTGCGTGCTTAGAGGGGGAGAGCCGCCGTCGGAAGCTACGATCGTGACCTGGTATTCGCTGGTTTGTTCCCGGTCTAGAGGCCCATCAGTTAACAAGCTGTAGTAGTTGTCGAAAGAAGGGCGTAGCTGGAAGGGGCCGTTGCTTTGGATGCTGCAGGTTACCTTTCCATTGGGACCCCGATCTTCGTCTCGGACACTCAACAGGGCAATCGCAGTGCCTGAAGGCGCGTCCTCGGACACGGGACTGGAGAGTGAGGTGATGCGCACCTCTGGGGCGTGGTCGTTCACATCGATCACTTCCACCAGCAGTTTAGCAGTGCTGGCTAAACTAAACGCTCCCTCGTCTCTCGCCTCGATGAATAACTCCAGCAATTTGTCAGCTGGTCCAAGCGGCGCCACCACACTCACCTCCCCACTTTGGGAGTGCACTCGAAACTGGAGTCTCAGCTCTGTTGGAGTGCTATTGCTAAAGATGTACCGGACCTCCCCGTTGGGACCCTCGTCAGGGTCGGAGGCTTGCACTCGAATCAGCACAGTCCCGTTGGGCGCTGTCTCTGAAACACTGGCCCGGTAAACTGAGCGCTGAAACACAGGCGCGTTGTCGTTGGTGTCCACAACGGTGACTGTGACCTGAACAGATTCGGAACGATCAGGCTGGCCCCCATCCCGAGCAGTCAGCACCAGCCTGTGGGTGTCGCGCTGCTCGCGATCCAACGATTTCTCCAGCACCAACTCGGGATACTCGCTGCTGTCCGAACGGGTCCCCATCTCCAAACGGAAGTGCTCGCTAGGACTCAGCGAGTAGCTCAGTAACCCGTTGGTTCCTTCATCTGCGTCCTGGGCGTTGGGAAGTGTGAAGCGGGCTCCCGGCACCAGGAACTCTGCTAGGTGAAGCAGCACCTCGCCTTCGGGGAAGCGAGGCGGGTTGTCATTGAGGTCCAGAATGTGGACACTCATCCGGTGAAGCTCCAATGGATATTTGAGCACTAGCTCATAGTTGAGAATGCAGATAGGCTTGGCTCCGCAGAGCCGCTCGCGATCGGCCGGCTCCCGGACAAACAAGCTGCCGCTGCCCAGCTCCACCCCAAAGTAGGGCTCGCCGCCGTTGCTGGAAAGAAGGCGAAATTTCCGGAAAATAAGCGTGTCGGCTGCCAGCCCTAAGTCGGTGGCAACGTTCCCCACAATCTTGCCATGCTCCGTCTCCTCAAACTCAGAGTACTCCAGATGTTCCGCAGCGCAGGAGCCGGTCCACAAGCAAAGAATCACTATCCAGCCCAACATCCTTCCCCTCTGGCACATTCCTCGGAGCGGAGCTACCCGTGACCATTCTCCGGGGCTCCAGTTGAGCTCACCCGGCACGGAATAAACTACATAGACTATACTACCGCCGGCGAAAATGTAGGAAATGGGCTGAGGTTCGTCTTCCTTCTCTGGGCTGAAATGAATACTGGGTTAGCCGGCTCAGAGAAAGCCTTAAGTGTGGTTCAGCTGCCGTCTGGGAAAAGGGAGCCAGGCAAGGCAGGAGGAAAGCAGCGCCGCCTAGGGATCTCAGGGGAAGACGTACAGAAAAAAGGTTGGACAGAACGCCAGCTGAAGACTCGGGTCCAACCTCTAAGAAAATCTCCTTAAGAAAAGAATGCTCCTCTGAGAAAAGTCACAAACACTTCGAAGCTGATATATCTTGTGTCCATCCCGGTAAGTGGACAGCCACGGACCTCGCCTGCTGTCTACTTTTTTTTTTTCTCCCAGAAGAAGCTTAGTGTGGTGATCTGGCTTTAGAAGACCGTGAATTTTGATTCTGGCTCTGACAAGAACTACCTATGAAATCACAAAGAGTCACTGAGTCTCAGCTTCCCTGTTAGCATAATGGAGATAAAACAATATTTGCTTATTTACCTCACAGCATTGTTGGGAGGAGAGCATGATAGGTGTAAAGGTATTATTAAAGTATGCAGGATAATTTTGTTTCCATCTGTATTTTCCTAGCACTTAAGAGGGGTCAAAGCATCTTGGACATGGTTTGAGAAACACTGAACTCCTTTAGGATCCATTAAGAATAAAGCAGATGAATCTGGGAAGACTCCAAAGTTGAGGATTACAACCTCCTTGTTGCTTTGAGGATCCTGGAACTTGGGATAATTCTAAAATTCTGTTCAGAATTTCCCAGAAGTTGGACATGAAATTCAAGGAAGTGGATGGAATTTGAAAGAAATTCCCTGCTCCCAAGCAAGGTTATTGGCTCCTGGGACTGCCTGTTTTCCTTTCTGGGAGTGCCTGTTTCCTTGTGACATGTGGCAGAAAAAAAGTCCCCATGGCTATCCCTCAGACACAGGGCTAGTCTTATCCAAGATTTATGGGGCAGGTTACAGACTTAAATATTATGCCTGAGAATTCATACTCTGCTAAACATCAGCCTCTTCTTTAATTAAGATCACCTAAGGGAAAAAAAATCCCTGGAGATTTTAAATAACTTTTTAGATGGGAAAAACTCTTAAAGATACCAGGACAAGGGAAAGGAATTCAACATCAGATTCTATGGAGAAAGAGTGGGCTGAGTGGTTCAAAAAGCCAGGAATAGCCACTCTAAAACTACACTGGACTAGGCCCCATGCAGTCAGAAAGGAGAAATGGACCCAAAATCTTTGAAATTCCCAGTTTTCTCTAATTTATATGGTAGGTAGAGGGCATAGTATAAAAGTACTGGATCTGGATTCAGGAATACCCTAGTTAAAATCCAGCCTCAGACACTTAATAGCTGTATGACCTTAGATAAATCATTTAATCTGTTTCCCTCAGTTTCTCCCTATTTTACAGATAAGGAAATTGATAATGGTTGTTAAAATAGGGAAAAAAACTAAGGTAGACATTGATTTAGATAATGTCTAGGGTCCTACAGCTATTAAGTGTCTGAGGCCATATTTGAACTAGGGTCTTCCTGACTCCAGCACTCTGTTCACTATACCACTGTGCTAGTGGACAGCAAGGTGGTTCATTGGATAGAGTGCCAGGCTTGAAGTGAGAAAGACTCCTCTTTCCCAAGTTCAAATCTGGTCTCAGACATTTACTAGCTATGTGATCCTGGGATGTCGCTTAATCTTGTTTGTCTCAGTTTCCAATCTATAAAATGAGCTGGACCTGGAGTCAGGAAGATGGAGATGGCAAACCACTCCACTATCTTTGCCAAGAAAATGACAAATGGATCGCAAAGAATCAAATATGACTCAACAACAACAAATAATAGCTCTTACCTCCCATGGTTTTTGTGAAGATCAGATGAGATGATATTTTATAGAGTTTTGCCAATTTTAAAGCTTTATATATGTGTTAGCTATTATTATTGTTAATCTTGACTTCTGGTTCTCTGTTAAAGAAAGTCAGAAAGTCCGTAAGAGGCTGGAAACTGATCTATTCCATGAGAAAATCCATCAAATTAAAAATAACCTCTGATCTCCACATCAAAATCCAGAAATAGGGCAACTCAAAGTATCTCTTCCACTGGTCCCAAGAATCCAAAAGGAAATGGCACCCTTCTTAGAATGGACATTTTTTTAAGTTCTGAAATTTCTGTGTGACAGTGGTTCACAGACTAGATTTTGATTACACATTCCTTGTTAGGATAAAATGTTACCACTGAAGCATTAACAGAAACTCTAGCTGAAGCTAAACCTAGCACCATACAAACTTCTGTTAACTAAAGCCAGACTGAAACTAAAAGTTATAAGTGCTCCTATCCCAAATATATCTTTGAGTATTAGGGAGGTAAGCTTATACTTGAAGACAAGACTTGGACAAAATAAAGGAAATACTCTTTTACCCCACTGCTGTGTCATTCAGGCTGAGTCTAAAAAAAGAGAGGGAAAGGAAGATCTTATTTTGAACAAACATTCCTACTATGTGTAAGCCATTGTGGTAGACACTAGGGATGAAATTTTTTTTTTGAAAGTCTTCTCCCTTGAGAAACTTAAAGTAGAATAGAATGGAATAAAACATCTATGTGAATAGATGTGTTGCAAGACAATATTTTTTGGACAGAGGAGAAATTCAAAGTGCTAAAAGAAATTTGAGAAAAAACAGATTTTTCACCTGGAGAAGATATGAGCTGGGGTTCATAGAGATAGCACCAGAGCTAGACTTACTTTTAAGAAAGAGAAAGATTTCAAAAGTCCAAGATGTGGAGAGAGGATGTTTTAGAAACAAGGAAGTTTCTAATAAAATTGGGAAGTTTCCATTGACCTGATAACAACATAAAAGAGTTATCATCATAACTGAACAACAGAGTTCCCTAACTAATCTGATAGCATTATAAGGCATTAGTGATTAAGCAAAAATAATTTCTAGAATACAGAGAACTTCAGATAACTGACTAAGGGTCAGTCATACCTCACATGGTCTTTTAAAAAAGCAAAGTAGCCTGGCTTTAAGAGGCATAAGCTATTCCTTAAGAGCTTAGTCCTCCCTCTGGAATTGACTCTGGAATCTCTGCTCTGAGGCCAGCTCATAGTCTCTGAACTATTTCCTTTTACACAGATCTCACAAGCTGGAATGGAAAGGGGACTCGGAGTTTAGTTTGGTGGGAATGTAGCCTGTGAAAAAGGGAAGAGTCTGAAATATCACTGGAAAAGTAAGTTGAAGCCAGATTATGAAGGATCTTAATGTCAGTTTGGGAAATTTGTCTTTTATCTTTCAGAAAATGGGAAAACAACCAAAATGTCAAGTTAGAGTTAGTAACATGAAAAGATGGTATAAAGCTAGGGAAAGAAGAAAGGTAGGTTAAAAGTCATGAGAACAGAATTAAAATACCTGTTCCAGCCCTAAATAGCCATGTGATTATGAGCAAATCATTTAACCTCACTGAACCTCAGTTTCCTCACCTGTAAAATGAAGGGGCTAGACTAAATGATCTCCAAGACCTTTTTAAATTCTATACCAATGCCCCTCTTGCTATGTATTAGGATGATTACTTATGAAGTGTGCTTGAGAAACAGGGACACCTTCCCCAACTTTAATGACTTTTTTAAATGCTTTGCAGAGCTGCTGGAAAACAGTAAGTGTGTTTCATAAATTAACCCATTCTGCTGATAATGCTAACTGTAGCATACCAGGCATGTTAGCATCTTGCAAGTATGGTTGATGTACTGATATTGTATCCTATATATTCATTTACCAGACACATGGTCAGATCACTTAATGTTCATTGTATGGAAAGGGACAGTCCAAAGGACTAACAAATTCCTGGGCTGGGCGTTGACTGCCACAGTGCCCTAGCTCAGATTACATTCATTTACAAAGCGCAGGTTAGATTAATCTCCTCCTCTTTGATGCCATCATTGTCAATTCTACCAATGTAAAAACCTATATCATGTCATGTATTCATTAATCACCTCCCACTTGACATTCCTAAGGTCCCCAATAAAAGCTGGGGAACATGTGTGAGCCTCCTCTTCTCTGACTTCTCTTGCTCTTACATCCCTTGCCTTGATTCCCTCCCTCTTGCCTCTTACTATCTTGATCTTGGTCTTGACTCATGTCTGACTGATTAATGCAGCGCAGCTGCCCTGCACATCTCCCATTAATCTCTTGGCCCTGTGGCCCATTGAGGATGTCCTGGAGTTGTCAGCTCCCCACCACTTCTCTTGTTTCTCATACTTATAATTTCTCCGCTTGCTTTCTCTCTTTCCAGAGAGGTAATAACGGAACTTGCAACTCCCCAAGTGTTTTAACTTTGTGGTCTCTGAGTCTTTATTCCTGTGTCTCTTCCTCTGACTGCCTTATCTATTTTACAAGCATATTCCTCTAGCCTCCAATTTCCTTCTCAGGTCACCACCCACAGGTTCATTATATAGGAGCTGCTGGCAGATCCTATACTAACTGTATTGGAGAGAAAGGTTTCTCTTTCTGAAGGCAGGAGTAAGAATGTGCCAAACTCAAACAAAATAATTAACATAGTAATCCTGATTACTCTGCCTAGATGTCCCTATCACATATTTGTAGTATGTACAATTTGTATAACTGTTGTTGTTCTTTAGTCACTTTAGTTTTATCTGACTCTTCCTGACCCCATTTCTGATTTTCTTGGCAAAAATATTGGAATAGTTTGCCATTTCCTTCTCTAGCTCCTTTTACAGAGGAAAAAAAAAAACTAAGGCAAACAGAGTTAAATGACTTACCAGGATCACACAACTAATAAGTATTATAATAGGAAGAGGACATTTGCAAAAAGACTTTGCAATGCAAACTTTCAAGTGATTGACAGGAGCAGGTGACAGAGAGTCACATGGGACTCTAAGGGTCAATATCTAGGTAAAGATTCTATGGTCCCAACAGAAACTTCACTTCTCTCCTGAAGGACTTTGGAGATTGCAAGTTTTACATCAGATTTCTGGCCTTTTGGTGATACCAGTTGAAGAGAGAAGAATCCTGCTTGGACTGGCTGCTGGCAGCTAGAACAGAGGACTAAAGACTCACTTCTCCACTGGTCCTGCTTTGGACAGTTTTATCTGAAGATCCTGGCCTATTGACTGGATTCCATTTGTGAGATTTTGTGTTGGGGAAACTTAATGTTTTTTTTAGCTTAGAAAGTTAGGTTAAGATAGGTTTATAGAAATTAGGGTTTAAGATTAATTGTAATAATTTTCTTTGCTCTTTCCCTCTTCCCTTTCCCAAAAATAAACCTGATTTTTATGTTTCCTTCTTGTTCTTTCCCCTAACAAAATCTCATTATTACAGTATCTGAGGCCAGATTTGAACTCAAGAAGAGGAATCTTCCTGACTCTAGGCACTCAATCCACTGCACCACCTAGATGCCTCACAATTTGTAATAATAAATTGGTATAATTGTACAAAGTCCTAATAAGAGAAGGAATGAAACAAGGATATTTAGTGGACACAGATACTGATAGAATTGGAAAGGGAGGAGGTACAGCTAACAGAGGGAAAGGAAATATTAAAAAGGACATATACAGAAATAATCTGAAGTAAAGTACCTGAAACAAGTCCCTCCCCTTTCTGTTGTCCTATTATATATAGTTCAGCTTCCCCCACCTCACAGCCCATCTCTAGTTAATACTGCCTAAATATATTAAGAGACAAAATGTGCACATTCAAACAATCACAATTATAGAAAAATACACACACACATATACATACATACACATATACACATCGAATGATTCAGCCTAGCCCACAGTCCCCTAAGGATGTCCCTGTCATCTCCTGTGTATTGTCATACAAACCATTTGTGGTTTGTAGAAAATAGCAATGCAGGAAGAAGGATATACCCAAAGGTTTAAAACAGCTAGAGACACCAACACAAATATATATATCAACTAAAAACCAAAATCCAACATCCAAAAAATCTATAACTAGTAGTCTTTGCCATTTCCAATTGGTTCCTTTGTTTATAACATTTTTCACAGGTTCTCCCAATGAAAGCATCTCAATTCAAACTACAGACTTAAAACTCAGTAAAAGAAGAAAGTACTGAATTCTATCCCAAAGTACATTTACTTTATGTGCTAGAGAATTCAATACCCCAGAGGTTATAAGCAAATAGCTCTCTGACCAAATGTGGCCTTAAGCACACAATTCAAATTTCACTCCTATGGTATGATCTCTGAGCTGATTACTTGAAGGCCAAATTGGACACAAGTAATTGTGAATTCAATCAGAAAAGGATAGATATAGATATAGATATAGATATAGATATAGATATAGATATAGATATAGATATAGATATAGATATAGATATACAAATATATAAATTCTCCCACATAAGCTACTCCCTGAGAGCATGGTATTTAATTTAGAGACAGAATTAGCTTACAGGTCACTGGGCTTACATTTAGCAAATTATAACCTCAATGTATTTGTAGACTAAAAATATAATAATGCAGCTTCCCTAAGAAGTGCAGACTTAATCTCATTTATATGTCCCAGTAACTAGCAAGGTAGTTCCTACTGATTGCAGGGACCAATCTAAAATGCTTTGTAATTTTTCTTATTTCTACACTCCCATTCATTTAATTTGTATCATATTTAGTTTGTCCTTTTAATTGCATAGTGGATCATATTTTTAATGATCTTGTACAATAACCTTCAAATGCCTTTCCCACAGGAATGTTATGTAATTGTTTCACTTCTCTGAGGTAACCAGATTTCCAGAGTTCAATGAACTTTGTTTTTCAAAAACACAAACAAGCAAACAAAAAAAGAAACCCTCTCTTCCTCAAAACTTACTGCTAAAAAGAAAGACGTTATTTATAACATAACTCATTACATGGAATGTCACATAGATCCAGTCATGATATCAAACTATTCATGTCCACATAAACCTCACCATCACATTCCAGATGGTGATTAAAAATGCAGCCAGGCTTAAGCATGATTACTACTTCTAAATTCCCCAGACTCTTCTTATGTAGCTCCTATGACATCTGGTTGCTTCTTTTATTTGTAAACTATATACCTTGGAAGAAGGTAGGTGGTTCAGTGGATAGAGCACTAGGATTGGAGTCAGGAAAATCTGAGTTCAAATCCAGTCTCAGACACTTAATACTTTAGTGTGATCCAGGGCAAGTCATTTACCCTTTATTTGCTTAAATTCCTTGGAGAAGGAAATGGAAACCCACTTCAGTATCTTTACCAATAAAGCCTCACACTGGAGTACTGAAGAATTGGACAAAATTGAGCAACAATACATTGGGAATCACTGGTTGCTTCAGACTACAAAGCTGATACTAGGGAAAAGGAGTAATATTTGCTTTTTGAATTAGTGATATTTGTGTCCCCCTCGACTCTTTTAATGGTTTCAGAAATTGTTAAAAATAAATGTAATGTAATATTGTTGTATCTTATGAAGAATACAAAAAAGTAGAGGTAGACTTTGGACTCTATGCAAAGTAAAGTAAGCAAAACCAGGAAAACAATAGACACAACAATAGCTATAAATGAATGCCCAACACCAACCTCCCACAACAAACCTGAACACTGAGTAATGATCAGGATTAAGCTTGACTCCACAAATGAAGAGAAAAGGCACCTCCCAACCTGCAATGCACCAAGAGGGAAGACTGAAAGAGCCAGCTGATGCCTTGGTTAGCTTTGTTGTTAATCTCTCTTTGTTACTCTTTGTATGGCAGCTGGTTCTGGGAAGCAGAAGGAAAGGTAGATGTTTGGACATGAAGATGATATAAAAGGAAAATATAAAAATAAGAAAAAAATTAAAGATTTATTTCTCTTCTGAATATTCTCTCTTGGTTTTGAGATGCAGGCTCTCCCACTTCTTTTCCTATAACATAATATGGCTAGCAGATAGTGTACTGAACTTAGAATCAGAAATAACTAGATTCAAATCAAAGACTAAATGCTTATTAGCTGTAGGATCCTACATAAGACAATTCTTGTCTCTGAGCTTCTGGTTTCTCATTATTCATGGGAATAAAAATAGCATCTACCCCCATAGACTTGTAGAGATTCAATAAGATCATATACAAACCATTAAATCCTACATAAATGTCAATTGTTATCATTACCTTTTAAAATGTTCCTTTTCTGCCCACTTCCGTGATTTCTCACCTTCCTGATTCCTTAAAGAGATAATTCTTCAGAGATCTAGCCTCAAACTTCTTCTTTTCTCCCTTTAAGCCATCTTAACATAGGGTTCTTAACAAGAGGTCAGTAAACTTTTAATATATATACATATATATTTAATACATATTTTAATATAATTGCTTAACTTTGCAATCCCAAGTATTTTATTTTATACACTTAAAAATATTATTCTGAGAAAATGTCCATAGGCTTCACTAGACACAAAAATATGTCCACAACTCAAAAACCATTCAGAATTTTTGCTCCATACTCTTTGCTTTGGCAATCTCATCATTTTCACTTTAGTGGTTTCAATGATCACTTCAATGCAGACAACATGTAAGTCATCTATTTTCTGAGCTCCAAGGGTACACTTCCATTCTTCCAATAGTATTTTATTGATTAATTGAAAATAATCTCATATATTTAGAGCATAAACTGTTAATAGTTAATATTTCTATAAAAAATTTAAAAATCTTGATTATCACCATTTCCTACAAAACGTTAACATTAAACGTTTGTAAAACAGTTAAACAGCTACCACAATGGAAACCAAAAAAGGCCAAGAGTTGCCATAGCAAATCTTTTCCCTCCTTTACAAGTACAAAAGCATGTCAGCAAAAAAAGGGGGGGGGACTTACTTTGCATAGTGTTGTAAGTCTACCTCTACTTTTCTTTATTCTTCATAAAATACAACAAAAAAAGGAAGATAGTGGAAAGTTATGAACAATTTCAACCTATAAAGGAACAAAAAGCAGTGAAAGCCAAACTAGCCTACAGGAAGCTGAATATAAAACCCAGTTGAGTTACATAGTCTCAAGGACTTTCAAAAATGAAATGGGCAGGAACACAAGTAAACAATAGATAGAATATATCCGCTAACATTTCTATAAGGATTTCTTTTAATGGCTAGTATGACAAAAGAATTATCACATGGATCCAAATACTTATTTCATCAAGTGCTATATGAGGAAGATGAAATCACTGAGATAGAAATTGAGAAGACTGGATATATCCAATAAAACACATACCAAAAATATCTGTATTGGAGGCAACAGAATCTTGAAAGCCCTGAGAAATTATTTTATAAGATATGTTAGGGAAGGGAAGGTACTGAAAGAAAGTAAAAATGCATAATATTTCCACAAAAGTGATAGAGATACAATCAACAACTGCCCAACTGTATGTCTACTTTCTCTATTTTTTTTATTAGAATGACCTTTACATTTTGAAAGGTATCTGCCATGTGAGACATACAAAAACAGATAGAGAAAATCTACATCTTAACAGTCTCACAATAGATGAAAAGGTGCCAAGAATACCACTCATTATCGCTATGAATATACTGAATTTTAAGTCTCAGAAGCTAAATTTGAATCCCAGTTTTACTAACTACTATTAGGATTTACTAACTACTATTGGGAAAATTCACTTTGCCTCTCAGATTAAGTTAGCTAATCTCTAAAAGGAAAATGTTGGCCTAGATGATTTCTAAGATACCTCTCGGCCTAAATATGATCCTAATATCTTACCGTGTTTATTTTTATTGATTTTTGTTGTTATTCAGCTATTTTGATTGTGGCTGACTCTTCATGACTCTATTTAGGATTTTCTTGACAAAGCTACTAGAGTGATTGGCCATTTCCTCCTCCATCTCATTTTAAAGATAAGGAAATTGAGGTAAATAGTGTTACATGACCTGCCCACAGTCACACAACTAGTGTCTGAAGCTGAATTTGAACCCAGGCCACCCTCACTGCAAACTGGTGATCTATCTGCTGCATCACCTAATTGACCATTGTTGATTACCTTTACCCCCAAAAGAGCAATACTGTGTATTGATTCCAAGGCAGAAGAGTGGTAAGGGTTAGGCAACTGGGATTAAGTGACTTGCCCAGGGCTACACAGCTAGGAAGTGTCCACCTAGCTACCCCCCCATTGGCATAGGTTAAGATCATACATTTTTTTGATAAATGCAACCACACAAGTAACTCTTTTTATTGAACTTCTAATTCTGAATGCTGTGCTGTTTAAAGGTGTTTACAACTGTCATGGTGGATGAGGAATTCCTCATGGATGGTGTAATTCTTTAGATGTTCCTACTTGTGAAACATATTATAGTAAATTTATCAAGTCCCAGAAGATTACTGGATTTACTTAAAGATATACATTATAGCTGTTAAGAAGTCAGCCTAATAATTAATATAGAACAAAGGAAATGGCCAAAAAGTCCTGGCGCACAAATCATGACATGCAATTGGATATCTAGTCAATCAAGTAACTGAAACCTTAGGTGGAGACCACAGAAGGATAATGAGATAGGTCCAGAATTCAACAAGGAGAAAATATGGGGGGAGTAGGCAACACTAAATTTATGAAATTGCACAGTGCTTTCAATAATTTGGGGAAGTTTCCTGAGTCAAAGACTTTTTTATGCAAATGCTCTCCCTATGATAATGTGTGAGTGCAATCAAAGGACAGCAAAATTTCCAAAGAATCAAAGTTGAAGGTGTCCCAGAAAGACAATAGAAAAATATATCATGAATGCAAGTAGACTACAGCATGACACTGCCTTCAAGGAGTAGCACACAATATACCAAAGAGAAAAAGATTTGGGGAGGTTTTGAAGTAAGAATGAGGAATAATAATCAGACTACCCTAGTATAGGTCTTTTAATTGCTAAAAGTAAAAATATCTAAAGGAAAGCCTACTGAATGTCATCTAGATCATCTTTGAAGGATTCATGAGCTAAGTTGTATAAGGGAAACAAAGAATACGGTGGATTTCAACCTGCAGTGATAAAAGAGATACCCAAATGGATGCAATTGCATTCTATAACGTATTTAAGCATAAGTCAACAAGCATTTAAGGGCCTACTAGGCATGGAAGGGATTGTTAAAGGCTCTGTAGAGATAACAACTCAAATTAAGTAATTCTTTCGCTCAGAGAAAGTACAGATCCAGTACTAGAAGGGTCTTCAGAGGACATCTAGTCCAATTCCATTTTATAGATAAAGAAACTGAGGTCCAGTAAGATTAAGCAATTTGCCCAAAGTCACAAGAATAGTAAGTGCCAGGAAAATTTTGAATCCAGACCCTATGACTCCAGATCCATTCTCTTTCCATCTCATCATAAGGTTTCATAAAAAGGAGTCCATATTTCCAGAAAGGTATGTGTAGAAGAGGAAAAAAACAATTGCTCCAAATTTTCCTTACTGATAGTGGATGGTAAAATGCTTACAAGATTTGGGGGTGGGGATGTAAAACATGTGCATATATGTATATATATGCACATGTGTAAGTGCCTTTTAGAGGCTTCTGGATATGGATACCATACCAGCTGGTATGGTAACCTCTTTTCTCCTCCTTAGGAAAATCCATCCCTCAGTCACTTAGAAAAACCAACCCATCCTGAACACGTGGGAAATGGCTTTTCTTTTCTCCCACATATATATATGTGTGTATATATATATACACACACACATATATATATATATAATTTTCATTGATATATTCTAGGAGACAGAGGTATGTATGACAATTTATGGGAGAAATGAATTAATGAGCAGGATAATGTCAGAGTATCAAATATCAACAGTAATATTTAAAGCATGTGGCAAATGGAATAAAGTGTCCATTAAAAACTTCCTTCATCCCAAGCAATAAATATAACCTTTGCCAACCCAGACTATTATAGCTACATCTTTTGGTAAACAGGAGCATTAAAGGTGTTAAGCACTTACTAACACCTATTACACAAATTCAGTTCACAATATTGCTGAAAGTTGATAGGCATTCCTGAAGGTTTCTTTTAAAAGGCTTCAAGAGCAGCTTATATTAGAAACTCTTTCTACTTCAGTATTGATTTTCCATTGATATTTTATATAATATAGTGAAAATGACACTACTCCATACATTATCGATGCATGTAAAAATACATGCATACCCCTAGTGGAATGGATCATATATCTATATATCCACAATATATGTTGCTTATATAATATAAAATCAAGTTGTTGAGGGAAGATACTATTCATCTGACATTTATATAGAGTTTTATTGTGACAAAATATTTTACATAAATAATTACATTATACATTATCTGATGATCGGTAAGAAAATGGAAACAAAGAAGAGATTTTGGATTCCTTAAATTATGGAAATGATGGGTTAATGGACTAAATTGAAATGCAGCAAATAAAGGCTGAGAAAAATGTTATTCTAAGAATGTAAATCAAATTTAAAAGACTTTAAACTGAAAATGAAATGGGAGAATTTTTCTAAAACTGCCTCTATATACCAAGCTAGATGGCCTAGACTTTTGAAAGGGTTCAGGGAAATAGCAGACAGGCTCCCACACCCGAAATTCTTTTGGAGAAATCAAACTCAGACAACTTGGAAATTTTTTATATATTAGATTGCAATGGCACAAGAAAATTATTTTCTTCAATAAAGAAATGCAACAAGTAGATTTGGGAATCTATTCAGCCTAAACTCTTTCTTGATCTCCAGTTTCATATCTCCCTCTCCATCTGCCTATTAAACATCTCAAACTTTGTATCCTCTGGATATGTGTCTGGAAGTAAACTCATAAATTTTTCACCCTTCCAAACTTCCTTATTATTGTCAAAGGCACCACCATCCTCCCAGTCCTCCAGATTTGCAATCTAGACTCCTCACATCCTTGAATCCTCACTCTCCCTCACCACCTCATATACAATCTAGTGTCCAGAGCTGTAGATTGTACCATCTCTCAAATATGGTCTTTTATCTTCTTTGATACTGCCATCATCCTGATACAGGTGCTTTATTGCACTTTTGGTAGAGCTGTGAACTACTCCAACCATTCCACAAAGCAATTTAGAACTATTCCCTAGAAGCCATTTAACTGAACATACCTTTTGACCCAATAATATCACTACTAGGTCTATATCTCCAAGACATCAAAGAAAAAAGAAAAGGTCCTATATGTACAAAGGGACTGATATCAACTCTCTTTGTGATGGCAAAGAAATAAATCCTGAGTTAATGTCCAAAGTTGAGGAAAAGCTGAAAAAATTGAGATATAAATGGCATATAACTCATATACTATAAGAAATTATGACGGGAATGGTTTTAGAAAAATCTGAGAATGCTATAAAAGAATGCAAAGTCAAATGAGCAGAACCAAGAGAACAATTTAGAGAGTAAGAACAAAATTGTTAAAGATAATCAGCTTTGAAAGACTTAGGAATTCTATTCAGCACAATGACCAACCACAGTTCCAAAGGACTCATAATGAAATATACTATCCAATTCCAGATAGAAAGCTGATGTTCACACAATGCCCCTCTGGGAAGTATTTTCTTTCCTTTCTTTTTGTTTTTGTTTGTGTGGTGGCTAATTTGTTTTGCATGATTATATATAGTTGTAGTGAGTTTTGTTTTCCTTGTCTGAAAAGTAGAGGAAGGTAAGGAAAAAGGAAGAGAATTCAGTACTGAAAATAAAATAAAATTGAATTTTTAAAAACCATTAGAAAACCTTAACAAAAGAGTAAATGTCCCCCAGTTATGGGAAAGACAAGATTCAGAAATCCAGTAAAACAACAGGAATTATTAGAGTAAAATCAAGAAAATAAAATTTGAAGGGATGTTCATTTGATTTGATTTGAATTTGATTTAAAGATATAAAAAACAGGAAGGAAGACAAGAAGAGAAGAAGAAAGGAGAGCATTTATTAACTGTGTGCCAGTCATTGTGGTAGGCATTCAAAATATATTTCCTGTGATCCTCACAACAACCCTTAGAACTAGGTTCTATTATCCCCATTTTACACTTAAGGAAACAGAAGCAGTTGGATATTAAGTGGCTTGTCTAAAGTCACACTGTAAGTGTTTGAGACCAGATTTGAACTTAAATCTTCCTAATGGCAGACCCAGCACTGTCACCACGGACTGCTCCACAAGGAAAATATGATGAAACAAAAAGTTTAGACATCATGTTTCAAAAAAATCAAAAAAGAAAATTGCCTGAGTATTGGAAGCAAAGAAGAAAGTATAAAATTATTGACTCTAAGGCATTCCAGAACAGGGAATCCCCAGAAATATGCTATTTAAGCTATAGAATTCCAAAGTCAAAAAAGAAAATATTACACAAGACTTACAGACACAATTCACATACCAAGAAACTCCCTGCCAGAATCACAGCATCACTCATCAGCAACAAATAAGAAAAGAAAAATTTTAAAGACCAAACACTTATCACAAGGCAAAGACAGAATTTTGCAAAGCTAAGAATAATTCTACTGGGGAAAAAAAATGCTTTAGATAGAATTGCCTTTTCCATTTATTTCTTTAGTAGGAAAAAAACAGTTGGGCATTCTTTGAAATTCAAAAATGACTGACAAAAGCAACTTAAGAAAGTGTGATTAATTTGGAAAAAACTAGATAATTATCCTCTGTTTGTATGCTGAGAAGAGATCACAAAACTATTGTTATTTTGGAGTCTCATACTCAAAGGGTCATTGGAAAAGCAAAAAGACACAAGTTCTGGGCTTCAGTGTTTAAAAAGAATCATTCAGAATAGAAAAGAAAAATAATATTATATTTCTTAATTTTGAGTGTCACAGAAGAAAATATTTCAAGCAAATAGTTGGGGTAGTGAGAAGAGGGAATTTATCTAACCAAACTCTTACTTGGGCCAGGCAAGAAAAGGTAAAAATATATATTGCAGTAGTCTAAATAAAGTAAAATGAACAGGGACTAGCCAGGGATAGGGAAAAAGAAGATATACAGGAGCCAGAGGGTGGGGGTGGAAAAGTGGATAGTCTCAAGCAAAACAAACAACTATTAAAGTTCTGACTTTTTTAAAAAGAAAAAAGGGGCAAGACTCAAGAAGATCTGAGCTGGGTTGGGAAAGGAGGAATAATAGAGGAGTTTTAGATCAAATTGTTTCAAACAATACAAATTGCAAGTGTCTGGTGCTGGTTTCTTTCTAGAAGAAGGAAGAAGAAAAAGAATAACACTATAACAGAATGTAAATAAATGTATAGTCAAAGTACACTTAACAGCTATAACTGTGAATATTAATTATATGAACCCACCTTGTGAAAATGGATTTAAGTAAGTAACAATTTGTTATACACAAGAAATAAATGGAAAATAAAGATTATGTACAAAAATTAAAAGATAGGTTGGAATGGAATTCATTATACCTTGGTCAAATCCAAAATATCAAAAATAGCAATCATCATCCTAGACCAGACAGCCTCAAAAATAGGTGGTATCATCAGAGCTCTACAAAGAAAACTCATATCATATCAAAAGATATCATAAATAATAACTATTAATTATGCATACAAAATGGCAAGATAGTTACATACTTTCAAAAGAAGCTAACAAAATTTTAAAAATTAGATCATAAACTAACTTATTTATTATGTTATTAGAGGCAACTGTATTGCTTCTTTCAGAAAAATAGTTCTAATAGTAATATAGGAATGTAGATTTGGGGCTGAAAGTTATCTTTGAGGAAGTAGCTTAACTCCCTTATTTTGGTTATGAAGATTCTAAAACCCAAATAAGTTAAGTGGTCTATGCAAGTGAACACAAATAGTGTCAGGGTTAGAATTGGAAACCAGGATCATCAAACTCAAAGCTGATGTCCTTCTACTCTACTAGCATGAATAAATAGGTAACAAATTAAAATATGAATATAATACTAGAAAAATAACATATGGTTGATTTTGGATGGCCATTGAATAGAAATCTTAAGGATTACACATTTTGGGGCATCACATGACTTATTTAGAAAAATTGCCTACCAGCAAGAGAATAAATAACTTCTAAATAAATACAGAAAAACTAAATATATGTTTTTTAGACCATATAACAAAATAAAGTGAAATAAGTAAGGAAAATATGAACAAAACACACCAACTAAAATGGAAATTAAATTATATCTTAAATAATAACTATGTCAAAGAAAAATTATAGAAAAACAAATTATTATATAGAATAAAATTATAATGATCATTTAACATTTACAAGATGCTATGAAAGCAGTTTTAGAGAAAAATTATATTTCTTAACACATATTCATGAAAAAATGCCAATAAATTGAGCATATAACTTTTAAAAACTAGAAAAATAATAGTCTCCAAATAAACAGAGGTAGTGTTATTTAATAGATGAGAGACCGACCTTACTACTAGGAACACTTGACTTTACTGCCTCTTACACACACTATCTGTGTGACTCTAGGCAAGTCATTTGATCTCTCAGTGATTTAGGCAACTCTCTAAGATTGTATGTCATAGAGAAGATGTCAACTGAAATTAACAGGGGGATTCCCTTATATAGCAATGAAATCACAAGTCCATTTCCTTTCATTAGGTTGTCTATTTCAAACAAGTGTGAGGAGTATTTTGAAATGAAGAGATTTTTAAAATGAAAAGAAAAAGACTACTTAGGAGACAAAACCCCATGTAATTTTAAATATTTGATGCTATATTTCCATTACATTTGTTTAAGTCTGAATGAGGCAATAAGCCCAACAAAATATATAAACTGTTAACTAATTGAAATTAACAGTTTTAGGAATACTAAAATGTCAACTTGAAAAATGAGAATGCATTTAAAACAAAAAGGAGGAAAAAGAAATGAAAATTATCATAACTTGCAATACTTAATTATATGTCAACAAAACTGAAAACAAATGAAATACATGAATATTTACAAAAATATAAAATACTCAAATTGACAAAGTAGGTAGTAAAGAACCTATATACCCCAATCACAGAGACATCAAGAAAACAATAAATAAAACCCCAAAGTCAATGCAAACAAAGAAATGCTATCAAATGTTTAAATAGCAAATAACTGCTCTGTTCTGCAAACTCTCTCTCTCTCTCTCTCACACACACACACACACAGAGAGAGAGAGAGAGAGAGAGAGAGAGAGAGAGAGAGAGAGAGAGAGAGAATTTATGGAATTCCTGATATGAAATGAATGTAGTCCCCATATGCAAACCAGTGAATAATAAAGCAGAGGAAGAAAATAATATATAAATATCATTAGTGGATATTCTTAAATGGAGTTTTGGAAGGAAGCAAGAGAGCAGAGTGGAAACAGAAATTGAATAGAATGCAACAAAACATGAAGAACCAGGGGGAGATCTTAGAATCCTGTGAAAAGATTCTGAGACAGTTAACAGCCCTGGAGGAGAGTGAAATGAAGAGAGCAAGCAACCGTTCTGAAGCTGATTGCTCTCTCTCCCGATCCTGTGGTGAAAACCCATTCAACTATCTGTTGTGATTTCCTGCGATTCCTCTGTGATCCCAGACACTGAAGAAACATCCCAAGACCTCTCAAGAACACCTAGCTTTAGTAGTGAACTGAACTACAAAGTTGCCTTGGTGGACTTTATCCATGCCATGTGACTAGCTCACAACGGACACCATCCTCTGACTTAACTGCTATTTCTGGCTTCCATCAAAGATTGTATAGGCTTAGCCTAGGTAGCAAGTTAGGAAACGGGAATTTTAGGTAGAGAGGGAGTAAGTGTAGTCCCAACATTTTCTAGGGGGTCAAAGAGGCCTTCTGCAAGGTCAGTGGTCTGGGAAAAGTTGGATTTTATTAGTATTATGGAATATCCAAGCCCTCAACCCAATACTCAGTCCTTTTTATCCTTGTTAATAAATCTTCAACTGTTAAACAACTGAATTCAGAGTGAGTTACCTACTTGCCTTCTCAGAGAGAAGACATTTAGCATTCTGAGCCTGAGCAGACCATCCTCTCAGATTGAGTCAAGTAAAATCTCAGTCACCTATTTTAATCACCTTTTACAATATTAACTCAAATTTTGATTCAAAAATTGATTTGATTTTTTTAATTAGCAAAAAAAAGACTAATGCTATAAATGTATGTATCCAAAAATAACTCTGCACTATCATGTCAAATTTAAAACAGATTGAACAGCATATAAATGAAAAAAAAATCATTTAACCAAATTATTAAGATTAGATAATTAGACAATATTCATTATTCATTTATATTAGAAATACTAAGCGGCATTGAAATAATATACTTTTAAAAATCTATATTCAGGGTCTGGCATTATCTATAAAGAAAAAACACTGTAAACTTTCTCAGTGAGAATTGGGTAAAGAAAGGATGCTTGATGTTTCCATTATTCTATGAATGAATAAATGCTAGAAATGCTAGACTAAGTAGATAACAGGAGGGCATACTTGGGGAAATTTCACAGAATCGGTGAAGAATCTTATTAATGGCTATATAAATCTGATGCATACAAAATAAATCTAAAAAAAAACAGAAAAATATCTATATAGTACAAACAAAAAAACAGGAATGATAAGAGAAATTCCATTGAAAAGAACTTCAACATTAATTAAATATCTGGGGATTAACCTTTCAAAATACATATAAGATTTATCTAACTAGAACTACAAAATACTCAACAGAAATGAGGAGAAACTTAAAAAACTGGAGAAATATCCACTACTCATAATTGGACCATGTCAATATAATGAAAACAATAATATTATCCAAATTAATTTATAGATTAAGTGCAATACCAATCATATTAACATGAGATTATTTTTGGAACTAGTCAACATAATAATAATTTGGTGGATCAAATCCAGAATCTCAAAGGAAAAATGAGAAAATGTGTGAATAATCAGTCATAGCTTTACTAAACTTCAGATTTTATTATATAGGAATATTCATCAAAATGATTTTGCACATGATAAAAATCAGTTAAGTAGGACAGAGGGAAGGTTGAATAAGAAAAAAAGAAGCAAGTGAAAAAAACAATACAATGTTTGACAAACCCAAAAAGACATTACTAAGAGTCCCTTATAGGGAAAACAGCTGGAAAGATTGGAAATCTGTTTAATAGAAATTAGAACTGAATAAACATTGTACACCATATACCATAATAACCTTGAATTAGATACATAATTTCAATATTAAAAGATATACAATAAGAAATGAGATGAAAACAATGTATGTATTTTTCACAACTGGCTTTGAGCTGGAATTAACCAAACAAGAAATAGAATCATAAAAGATAATCTAGATATTTATGACTACACAAAATTTTAAATATTTTGCAGAATTGAATGATAAGTAGTAGGGTGGGAAAATATTTGCATCAAATATATAACAAAATATAATATCAAAAATATGTAGGAAACTAACACAAATATTTATCTTAAAGTTCCTGAATAGTGAAGTAGTCAAATAATATGAAAAAAGATTGCTAAAGAAGATTTTAAAACTAAAATAATTCTAGGGAAATATAATTAAAATCATTAATCATAAGAGAAATGTACATTTAAGAACTCTTAAACTTCATCCCATGCAAAATAAATGATCAGGGATAAGAACAATCAATGTTAGAGGGATTGTGTGAAGATAGTCATAGTAATATGGGGTTAGCAGCACTTTGAAGTGATCCACCATTCTGAATTTCCAGTTAGGATTATTTTAAAGGTGAGGAAACTATCCTTGCAAAGCCTTTGACCAAATGATCCCATTGTTGGGGCACATACTCCAAGGAATCCAAAGACAAAAATAAAGATCCATAATATATATAAAAATATTCACATTAGCAAATTTCTGGTAGGATAGATTATCACTTTTTTTATCCATTACCTTCTATCTTAGAATCAATACAACTATTGCTTTCAAGGCAGAAGAGTAGTAGGGGGCAGCCAATTGGGGTTAAGTTACTTGCCCAAGGTCACACAATTAAGAAATGTCCATGGTCATATTTGAACCTAGGCCCTTCCAATTCCAGGCGTTGTGCTTCATCCACTCTGTTTCCCAGCTGCCCCAATAGCACATGTTTGTGGCACTTTGAGGCAGTGAGGTAACACAGTATATAGAGCAATAAGACTAAAGTTAGGAAGACCTGAGTTCAAATTAAAACTCAAATACTTTTACTAGTTGTGAATGTCACTTACTCTCTGTATGCCTCAATTTTCTTTAACTTTAAAATGGGGATAATAATAGCACCTACCTCTCAAGGTTGTGAATCTCAAATTATATAATACTTTTACAGCACTTAGTACATTGTGTGGTAGATAGTAAGTGTTCAATAAATGTACTCTTCCTCCTCCCATTCCAAAAATGGGTGCCCATCAGTCAGAGAATGGTTGAAAAAGTTATGGTATATTAATGTAATGGAATATTATAGTGCAGAAAGAAGTAGAGATTACAAAGAATATAGATTTATATTAACTCACATGAAGAAACATAAGTAGAACCAAGATAAGAATATCAATGGCAACTACAACATTATAAATGAGGAATATCACTGAAGAGAAGTTGAATTCTATGTGGAAGTCTTAGGAAAGAAATGGTGGGACATCATTTTTGGAGACAGTGTTATATACATTGTCGGTTAGGGTTTATGCATCTGATATCTGAGGGTTATTTTCTATGTAACTGAGGAGCAAGGGATTTATCAAGGTATGAGAGTAAAAATGACTGTAATATGGAGAAGAGGATATCAACAAAATGTTTAATTGCTTTCCTTGTCAATAAGGCAAGAAAATGAATTTGAGGAATAAGAATACTCATGGAAGAGATAAAGTTCTCTCTAATTTCAGATAACATGATAGTTTACTTAAAAGATTTAAAAATCAATAAAGAAAATAAGAAGATATTCTATTTCATGACAGAATAAAAAGATCCATAAAATCATCAGTTTTGCTATATATTAATAACAAAATTAAAGAAGAATATGCAAGATTAAATCAATTTAAAGTCATAGTATTATGGATTAAGCTGATTGAGTCCCTCAATGTACTTGTTGGAAATATGAGGCATTGACATTTGTCCAAAAGAGGCCTGTCTGATGGAGCTACATTTGCATGCTGGCTCATCCCTGAAGGACATGAAACACCTTATTGGTCCCTTTGTATACTCATGACTAGGAGGTGGTGTCAGAGATGAAAGGTAGCAGTCATGAAGAAATTTCTTTCTTGGTGTTCTATAACAAAAATGGAAAATACTTCACCTCTCTCTTTGGTCCAGACCTCTTTTGGGGTACACTGAGTATTTTCTCTAATTTGAACATCCTCACATTAGTATCAATAGTAGTCACAATCCTATGGCAGTGGGAACATGTGCATGCCTAGATGTGTCTGAATTCATGTCAACCTTATCTTTTATGTTCTCTTTTCTGAGCACAAGTCAGCAGTAACTAGTGATTCAAAATAGGCATTTCCAGTCCTGTTAGTAAAGTCATGAGTCTAAGAGTTTCAGTTTCTGAATCAAGGGGCAGCTAAATGACTATATAGAGTGCCAGAGCTAGAGTCTGAAGGATCAGGGTTCAAATCTGGCTTCATACACTTCCTAGTTTTGTTAACCTAGGCAAGTCACTTAAACTCAATTTCCTGACCCATACCACTCTTCTGCCTTAGAACCAATACTTGTATTGATTCTAAGACAAAATGTAAGAGCTATTGGGTTTGTTTGTTTGTTAGAGTATCTGAGTCAAATGTTAGCTATCCAGGTGGAAGTAATTTTGGTATTACCATTGCTTCTCAGAAGAGAAGATGGCCAGAAAGAATCATTCTACAATCTAAAATACTAAAGAACCATGCCTGATTCTCTCTGGCTAGGAAAGAAAGATTTTGTGATTTGCTGAAACATTATAAGAGTGAAGTGAATTTAAAAAACACATACATACATATACATGTGTGTGTGTTTGTGTGTGTGTGTGTATATATATATATATATATATGTATGTATATCACATCTGTCCAACAGCCCCATAATAATTGAATTTACCTTCTGGTGGAATATAAGGAATATGATGGATTATTGTTTTATTTGTTGATTCATTTCAATGAGTGTTTTCTACTCTAAGCATTCTCTATGGTAAAGGAAATAAGCTGTGGTCCTAAATATGATACCTATTTTGTTCAGAGTACCTTTTCTAAAAGAGCCCTAGTTACCAATATTTTTAGATGACCCTAGACATGAGTTATACTTAAACATTGTTTGGGAGATTTTCCCTGAAGTTCTATTCCTAGGTGAGTACAACTGGCCAGAGGAGAAAAAAAAAATCTGTACCCTATTTGAGGGATCATGCCCCTCTCAAAATGAAATGAGTCTGTTCAAATGCAGAGTAGAGTCCCTTTGGGGGAAGGAGTCCCTGTACCACAGATAGGCAATATAACCTAATGATGTCAAAGAATAAAAGTTCTATATAAATAAACACAAATACTTATAGCAGCACTTTTCAAATAACAAAGGACTGGAAGTAAAGCAGATGTCAATCACTTGGTAAATACCTGAGTAAATTGATGTATGAATGAAATGTAATATTATTGGCCATAAAACCATGAGGCATCATGCTAGGTACTGAAGAATGAGACAATCCATGCATACTCTCAAAAAAATTATATTCTAATGGGGGATAAAATATGTCTCCTGCCTCAAGTCAGAGAGTTGGTAGAATATAACTGTAGAATAAAGCTTGTTTTCTCAAACATGGCCCATATGGTGATTTGTTCTGTTTAACTGTACCTTTTCATTACAGGAGATATTTCTACTAGGTGGTGCCTAATCATTAGGAAATGACCATAATTTAAAAAGAAAATCAACAATTTTAAAATAATTCAAAGGAACCTTTGTGAAGAAACTGAAAGTGAAGAAAGCTCCAAATCCCACAATCCTCTTACTGAATGACATTACTATTCATTTAAAAAATCATAATAAACATAGTAACAAAGAACAAACCTAATTGGCCATGTCTGAAAATGTATATCTCTTTGTCCACTTTGAGTTCATTATCTTTCTGTCAGCTGGTGAATAGTATCCATTATCATTGTCATCTAAAGTCATAGCTGGTCATTGCTATGATCTGAGTTTTTAAGTCTTTCAGAGTTATTTTTATTTAGAATATGCTTGTTATTGCATAAATTGTTCTGTTGCTTCTGTTCACTTCATTCTTGAGCTTGAAACTTCTCCAGAATTCTCTGAAGACATTTTTTATTATTTTATATAATGCAATGAATATTATATGACAATTATATGCCACAATTTATTTATCCTCAACTGATGGGAATCCTCTAATCTTCCAGAAAGTGGGCTGCTTTCCTTTTTTTCCTTTTTCATCTCCCCTTTAGTTTCTACCATCTTTTGGTAAAGCTCATTTTACTTTGGACCATTCACTCTCAGGTATTATCTTACTTCTTAGCTCTTACTTCTATCTACCCTTCCTATTTCCATGTTGAGCTTAATGTATTTCTACATAAAACTCTTTGTGTGTATATGTGCATGTCCACTTTCAATGAGAATGAGATTCATTTGATGTTAGTTTGTCTATATTTTCATTCATATTTGTATTATCTTCTCCTAGCACCCAAACTTTGAAAATTAGTAAGTTCTACACTCTTCTTCCTCTGTCAAAATGAATCCTTCTATCTGTCCTTTTCTTTTTCCACTAAAAAACGTATAGAGGATTGATCCACCACAAGTCCCATTTTAATTTCCTATCCATAATGGCCCTTGAAGACATTAAGTTTATGAAGTGATACTGGTTTCTTTTCCCCTACACCATTAGAATGTTATTTCTCCATCATCATGTTATCCTTTTCATTTGCACAAATAATTTCTTTTTCTAGGGGTTTTTTGACTTGTGTTTATATTTCAAAGTTCCTACTTAGTTCTTGTTTTTTCATTAGGAATACTTGAAAACCCTCGATTCCAATAAAGGCCCATTCCACATACACAGACCCCCCATATATTTGGAATTACAAAAAAAAATAATTCTTGGTTCTGTTAGGTATAAACTGGTTTACCCTGTATCTTCTTATAGGCTCTAGTTGTTGTTGTTGTTGAAAGAGGCAGTTCACTTCCAGCAGGAATTGAGTTGAGGCATTGAGTAATAGTTGGGCCTAGTCCAAAAATGACCAAGTAATGCTCCTTAAAGAGAGCTTAACAAAAACTTCTATTTAATGAGTATTGGAAAGGTTTGAGTAGGAAAGGATAGGTAGCAGAGGATGGAGAATTAATTCCCTAAATCTAAAAGGGTCTAAGCTTTTCTCACTCCCTTCTGATTCGTGAGAATCTACTTCTTGCTCAGGTTTCCCTGAACCTAACTTACAACTCCTTATCATTTAACTAAATCTCCAGATCTATGCTAAATATTCTGTTCTAATCAATAATTTCCTTAAATATATATATATATGTATATATATATATATATATATATATATATATATATATTTTAAAATCAATGACTCCTTGTATTCTTCCTTCCCAGCTCCTCTTGCAACTGTCACTCCTTTTAGGACTAGTCAGGCTTCAAGCCCGGTAGGTCAAACAGGCCTATCCCACTCTGCAGTCACCCAGAGGGGAACAAAACAGTTTTTCTTCCTTTTTGCCTACTGGTCTTCTTTCTCCAGCTATTCCCAAAGCTCCAACTTTTTCTCCTCTCCAACTGTCACTCGGTTTTCCTGGTTTTCCTAGAAAGCTGATTCACAGACCTTCTCTCCCGCAGACAGGCCACCAGGAGCGAGTTTGTCAGTTTGACTCCAACAGCCTTATAGTTCCTCAGAATTCCTTACTAGGAATGCTGTCTAAAATTCTAAATGGGCCTTAAAAGGTAATCTGACAGTCCTTAGCTACTAAGCTCTTAATTGTTTAATTAATGTTTATTTTAACCCCAATATTTCTAAGACTACTCTTTCACTTTGGGGAATTTTTAATTGTAAAACCTCATCTTGTTTATGGTCGAAGTTACTAGGTCTTTTGTTACACTAATTATGATTGCCTGGTATTTTAACACTTTCTGCATACCTGTACTATTTTTTTCTTTGAGCAAGAAACTCTGGATTTTGACTAATATGTTCTAGGGAATCAATTTGGGCTTTATTTCAGTAAATGATTGGGGAATTCCTCCTCTATTCATATTGCCCTCTAGTTGTAATAGATTTGGCAAAATGTATTTGCAATTTCTTGAATTAGAAAGCCTAGGTTTTTTAAAACAAGATTTTAAGAAGTTTTGATGATTCCAAAATTATTTCTCCTTGTCCTCTTTTCCAGAACAGTTATTTTTAATAGCAGATTGTCTACATTTTCTTCTATTTTTTTTAATTCTTTGATTTTGTTCTATTTCTTATTGTCTGTTGGATTCATTGATTTCTGTTTGATCTATTCTAGTTTTTTAGGAATCTGTTACTTGGACAGGGTTTGCCACTTTCTCTTTTAATTTCCCTCCAATAATTTCCTCTAGAAGCTTTATTTATTAATTCACATTTCATATATTTTAGATATCTATGTAGTCTTTAAGGCATGTTGTCTTTTTGGTGTTCATTTCCTTCTGGAAATTCATTTTTTTGTCAGTGCTTAAAATTGTTCTATAGTTTAATCTTCTAGGTTGATTTTTTGTTATGTTTTTTATTAAATAATAATTTTGTGGTGATTGATATCTTCTTCTGTTTACCCATCTCTCTAAGCTTAGTTCCTGAATTGGGCCTTAGTGTTAGGGCCAGGCTCTTCTCTCTACTACAATTTTCATTGGGCTAGTAAGCCCTACTTGGCATCACTCTGGGTCATCTGAGTCCTCACACCTTCAAGAGTTCTTACACAATAAGAGTATTGTTAGGTTTTAGTTTCCTCCTGGTTCTTTCAGGTTCAGAGTGCTGGATCTTTAATCTTCTGTATTTTCGCAGAAGAGTGTATTATGGACCTCAGAACTCCTGGGTCTGGGGTGTCTTGATCTAAATACTGCTAGTATGGTCCTGGTTACTGCTACTCCTAGTCACTTCCAAATCCCATTATATAGGCTTTTGAACTCCCTGGGTCTTTATGGTTGGGCAGTTAACAACTGTCTCTCTCTGAAACTGGGATTGAGGCACAGAGGCTGTGAGTCTGAGAGTCTCCTGAATAAATCTTCCTTGAAGCTGCCTGCCTTGGATTATCCTCAAGACAAAGGTTGAGTTTGAGTTACCCATTCATTCTGGTGGACAGAAATTATTTGGGTGTGATCTCCTTCCTTTCTAGGATCTTAGAAGGACAATACAACTGGATTCTTCAGTCTGACCCTACCAAGGACTCTAGAAGTTTGTGAGAATCTGGGTTCTTTTGGACTTTATCTTTTTAATTTAGTTATAGTTTAGTTAGGTTACACTTAGAATAGAAACCTTATTGAGTTAACTATCTGGGTGGGAAATAGTCAGTTGGGCCATCATCCCCTACCATCCCCCATCCCTTTTAGCTAATAAAACTATTTATATACTTGTGTGTGTTACCATCCTTAAAACCTTTCCCCTTCCATAAATTGCCATTATAACAATTTTGGCTGAGCTAACTAGGTAAAATCTTAGGAAAATTAGGTTTTTGTATAGGAAAATCAGTTAAAAAACAAAATAGGCAATTAAAGACTGGAGAGGTTCCATATTTCACTGTTAGCAGTTGGTACATTCCAAAGGAAGGGGCCACAGAATTCTGGGACTCTGGTAGAACTCTGAAGGACATTAACTTTTAAATTCACCTGGTTAAGTGGCCATTTTGGATTTTTTTAGTTGAATTTTTTTTCTTGGTCTATTGTTGTGTGTTAACCAATAATAATCAAAGGGAGTATAATATTATAGATTCTTTTTTAATAGTACTGTAATATTGAATGTAAACATGTCAGGAGACATTTTAAATAATTAGTTTTGTATGTTTTGGGATTGTGTTTTACACATCCCTTACATAATTTTTACTTTGTTTCCCAAAAGATGTAATGTGATGTTAGGATATCAGTGGATGAAACCCTGTATGTGTCTAACTATTCAGACTGTTTTATCCTATGTGCCTTTACTGTGTATATATTTGTTTATTGTATACAAATGTAGAGTTGTGTGTAATATTGGATATGGATATAGATATATATGGATATAGAGCTGTAATACTATGGATTACCAAAGACTCAGAATTGAAACAGATAATTGTACTTATGCAACAATAGCTAGATGAAATGGAGACATGCATGAAGGGTAAAAAGTTTATTATTAATGATTATGAAAATGATTTGAAGGAGAAAGATGGAAAAGCTAAGAATTTAAATAGGCTGCAAAAGGAAGAGGTAAAATGCAAATTTACCTTATTCTCTCTGAGAAGTCCCTGTGGTATCCCAGGATGAAAGATTTAAAGTAAAAACACACAAATTATTTACACCAGAAAATTTAGAATCAATTAAAAAGAGAACTCCTCCCTTTAGAGAAGAAACAAACAAGGTTGTAAGAGAAATACAAAGGGCCATTGACATTTTTTACCCAGATTATTGGGATTTCTCTTTATTAGTGATAGAGCTGTTAACAAAGAGGGAAAGGAATAAGTTTATAGCTGAGACAAGACAATAAAGGATCCTTTATTGACTCCATGGCCTCAGGATTACAGGGATGTGGATATGCACAACAAAGTGGAATATGAATTAATGAAAGATGCCAGACAATCAATAATTGATGTAATGAAAAGACACACAAAAGGCCAAATGCATGGTCTAAGTTTGAGGAAATAAAGCAAAAAACAAATGAATCACCTACAAAATTTCTAGACCATATTACAGAGGCTACAGAAACATATTTAGACATGGATGTGTTAGAAGAAGGAACTATTGCACACATAGAAAGAATTTTTGTTAGGAATGCTATCCTAAAACTCAAATTGTTTTTCAAGAATAATTACCCAGATTGGGAGGAAATGGAATTAGAAAATTTAAGAAGGAAGGCAACATATTTACGTGATGATAATGAGGAAAGGGATACTTTATAGAAGATTTTAAAAGGAAACTAAAGGAAACAGAAAACAAAGTTAGGGACAGTGAAATTAAAGAAGTGAAAGCTATGGCTGCTCTAAGATCCGTGCAACCTAGTAACTAATATAAGCCTAGGGAAAGAAGATCCCCACCCCAAAGGTGTTTCTTGTACAATCACATTGGGCATTTTGTCAAGGAATGTAGAGTTAGGGGTCAATTTTCAAGGCAATTGAATAGAAATGGAGGGTTCAATAGACAAAATAACTATAACAATAATTGGAACAATAATAATAATAATAATAATTGGAATAATTATGAAAGGAGAAATAATGTCAATATATGCCAGAATGCTTGCTGTCAAGGGGCTCAAGCACCAGATTTAAACACCATGCAGGACTGCATTGAATCTGGGGCAAGGCCCAAATACAGTCAAGTTGTTAAGGGTGATCAAAACCAAGGGGCATGTTCTTTATGAAGATGTACCCAGACTTCCTTTATATTTGAATCAAGGGAAAATGGTTTGGAAATAAATGAAAGTTATTGTAATGGTAATAAGGTTAATGAAGTTGTAAATGATGTGATTGAATCAAAGGATAATGTAATTAGTGTTAATAATTGTAAGGAAAAAGAATATTGGAATGTAAAATTAATGGAAAATTCTAGTGATTGTAAAATAATGGAAAATAGTGAAGAATATAAACTGGATAATGAAAATGTGATTGAGAGCAATGATACAAAGACCAAGGATAGTAGAGTAAAAGTTGATGATGGTGTTAAAGATGTAAAATCCTGGGAATATCATACAGTTCAAGAAGATATAAACTTGGATGAACAGGAAATGACTGAGCTTTGTACTGATATTACTGTTCTTGCACCAGTGTTGGAAACATTTCAACCACCAAATAGTACAAAACTATATGTGTCTATCATTATAAGAGATCAGATTTATGATCATCTGATTGATACTGGAGCCAGTAAATTAGTTTCGAAAAATCTTCCTCAGAATTGTAGAGCTGTTGGTACAATGGAAGTAATATGAGTTATTGGTAAACCAGAGAGAGTAGCAAAATTACAATCAAAAATGTTTACTTTAAGTCCATTATCTGTGGAGCATGCATTTCTTTGTATGACAGAATGTCCAATGAATCTTTTAGGGAGGGATTTATTATGTAAATTATGAGCAACAATCTAATGTACTGATAATGGTGATGTATCATTACATCTACCAGAAGAATCTCTGAAAGCTTTTCCATTGCTGTTCTTGGATTTAGTCAGCACAGAGGATGACTTGGATTCAATCTATCCAATACCTGAGGATATCCCTGAAGATCTTTGGTCAAAGTATTCCACAGATGTAGGCCTATTGAAATCAGCTACTCCTGTAAGGGTGAGGACTAAAGAAGGGCCAGTTCCTTGTGTACCTCAGTATCCCTTAACTAAAGAAGCAATAGAGGACATAAAACCAATCATTGAATCCCTAATCCAACAAGGATTCATAATACTGATTCTTTCAATAAAAAAAACCAAGGTGAGATCAAAATGGAAAAGTGGTGCATAAATTCACACAGGATTTAAGAGCAGTAAATGATTATGTAATAAAGACATGCCCTATCATACCAAGTCCAGCTGCTATAATTTCTTCCATTCCAAGTTAGGCAAGATATTTCACCATTTTAGATTTATGCTCAGCTTTTTTCTCAATTCCAATTCATGAGGATTCTCAAAAGATATTTGCTTTTACCTTGGAAAAAAACAGTGAACCCAAACCCTTCTTCCACAAGTATTCACAGACTCACTGAGCCAATTTTCACTAATTTTAAATAGAAATCTAAAGACTATAACATTCAAAGAAAGTAAATTGGTGCATTTTATAGATGATATTCTCCTTTCATCCCCAAAGACTAAAGTGTGTCTGAGAGATAGCAAGATTCTTTTGTTAGAATTATATAAGCATAGGCATAAAATCTTCAAGGCAAAATTGCAGTGGGTTTTGCCTTGAGTACAATATCTTGGATTTATGTTATCAGAAGGTTCCAAAAGTATCACACAGAAAAGAATAGCAGACATCCAGAAATTGAGTGCTCCTAAGACCAAAAAGAAACCCAGAGCCTTTCTTGGAACAAATGGTTTTTGTAGACAGTGGATACCTGGATATAGTGAATTAACAAAATGTCTAACAGATTTAACCAGGAATACAGAACCAGAACCTCTGAAACTAAAATCTGACCATCTGCAAGCCTTAAGTAAGCTTAAAGAAGTCATTTTATCTGCTCTGGTTTTAGGCATCCCAGACTATACAAAACCATTTCAACTATTTGTAAATGAAACTAAAGGTATTGCTTCTGGTGTACTGACACAGACTTTAGGACAAAGTTATCATCCAATTGGATATTATAGTTGTCAGCTTGATCCAATAGCTGCTGGTACAGTTCCTTGTCTAAGGGGTGTAGCAGCTGCAACTGTGTTAGTCCAGAAATCAGCAGATTTAGTTTTGGGATGTCCATCGACTGTATATTGTTCACATCAAAAGAAGCACTAATGAGAAAATTTTGTACTCAAGCTTATTCAGATCAAAGAATTTCTAAGCATGAAATTATTCTCCTAGGGAGTGAGAACATCCAGTAGAGGAGATTTAGTGTATTAAATCCAGCTACACTTCTTCCTGATTTGCCAAAGAATAGTGAACCATTACATGAGTGTGTAGAAGTAGTAGATATCGTGGTTATGTTGAGGATGGATTTGAAAGACACTCCTATTGAAAATCCAGACTTGATGTTATTCACAGATGGTTCTTCATAGTTGTGTAATGGAATTAGATGTACAGGTGCTGCAATGGTCACAGAATTTGAGACACTGTGGTATGGCTCATTACCTAGTAACAGTGCTCAAGGGGCAGAATTGGTAGCTTTGAAGGAAGCATATCTTCTAGCTGATGGTTAAAGTGCAAATATTTATACAGACTTTATGCATTTTCTACATGTCATGCTATAGGGAAGACCTTGAAACAACAAGGTTTTATTACTACATTGGGAAAACCAATTGCTCATGCAGAAATAATAACTGAATTGTTAGATGCTATCCAAAAACCTAAACAGCTAGCAGTGATTCATTCTAGAAGCCATACTAGTGGCAGAAATTTGGTCTCTAAAGGAAATCATAGATCTGATATAACTGCAAAATTTGCTGCCAGGAATGCTCCAGTGTATGTAATAAATTTGTCAACCATTGAATCTGATGATCTAGAAAAAGCTTATGTAGATTCAAAAATTCAGAAGTAGAATGAGAAATTTGAAGCAAGGAAAGGACATGGAATATGGGTTGCAGACACTGGAAAACTGCTGTTACCAAAAGATTTATATACCTATTTATGTCAAGCCATCCACACAAAAGGTCATTTTGGTACTCAAGCTGTAGTAGACTCTGTAAAAAAGCAATGGGTAGCACCAGGAATACGTACTGTAGAAAATAATCTGTATAAGCTATTCTGTTTACCAAAAATTCAACCAATGGGCATTCAGACAGAAAGATTTAGGTGGTAGACCTTTAGCATGTTGTCCTTTTGAGAGTCTGCAAATTGATTATATCAGCATGCCAAAAGCTGAAAGATACAAGTTTTGTCTGGCAATTGTGGACAGGTTAACAAAGTAGTCTGAAGCTTTTCCATCAAATACAAAAACAGCAAACTTTGTGGTAAAAGTGTTGATTAAGAAAATTATTCCTAGATTTGATGTACCACTTACCATAGACTCTGATAAAGGATCTCATTTCAAACAAGATATCCTGTAAAGAGTCCATGAGAATCTAGGAATAACAGCTAAATATCATGTTCCTTATCACCCACAAAGATCAGGTCAAGTGGAGCCTGTAAATAGGGCACTCAAGACTATGGTGGGGAAAATCTGTGCTGGAACTCATCTAAAATGGCCAGATATTCTTCCCATAGTTTTGCTTTACCTATGTACAAGACCAAGAGTAGATTTGCATATTTCAGCCATTGAGATGCATTTTGGACATGCTCCATTACAGACAAAAACTTGTATGACAGTGTATACATCTCTCTTAAGAGAAGATTATCAACTTGCTTCACACTTAAGTGCTTTATAACAGCAGCTTAAAGAACTACATGATATGGGAGTATTGATCCAATCTGGTCCATTGGATTATTCTCTCCATAATTTCAAACCAGGAGGTATTAGATATGTGAAAATATTTGCTAAAACATCAGCAACACAAGAGAGTTGGGTAGGCCCTTATACCATCGTGTTAGTTTCTCCATCTTCAGTAAAAGTATTAGGTAGAGATTCATAGTATCATTGTCCACATATCAAATTAGCTCATGGAACTAATAATGAATATGTACAAATCATTGAAGAAGAAGTTAAAGAAGAGTAAATTGTGGAAAGCTGAGATTCATTAGACACATTGAGTCTGCAGTCAGAAAGATCAGTAAGGAGAGGACCATTCCAGTGGATGAGGACATTCAGATAGAAGAGGACAATGCAATTGAAGAGGAAAATTCAGAAATTAATGGACACTGTAAAAGACTGAAAAACTTACAAATATAAAGACTTTAAAGGGAATTTGCAGTAAAGAGGATCAAGTAATTGATGGACTAATAGATTAAAAAAATTTGGGGTAATGTAATATAACACAAAACAACATAACATATATTCACACAAGCATTCATAAATGCATTTACTACCATGGATTTGGAGAAGAATTCTTCAATCAAGATGAAATGAGAAGAGAAGGAAAATCTGAAGTTGTGGTAAGTATGTTTCATTCAATAGTAACACAAATGCAACAGTAACATAACATTAACATAACAGTAACATTTACATAGCACTAACAAAACAATATAACAGCATGAAAAAACAACATAAAACTACACACAAAAACATAAACATGATTAGGTTACATTGAATCACTAGTTGAATGAGAAACAATATATAGCTAGGGCTCTAACAATGTCATAATGTTATAAAGTAGTTAAGTTACTAACAAAAATGGGTAGCTACTTAGTTTAGTATAAGAATTTAGGTAGGTGACTAGTTTTAGGAGAGTTTAGGAGATAGGGCTTTAGTTAGATAAGATTAGAATTTAAAATAGATAAGATAAGGTAAGATACTGAACTACACTACAAAAATACATTACAACACACATAACAATATACATTACATAGGGCAAATGACATATAACATCACATATCACACAAAATTATAATACACATGTAAATAGTGTGTATTATAGTTAGGACTGTAAAATTAATTGTATTATAGTATATGTATATATGTAGCATATGTGTAAATAGGAAGTGTATATATCTGTGTGTATGTATAGCATAAATGCATATGTTGTATGTATGTATTATATGTGTATATATGTAAAATTTATGTAAATGGATCACTTACGTTTAATTTTATCTATTGTTATATGTAGTTTGCATAAGTGAGTTTGATGGTTTGGTTTAAATTTTCTTTGTAAAACATATATAATGTTGAGTTTATTGTAATTTTCAAAAGTTTTTTCTTTAGGTTTGATGTTTATGCATTGTAATAGTAGTAGAAGTTTCTGTATTAGTTGATAAGAGTAGTATGTTATGATTTTAATATTTTGCATGAGAGTTGTGTTTATCTTTTGATTTGGATATTAGTTGCTTTTTGTACTTTTGCATGCTTGATCTGTATTTTGAAATTTCTAATTGTTCATTATTTAATTCCCTTTTTCCTTTCCTTGATTAAATCCCTAGAATAGGATAGTATTTGATAGATTAAAATAGTTGAGTATAAATTGTTTGTTATTTTGGGTAAATATTTTAGTTTAAGTAATATGTAAGTAAATTGGTGCACAGAAGCCAAAATATTTTGGCTTTGTGCAAAGGGAGGACTGTAGCTAGGGGATTTGCAAAGTTGATTGACAGCCCTCATACCAAGATTCTGTAGAGCTGTATGGGTCAGGATTCTAAGTGGTTGGGCAGTTAACAACTGTCTCTCTCTGAAACTGGGATTGAGACGCAGAGGCTGTGAGTCTGAGAGTCTCCTGAATAAATCTTCTTTGAAGTTGCCTGCCTTGGATTATCCTCAAGACAAAGGTTGAGTTTGAATTACCCATTCACTCTGGTGAACAGAAGTGATTTGGGTGTGATCTCCTTCCTTCCCTCTCTAGGATAGCACTGCTCACCCTAATCAAGGGAGGGGACTAGAAAAGATGTCCCAAACATTGCCTGCCCTACAAACACCCGGTCAGCACACCGTGACTGGTGGGTCATCCCTTAAGTGGTCGAAATCAAAGAAAACAAAATACAAAAAAATTCCTACTAGGAGCATGGAACATCAGAACATTACTTGATAGAGAGAATACCCCAAGACCTGAGAGAAGAACAGCTCTAATCTGTAAAGAACTGGTGCAATATAACATCGACATCACATCCTTAAATGAAATACGCTTACCAGAAGAGGGATCACTCAGTGAACCCACCACTGGATACACCTTCTTCTGGAAAGGTAGAGCCACAAATGAAGACAGAGTTCACAGTGTTGACCTGGCTATCAAGACCAGTTTGCTCAAACAGCTGCCAGACTTGCCTGTGGGCATCGGCGAGAGGCTCATGAAGATCCATTTGCCTCTCAGCAAAGACCGGTATAGCACAATCATCAACGCATATGCCCCTACACTGACCAGCACAGAGGAGACCATCGAGCAGTTCTACTCTGACCTGAGTGCTGTCCTGCACTCAGTGCCCACAAATGACAAGCTGAAACTACTGGGAGACTTCAATGCTTGCGTTGGCCAGGACCATGAAAGATGGAAAGGAGTGCTTGGAAAACATGGCATGGGCAAAATGAACAACAACAGCCTACTGCTACTTAGCAAATGCTCAGAGTTCAAACTCACCATCACAAATACTGTGTTCAGAATGGCAAACAAATACAAAACAACGTGGATGCATCCACGATCAAAACAGTGGCATCTCATTGACTACATCATTGCATGCCGGTGAGACATCCAGGATGTACAGATCACCAGAGCCATGAGAGGAGCTGAATGCTGGACAGACCACCAATTGGTTAGAGCGACTCTTCAAATGCGCATTGCGCCTCACCACCCAAAAACATGCCCAGACAGTTTGCGCATTTTACAATGTGAGTCGTCTTAGAGATCTATCTTATTTGCAAACATTCCAGTCCTGGCTGGACGACAAGCTGTCTGTCAAGGGACCACTCACTGGAAGCTCAACCGAGAAATGGAACCAGTTCAGAGAACCCGTGAAGGAAACATCAAAGGCCGTCCTAGGCCCCAAACAACGCAACCACCAGGACTGGTTTGACGAGAACAACACTGCTATTGAAGACCTATTGAGCAAAAAGAACAAAGCCTTTATGGAGTGGCAAAATAACCCAAACTCTGCTCCTAAAAAGAACAGATTCAAGTCGCTCCTAGCCACGGCACAGTGAGAGATCAGGAAAATGCAAGACCAATGGTGGGGAAAAAAGGCAGAAGAAATCCAGTGTTTTGCTGATACGAAAAACTACAAACAATTTTTCAGTGCCCTTAAGACTGTCTATGGGCCATTAAAACCCACCACCACTCCCTTGCTATCCTCTGACGGTGACACTCTCATAAAAGATAAAAAAGGCATCAGCAACAGGTGGAAAGAACACTTCAGTCAGCTTCTCAACTGACCTTCTTCAGTCGACCAAAGCACCCTTGACCAGATCCCCCAAAACCACACCATTGTACAACTTGATGTACCTCCTTCAATAGAGGAAGTCCAAAAAGTCATTAAACAAATGAGTGCAGGCAAGGCACCCGGTAAAGACAGGATCCCAACCGAGGTGTACAAGGCCTTAAATGGAAAGGAGCTTCAGGCATTCCATATAGTGCTGACCAGCATATGGGAAGAGGAAGACATGCCCCCAGAACTCAGAGATGCCTTCATCGTAGCCCTATACAAGAACAAAGGTGCACAAGCAGCCTGTGACAACTACAGAGGCATCTCACTACTCTCCACTGCTGGAAAGATCCTCGCCCGTGTTATAATCAACAGACTCCTGTCATCTGTTGCAGAGCAGAACCTGCCTGAATCACAATGTGGCTTCTGACCAGATCGCAGCACCATCAACATGGTCTTCACAGTGAGGCAAATGCAGGAGAGATGCCTTGAGCACAACCTGAGTCTCTACATTGTCTTCATAGACCTGACGAAGGCGTTCAACACAGTGAACAGGGATGCATTGTGGGTGATCCTTAGCAAGTTCGGTTGCCCAGCAAAATTCATCAAACTGATCCAGCTCTTTCATGTCAACATGACAGGGGAAGTCCTATCTGGTGGAGAGACTTCCGATCACTTCAACATCTCCAATGGCGTGAAACAAGGCTGTGTACTTGCTCCAGTACTATTCAACCTATACTTCACCCAAGTATTACAACATGCTATGATGGATCTAAATCTGGGCGTCTACATCAAATACAGACTGGATGGCTCACTATTCAACCTTCGCTGCCTGACTGCTAAAACAGACAACAGAGAGACTCATCCTGGACGCTCTCTTCGCAGATGACTGTGCTCTCATGGCCCACCAAGAAAATCATCTTCAAACCATTGTGGACAGGTTCTCTACTGCAACAAAACTGTTTGGCCTGACTATCAGCCTCAGCAAAACAGAGGTGCTGTTCCAACCTGCACCAGGGAGGCCAACTAACCAGCAGTGCATTACAATCAACAGCACGCAGCTTTCTAACGTCAACACTTTCAAGTACCTGGGCAGCACCATCACCAATGATGGGTCCCTAGACCATGAGATCAATGCCAGGATCCAAAAGGCCAGCCAGGCATTTGGGCGGCTATGCTCCAAAGTCCTCCAACACAGCAGTGTAAGCACTGTGACAAAGCTCAAAGTGTATAACACAGTGGTCCTCAGCTCGCTCCTGTATGGTTGCGAGACATGGACACTGTACCGAAAGCACATGAAACAGCTGGAGCAATTCCACCAACGCTCTCTCCAGTCAATCATGAGGATCCGATGACAGGACCGAATCACCAACCAGGAAGTCCTTAACAGAGCCAACTCCACCAGCATCAAAGTAATGGTCCTCAAAACCCAACTACGATGGTCTGGACACGTCATCCGCATGGACCCACATATTCTATGGTGAACTGTCAGCTGGACTCAGGAAACAAGGCCGACCAAAGAAAAGATACAAGGATCAGCTAAAGTCAAACTTGAAGTGGGCTGGCATTACACCAAAGCAACTAGAACTTGCTGCCTCTGTCAGAAGCAGCTGGCCAACCCACATTAACCATGCCACCGCCACCTTTGAAGATGAATGACGTCGATGTCTTGCCGCTGTGGGACACCAGGCCACAACCGCACCTCCTGTAACAACTGGTGTCCCATGCCCCATGTGCCACAAACTTTGCGCCTCAGTCTTTGGACTTCAAAGCCATATGAGGGTACACCATAGATGAAAACGCACAAAGACAATTGTCATTCTCGGTCACCGAGAGACTACTACTACTCCTTCCTTTCTAGCATCTTAAAAGGACCATACAACTGGATTCTTCAGTCTGACCCTACCAAAGACTCTGGAAGTTTGTGAGAGTCTGGCTTCTCCTTTTGGACTTTATTTTTTTAGTTTAGTTCGGTTAAGCTTAGAGTAGAGTGGGAAATAGTCATTTGGTCCATCATTCCCTACCTTCCCCTATACCTTTTAGCTAATAAAACTATTTATAACGTGTGTGTGTTCCCATCCTTAAAACTCTTCCCTTTCCTTAAATTCCCATTGTAACAGCATGTATATAAGCTCTTTATTTTTTTCTTTGTATTTCTAGTACTTATCAGAGTATTTGGCTTACAGGGGGGAAAAAAACCTCTCTGAAATTCTTGTGTGCCTGATTCTGTGTGCCTGAAAACAATCCTATGAGCTATTATTGCTTGTGTTATACCCATTTTGCAACTAAGGAAACTGAGTGGTTAATCAAATTAATCAGCATCATACCATAAGTGAAGAGAGGCAGTCTTCTACTCCATTTATAAGAATTCTTATACTACAAAAAACACACTTAATCTTTTAGATATGGTTCTTTTCTGAATCTTTGAGTAGATCTTATCTTGTTTACTTTAATTGGATAGTCTTTCAGTTCTATCCAAATGGGGAAATTTGATCTTTGATAAACAGAATTACATTTGTTATATTTCCTGATTTATTTATTTAGTTAATTAAATACAACCACCTCTCATTGCCTAAAAGCTTGACAGATTTTCTCTCACATAACTTGCTGGGTACTTGACTGGAATAACTTAAATATGTTGATTGTAACCGCATGACATAGATATAGATACACAGTGTTCCAAATGGAAGAGTGTAAAAGAAACAATCTAGACCTCACTGAAATAGAGTCGGAAAAACTAATGATGGTTTTTCAGATGCTAGTGACTGCTTTGGAGAAGAATCCATATAAATGGATATGTTGGCAAGAAATGGAGTAAAATACAGTTGAGATACTTCAAATTATATTGAATAGATTTTGCACAATTTTTCATTAAGATTTTAAAAATATTCTCAGATTAGAGTTTAGCATATAAAATTGCTGAGAGCAAACAGGGAAATGCTATCATACTATTATATATATTTTACGAAAAAGGAAACTGGCATATTACAAGCTCAGTATGCTTGAGACATGACAAAAGTCACAGAGCTACAAAGAAGTGTAGATAAAACTTGGACCAAGGTCTCCTGCAAGGCTAGCATTGTTTCTCACTACACTATACTTTCTCAGCATACAATATGTAGGATATTCCTTGAGAATCCAATATTTTTATTTCAGCCAGATAAAAATTCCAAAACAAATGGAGAATATAATCACTTGATTTCTCTTTTTGTAAGGAACAATCTCTCCTTTTGTAAACTAACAACATTCCCTTGCTCTGCTCTGTGTGTCCATAAAGGACCTCTTCCATGAAGCAAATGTAAGATAAAGCAGAAATGTCTAACATGTGGCCCAAAGGCAGCATGCAGCCCACAACACTCAATCCTTAGTCAACGCAAATCAAATTAAAATGTAATTGGGAAAGAGTTAACAAAATAAATATAAATAGAATAAAACATAAATAATGTCACTGCATGGTTTCCTAAGTCACTATGTGCCCACAGGGATCTTTATGTATGGTTTAATTGTCCCCATTTCTATTTGAGTTTGAAAACACTAATAGAGAGTATGTGAAAATAAGGCAGAAAATTCCCCTTGGGCATAGCGCCACATTGAGATAGAACTGAAGCTGGGAGGAGAATTGTTCTGTACCCCTACTTACTACTGCTTACTTTACATCACAGATCTTTATTTTTCTATTATCAATACTTTCACCATATGAAATCCAAGACATTTTTATACTGCAAATGAGCACAGGGGAGGAAATTTAGGCTCAGAGAACAGATAAGAAAACTAAGAAGCAATTATTATACAACTAGCTGAGGAAAGAAGGATTAAATGCCACATCAGAAAAGGAAGAGAATACTTATATGGTCCTATAGTAGGTTTTGAAACTTTTAAGGGTAGGAGGAGTATCTTTTTCATCTTTGTATCCCCAGGGCCTAGCAAAGTAACCTACAAATAGACACTTAATGTCTTTTGAATTTAAGTGAAATTGGTGCAAGTAATGAGTATTTGTTTTTGAAATAAAAATTTCAGAGAGAAATATATAATGCCACCTTAATACAGGTCATATAAATAATGTATAAATATTCCCTTCCTGCTTCTGGCCTACAACTACCTAATTCAATAATTGTGGGATTCAGAGATGATGAATTCTTTGGTTGTTTTTCCAGCCTTTTAGCAACCCAGTTCTGAAAAAAGACTTGGTTTTTTGTTTGGCATTTCAAGCTCTTCATAACCTAACTCCTTCCTAAGTTTCTAGAATTTTATACCTTAATCCTCTCCTTGAGTTCCACAATCCCACCACACTGGCCTGCATGTAGTTTTTCAAGCAATACACCTCCTGTCTATTTCTTTGTCCTGTTTTGTTTTGTTTTTGTATTCCATGCCTGAAAAACTGTTTCCTTGTCTCAATTTCTTCGTTTTCCAGGGTTCTTTCAAGACTCAGCTCAAATCTCACCTCTGCAGGTCCTTCCTAGTTCCTCTTCACCTCCACTCTTACCCCAGATATTAATACCTCTTCCTTTTAAATTGTTTTCATTGATCCTGTCTATAACTTCTTTGTACCTAATTATCTGTATGGTGTTTCCCTCCTTCCTAGAATGTAGGCTTCTTGGGGATAGAAATGGTTTTTTGCCCATTCTTTGTATACTCAGAGTTTATCATAAAACCTAGCTATTCTAAAAAGACACAAATGCATGTTGACTGACTGATTGACAGATAAGGAAAATCTACAGTGGTCCCATTGGCCCTCTTCCTTGATCCAAGATTGCAGTAGGACTTCAAGGCACTGTGTTACTTAGAAGAGGCAGCTTCTGACTCAGCCTCTTTCTTTGACTCTCCATATTAAATCATGTAATAAAAAACTTCAAGTGAGAGGGACTTAAAATGGAGCTTCCAGATGCAATCATTATGGCAATTTTGCCCCACAGAACTACACAAACCTACTATGAATATTTTTCCATTTTTTACATTTTTGTGTTTCATGAGCCTATGTGAATGAACCTACTTGGAGATGGAAGTTCTAAGGCTTAGAGTTGACCTTGTGAGCATGAGAGGGCCAGAGTTCCCAAGTCCTTTTGAATGAAGCTCAATAGTTTCAAGAAGAATCCCCAACAACTCTTGGAGACAAAAACCATCAACCTGGAGATTAATGGGAGTTTGATCCATTTAACCAAAACACATGTTGTTTAGTTAGGAAACGCTGAGACAAAATGTAAAATACCTAATAACAATTACATAACTTGTTTCTGCTTAGAGAATTTTAAGTACAAATCAATAGAATAAGACTAACTGCCTCTTTTTTTAGGTTTTTTAGGATGTCTTACTATCAATGTTCCCCTGTCATAAGAAGGAGGCCTGATTCAGGCAGGAACCAATCAGCTCAGATTCAGTGTTAGGATTAGCTATAATCATAAAAAAAGATGTTCAACAAGGATACTCCTGCATTAGCTTAGATACATATAGCCTTCCTTATCTCCATATGGAACTAGGTCTAACTAATAGGGTGCGAATATCTTACATTCTGAAGACTCGTGCTGTATTGGAAAGATTCTGATCTTCAGATAAAGCTTTTATTCTCTGAAATGACAAGGATAGCACATCAATATGGCCAGAGGTTCCCAGAAAGTTTCTAAAGGGCAGTTTTAGCTTTAAGCTCTGAGATAAATCAAATCTCAAGGATATCTTTGCCACTTTTCAAAGAAAAATTAACCTAAGTTATTTTGCAAAGCAAGGGAGGAAACCCTAATAAGTAGTAATGATAACACATTTATGTTTTTGTCTTTTGTGTTTTACCATTTCTTTTGTGTAGAGGAATTAAATAGCAGCCCCCTATGATTCATATTGTATACTGATTATCATTCTCCCTCCTTTGGGGGAAACTTTGTACATACGCCCAAACCTGAGCTATAAGTAAGTCACCCAAGGAGCAACAGAATGGAAGTCTAAGTAGCCAGGCATGGAAGAAAAAGAATCCCTGACCTCCTTTCAGAGGCTAGGCACTTCAAGGACTGAACTCCACCCTCAAGCAGAGTGAACACTAAGGGAAAGAGAGTGGACCCAGTTACCCAGACACTTGGACACAGAAGTAATTTCTCAAGGTTAGGTTACAGCCAACATGAATAAACATTAAAGTCTTTAAACTATATTTGTAATACCATCAGATCTTTATAACAAATGAATTGGGTAGAATTTCTCACCCCAACCAAACCCTTTTGACACTGATTTGTACATTAGAAGACACATCTTCGTTGTATATATACAGAGAGAGAAAGAAAGAGACAAGTACTTTTCTTTGAGTTTGGTATGTTCCATGCTGATGAAATGAATCAAATAAGCATCATCTCAATAAAAGGGAATTGGTTGAAACCTACTTGAACTCAGATTCCTGATACTAAAGCCCCAAATAAGTTCCAAATTACTATTATCAAAAATAACAATGCAACAAATTTTAACCAAACTAGTTTGAGTATACAAAAAGTAACAGTTTGCCCAAGTCATTCATTTGTTAACTACTCTTTGAGAATTTGAGGGAGGTGTCATCTGAGCACAAGGGAATGTCTCAGTCTCTTGATGTTTTAATAGCTTAAAACTGCATGAAGAGAAGAAAAAGAAATTAGAGGTATTAAAATAGGCAATGAGGAGACCAAGCTATCACTCTTTGCAGATGATATGATGGTCTACTTAAAGAAGCACATAGAATCAACCAAAAAGCTAGTGGAAATAATCAACAACTTTAACAAAGTTGCAGGATACAAAATAAACCCACATAAATCATTAACATTTCTATATATTTCCAACACATCCCAAAAGCAAGAGTTTGAGAAATTCCAATTAAATCACCCTAGACAATATAAAATACTTAAGACTATATTTGCCAAGATAAACACAAGAATCATATTAATACAACTACAAAACACTTTCCACACAATTAAAACTAGATCTAAACAATTGAAAAAGCAATAATTTATTATGGGTAGAAAGAGCTAACATAATGAAAATGACAATCCTACCCAATTAATTTACTTATTAAGTGCCATATCTATCAAACTACCAAGAAACTTTTTTTACTGAATTAGAAAAACTATAACAAAATTCATTTGGAAGAAGAAAAGATCAAGAATATCAAAGGAAATAATGAAAAAAATGTGAAGGAGGGGAGCCTAGCAGTACCAGATCTTAAACTGTACTATAAAGCACTGGTCATCACAACATCATACTGGTTAAGAGACAGAAGGGAGGATCAATGGAATAGACTTGGGGTAAGTGATCTCAGCAAGACAGTGTATGATAAACCCAAAGATCATAGGTGTTTTGGGACAAAAAAAAACAAACAAACACTATTTGACAAAAACTGCTGGGAAAATTGGAAAACAGTATGGGAGAGATTAGATTTAGATCAACATCTCACACCCTACACCAAGATAAATTCAGAATGGGTGAATGGCTTGAATATAAAGAAGGAAACTATAAGTAAATTAGGTGAACACAGAATAGTATGCCTGTCAGATCTTTGGGAAAGGGAAGATATGAAGACCAAGCAAGAGTTAGAAAAATTACAAAATGTAAAATAAATAATTTTATTACATTAAATTTAAAAAGTTTTGTACAAACAAAACCAATGCAACCAAAATTAGAAGGGAAGCAACAAATTGGGGAAAATCTTTATAAGAAAAACCTCTGACAAAAGTCCAATTACATAAATATATAAGGAGCTAAATCAATTGTACAAAAAATAAAAAAGCAAGCCATTTCTTAATTGATAAATAGGCAAGGGACATGAATAGGCAATTTTCAGATAAAGAAATCAAAACTATCAATAAGCACATTAAAAAGTGTTCTAAATCTCTTATAAATTAGAGAAATGCAAATCAAAACAACTCTGAGGTACCACTTCCCACCTAGCAGATTGGCTAACATGACAGCAAAGGAAGATAATAAATGCTAGTGGGGATATGACAAAATAGGGACATTAATGCATTGCTGGTGGAGTTGTGAATTGATCCAACCATTCTGGAGGGCAATTTGGAACTATGCACAAAGGGTGATAAAAGACTATCTGCCTTTTGATCCAGCCATACCACTGCTGGGTTTATACTCCCAAAGAGATAATAAGGAAAATGACTTATACGAAAATATTTATAGCTGCACTCTGTGGTAGCAAAAAATTGGAAAATGAGGGGCCTTGGGCTCCATAGTAGTATCAATTCTAAGACAGAAGATAAGAGTTTGGAATTTAAAAAAGAACACAAAATTAATATAATGAAATCAGAATCAAGGCAGAGGTCTTTCTATGAAAGAATTTCTTGTTACACTCACCTTCCCCAATTGCTCTGCTCCATATTCCTGCTGTTCCCCACTATGTGACTGACTGGGACACGGGGGCAGATTGGGGCTGAAGGCCATAAGGTCGTTCTTGATTGTTTCTTCTCCAGAATAGACCTTCTGCAGCCGATGCTGAGAATAGGACCAGCTCCCTGCTTCATTCGAACATACCAGCATAGGCTTGCCAGGCCCATACCTGCCCTGCGGAGGTGCAGAGCACCGCAGTGCCACATACAGCAGCAGGCTCAGCACTAACAAACTGGATACTGAGCAGATAGCTATGATCAGATATACGTTTACATCTATCAACCCCGTCTCCTTCCTAACTCCTGTCTCAGCCACAGCTCCAACAACCTCAGATGATGCCTTGAGGACTTGCCCGCTCTCCAATAGTGACACGCTCACAGTGGCAGTAACAGACAGTGCAGGTTCCCCGTGGTCCTTTACTAATACTAGAAGCATCCTTAGAGGTCCATCTGCCTCCTCCAGGACTCGTGTCGTGCGAATCTCGCCTGTGTATAGTCCCACTCGGAAAGGGCTGTGCCCAACACCCACCCCAGGCAGCAGTTCATAAGATATCCATGCATTGTATCCTGAATCCGCATCCACAGCCCGGATCTTCATCACCACATGACCTGGAGCCACTGACTGTGACACTAGTTTGGTCACTGAGCCCCCGCTTGCCCCAGAACCTGCAAGAGGAGGTAGTACTTGTGGCGCATTGTCGTTCTCATCCAGAACGAACACCTGTAGGCTCACGTTGCTGCCCAGAGGAGGGAAGCCCGAGTCTCGGGCGGTCACCTGGAACTGCAGCAACTCCAGCTCTTCGTGGTCCAGAGGCTGCAGGACATACACTTTCCCACTCTCCGAGTGCACAGACACATAGCTCGACAGCGGACGCTCACCTATCCACCGATCCACCAATGAGTAGGACACCAGTGAGTTCTCTTGAGCATCCGGATCAGATGCAGATACTGTGAAGATGTGACTTCCTGGTGGGTTGTTCTCCTTCACAAACACAGTATACACAGGCTTCTCGAAGGAAGGTGCATTGTCGTTTACGTCCTCAATGTCCACAGATATGCTAGCCGTGGACCACAGAGCTGGCATCCCGCTGTCCCTCGCTGTCACTACTAACTCGTAGGTTGGCACACTCTCGCGGTCCACAGGGCCCTCCAGCACCAGCGAATAGTAATTCCTAAAGGTGGACACCAGAGTGAAGGGCCCTGTGGGTGATAATGAGCAAGTCACCTGCCCATTGGCGCCTGAGTCACCATCAGATACGCTAATGAGGGCAATGACTGTGCCCAATGGGGAGTCCTCTCTGACAGGCAATGAAAGTGATGTCACAGACACCTGAGGAGAGTTATCATTGGTGTCCAGAATTTCCACTAGAACCGTGCAATGACCAGCCATTGGAGGATTCCCTTTGTCAATAGCTTCAACTTGAATTTCATACCTATTATTCTTTTCAAAATCCAATTCTCCCTTTATTCTAATTTCTCCTGTATTAGGTCTGATGTGAAAAGTGTGTTGCACTTCAGGAGGGACTGGGCTACGAAATAAGTATAAAATATTTCCATTAGTTCCATCATCAGCATCAGAAGCATTGAGCTGGATCACTAATGTACCATTCAAAGCGTTCTCTAACATTCTCACTTTATAAACAGACTGGTCGAATTGTGGGGCATTATCGTTCACGTCCAACACTTTGATCAGCAGTTGAACACTGCCAGTGAGCTCCGGCTTGCCCCCATCAGTGGCAGTCAGTAATAAATGATGCTGTTGAGTTTGCTCCCTATCCAAAGATTTCCTTAGAATAAGTGATAATGAAGTAGTTTGTTCACTATTGCTCTGTACATCCAAAGCGAAATATTCACTAGGACTGAGCCTGTAGGTCAAGGCCGCGCTTTCTCCTACGTCTGCATCAGATGCGCCATCTAGCGGGAAACGTGTGTCTGGTGGTCTCGATTCAGCAATATTTATTTCTTTTTTATTTTCTGGGAACATGGGCGGATTATCATTAATGTCCTTGATATCCACCTCCACATGGAAAACCTGTAGCGGCTTGTCCACGATCATCTCCAGGTGGATGCTACAAACAGGGTTGCGGCCGCACATCTCTTCACGATCGATCCGTGAATTCACAAATAAAATGCCATTCTGCAAGTTTACCTCCAGGTAATCCTTGCGGCCCTTGGACACCACCCGGAACAATCTTGACACCAGCTCTCCAACCTCCAGACCCAGGTCCTGCGCGATTCGCCCCACGAACGTACCGTGTTTCGCTTCCTCCAACACTGAATAATGGACCTGGCCGCTCCCCATCCTCCAGGCTGTGAAGAGCAGAACGGAGAAAAGCAGATGCTGGACTCTCGGCGGACCCTCCATTACACACAGGTAAAACTACCTGTATTTAAACTGGAACTTCAGGGAAGCAAAAGGATGACTTTTTTGTTGTTGCAACTATTTGGGGAGAGCCAGTAATGTGGCCTCTATCTGATTTCGGGAAAGAATTACCAGAGTTGCTTCGTTTCAGAAGGATTCAGGGAGAAGCTGCCGTTTTCTTTCTTCTCCAAACCTTTTCAGTGAAGAGCGACACCATGTGCATGAATATGTAACTAAAATAGTAATGGATTCTCCAAATTCTCAGTGGATGTAGAGCATCTTTTACGTGTCTGGCATTTTCGCATTTTACTTCTGATCTCTACTCCTTTTGAAGAAATTATTTTATTTCTCGAGATGATAAATCCCAGTCTTCTTCCTCTTCACTGTTGTACCATGGAACATTTTGATGCCAGAAACATGAAGGGTTTGTTTCTCTCTACTTTAGAACTGTTTCTGAATTTAGTGCTCTTAACGGTCTTATTGGGAGTCCAGAGGGGCCAGCGACTCTTGAATAATGGCTTCAGGAGAACTGAATTCATCCTGTCTGACTGTTCTAATCACAGGTACAGTGCTTGTACGAGTGTTCCTTTCCTATATACTTTGGTCCTGTCGATATATCACTTCTTCTGGTCAGATTGAGAAGAAAGAACTCTCCAATAAAAAAGAAATGGTAAGTGATTCTTCAAATTTTCTTTATTTCAAGTTGTATTAAAAAATTTCCCCGGATTATATCCTTTCCCAAATTGTTTTATAAAAAGAAATAGTCTAAAGATGTAAAGAGTGCAAGCACTTGAGTATGTGCAGTGAGATATGATTTACATTGAGTTATGGTAGTCAAGTTACTCAAAGTCTGTTTCTTCATCAGTAAAATTGGAATCATAATATTTTTAGTACTTACCTCTCAAGGTTGTTGTGGGGATTAAGTGAGATAATGTGAGTAAATAGCTTTGTAGAACTGAAAGTACTATGTCAACATATATTACTAAAGTCCTTCAGAATATGTTCATTTTTTGAGCTGCTTTTATCAAAGTAGCTGGGGCTCTGAGCCTGGAGTCAGGAAAGTCTGAATTCAAATTCAGCCTAAACACTTACTAGCTGTGTGATCCTGGACAGAATAGTTTAATCTGTGTACTTCAGTTTACTCATCTGTAAAAAACAGATGGTAATAGCACTAACCTTTCAGAATTATTGTGATGATAAAATTAGATAATATTTTAAAGTATTTTGCAAGCCTTAAAGCACTTTTTCCTCATAATCATCATAATAACCAATAGAACTGGAATAATTTTAGAAACATTTAAGTATTGAGCTTTGACTCTACTACTTGCTATCTGAGGGTCCTTGAGAAGATCAATTAACCTCTATGGGTCACAATTACTTTATGTGTAAAAAAAATGGATCCAACTCTATGACTACTAAGGATGCTTCTAATTCTTACAGAAGCCCTAGATTGAAATGTGCAATATGAGGCCCATATCCACTAGAAGACAGATCCACCAAAGTATCAAATAATTCCCACTGCATACATTGGGCAAATGATAGACACTGAATTTGATTGAACTGTGAGTTAAGACTAGTATATAAATTGCTGCATTCTGAAATAGAATGTAGTAAACAAAAATGATACAAAGTACTTTAAGAGACCAGAAAATCCCAAAGCATTTCAAAGGGAAACATCTCTTCTTTGTACCCCAAAGAGGAAATGATTAGCAACTTTTGCTTCAAAAAGGAAAAAGTTCAGTGCAATGTATAGAGTGTCATGTTTCAGTGCATAAATGGAGAATGCTTTTCTCCTGGAAACAACTCCAATCCTTCTTGAGGAATATTAATACTTTGGGGAGTCTAAAGTTTGCAATGAATAAAATACAACTACCAATGTAGATATACTAAAGAATTCCACTGAGTTGACAGGATTCATATTATTTTCCACAAGTTTAACTGCTCAGTGAGCATTTATTTCAGTCTTCATAGAAGATCTCCTGAACAGTAAAATGGAAGGGTTGGGTCAAGCAAACTTAATGGAAGAGGATGGGAAGATATGAAAGAGAATAAGGATGGTTTCCCTATTGCATCCTGGTCTTTCTTCTGTTCTTGTCCATTGAAGTCTCCCAAAAAGGAGCACTGTCCCAAGATAAGTATGGGCATTAGAAGGGAAAGGGACAGTAAGGCTTTGATCCAAAGCCTTGTATAGTCCAGTTGCAATGATTTCTCAACCCAGAAGTCACACTACTGAACAGCTCTACAAGAAGTTACATCTAGGCTCATCTCTGGAGTTCTGCCTCTCTCTTAGTATTTATAAAGCCTGAGAATGGATGCTGCAATAGACTGCCCTACATCCTGACAGAAAATACTCAGTGGGAAGTAAAAAGTAAGGAAAATTCTTCCAAAAAGAATGCTATTCTGTTAGAAAGGAGGAAACTGATCTCCTGAATGATTAGTAATCTCATGTATGAAGTCTCTCTTTACTTTCATCCTTTACTGTTGGTCTTTGGAATTACTCAATATCCTTTTCAAAAATGTTCCTCATAATCATATCTAGGCAATTAGAAAATATTCCATTCAAAATGATGGTTTAAGTTGATAGAACAAGTTTAATATCTTATTTGTAGCACTTTGACTTGAAATTTTCATAAAAAATAGAAATGATTTGGTGTTTCTTCTTGATGAGCACAAGGGATGGAACCATGTCTTTCATCATATAATTATTCATGTTCTGTCCTTCACAGAACTATTTAAAATCCCTAAAATAAGTAATTTATGACTTTTAACTTACTCTTTATTTGTTATCTTCCCAGTAATCAAATCTGCTCTGAAATTCTGCTTTCCAGGGCTCCTTCACCTTTCAAGATATGGCGAGAGTACTCATTAAGGAATGGTGATTCCTATCTCTCTAGTCTAAGTGACCCCTACAGTCTTTAGCACACTGAATCAGAATAGCATAGATGGATTTTCCTCTAGAATAGGGCACTAGATAAACAAAAGCTATTCAAATTCCTTCCCTGTACCACTCCCCACCTATAAAGGCTTGGCTAAAGAAAATTCTCATTAATTCTCATTTCTTCTCATAGAAGAAAATCTTCAATGTCAGCCAATTTTTATCTTTGTTGCCATTTTAAAATAATTTCAAATGAACAACATAAAACATCACTGTGACAAATTAAACTTTCTTTGCAATTATTTCTGTTCCTTTTCAATTTCTATTCATAGGGTGTCTTAAATTTTTAATCATCACATCCGAGTTTATATGTGTATCTATAAATATATGTATGTAGCCAACCTTTTAAAGAAAAGTTATCTAAATATTCTCTAAGGAATTTTAATTAAATGTGTCTTGTATGAAAACAGAATAATAGAAAGAATGGAATGCAAGACTTGGAGTCAAAATATGCGTTCAAATCCTGCCTCTTAAATTTGCTAGTTATTTGACCCTGGATGAATCACTTACCTTTTATGTAATTCAAAGAACTCTCTAGGACTTACACACTAAGTCACATATTAGGTTGTAGTTTACCTTATCAAAGACTCCTAACACATTTAGCAAAAGACTTTTTTTTTAATTTTAAAGCATTTTGTCCTCATAGCTTACAGAATGTATTATAGGAATTGCTTCATTCTGATTATGTGCATGGAGCCAATTTATTAGATTCTCTCTTTGATTTTCTAAAATCTCCTTATTTCAGTTAACTTTTTATGGGATGAGGAACCTCATTATGAATCAGATGCTCAGGAAAGTACATTCTAAAACTTTTCAGGTGCCACCTAATATTCAGTAGTAGGGATATAAATAAAAAATTGTATTTGATATCCTGAAACCATTTGATGTTCAAAACAAAGAATTTGATTTCCTCCTAGTGTATTATTTAGTGATTGGATATAATTTATCATAGCCAAGAGGTACAGCAATGCTTCCAATTTTATCTTCTATACTCTAGTATACATATATACACATATACTTATCTTCTATACTCTAGTCGGTCCTTTGCTAGTTGAATTCTTGTAGTATTCCAGAGTTCTATGATCTCTTGGTGTTGATATTCCTTTTTTAGACACCACTAAAATCTATTCTTCTTTGCCTATTCTGTGTGACTCTTGTCTACGTTCTTCCATAAACTGGTCATAGAAGGTCCACCCAAACTGCTGGGACCTTCTTCCATTCTCTTGAATCACAAATGGAAAAATATTAGTATTAATTACCTTATGTAATACCAAGGGGCATACAGCTGCCTGAATTGAGTAATATATACTGGGATCTTAGTCTAAAATACCACTGAAGAGACAAGAGTCATCAACCAAAAAAAAAAATCACCTTATGGCTAAAAAAGGGAAATGTATGTGCCTTCAAAATCATTTGAATTTATGGCTAATTGAGATATGCAACAGGTGATGAAAAAGCAGAGATGAAGAAAGTACAAATTCTGGCAAAAATAAAAGGAAATGATTAGACATAAAGCCAGAAGTTTAAAAGTCTTGATTATTTTTGCTCTCCTAATCATAGCTTTGGACCTTGACGGTCAAGGTCAAATATAAAGACCTTCAATCATTAGAGAACAGTTATTTCCCCTTAATATTCAAAGTTAATTATTGTAATAGGAAGAGGAAGTTTATCAGCATAAAAATGTTGATCCTAAATTTTAAATTTTGAAAGAATATACAATTAAAAAACAAGTAACTCACAATTAAACAGTGGTTGTTTGACTCCTCATTTGACTGGGGAAGGTTAGGGCTAAAGGCCATGAGATCATTTTTGGCCAAAGCCTCTCCAGAGCAAACCTTCTGGCGCCGCTGTTGAGAATGAGACCAGCTCTCCACCCCATTAGAGTACACCAGCCTGGAATTCCCCGGCACATACACAGCCTGGGAAGCTGAGGAGCACCGCAGCGCCACATACAGTAGCAGACTCAGCACCAACAAACTAGACACTGAGCAGATAGCTATGATCAGGTATACGTTCACATCGACCAGGGCTGCCTCCTTTCTAACCCTAGCCTTAGCTGCCCGCCCAGCAGCTGCACCTGCCTCATTGAACGACAATGCCTTCGCGGACATTCCACTCTCCACAAGAGACACACTAACTGTGGCCGTTGCAGACAAGGCCGGCTCTCCGTGATCTTTTACTAAGACTAACAGTATCTTCTGAGGGCCATCTGACTCCTCCAGGGCTCGCGTCGTGCTGATCTCGCCCGTGTACAGACCCACGCGGAAAGGGCTGCGCCCAAACCCCACCTCTGGTAGCAGCTCATAAGACAGCCATGCATTGTAGCCAGAATCCGCATCCACAGCTCGGATCTTCGCCACCACGTGACCCACAGCCACAGATTGTGATACCAGCTCTGTCACTGGGCTAACACTAGAGTGAGGCGGCAGCACAACAGGCGGGTTGTCGTTCTCATCCAGCACGAACACCTGTAGGCTCACGTTGCTGCACAGGGGAGGGAAGCCCGCATCTCGGGCGCTCACCTGGAACTGCAGCAATTCCAGCTCCTCGTGGTCCAGAGGCTGCAGGGCGTACACTTTCCCGCTCTCCGAGTGCACAGAGATGTAGCTCGAGAGCAGACGTTCTCCTACTCGCTGTTCCACTAGAAAGTAAGACACTAGACCGTTTTCCTGAGCATCAGAGTCGAATGCAGATACTGTGAAGATGTGACTTCCCAGTGGGTTATTCTCCTTCACAAACGCGGTGTATAAAGGCTGCTCGAAGATAGGTGCGTTGTCATTCACGTCTCCAATGGCCACCGACACCCTAGCAGTGGCCCAGAGCACTGGGGTCCCTCCATCCCTTGCAGTCACTACCAGCTCATAGGCCTGCACGGTCTCACGGTCAACAGAAGTCACTAGCATCAGTGAGTAATAATTCTTGAAAGTAGATACCAGAGTAAAAGGCCCGGGTGGTGACAACGAGCAAGTCACCTGCCCATTGGCTCCAGAGTCTCTGTCGAACACACTAATGAGGGCGATAACTGTGCCTGGTGGGGCATCCTCTAAGACTGGAAGTGATAGGGATGTCACAGACACCTCCGGGGCATTATCGTTGATGTCAATGACTTCCAAAAGGACTGTGCAATGACCAACCATGGGAGGGGCTCCCCTGTCAGTAGCTGTTACCTGAATTTCATATGCATTATTATCTTCAAAATCAAGTTCCCCATGAATTCGGATATCTCCAGTAACTGAATTCATAATAAACGTGCATTTTTCACTTTCTGGTGAAATCATTTTAATTCCATAAGAAATCTCTCCGTTGATTCCTTTGTCAGAATCTGAAGCATTAAGTTTAATCATCAGTGTCCCATTTGGTGAATTTTCAAAGAGTTTAACTTTATATCCGGATTTATCAAATTTAGGAGGGTTATCATTCACATCCAAGACTGTGATAAGTAGCCCAACTCTTCCAGTGAGCTCAGGCTTTCCCCCATCAGTGGCTGTCAGTAACAAACTTATTTCTGGAGTTTCCTCCCTGTCCAATAATTTGTGTAATACTAGTTCAGGCAACATGCTTTTGTCATTTTTAGTTATCACGTCCAAAGTAAAATACTCATTGTGACTAAGTTGGTACTTTAGAAGAGAGTTTGCGCCAATATCCGCATCTAACGCGCCCTCTAGTGGAAAACGAGAGTCTAGGAGTCTAGATTCTGAAATAAATACGGTTTGTTGCTTTTTCCGGAACACAGGCGGATTGTCATTAATGTCCTTGATCTCCACCTCCACATGGAAAATTTGCAGAGGTTTTTCCACGATCACTTCCAGGTGGATGCTACAGACTGGGCTGTGGCTGCACAGCTCCTCACGGTCAATCCGAGAATTCACAAACAAAATGCCATTCTGCAAATTTACCTCCAAGTAGTCCATGTGGTCCTTGGACACCACCCGGAACAATCTCGACACCAGCTCCTCGACTTCCAGACCCAGATCCTGCGCGATTCGCCCCACGAAAGTTCCGTGTTTCGCTTCCTCCAGCACTGAATAATGGACCTGGGCGCTCCCAACTTCCCAAGCTGTGTGAAGAAGAAGAGAGAACAGCAGCTGCCGGGTTCCCAGACCGCCTCTTTGGGAAACCTCCATGGCCCACGCTGACGGATTCTTAGTGGAATAAGCAGAATAATTGCTTGCAGTCTTCTCATTCACAATTTATCTGTTTTCTTGAATATTTTGTCATTAAACTCCCAAGCATCCTTCACCAACATGGCTCCGATCCTTCTATGACTGGTTGCAAAATCCAAGAATGGAATAGGATTTTTTGTTTCCATCAGCTTTTGGGTGGACAGCGACATCATGTGCCGAAATGTGTAAGTCTTTTTAAAAATTATTTTCTTTTTTTATGTAGCGCAATAGCTATGTCTCCCTCTTTTTGTCTTTCCTTCTAAATTGTTTAACTATAAATAAGTTCTATACGGTTATAGCATTTTCGGAATTCATAACGTACATGTATAAAATGTATTTTCTCTGCTTTAATGTCCTGATAATTCTTTTAGCTTAAAATTCATATATAAATTTAAAAGTACCGACTGGTTAATACTAATTTCAAAATACTTCAAAGCAGAGTGACACAAATGGAAAGAATGTGGGTCGAAATCTTTGTCCTGCTGGTGCTGCCTGTTTGGTCTTGAGCAGGTCACTTAATCTCTTTTGTCCTGAATTACTTCAAATGTAAAATGACAGTTTTATATTAGATGAACTTCATGGTCCTTTCTAGCTCCAAATCTATTATAAGATTTTAATATGATAGGGAATAATATCCAGTGCCTGATTTGTTATTGGAGATTATTAACATTATTATAATTAACCATTAACAGAAAATTAAAATTCAATATTATCTTCACTTTTAAAATAGTTCATTAAATGAGAACTTATCCATTCATTTAAACTTTTTTTAGCCCTTCCTTCTATCTTGGAATCAATATTGGTTCCAAGGCAGAAGATCTGTAAATCCTAGCTCCAGAATTGACTTTCCATCCACTGAGCCACCTACCTGCCCCTAGTTCATTTATTCTTAAAAGCTTTTTTATATTAAAACATACAAAACTTTTTCCTAATAATAAAATCGATAAACATTGCCATGTTTTCATAAAGAGAGTGACTCCATTTTTATTCTTTATTGGTTAGATGTGTTGACTGGACATAAAAATGTTCCTTTTGTTCTCAGGCGATTTCTAAAATATTTATTTGCAAGAGGCTGAGATTTAGTGGGAGTACTGTACTTTTCTTTACACTCATTGCCTTTGGTTGAACTCTTAAAATATCTCGGTTTCAAGATTTTAACATGCAATGCCCCCAGCAAAGCTTAATGGAATTTCTGCTGTTAATTGAACAGACAGTTACTTATTTACCATTAACAAACAGTCACTGAAAGTGCTAAGTAGTCATTCCCTGAAGTCTAGTTATGTGCTTACCTATATGCTTTCTTCAGAGGATCCCTAGGATTAGGAAGTCGAGGCAAAGGTTATTAGAAAAACCTTTCTTACTTTACCTTCTTCAGAACCACTCTCAAAAGAAAAGAAAGAACAAAACAGAACACAACTAATGGAAAGAAAAGTTCCAGGAAGTCATGAAATGAATAGTAGAATTCACCTATCAGTTACTTTTGGTTATTTTACACATGTAGGCAGATGAATCATGAATTCTGTACTTTAAGAAGAGATCTTAATAAGATATTGTGAATGATAAAGCTTTATCAAACTGAAATTTTTGCATCTATTTCTTGTTTGAGTTTTTATGATTCCAGAGATAATCTGCCAATTCTGAATCTTTTTAAAAGTTCCTCAAGATCAAGTGACCAGAACTGAGCTAGAATATAGAGGATCAAAAGTTATTAAATTCAGAGCAAAATGTTGAAGTTGAAAAAATTATCTTTTAAAGATAGATATTCTATGTTCCTCAATTAGGGAATAGCTGAACAAATTGTGGCATATGATGGTGATGGCAATACTATTGTGCTATAAAGAATGAAGAAAGGGCTAGAAAGACCTATGTGAACTGATGCAGAGTGAAATAAGCAGAAACAGGAAAACATTGTACACAGTAATACCAATATTATGAAATGATCAAATGTGTAGACTCTGCTACTAGCAGTTCAATGATCCAGGACAGTTCTGAGGGAGTTATAAAAAAAAATGCTATCTACTCCCAGAGAAAGAACTATTGGAGTAGGATGAAGATGAAAACATATGACAAACTTGTTTATTTTTATATAAGTTGGGGGGTTGCTTTTATGAGATTATTCACTTACAAAAATGAATAATATGGAAAGTAAAAATAAAATAAAATAGTTCTTATCAAAACTGTCTGTGGTGACTAAATAGGAAGATACCATCTAACTCAAGAGTGTTTCAAAGGTAATACACTTTTCTACTTTAAGTCATACCAAAAACTATATACTATATATTTCATTCAGAAATATTCTGGCTCTATAATCAATCTAAAATGTAAGATCCTGAGAAAGCTTATCTATAGATTGCAAATTACTATAACAACCTCTAATAAATTTTAAGTAGATTTATGAAATATAAAACTTTTAACAATTCAAAAAAGATATTATAATGTAAAAGAAGTTTACTGTACTTCCTTTTTCATTAAAAAAAATCATTTAAGATATCATCCTTGTGACTAAGACAACATAAAAGAAAAGAGTGCTTTACACATATAGAGTCTATGTCCAAGAAGCCATTATACACTATAAAACAAACCAAAGCAACCAAAACAGAAACACAAGCTTATGAAGTAATAAATAGCTAAACTATAAAGAATGAAAAGCAAACAAAGAATGATTCAAATGGCATACTTGGATTGTGAATGTGACTATCAGGAATAGCACTGAATATGACTAAGTTTGAAATTATTTACAAATGAGTATTTTGAAGTTATTTAAAATTTGCACTGTGATTGGTTACACAAAGTATGTAAAAGCCCATACAAATCCTTAAGATAATCCTGTTAAAACCACAAGAAATTCTTTCATCAGGAAAATGACATTCATTCAAATGAACATTTCTAGACTCACTAGGAAACTACAGACAATAATATTCCACTAATTTACCAACTTTCTTGTGCTTTGATATTCGTTGGTAATGACAGAGATTGAATCTTCAAAATGACTACAGCAACTCAGCATTTGGTGAATAAATGTAAATTCCTATGATGAAATAAATTCAGTTTCTTCAAAAATTACATACTTTTCCCAGAAAAAGGCACTGAAGTTTTAAAGCACCAAAACAACACAACATTTTATATTTTTTAAATTTCATTATTCTATCAATATAAATAAATTGGACTAAGCCTAAAAGAAGATAGATGATGAACTAGATGAAGCTTTGAAAATGAGGAACATATTGGACTGGATTCCACTGTGGAAATAATATCATACTTTCAACAATATCAAGCATTCTTTCACAAAACAGGAAATGTTTTTAACAAGAATATTCTCCTCCTTGGGTTATATGGCTGCAAATCATGGAACACCACAATCTCCAAAGAATGAAAATTAAAAGGGACACAAAGAGCAATGGAGAGAGAGTCATATGGTAGATATATGAAGCTGGCAGCATTTTATTAGTGATATGAATGCCTAAAATGTCATAAAATAAATCATGGATGTAAATGATCAGAAACAATAATATGGTTGTGTAGAGAAAGAAAAAAATCATGAAATAGAATTTGCAAGTGTTGCACAGGTACCCATAGAATGCTTACTCTAGGAAAAGAGCTAAAGCAGTTCAGTAGATTCTTCATGTAACATCTATGCAAGAATAATTACATGAATGACAGGATGAGAAGACATATATAACCTAAAATCTTCACATTTTGAGGGTATATCTACATCAGTGGTTCATATATCCTTGCAAGTATTTGGAAGATGGAATTAAAGCTAGAATTAAATGAAGTATTGGTTATCAATCACAAAGAATAAAAGGAATATGTGAATGAATTTAGGCAGAGATAGTAGTTGAGAATTATGAACTACCTTGGCTGAATTTGATATGTTTCCTAATTTCCTGAAGGATAACAGCAGGAAAAGATAACAGACTGAAGTCTTCCCAGTTCAAAGGATTGGTTCAAAGACAGTCTGAAATTTTTAAAAAGATGAGAAGTGTCAAGTGAGGAGTGTTTTCTGAGAATTGGATGCTGAATTATTCATGACACAACGGGAAATGCAAGTTTCCAGAAAATTCCTATAATATCTAAATGCCACTGTCTGGGTTTGAGTTCAGAATAAAAAACTGTATTAAGTTATGTCCTTCTGGCACTGAAACAATAAAGAAAATAACTATACTCAATCTTGCTAATATGCAAATCAATGTGATCATCACTATCTAGACAAGATACAGAAGTTTAAAACATGAATAAGAAGGAAAAGTTTATTTGAGATTTCAACACACCAGCTAATCCTATTTAAAATCATAATAAGGTGTACATAAGAGAAGAATGCTATAGAAAAATAGGATTAAATTAATGAATAGGAAAAGAATATTTAGAGCTATATTATTCACAAGGAATGGCCACATCAACTCTATTAAAAGAGCCTGCAATACTGTAAAAATATAAAATTTAAAACTGGTACAAGAAAGAAGTCATGGATCCTATTTTTTAATACCAGTGGATATATATATGTGTGTGTGTGTGTGTGTGTGCATATATATATGCGCATATATATATGTAATTTCTGTTGTTGAGAAGTCAGAATTTGTCCCTTTAGTATATTAAGGAAAAAGAAGAGGCGGAGGAGGAAGAAAAAGAAAAGGAAGAAGAATTTAAAACCATAAAAATCAACCTGTTACAATGCTGTTTGTATAAGCATTACTGAGAAGAAAAGACTCACTTTACCCAAAGGCTCCTTCTTGGTCTCCTGCTCTTCTCTGTTTGAAGTTGGCGGACATGGAGGAAGATTGGGGCTGAAGGCCATAAGGTCGTTCTTGACAGTTCCTTCTCCAGAGCAAATCTTCTGCAGCCGCTGCTGAGAATATGGCCAGTTCCCAGCCTCATTCGAACACACCAGCGTGGGCTTCCCAGGTCCGTGAATGCCCTGCGTTGGCGTAGAGCAGCGCAGCGCCACATATACCAGCAAGCTCAGCACCAACAAACTGGATACAGAACAGATGGCTATGATTAAATATACGTTCACATTCACCAGTGTTGTTCCCTTAACAATGGATGACACTGCTGGCAGCCTGGCCATACCAGACGTCTGAAGGTCCTGACCGCTCTCCAAAAGTGACACGGTCACCGTGGCTGTGGCAGACATCGTGGGCTCCCCGTGGTCCTTTACTAGTATTAGCAGCATGTTTCGAGGGCCATCTGATTCCTCCAGGACCCTGGTCGTACTGATCTCTCCAGTGTACAGTCCCACTCTGAAAGGGCTGCGCCTAACGCCCACCTCGGGCAGCAGCTCATAAGACAGCCATGCATTGTAGCCAGAATCCGCATCCACAGCTCGGATCTTCGCCACCACATGGCCCACAGCCACCGATTGTGATACCAGCTCCGTCACTGGGCTAATACCAGCGTGAGGCGGCAGTACAGCTGGCGCGTTGTCGTTCTCATCAAGCACGAACACCTGCAGGCTCACGTTGCTGCCCAGAGGAGGGAAGCCCGCATCTCGGGCGCTCACCTGGAACTGCAGCAATTCCAGCTCCTCGTGGTCCAGAGGCTGCAGGGCGTACAGTTTCCCGCTCTCTGAGTGCACCGAGATGTAGCTTGAGAGTGGACGCTCCCCCACCTGGCGCTCCACCAGAGAGTATGACACCAGAGCGTTCTCCTGAGCATCAGGGTCCGATGCGGACACAGTGAAGATATGACTTCCTGGTGGGTTGTTCTCCTTCACAAACACAGTGTATAAAGACTGCTCAAAAGCAGGTGCGTTGTCATTCACGTCGCCAATGTCCACTGAAACGCTAGCCGTGGCCTGCAGAGCAGGACTCCCTCCATCCCTTGCAGTCACCACCAGTTCATAGGCAGGCACAATCTCGCGGTCCAAAGTACTGCCCAGCACTAGAGAGTAGTAATTTCTGAAAGTGGACACGAGCTTGAAGGGCCCCAGGGGAGATAGAGAGCAAGTCACCTGTCCATTAGCTCCTGAATCAAGGTCAGACACGCTGATAAGGGCGATAACTGTACCCTGTGGGGCATCTTCACGAACTGGCAGCGATAAAGATGTCACAGTGACCTCTGGAGCGTTATCGTTGATGTCCAGGATCTCTACTAAAACCCTGCAGTGGCCCACCATGGGAGGGGTTCCCATATCAGTCGCCTCTACTTGAAGTTCATAGAATTTATTGTCCTCGAAATCCAAGTTTCCATTTATCCTAATTTCTCCTGTATTTTCATGTAATCTGAACAAGTCATTTCCCTTTGGTTTTATCGAACGCAGTGAATATTTTAAAACTTTATTTATTCCTTCATCCCTATCCGTGGCATTGACCTTTACTATAAATGTGCCATTTGCAACATTTTCCAATAATTTCACCTTGTACTCTGACTGATCAAACTCAGGATCATTATCATTGACATCTAGCACCGAGATCCTTAATTGGACTGTACCTGTGAGCTCCGGTTTGCCTCCATCAGTGGCAGTCAGTAACAGATTAATCTCTGGAGTATCTTCTCGGTCCAAAGACTTTTTTAACAAAAGTGACAAAGCTTTACTTCGTTCGCTACTCGTTTGCGTTTCCAAAATAAAATATTGACTAGGGCTGAGCCCATAGGTCAAGACAGAGTTCACTCCTATATCCGCATCTAACGCGCCCTCCAGCGGAAATCGGGAGTCTGGCTGTTTAGATTCAGAAATGAACAGCCTTTGTTCTGTAGCAGGAAACGCAGGAGCATTATCATTAATGTCCTTGATCTCCACCTCCACATGGAAAACCTGCAGAGGTTTTTCCACGATCACCTCCAGGTGGATGCTACAATCAGGGTTGCGGCCGCACAACTCCTCGCGATCGATCCGAGAATTCACAAACAAAATGCCATTCTGCCCGTTTACCTCCAGGTAGTCCATGCGGCCCTTTGACACCACCCGGAACAGTCTCGATACCAGCTCCCCAACTTCTAGACCCAGATCCTGCGCGATTCTCCCCACGAACGTTCCGTGTTTCGCTTCCTCTGGCACCGAGTAATGGACCTGGCCGCTCCCCACCTCCCAGGATGTATGGAGTAGAAACGAGAGGAGCAGCTGCCGGAATCTCAGACCTCCTCGTTCGGAAAATCCCATTGTAAAACAGGCGAAGTATCTGATTCTCTCCTCCGTGATTTGCAGTTTATAATGAAATCAAATTCTTCGGAAGAGAAATCCAGAGCCTGCTAGTTTCCTGTGGTATACGTTTTAAAACATGGATGCGGGGGAAGTCTCAATGCAGTGTCCTTTAATCTGAGTGAAGAGCAGTGATTTCGTGCCCATAGGATTTGTTTTATTTGAGCCAACAGCGTCACCATGTGGTAATTTGGGTAAGTCTGAAATTTATACTATGGAGTCGCATCGATTATATTTTTTTTTCCAACTTGTCTTGTACCTCTTAGTTCCTTTCTTTGAGTTTTTTTTTAATTTTATTCATTAATGTGACATTTCCGAATCATGGTAGGACAAAAAGGACAGCTTAATGGCGCTTACACATTCCTTCTTAATGAAAATCAAGTAGGTACTTAAATGAATATCTTTCTTCCTGCAAGTATGTACTTAATATTGATTCTATTATCTTCATTTGAAAAGAAAGTAGCAAGAATTTTCTCTCCTTCATATTTTTCCAGAAAAAAAAAGTATTATCAAAGAAGCTTGAAGAGAACTGGTACCTTGTCTTTTTAATATTTTCAATTCCTTTACCTTCCCAACAACACAGCAGCACATAGTATGCACCAAATAAATGTTTGTTGCCTTTATTGAAAAGCAAAGCCTTGTTTGAATATGTATCAGTATGACCTTTGCCTAATTTTGCAAGATTGTTCCCATATTTATCATCTTGGAAGCAGAATAATGAGGCCAAATCAATTTCATTTAATGTGCCTGACAGATTAACTGTTAATAAAATTAGTCTATATGCCTATCTGCTAAAAAGTACCCAAACCCATCAAAAGTGCTAAAGCTTTCCTAAACATGAAACATTTCTTTTGTTCTGTTTTTTAAATTAACCTTTCTTGAGTAAAATAAAACCTCCCCAAAGTCCAAAATTTTAAAGTACCCAATCCTATTATGAAAAGTGAAGTAATTATTTTTTTTTTCTGAAGTCTATGTAACCTCTAGTCAAGTGGAATTATTTGAGTGATTTCATTGATATTGGACATACATGTGGGGATATCCTCCAGCTTAATATACATATCAGCATATCACATGTTATTTACAAACCTACAGAATCATCTGGAAATACAGTTTGATTTGCCAGTGATGACATGACCAACATGTATCAGAGATACAGAATGAAACCACCTCTTCAGACTCCATAGTTGGCCTTCCAGGTCACAATGATGAATAGAATTCAGTTAAGTTGTTTTTTAGTTTTGCCCAACTCTTCAAGAATCCATTTGGGATTTTCTTGGCAAAGATACTAGAGTGGTTTACCATTTCCTCCTCTAGCTCATTTTATAAATGCAGAAACTAAGGCAAACTGGGTTAAGTGACTTGCCCAGGGTCACATAGCTAGGAATTCTCTGAGGTTAAATTTACACTCATCCTGATTCTAAGACAGCACTTTTATCTACTGCATCATCTAGCTGCCCTAGAATAGGAGTCCATAATGAATATTTTAACATTTTGGTGAAAATTTGACTGAAGAATGAATGAAGGCTTTTTCCATCATGCTGGAAATACTGGAAAAGGGGCTGAGCTCCCAGAGTGCAGATATCATTTTTTTCCCTTTCCTGGCACACTTAGTGTTTAGTGCACTAAGTTGACATAGAGTTAGCTCACTGAAGAATAATGTCTAGTTAGTGTTTAGTTCCTAATTGTGAATAATAAATAGTTGCTAGAGTACAGGAGTTTTTAAAAGTCAGAAAGCATAGTAACCATAACAACATTCTTTTCCAGAGCACTTTAAAGTTGCAAAAATCTTTACATATTTTCATTGCTATATACTCATCCTCAAAAAGGTGATAGTATTACAAAATATTACTATACACAAAAACACTTGTAACATTTTTATTTTAAGGAAAGTCATAATTTTTCATTGTTCTATTCAGTATGAAGGTAAATTCTTTCTAGCTAGATTTCTAGACTCAAATTGAACTGAAATTTTTACAAATGACTAAGATAATTAAAGTTCTGGAGATGATTTAATGGAATTGGGAACAGTTTATGGGAATATTATAGCTATCTAATGAATTTGTAGAGTTCATGTAGAAGCAGAGTTCAACTTGTGCTTAATTTCAGAAAGCAGACTTAGGAGTAATGACTGAAAATTGCAGAAAATATGAGAAAACTTCCTAATAATCCAGAAATGAAATGGAGCCCCTCAGAATGTACAGAGCGTTCCCCCTCACAAGAGGTGTTCAACAATAAGCTAAATAGTTACTTATTGAGAATGGCATAGAAAAGATCTTTGCCTTCCCAAGGTTTGGGTTCCACATTCTGTGAGGTCCTGTTCAATTATGAGAGCATAAAATTTTGTAAAACGCAGTACATGTTTAAGAGATTCACAGCACCATTCGGGTTACATATATCATCAAGGAGTTACTGAATTTGAGAGTGGAGAGATAAAAAGCGAAAGGAAGATATGAACTGTTGATTGAGAGCTCAAAGTACACTGATAACATTCCAGGAAGAATATCCAGGAGAAAAAAGACAACTTTAAATTATGAGAAATGTCATTATTAATGAATCGCAATACTAAATTTAAGATCCACCTGTTTAAACCTAACCAAAATGTAAACAAAAAAGGCCCTCCAAAAAAAGAAGTGATCATACCATTCTACCAAGATAACCAAAACAATAGTTTATAACTCATGAAAAAACAAACTCCATGTGACCCAAGCTAGTATTGTGAAAACACACAAAATATTTCAAATAACCCACCTTATCAGAGGAATTTGCAGTTGCTTCCTTCTGTTCCCCTTTATGCACAGAGCCAGGACAAAGAGGAAAATTGGGGCTAAATGCCATAAGGTCGTTCTTGGGTGCGCCTTCTCCAGACAAACCTTTCTGGCGTCGCTGCTGGGAATTCGACCAGCTTTCCATCCCACTGGAGCACACCATTGTGGGATTCCCATTCCCATATACAGCCCTTTGGGGTGCTGCACACCGAAGCGATACATATAGCAGAAGGCTAAGCACTAAGAGACTGGATACAGAGCAGATAGCAATGATCAGATATACGTTCACATCTACCAAAATTGTCTCCTTTCTCGAACCTGTAGAAGTAGCAGATTTGGATGCTCCAGAAAAGGTCTTCGAGGATAATCCACTTTCCACTATGGACACGATCACAGTAGCTGTGGCAGACAACATAGGTTCACCATGGTCTTTCACCAGCACCAGCAATGTTTGTTTTCCTGAATCTGATTCCTCCAGATCTCGAGTGGTGCTGATTTCACCAGTGTACAGACCCACGCGGAAAGGGTTTCGGCCAATGCCCATTTTGGGCAACAGCTCATAAGACAACCATGCATTGTAGCCTGAATCCCCGTCCACAGCCCGAATCTTTGCCACTACATGACCTACAGCCACCGACTGTGACACCAGCTCGTTCACTGGGCCCCCACTTGCCCCAGAACCCACATGAGAAGGCAGCACCGAAGGTGCATTGTCGTTCTCATCCAGCACAAATACTTGGAGGCTCACATTGCTGCCTAGAGGAGGAAATCCCGCATCTCGGGCGCTCACCTGAAATTGAAGCAATTCTAGCTCCTCGTGATCTAAGGGTTGTAAGGCGTACACTTTGCCGCTCTCCGAATGCACAGATACATAGCTTGACAACAATCGTTCCCCGACTCGCCGTTCCACCAGTGAGTAAGACACAAGTGCGTTCTCCTGAGAATCCGAATCAGAAGCAGATACTGTGAAGATGAGACAGCCTGGAGGGTTGTTCTCCTTCACAAATACGGTGTACACAGGTTGCTCGAAGGCGGGCGCGTTGTCGTTCACATCGCCAATGCCCACAGATACCTTAGCAGCGCTCCGCAGCGCTGGCAGCCCACTATCCCTCGCAGTTACCACTAGCTCATAGGCTGACACGCTTTCCCGATCTATAGGACCTTCCAAAACGAGAGAGTAGTAATTCTTAAAGGTGGACACCAATTTGAATGGTCCCTCGGGCAAAAGGGAGCAAGTCACTTGTCCGTTAGGGCCTGAGTCTCTGTCGGACACGCTGATGAGAGCGATGACTGTTCCTGGTGGGGCGTCCTCTCGGACTGGCAATGACAACGATGTCACCACTATTTCAGGGGTATTATCATTGATATCCAAAATTTCCACCAAGACCCTGCAATGACCAGCCAAATGGGGAACCCCTTTGTCAGTAGCTTCTACCTGAATTTTGTATAATTTAATTTCTTCGAAATCAACATACCCCTTTACTTTTATAATTCCACTTACTGGGTCTATATGGAACTTGGCCTCTACATCTGGAAAAATATCACTTGTGAATGAATAAGTAATTTGACTATTTGATCCTTCATCTAAATCTGTAGCATTTAGTTGAATTACTGGGGTTCCGTTAGCTGCATTTTCCTCTAGTTTCACTTTATAGACTGTTTTGTCAAATTCCGGGGCATTATCATTGACATCCAGAACAGTGATGAGCAGCTGAACTGTTCCACTTAGTTCTGGTTTGCCCCCATCAGTGACTGTAAGCAGTAAGTGGAGTTCTGGTGTTTCTTCTCTGTCTAGATGTTTTTTTAATACAAGTTTAATTTCCTCCTCGTTATTTTTTATATCTAGAATGAAATTCTCATTAGGACTGAGTCTGTAAGTTAAGAGAGCGTTCGCTCCGATATCTGCATCTGACGCGCCCTCTAGAGGAAATTGAGAGTCAAGTAACCTGGATTCTGCAATAATCAGATTCTTTTGTGTTACGGAGAAGACAGGCGGGTTGTCATTAATGTCCTTGATCTCCACCTCCACATGGAAAACCTGTAGCGGCTTGTCCACGATCACTTCCAAGTGGATGCTACAAACAGGGCTGCGACCGCACAATTCCTCACGGTCGATTCGAGAATTCACAAATAAAATGCCGTTCTGCACATTTACCTCCAAGTAGTCCCTGCGGCCCTTGGACCCCACCCGGAACAGCCTCGGAACAAGCTCCCCGACCTCCAGACCCAGATCTTGTGCGATTCGCCCCACGAACGTACCGTGTTTCGCTTCCTCCGGAACTGAATAATGGACTTGGCAGTTCCCCACCCTCCAGGCTGTGTAGATAATAAATGAGAGGAGCAGCTGCCAGGTTACCAGGCCTCTTCTCTCGCTAAACAGCATCGCAAATATTTGGTGAAATGTTCCAATCATTGAATCACGACTCGGAATAAAAGTAACTCTGATCTTCTCTTGGTTAAAACGAATCATGATGCATCCACCATGGTGAGGTATCATCCGCTAACAAACCTCAGAGCATTTCCAGGGCCGGGGGGAGAAAAATCTTTCCTTTGAGCTTGCTTGGATAACGTTTCGTGGCAGACAGCGACATCATGTGGACCAAAGAGTAAGTGGGAAGTCGTCCTTAACTAATTCATGAAAGGAATGAATTTAATTTTATTCTCTGAATTTATTTTCTACAATTCATTCTTCGTGACAGCATTGAACCACACCTTGGGGGTAAGAAACAGTGTATTTCCAACTGATTTTAGAGTTAATTTTATTTCTTCACTTCAATTATCTGTTATATCGTGAGTAGGCGTACATCCTCCATTGGGACAAATGGAAACTCTTCTATTACTTTGCACATGACATTTAAGAATTTCTGTAACCAAAATTACATTATTCTGAGACAAATGATTAGTAACCCTTAGAAATTTAGCTGGACTTTCTCCTAGGACAATAGGCATGAGGTCTATTTCTATTAACTGTTCCATTATATAATAGGACCTGTCAGACCTTAAGCTTAAATTATGACATCTGAGAAACCAGTCTAATCCATAGCACAGTAAGGAAAAAGGCAGTATATTTTTATTCTTTCTTTGAAAAGTAATGTAAACGAGTTTTAAATATTAATTTCAATTTTATTTCAATCTGCAAAAAGGTTATCAATATTGTGGATAAGGAAAATAAATGTGATTTAGAACAGTAGACAGAAAATTGGTTTTAATGGGAAAAGTAATGAATATGAGAGTCAAAAGACTTGTTTTGGAATCCTAGCTCTGTTCTTCCTGTGCAAAACTACATAGAACTCCAGGTTCTTCGTGTATAAAATGGAGATAAGAACTACCTTAATTTCTGTAATGAACTCATTAGATAGAAAATGTTTTTAAATCATAAAGTGCTAAAGAAATGTTAGTTATTAATTATAATTATTATTGACAAATATTCGACCTCCAATGTATTCCTGCCTTCCGTCTTTGAAACATAATATCCTTGTTTTTAAAAATTAGTAAATGTTAAAGAGAAGGGATGGAGATGAATGGCATCTAGAGAAGAATCAAAATAATTTTAATAGCACTAGAAGGTAAAAGAACAACCCTAAGCATTATTGTGTCCAGAACAAATGCTTCTCAATATTTCAACTGGAGAACTCATCATTTCATATGAGAATATCAGTTTTTGTGAAAAAAATCATAGGTTCTGCATCTCGTTATTAAATGCCTGTTTCCTTGAACACTCAGAATCTATATCCTTAAGATTCTGTTTCCATAACAAGTCTGTATTTGATCATTCAAGAGATAACAAAAGAAATCATCAACTACAGACATATTTCAACTTTTTCAACCTCAATAAAAAACTTTCTAAATCAAGAGCTTCAATAATAAAAATATAAAGAATAGGAAGACTTCCACAGATGATTTTGTACAGTAAACCACATCTTCACAGGTATAGAGAACATAGAATCCAACTGTGTTTATTGTTTTTTTAATTGACTTCAAGGAGAAAAAAAACTTAAAGGATTATCTCCAAGGTGTAGTTTTCATTTTGAATATTCAGTTCATATAAGATTCCATGATGGATATAATCACAGTGATGACTATTCAACCAAAGTCTAATTGATAAGTTTAATCAATAGACACCCTAGACTGTCAAAGATCTTATGTCCCAATCAGAATTCAAATGGTAAAAGAATTTTCTGTAGATAAACAGCCATTGAAATGCTGAATACATCAAATCCTCAATTATGAGACCCGAAGTCACTCAGAGAGGATCAGCCTTACAATCCATATGAGAAAAATTAAATGGATTTAAAATGTCTCTCACCCAGACATGGAATGCACTTAAATGAACAGTCCTTTGGGTTTATTTATCAGTTAATTCATCTTGGACAGATTTTGCAGTTAGACAAGCTGAATCCAGAATTAAAAAGAATCTTGCAAGCAGGCTTTCTTCTGCCACTTATAGATTTTCTCTTATTATACTTATTTTGTTTTTATTATTATAGGCATATGCATTAGTGTTACCTATAATGTAGAGATCAGAGAGGAACTAGAATATGGTCATCTGATTTCACCTATATTGGCCATAATCTTCTGAAGATTTGTCTTCAGTAATTTTTTTATCCCTTCTTGGCATATAACTTTTATTCATAGTAGTCACTCAAGCACTTTATAAAAAATTCCAAATGTATTATAGAGGTTTTGATTACTCTTTATATAAAAAGAGAAGAGTTTTAAGTCAGATATCTCTATCTGTGAAAATATTTCATTTTCATTGAATTTAAGGTTGTAGCTCCTTCTAGCAAAATATTTTCAAAATAAATCTTACACTGGTCTATTTTTGAAGCATAGGAATCCCAATACACAAGTGATTATGATCCCTCTTTGGAGATGAACCCTTGAGAAGCATTTCATATATTATATATGTATATATAGATATATATTTCATAGCTCATGAAAGAAGAAGCTAATCACTGTAACAAAATCTAGATATTTAGCAATGTTCCCTTAGCTAATAGTGTCAACTTTGGGCTAAGTTGAATTTACTAGGTCTTCAATATGGGTTTTTATAGACAAAGTCCCAGCTAAAGAATCTCTTTTCAGTAGCTCACTGAAGTAAATCCCTGTTTCTGATTTTTCTTTCCCATTCCTGAACAGATTATACAGATGGGTATCCAGGTTAATGGAAATACTCTAATAGTCTCTGTCTTCCCTTTAAGTATACCAGAAAAGCATAAAGTATTTTGCATAACATAATATAGAAGAACTTCACAATGGACTTCTTCCAGCAAGCTTAACTCTTCTGTTCCCATTTTTATCAGTCCTACTTCTTTCATTCATTCCAGGGAATAAGAAAATGCATCACCCTAAAGGAAATAGAATTAGTTGCTCCATCTCCATGACCTTTTGTGATCTATGTTTGGCCTTTAAAATTATATAACATTCCTTGCTCTCTCAAATGCTCTCAGGGGTATCTTCTCTTATACTAAGAGATAACTTGAGGAGTGAAAGGTATTTCAAGACTATATAAAGGTATAAATACAAAAGGAAATAGTAATCATGAAAAAACATCAGAACCTTTATGAAGTGTGCATCTAGTGCACAGTTTTCTCACCCCAAATATATACACCGCAGAACAAGAGCCAACTGCCATAACTTCCACCACCATCTTAATGTTATGAAGATGAAGGTTGAATCAATTTTGAAAGATGAGATTTAGTATCAGCTTAGGTAATATTATTTTAAATATTTGCAATCCAGTATAAATTATTTTCTCATCCCCCACAAAAATGCTAGTAATATTCCATATACAGAGTATTTTTTTACTTCTCACCTAAATTAAATTTTGAAAATATATCTAAGAAGAAAACTCCATAATGTTGGCACCACAACCAAGGATCCAAGTACAAAATGAGGTGTGATGAAAATAGTCACTAAAGAAACCAAAAAAATACAATAAAAACAATAAAAATAAATCAAGGAGAATGATATATGGGATAATTATTATGATCTAAGAAACAGAAGACATCCATAAAGACTTATTTTAAAAAATTAGATGATGAGCCAAACCAAAAACTTAGCCCAAAATTTAAAGTAGGGAGAAAAAGTCACATTTGAATGGACAGTGTTGGAAATGTGATGTTTAGATGTAATATCTCTCTCAACACTGAAAAGAAGATGAAGAGTGCTTTCCTGCATTGTGGATAAATACATCATTGCCAGGACATAAATTCAATAAACTAGTTTCTATATAAGTACATTTTAAACTCTATTTTCACTGAAAGAGACCTATTTATTATTAAATTAAACAATTACTAAGCAATTACTATCTGCAGAGCATGATGCTGGAAGCATTAGACAATATGTAGTTCCTGCCCTCACAGCACTTATAACCTAAGAGGAGAATATCTAGAATATGCTAAAATAATAATAACTAACAAGTTCCTCAATAACAAATGTAAGTGCTATGGCGTCTCCCTGGGAAAATGTAATGGGGGAAATTTCAAGAAACAAATCATGGAGAGGAATCTGAGTTACTTTAAAATGGATAGGATATCAATGACTGAAAAGTTTTAGTTATGTGGAATATTCAGACAACTAGCTTAGAGTATATGAAGAAACTTAATTTTTTAAAAATGAAAGGGTGAGATGTTGCATTTTTGCAAAGGTTCTTAAATTCCCAGCAGAAGAATTTAAAACTAGACTCCATAGGTAATAGCTGATTTCTGAGCATAAATCTTGCATAAAGATTAGTCAAGGCAGCTATATTGATAGAAATTCACTAATCTTATTCGTTGTTACTGTCAGAACTATTAGTCTTATTAAATGAGAATATTTTAATCACAAATAAATCTAACTTTTAAAAACTGAATTTCTTTGATACAATTAGGCTAAACTTTATCAAGACTACTTGATCGAAATAGCACTAAATAAGCTTCCCATATTGAGAGGGAGTAAGAAATGCAAAGGGCAATTATAGTTGTTGTGAAGATCAAACGACATAATATTTGTAAAGCGCTTGGCGCTTAGGTATTATATAAATACTAGCTAGTGTGGGGGAAATGTTTAATTACTATTAAATAGTTGCTAAGAGAGGGAAATTTGAGCTCACCTTCCCCGGATGCTCCATCACAACTTCCTGGGTTTGACCTCCTTCCCTAGAATCAGGAGCCTGGGGGAGATTAGGGCTGAAAGCCATGAGATCGTTTTTGGTTACTCCATCCCAAGAATATACTTTCTGCCTCCGCTGCTGAGAATAAGACAAGCTCCCAACTTCACTGGAACATACTAGTGTGGGCTTCCCAGGACCACGCACATCTTTCGGGGGTGCGGAGCATCGCAGCGCCACATAAAGCAGCAGACTCAGTACCAACAAACTAGACACCGAGCAGATGGCAATAATCAGATAGACATTCACATCCATTAGTGTTGTCTCCTGTCCCATGCCAGCCTTTGCCAGGACTACAGAAGCACTAGATGAAGTTTTGAATGCCTGCCCGTTCTCCACCACTAACACACTCACGGTGGCTGTGGATGACAATATGGGTGTTCCGTGGTCCTTCACTAATACCAATAGGATATGCCTTGATACATCCGAATCCTCTAGGACACGCATTGTTCTGATCTCTCCTGTATACAAACCCACTCGGAAAGGGCTGCGCCCAGTGTCCACCTCTGGCAGCAGCTCATAAGACAGCCACGCATTATAACCAGAATCCATATCCACAGCTCGAATCTTCGCCACCACGTGGCCCACAGCCACAGATCTTGACACCAGTTCTGTTACTGGGCTAACGCCAGAGTGAGGCGGCAACAGAGTCGGCGCATTGTCGTTCTCATCCAGCACGAACAACTGCAGGCTCACGTTGCTGCCAAGAGGAGGGAAGCCCGCATCTCTGGCGCTCACCTGAAAGTGCAGCAGTTCCAGTTCTTCGTGGTCCAAGGGCTGTAGGGCGTACACTTTCCCGCTTTCCGAGTGTACAGACACATAGCTTGACAGGGGACGCTCCCCGACCCGTCCCTCCACTAGTGAATAAGATACAAGAGCATTCTCCTGTGCATCTGGGTCCGACGCCGACACAGTAAAGATGTGACAGCCAGGTGGGTTGTTCTCTTTCACAAACACAGTGTACACAGGCTGCTCGAAAGCTGGTGCATTGTCATTCACGTCGCCAATGGAGACAAACACGCTCGCCGTGGTCCACAGTGCTGGCGTCCCACCGTCCCTTGCAGTCACCACTAGCTCGTAGGCTGGCACGCTCTCGCGGTCCACGGAGCCCTCTAGCACCAGTGAATAGTAATTCCTGAAGGTGGACACCAGCGTGAAGGGTCCTAGGGGTCCCAGGAAGCAAGTCACTTGTCCATTGGCACCTGAATCACGGTCAGATACGCTAATAAGAGCAATGACTGTGCCGGACGGGGAGTCCTCTAGGACCGGCAATGAAAGCGAGGTCACAGACACCTGGGGAGCGTTATCATTAAGGTCTAGTAACTTCACCATAACTTTGCAATGGCCTGTTAATGGGAAAGAACTTCTATCAATAGCCTCAACTTTAATTTCATACAAATTACATTCTTCATAATCCATATTTCCGTTTACTCTGATTTCTCCTGTATTACTATCGATGCTGAATTTCGATCTTACATTGGTTAGAACAGGACTTCCAAAGTAATATTGTATTTCTTTATTTACGCCTTCATCTGCATCAGAGGCATTCAATCTGATCACTAGCGTCCCATTAGGAATGTTTTCCAGTAATCTGACGTTGTAGACGGATTTATCAAATGCTGGGGCATTATCGTTTGCGTCCAGCACTGTAATCAGCAGCTGCGCGGTTCCCGTTAGCTCTGGTTTGCCTTGATCTGTGGCTGTCAGTAATAAGCTGTGTTCAGGAGTTTCTTCTCTGTCTAAAGATTTCTTCAAAACTAGCTCTATGGATTTAGCCTCTTCTTCATTTGTATGTATATCCAAAGTAAAATGCTCATTACCAGACAGCTTGTATAACAATTCTGCGTTGGCTCCGATATCAGCATCAGAAGCGCCCTCTAGTGGGAATCTAGAATCTGCAGTCCTGGATTCTAAAATGAATAATCTTTGTTGCTTAACCAAGAACACAGGTGGGTTGTCATTAATGTCCTTGATCTCCACTTCCACATGGAAAACCTGCAGTGGCTTATCCACGATCACTTCTAGATGGATACCACAAATAGGATTGCGGCCGCACAGCTCCTCACGGTCGATCCGAGAATTCACAAACAAAATGCCATTCTGCGCATTTACCTCCAAGTAGTCTCTGCGACCCTTGGACACCACCCGGAACAACCTCGGAACAAGCTCCCCGACCTCCAGGCCCAGATCCTGCGCGATTCTCCCCACAAACGTACCGTGTTTCGCTTCCTCCAGCACTGAATAATGGACCTGGCCGCTCCCCACTTCCCAGGCTGTGTGGAAAAGAATCAAGAACAGCAGCTGCCAGACTCTCAGGCCGCCTCCCCAGGAAAATGCCATCGCAAATCCCTTCTCTCTGTATTCAAAAATCATTGATTCGTGATTTGCAGCTTAAAGAATACCTCTGAAAGGTTACTTATCCTTCTTCTCCTTAAATACGATCTACGTTGCTTTTTCTCTTCATCGAATGTTGCTGTTCATTCTGAATCAGCCATTGAACGAGCTTGTTTCTATTCCGAGGAGAAACACGGTTTATCCTTTGTTAGAAAATCCACCTTGTGGAGGACAGCGACATCATGTGGCTCAAAATGTAAGTATAATCGCGATTAATGGAGAGTTGTATTTCTTAATTCACTTCTTTTAGGTTACATTGCCATCGTTTCCTTTATGTTGAATTGCCCGTTCCGAGAATGCTTTCAAGGCCTTCTGTTTTGTTTTGTTTTTTATATATAAGACTACTTAGACTCTAAATATGGTGTTGTCTATTAAATTGTTTTTCCAAGCACAGTGTTGTTTTAAACTTAAAGAGTAGGAAAATATATAACTGTAGTTTTCACCTAATTCTACTTCCAAGTTTTCAGACTATATATCAAGACAAATTAAAATATTTTCCTTATATGAATTATTTGAATTATCATTATTATTGGATGTGTATTTCATAGAATCAAATTATATTAGTCCATAATCTTCCAGGGCTTAGCACAGTATGTGGTTGATAAATTGATAAATAAATGCTAGCTGACTGACTTTTTTTCAGTCACACTAAACATTTTCATCCATGTGGGAAATGTCCTTTTATGATGATGAAACTCAAGGTGTCAAGATATTACTGTAAATCTGAAGATCTGTAGACTAAACCTCAATTTGTCTACATATTATCTTACTTTATTGAAGGTCAGGGAAACTACCATCAACCTCTGCAAATTGTTATTTAATAGGTTTGTTCCCCTCCCTTGTCCTTCATATCTCCGTTCAAAACAAAAATTGTTGTTCCTATAGGAAACAATGTCAGGCAGCATTATTAAATTCAAAATAATGGTTTCATTTCCTGTTTTCTGCCCCCACTTCCATTCATGGGCAAAAAGAGCCTCATTTTCTTATCTCAACTGAGAAATACTATTTGCTGGAATTATTTTCATTTTGTAAAAGTTCATCTCCTTTACACACACATTTATTCCTTTATTTTGAAATATGTACACCAATTTACTCAATACCAGTTATCACCTCTAATGGGGGGGGGATTTTCTTTACACCCTCTTAGTCCTTCTAGATTTAGATGTTCCAAATCTGAAATCCTCTATTCAGGCCTGAATTATTGAAATGGGAAATATCCAAGATTTCCCTTTTTGCAAAAAAAAAATTACATAAAACCTTACCTTATGCTCAAAGAGTGCCTTTGATTCTATCTACAACAATTGTCTTCTATGCTTAGCAACTTTATAGTCTTAGCATTAACCATAAACCCAGACAAAATGAAATTATATATGTAAAGAATGGAGCAAACTGAACAATGCTACAGAAGTGTGAATTGTTGTTGTTGTTGTTGTTTGTTGTTATGTGTCTGTAACAGTCAGTTAAAACTGATTTTTTTAAATTCATTAGCTTATTAAATCTGGATCAATAAAATTTGTGAGTAAAAATTCAGACAGGAAATCAATCCCCAAATGAAAAATCTACAGAAACTACTTAGTTCTATTTTTAAAAAACCACTGATTACTTCAAAGAATGAATTTGGATTATTTTCTTGGGAAAAGTTCAGGTAGCTAGATGACAATGGAAAGAGCCCCAGGAAGATATGAAATCCAGTCTCAGATATTTATTCACTGTGTGACCCTGGGCAAGTCGTTAAAGCTCTGTTTGCCTTAGTTTCCTCATTTGTAAAATAGGGATACTAATCGTACCTACTTCCTAGAGTTGTGAGGATAAAGTGAGAAAATATAAATTAAGTGCCTATCACAGTGTCTGGTAAATGGTAGGTACTAAATAAATATTAGCTAATATTATTAAGTGCCCACTGAAAGTTGGGCCCATTGTTGGCATGAAAGATTTCTTCCTATAAGAAGTACAGATAAGAGATAAATTCTTAATATCAACTCAAACTACTGATAGAGGCAGTCAGGAACTACAGAGCTACTCAAACTACTTTAATTATCCATATTCTAAGTGACTAATCCTATATAGAATTAAATTAAGAACTGAAAAGGATCTCAGAGGTCATTTAGTCCTCTTTTTTACAGATGGGGAACCTGAACTGAGAAGAGGAGATATTTGTCCAAAGTCACTAAAGTAGTACATATTATATTAGCATATAATTATAAGCAGTATTCCAGACAGAATACCTTTCTAAGGCATACAAATTACAGATGTTATACAAGAATATAGAACTGATATTCTTGAAAATATACAAAATAAAGTGGGTTGTCAGCTTATTTTCCATCCAAAAATACAAAATATATACATTGCTTCAGTGACCTCAGGAATTATGTCTGTGTACTAATTGAAAGCAGGTATCTACTGCAGGTTGAAGGGAAAACCATTTTACTGACATAGAACTGGAGCTATCACTAGACAAGATAGCAAAACAGAAGTTTGTCTTCCTCATTTTTTATTCTTTTTTTCTACACTTTTCATCATCCAACTACTATTTCAAGAATCAGTTTCACCATGGATCTTAGTATTCTAAAACTGACAAAACCACTTCGTCCAGTAACTGATGTTATAATACTGCCAGTGCTTACTTAAAGTTACTCTGCTTAAAGTTACATTTACATTTTTCTAGAGTGAGAGATGTTTAATACAAAGTTATGAACTGATACTAGTGAAATTTGATTTGTCTGTATCTCAATAGAAGACACATTTGGAGGCAAAGACCTTCTAAATACACCTCACTTTGCACTACCTAAGCAACTTCTTACTTGAACTGTGGCCACAGCCAGAATGGTGGAACTCGACCTCCGTGGTTCAAGGAGTAGTTTAGGGAATTTTGATTGGTCTTGCACCAATATATATCATATTCTACAGAATGAAACCTGAGAGGTGTGGAAGAGTGTTGTTAGTGGCCTCACAATCTCAGAAAGCATTGGAGTTTTGTATTTAAAGATAATGAAGGTGGCAATAAGGTAACTAAATGTATAGAGTGCCAGACCTAGATACAGGAGGTCCTTGATTCAAATCTGACCTCAAATGCTTCCTAGCTGTGTAACTCTGGGCAAGTCACTTAACCCCAGTTGCCTAGCCCTTACTGTTCTTCTGCCTTGGAACTAATAGTATAATTCTAAGACAGAAGGCAAGGGTTTTATAAAATAAAATTAAAACAGTGAAAAAGAAAGTCTAAGAACAATTCTGTCTTGGTTTTTGCAGGTTTTTATGTTCTCACTCAAATATCTTTTCATTTACCAAAGTTAAATAGAGTTCCCTTAGGCTGTACTTTACCATTGCTTTTCTGTAGGCTACTCTGATTTTTGTTTCATGGAGTTTTAATTAGAAACTGCCTAACAGAGAATTTCATACTTAGTCTATAGCATGTTATAAAATAATTGAATGATAAAGAACATGGGTACAAACATATTGAACTCAAATAGAATTCAGTAAAAGTTTAAATAGGGTAGAATCCAGGGGAGGTTCAAAAATACCAAAGGCAATTTGGTATGCAGGCTCATATATAGTAAAGAGATACTGTATTCTTTTCAGTGAATTTTATGACTGAAGGGGAAATCTATTATAGAAGATTGACTGTGAAAAATACCTCTTCCATTTTTCAGACTTTCTTCTAGGTACACACTGTTACAGTACTTTTCTCAAAATTCAGCTTTCTTTTTCATTGCAGAAGTCTACACAAAATTATGGATGGTATGGGATGTTACATATACTGTCAGTGTTGCTCAGTTAACCTGTTATTCTTTTGTTTTAATGGACATTACAAAGAATGGTTCATTCAATAGGAAGGGAAGACATATCTAGAAAAAATGTGATAAAAATAACATGCATAGTTTAAAACTTCTTTTTTTAAGTAAAGACACTAAGGTAAATGGAGCAGTAATAATGTATGTCTTCTTTTTTGAGGATGATGGAGATGGGTGGGACAAAAGAATATTATTTGTGACATTTTCATGTTTTTTGGTATTCTCTCTTCTCTCAGATATCTTGAAATTCAGTCCCTCAGTCAGTCTCTTCCAGCATCAGTTCTTTTTGTATGTTCTTCATTAGTTCTTTAGGAATTGATATTCCTAATGACCCTGTATAGTTGTATAAAATGCTTTATGTAGGTGATAGATTAAGTGGATAGGATTCCAGGTCTGGAGTCAGGAAGACATATTCCTGAGGTCATCTATGGCCTCAGACACTTACTAGCTGTGTGACTCTGGGAAAGTCACTTAACCCTATTAGTCTCAATTCCTCATCTGTAAACTGAGCTGGAAAAAGCAATAGCAAATCACTCCAGTATTTTTGCCTAGAAATTCCCAAAAGGATTCAGAAAGGGTTGGACATCACTCAGCAACAATAACAACAAAGATTATCTCATTTGATCAAAACAGTCCTGGGAGGTAATTTTTCTCAAAGCACTTGAATACTGAGGTGTTTGAGTGTGCAGGTTCAAATCTAGAAGATCCCCTACTACTGATAAAGAAAATGTATTGTTATGGAAATGCTCATATTTTGAGGAGTCTGAATGGGATAATCATGTGAGTTTCCCTAACCCACTTGAGGAAATTATGGAATCTAAGAAATAAGTTAAAGTCTTATCCCCTTCAAACTTTTAAGTGGTTGCATTATGGCAGAGCATGAAACCTTGAGTGACAGCATGTGCTAAATGACCCACTTGAAGATTAGAAAGGATATGAACCTGGGAGTGACCCATTCATACCTTGTAAAAGATTCTCTACACCATTTGCTTGAATCATAGAGAAATTAGCCACTGTTTGCTGAAGGATAGGCCACATTTGAGGTGATGTCCAAGGAGCAAATGCTGAGAAGGCATCTATCTCTGGCACTTAAAATTGAAGGAACTCAGTCATCTCTGGCAACCAAAAAGAGAGCTACATGTGGAGGTAGCAAACAGATCTTAAGAGGAAATTACTTTTCTTTTGCCCTTCTCTTCCAAAATGAAGCAAAGGGAAAGAATTTCTCTCTACTCCCTTCCTTTATGGTATTTCAAAACACAGCAATTCATCCACTAGGAAACTCCAAGAGCAACACAGAATTAGATCAAGAGATATCAGATAGAATTAAGTGAGCTATAGTAAAAAATAGGCCCACGGAGTTCACCTGGGTGACCTGCCCAATAGAGCTAATACACTAATATGGAGCAATATGAAGATAGAATGAGAAAATAAAAGATTTCAGAGCCTGTAAATGTTAGAAGCTTGAGTTGCTTTGGTGAAAAATTATCTAAATGTATGTGACTCCATACTAGTTTTCCTCTGGCATTGTGTATATTTGGGGGAGAGTTTTCCCCCAAATTTATGGGTATAGGACTTCATCAGTAATGTTTATGCCATTCTGGTTATTAAAGGTTAACTAGTGAAAGCTTATGAGCTATATTTTTAAGTGTGTTCCTATAGAGTGTTTTGAACTAAAATAATTCAGTCTTTCAGGGTACCAAATCTGTGAGTTATTTCTTAACCTTGAAACATATCTTTTCCAAAACATTTCTGGCTGATCTTCTCTTTCTCTCTCCCTTTCCCTTTTCCCAACAACTCTTTTTCTCTCTCCTCTCCCTCTTTTTTCTCCCCTTCTCCCTCTCTCTCCATCTCTCCCTTTTTCTCTGATGTTTCTTTCTCCCTCTCTGAGTCTGTCTTCTTCCCATCTCTTTTTCTCTTTGTGTTTTTGTGTGTCTCTGAAAGAATTATCAAGCTCTCAAATGAAATTTCTCTAATTCTTCATGCTCTACAAGATATGCTGGTGCATAAACTTCACTGTGATCTTTCTGGTTTCCTTGTTTTGAGCACATCGAAGCAAGATGACCAAATATCCCATGAAGTTAAGAAAAACTAGGCAAAATTGTTAGTTAACAGATCATGTACCAAAAAAAAAATTAAGAAAAACATCCTGAAAATATCTTGAGGATTTCTGACATCAGACTCACAGCATAAATTCCTTTAGTCAAAGGAGCAACTACTCTAAAGTCACAGGAAAATGACTAACCATGTGCAGAAAAGCATAAGGAATAGAGGACATTGGCAGTTTATCTTATGACAACCTAATTACTTTCTTTTACAAAGAATAAAACCTTGCTACTTGTATCTAAAGTCCTACAGGAACTCCACTTCAGGAACTAATGAGTTCATGAGGTAGTAGGGAATGATAATAAAGCTACTTTAATTTGTTCAGCAAGAAATTCCACAAGTGAGAATAATTGATTCTCTGACACAGGATCCTCCTTTAAAACTGAATAAGGTGAAGGGGGCAACTAGGTGGTTCAATGGATATGCACCTCCTTAGCTCCTATATATAGTATTAATTCTAAGACAGAAAGTAAGGGTTTGTAAAAAGCTGAATAAGTATTAAATGTTTTTGCTACCAAGAAAGCTTTTGGTGCATCTCAGTTACTCTTTTGAAGATAAGCACACACCACAAAAAAAAAAAGAAATATTTTCTCTATCAAAATTATAAAGACCTTCTATTTTCTCTATCAAAATTATAAAGACCTTTAAAATGTTCATTTAGAAATCTAAAAAGATTTATTTTATTAGAAAAATTAGATTAGAAAATTAGAAAAATTACTCAAGAGAACTACTTATAACAAAGATTTTAGAATAAAAGTAAAGTTTAAAATGACTTATTTTTGGTAATATTCATTATGGTATGGGAAGAAGCTTGATATATTGGAGTCGGGATGAAATAATGAAATATATATGTGAAGTATTTGGTAAACATCAGTCCTATATACATTAGCTGTTTTTCATTATAGACAAATGTACATAAGAATACCACCCAATTTCCTAAATATTAAATAGGTGAAAGGAGGAGAAATTAGCTATTTAAGCTCCCAGGGAAAGTTTTCAGAAATAACAAGGTGTAATTTAAGGATCAAAGAGAAAAAATAACCAAAAGAAGAAAACAGAGCCAAAAGATATAAGTAAATTTCTTAGAGAAATAGCTCCTATTATCAAATATAAAATTGTATAATCAATAATAATCCCTAAAACCCACCTTGCCAGAATTATCCTGTCCAACTGCCTCTTGCTCAGCACTGTCTACTGGGCCAGAACACGGAGGGAGGTTAGGACTGAAGGCCATAAGATCACTTTTCACACCTCCTTCTCCAGAGCACACCTTCTGCCGTCTCTGCTGGGAATAGGACCAGCTTCCAATCTCACTGGAACACACCAGAGCTGGTTTCCCCGGCCCGCACACACCCTGTGGAGGTGCAGAACACCGCAGCGCTACATACAGCAGCAGACTCAGCACCAACAGACTGGACACTGAGCAAATGGCTATTATTAGATAAACATTCACATCCAGTGCCATTGCTGCCTTCCCTGCACTTGCCACTGACCTGGACACTCCAGAGGAAGCCTTGAGCGCCTTCCCACTATCCACGAGAGATATGCTCACAGTGGCAGTGGCTGATAGAGGGGGTTCCCCGTGATCTTTTACCACTACCAATAGCATCTGTCTTGGCCCATCCAATTCTTCCAGGACCAGTGTCGTGCTGATCTCGCCTGTGTACAGACCCACACGGAAAGGTCTACGGCCAACGCTCACCTCCGGCAGCAGCTCATAAGACAGCCATGCGTTGTAGCCAGAATCTGCATCCACTGCCCGGATCTTCGCCACCACATGACCCACAGCCACTGACTGTGACACCAGCTCTGTCATTGGGCTGACCCCAGCGTGAGACGGTAGCACGACTGGTGCGTTGTCGTTCTCATCCAGTACAAATACCTGTAGGCTCACGTTACTGCCCAGGGGAGGGAAGCCCGCGTCACGGGCGCTCACCTGGAACTGCAGCAGCTCCAGCTCCTCGTGGTCCAAGGGCTGCAGGGCGTACACTTTCCCGCTCTCCGAGTGCACAGACACATAGCTAGACAGCTGACGCTCCCCAACCCGTCTCTCTACTAACGAATAAGATACTAGCGAGTTCTCTTGCACATCCGGGTCAGACGCCGAAACTGTGAAGATGTGACAGCCTGGAGGGTTGTTCTCCTTCACAAATACTGTGTACACAGGCTTCTCGAAGGCAGGTGCATTGTCATTCACGTCAGCGATGGCCACGGACACGCTGGCTGTGGCCCAAAGAGCTGGTGACCCACCGTCTCTCGCAGTCACCACTAGCTCATAGGCGGGCACGCTCTCGCGGTCCACAGAACCTTCTAGTACTAGCGAATAGTAATTTCTGAAGGTGGAAACCAATGTGAAAGGCCCAGAGGGCGACAGCGAGCAAGTCACCAGCCCATTGGCACCCGAGTCTCTGTCAGACACGCTGACGAGAGCGATAACTGTTCCTGATGGAGAATCTTCCGGAACTGGGAGAGACAGCGACTTCACTGTCACTTCAGGGGCATTATCATTGGTGTCCATTACTTCGACCAAGATCGTGCAGTGACCAACCATCTTGGGAATTCCTTGATCAGTCGCCTCTACCTGGATTTGATATGATTTACTTTCTTCGAAATCTATGTGTCCGATCACTCTAACGTCTCCATCCATTGGATCTATTGCGAACTTAGACAGTACATTTAGGGGAACTTCTCTTGCAAACGAATAAATAATTTGGCCGTTTGTTTCTTCGTCCATATCTGAGGCAGTTACTTTTAATACCATTGTTCCATTGAGTGAATTTTCGGCTAATCTAACTTTATAGAGTTTTTTGTCAAATTTTGGGGCGTTATCATTCACATCTAATACTATAATCTGCAGCTGAACTGTTCCAGTAAGCTCTGCTTTGCCCCCATCAGTGGCTGTAAGCAGTAAGTGAAGTTCAGGAATTTCTTCCCTGTCTAGAAGTTGTTTTAATACTAGCCCAAGAGGTTTAATTTGCTCATCATTGTTTTGTAAATCCAGAGTGAAAAAATCATTAGGGCTTAGTTTATAGGAGAGAACAGCATTCACTCCGATGTCTGCATCCGCTGCGCCCTCTAATGGAAACCTAGAGTCCAGTGGGCTGGATTCAGAAATAAACAGATTCTTTTGTGTTACAGAGAACACAGGCGGGTTGTCATTAATGTCCTTGATCTCCACCTCCACATGGAAAACTTGCAGCGGTTTGTCCACGATTACTTCCAGGTGGATGCTACAGACTGGGCTGTGGGGGCACAGCTCCTCACGGTCAATCCGAGAATTCACAAACAAAATGCCATTCTGCAAATTTACGTCCAGGTAGTCCCTGCGATCGGGAGAGACCACCCGGAACAGCCGCGACACCAGCTCCCCGACCTCCAGACCCAGATCCTGTGCGATTCTCCCCACAAACGTACCGTGTTTCGCTTCCTCCGGCACTGAATAATGGATCTGGCCGCTCCCTATCTCCCAAGCTGAATAGAGGAGAAGCCACTGAAAAAGCCTCAGGCCGTCTTGCCCAGAAAATTCCATCGCAAATCTTTTCTTCTAGAATTATGGCACCTATTTAGGATTCGAAATGTACATCATCCTTGAGAATGCTATGTGAATCTTGAAATTTAGTTGTTTTTCGTTTCTGGCCCTTTTTGTTTTCTCCGAAGCAGCTCCTGAATGAGCTTCTTTCTACACTGGGGAGAAAGTGGTTTCCCTTTGTTTAAAAACTCACTTTGCGGAGTACAGCGACATCATGTGGCTCATTTTGTAAGTACTATCCCGATTAATTTGTTGCTGGTTTTATTTCTTTAGTCTTCTTAGGTTTTCTGTTCTTCCTTTTCATTGTCTTGAAAATATCCTGGTTTTTTTTTTAAATAAGTGTTGTAGAATTCTTTAAATAATAATTTCATCGCAATGCTATTTTCGTATTAAACCCAAGAAATTTTTTCTCATTTTTTTCTTTTTTTTCTTCTCATATATAGTTAATATGCATACAAGCTTATAGATATTTTTATGACTGAAATTTGGGAAATAGCTATTAGTGTATTGTAATATTGTATCAGGCTCTATTGGTTTTTATATTCCTTTCATTTGCTATAAACTTTTAGTCATTTGCATGGAAAATGTCCCTCCTTGCCAAATCAGTCTAAGATTTCAACCCTACTTCTTTAAACCCCAGGTCTTCTTGACTTCATGGCCAATTTTCTTTCCATTAAGTCACATTGTCTCCCATTGGTTCTACAAAGCTGTTACTGTTTTAAATGTTTTTTATCCCCTCTATTAACTTTGCTAGGGTTGGGGGGAAAAGATTATTCACAATCTATAAATTTTTTCAATGTTAGTTAGAAATCATAGCTCAAAAGGAGAAGCTTTATTTTCCCAGGGTTCTCATTTTCAACCTTAGGAGAATAAACAGAAATTACTATTCACTTCATTTTTCTTCTACATCTTCAAACAAAAAAGACTATCACTTCATTATGAAAGTTATATGAAATCTTATTTAATGCCATTTGAATAATAACACCCCTTTAAAAGTACCTTAGCCTAATATTGTGCTCATGAATCCAAATTTTTGACATCTGAATTCCTCTAGAAATTATCATCTATTTAAATCGAGAAAATCTGAGATTGCCCTCTTTCCTTCTTCCCCTGGACTTGTCATTTCATTGGTTTAGAGAATTCCTAATAAGTAAATCCCCTCTACCAAAGAAGATCATCACTTGCTCTGTAACTTACAGACATGCACAATGAAATTAAATTATTTTCCCTATATCACACAACCTGTATTGCCATTGACAGGATTTAAAGCCAGATCTTCTTGACTTTAAGGCCATCTGCCTCCCAGTGAATAGAAATAATATCTTTAAAACTACGTGAAAAGGAAGTATAAAAGTCAAAGTATTATCTAGTCAGAAATATTATAAGTAATTATTCCTCAAGAGAAAATAGCTTTCTCTATATCTTCATATCTCTGCCTAGAACGGATGAAACCCAATGGAATTTGAAGGAAAATGACACCTTACTAACAAAGACATATGAGGTTACCCCATAAACAAAATCCTAAAATGAGTGAAACTTATCTTCAAAACCTATAGCATCCCCATTTTTGCCTTACTCCATGAGTCTGAATCCTAGCACTGCCTAACAAGCTACTAAAATTAAAGATACTAATAATTATAACTGACATTGATGTAGCTCCTCATTATTTAAAAAGCTTTTTTTGCCTTTGTAATAACATAGGTTTAGAGCTGTACTAGATTTTGGAGGCTATTTAGTCCAAATATCTTATTGTATTTATGAGGAAGTTGAAGCCTATACAAAGTGACTTGCACAAGGTCACACAAGAAGAAAGTCACAGATCTGGTCCTCTGATTCCAAAGTCAGCAATTGTAACTCTGTAACAGAAACTATCTCTTATGTTAGTTTGGCCTCACCATAATCCTGTGAGATATTTTTCCATGTCACAGATAAGGTAATTGAAGCTGAGATATTGATTAATGTACTTAAGATCTAAGAACTAGTAATTATACAAGGTTTACCTTCAAGTCAAATCTTCTAATTCCTTATCCAGTGCTCTTTCCTCTAAATCACATCAGTAATTCACTGTAACATGTAAAAGCCATGTTCCTTTAGCAGCAAACCCCTTGGCCAAACAGAAGATATGTGGTCCCAGTACCTTCAGCCTGCTGAATGATGTAATTTATATTTTAAACATAAATTATATTCACTTATGCTTTTAAATGAATGTTCAATGCTTCTCTTTTAAAATGTCTATTCTTCTAAACGAAATGATACATTTCCATGGTAGCTATTCAATTATGATATTTCGGGTGCTCAGTGAGCTAAAAGACATTCATATGAGTGGCTATTCTAGGCAGGGCCTTTACTGGAAAATTGATTTTAAATAGTATCCAATGGATGTACTGTCTGATTCAAATGAATTATCAAGCTTGTGAGAAATGAGAAACTTGGGTCCTGAACATGCTGCATATAGCTACAAACTCCTCTGCTCAAGTATGTTAATTTTCAACTGCTACTTCCCTAGTATCCCCTTCTGAGTCCCAACATAATGGCCATCTAAATCAGAGTCAGTTCATATTTTTTGCTTATTATTGGACATTAGATATAATGTTTCCAGATAAAATTATTTAGTGCTGTAATATGCTGCTGCATCAAAGCCCGTCATAGACATAGAGAGTTCAACTCTTTTCTCAATTCAGTCTTAGATAAAACTATTTCTATAAAAATGTTAAAGTATTACCACACTCTACTCTTGTTAACATAGTGTGCTAGTCTTTGAACTTAATAAAAAATTTTACTTATATCTTCATTTTTGAAAAGCATATATGTATATATAGTGGAATTTGCATCTTAACAGTCATGAATGTACCATTAAATTTTATACTTAATTTCATTGCAATCTGATTCATCCTTATTCAAGCTATTCATAATTGTGATTTCTAGTCCAGTCTATTCTTTTTATCCTTAGCTACACACATGAAATAAGCAAAGATCTCTTCCTTATTCCAATATGTTTTAGAATTGAAGGCTGAGAGTTTCTTTTAGCTGCCCATCCTCTACAACTAGAATTCCTATCCACACAAGTTAGTCACAAGGAATCTATCCAACTTGCTGGAGGCCTTCTTTGATTTCTCCCAACAACTAAAGTATATTTTCCATTCCTCTTGTCACATGACAATTCTATTTCCTTTTTCAGTCATACAATTCATTGGTGACATCTTTAAATCCTCTGCTTCAGAGGGCATCACTAGTTATATGTTTCAGACTACTCATACCCATAATTCAACTTTCCATTGCTCTCTGTATGATGTTCACCATTACTTCTTCAGATACAGTAGCATTCTAAGTTTCTCTAATATTCACCAACACCAGTAAGATGTTCACATTGAAAGGATGGGTCTTTGCTGTTATAGGAAATTTGGTCTTGGTAAGTGCTTTTCTGTATAAGAAATCCAATATGCTATTCTCCTCCTTTTCACTTCTGGGACATATACTTTGATGGTCTGAAATGCTCTTCCTCCTCTGATCCAATCATTAACCTTTTTGGCTTCCTTTAAGTCCCAACTAAAATTCCATATTCTATAGAAAGCCTTCCCCAACTTTCTTAATTCCAGTGATGTTCCTCTGCTAATTTTCTCCTATTTATCCTGTATACAGCTTGTCCTGGATATATTTATTTGCACTTAATTTTCACCATTAAATTATAAGCTCCTTGAGTGCAAAGTATGTTTTTTTCCTCTTTTTGAATCTCCAGCAATTAGCACAGTACTTGGAACATAGTAGGTATTTAATTAATATTTATTAATTCATTATTTGATCTCCTTAATCAAAGTGAGAACTCTTTTGGCAAATATTCATCTCCCTCTTTTATGCCTGGTCTGGTGTTTTTATCAGAAAATCATTAAACAAGTTTGTTTCTGTTTTTGTATCTTCCAAGGAAATTCAATTTATTATAATATATATAGAACCATTTTATTATAAAATAATATGTTAAGGTGATATTTTATACTATTGAATCAAATGTTTTTAAAATAATTAATAATTAATCAGCTCAATGGAATTGTCTATTCTCTACATCTTAAAGACAATTATTGAGATAGTGATGATATGGCACATTATTTAATAGCCTCCATGAAATCTTGATGGTATCCTACTAATTCCGTCATCAAGGATGTTCTCAATTTGTGTATCAATGAAATTATTTTAAATGTTCTATAGGTGGAAGAGTAAGCACATACTAGTTGATGTTTTCCTAGTCATCTTATTTGGGATCTTTAAGAGTTGGGGGGCTTTTTTCCTCATAACTTTGATAGATTCTCCTCCTTCAGGTACCTTGTAAATCAATCCTTCAATGCCCACATAAGTGCTATTGCTTCCATCATGTATCTCTTCTATAAAGGATCTTCTCTATAAATGGGTTGCACACACATACCCTCAATGTCTAACTGTAATTTATTTAAAAGTTTGACATATATCCTTTATATTTGATCCAGTAATATGCTTTTCTTATCATTATTCTCCTTAATGCCATTTTACTTCCTCTGTAAACACCTGAGGGACTACGTTGTTGGTTCATATATTCATTCTCCAGAGGTTATACAGATGTGCCTATTTTTTAACCCTGGTGCTGCATTTAGCAATCAACTGTATCTTTTTAACCAGGAAGTAACAACTTTGTTGACTATGACATTTGCTTGATTCTTTTCATCTTGTAAGAAAATATCTACCATAGCTTCACTTCTGGATGAAATTATTATTGTCAGCATCAATATAATTTCTGTTGTCCATTGCATATTTTTATATTGCCTGTTTAAGTGATCCAAGATTAAATCTCCTTTATTGTACATCATTCCTTTTCTCATTACTTTTTTCTTCTTGCTTATTAAAAATTTTAATCTTAGCTTTGACAAATGCATGGTTTGACTGTGGGCAGAAAGCTGACCCAGGGATAACTTCCACATCCATTACAAATCTTTTGTTGTCTGTTAAAATGTAGTTGATTTTATTACTTGGTGATGTCCTTTGGTGCTCACTGCATCGAGTGCTTATCATTTCTTTTTGTAAGAAAATGTTCAAGATTTAGCTGTCGTATAATCAACAAGTCTTTGACCTCTCTCTTTTTCCTGACCACACATTCACACATATGTTCTCATGTATATAAGTCCATGTATATTAATAAATTCAAAGTCCACAAGAGTCACTTGGAATCACTACCACAATCTATAGCAAGCTTTATTTTCCACATTTATAAAATGAGGATACCACTTACCTCACAGGGCTGTTTTAAGGAACAAATGCAAAAACACATGCAAAATATTTTGCAAACCTCAGTGTTATACAAATGCTCATTAGTTATAGCATAGACTATTAATTGTATGCTTTAAAAACATTCTTCGAAATGAATATACAATTCAATTAACACAGAGCAATTAGATGTTTTTTAAAGATTATTATCCAAATATTGATTTTGCCTATCAAAGAAGTGGAATGCATTCAAGAACAATCAAAATGAGACTTAAACGTGCATAAGATAATATCATTCATACTAATGATATATATGACACAAAATGATTATGGGTGGGGGGCCTAATAGAGAGATGTAATGGAAACTAGCCAAAGAATAGTACCACTTTTATGCTTTCATTAGTAAAATATATATGAAAACTTTGGCCTATGAAGGGGCATACTTAAAAGAAAGAAAGAAGCAAATGGAAGAGGAAAAAAGATCATTCTAGAATCTTATATTATTTAAGAAATGGGAAACACAATTTGAAGAGACAAAAAGGAAACTTTTAAAGGATGAACATTAAGCCACAAAAATTGTCAAATAGTGTGGGAAAATGGCAATTTGCACCTAAACAAAATAAAAAATGAGAAACCAATAATCACCCACCTTTTCTGAGCTATCCAAGAGAGCCTCTTGCTTTTGGCCTCTTTCCCCAGAAATAGGACACGGAGGGAGGTTAGGGCTGAAGGCCATGAGGTCGTTCTTGCCTGCTCCTTCTCCAGAGCAAATCTGCCTTCGCTGCTGAGAATAAGACCAGCTGCCCATCTCATTTGAGCAGACCAAAGTAGGCTTACCAGGCCCATATGATGCCTGTGGAGGCGCAGAGCACCGAAGGGCCACATACAGCAACACACTCAGCACCAACAGGCTGGACACTGAGCAAATGGCGATGATCAAATAGATGTTCACATCCACCAGCGCAGTTTCTTTTCCCACACCAGACTTTCCTGAGATCCTGGACTCTCCTGAAAAAGTATTCGACTTCTGTCCACTCTCCACCACTGACACACACACAGTGGCTGTGGTAGACAGGACTGGCTCTCCATGATCTTTCACCAGCACCAGCAGCGTCTGCCGCGGCCCATCCGACTCCTCCAGAGCCCGAGTTAGGCTGATCTCTCCGGTGTATAGACCCACGCGGAAAGGGCTGCGCCCAACACCCAACTCAGGCTGTAACTCATAAGAGAGCCACGCATTGTACCCTGAATCCGCGTCAACTGCCCGGATCTTGGCCACCACGTGGCCCGCTGCCACCGACTGGGATACCAACTCAGTTACTGGGACACCACTCGAGTGTGGGGCCAGGACCACCGGAGAGTTGTCATTTTCATCGAGAACGAACACTTGCAGGCTTACATTGCTGCCTAAGGCAGGGAAACCTGCATCCCGAGCGTTCACCTGGAAGTGCAGCAGTTCCAGTTCCTCGTGATCCAGAGGCTGCAAGGCGTACACTTTCCCGCTCTCTGAGTGCACAGACACGTAGCTTGACAGCGGACGCTCCCCCACCCTCCGCTCCACCAGCGAGTAGGACACCAGAGCATTCTCTTGCGCATCCGGATCAGACGCGGACACAGTGAAGATGTGACTGCCTGGTGGGTTGTTCTCCTTCACAAACACAGTGTACAAAGACTGTTCA